>NC_141687.1:1890279216-1892679216 GCF_964263255.1 Lissotriton vulgaris
AGAAGATCGAAAGTGGCCAGACATCCCAGCAAAGCCTGGGACAGACCAAAAGGTACACAACCAAGGCCCGGCAGAAGCAGGACCCCAGAAAGAAAAAGCCACAATCGGCACCAGGGTGGCAGCCAACAACAGAAAAATGATAAGCAAGGCACCCAGGCCCCACCAGCCCCAACCCCCAAAAACAGTAGAGCAGAATTGAGCATAGAAAACCACCAAGAAGTCAATCAAGCACACCCCAACACCCCCGCCCCAACCAGGAACAAAGAGCGACAGGGCCAACAACCAGACCAACCCCCATCACCACCAGGGAGACCCACAGAACACCAGCCCGAAACAAAAAAAGGAGAGGAACTGCCAACAGGGCCTAGGCCTACACCTAGAGGACCAGCCAAGGACATGACCACACAGACCAGACCAGGAAGAGAGGAGGCACCAACGAAAAAGCAAGCCCCCACCAACCCAACTAATCCAGCCCTCAGAGAGCTTAGAAGACAGCGCAGCCACTGGAAACCCCTAAGGAGCACCAGGCCCAAAGGCAAGAACAAACCACCACGCACAGGACAACTGCCAAATCCCCCATACAGGGAGAAGGAGCCAGCTCAGCCAGGGCACTGAGCCAGCTCAGCCAGGGCACTGGGACAGGCCAACATGGCAAGAAAGGAACCCACAAAAGAGTGCAGAGAATACAGGGACACATCCACTGGAACCCTGCCCAACAACGGCACCACCGTGACCAGATGGAGGCAGGCCAGATGAGCACTAGAAAAGCAGCCGCCCAAAAACCAACCAGGAGGGCCGGGCGGCTAGAAGCACACACTCCACCAATACAGGAAAAAAACAGGGGGAAAGCCAGAACCCAGCTAAGCACAACACCGAAAAAGGAAAGAGGCCAACCACATGGCCCCATCCAAGGAAAGACATCCACGAGGGGAAGACACCACCAGACCCATAATCAGACGGAACTGGAAAAGGGCCCAGAAAACCGCTATGACCACGAGAGGAGTGAGGCAAACTCCCAAGACCACAAGACCAGGGGAGCCAAAAACCAAACAGGCATGTCAATGGAAAACCCTGCCCCAAGCAACACACACCAAGAATGACATCCCAACCACAAACCTGGACGTTGACCCAAGGCATAAAACAGCAACGGCGATTGACAAATCAACCGACCACCACCGACCACAATAGACAAGCCAAAAAGCATGTGCAACGATCAGCCACTGCACTCTCCAGACCCCCACAACCGGGACGAGGGTTACTGGACACCATGCCAACTATCCCAATTCAGGAAGGGGAAACCCCAAACCAAAGAAGCAACCAATCCACTGGCCAGGTATGCAAAGGACAACCCCTAGTTACCATCCCAAGTGAGCACCAACACCAGCTGCAGAAGGGCCAAGACAAAGATCCATGTCAACCCCAGAGCAACCGGGGAAGGAAACCACCAAGGTCCCCAAAGTCCCAGGCGAAAAATCTGGTAGGAAAACAAGCACCACACCAGAACCCCAAGAGCAGGGGAGACAAACAGGGCAGCACCCAGGCCCCCATGAAGCCAACGACAGAACCACAGACCCACCAGCAGAGACAGGAGCAGGGACCACGGCTGGCCACTAGTAAGCCAGACCACAGGACAGGAATGTCAATCCCAGCCCCAGAGAACAAGCAAGAGCCAGCAACCCACAGGCCAGTGACTCGAGAAGGCACAGGTAGGCACTCCCCAAGCCGGCCACAGGGCCACCACCAAAAGCTCCAGGGCAAAGTGAACGGAGGCAGAAGGCCAAACTGCCAGAAACAGAAAACCCTACACCGAGAAAGGCTGGCAAAGCCATTCCCAGCACAGGATCAGTCATATAAATTCATCAAAGCAACATTCTGCGAATTCCAAATTGCGATTTTTACCGAATCGCAATTTAGAATTCGCAGAATGGCATTCATGAAGAAATGCGCGAAAAAAATGCGATTCGCAATCGCTCGCAATTGCCGATTGCGATCTGGCTCCAATCGCATATTAATCGCAGATTTGGCCCATTTCTTGATTGAAATTGCGATTTCGCTATTACCGAAAACGCTATTTGCGATCTCACTAACTACGAGATCGCAAAAAAACGGGAAGTCGCATTTCGAGCCCAATAATGACATCACAACCAGGAAGTAGGCTGTTCCCTCCCTCATTCAGACCACTGAGCCTGAAAGTGGAAGCAGGACTGGGAAGGGCTCCAGAACAGTGATCTTGCAGCACCACAGCAGGACATCCACAACCCCCAAAATGTCACAGGAAGCAGCAGGGAGCAGTGCCCCAGGAAGCAAGAGGAAGATTAAGTTCTCCAAGCAAGAACTTGAGTATTTAATTGAGGGGGTCTGTAAGGACCATGCACGCCTGTTTGGCAAGGACTCCAGGAGGGTGGAGGGTGCCAGATGCTGACAAGCGCCGCATCTGGCTGCGCATCCGCGCAAAGGTAAATTCTGTCGGGGTGACCCAGCGGTCAATAGACGAATTGAAAAAGAGGTGGGACAACCTCAGAGGGCGTGCCAAAGAGAAAATTGCGGAGAGGCTGGGTGAGCGACTTGCCACCGGTGGAGGAGACCCCACTGCCACACCCAACACCCCACTGGAGGACCTCGTGGAGGACACCCTGACTCCTGAAGCCTGCGTGGGGGTCACCCAGCTGGACTCGTCCCGACCCACCCAACAATCCCAAGGTAAGTCCCCTAACAATGCCCATGACCCCTGAGCTAGCAATTTGTCAACCCCAGTAATGCAGGCCATGCACACCTGAAATGCCCTATTGCATTGGGGGACTTGTAGTGTAATAAACAATCCAAAATAGCCCAACACAGGCAGACCTGTCAATTCAAAGTAATTCCAAAAGCCAGTCAGGGAAAGCAGGCCTGCAAGCATGTAGCAACATCTCATGTGCAAGATACATATCATTAATCATGCACCCATTTACATCACAGGTGCAGCAGAGGAGCCCAGCACCGACAGCGAGGCCCTACATATAGATGAGTACCCGGAGGACACCGAGGGTGAGGGCCAACCTGAACCAGGACCATCTCAGCCTCCTGCAGCAGTACCAAAACCACCACCCCCCCATGTGGGCAGGGCCTCTCCTGCAGCCACAGGGCCCAGCAACCACCCCAACCGACACCCACGGCAGTGGTACAGGCCACACCACCAGCAGCCAGGAGGCAGACGAGGCGCACAGCCGCAGTCAGGTCGCAGTCCCGCCGACTGATGCGCCAGCTGCGTGACACCGCCACACGCGCGGGCAGGGCTGTCCATGCACAGGATCCTGGCCTGGCTATTGAACGCCGCATGCATGTGGTACATCTTACGCAGGCGCGTCACCTGGCTGCCATACATCTGCAGCTCACCAATACCGCGCAGCATGTTGGACAGCTGACCGCAGCTGTGCGAGAGAATAACCAGATCCTGGTCTCCCAGCAGGACATCACCGGCCCGCACCACCGCCAGTTACTGACCCGCCTGACCGCCTACACCAGGTTTAATCATATTATTGGCAATGCAACATCTCAACTTGCCCGCCGGTCATTCTCAATGCAGGTGCAAATGGTCCAGTGTTGCCAGGACATTACCAGGTCACTGGCTCAGGTGACAGCAGCAGTGCTCAGAATGCAGCCAACTGGCCATGGTGAACCAGGGGGTGGTGATGATGCCAGCAAGGGCACGTCAATCCACAGCAACATGCCCTTGGCGCCGGTGCCTGAACGCCGCCGCAGCAGCAGGCCCACTGCAGCATCATGGGCCAACACTGCAATTGAGGACAGTGAGAGGCGACTGGGTGCCTCTGGAAAGAGGCGCCACTGACACTTTTCACTCTGACTGCAGGGCCATGCAGTATCTGCAAGCAAGCCCTCTACCCCTGCATGGGGACGTATGATGCAATACTGTTCCCATGTGCACTCATGTACAAAAAAGCCACATTATTGTGATTGAACAATAAGAATGTATGGTTTAACGTCAATACGACTCATGTCATTATTACATTTGTTATGCATGAGTGCAGTGTTGTGTAAGGGGAATGTGAGCACTAGAAACAGTTAATAGTGATGTGGTTGCGGCGCCTGTGTCCTTCTGCAGGATTCTCCCCGCGTGCATGACGCACATGTGCAGGTGGGCGGTTGTCCCCTTCCGACTCACTGCCAGAGATCTCAACAGGTATTCTGCGCTTGGTAGCAATGTTGTGGTGTATTGCACACACGGCCACGATGCAGCAGCAGACCTCAGGCTCGTATTTGATGGCCCCACCAGTCTTGTGAAGTATGCGGAATCTGCTCTTCAAAAGTCCAAATGTTCTCTCAATGCAATTTCTTTTGCGAATGTGTGCAGCATTGTATCGCCATTGCTGTGGTGTTGCAGGGTTGAGGTATGGAGTGAGGAGGTACTCACAGAGACCGTAGGCGCTGTCACCTAAACGAAAGGAGCAAAGGGTGAGTGCCTGTTCTGCGCAGCTACATGATCACAGTGTACTATATGGGGGCATGTGTACTTACCTAGTAGGTGTCCTTCGCCAAAGTCTCCCCTGGCAAGTCGTGTGTGAATGCAGCTGTGCCGGAATAAGAAGGAGTCATGTGTGCTCCCCAGGTATTGTGCCACTATGTCCATGATGTAAGTCTTAGCATTGCACACCATCTGGATATTGAGGGAGTGGTAGGACTTGCGGTTGCGGTACATGTATTCCGTTTGTGCTGGTGGGCAGATGTGGATGTGGGTACAGTCAATGCATCCGATTACATGTGGGAAATGCGCAACGTTGTAGAAATGTAGCTTGGTGGGGAATGAGATGTAGTGGTGTAGCCGGGTCAGCATAGCCTCCAGGAAACTCCTTAGGCAGCGGGACATGGTGCTCTGGGATATCCCCCCTGCAACAGCGACTATCCCCTGGAAGCATCCGGAGGCCAGTAGGTGCAGGCTGCACAAGACCTGGACATGGGTGGGCACGGCATTGGTCCTCCTTGTTGGGTGCTGCATCAGGGGGTCTAGGTCCCGGATCAGCTTTATGATCATTGGCCCATTCAGGCGGTACTTAGAGTAAATTTGCTCCACAGTTTGGCCCAGCAGGGGGACCCGCTGGCGGAATATTCGCTCCTGGATCCTGCGTCTATTCCGTGCTGCAGCCTGGAGCCTACGCCGCCTGACCACCATGTAGAGTCCTGGCATTGTGTGAGTCCTCATGCTACTACTGTGTTTCTTAAGTGTGTTTGTTCAGCACTGCACCTGTGGCTCGTTAGTTGATTTTATTTTTTTTCCTTCATGGTTACCACCTGCTTTTGGTTCTCCTTAAATTGCGCCTCACAAATAGCGATTTTCAGCTTTTTCGCTAATTGCGAGTTGTCATGAATGGCGTTTGAGATTATTTTGCAAAATCTCAAAATAAATCGCAGAATCCATGGATTCTCGCTATTTCCGATTCGCTATGGGGGTTTCTCCTAGATTCTGCGATTTATTTTGCGATTTCGCAATTTTATTTTTGCGAATTCATAAATTCTGTGTTTTTGGCATGATTAATTGCTTTTCTGTTAATTGCGATCACAATAGCTAATTCGCAGCTATTGCTATCGCAATTTTGCTTCATGAATCTGGCTGAATGAGTCCTCCAACACAGCACAGCACCCCAACGGACCCGGGAAGAGAGGCACAGAACCAGAGAGCCACACACCAGAAAAGCCACAACCCCAAAGGCAAAAAGAAACGTCATTGGAACCAGCCACAACTCAGAGACAAGCAGTAGCGGCTCTTGGAGGGAGTGCTGCAGGCGGTGAGGCGGGGTGGAGGAGGGGCAGGGTGAGGGGTAGTAAACTCCGGCTTACTGCCAATTGGAGTTAGGTAAAGAAATAAAGAAATAAAACAAATTAATTTACTCGTGCCACAATGCCAAGCCTGTTGCAGCATGCACAATCTAATTTGTTTTATTTATTTATTTCTTAACCTAACTATGATCGGCCGTATGCCTGTGTATACTACCCCCCACTCTGCTCCTCCCCCGCCCGCCCCACTGCCCTGCAGCACTCTCTCCAGGAGCCACTACTGGAAACAAGACCAGCAAAATGTGGGGGGCAAGCCAGGGCAGAAGAGAAGCAGCCTGTACAAAGATGGCCACACCACTGTCCAGCCCGCAAAAGGGGAAGGCAGAAACAGAAGAAACCAAAAGGGAAGTGGAAGAACAATGGCCTGGGCCACCAGCCATGCCAGGCACAGAACCATCAGACACCACAGGAACCAGAGCACCCACACCCAAGAAAGACGCCAAGAAGAGGAAGGGAGGCAAGAAAAGTCCTAAGCAGACACCCGAAAGGTGCCTATCTGCCCCAGGCACCAAAGCCCAATGGCAAGCACCTAACACATACCTATGAGACGAGCCCCCCAAACCAGGAAGCACCTAACCATAAGACAATTGTAAAAAAGGGTGCAAAGACAACCAGTAACCAAAGACCCTTTTGTGTTGCCCGGCGGTATCGCCTCTATGACCCACCAATATTAATCAATGAAGAAGCAGGCGCTGGAGACTGAAAGGCAGGAAACGAGGGTTTATTCTCTCCGGAGGAGAACACATCAATTCAGACAGCAAGTATCGTCACGAGGTGCTCTAACCGCATCTCTGAGGCCTGGCCTCTTATACTCAGGTTTTATGATCTTTATTGCACGTAACACATTCTTGCAACACTTTGATATGTGAAAGAACATCCTCGGAATCTCCCCGTCAGGCCCGTTCCCACATACATTTACAGTTGAATTCCTCACCCCGATCACAACAGGTGGTGATTATCGCGCAGCAGGACATTCCGCTGATTCACGGAATGTGTGGGGTTTGATCGGATCTTGAGGGGTGGGGGTTTTGATCGGCTCGAGGGTCTTTTGATGGGGAGGGGAGGCTTCCTACTGTACGGGGTAATAAACAGTATCCGCAGGGCCAGGTGGAGGCTTGGGAACAAGGAAGACAGACGGGCACACAGGAAAAAAAGGGGGTTTGCATCAAAGGGCCTGAGACTATGAAAGGAATGAAGGGAGGTGTCGCGCTGGGAACAGGATGGGATTCTGTGGCAGAGCTGCGCTGAAGAGGGGTTTATGACCCAAGGCATGTGAGAGCGAGGGGGTTGTCAGCGTGCGGGGGATGCCTGCGAGGATAGGAGAGCGAGAGACGCGCTGGCCATCAGCGAGGGGCAGAGGGGCCATGGTGCTCGAAATGGCTGCCGCTTACGCGCAAGACACGTGAAAGCAGGAGTGATCAGTGCGTGGGGGTGCTTGTGTTGGCGAAGAGCCGTGCCGGGGGGGTCAGGGGTGTGTAGAGGGTGGGTCTGGTCAAGACAGCTAAAGTGGTGGGTGTGCGCGACAGAGAGTGTGGCATCGGGGCAAAAGGGAAGATGGCGCAGATAATGTTCATCAAAACGTATTAATTTTCCACAGTCCTCCCTTTAACATTTCTAAGACATCTTGCTGGCCTATTTCCTATCTATGTCTACCGTTGTGGTCATAAGTAAGGAAGCGATAACCCAGGTGAAGAAAAACATCACATTTTTTTTTAAAATCTTTTCATCCAATGGGCGGGCTCATCGTTAAGATCTGTTGCAGGAAAGTCATAGTAATGAAACATCAGACAAAAATTATGCAGTGAGAGCATCGGGTACAGATCATAGATGCTTGTAATCATTTGGAATAGGAGTCGATAGGTTACCACGTAAGTAGGTTTTTTTTGTACTCGGTTGGAGCATAGTCAATTCAATGGTGGTTGGGAGAGAAATGGGACATAGTAAAAACAATAATCAGTGTTCCCAGTGTCGTATGGTCGTGGACCATTATTAGTCAGTTCTCAGCATTCTTTGTCGTCTTCTGTTGGCACTGTTGAACACCTGTATTACAATTCGTTCGTTAGCAGGAATGTCCATGTGGGTTGAACCGTTGGAGGTCTGCGGGCAGGAGAGTGCCCTTTGTATTGTTTCGCCAGACCTCATGGGAGAAATGCGTTACGGTTTTGGAGCAGATGCATTTTCTTCCATTAATCCAGAGAGTGGTCATTAGAAGGAGATAGAAAAGGATTGTGACGAAGGGTGCAATTGTCTTTGAGTTGTGGAGTCTGTCTGTTCTTGGGTTCCTGTGGTGGGTATTTCCTGTTGCTTCCATCATCTTCAAGGTGCTCGGTACCGGGCAGAACCACATACTTCGTTTAGCTTTTCTTTGGGGTGACCCTTGGTGGTGTTTTTAGGTCACATGTTCTGAGATTTAACACAGTTCGTGGTCTACTTAGTCGGGGCTCCCTCCTCTTTGACGCAGGAAATACCCTTCTCTGTATGGTACAGTAGGATTTAGAGGATTTTGAAAGTTCAGGTGGAGGGAGGGTGTGTGGGCGAATAGTCCTTATGGCAGGTCGGAGGAGGAGGGGATGGAGCAGGGCCAGGTCGGGAACAGACCAGGGAGACGGAAAATTTTAGACAGGCGAGTCCATAGTCATGTTCAGGGAGCGGGGACCTTTCGGCACGCGTCGGTCATAGAGCAGGGGCCTCAGGTCAACCCCTTTCCTTTAGTTTCGTCGGAAACAGTGCCTTGTCCTGCGACTCCTTACTGTGGTGGTCTCGCCTTGGCCTCCGTCGCTGAGGTTCCACGATCTGTAGTCAGGCCGCGTGCTCCCACATCCGGTCTCTTTCTCCTCCGACAGTGGTACCCTTGAATAAGTTTGAAAAGACAGTCTTTAGAGATTTTGCAGAGGAAGGTAATTACGTAAATCTATTTCTCTCCCAACACCAAGCAACTCGGGTAAACATCCGCAACATTGACGTCTGCAGCCAACGTATAAACAATTGATGATGGGTTTGCTGGATTCCCAACAACTTCCCTTTGTGGTTATTTCTTTGCCCTTTTGTCAGTTCGTTACATTCATTTGTCGTGGTACGAGGTCTGATACCCATTCTTTGCATTCGTTTATTACTGTCATGTCAGTTCTCCTGGTAGTGACCCATTTCCCTAGTACGAGTCTTGCAATGCTTGACCGGTCTCCAGGGCTTTGTATGTTATGGAAAAGTGTAACGTGTTATTCACCATGGTCTGATAGATACCTTTCTGAGGAATGAACATAGGCTAAACGATTTTTCATCATATCAATGCATCCTGTCTTTCGGCTAAACATTTTACTTTCGACAGCTTTTACCTGCAACAAGTTCTTTCATTTTTTTTTGTTGACTTAATTCTAACTTCGCAAACATTACTCTAAATTCTACATAGTTTCTTACAACCTGGCTATTTTATTAAAAAAACTCGGACTTGCGATGGCTGTTCAACCCACCCTTGGGGTGAGCGGGGTCTAATGGAAAACAACTAGGAGTATAGCGAACTGGGGCAAGGGACATTTTTAAATTCTCGTCCTGGGCAGCAGATACAAAACTGGGGGCATTCTGGGAAAACGGGGGTGTTATGTTATGTTATGTTATGTTATGCAGGGGTTTTGTATAGCGTACGGCTACTCAGAAGAGTGTCCCGACGCTTTGGATTGCACACTAATCTCATAACACAACAGGGAAAATAAGAAACAGAAATAGAAGGAACCTACAAGGGACCGAAACTAAGAGGAAAAGAGCCAGGTTTTAAGCCCTTTCCGGAAGGCCAACAAATTAGGAATGCTGCGCAGGGACACAGGCAGTTTATTCCATAACTGAGGTGCTAGTAGTTTAAAAGAGCGGCCTCCGATGCGGGCTCTCTTCACACGAGGGACCGCCGCAAGAAACAGGGCTTCAGACCTGAGCGACCTAGCAGGCAAATAAAAGGCCAGCCTCTTCTGCAGATATTTTGCTCCGGAGGCGTGCAAGGCTTTGTGCGCCAGAGTAAGAGTTTTAAAAATTATCCGCTTCCGGACAGGAAGCCAGTGCAGAGCCTCCAGAAGACCCGAGGCTCTGGCACGGCGCGATAGTCCAAAAATGGCCCGTGCTGCCGAATTCTGGACAACCTGTAACCGTTGGAGCAGATACTCTGGCAAGCCGAGATAAAGGACGTTGGAATAGTCAATTCTCGAGCCTATAATCGCCTGCACCGTGATCTTCCTATGTTCCTCCGATAACAGGGGAAGGAACTTGCGTAGCATCCGGAGTAGGCCAAAGCAGGTACCAGTGAGACCGATTACCTGTGAACGTAGTGTGAGGCCATTATCGATCTTAATCCCAAGGTTTTTAGCCACCTGGGACGAGCTTGCTGGTGGAAACATGTTCTCAGGCCACCACACTTTCCAGTCCGGATCCGAACTGCACCCAAAGAAGAGGACCTCGGATTTATCCGAGTTGCACTTGAGGCTGTTGTGATGGAACCATTGAAACACAGCCTCAAGGCAACCCTGGATCCTACCTCCATCGAAGTCCGCACCCCTCTCACAGGTGAAGAGGAGCTGGGTGTCATCGGCATAAGAAACGATCTGGGCCCCGAAAGACTCCGCCAATGCCGCCAAAGGGGTCATGAAGATGTTAAATAGAGTTGGACTCAGGACAGAGCCCTGAGGAACTCCGACACCCAATGGCGACATCTCGGCGGAGCAAGCAGAAGCCCAGACCGTTTGTCGACGGCCTGCCAGGAAAGATCGAAACCACTGGAGCACCGTCCCTCGGAGACCAACCTCTGAGAGTCTTGCAAGAAGACCCTCATGAGGGACGGTGTCGAAGGCCGCCGACAGATCTAGCATCACCAGCATCGCTCTACCGCCCGAATCCAGCACCTCCTTAATCGCCTCCGAGACTTCCAGGAGGGCTGTTTCGGTGCTAAGATTGGCGCGGAAACCTGACTGGGTAGGGTGCAGTAGGTCGTGTGACTCCAGGTAATCGGCAAGCACCTTATGGACATGCTTTTCAATGACCTTTGCAAAAGCCGGCAGGAGCGAAATAGGTCTATAATTCGCCAACACCTCCACATCCAGGCCAGGCTTTTTAAGCAGGGGAATGATCATGGCCTGCTTCCAGGCCTGGGGAACCACACCCTGTGCAAGAGAACAATTCAACAGGGGGTTCACAAGGGGATTAATGACAGCTGCCATTTTAGCCAGAAATTTTGCCGGACAGGCATCCCGAGGGGAACCTGATTTAAGGCCAGCCATCAGGTCAAATGAGGCGGTCAGCGAGAGAGGAGGGAAAGCTGCCAAGGCCACACCTGCGTTAAGTCGGGTATCAGCGGTATTCTCCACCCGACCCGGTATCTCAGGCTCCAGCACAAGGAAGGAGTCCTGGATCCGCTGGATCTTAGAGGTGAAAAAATCCGCAATCGCCCTGACCCAAGGCGCAGGAGGGGGAGACTGGGTTGGTACTGCGCGAGACGTTGTAAACTCCCGCACAACGGCGAAAAGCTCCTTACAGGAATTGGAGGCAGCTTCAATTTTTCTCGCGAAATAAGCCTTCTTCTCCGCGAGCATGTTCCGATGGTAAGCTTTCGCCACAGACCTGTAGGTGAGTTTCGCCGTTGCGTCGTAATTTGCGCGCCATGCTCTTTCCGCTACCTTGCATTGGCGCCGAGAGGCCGCCAATGCTTCCGTAAACCAAGGGGCAGAAGCACCTTTTTCAGGTTTGCGGAGGGGTCTCAGAGGAGCCAGATCATTAAGTCTCTCTGAGAACCAGGCCTGCAGTCGTTCCACGTCCTCCTCTAAGTTCCCTGCCAACACGAAAGGGTGGTCCGCACAAGCTTGTGCCAGCAGTTCCAGAGTAATCCGGTGAAGTGCCCTGAATCCCACGGAAGACTGCCGGGGGGCGCCGGAAGGCTTCCTAACTTCCAAGAAGTAAAATTTCACTAACCTATGGTCGGACCAAAGAACCTGGCTAGGGGCCAGCATCTCTATAGGGGTCGTAGAGAAGGTCAAATCTAAAGTATGTCCCTTCTCATGGGTCGGTCCGATATGATATGGAACCAGGCCCAGAGGGGCTGTGACCTCCAGCATTTTTATCGCATCGGCATCCGTTTCCACGTCCATGTGGACGTTAAAATCCCCGGCAACAATACAATGCTCTGCCGTGAGTAATAAAGAAGAAGTCACCGATTGGAACTCTTCACAAAAAGAGCCCATGGGCCCTGGCGGCCGATAGACTAGGAGACCCTTCATCGATTGGTGCGGTGAAAGAACAATGGCAAAGGCAAGGGATTCGCAATCCTTGATCGCGTCCGAGGGGATGATGGTACAGGTGGCTATTTTATTTACTATTAGTGCAACCCCCCCTCCACGCCCCTTCGGCCTGTCCTGCCTGAAGATGTTATACTCGGGCGGGAGAGCAGTAGCAATATCTGGGTTGGACGCCTCACCGAGCCACGTCTCGGTGAGCATCAAAAACAAGGGTTTTTCTGAGTCCAGCAGATCAAATATGTCCAGAGCATGCCGGCCCAGAGATCTAGTATTGAGCAGTAAGCCCAGATGTTTAGCGCTAACCGCCACCTTCTGCGGCGCCCCGCCAAGATGTTTCTGCGGGCCCCAGCCACACTCGGGGCAGCAATACTTGCCCTTGTGGCGAGCAGGAAACACCGTACGGCAGGAGCCATTGATGTGTTGCAAGGAGCGAAGTTCCGAACCCGAATAGTAAAGCATCATGCTCACATGCACAAGCTACATATGGAATACAATTGCCCAGTCCTGCCCGTCGCCTCGTACGCCTCCGGGACGCTGACGGGCGCAGACGGGCAGGACTCTGGCACGACTCCGGCTAAGAGACGGCGTCCCACTGCGCGATCCCGCTGCGCGGGAGAGGACGACTTTAAATAGGCGTCTCCCACATCCCCTCGAGCGTCGAGACACTCCAAGATGGCGCCCGCGCACACACACACTCAGCCCAACCAAAGATGGCGCCCACAAATGAAATCAGCCCCGGAACCCGGACCCGCCAAATGGCGGTGTATTTTCCAAAAATTAAGTGCAGGTAAGGGGACAGAAGCCCAGTGGAGCGGCAATAAAATCAGGGGTTAAAGGAACCTAGGTAAACAAAGATAGGCAAAGGGAGTTTTAAAATCACCAGTTGTCCGAGCTAGGTGTCAGCGCGACCTGCGCTCGTGTAGCAATCAATCAGAATGCCTGAAAATCGAGTCCGCCTTAAATAGGCGTCTCCCACATCCCCTCGAGCGTCGAGACACTCCAAGATGGCGCCCGCGCACACACACACTCAGCCCAACCAAAGATGGCGCCCACAAATGAAATCAGCCCCGGAACCCGGACCCGCCAAATGGCGGTGTATTTTCCAAAAATTAAGTGCAGGTAAGGGGACAGAAGCCCAGTGGAGCGGCAATAAAATCAGGGGTTAAAGGAACCTAGGTAAACAAAGATAGGCAAAGGGAGTTTTAAAATCACCAGTTGTCCGAGCTAGGTGTCAGCGCGACCTGCGCTCGTGTAGCAATCAATCAGCGGTGTCTCGATCATTTTTACTGTTTGGGTGTTGAGATAGTTTCGGGACAGGGAAGGTCGCGTTTACCAGAAACATTTTATCATGGATGCCACTGACAAGTAGTTCCCTCAAAATGGGTCAGATTAGAGAACCTTGGTCGTCTTACCTGTCCCTTTCTTTTAGGTCAATCTAGGTTTCATCAATATTTAGCAGAAAAGGAGAGGTAGTAACGTGGTATCGATGCAATTTATATTTAAGACAAATTTGTGCAAATACTTGTGGTATTTGGAGCCAATCAGGTGGTGCACCAGGTGTAGTGGTTCGCCAATTAGGTGCCAGTTGCTAGGAAGAGCGAAAGAGTGGAGGAGAGAGCGAGAGAGAGAGAGAGAGAGCGAGAGAGAGAGAGAGAGAGAGCGAGAGAGAGAGAGAGAGAGATCAACAATAGGCTAAATAGTACACGTGTGACATGGGGAGTGGCCATGTACTATTTAGGCTATTCAGCGTATTACCCAACATGAAACATTTTGGGTTTGTGTTAGAATGTAGAAAGCATGCAGTTAGGGACGGAAGAGCATTAAGCCAAGTATATAAGGACATGCATTGAGTCGGGAGTCTTTAGGAGCCATCTTGCAGCGTAGGTCCGCTTCATGTATTCGGACATGGTATGGCTCCAGATCTTTTTCCATACCTTAGTCGTTATCCCAATGTAACCTGTAGAGGGAGAAAAAAGGAAGAAAGGGAGGGGGAACAATATTCGAGCATATCAAATGTACGGGCACGAAAGTTATTTACTTACCACATACTCGTACTTATCTTCTCGGGATATAATCCCTAGGGTCCTGGTTTCTGAAGTCAAGGGGGGCGGGCAAGGTGATAGGTTGTTCATGGGGGGTTCGAGGGTGGCAATATAGATCGTGTGTGGGGAATCGCTAAAAAGGAATCAGAGGCGCCTAGCGCGAGGTACCTGGTTTTGTAGATGTATCTAGCCACGAGATCCTTAAATCATTCCCAAAACTGTGATGTTCTAAGGCATATCGGTTCTTCGGTCAACCCTGTCCCTTAGTACCTTCGACCACCATACCTTTATAACATTCTATCATTCACACCGCTTTACTTTACCCATTCTCGGAAGTCGAGGTCCTTCTTCATGCGTTAGTTCCCGAGCCTAGTTGCATATTTGGAGGCAGCGTATCATACCTTTTGATTCGATCATCAATCCAGGGCCGAATAGTCATTTTCTAATAACCTTGAAAAGAGAGCAAAACTGTTGCGCACAGAATAGCCCTCCCGCCAATTCCCACATTTACAAAAGTATGCGATACCTGTTCATAGTTTGGAAAACCTTTATTTGTGTAATCGTTCAGTAAGTAAATATGTGAATGCAATCGTATTTGGTCGGACACGGCGATGGCTGAAGCATATACAGTAGGGGGGGGGCTATTTGCAGTATTTAAAAACATTGAAAAACGTCTACTTAGTTATTTGCAAGAAACTGAAAACGTCTTTTAATAATTGAGGGATCATAGGGTATTTATTTCATAAATTGAAACATAGTCGGACTAATCACATTTCCTAGAGGTATACCGTGGGCGTGCGTCGCAAGCTACGTTATGTATCGGTCACAATAAATATCATATAAATCGTACATTGAAATCAACATTTTAACGGGATCTTTTCAAATGTTCGCCAAGTGAACCCCCCTCCCTTTTTCATCAAGTGCACAAAGGTTCACATACATAACTCAGAACATTAAGTCTTGTTAGTCAAAGAACACCACGAGGTGTCCGTTAGTTCCTATTTGATACCGGCGCCATTTTAGGCGAGGTTGGTTTAGTCCGGAAGTAGTATCAAGGGAAAAATGTCTCCGACGATTGGCGGTTGGACCAGAGTCCCTTTCGGCAGTTCAATAACCTGTGCTAACAGAGGGGCTGGTGGTGTGGACCGTCAATCAAAAAAGGGGGAGGGAGGCAGAATCTTTCTTACCGGGTCGCGTTGATGCTCAGCCGGAACTTACTTGAGTTCGTTAGCCCACAATGTTCCCAGGTGGTTCAGACTGAAGCTGGTGCTGACACGAGGGCACCACCATCTTGTGGCTATATCATGGTCGTTACGTTTGTGATCAAGGCAGTTGTTCCCCGTCGGAAGCCTGTGGAGGCCGAGGGCTTCTGGGACTCTGGTAGAATCTTCAAAGCTGTGGGGATGTTGTCGGAGGTGGGGGCCCATGCCCAGGTGGGCGAGTGCCCGAGTTGCAATTCCGGACACAGTTACTCCAGCGGCCTAGACCCGCCTTCCAGAGGGCCCAGACGCCATTTTGAGACCCTGCAGCCGCCGCCCTTCGTCGTGTCTTTCAGGAGTGGAAGAAACTTCTTGTGGCGACAGAGACAGAACACCATGCTGTTGGAGCAGGACATTTGGTTCGGGGCGCCGGGGTGCAGCTGTGGAGCCTTCACCTGAGGAGGCGAGGGAGGCTCGTCCGTGCCGCCTTCCTCTCCCGGCGCCTCCCACGCCGTCCCTTTGAATCAGGGGTGCACATGATGACCACCCTACACCCCTGACTCCGACTCTTGGGGGACCACTGTATGTCCGGTGCTGCGCAAGTATGCCCGTCGGACATTGTATGTTCGGTGCTGAGACAATAGGCCCGTTGAACATTGTACGTTCTGTGCTACGGAAATAGGTCCGTCAGGCATTGTACGTCCTGTGCTCCGCAAATAGATCTGTGGCCCGGCTGGAGGATTTTGGCGCCGGGCCGGGGCTGGGAAACCTCCTACCTGTGGAGGTGGGAGAGGTTCGTCCGCGTCGCCTCTCCCTCCCAGCCCACCCTGCATCAGTTCGAAGGAGGAATTCGTGATGGCCGGACCAGGCGATACGAGGGAGGGGGTCATCTGCATCCGTCCCCTCCCTACTCGTGGCCCAGGGGATGTTACCCCAGGAAGGACAGCATGGGAAGACCATTTCAAGTCGGCTGGTGTAGCCCCCCGTACCTTCTCGCCGGCGATTTCGTTTGGGCTGTGGTCATTGGCAGGCCCCGCCCCACACGTGCTGTGTGTTTCACCTTCCGGATGGGCGGGACCGTTGACTTGTTACAGTTTGAGAACTTCCGGAGTAAGCGTAATATGTTTTGTATTGTTCCTATTAGTACAGTTTGCTTTAAAGAATGTTTTACTAGTTTTTTTTTTTTCTATTTATCGTTGGTTGTGTGTTATCTTTATCGTAATTAAACCCTAAGTTATATAACAGATGCTTGGTTTCCTTGAGTCCTTTTTCTAACGGGGGATTGTCTACGCGGGCCTGTAATTGCTTCTGTTTTTCAGAGTGGGGGGGGGGCAACAGGGAGCAATCAGTCCCAGAACTCAGACATGTCGTTGAAATTTGTCTGACGAAATCTGTGCCATCGAGCATAATCAAACGTGGTGGTTCTATCCGTCCTGTCCGTGTTAGTCTGATTTGTTTTTATCTCGCGCCTTCTCCCTTTCTGCCGACCTGTTATTTCTGTCGACCCTCCGCTCTTACCTATGTTCTGTAGAGTCAGACATTGGGCTTTCCAGTGCCCGAGACATCTACAAAAAGCACATTGGTTTTGCCTCAAATCTGTTCGTCCTGTGCATAGTGTTGGGGGATTACTTGTGGGTTGTTGTGTCTCGGGGTTGTCCCGTCGGCACATCCCTTCACACCGTTCTCTTTTTGTGTCTAATCCTCGGAACTGTGTCGTTGCTGGCCCTTCCTTTTGCCTACCAGACGTTTGGAGGGTTGCCTGTCGCGTGTCTTTAACTACCTTGACTTCGTCTCTTTCCTTTCGTTGCGTAGCTTCTCTGCGCCACATACCGAGACTATCGAGCATAATAGGCGTTGTTTTATTATTACAAAGGGCTATTTCCACTATTTCTATTTTGTCTAAATCGAAGGATCCTATCAGCGGCCATTGTTTTTCTTGGTTTGCTCTGGTATACTTGTGCCATAGCTTACTATAGGCTATGGTAATTAATCCATACTTTGTGAACATTTCTTTATTAGGGGTGCCTTCCAGCGGAGCTAGATGGTCCACCTCTAATAAACGGTCCGGGCTGAACCAGCTATCCTTCAGTGGGGAGAAGACAGGCATGACGGATCACAATGGGGATAATAGTCAGCACTACCTATCTTATCACTGTGTGCAAAGACTAGACAGAATATTTCTATTCTACGTTGTTTGCAGGCAGTGAATACCTCATGAACCAATATCGGGCAATCAATGTTTGGTCAATAGATAAAAATAAAAAAACAATGGTCAATGGGGAGAATAAGTAGGCCCGCAAAGGTTTGCGTCACCTACCCTTTCACAATCTGCAAAGAGGGGGACCTATTCTTTTCCTGTTTGCAGACAGAGAATCTCCAGGAGACAATCCGTAACAGTTAATCAATGGGGAAGGGCAATTGATCAGTGGGGGAGAAAGATAGGCACGACGGGTGCGTTACCTATCCTTCACTGCTTGCAAAGAGAGAGCCGGTTGTTTCTCCGTTTGCCGACAGCGAAACTCCAAATAAATTAACAAAAAGTAATACTAGTATTTTCCATCAATTATCAATTATTTCGCGATTTGTCGTGTTTACACGACCTTACCCGGACCGTATGGACAGTTTCTTGTCTTCCGAATCCAGCGCCCGATCGTCCTCTTTCCTTCGTACTCCTCGTGGCACTCCTGATGGTTCCCAGTCAGGACCGTAGATCACTCGAGAGAGGTCTGTTCGGAACCAGTGAAGTTCGGATGATCGGCTGTCAGACGAGGGTCTATCGGACAGGGTACCTTCCGATCGTTGCAGTCGTTCACTCTGTCGTCAGGACCTCTCCCACTGGATCCACGAGTCGCTGATGGGCCCCACGTTGGGCGCCAATTGTAAAAAAGGGTGCAAAGACAACCAGTAACCAAAGACCCTTTTGTGTTGCCCGGCGGTATCGCCTCTATGACCCACCAATATTAATCAATGAAGAAGCAGGCGCTGGAGACTGAAAGGCAGGAAACAAGGGTTTATTCTCTCCGGAGGAGAACACATCAATTCAGACAGCAAGTATCGTCACGAGGTGCTCTAACCGCATCTCTGAGGCCTGGCCTCTTATACTCAGGTTTTATGATCTTTATTGCACGTAACACATTCTTGCAACACTTTGATATGTGAAAGAACATCCTCGGAATCTCCCCGTCAGGCCCGTTCCCACATACATTTACAGTTGAATTCCTCACCCCGATCACAACAGGTGGTGATTATCGCGCAGCAGGACATTCCGCTGATTCACGGAATGTGTGGGGTTTGATCGGATCTTGAGGGGTGGGGGTTTTGATCGGCTCGAGGGTCTTTTGATGGGGAGGGGAGGCTTCCTACTGTACGGGGTAATAAACAGTATCCGCAGGGCCAGGTGGAGGCTTGGGAACAAGGAAGACAGACGGGCACACAGGAAAAAAAGGGGGTTTGCATCAAAGGGCCTGAGACTATGAAAGGAATGAAGGGAGGTGTCGCGCTGGGAACAGGATGGGATTCTGTGGCAGAGCTGCGCTGAAGAGGGGTTTATGACCCAAGGCATGTGAGAGCGAGGGGGTTGTCAGCGTGCGGGGGATGCCTGCGAGGATAGGAGAGCGAGAGACGCGCTGGCCATCAGCGAGGGGCAGAGGGGCCATGGTGCTCGAAATGGCTGCCGCTTACGCGCAAGACACGTGAAAGCAGGAGTGATCAGTGCGTGGAGGTGCTTGTGTTGGCGAAGAGCCGTGCCGGGGGGGTCAGGGGTGTGTAGAGGGTGGGTCTGGTCAAGACAGCTAAAGTGGTGGGTGTGCGCGACAGAGAGTGTGGCATCGGGGCAAAAGGGAAGATGGCGCAGATAATGTTCATCAAAACGTATTAATTTTCCACACAGGGGGAGAGAACACACAGAGGGAACACTGCCACCCCAGAAAGACAGCCTGGAGGACACATAGCCGCACCCCCAAGGGAGCAGAGGCCGGAAGCTGATAGGCCAGAAATGGATCCCCGCAGCAGCAGGACAGTCAAAAACCCCAGAAGCGCAACAAGCCCTGACACTGAGGTGGGACACAACCTCAGGAGGAGGAGGAACCAGGGACACCAGAGGATGAACCTCCAACCACAGCGTCAAGTGCAGGAAAATCCAGCAGAGAAGTGGGCAGGAAAACACCCACACCAAACAACAGGCGTAAAACAATACGCAAAGACACCAATCCCACAGCTGGGACACAAACCCAGCAACAGAGGTGCAAAAGACACAGCAGGGCGAAAACACAGCCACCAAATCAGATGACTGAGCAAAGAAAGCCCAGGCAGAAGCTACCGTCCCACCGGTCAACCAAGCAGGCCATGGGCACCATCAGCACAACCCACAAGCCGCCCAGCAGAATCTTCAGCACATCCACCAGCTGGCCCAGCCATCAGGAAGACGAGCCAGAGAGCCAGGGCAGAAGACACACCACCTTTTGGCAACCATGCAAGCAGGGACACCAAAGAACACCAGACCTCCCAGACCCTGGCTCCACATCAGCAAATATTAAGAAATAAAGAAAAGGGAAACTGCTATGCGGTACTCACCCCCGGGCTGTCAGAAACAGGACCACAGCGTCATCACCACAGTCCCACCAGCCAGACCAGGCACGCACCAAAAGCCACAGCAACTGGGCAGAAGACACCGGCTCCCAGGAAACCAGGCAGCACACGTGGCATCACCTGTACAGCCCCCAAACCGCCAAGCAGGCTGCACAGCACGTCTTGCAACCGGCCCAGCCATCCGGAAGAAGCACCAGAACAAAGAGGCATTTCCACGCCACCGGCAACCAGGCAAGCCAGGGGCATCACAAGCACAGCCCTTGAGCCACTAAGCAGCTAACACAGCGCGTCCCAGCAGGAAGACGCAGCCTGCCACCCTGAAACCACTGGGATGGCCGGTGCTCCAGCTGCAAAGGGCTGGCCGGCAACAATATTGCCCCCCGGAAATCCCAGGAGGTCGGGAGGCACACCAACAAAAACTCACGACCAACCAGCCCGGCAGAAGGTCGGAGTCAACGAAGACTGCCACTCCCACCAGCAGGAGCAGCATGCAGAACCTCATCCCAGTCCTGTCGGCAGACAGAAAAAACAACAGGTGGAATGGTGGATAAATACTGGTTATGTACTCCCAGTGGGAGGGGGTGGGAAGAGGTTAGATTTGGAAAAGTAATCAATGCGTCAAAAAGACAGTAATCATGGCTTGAGAGTCAGCATAAACTGTAGAATTGACATCAAGAGCAATTGTGTTCTGACAATAATTTTGAAAACTAAGCCGGGCTAAGGGCGACGTAAGGGCTATGAGTAAGGACCACTGAACTGACAGAGAAAACCTATGAGGCAAGTAACTGTGGACTAAAGTAAAAAGGCCCTTTTCGCTTCTTCTCCCCATTCATTGCCATCTCCTACTTTTTTCCTTCATTTTTCCACTCTTCACGCATCCTTGTCATTTCTGCCTTGCTCCTCCTCTTACTTTCTTTTGCCTATCTTCTGTATCCTTTTCACTCTAACAACTAATTCTTCCTCGTGCCTTCTTTTCCATTCTCACCTCTTACTCTACCTTTCTCCTACTTTCTCATCCGTATTCTGACAGCATATGTGCCTTTCATTATTTTCCTTCCTTTTCCGTTTTCTCTTCCTCCCTCTGATCACATCCCAATTTTTCTCAATCTTCCCTCTGCTCCTTCTTTTTCACTGATTTCCCTTCAACACCTTAGCTCAACCTGCGTCAGGACCAGTTCACCCACGGTGTTATAAATTAGATAAATTTCAGGCTACTTGCCTTTCAATTGTTTCTGCAGTCAAGTGCTTGGTCAATCATTTTTTTGCCAAATCTGTTCTTATTGTTTTTAAGGTTACATTTGACATCACAAACACCACATGCAGTAGCTCACAGTTATGCACAGGTTGTTCATCAAGGCGAAGTGCATGGCCATGGTGTTTTACAAGCACGCTAACTTTACTGTAAAAGGAACAGAAAATGCTCGCCTGGGAGCTAACTATATTACTGTTCTCCAGTCCTGATGCAGTCTCTGGGGCTACCAGTGAGTACCAATGCGTCAACCTCTCAATAGTATGTGTCATCCGGTATTGCCCCAAGTCTTGGGCATGCAAACAGATGGTGTATATATATTAAACAAGAAACAACAACAACAATGGCAGCAGGAACCATATGCACCTGTTAACACCCTCTCCCTTTCCCCTATATCTCCACCCTCCACCCCCTCCCCTCTATCGCGCAGGCACCCCCTGTCTATGGTCACACTGTTGTGGTTGCCTCCCTGCCCTGGTAGAGCAGGGGCAGAAGGTCGCCAGATTATCCCGTCAGCAGGAATACCTGTGGCATGCATCCACCTGTGTGATCGCCTCCCGCACCTTTCACGTGGCTTGTGTGCCCCTCACTGTCTGCGGCTGTAGCGCACCGAGCATCCGCTCCCAGTGGGCCACTATAGGTTCCTTTTGCAGCCCCAGCGTTTCCTCCTTGCGTATGGCAGTCCACTCTACCCTAGCCCATGCCTGAAGTCAGAAACTCCATGCTTGCGTACACAGCAGGTCATGTGCCTTCCATCTCCTTGTAAGGAGACGTTTTGCTACCACTAGCCCCAGGAGAAAGAACCATGACGTCACCTTGTCTTTGGGGGACCTCTTCAAATGATGTAAGATGTACTCGGACCAGTCAAAAGGTATTGTTCGACCTGTGCAGCTCTGCAGCAGCCTACTAATTGCGCGCCAGTAAGTGCCCAACCCCGGACAGCTCCACAGCATGTGCCGGAACACCGCCCCAGTTCACCACACCAAGGACAGAGCGCGTCATTACGATGGAAGCACTTGTTAATCAACTCAGGTGTGAGGTAAGCTCTTTGAACAATGAAGAGCTGGATTTGGCAGAATCAAATGTTTCTGAGGATGCGCATGGGGCTTTTAAGTACCCTTTCCCACTCTTTGTCCCCTAGTGGCTGCCCCAGATTTAGTTCTCATTTACACCTAAGTGGGCCCAAACAGCCACATGCTCCCTCAGTGATGCCGCAAACCAGCAAACAAGATGTCTGCCTTTCCCCATTACGTGCAAGTACTGCATAGTTAAGTGCTGGCTAGGCTTCGTGGTCACATCTCCCCACCTGGCTGTCAGCTTCGCTGTCAGGCAGCGGTGCATTAAAAACCCCCCTGGTGAAAGCCCCTCCCCTGTTACTAAGATCTCATATGTTGAGAACTCCCCATCCAGTTAGAGGTCTCCGAGTGTATGAATGTCAGCCTCCCACCATTCCGTGAACATAGAAGCCGAGATCACCCCTCCGGCACCAGGTGAGCGCTCCAGTGGTATGGTCAGCCCGTAAGTGACAATGTGACAGGTGAGATATAGAGCCCTTCTTTAGCACTTGTATGCCACTGCTAGGAGGAGTGGTGTTGGGCGCACAATCGCAGCGATGGGGTGGAAGAGTCTGGTTATCTGCTCTAGTGAATATGGTGGCAGCATTGCGGCTGTGTCATCCCTACCTCTATCCGCCAACCAACGAGCAACCCATTGCAGCTGAGCGGCCAGGTAGTAGTGCTCAAAACAATGAGCAGCCAGGCCTACCTGATCTGTCGGTAGATACAGCTCCGCCAACGCCAACCTGTGTCTAGAGGTGCCCCATATAAAGTCCCGTAGCATGTTATTGAGATTGGTAAAAAAGGGGGTCGGAATAAAGACTGGCAAATTGACAAAGTAGTACAGGAGGCGGGGAAGCATGACCATTTGGCAAGCGCCACTCTACCCGTGGTCGTCAATGGGAGTGTGCTCCAGAAGCGTACCTGCGACCTAAGCGCTGCAACCGCCCTCTCCAGATTCCCATCAAACAGATCCAATGGGTGGCGGTAGATCTGTACCCGCAGATATCGGAAGGTGTCTTCTTTCCACTGGGCCTGTGTGCCCCTGATACAGTATCCCGGGTCTACGTTCCCTGCACTGAAAGTGTAAAGGCAGGATTTACCCGCATTCACGTGGAGCCCTGACATAACAGCAAAGGCATGTAGCAGCTGCGTCAGTTGCTCGGGTATGTGTTCCACATCCCTCACAAACACAAGCAGGTCCTCAGCATAGAGGGACACTTGGTGGACCGCGTCTCCCATTGGTATACCATCACCAAGTGTCTCCTGTATGGCCACGGCTGGGGGCCCGATTGCCAACGCGAACAGTAACGGGGACAGGGGACACCCCTGTCGGGTGCCCCAGCCCACCGCCGCTGCTTCAGAGATGTAGGGGCCCAGTCGCCCCGGACTGTGAGATTCTTGTATTGGAGGTCGACCATATGGAGGAACCCCATGTCCAGCCCATACTGCAACTGCACCGTCGACAGGTAGCCCCATTTTAGGCAATCAAACTCCTTCTCCAGGTCCAGGATAAGGCATCCCGGCTCTGGCCACTCCCGCTCAGCCTCAGCTGCCACCCTGAAATACCTCCTGAGGTTTAATGACATGGATCTCACAGGGACGAACCTATTCTGGTCAGCGTGGACTAGGTGGGGGACCACTGGCGCCAGCCGTTCACCCAGCACCTTTGCTAAGATCTTGTAGTCCACGTTAAGCATTGCAAGGGGTCTATATGAGCCTAGTGCCCTGGGGTTCCTGTCAGGTTTAGGCAGGGAGACCAGGAATGCCTCAAACATAGAAGGGGGCAATGAACCTTCCTCCATCGCTGCAGAGTATAATCTATAAAGTAGTGGTGCCAGGGATTCACGGTGAGCTTTACAGTACTCGGTGGGCAAACCATCCGGTCCCAGAGTTTTCCCAGAGGCCATAGACTGGATTGCCTCCCCAATATCCTCTAATAAAAGAGGCGCGTTAAGCGACTCCTTCTGCTCCTCAGAGGCTGTGGGCAGACAAATAGAGTCCAGGAACTCGACTAGGAGGTGTCCGGGGCCAATACCCTTGGCCCTTTAAAACTGCTTGTAATGGTCTGTTAGGGCATGATGGATTTCACGCTGCGTATACACCAACGTTTCACCTTCTATGCCGAGTGCTCCTATTGGGGCACGATTCAGAAAAGGGGTGGTGATGAACAGAGTGTCTGAATTAAGCAGACCACTCTTACCCAGTCCAAAGATCAGGGCTTGATCCATCACCGTTATTTATCTCACTGCACCATCCCAGTTCAGAACCTGGCTATATGCAAATCAGTCTGTCCCTGGCCCAGTGCATCATGGGAACAGGGCAGACTAAACTACCAAGCCAAATCTTCACCAGAAAGGAGACAAGCTACCGGGGACCAGTTTCTGGCATTTCAGCCTCGTCGGCCCGGCTTGCTTGAATCCTGATGGTGCAGTGAGAAAGGGACTCATGTCTGAGTATACCCTGCCACACCTATAGTGGCCAAAAACGATTCAGAAAAGGGGGTGGTGATGAACAGAGTGTCTGAATTAAGCAGACCACTCTTACCCAGTCCAAAGATCAGGGCTTGATCCATCACCGTTATTTATCTCACTGCACCATCCCAGTTCAGAACCTGGCTATATGCAAATCAGTCTGTCCCTGGCCCAGTGCATCATGGGAACAGGGCAGACTAAACTACCAAGCCAATTCTTCACCAGAAAGGAGACAAGCTACCGGGGACCGGTTTCTGGCATTTCAGCCTCGTCGGCCCGGCTTGCTTGAATCCTGATGGTGCAGTGAGAAAGGGACTCATGTCTGAGTATACCCTGCCACACCTATAGTGGCCAAAAACGATTCAGAAAAGGGGGTGGTGATGAACAGAGTGTCTGAATTAAGCAGACCACTCTTACCCAGTCCAAAGATCAGGGCTTGATCCATCACCGTTATTTATCTCACTGCACCATCCCAGTTCAGAAACTGGCTATATGCAAATCAGTCTGTCCCTGGCCCAGTGCATCATGGGAACAGGGCAGACTAAACTACCAAGCCAATTCTTCACCAGAAAGGAGACAAGCTACCGGGGACCGGTTTCTGGCATTTCAGCCTCGTATAAGAATTGGCTTGGTAGTTTGGTCTGCCCTGTTCCCATGATGCATTGGGCCAGGGTCAGACTAATTTGCATATAGCCAAGTTCTGAGCTGGGATGGTGCTGTGAGCTAAAAAACGGTGATGGATCAAGCCCTGATCTTTGGACTGGGTAAGAGTGGTCTGCTTAATTCAGACACTCTGTTCATCACCACCCCCTTTTCTGAATCATTTTTGTCCACCATAAGCGTGGAAGGGTATACTCAGATGTGAGTCCCTAGCTCATTGCACCATCAGGATTCAAGCAAGCCGGGCCGAAGACGGCTGAAATGCCAGAAACCGGTCCCCGGTAGCCTGTTTCCTTCCCAGTATAAGAATTGGCTTGGTAGTTTGGTCTGCCCTGTTCCCATGATGCACTGGGCCAGGGTCCGACTAGTTTGCATATAGCCAAGTTCTGAGCTGGGATGGTGCAGTGAGCTAAAAAACGGTGATGGATCAAGCCCTGATCTTTGGACTGGGTAAGAGTGGTCTTCTTAATTCAGACACTCTGTTCATCACCACCCCCTTTTCTGAATCATTTTTGTCCACCATAAGCGTGGAAGGGTATACTCAGATGTGAGTCCCTAGCTCATTGCACCATCAGGATTCAAGCAAGCCAGGCCGAAGACGGCTGAAATGCCAGAAACCGGTCCCCGGTAGCTTGTTTCCTTCCCAGTATAAGAATTGGCTTGGTAGTTTGGTCTGCCCTGTTCCCATGATGCACTGGGCCAGGGTCAGACTAATTTGACTATATAGCCAAGTTCTGAGCTGGGATGGTGCAGTGAGCTAAAAAACGGTGATGGATCAAGCCCTGATCTTTGGACTGGGTAAGAGTGGTCTGCTTAATTCAGACACTCTGTTCATCACCACCCCCTTTTCTGAATCCTATTGGGGCACAGCGCCCCTCCTGTCATTTCAACCAGGCCAGTAGGCAGCCTGCTCTATCTGCATTGGTGTGCGTTATGGCCATGTGCGCTGAATAGTTGTGGCATCTCAACCGCTCCAAAAGCTCCACGTGTTGGATGCGAAGGTCCCCCAACCTGCGTGAATGCCTACCCGTTCCCTTTCCTTCTCGCTCATAATGTAGTAGTTCAGCTTCTAGGTGCGCAAGGGAGACTGAGAGCATCTTGCGTATGTTCCACGTGGCCCCCAAGCAATGTCCCCGGATGGCTACTTTAAAAGAAACACGAGGACAGCCATGCCTAGGGACGAGCGAAAGTGCTTGGTCAATCATGCCAGACAAGACATCTGACTGATGTGTTTTATGGTTATTGCCATTCTTCAGGGGAGAATCTTACTACCATATGAGAGTGCTTACATGCTGCTTATTTATTATTGTGGTAAAATATCAAACGCATATGATGTGAACAAATGACTCTGACTACTGATACCAGATTATTCTCCTGCTCCAATGAAGCCGATATAAGGATCCATAAGGGTGAGGCCCAAACTATCATATATTGCAACATTCTTACCTTAATGCATTATAATATATGTGATTCAGTTAATGTACATTTAGATTATATTTGCAATCATACACTCGCTCACTCATGCTTGAAATCTCCTCGCATGTGCTTCATGTTTATTGTCATTATTTAAAGGAGAACATCTCTACCATCCATGGAGCGCATATGCTTCTTACGTCTCATTGTGGTAAATTCCAAAGGAAGCTGGACGAGTGCCATTGGCTCAGATAATTTACACATGATCTGATTTAGATTTTATTTTGATAAACATTTGTAGTAAAACTGACTTACTTCTGTGTTTCAGAAGTAAGCCAGGAGTACACCCGGCTTACTCTTAAACATCTGGAGTAAGCCTTAAAAGCAGCAACAGCAAGTAAAATATACTCATAAAATTGTTTTGCGAATATGTCCCATAGAACTCCCTTCCTTCACCTTCTTGGTGAGATTTAGACCCAATTAGATATCTTGCATTGGCGTCCACTCCCTTTCAAGTGCTGAAAATTCCACAATGCAATATGGACAGGCGCGGCAACAGTGGTGGGGTGGGGTGGGCGGTGAGTAGACATACAACAGGATAGGGTAAGTAAAATTAAAAAAAAAAATAAAACCACTTACCGTGCACTCACTGCATCGCATGGTAAGTGGTTTTATTATTATATGTTTTAATTTTACTTTCGCTATCCTGTTATCTGTCCACTTCACCCGCCCAGCGCCCCATCCCGCCGCTTCACCATTGTTGCCTGAGTATGGAGATGTAGTTTACTCACCTTTCAGTCATTTGTACAGTGTAGTACTTGCCCAAGCATGTTTAAACTCTCCTACAAGCATTGTATTATTATCTTGCTGTTCTTCGGAGGAGAATATTCTTTCTTTTGGAGAGTGCATACATTACATTTTGTTTCTGTGAAAAACTCCAAAAGTAGCGTGATCAGTTGTCTGAGCCACTGAATCAGATAATTTCTATGAGTGTTTCTTCCTGCTCAGAAAGAGCCCATTGAGAGGTCTCACAGTGTGCTGTGTGCACTCTACCTTGCTTCACGTGTCCTCCCATAAAGGAATGTATTTGCTACAGTTCAGGTTGAAATACAATATTTCACTTTTGTTTTTTTAATTTTAGATAAAATGTATGCCCTGCTTTGTGTTATGAATATGTGTTGCATATCCATATTCTGTGGCAGGGAGGCTACCATAACTTTTTTCAGCTGCTGTGTTAGTGTGAGTTGTCCTATTTGAACAAATATTATGTTGTTATAAAGATTTCCAGCCCAACAGCCATTTAGTTTTTGGGTGAGAAGCTGGCCCCTATTATGACGAATGACTCCTGGCGTGGGTGAGGGGTCTGCGTTCTTAAAAATTTTAATTAATACAGATACACAGCCCGCTGTCCCTGCCAACTACCGCCCCATTTCTTTACTACCGGCACTGTCGAAGGTCTGCGAGAAAGTGGTCTTTCGCCAATTAGTTGCCTTTGTGGAATCCTCGGGTGCTTTGCATCCGGCGCAGTCAGGCTTTAGAACATCTTATAGCCCTGAGACAGCTCTGGTGGAAATGGCAGAGGCCATCAGGGAGTGCTTGGATGGAGGCGGCAGAGCGGCTCTGATTTTATTAGACCTCTCTGCCGCCTTCGATACTGTCCCTCACCAGCTTCTCCTTTCTCGCCTTTCTGCCATTGGCATCTCTAGGGCTGTGAATTCCTGGCTGGAGTCCTTTTTGGACACTCGTACCCAGCAGGTCTGGTTACCTCCTTTCTCATCCTCAGCCAGGGAGGTCATAACGGGAGTCCCCCCGGGCTCGACTTTGAGCCCTCTGCTCTTCAACATCTATTTGAATCCTTTGATCTCACTGGCTGAAGAGCTGGGGGCCAAAATTATGGCCTATGCTGACAACACCCAGCTTTTATTTAACAGCCCCAATCTGCGCACAGACGTTGCGCAGAACTGCGGGGCATATTATCAAGGGGTTTTATCTCCGCTTTTTTGGCTTTAAAAGCCAAGAAAGCGGATATAAAATTATCTCCCTATTACCAAGCTGTCGCTAACACCAGTTAGTGACAGCTAAAAGGAGATAGCGACCATCTTGGGCCCCGCTTTGCATGTCAGTGATATTTATCACTAATGACATGGGCGTGCCAAGATGTTAGCGACTGGAAACAGTCCCTAACATCGCTATCTCCTATTACCAACTTTTGGAGATATTTGCGCTAAGCGCGAATATCTCCAAAAGCTAACACCTGCCCTGAGCAGTTCTTAGCCATGTTATCCAATGGGAGGTGGATAACATGGCTAAGAGCATTTGCTCGATAATGCATGAATATCGCTGACTTTTCAGCGATATTCATGCATTGCGGCCGTTTTTTATCGCATTTGCGATAAACCTTGCTAATAGCAAGGTTTATCTGCGATAAAAATTGCCGATGTGCGGCGATAATTTTTGTCTCTAAACAAGTTAGAGACAAAAATTATCGCTAGTTGTTGGTAATATGCCTCTGCCTCTCCTCCGTGTTCACATGGCTTGCACAGTCCAAGCTAAAATCCAACCTATAGGGCCAATTTCCGCCTAACTTTGTGGAGGCCCTGTGGCCCTCGGATTTTCCCCGGCCACTGTCGGAGGGAGGCCCGGTTAAAAATTGGGGGTTTGGTTCGGGGAAGATCTCCGATTCTCTGATCACATCATGAAACATACTGGTGTCTGCTTTGGCACACTTAAGTCTATCAGTCATTTTTTTCCTCTGCTCCCTCAGCCAGCTAAGGAAATGGTGGCCCGGGCACTTATCCTGTCTCGCTTAGATTACGATAATGCGCTTTTTCTGAGCATTCCAGGCTACCTAAAGAACAAACTCCGACTGATTCAAAATGCGGCAGCCAGACTCTTATTTAACATCTCCAAGAGAAACAGCATAAGGACACGTCTCCGTGACCTCCACTGGCTACCTGTGGCCCAGAGGGTGCAGTTTAAGGCACTTACCTTAGCACACAGAGCCCTGCACGATTCAGGACCCTCCTATATTAGGAAACGAGTGTCCTTCTATACTCCGCGCCCCATCTGATGGCCATCCCCCGCTTCCGATGCTCCAGACCTGGGGGCCAGTCACTCTCAGTCAAGGTTGCAGTGCTTTGGAACAGCCTCCCAGCAGCCTTACGCCATACGCAGGATCTTAGGATTTTTACGAAACTTTTAAAAACCCACCTGTTCAAACAAGTTTATCTTTAAATTTGCCTCTCACACACACGAGTCCGTATCGCGCCAGGATACTCCAGAGTAGTTGTGCGCGTTATAAGTCTCTTATAACATAACATAACATAACATATCATAACATAACATAACATAACATAACATATCATAACACACAAATGTGTGACTTGATGCTTAGGAATCCTGTGCCTCTTGCTTTGGACCTCAGTATATAGATTTTCAATTCCAGAGGAGGGTGCACTGATGGCCATTAAGCTCCTGTCTCACTCCCTCCTTCATTTGTAAAAATGTAGTAATCATTTCAAAACAAAAAGCTGCTCTGAGCTGCCAACATGTATTATGCTGTGCTGTATAAGAACAGCAATGACTGGTGTCCGCACTGAGAGGCGTGGCTGGGAGGAGAGTCAAGGGGAGATTAACAACTATGGCGGGGCGAGCGAGGGATTAGGGGGTAGATTAACAATTACAGCGAAATACAAATACAAAAATGAAAAAAGAACTTACCTGCCAGTCCTGCCGCACCGTCGCTCTTCTCCTTCTTCTTGTCACCAGAGGAGACTCCCAGAATACCCTGCAACCAATCCTGATGCTGCTCTCATTAATGAGAGCAATGTCATGATTGGCCTGAGGAGAGTCGATTTGCCTTTCCAGGGAAACTGGGATTCTGTGCCTGCTCTCTCCAACCCAACAATGTAGCTGAGGTTGGAGAGAGCTTCAGTGTGCATGACACTTTTGCCAGCCAAACCGTCCTGCACACTGATTCACAGTGCCCTCCCTCTGTGATCGACCCCCCTACCCCAATGGCCCCACCCCAAGATTCCCCCGGGAGAAAAAAGTTACGTGATAATAAGCCTGGTTTATTATCATTTTATTTTTCTGTTTTTGCAGCTGCTGGTTGGGGGTGACACTCCTCCTCCATAGAGGAGGAGGTGCCGCTCTATAAGAAATGAGTGATCTTACCTCAAGTTGATCCGATCGTCTGCACATCTGCTTATTTGAGGAATTTTGCTTGCCCTGCAGACAATGGGATCATCCTAGTGTATGATAGCACGTAAGATGATGTCTATCGAATTGGACAGGATGCGACAATGCTCTTGATTAGCATTAAACATTTTTGTGAATTCTCTTCGTTATATTTGCAGTGTTAGAACCTCATAAGATAACTCGTAGTTGTCAGTTTAAAAGAGTTTGTATCCATGTTTATTCCCCATGACATATATTATGCTTAAGATTTTGTTAGCAAGTTGGAGGGTTACCTCTGTCGGTCACCCAAATTGAGAGATTGGTCAAATGGTTAAAAAGCTTTAATTGTACTAAAATTAGTGGTGACTTGTCTTGTCAGGTGTTTCTACTACAGCATTAGATTCAGGGTGAGAAATGCAAATTCACAATCTTAAAATATTGATTCATAAAAGTAACTGTTTTGAAACTGATAGAAAATATAGCCAGGAAAACATCAACTGACACACCAATTGCTCAGGACAACATTACTTCTCAAACAAACACATGATAACACACCCATAGTTACATCTATAATGTGAATGCTAAGGTGATAGATAATCTCACCAGTCATGCTAGCAATGTTATTTGTGATGTTATTAATCATATCATGTGCGAAGACACAATGAATCGGTTGCGGCTGCTACCGGAACCCGGATGGTGAGGAGGGAGCAGGGACGAGGAGGTGAGGGGATGAAGGAAGTTTTAAAAGAAAATCCCTGTGACAGCCTGCTGGCTGGTCTCCGCCTCTCCTCCATCCTCTTCTTCTTGACTCTGGTCCCACAGCAGAATGCTGGAAGCAGCAGGAAGCATCCGGCTCCCGGCCTCCCAATAGCCAATCACAATGCAGCGTTGTGATTGGTCTGAGCACCATGGACCAATGCTCATTCAGGGAATGGGGGCCTGGTATGTTCTCCATGCAGGCTGTAATGAAGCCTGCATGGAGAAGATGCAAACTGTGCATGAATGCTTTGCCGGCCCGAGGGGGCCGGCTAAACAGTTATGTGCACTTGGGAGTGGGCAGACCACGCCTCCCCTGCTCCTCTGTCGTCGGAGCAGCCTCACCCCAATCGCAAAGATGCAGCAGGAAACATAAAATGAGAATAATGCTAGTTATTATCATTTTATGTTTCCTTTACTTTACTGCTGTGAAGCAGTGAGGCTATGCTCCTCTGCCTTAGAGGAGAAGCCTCCACTGTGAGGAATGCATTTCTTGGACTAGTTATGATTTTCATGATCACTAGTTATATTTTGTAACTGCATTGTTTAACTGTGATCCGGAAGTGTTTTTTTAAATAGCCATTTAGGTGTTATCAGCAAGCCCAGGAAAAGAGGCTCTCTCACCTGATCCAGCGTAAAGCTGGACAAAACCTATTTTCATTATACTCATGTAATTTTCATCATATCTAGATCTATTTCCTTTCTGGGCCCATGTCAAACACTAATCTGTCATTGGTCCACCAATCGATCTTTTATGTGAGCTAAAAGGAACTTGGATATTTAGAGAAAGTGGCAAATCCTTCTGAGGACCTGAAATAAGAAGATGCTGAATTTATACTGACAACAAACAACTTTTGTAAGCACTAAATGATGACACCTTGTGAAAAAGTAAATACACACCACGAATAACCCAAATACGATAACGTTTGCTCATGTAAAACATATATCTAAGCCTCAATTTGAATGGTCAAGAAACACAAATCATATTTAAGTTTCTTTTATAGATATCACTTAGTACAATTAGTCACACAATGCCATACAGAGTCAATAAAATAGACATATGCCAATTACCTAGGGAAGAAGACAGAGAGAGAGAACATAGGGAAAGTCAAATTAAGCATTTAGGTCATACAAACCAAATATGCCGAGTTAAAATGTAAGGAGTCACAGGAATGAGTCCATAACTCTCCAGCCTAAGTGTTACAACTGCACACTTTATCAGCTGGTAAAGTATAGGTTGAGTCAGCTCAGAAAGTACAGTTCAAATGGGTTTGGCATAGGAAAAATAAATCAGAGTTCAGTCTGACAGCATGCCAAGCAGGGATTTGAAAAAGATAACCAGCCTCGTCTCCTCCACCAAGGGGACAATTATACTTCGAAAAGTTTCCTTTCCCATTGTTCGACATGATTTCCATTAGTTTATCCACAGTGGGCTGCTCATGGTGTGATCACTACCTCACTAAGAAATCTGGAGCATTAAGTAATCCTTTTGTCAAATCATCTATTTCAACAACTTCATAATTTCCATCCTCTCCTCGGACGTAAAAAAAAGCACTTGTTCTCTGTCGGTCCATTACCAGACACTCTCTCAGGGTTTGCAATTGTATTGATACATTTCTGTTAAAAGTGTTGCCTACTCAGAAAAGAACCTATTGTTCTCATGCATAAAAAGAAACTTCCTGGCATCTGAAATGACTACTTCAGTTAAATTCTGCTTTTCAAAACAAGGAAAAAAAAACTTTTGAGGCCTGCATGAAACTTGCTGAACCGTTATCATGTTAAGGTTAATTTAAAACACACATAAATATGAATAATTCAGTTTTCTTAATTAATTCACTGATTATTCTTTACTTCAGAAGTTACATGACAATATTAGGTACCAGTAAAAAAACATCTTGTGAGTTTTTATTTTTCAAAACAGATTAATATGTTTGTTACTTTTGTTATTCGGGTTTGTATCACGCATTGCGACGATAAAACTCTGAATCTTCATATTATTAAGCATCTTTAAACATTGAAATCATTTTCAAGTGTTTCATTACGTAAGCATTAGTTTCTTCTATCACATTTAGAAATCTTCAGCACATTTTCTGTTAATCATGTTTGTAATCTTAAACATGTGTTTTCATTGCATGTAAAAATAAACTTTTCTCTCTATTTAAGTTTTTTCACATTATCAGAACATCTCTGCATGCTTTTATGATGCAGTAGAAAATCTCACGTTTTTCATTTTCAACCATTTTGCACGTTGTGTATCAAGATTATTGGCAGAGATCTCATATAATGGTGAGAATTGATAGCGGCAATCGTCATTAAACTTTTACACTCCATCACACCCTACACCCTAGTTCACCCCTTCCCCTTATTTGTAAATCCAGTGCCTCCCTTCAAATCCCAAACCCTTACGGTTTTAGGGGTAGTATTTCTCAGACGCCTGTAGCTCTTTACATGAGCTTGATTACATAGAGACTACATAGTATTTGGTCTATTGATCATCATTACTGAGCCCATCATGAACATTGGGTACCTGGAGCCAAACCTCCATAGCATCCACGAGCACACCTTTCTCTCATACTACTGGGGTAAAAAGAATGCCACAGCAGCAAATTTCGTCATTAGAGACCAAACCCGCCAGACGTGGGAAGCACTCCACAAATGTGAATACATATTCTATACTGGCCGCAGAACGCCACCATTTTTTCCATTGTACCAATTAAGCAATTATTCTCTAATACTGTGTGGCCAGTCCTTGTGGATACTGGATATTTATGGTGTTGATATGAAAGAGCTGGATTTTCACCACCTAGTAAGCACCAACCCACAAACAAGTCAGCATGGCAACCTGACACCAAAGAGTGACAAAGGGAGCATTAAATGTAATGGTAAATGTTGCTCTCTGTGGCAGCAAAAGACATTGAATGTACTTACAACAAACCTGTCATGAGAGTCTTATGGAAAAGTAGGAGGTTGCTCTGAAAATCCATTTATTATTTGATGTTAGTCCGTTCAGTTGGCTTTTAGATATGTGCATTTGAAAAGGTATTAGGTGGATTTGAAAAATGAGTTCTTAAGTATATCTTGGGCTTAAATTAATTTGCTGGAAACTTGCAGATTCTGTCAGTAACTTTTGAATTTTTCATGAAATAATCAATTTTTTGGCTACAAAGGTGTGAATTATTTCATTCAGTCTTCTTGAAATTCAGTCTTTTTCATAAACTTATGAGGTTCACACCATTGTGAAAAACAAATTCACACGGAAAAAGGGAAATCCAAGGAAGAGTTTTAGGCTACAAAGGAATAGGCAGGTACTCATGCCTTGGAAAAAGTGCACAGAAAATGAAAAATAATAATACATTTGAAGGATGGTAAACCATAACATTTGAGCGCTCATTGTTGGCACTTTGTATTTGGTCAGGGACTAATTTTCTGATCTGTGAAATGTCAGTGAAGCAATTCGGTAGTTAAAAGAAATTAAAAAGAAATAAACAGAAAAAAGAACTAGGGGGCAGATTTATGATAACTGGCGCATCCCCAGGGATGCGCCAGTTATAGTGCGCCGCCGCTCCGCCATCCATGGTGCGCCGCATTTACAATGCGGCGCACCATGGGGCAAAAACGGCACAGAAGCGTGACGCATCTGTGCCGTAAATGTGACGCATTGCTGGAGTTGCGTCGCAAGCGCGACGCAGCTCCAGCAAGGCTCGGGGATGCCCTATCTGACCAATGCTGCATCAAGCCTTACGCCTGCTTCAAGCAGGCGCAGGGTTTTGACGCAGCATTGGCCTAAAAGTGACTGAGTGAAGTCTTATAGATTTCACTCAGCCACTTTTGCGAGGCGCACCTGCCCCGGAACGCCCACCCTGCGCCGGAACGCCCACAAGCGGCGAAGGGCTTTACAACGTGACGCATCTGCCTAGATGCGGCACGTTGTAAATCGGTCGTAGGGATGCGCCACGTTTACGCCGCAGTTGCGTGATGCAAACGTGGCGCATTCCCAACATAAATCTGCCCTTAGGTATTCAGGATACTTGTTGCTTGCAGTTCCACCTGCGATGCACTAGTGGTTGTCCACAGCACAGGGTCTACGTCCAAACCATGCAGCACATGGAAGTGCACCTCAGGGGACGAAGGTATGCAAGCACGGCCGGCACAAGTAAGAGCAGTGGGGGGGTGAGGCAGGGTGGTGCTTTGGAGGGGTAGGTGGACAGATGACGGAATAGGGAAAGTACAATAAAAAAAAATCAACCTACCTTGCACTCGCTAAAAAGGTAAATGGTTTTATTCATTTTTTAAATTTTACTTTCCCTATCGCGTCGTCTGTTCACTCCCCGTCCACCTCCCCACCCCTGCCCAGCACTGCACCACCACTGTAACCTGTGCCAGCCGCGCCTGGAGGTGTAAGATTTTGCATGTAGGCTTTAGCCACAGACAAGCTTCTGCATCAAGACCCACAATGCATGACCAGGGTTGGACAGACAGGAGGTTGGAAACACAGGCACATGGCTTCAGGGCCTGGTGTTCGTGTCAAGAACTGCATCCTACACCTTCCACACACAGCTGAAGGAAGGTTGTGATGGAGGTTAACACAGTGGCCTTTGCCATGAGTCCAACCACTATTGATCATTAAAAAAAACAAAATCTCACAATCGCACTAAAAAAAACTTTTGGAAACAAAAGTAATGGTTCACCTAATGAAAATACTGTAACTTTCACGTGTATGGAAGATAACCAATTTAATGAGAAAAAAACACAGCTAAAGTGACATAACAGTTCCACAAGAAAATCTAACACACCCTGACATTTGCAAGTTATGCTGCACTACCCATAGCTTGCACCTGGGCAGTAAATGTTTGCACTGAAATGTGCAATTGATGAACTCACTACATTTATACAATAAACAAGTGGACTTCACATCTAAACATCTAAACAAAGAAATTATGCTACATCTAGAGTGATGCCAACAATAATGGCAATGGCAAGGTGGTATGTCATGTCAACTATTATGTATTCAATGTCATTTTTGATGGTATTTATTATATCATGTGTGAGGTTATGAGTGGTCCTTTATTTTCAGTGATATATTATAATACATACTGTGGTGTTTTATTGCACAGTGTGCAGTGGTGAAGAAAAATGCCTGATAACCCATGAAATATGGAATTAATTCCTAGATCTCTGTGAAAAAGTATTATGCGCCCCCAAACCACTCATAGACTATTAGCATTCTCAGGCCCTTTGCGAGACCATTGCCATTGCAGTAATGGAGGACAAACTATGTGGCAAGAATAGGCAAGTTATGCTACATTATACAACTCATTCTCTTGCAGCAATTATTTTGATCCATTTGAGCTAGAAACTCTATTTTAAATTAAAATTTTCAAATTATGTGGCAACGTATTTGGCAAATGTTTTAAATCCACAGTATTTGTTAAACAGCACAGCCACAAATCACATAATTCAACAGGTACTGACCATTTTCCATTGTTTTATCCCAATAATCTATTCATTAAAGATAAACAAAACCTAGATATTGTAGTTAAAATCATTGCCCATTCTTATCTGCTCCTTCACGATCACATGCTCAAAAGTCTCTCCGTTCAGCAGACAGAATGTGCTTTATCGTTTTAAATTTCGATTTTGAAATGTTCAAGGATCCAATAACAGATTATAACCACAATGTCCAGCGGACATTGCTTAAACACCAGGGGCCTCATTTATGAAGACCTTGCGCCACCGGTGCTTCACTTTTTCCCATTTTAAAAGTGACGCACCGGTGGCGCAAGGTCTTCATAAATAAGGCCCCAGTAGAGGAGTGGTGAACAATCGGAAGCATACATATAGTAAGGTGAGGTCGCATCTTCAACAGCCCACTAGATCATACAGTAAACCAAGTACGTGCTGTATGGGAAAAAGTGGGAAAATTGTAGAAGAGGAAGAGAGGAGCACCAAGGAGGGAGTAAATAGGGAAGAAACGGAACAAAAAACAAAAATGTTATGACACAGAGGAACCTCAATGACATTTACAACGAGGCTGAGAGATACTGGTAGGTGAGGGAGCAGAATGTGTTTTTTAACAACACGTTTCAAAACATCTTATTAGTTAACTACCCAATCATACAATCATGTATTTTTCCTTAGTTCTTTTTGACATACAACCAAACAATATAATGAAGTATTTCACTTTTGATTGTCAATAAGCATTTTTCTATTGAAAAAACAATCTGTTTTCAGATTAACTGCACCAAAATATACATGCAATATAAAAAAATCAGTAACAGACATGTCTAATATCGTTTTAAGTTGCCATCTCGTGATTATGGTGACATTTCAAAAAAATTTAACCTTCGGCCTTACTCTTTATGATGATGTCACCAGAGACCGTCAAAGTCAATATTGGAATCATATTACACAGTTATAGGCCATATTTCGATAGATAGATAGATAGATAGATAGATAGATAGATAGATAGATAGATAGATAGATAGATAGATAGATAGAATTTGTGATGCCCTCCTAAAAAGCGTTGCACTCTTGTAAACAACTCGAAGCTTTTCTGTCTTTTCCTTATCCTAAAAGCTATTCAGTGTGTTTGTGTCTGGTCAGCAGTTCTATGTTAGTATCTTCATTTTTTTTAAACATGGCAGTAAGTGGTTCTGTGATAAAAAATAATAAAAACACTATCATTCTCAATAGTAAAACCTCCTATTGTGTTCTTGTTAATCTGATAGGGAATTAAAATAATACTGTAACAGGAAGTCCAATTGCTGTAAACCGCTCATTTGACTGCTTTTCAGTGCTAATGTCAACTTTCTTTGAAGCCAATTGCAGAAAAAGTTGGCTCAGCAGTTTGCATCATGTCATCTTCTTAGAAAACGTCACTGAGACTCGAGGACTCTGGTTGGAGGCTGGAGACAGAAGACTGTCAGAGGAAGTGGAAGGTGGCACCCCGTCGGTAGGGTATGCCCTCATCGAGTCACCTTTGTGATTATAAATAATAAAAAATTTTGTTCGGAAGTACCTTCTGCCAAACTCCACAAAGCACCCCCTAGCAGGTCATTGATGCCGGCTCAATCAGGGTCAGCACCGACAAGCTGGGTCCTGCCCCGGGAGTTCACTGGGAAAAATACAAATTTCCCTGCGATTTTGTTTCCAGCTTTCTTTCGTTTGGAAGGCACCCCCTCATAAACACGCAGGGCAATTTTCCAGTACATTAACCCGAGGAGTTCCACAAGGGAATCACTGAAGAGAGGGGTAAAAAAAAGGCGGCCTTGGTGAAGATGGATGGGCCTGGAAGAAGAGCGGGCAGTTTTCCCACTGTCCTGCCCTGTACACCTAGGACAAAGCCTTCATTGAGTAACGTGCTTGACATCAGCCTCATAAACTAGTAACGGGTACAAAAGCAGTGACACTTGAAAGTACCAGTGCCTGCCCTTTCTCTTTGCAGCTGCACAGGGGGGTTGGACCCAACAGTTGCGCCCTTTTGTTGCTGCACAAGACAAGGGGTGAAGATAAATCGTGGTGCCTGGAATTCACCGTCTCTCCTCCCAGAAGACATTACCAAGCCAGTCGGGTGACATCACACCGGGGCAGCCTTCCATCTTGCCCTGCTAGAAGTGTGGGTGTGGGAGAGTGGTGGGAAGGCGTTTTTTATTTAATTAGTACTTGTCTCCCATCAAGAGGACGGCTCCTTCTTGTGTCCCTGATGTGTTGGTTCCTTCTTTGTCGGTTGTGGGAAAAGTGATAGAGAAAGAAAGAAAGAACTTAGATTGAACTTTATATCTGGTAAAATATATATATAAAACTAAACTGGCAATTGCAGAATGTACTGCTCTGGCTGGAAGCAAAGCTTGGCGCGCAAATTAACTTCAGCCTGCATGTCTTACAACGCCTTAAAGGCGATTTATATATTTCCAACAATTTCCCCTTTTGCAGCAAGTGGTGTGACCCCAATTAAAACTGGTCAGGTAGATAACGATTGGAAGAAGCGAAAGTACACTCAGTGCTAGACATGTTTGCTTCTGTCTCAAAATCACAGTTGTGGCTTTGTAAGAAATTCACACGGAGGAGAAAATGTGTTTCAGTTATGTTTATTGAAATAAAAAAAATCTACATCAGAAACATTTACTGATTCAATCAATTAAAACATTTACTGGTCTTAATTGAAGATGTCCAATCAATAGGATAAAATCATAATGCGAATGTCAATTCTGAATCTAAGTCACTTTTTTGGGGGGTAAATTACTGAGACACTTCAAAGATTAATTTTACAGTCACCTAAAGGTGATGCTAAGAAAGGACAGGCTGTACCACGAGTGGAGAAGTCCAGGTGTGAAGTTTTAGTTCTGCACAGGTGACTACTGAAGTCTTTTATATGCCATTTCCTGCAATATGGCATGTTATGCTGTGCTATATTGTGTTTTGTTATGGCATATGGTAGAGCGTAGCATGTGTGTGTTGAGTAAGTACCCATGTTCACTCCATTTTCCACCTGAAACTTAGCAGGCCTGTTCACATGCAGACATCAGTTCATTCAGTGTTTTCTCAATGCTTCCTCATGACACAAGCACTCCTGTGTCTTCTCCCTCCCGTTTCTCCCTTTTCCATTACACTCATTTCTCTTGTGAGGTAATCAAGTCTTTGATAGACCCCAAGAAACTTTGGGACAATTGTGATTTTCAGCAGGTCTACATCTTTCACTGATGCTTTAGCTATAAAACAAAACCGTAAGTGTTCTTAACTTTGTATACGCAATATAGCAGAGTTTCATACTGCACCTTTACAGATGTTCTGACTAGGCCTACAATGCAGTCATCTGTGCAACAAAATAAATGACACCACCTCATTAAGGGGCAGCTTCTCAGTACAGTTCTTATGGTTTGGATGAAGAGCCCACATCTTTGAAGAGTTTGTTGCCTTAGGCCCAATGAGAGGGACACAGCCTCTTTCAAAGTCCATCCTACTATTACTCTCTGTACATCTAGTGACCTAGTACAAGGAGGCCTGATGTAAAAATCAAGAACAAATGATGGTTGGGATGCTTGCAAAAATCTCAGCTGCTGGCAACCATTTGGGACCACATTCGAGTCGATTGTTTCTTTTCTCAGAGTGCTTTTTACCCAAAGCAACACAACATATCCTTGTCTGCCACAAACCCTCATAATGCACAGGAGAACAGCAATCCTGCCCTGGTTTACAAAGATGGAATACAGTTGCCTGTAGTTGTTATCGTCTTTTTTGAAGACAATATTAATGTTGGTCTCAAAGAGATGGTATAGACTCCCTCGGTACCAAACACAAAAAAATGTGATGGCTGGAATCAGAGAGGTGCAGGTTGGATCCTATGACCATCGGACCTATGTCTGGGCATACCAGTTGCACTCATGGTTTCTCAGTAAAACAACATACATTGATGAATGGAATGTTTGCAAAAGGGTCGGCATTGCCAATTGCTTGACTAAAAATTGCTGCATATGACCAGAGGTCTTGGACATTTGGTGTCTGTGGGTTGGGAGAGGATGCTAAGTACATCTGACGTCATATAAAGCCTGTTTCGCCTTGACAGGAGCAGGGCACAGGGTCCAGCTATCAACCAGGCCCTGTTCTCACTGACCACTGTATATAGTGGAAGGCTGTGCACATCTCGTGTGGGTGGGATAAGAGAGTTCCTTGCACATGGCCAATATTCATGTGCAGCTGGTATTTGTGGAAAAGGTGGTCAGGTGCAAGCACATGTCAAAAGTCAAACCTTGCACCAACATCTCACTGTCCATGGGGTAAAGTATGTGTGTAGCTGGTTTGGGTGTGTGAGAGAAACATGGATGCAAGGCCTGGCCCGGCCCGTGCAGGGTGGTGGCGTCAGGCGGGGGAGGGTCAGGGTCAGGGGTTGTAAAATGCGGGATATGGACCATTACAGGTAAGTACCGGAAAAAAAAAACGAATTTCGTTGCCCGCGCTGCATCATATTTGGCGATGCAGCACAGGTAACAATTTTTTTTTTTCCGGTACTTACCTGTAATAGTCCATATCCCGCATTTTACAACCCCCCACCCTGACCCTCCCCCGCCTGACGTCACCGCCCCGGTATAGCGCCCTGCACGGGCCGTGCCTGTGCAAGGCATGGGGGCTAGTGTAGAGCTGAGTTCAGGATAACATCAAAAACTCACTAAATACACATTTGATAAAGTTAAATTTTTTCCTCATAACAAGTTAAATTTTGTTTATAACAAATATTCTCAAATGTCCTTAAAAATACCAATAAAGTGGTGCATTCATTACATTATAAGCCCTAAGGTATGGTAATATGCACAGATCAAAACACATTCACTTGCTTTTTATTACAGATAATATGACAAATGACATCACTGGTAGCATCACATTTCTCCTCACCATTAAGAACACCGATGCCATCAGTATTAATATGCAATTGTTTTTTGTTTGAGTATGCGTTATTCTTAACTGGTCTTGTGTAATTGTGTGCTGTGTAATTTGTTGCCTCGTATCACCTCAGCAACAGACAAGCACAATATATAGCTCCTGTATGGACATAACCTACAGTACAGGGTCTTTGTCTGTCTGAAGAGTTTCTAGGCCTGGACCAGGGGCTACTACTACTTCTATGTACCCAATTGTTTACAGGGGCTGCTGACAGCAGGGTCAGACCTGCAGCTAGGTCTGTGTGCAAACTCCGATGAGCACAGTCGCTATTACGCTCCATGCATAGAGCAGTCAGGCTCTGAGCCCAACCTCCGAAGTGACCAACTCTCAGCCACTTGCTGTGGCCATGTCCAGTGCGGATCAGACATAGAAACCAGCACATGGCCAATTTGTGCGCACACCCTTCTGCATCCCCAACCCCACACTGTGCAAGCCTGGTGTAAAAGGGAACAGTTGTAGGACATTGCCTTTAGCCAGATCATGTGCCTAATTTCCTGCATGCTCACTTTGCATGTGTTTAACCATGCACAGGGTTCGCCTACTGGTTCATCATGCACAGTTACCAGTAGCTTTCATATTATTTTACATCGACAGATATTGACCCTCAAATCTCATCCATATTTGAGATCTAGATTTTGTGATCCAAGTCCGGAATCAAGCATTCAAATTATTGAATCCTAAATAAAGGTTCTACAAATCCTGCATGCTAATTTTCTTGTTTTTTTTTATAGTCAGGGTGGTATTTACCCCTCTGGACACAGGTTTGGTGCCCAGAATCGAACAATGTTTGCTAAAATAAATAGTTTCGGTTGTGGATAACCAATCCGATTCCCTGGATCCTCAAATTCCCTGAGATGTATGAAGCCTGACATGTCATAAATTAGACAGATGTGCGAATGATGGGAAATGTGCAAATACATGAACATGATGCAAAAGTTATTCGCACATTAAAAAAAACATTTCAATGCAATGGCAAATTAATAATTATTGTTAAGGGATGGCATTGAAAAGAAATGTTGATTAATAATACATGCATTTAACAAAACTGTAATAATAAATACATATTTGAAGATTTATCACTCAAGCTCAAAGTTAAGCTAAAAGTTCATGTTTCAACCACGGTACAGTTTAACAAATATCAGAAAAACACTGTTCACTGCCTTCCAGACTGTATGCCGCAATTTTATTGCACAGGTAATTACTTTTCTAATTGTCGAAGGCACCTTCAATGTAATTACATCATACTGTACAAAATTAAAAACGTGATTCCTGGGTTTGGTTGAATACCTTTTTAAAACAAATATAAACATAAAAATGTCATAAACCATACATGCGGATGAGTATGATTTTCTGTTTCTTCCAAACATATTCTATTGAGATATTGTGGTTTACATCATGACAAAAGACAAGATAAATGATATACGAAAGTCATATCACGATGTTGACAAACTCAATATTGTGCAGTAGTGTTACTTGACAGTCGGCACAGGGTAACAAAAAGCAGAGTTAGAGAGTTAGAGAAGAAAAAGAAGTAACATTCTTTGTCTCAAATGGAAGACTTAATTTGAGCAATGAGTAATGTACTATTTTTTTGTGTTGAAATTGTTTATAAGCAATTATTAAATATAATAGAAGAAAAAGCAATAAAATACAGAAATGTGCAATATGGTAACATAAATTACATTGGAATTAATGAGTAATGTCTATTGAGTTGCGCATGATCTTCATGTGCAGTGCTTCCAGGAGCGGCCTAAAGGTTAGAGCAGTGGGATGGGGGCAAGGCGGGCTGGGGGGAGTTGACAGATGACGGGATAGGTAAAATTAAATAAGAAAATAAATAAAACCACTTACCTTGTGATCATTGCATCCCCAAGTCGGTCGGTGGTTTCTCATCTATTTTGCCCCACAGTGGCCAAAGTGTTCCCAGTAGCTGACCATGCAAGAGGAACTGGTTTGGAGGAATATTGTAATCCTGGCATAGCTGATTAAATGTATCTGAGCGTCATGATAGAGGCCTCCCACTGTTTCTACAGAGCACTCATGCCAGTGTGTCAGCTGGTCTGTAGTAAAATGCGGGGGCATGACCGGGGAATAGGGAAGCATCAGTTTTGTTACCTGGGAGACCCTCGCAAGACATTTCCGGTCGATCCACACATAAAGGGGCCTTGAGCGATGCAGTTTGATGGTGAGGTAGAGTAGCTGATGAAATATATGTAAGGGAAGAGGGCCTTTCCACGTCCTGCTTTCATAAAGGTTCCTAAAAGTCCACACCCGTCAGCCACTGCACTGTGAGGTCATAGGTCTCCCAGGATGGTGCTCCCAAACCTTCTCAACCCACCTACAGTTGGAGCTTATTAAGGGCCACTCGTCTCCTACTGTCCCACATCAGGTCCCCCAGTAATCAATTCAGGTCTAGGAAGAACCACAGGTTGGGAATTACCAGAACACTGACAAAGTATAATAATAATCGGGGAAGGATGATAGCAGATAAGTATAATATGTTATTTTATGCAATCATGACTCAAGCAATGCTTCGTCTCTTCTAGTCATGGCCCCTCATCACAATAATGAAAAAACATATTTTAATGTTATTGTTAGCCAAGTCTGGAGGTGGCTTAGTGGACTAATGAATCCAATGTAGGGATCTGTGATCGGTCACAGGTTCAAATACCCGCGGGTCCACTCAGCCTTTCATCCTACTGAGGTCACTAAAATGAGCTAGTGAGTTCTGTAATGATAAACATCTATCATTCAGCTCCAAGATACCCTTCTTGGTCAACATGTGCTTTAAAAATAAATGTATGCTATTTGTGGATTAGCAAACACAAACTGGAAAAGGCATGAAATAAGTTATTTTTGGTGAACAAATCACAATGCATAACACTGCTTACGTCACATGCTATGTTTAAATCTTGACTATTTTCTTCCTGTACTATTGACAAAACTATGTAATCATGATGGCGGGTGTCATGCTTGTGGTGTACAGTGTGTGTTGCTTAACATAATTGGTGAATTTGAGAGCTTTTTCCTGTTTGTGTTTGCTGAACCATAACTACATTTTAACAGTGTTTCACTGAAGTTAGATGGATTTCTTAAGATGGACTTCAGTCATTAGCCAAGTAGACATTCAGTGCATGGTATTTGGCTGTGTGCAGCACTGATCCAAAGCAGAGGTAGGTCCTGACACTGTACCTCTTTGGGCAACCAACTGTGGCTTGAAATGGCCTTTCACCATGCATAGCAGCTTTTTGTTGCAGGGACTGACCTTTGGCCATGCCAATCACCATTCAGAGTGACCAAATCCCACTGCACAAAACCTTTGACCATGCAAAGTGTTGGTCAAACACAGGGCCTGAACTGGAACACGGTGTAGCTCACAACCCACGGTAGGCAATAACCCGCCCCACCCATGGTGGTTCTTTGGTCTTGCAATAGAGAGAACATACTCAGCACAACATAAAAGTTGGATTGGCTATGAAAGCACCTTTAAAATCTGTAACTGATTCCAGGGCACACCAAGGGGGACATTTTTAGGTGCCTATGCCTGCAGCTCTCAAATGTGTTGGTAGGCCTTGGACTATTTTTATGTGTGCACATTCGACACAACCATGTTAATCAATCAATCAATAAATCAATCAATCAAGGAATTTGTAAAGCGTGCTACTCACCCGTTAGGGTCTCAAGGCGCTGGGGGGGTGGTTGCTACTGCTCGAACAGCCAGGTCTTGAGTTGCTTCCTGAAGGCGAGGTGGTCCTGCGTCAGCCGGAGGTGGGTGGGGAGGGAGTTCCATGTCTTTGCTGCTAGGTAGGAGAAGGATCTTCCTCTGACGGTGGCTTTGCGAATGCGTGGGACATTGGCCAGGGCGAGGCTGGTGGAGCGGAGCTGGTGGGTTGGTGTGTAGAATGCGAGGCGGTTGTTGAGGTACTTGGGGCCCGCGTCGTGGAGGGCCTTGTGTGCGTGGGTGAGGAGTCAGAATGCGATTTTCTTGCTGACGGGGAGCCAGTGCAGATTCTTCAGATGGGCGGAGAAGTGGCTGTGGTGGGGGATGTCCAGGATGAGTCTTGCCAAGGCGTTCTGTATGCGCTGTAGTCTTTTCTGGAGCTTGACTGTGGTTCTGGCGTAGAGGGTGTTTCCGTTGTTTAGGCGGCTGGTGACGAGGGTCTGGGTGGCCGTCTTCCTGGTAGCGGTGGGGATCCATCGGAAGATTTTCCTGAGCATGCGCAGGGTGTTGAAGCAGGACGATGACACGGCGTTGACTTGCTTGGTCATCGTGAGGGAGGAGTCCAGGATGAAGCCCAGGTTGCGTGCGTGGTCGGTGGGTTTGGGGGCGGTGCCCAGGGCAGGTGCGAACCAGGAGTCATTCCAGGCCGAGAGGGGGATGGTCCCAGGATGAGGACTTCCGTCTTGTCTGAGTTCAGTTTCAGACGGCTGAGCTTCATCCATTCCGCGACGCCCTTCATTCCTTCCTGGAGGCTGGCTCTGGCGGTGTCCGGGTCATTGGTGAGGGAGAGGATCAGCTGTGTGTCGTCAGTGTAGGAGATGATGTTGTGGTCTTCAGTGGTGCTAGTTCATCGGCGCAGTCGGTGAGCCATTGTGTGAGGTTGCGGGCTGCTTCGTTGGGGTCCATCGTGATGGCGGGAGGGTTCTTGTTGAGGGAGGTGGTGAGCTGGTCAGCGGTGATCTTGCTCCAGCTCCTGCGGGGGGCCTGTTGTGGGTGGTGGTGGGCCATGGTTTTCTTGAAGTAGAAGTGGACGCAGCTGTGGTCTGTCCAGTGGAGTCCGGTGGAGTGGCTGAAGGATATGTGCTTGCTGGATGAGAAGACGGGGTCAAGCGTGTGGCCGGCGTAGTGGGTGGGGGTGGTCACTAGTTGCTTGAGTCCGAGGTTGGCAAGGTTGTCCAGCAGGGTGGTGGTGTTGCTGTCATCGTTGTTCTCCAGGTGGAAGTTGAGGTCTCCTAGAAGGATGTAGTCTGGGGAGGTGAGGGCGTGCGGGTTTACGAAGTCTGAGATGGCTTCGCTGAATTGAGTGCATGGTCCCGGGGGTCTGTAGATCAGGGTGCCTCTGAGGATAGTCCTGGGGTCGGTGTGTATTTGGAAGTGAGGTGTTTGGCGGCTGTGAGGGTGTCTTCTGAGTTGGTCGTGATGCCGATGTTGGGGGCTGAGGAGGCGTTCATCCAGGTTTTCGTGAGGAAGGCGACGTCCGGTGCTGTTATGTCTAGGAGGTTCCAGAGTTCGACTGCATGCCTGTGGACGGAGCGGGTGTTGAGCAAGATGCACTTGAGGTGATTCTTGCTGATGTTAGGCTTGGTGGGTGCTGGTCCGGGATGGATGCAGGTGAATTTGCATTCTTGGCAGGTGAAGGGTCCGTGGGTGCGTTTCGGGGTGGCCAGGTAGCAGGCGGGGTTCTGGCTGGTGTTGAGTGCGTGGAGGCTGGCGTTGTTGTTCTAACTGCTGCAAGCCCTGTCCTAGTCCTCAGCACTGTGTTTTCCAAATGCGCAGAGAGATCCCTGTTGGGATGATTCCTTGCGTAATACAAGTCTTAAATAATAATAATAATCGTTTTACTCCACAGATGGTCCATGTAGTGGATTTCCAGACCTTCTGTGGTATGAAATGCCACAAAATGCAAAAAGTGTTAATAATTTAAAGCCCCAGTGCTATGTTTTTAAAATGCAACAGATTTACACCAAACCAAGTAACGCTTGGTTTCTCAGTTCGTTTTACTTTCGTACCAGATTTGGTGTAAATCCATTCTGCAGTTTTGGCTGCAAGTTCAAGCTACATTCTCGATTGGAGCTCTAATTGGAAAATACATCTTTGTTACCACCTCTACATTTTTTACAGAGTTCCACAAAAGTTTGCGTGCTGGACTCTAGCTGACATCACTGAGCGAGTGTCAAATATGTTACAGATCAGTTAATGGGGGCCACAGCTATTCACAAATCAAAAAAAAGTATGTGTAATGGCTAGTGGGGCTAAACCACTACTACACAGATTTGGCTGCCACTGTGTAATATTTAGTGTCCCAGCCATACGGGCATACTGGAGCACATGTCTGACTGAGTACCTGTGGCTCTTTAGATCCCACGCAGCATATTATTTTTGCCATAAATGACTGCAACTCCCACGTTTAGTATGGGAAGCAGACGTCCGTTGCTTCCCCCACCATAAAGCACCCACAAGGACACAAAATGTTGAGCCACCTAATCAATTGTCCACATTCCGTAGGTTGTTCTCCTATCCAATGGTTAAGGCCTTATAAAGTAGTTGGGGAAGTTTCTATAGATGTAAATGCCATACTATCTGTAAATATTTTCCGAACTTTGCTCTGTAAATGAGGATCCCTCTTTTGTGAGCACTAAACACACTTTTTGCGCCCTTAAAATATTTTACATATGGTACATCTAAATAACTGCTATTATGAACAATTAATTCAATTCCATTTGCACCTTGCAGCATTTTTGTAAAAAAAAATAAAAAAAAGCATTTATTTGTTCCCGCAGATTTTTTTTTACATAAAACAGTAGAATCTCTCATTTTAATGTAGCACAAAATCCCCCCAAAACTCGCATACTAAGATTGGGTGTAGCAGGAACAATTGATAACTGGTCAGCTGGAAACTTTCAAAGTGAGGCCGTAGACCGATGAACACCTGCACCACAGCGTTGCTGTGTCTTGAATGATGTATTGTTCATCTCCCCGAGGGTTATTTCTTTAAAAAAAAAAAAAGACCGATCGCAGTACATTATTGATTTGTACTTTTATAGAAAGTTTCCCATCAAATTACATTCCCACGCTTCCTTCTCTGTCCTTTCCGAATGGAACAACACAAGACATCTGTTTTCAGGATCAATTCAAGTAGCCTTTTGGCTAGTTCCCATCTTGGACTCAATATCATGTATTCAGTTTTTCCTCTATTGAACTTCCACTGTTTCTCAGGCCGTGACACTGTTTACTGCATCTGTTCAGTATTTTGCACTTCATTTGTGATAATCTATTGATTTTAATGACAAGCCGCCGATCATAAGGATATCGTTAAAAAAAAACGGGCTTTACATCTGACAGATGGTTTGACCTGGTGGAAGCATTGCGATTTTGCACTGACCTTTGCATCATCATTTTTCACAAAGTAATATTTGTGCTGTTCAGTTGGCTGTTTGCAATTGTTAGTTGGTCTAAACAGTGGTGCACCGCGCCAAGTGCAATCTGTGTAATCTTTAAAAGATATGTAACCCTGCATTGTTGGCGCAGAAGTAGAACCCGTGGAGACGAGCACAGAATGAGGGTAAGTGAGGTGAGTGGTAAAAGAGAGAGACAAATACACCCTGAATACTTGTGGCCCTTGAAATCCGATGAGCCTGATAACAATAGTTACTGACCTCCTCGGAATTACAAATGTTGGTTTCTCACAATGGGGGGGTGAGGAAGGGGGTCTTTGGGTATTGATGTGAAAGCACTGATTCCAATATGTTATTCTTCAAAACGATTAATCCCCATTATATACCTGTCCATGAATTTACTAGGACCAGGGTCAGACTGGGACAGAAAATAACAGTAGCAAGCAGTAGTAATGCATCGGTTTTGCCTATGTAATGTATATAGTTGTTTAAATCAAACATCGTCCAGAAGAAGGAAAAAGCTCCCTGACAGACAATTGGGAGTGGAGACAGCGGCAGTCGGTGCAGGTAAGCGTGTTGTGGCAGGGCGGAAGGGAAGGTAGCCGACAGACGAAGGAATAGGGAAAAATAAATAAATCCTATTCCATCATCTCTCGACATCCCCCCCAGCCCCGCCCACCCACGTTCCTGCACAGACTAATTCTGAGTAGAGAGGATGGGGTGCAGGGGCTAGAGCTGCTGACTCGAGGGCTGGGGATCCAGGTTCGATTCTCAGCGGCAACAGGCAACATTCTGTGCTTCTCTGCAAATCACTTACTCTCCAAAGTTGTTATATAAATATGTTGTAATAGTAAAAGGCAAAACCTTATGAAAATATAGTTCCACCAAAGTGCATGTTGACAGTATTTCGTCTGCAGACAACTAAGAGAAGTAGACTAGGAACAATCATTGGTAAATGCAGGAAAATATGTTACAGCCAATAGAAAAAGAGGAAAGGTAAGTGGCACGCACAGGAACCAAAAGAGAAGCCAGGAAAGAGAGGTGGCGGAATGTAAGTCCCTTTTAATTGTATAATAAAAAACAATAAATTTAACAAGCAAAGAGCGAGCGCTGTGCAGGCAAAACCTAAAAACTGGCCCCTCAGACCATAAAACAGGCCCACAAATGTCTGAAAAACAAGCCCACACACTGACTTTCAGATCAGCCCATCGAGCACTGCCTGATTGCCCGATAGGCCAGTCCGACCCTGACAGGGACACCCTGAAACAGTAATTCTGGGAGGATTAAATAATGAGGATTTTAACATTTCAATTGTAATGAGATTCATAATGGCCTTTAGACCAGTTAAATGATCTGTAATTTTTTGCAATTATCACTTAATCTCCCTGTGACTAAATAAAATAAAATAAATAAATATATATATATATATATATATATTTATATATATATATATATATATATATATATATATATATATATATATATATATATATATATATATATATATATATATTACCTACTGGCGGTCGCCAGTAGGTATATATAGTTAGGATTTTTTCCCTATGGCATTTCTGAAAATTCTATGTCTAATAACTTTAGCGTTTGTGGACGGAATCGGCTGAAATTTTCAGGAAAATGGCACATTTTGTTTCTGAGCAGCCCCTGAAAATTTGGGGGGGGGGTCGTCAAGGGGGGGCCGAGAAAAAAGGGGGGTCCCAAAACGCGTTTTTGCCATGTTAATTTCCATAGGGCGGTTGGACTCACTTTTAGGCCGAACGGCTGAATGGATTTTCACGAAACTTGGCAAAATTGTAGGGACTGTTAGCCCGATGTGCCTTTGCTAGGTCTCAATATATGTGCTTCAGTGGATTTTGAGAAATTACCGTTTAAATCAAGATATATATCTGTAACAGCGCTCCGGGCAGCGATCCGGTTAGCGAACTTTTTGCGTATCGGAACTTTGCGAAGCGAAGCTGATTGGCCCTTCGGTGTCTGTCAACATTCTAAACAGTCCGGAGCGGCCGCCATCTTGTCTCTCGGTAGGATCGAGAGACAAGAGGAGGCAAAAACAAAGAGGGAAATTACCATAAGGGGGCATAGTAGATCCTCGTTGACCCCCTAGGTTTTATGTGGAGGTTTTAAAAGGGCCTAGGAGGGTCCCAAAAAAAAAATATATATATATATTTTTTTTGCGTGGTAAGCGCCAAGTTCGCGAACCGGAAAGCGTTCTGGGCAGCGTACTTTAAGGATAAAAGAATGATAGACTTTTCTAATACTGTATGTTAATTATTTGTTGTTTTTGTTCGTTTTATTTATTTATTTATTTATTTTGATTTAAAAAAAAATTATTTATTATTTTCATAGTTCATTAAAACTTCCAGCATTATATCATCTGGTATCTCGTCGAACATGGATGTTTTTGTCTCTTGTAAGGTTTGAATAAATTGTTCGTCAAAAGATTGATCCATAAAATCTTCATCCACATTTTCTTCAGTTACAATGTCTTCGGATGTAATCTCGAAGGAAACATTAGTTTCTTCTTGCTCCCCTTCCATTTTTTTGCTGTAAATTGCATTAAAAAAAAATTATATTAGAAGACTTAGGGCACTGTTGGGTTTAAGTTCAGACATGTTGTTCTGTTTTTTTAACAGTGAAGTTAAAGTAAGTAAATTCATAATTATAGCAGAGAAGTGTAAGTCAATCAATAAATGTAACAGAGGAGGTTATCTGTATCTATAACTATAGCAGGGGGTCAGTAAATAATTATCAATAAACATTTTTACAAATTAATTTAAAGTGCCACTTACAAATTATCAAATAACTTTACAGGGAGGTGAAAAGGCTCTTGAAATGTAGTTCAGGAAGTAGCAGTGAAAATGGCTGTGTTTCCTTCTCTTCCTTTATATATATTCAGGTATATAACCAATCAAATGTCAGGTAATAAAAATTGTAAATGAAAGTAAAGTTTTCATTGGTTGTCAATTCTAATATTTTAGATGTGTTTTGTGAAGTAATTTACCTCAGGGTATTTAGATAGGTGTACAGGCTAAATGGCTAAATGAAATTTCAATCAAATTTGTGAGAATGAAAGGGATTGTTATGTAGTATGAGGTAATCTATATTTGGTGAGAGTGTCTCTAGTCGTTTTTCTGCTAATTACTTTCCCACCTTTTTTTAGGACCGCTTTCCGGAAAGCGGCCCGGTAAGCGAACCTTAAGCGTCACGGGAGTCCACCATTTTGTGTTTCGGTCGCATTAAGATACAAGGTGGAGGGCAAATAATGTTCAGAATGTGTAGAAGGGGGCACGGTAGACTTATCTTGACCCCCTAGGTTTTCTGAGGGTGGCTGAGGAGGTTTAAATGTGCGGAAAAAAAACATTTTTTTTTTAAATTCCGCGAGGTTAGCTTTCGGTTAGCGAACCGGGGAGCGTATTTTGTGGAAAATTAGCGAAAAAAGTTAGAAAAAAATAATAATTGTGAGTGATTAGATGAAGGGTAGCTCTGAGAAGAGCTTTTGGGTTTATGGTACATTTAGGTACTTATAAGTAGGTACCAATGCACATTCTTAAATTCAGAATGAAAATTCTGTTGCCCTCATCTGAGAAGTGAACTCCATCTCCTCTGTAGATATCTTGCATGTAGTAACGCAAGTTATTGTTGTACAGGGAGCCCATTCCATGGTCTCTCATGTAAGCTGAAACAGATTTGTTTACATGCTTCCTCGATTTCTCAATTTGTGGACAAAATTGGTTGGACCACCTCCATTTCTGTCTTTGGCATATATTGGAATATACCAAGGCAGTTTGAGGAAAAAGTGCCATTAATTGCTCAAAGGTGTCCTTTAATAGCATTTCCAGACCTACTCCTGTCAAAGTGCCCAAATCATTACCTCCACAGTGCACAATTAACAGGTCAGGTTTTGGCAAATGCATAAAGGTTTTCACCAATGGTATCAATTGGTGACATTTTAATCCTCTTTGGCCCAACAACTTAATTTCCACATCTTGTAAATTGAGGTTGTGTAAATTTCTGTTCTCGGCATACCTTTGAGCCCAGTGGATGTAACTATGTCCAACAATCCAGACGTTAAACATGGTGGGAGAAGGTTGTGCTGCAGTCAGATGAAGTGTGGTAATGAAAGGGCAGTTGAAACAGTAGGAGTTTGTAAAGAAAAAAAACTGTGGATTTCCAATGCTAATGATTCATTAGGAGTGATTGGTGTATTTCCATTTCTGAAAACATAAAGTTAGGGTGCATGGATGTGTTCTTTGAAAGATGTAATTTGAATGGTCAAGGAAGAAACGTTTAATGAAAGATTGCACTGGATACGCAGGTGCACTGAGAGTTCAGAGTTCAATTGAAACATTGTTGTGTGAATTTGCAAACATGAGAGGTCTTCCAGGAGGTGGTTGCTATGGAAAAAAGGCAGAGAGGGCAGAGGGGGGAAGGGTTTTGATTTGAAAAAAGTGAGGGAAGAGTTATGATTGGCTAATATGAGAGATATGTGAAATGAATATCTGTATTTCTGTGCTTTCAATAGCTGCAGCTTCTGGAGTGCATCGTTTTTCTTCTGCTGAAGACAATTTGGTGTATTTCTGAGACTGTTTTCAAAACTCAAAAAGTATTTGCTAAGGTGAGAAAAGATTTATTTATTTTAGATAGAGAATAGTATGAATTAAGGAGAAAATAATGAAGAAAGCAGTGTTTTTAAACTGTGGCTTTGTCTGTAGTGATATAGAAATAGATTGTGTTACTTAGAGAAATTGTAATTGCATATTCGGTGTAGCATTCTGGAATGCAGTTATACAAGTTATTGTTGTATATGAAGCCCAGTCCATGGTCTCTTATGTAAGCTGAAACAGATATGTTGTTTATAAAAATAGTTTTTGAAATCAATTACATTTCTGCATATGTACTGCTAGAGCTTCATAGGTTGTTTTGGGTCATATTTATAAGGCATTTGAGTGTCTTTGATGTTATTTTTCCTTTTTAAATGGAAAGCGTTCCTCATGGGGCTCTGAGCAGTTCTTAGCCATGTTATTTAATGGGAAGTGGATAACATGGCTCAGAGCATTTGCTGGACAATGCATGAATATCGCTGACTTTTCAACGATATTCATGCATTGCGGCCGTTTTTTTTCGCATTTGCGAGCAGTTCTTCGCCATGTTATCCAATGGGAGGTGGATAACATGGCTAAGAGCATCTGTTGGATAATGCATGAATATCGTTCACTTTTCAGCGATATTTATGCATTGCGGCCGTTTTTTTCGCATTTGCGATAAACCTTGCTAAGGAGAAAATGATGAAGAAAGATGTGTTTTTAAACTGTGGCTTTGTCTGTAGTGATATAGAAATAGATTTTGTTACTTTGAGAAATTGTAATTGCATAATCGGTGTAGCATTCTGGCATGCAGTAATACAAGTTATTGTTGTATATGAAGCCCATTCCATGGTCTCTTATGTAAGCTGAAACAGATATGTTGTTTTTAAAATCCATTTTTGAAATCAATTACATTTCTGGATATGTACTGCTAGAGCTTTGGGTCATATTTATAAGGCATTTGAGTGTAATTGATGTTATTTTTTTCCTTTTTAAATGGAAAGCATTCCTCATGGGGCAAGTGTCTTGTAAATACGCTCCCACCTGTGCTTGGCAAATTTAGATTTTGATTATGGGAGTTACATAGCCATGTTAATAATGTCCAAAAAATGGTGCTAGGGCATTCCAGAAAACGCTTTCATGTGTCTCAAGGATATTTTCAGTCATTTCCTCTTGAATGCAGGTATACAATTGATTTATATGTTGTGTTTAAAAACGATTCTTTTCTATAATGTTATTTTTTCCTTTTTAAATGGAAAGCGTTCCTCATGGGACCATGAGCAGTTCTTAGCCATGTTATCCAATGGGAGGTGGATAACATGGCTAAAAGCATATGCTGGATAATGCATGAATATCGCTGACTTTTCAGCAATATTGATGCATTGCGGCCGCTTCTTATCGCATTTGCGAGCAGTTCTTAGCCATGTTATCTAATGAGAGGTGGATAACATGGCTAAAAGCATTTGCTGGATAATGCATGAATATTGCTGACTTTTCAGCGATATTCATGCATTGCGGCCGTTTTTTATCGCATTTGCGATAAACCTTGCTAATAGCAAGGTTTATCTGCGATAAAAATCGTCGATGTGCGGCGATAATTTTTGTCTCTAAAGAAGTTATCGCTAGTGGTTTGTAATATACCCCCGCGTTTTTGGTTGCAGGAATCGGGAGGCGGGAGAGTAGCACTGAAATCAGTAGTCTGACGCCTGAATCGGGAGGGTTGGCATGTGTGGATTCTCTACAGCTGGGGCTAGGTGTTAGCCTGGGACCGGCCTGGCATCTAAAATGGCTGCCGTGCACGACAAAATTGTGGCATTGTAAAAAAGACAAGATTGCGCAGACAATGTTTATCAATAAGGATTCATTTATAATGAAATATTTTATCGCACTGACAAATTGGTTGTCAACACTTCCCGATTTCCTTCCAATCGAACGTTAACAGACGTGACGCAGCAAAGAAAAAAAAAAGTTCACGCAGAGCCGCTGGAACACATGTATCAACATATATGAGCCTTCTCAGCCACCCTCAGAAAATATAAGGGATTAGGATACGTCTCCCGCACCCCCTTATACTTAGTAATTTAATTAAAACGAAGCACAAAATGGTCTCCCGCACCCCCTTATACCTATTCCCGTTTTGCCAGCAGTTTGCGGCCCAGTTCGGTGTTCGGAAAGCGCTTCTACCGTGAAAAATATATTTTTTTTATTTTCCCCACGGGACCCTTTAAAAACCCCAACATCATTCCTAGGGGGTCAAGAGGGGTATACCTTGCCCCCTTTCATTAAATTCCCCCTTCGTTTTTCACCTCTTCTTCTCTCTCGATCCTACCGAGAGATAAGATGGCGGCCGCTCCGGTCTGTTTAGAATGTTGACAGACACCGGAGAGCCAATCAGCTTTCTGCGCGCAAAGTTCCGTTTCGCAGGTGGGAGCGTATTTATAAGAAACTTGCACCATGAACAACGCTTTCCATTTAAAAAGGAAAAATAACATTATAGACACTCATATGCCTTATAAATATGACCCAAAGCAACCTATAAAGCTCTAGCAGTACATATCCAGAAATGTAATTGATTTCAAAAAATCGTTTATAAACACGGCACATAAATCAATTGTATATCTGCATTCAAGAGGAAATGACTGAAAATGTCCTTGTGATGCAGTGCTGGTGCAAAAGATTTTCTATGTTAAATAATAAGTAGGACGTTAAGTTTTTGATGACTGTTATTCATTTACTGTTTGGTAATAGTGCTTAATAACATTTTTTATTATATTTTTCCACAGATTCAACTGCAGATCTTTTTTAAATTTGAAAAATGCCTACAAAAAATAGAATAAGAAAAGCTAGAAAACGTCAAAGACAGCAGGATGATGTTTTATTGCAGCAGTCCTCTTCCCCAAATACTTATCAAAACACCAAGAAAGCTCCGGGTAAGAGCACAAAATCATTCTTAAAAAGTATTTTTAGTAAAAAAAGTATTTTTCGCCAAAATGTTTCAGTTCAGAAAAAGAAGAGTAATTTAAATGGAAAGGAAAGACCCATCAAAAATGTTATTGGTAGAGGAAGAGATAACTCTGTGCATGATAGTAGAAGGAAACAACAGTTTAGGGACATTCGACATCGAATGTTCCGTAACAGGATAATAGTTAATTTATTAAGAAATATTAAAAAAGGCCAACAGAAAGCGGCATTTTATAAGAAGAAGAAAAATGTAGAGAAAATTATTGATCATGCTTTTGAAATTAAGCGGAAGTTGTTTATTTTGGTAATCAATAGAATTAGGAAACTAAGCAAGGTAATTTCTGATTTCAAAACAAACAGTAGATGGAAGAGAGTAGTAAATCGTAGTAACTTTTGTGAAGTTTTTTCCGGAGAATGGATGCATAGTTCAAGTTCTGAGGCATTTTTTAATGAGGAGAGTTATTTTCAGGATAATGATTTGATGTTTGCAGTTGACACCAGTTTTCGAGCTTATGAAGTGAAGGATGGTTGTCCAGTTGAAAAGGAAAAACTTGTGACAACAGAGACAGAAGAGGTGCTAAGTGATGAGGTTTTAGGAAGACGTCCTAAGGGTCCTGTGTACATTTGGAAGTGTAGTTCTATTTGCAGTGTGCGACAGGTTTCCATCAATTTGCTTTGTGATTTTATACGGACATTTAATAAGAAAAGTTTGAAGCAGAAAATGAAGTTGTTGCAAAATTTAGATCCTTGCAGAGTGAGACAAATGACAGGTTTGCATGGTCATTCACTGGCTTGTCTTTCCAGGAGAGTATGCCAGAGTGTTTTTCATCATTTCAGGATGGTAGCAGTGCATCATAATAAAGTGAGAAAATTAGTGAGAATGTTGTATTATGCTAAGAGTCCAGCAATTATGCTTAAACAATTATGTGCTGCTCTTTTGCATGGTTCAGAAATAGATGTGAAGAATATTTGTGAAGAAATTGAGTTTTGTTACTTTAGTAGTAAAGATGAGAATGTTCAAATTGACCCTGAAGTAGAGGGTAATGTTGAAGATAATGTACAGGTTTCCAGTACAGATAATTTTCAGAAGGAAATTGCCACTTTTCAGATGAAATCAAGTGAGAGGCCTAATTTCACTTGTGTATGTTGTCGACGCACTTATTATAAGAATCAGACTAAAGTAGTGGATTTATATGCAAAAAGTGAAAGGGAAAATAATAGTGAATGGAAGGATTTTGCCACATACTTGATGGTAGAAAATTATTTTGATTTAGGATCGGATCAACGAGTGTGTACTTATTGTTGTAATAAATTAAACCAAAACCAGATGCCTGCTAGGGCAGTACATAATAATCTGGAATTGGTTGAGGTTCCTTCTGAATTGAAGGATTTAAATACTTATGAATGTATTTTGATTCAAAGTATCCATCCCTTTCAGGCTATTGTAAGAATGGAGCCAAAGACAGGGAAGTTGCCTCCAGCAGATTTACAGCGAGGATTAAAGGGAAGAGTTGTTTATTTGCCTCTAGATTTGAACAAAAACATTAACACAATTGGAATAGAAAAAGTGGAAGAGGAACCTCTGGTTATCTTAGTTAATGGGGTTCCGACAAAGAATAAGAAAATATGGCAAGATTTAGTGGATGTTAGGAAAGTCAAAAAAGCAACAGTGTATTTGAAGACAAATAATAAGTACTATAAGAATGTATATGTTGCAGAAGAGGAAGTAAGTGATGAAGAGGATAGCGATTTGTGTGCTGGCCAAATTGAGAAAGTAGAGGCCTCTAAAAGTGAAGAAATATATGAACATTATAGTGTTCATCCTTTGCATTCCAAGGAAGTCATGGGGAATGCTATTGAGTTGTTTCAAATGAAACAAGCTAAAGGGAGTCCCATTAGTGTTTGGGAGGAAAGTTTGGAAGCTCGGTGTTTCCCACAGCTATTTCCCACAGGTCGAGGAGGAAGATATGATGAGCGACCTCATCAAATTCCTGCGTCTGAATACCGGACTTTACGATTGTATGCAGACGATCCTAGGTTTCGTCAATGCATTCCATATTTGCTTCATCTCCTGTTTGAAAGCGATCTGTCTGGACTGTCATATGCAGTTAACCACATCTTAAAAAGTGGTATACAGATGCGAAATATCTCGGCAAGGGACTTTATGCATAAAGTCAATGTCCAAGACAGTATTTTGGATTCTCACTTAATTAATCTCATGGCGTGTCAGCGTGGTACTAATGAGTACTGGTACCGTCGTCATGGTGATTTAAAATGTATGCTGAGGAACTTAGGAACTCCGACATGGTTCCTCACTCTGAGCTGTGCCGAGTATGGCTGGGAAGACTTACTTGAATTTCTACGAGAGGCAAATGGAAATATTGAAAACATTGAATTCAAGACACCTGGAGAACTGTGTTCTTTGGATCCTGTGAATGTATGCAGGTACTTCAATCATAGATTTGAAGCTATGATGTCTTTCATCACAAATAAGAAGAATCCACCTCTTGGAGAGGTGTTGGATTTCTTCTGGAGAAAGGAGTACCAAGCAAGAGGTGCTCCTCATATACATATGTTGTTGTGGATCAAGGATGCACCTAAATTTGGAACAGATCCGGATGACTTAGTGATGAATTTCATAGAACAGTATTCTACGTGTGCTGTTCCAAACGCAACGGAGAAGAAAAGCCTAAGAGAACAAGTTTTACGTTTCCAAAGCCATCGTTGTGGAAAGTACTGTCGTCGTAAATTCAGAAACAAGGACAAGTTCTACACCAAATGTCGTTTCAACTTTCCACGACCGGTGATTTCTAAAGGAAAAGTGAACAGTTTGATGTCTTCACTGCGACATAATGTGACGAGGAAATCACCCAAAAATACATACAATTTGAAAAGGAACGAAGAGTCCAAGTACATAAACGACTACAACCCAGTGATTTTGTCCATGTGGAATGCTAACATGGATATACAGTTTGTGGGTGACAACTGTATGGCTGTGGCTCGGTATGTGACATCTTACATCACCAAAAAAGAAAAGACAGAACTGAAGGATATGTGGGAGGACATTTCCCATGAAAAGAGCCTCAGCAAGAAGTTGTACAGTTTCAGTCTGAAGATGTTGTCGCATCGAGAAATCGGAGCTTACGAATGTTCAGATCGATTGTCTTCAGCAAGTCTCTATGCCAAATCCAGGAGTATTGTTTGGGCGAGTCTTGGTCTTGCTGCAACGCGAAATCGGGTCCGGGAAATTGAATATTTGGCAGAAAAGGAACCAAACAGTACCGACATTTTGAAGACCAACATGTTGGATACATATTATCCAAATCGAAGCAGTCACCTTGAGAATGTTTGTCTATATGAGGTTCTACAAAATTATATATTCAAGAGGAACATCAAAGAAGATATTGAGAAAGGAGTGTATGCTGTAATTGGAAGTGAGGGATGCCTGGTCAAGCAAAGAAAATGCCAATTAGTAAACCATCGAAAATTGAGTGGCGAATCTTCAGAAACAAAGGAGTTTTTCTATTTAGCACTTTTGCAACTTTTCAAGCCTTGGCGTGCAGAAGAGGAACTGCTTGGAGATTTCCTCTGTTACGAAGACTCTTTCAATGCAGCCAAGGAGTCCATAGAATGTCCTGCTTTTCCTAAATATCAAGAAATGCTAACTTTGGAAATTGAGCAGGAAGCAACGATTGCAGCCGAGATTGCCAGAGACAGTTCTCAGGACAGTCAGAGTTCTGTTTCATTGAGTCAAGATCCACTTGGAGGACCTATTATCGAAAATGAAGCTGCCACTGCTATGAATGAAGTGGAAAGAGCCATGGCACATGCTCAGGAGGATTCAGTTAACTTAGAAGACTTGGAAAAACAACTCAATGTTGAGCAGAGGAAAATATATGAAGAAGTTACCAAGCAAATTGAGCATGGATTAAGTCATGAGAAGAAAGAGTGCTCATGTACATCGTTGAAGCCTGTCCGACTGTATGTGAGTGGAGAAGCGGGAACTGGAAAAAGTTTCCTTATTAAAGCAATTTCATGCTATTTGCAGGAAAGGACTGAGTCATCGCTGTCTTGTGTTGTCACTGCTCCTACTGGACTTGCAGCACATAACATTAAAGGTATTACTTTGCATCGTCTACTGATGCTGCCGGTGGAGCATGACAACAAATTACAATATCACAAGTTATCTGGGGATGCTTGCTTTGAAGTTTCAAGAGTCTTGAGGAAAATGAAACTACTTATCATTGACGAAGTAAGCATGGTTTCCAATATCATGCTTGCCTTTGTGCATTTGAGAATGCAAGAAGTACTTAAAACTGAATATGATGTGTTATTTGGTGGCAAACACATCATTGTTTTCGGAGATCTTCTGCAGCTGACACCAGTAAAAGGAGAACCTGTGTTCAAAATACTCACACATGAAGATACCAGGAAGTGCCTAGGGAGCATTGGCAACGTCAATATATGGTTAAACTTCAATTATGCTGAACTGCATGAAAATATGCGTCAGGCAAAAGATGAAGATTACAAGAATATTCTACAAGATATTAGAATTGGAAAAGTGACCGAGCATGGAAAAGAAGCTTTGAATGCACGATTACTTTCAAATTTATATCCCGAACAAGAGATTGTGGCTGAGAATATTTTTCAGAAAATTACTGAGAAGAAATCCGGAATATGTTTGATGCCAACTCTTGCAGAATGTGCCATCTTCAACAACAAAATGTTGAATTTAGAAAAGCAAGAGATTGTGAAACTTGAAGCTATTGACAAAATAGAGCACATGGGATCAACAATTATTTTGTCAGAAAATTTGAAATCAAAATTGGATTCATTAGAGAAGACTATATCTAAAACAGCGGGTTTTGAAAAGACTTTGAATGTGTGTTTAAATTGCCGAATCATTTTGAGAAGAAATTTACATGTTGAAAGAGGTCTGGTAAATGGATCAATGGGTAATGTTGTTGATTTTCAGAAGTACAGAAATAGAGATGGAATAGAATTTTTAAAAATTAAATTTGATGGCATTGAGGAAGTACAGCTAATTGGTCGTTGTTCTGCTAGGTTTTTGCTTGTTAAAGACTTATATGTTCGCCGTAAACAGTTTCCTGTTTGCTTGGCATATGCGGTAACAATTCATAAATCGCAAGGTTTAAGTGTAGACAGTGCATTGGTGAATATTGGCAGTTCTGTGTTCAAGGAGGGTATGGCATATGTGGCATTGTCACGAGTAAGAACTTTATCAGGATTGTACTTGATTGACTGTGATGTCACAAACATTTGTGCGGATCTAGATTGTGTTAAGGAATACAATAGGTTAAGAAGAGAGTATGCGCCACATTTGCCTCAATATCCTTTGTTTGAGAAACGTGTGGTAGGCCGCAAACGTAGAAATATCAGTAATAGTAGGGAGGTTGTTGCAAAAAGACTAAAAGTTAATGAACCGAAAATTGTTAGCAGAAAGAAAGTGGATTCTGTTGAAGATGTTGTCGGTTTTCAATTTGAAAACAGTTCTGGTGTCAACTGCTATGCAAATGTAGTGGTTAATGTTCTCTTTTCACTAGAGAGTTTAAAAGAACAGATTCTGTTGAATTCAGAACAAATTTTATGCTGTTTATTGAATTCTGTTTTCGAGAAATGTAGCAGTGATCGAACAAAAGTAGAAAGTGTGTCTGAAGTTCGTTATCTGTTAGATGAATGTTCAGGGCAAACAGACTTCTCTGAAAATAATCAGCAAGATTGTCAGGAGTTTTTAATGTATATGCTTGATATATTGCAAGATGAGGGTGTAGATGTAGATCACTTGTTTGGGCTTTCTTATCAATGGCAGCATGACTGCGAGAATTGTAGGGTATCAAGTACTACTAGTGTAGACTCAGAAAGATTTATATATTTAACTTTGCCAGACAGTAAATCAGTGTCCTTTAATAAGCTAGTAAAAGCAGCTGATCACAACATGGAGTGTAGCCAATGTAAATCTGAAATGATGTCAACATTATTTATACGTAGATATGGACAGTATGTCATTTTAATGATTCAACGATGTAGGCCTGATGGATCAAAATTGTCAACTTTAATAAAAAATGTTGTGGCTTCTCAGCTTTCAATATCTGGAAGGACTTTTGTAACTGTAGCAATTATCTATCACGATGGTCCTTCAACAACATCAGGACATTATACTGCTTATTTAAAGTCTCGAAACGGCTGGTCATTCTGCAATGATTCCGTTGTAACTTTCAAAAAAAAATTGCCGTTTGACCTTAAAAATTCTTACCTGGTGTTTTTAAAACCAAAATTTTAATGAAAGAATCTCGGGATTTCCTGTGAAGAATTGCAAAAGGTTCATGAAGTAGAGGGAATGTAAGTCTGCAATGCTGTCTAGATTATTGGTCCAAAACTTTTAATTATAATGTCAATTTAAAAATCCAACTATATAAACCTGATGCAAGTAAGTCTGCTTCATGGAAAGCAGTATCAGTGTCATAGGAAAAGGAGAACATGAGTGACAAAGAAGGGTAAGATATTAGTAGTCCAGGATTGTGAAAATAATCTCAAATGTTTTTTTTTTAGAAAGTTGCGAAAATAGAAAATGTCGGGATTTGATTGGAAGAATTACAAGAGTAGCGAATCGCGGCAACATGATTTGGCCTAGTGGAAACATGTGATAGAATGAGAGAAGTGTTTTGTTCTATGTAACATATTTTTCGTATCGATGGAGGTTTTCTTTCAGAAAGTGGCGGGCTGAAAATATTTATAGCACAACAGAGTGAATGCTGTTCATAGGAGATCCTTCGACGTCATTGAAAGTAAGTTAATTTTAAGGAGTTTTGAAATCAGATTTCTTAGGTTGTATGGGTTTTTTAAACACAGTCATTTTGATTGTGTTTTTTTTCCCCGCTGTTACATGATGAATACGTTCAAGTCACTGATTTAAGTGAAATTTGATACATTCTGAGAACAGCAAAAATAAACCATAAAACATGTATAATTAATGTTCTTCTGTTTGTACTTATGATATACATTTAGAAATGTGAGGTAGATATGGAAAAACTGAGTCTTCTGTAAGTGTCAATTTTAATGCTTATAGTGCTGTATTTCCGGGTACTGTTTTTTTTAAAAAAAAGGAATAGGCCTCACCTCAAAGAAAGCTCTTCAAAGCACACATCTTATTTGCATCCTGAAACTATCATTTAAAATATTAGAAACAATTTTATGATGGCTTTACATCTTTTTTGCGCTGCTATTGCATTACTATTGTGAGACATCAGCAGTGCAAAAGAAGTACCATGTTCAAAAATAGGTCTCAGTTCATCAGCATGAAGATACTGTTTATTTAAAATATATATCTTTAGGATTGTGTAGGGGACGTAGAGAAGCAGAGGCTTCTGTAAATGTCAAAATTGTTGAAAAAGTGTTTCTTCTTCAACCTTTTCCCTTTTCTTTTGTAATTTTTAAATACATGTAGTAATATTTTTGGAAATGTATGTTTTCTCTTTTACAGATTGAAAGTATTAAAAAATATTTAAAAAAGGTAACAAGAATTATAAGGTAAATGTTTTCTACTCTTTTTACCCGCAATGCACTGCTGATGATGTCACTGACACTATCTCTGATTTACTCTCTATAGCTGTCTTTCTTTTAACATTACTCTTTGTTTACTTCCCTTATACTAACTCTTCTTTTTTTTTTTAAAAATATTTTTTTGGTTCGCTTCAAGTTCGCGAACCGGTCAGCGAACTTGAAGCGAACCAAAAGAAATAGAGCTTGCTAGAGTGTTAAACATTCTAGCAATTATATTTGAAAGGGGAGGTAGTTCTGAAAAGAACTTTTTTTTAATGTTTTTGTTGTTTTTTTAATTTTTTTTTATTTTCTGAACATTTTTTGTTTTTTTTGTATTTTTAGAACAGTTTTATGTTTTTTTTGTGTTTTTCATGGAGGGGAAACAACAAAAAAACAGGCATCGAAAAGGGCTCAACAGGAGCAAAGAAAAAATTACTGCTTGGGTGGGTTAGGGCAGTTATGGTTATCATACACCAAGTTTATTAAGTTTACGCTCATGTTGCCACATGAGAGCATAGCACCACAATGTATGCACGTAAACTTCATGTGCTTGAAGTTTGGCTGTATGTTTGGCACAGTTTCCTGTGCCTCTCTTACAGTCAAATTTATATTAGAAGTTGATTTGGCCACAGGAGTTGTCGGGGGATTATCTTGCAGATCCCTTAACTCTGCCCGGCTGTAATTTAATGGATGCCACCTGACCATATGGCGATGCATAGTATAGTTGCCCATACTATACTTTTTCTCTGTGCCTCGAGATAATCTTTTTTTGCAAATTAGGCAGGTGGCATATTTGGCATTAACTTTCTTCTCCCCTCGAGGAATTGAGAAAAATTGCCAAATGAAACTTGTTTTCCTTCTGGAAACACGGGGCAACTCCGGAATAAATTCAGGTTCATCAGTGTCCTCTTCTTCTAAGTCGTCTTCTTCTTCCTCTCTGTTTGAGATGAATTGAGATGGTGGTCCTCTCTTGTCATGAGGAGGTTGAGGTGGTGGTGGGGGTCCACCAGCTGAAGCAAAGATAGAAGCCATTGTAATCAAAATGGAAAATGGTCTTTCTCTCACCAAGATGAAAGTCAGAGTGAGGAAAGAAGAAGGGGTTTACGTGATTTTGGAAAAGCAAAAGTTCGGAACCAATGAAAAGTGTTATTTTTAGGTCACATGACCTAGTCATACATCATTTGGAAACCAAAAGTGAAATGAACCAATGAAAACTTCGATAAACAAGTCACATGACTTGTTCCGCTCACGTTACGCGGTGCGCGCCGCGTTCCGCATCGTTTCCGGTTCGCGGTCCCGAGCACTTTCGGGAGCGCTAAAGCGGCGCGCATTAAGACGCATTCGCGACAATTATACGTCGCGCTTCCGCGACGCGTCACAGTCCCGCTAACGTAACGTTTACCGGTTCGTGTACTAGATCGCGGCATCAAGATGAGCTAACGGAAAGCTTCCCGGTTCGCTTACCGGAAGCGAAGAAAAAAAAAATTTCAATTAAAATTATCAATAAACATCTAAAATATATTTTGGTTTTTAAAGTAGAATACATTTTACAGCTACAGATGTTAGCTTTTAAAAAACCAATGAAATTCACAGAAAAAACCATAGGTTATAGTCCATATATAGTTAGGAATTTGCATTTATAAAACCTTGAAAATTCAATGAAAAAACCATTGGTTATAGAACATATATAGTTAGGAATTTGCATTTACAAAACCTTGAAAATTCAATGAAAAAACCATTGGTTATAGAACATATATAGTTAGGAATTTTCATTTACAAAACCTTATTTTACTCGCATAAAACCATTGAAATTCCATATATAGTTAGATGCGCTAACTATATATCGCGCACCCGCAATCCACTGCTGATGATGTCACATATTACATCATTCATGACATGGTCAGTGACATCACTGATGACATCACTGATGACATCTCAAATGACATCACTGATGACATCACTGATGACATCTCAAATGACATCACTGATGACATCACTGATGACATCACTGATGACATCTCAAATGACATCACTGATGACATCACTGATGACATCTCAAATGACATCACTGATGACATCACTGATGACATCTCATTTGACATTACTGATCACATCACTGATGACATCATTCATGTGATAATACGATGAACCTCTTCAGACTCTAATATAACCTTAGATACACTCAGTGTAAACAGACACTCACAGACTGTCACTCATCCATGGAGTTACTCACACACCTAGTCAGTCATGCAAAGAATCAATCACACCTCCATTTCCTCAACTATACAGTTATACACACCTTACTTATTCAAACATATACTAACACATATTTACTCTCTTATTCAATCCCTGATACAAGTTCACAATGATCCATACAGCCACTCACACATTCACTGGCTCTTAGGCACAGTTATTTATATATGTCAACTTTCATATGTACTGTGTTTTACATATGTACTTACTTTGACATGTAGCACTGAGATATCCATTCACTCACCAATACACTTATGCACACAGTCAACTGCCCATACAGCTGTTTCCACATGCACTTTTGAACCCATACATCTAGTGAATCAACTGCTCACACATCTATGCACAGAGTCATACACCTCCCAGCCACACACACTCAGTCCCCCATACAAATACTTGGGCAAACAATCAATAACCCATATAGTTACACATATAGCTACTGAACAACACATGCAGCAGTTTACAGAACAACAGACATAATGATGCACAAATTAAGACAGTTTAGTCACTAACCCATGCACTCAGTGAGACACATTTAATCACTCACTCATACAGTCAGTCATGCACCTACTAAATCCTTCATCCAGACACTTATACATCCACTCATTCTTCAATATGTAAGACATATTTTAACTTTACAGAAACATACAGTCACTGGATGTTGTCATCAGTGATGTCATCAGTGATGTCATTTGAGATGTCATCAGTGATGTCATCAGTGATGTCACTGACCATGTCATGAATGATGTAATATGTGACATCATCAGCAGTGGATTGCGGGTGCGCGATATATAGTTAGCGCATCTAACTATATATGGAATTTCAATGGTTTTATGCGAGTAAAATAAGGTTTTGTAAATGAAAATTCCTAACTATATATGTTCTATAACCAATGGTTTTTTTCATTGAATTTTCAAGGTTTTGTAAATGCAAATTCCTAACTATATATGTTCTATAACCAATGGTTTTTTCATTGAATATATATATATATATATATATATATATATATATGTGTGTACATATATATATATATATATATGAATGTGTCCATCTGTAAGGCACCGCTCATGTACAACGCTCTGATTCCTCTGGGTCGAGTTCACACTATATAAATGTTGCTGATTGCAAGTACTCACCTGCAGAGATGTATCCTCGGTGAGGGCTTCTCCATAGGAGGCAAACTCTTTTTTGGATGGATAATTAGCGGCCTTGCCCGGTCGCGGGGAAGCCCTGCCACTGAAAAAGCGGACTACGGCGCCCGGAAGGCTGGGCGCAGTTAAGACTGAGGTGCTCAACAGTGAGTAATTATATGGGCAACACCACCAGCCCGTATTGATTTATCTACCCACTTGGGGTTTATTGGACTGCATTTAAACACTGCCGAATCCACTTGGAGAATACTAGCAGGCATTACGAAAACCAGAGGGCTCTGGGACAATCAATCTTTTTTGGATATATATATATATATTCACTGAAAAAACATACGTTATAGACCATATATAGTTAGGAATTAGCATTTACAAAACCTTGAAAATTCACTGAAAAAACCATAGGTTATAGACCATATATAGTTAGGAATTAGCATTTACAAAACCTTATTTTACTCACACAAAACCATTGAAATTCGCATATATAGTTAGTTGCACTAACTATATATCGCGCACCCGCAATCCACTGCTGATCATGTCACATATTACATCATTCATGACATGGTCAGTGACATCACTGATGACATCTCAAATGACGTTTTTTCAGTGAATTTCAATGGTTTTTTAATAGCAAATATCAAAAGCTGTAAAATGTATTCTTCTTTTAAAGGAAAAATATATTTCATATGTTTTTAATATAATTTTTTTATGTATATAAATTTTTTGAGGGAACGAATTTATCAACTATCATGCTGAAGAAGAGTGTAGGGAAAAAAAAACAAAGAGGAGGACTAAGAGGAAAGAACAATCAGTTCAAAAATACAATTGCTTTAAAGCATGAAGTGCTTTTCCACACATTTACATTTAAATAACTCATATTAGAACATAAAAAATATCTACAGAGGAGACGGTGTACATTGAATTTTAGACTCTTCATTGGTACCTACATGTTGGTACTTACATCACCCACACAACACAACAGCTCTATTCAGAGCTACCCTACCTCAAAGCACTCTAAAATATTATTTTACTATTTCCCTTGGTTTTCCCCTTGTTACGCTTTCTGGAACACTACCCGGTGCGCGGACCGGGAGCACAGGGTAGCCTCCTCAGCCTCCTCAGCCACCCTCAGAAAACCTAGGGGGTCAGGATATGTCTCCCGTGCCCCCTTATACCCATTCCCAACATTGTTTATCCTCCATCTTGTGACTAAATTAGTCCGAAACACAAGATGGCGGACTCCCGTTACGCTACCGGTGAGCTACCCGGTTCGCGTACCGGGTAGCGCTTCCACCGTGAAAAATCAAAAAAAAAATGTCTTTTATTTTTTTGGCCCGCGGGGCCCTTTAATAGCCCCCACATCAATCCTAGGGGGTCAGGAGGGGTCTACCTTGCCCCTTTCATTCATTTCCCCCTTCGTTTATTTCCACCTCTTGTCTCTCGATCCTACCGAGAGACAAGATGGCGGCCGCTCCGGACTGTTTAGAATGTTGAGAGTCACCGGAGAGCCAATCCGCTTCTCCTCGCGAAGTTCCGTTACGCTTCTGGTACGCGAACCGGGGTGCTAACCGGGATCACAGATATATATATTTTTTTGAAAGTTAATTTCTCAAAATCCACTGGAGCACATATCTTGAGACCTAGCAAAGGCACATCGGGCAAACAGTCTCTACAATTTTGCCAAGTTTCATAGAAATCCAATCAGCCGTTCGAGCTAAAAGTGAGTTTAACCGCCCTACGGAAAACTCAATGTTAAAAACACGTTTTGGGACCCCCCTTTCTTCTCGGCCCCTGCTTGACGAAACCCCCCCAAAACTTTCAGGGGACGCTCAGAAACAAAATGTGCCATTTTCCTGAAAATTTCAGCCAATTCCGTCCACCAACGCCAAAGTTATTCAACATAGAATTTTCAGAAGTGAGCAAGGCGGAGGCTTCCGCCGAAACGCGTCTTCTTGCAGCTTTGAAAATAAAACTTCAAACTTGAGCAAACTCATGGAGTCAGTGCCATCCTTTATCGAGAGGAAGTGTGCTTGGTAACCAATATATATATATATATATATATATATATATTCAAAAAAGATTGCCCTTGCATTGAAGCGCCCACACAGCGTTTTTGCATGTACCTTTATTTTCGTCAGTTTGGCACCAAGGAGTCCAGCACACAGGTAATTGCAAGTTTTCAAAGCCCAAATGCCGACGCGTTTCTGGAGACAGTGCTCCCTTCCTCATGGCAGGCTCAGAAGGCAGAAACCAGCTGCTTAACATTTCGTTTTTTCAGTTGGTGCTCAGTTACGCCTACTGGGGCGTGTACACAGGTAGCATTGTGGTTCTTATAGTGTCTTAAAAGTGAAATCCATCGTGGTTCAAGCAGCAGTCTTTTCACCTTCCCAAAATTATTTCACATTGGTTTGCTTTCACCACATAGTGCCACACGCACTTGCTTTCTTCCACCAAATTGACAGGCAGCGCTGTTCCTTTATGATATTCTCAAAGTAGAACACCAGGACCTGTTCCTTAGCGGGGGGCTGCTTCGTGACCTGAGCAGGCCACTTAATATTCAAAAAAGATTGCTCTTGCATTGAAGCGCCCACACAGCGTTTTTGCATGTACCTTTTATTTTCATCAGTTTGGCAGCAAGGAGTCCAGGACACAGGTAATTGCAAGTTTTCAAAGCCCAAATGCCGACGCGTTTCTGGAGACAGTGCTCCCTTCCTCATGGCAGGCTCAGGAGGCAGAAACCAGCTGCTTTACATTTCGTTTTTTCAGTTGGTGCTCAGTTACGCCTACTGGGGCGTGTACACAGGTAGCATTGTGGTTCTTGTAGTGTCTTAAAAGTGAAATCCATCGTGGTCCAAGCAGCAGTCTTTTCACCTTCCCAAAATTATTTCACATTGGTTTGCTTTCAGCACATAGTGCCACACGCACTTGCTTTCTTCCACCAAATTGACAGGCAGCGCTACAAGGTCCGTTTCCAGCCTGCGGCTGTCAACCAAATAAAGAAGACGAAAAGAAACGTTGTGTGGGTCTCCTCAATAATCGGGCAACCTCCCGTTTTGAATGTAAAGTGGCCCGCTCTGGCCACGAGGAAACCCCCCCGCAATGGCAGGTCCGTGTGCTGTGACTTTAAAGCACACTTTGGAACAACGTGCTGGTTTGGCTGACTCAAGATAAGCAGCAAGCAGGTGATGTACCACAGAGCAACTTGATATTCTTACGGAGGGAAGCAGGCAGCGTCTACTAAAGAACTGTGAATTTACCGCGACTACATCTACCAGCGAGCACAGCGAAGACACGCCCACTTGGATGCAGTCTGACGAATTCATAGACACTTGAATAAAAGAATGCGCTGCCTCTTTTCCCCCATTGAAGCCCAGCCAGTGATCAAGGGATGTGGTCCCGGAACACGTGTGGCAATTAGGTGGCTATTAGGTAAAGAGTACGCTACAAGGTCCGTTTCCAGCCTGCGGCTGTCAACCAAATAAAGAAGGCGAAAAGAAACGTTGTGTGGGTCTCCTCAATAATCGAGCAACCTCCTGTTTTGAATATATATATATATATATATATATATATATATATATATATATATATATATATATATATATATATATATATATATATATATATATATATATATATATATATATAACATTTCTATGGCAAAATGAAACCCCTCATTTTGTTCCTTTGCAAATTAAATGTTTTAAGTGTTAACACTTTATTCCAATCAAGATGACTTCAGGTGTGCCATACTTTTGTCATAAGTAAGACTTTTAGCGCTCTAGTTGTTCTTTAGAACACTCTGGGCCATTCTGTCACTGGGCTATAGTTGGGCTACATCTGGCTGATATTTGGGCTACATTTGCTTTTTTTTGTCTCTGGTGGCCATCTTTGGGCTACATTGGGCTACATTTGGGCTCTAACATATATATAGCCCAATGTAGCCCAATATATATTTTTCAAAGCTAATTTTCGTAACAACCACTGGAGCATATATCTTGAGACATAGCAAAGGCACATCGGGCTACCACTCCCTACAATTTTGCCAAGTTTTGTGGAAATCCATTCAGCCGTTCGAGCTAAAAGTGAGTCCAACCGCCTTATGGAAAACTCAATGTTAAAAACACGTTTTGCGACCCCCCTTTTTTCTCGGCCCCCGCTTGACGAAACCCCCCCAAACTTTCAGAGGACGCTCAGAAACAAAATGTGCCATTTTCCTGAAAATTTTAGCCAATTCCGTCCATCAACGCCAAAGTTATTCAACATAGAATTTTCAGAAATCCCTATTCAAAAAAATCCTAACTATATATACCTACTGGCGACTGCCAGTAGGTAATATATAACATTTGTATGGCAAAATGAAACCCCTCATTTTGTTCCTTTGCAAATTAAATGTTTTAAGTGTTAACACTTTATTCCAATCAAGATGACTTCAGGTGTGCCATACTTTTGTCATAAGTAAGACTTTTAGCGCTCTAGTTGTTCTTTAGAACACTCTGGGACATTCTGTCACTGGGCTATAGTTGGGCTACATCTGGCTGATATTTGGGCTACATTTGCTTTTTTTTGTCTCTGGTGGCCATCTTTGGGCTACATTGGGCTACCTTGGGCTACATTAGGCTACATTGGGCTATATTTGGGCTCTAACATATATATAGCCCAATGTAGCACAATATATATTTTTCAAAGTTAATTTTCGTAAAAACCACTGGAGCATATATCTTGAGACATAGCAAAGGCACATCGGGCTACCAGCCGTACAATTTTGCCAAGTTTTGTGCAAATCCATTCAGCCGTTCGAGCTATAAAAGAGTCCAACCGCCCTATTGAAAACTCAATGTTAAAAACACGTTATGCGACCCCCCTCTTATCTCGGTCCCTGCTTGACGAAACCCCCCCTTTCAGGGGACACTCAGAAACAATATGTGCCATTTTCCTGAAAATTTCAGCCAATTCCGTCTATCAACGCCAAAGTTATTCAACATAGAATTTTCAGAAATCCCTATTCAAAAAAATCCTAACTATATATACCTACTGGCGACCGCCAGTAGGTAATATATATATATATATATATATATATATATATATATATATTACCTACTGGCGGTCGCCAGTAGGTAGTTATAGTTAGGATTTTTTTCAATGTTAAATCTCAAAATTCTATTTGGATTAACTTTGGCGCCTGTTGACGAATCTGCCTGAAAATTTCCTCAAAATGGCCTCGCCGAGCTCCGGTCCTTCCCTGAAAGTTTGGGGGGGATGCATCAAGCGGGGGCCGAGATAAAAGGGGGTCCCAAAACACATTTTCCCCATGTTATTTTCCATAGGGCGGTCGACCTCACTTTTAGCCCGAACGGCTGAATGGATTTACACCAAATTTGACAAAATTGTAGGGACTGGTAGCCCGATGTGCCTTTGCTATGTCTCAAGATATGTGCTACAGTGGATTTTGAGTAATTTAGGTTAAAAAAAATATATATATCTATAAGCGCGCCCCGGTACGCGCTCCGGGGAGCGCCCCGGGTGCGACACGCGACTTGCGCGCAGAAAGCTGATTGGTTCTTGGGTGTCTGAAAACATTTGAAACAGTCCGGAGTGTGTTATATTCTCACTTATTGGAATTTCCCTTTTAATCCTTCCCTGTATATATTTCCCTTTTAATAGAATCCTTGTCCCATGTTGCACATGCACACCATTCAGGTGGTTCCATTTAGAATTGTTATGATCTAAAATGTTATACTGTATCTGGGAGTTTGGAGGATTGGAAGTACTGTGCTGCAGCTGAATAAATCCTGAACTTATCTATATATATCTTGGATTTCTCTTTATTTACTACAAAATTGGCGACGAGGGTGACCTGTACCTACTACTCCTACATCAGCAGCACAGGTGTGGTACAAAACTGGAATTTTGGAAAATTTTTGAGCTGTTTGCAGTTTGCAATATCCATTTCCAGAAGCTTTTGGATTTAAGATTTATTCTCCAAAAGTACCTTTTTTTGTTTGTTCCTGCTGAAACCATCGTTTCATGTATGACCTTAAATGTGACCTGTAAATCAATCTGGGAAGGATTGAAGAAAGGATTCGTTTTTCTACCTCTTCGTTGTGGATTTACTTGAAGAGATTACTATTTACTACAAGCCTCCAGAAATTGCGTTGTTTTGGAACTTTTCCTAAGTGATCCTGCTGATTTTAATAACTTATACGCTATTTTCAGGAGTGTTTACCTTCAAAAAACGGACTCTTCGTTTGCAGCTCGCATGCGCCGTCGGAAAAGCTGTATCCAAGGTAACGAGGTTACACGCATGCGCTGTCACACAAGCGGTAGCGATGGCAACGAAGGAAGCTACACGCAGCGCATGACGTAATGCGCAATGCGTCAGTAGCGGCCATATTTGTTTACTTTGTCTCCGTCTACTGCCGGATGCTGCGAAGAGCGAGCTTTGTTCAACAACGAGTACTGAAAGCATAAAACATAACTTAACGCTACTGCCAAGCGCCACTGCGGGCGCCACTGCGGACATTGATTAACAACGTGGTTGAAGGTATTGGAGAAGCGCGTTTGCCTAAAGGTGTTAGCAACGCGTGTGAAACTGATTTAAACAGCGAAATTATTACTTTAAACTGAACTTAAGAAAATTACCACATGTTACAAGTTTGAATCCTACACTGAGATCATTACATTTTCGCTGATGTACACAGCCTGTGTACTCATTAACTTATGTGTTATTAAGTTGTAGCAGTTAGTGCAACTTAGTTCATATTGCATTAGTATTATTTATATTGTTACATTGCTATTATTTTTTGTGTTGTTCATTGCTGTGATACTTGCATTTATTAATTAACATGCAGTTCGATCCTCCTTCAAAGTTTTTGCAAAGCAAGGGAGATCCCCCAATTCCGTGGAACAGATGGAAGGAGGAGTTTATGACTTATTTAAAAGCCATTGATGGAGAAAGGATGGGAAATGAAAGGAAGAAAAACATTTTTTTACATTGTTTGGGATCCGAGGGGCAAGCTATTTTCAGGAATTTACCATCTGTTCCTGGTGACAATGGGGTTTTTGATGAAGCCATGCTTCGTGTAGAAACACGCTTTAAACCAACCACTAGTCTAGCTTTAAACCGGTATAAGTTTTATACTAGAACACAAAAGGAAAATGAATCGTTTGATGATTTTCTAACAGGTTTGAGAGCTCTAGTTATGCCATGTAATTTTGGTGATATGACAGATGAGATGCTTAGAGATAATATCATTGTGAATGTTAAATGCAAGAAAACACAGGAACAGTTATGGATTGTAGGCAATCCAACCTTGTTGGAATGTATTTCAACCGCTAAAGCTTTTGAACAGTCTAACAAATGGATGAAAACAATAGAGGAGACAAGCAATAAGAGTAGTAAGAGTGATAAGTTAACTGAAGAAGTGTGTGCAATGAAAAATGTTGCAAGAGGTTCCCCAAGTCATAAGTTTGGACCACGTAACCGCATCGAGTGTTTTAGATGTGGGAGTTACAGTCATGTTGCTACGTTCAAATTTTGCCCTGCTTTAGGGAAGGAGTGCAACAAGTGTGGAAAAATAGGTCATTTTTCCAACTCATGTAGAGAGGACAAAAAGAAAGGTGGGGATAAAGGAAATTATTTCAAGAAAAAGGAAGTTTCTTGTGTGAGAGATGAAACAGACTATGATTCAAGTCTGGTCAGATATGAACATGCTGTGTCTGATGAATCAAACAGAGTAAGTGGGATGATTGTGTCTATTATTAGTATAAGTTTACTTGAGGAAGATTATTTGGAGTCTCCAAAATGTGTAGTTAAGTTTAAAGGAGTAGAGTTAGAGTTGATGGCTGATTCTGGGTCTCCTTGGACTATCATAACTGAAAAGTATTTTGATGAAAAGTACAGGAACATAATTTCTAAAGGTGAATTGTGTCCTCCTGACATTATGGCAAAAGGTTTCAATGAATCAAGTATTGATTTTATAGGATATATTGCCTCCATGATTTATTTTAAAAATCAATCTGCATATATCAAACTGTATGTGGCTGTGAAGGGAGTGAATGTTTTGGGGTGGCGGGATCAATTCAGACTTCACATTACGTTGAATCCACGCAACAAAGATCCTGTCATGGTGTCATATGATGGTGATATGTCAGAGGATAAAGTCAGGTCTGTTGAAGAGAGTAATGTTTGGAAGACTCTTTCTGATGAGTTTCCTAGTGTGTTTTCGGACAAATTGGGTAAATTAAGTGGGTTCACTCATGTTATTAAGCTTAAACAACGAGCCATACCGGTGGTACAAAAACTTAGGCCTGTACCACTTAATGTCAGAGAAGAATTAAGTGATGCACTGAATGACATGTTAAAAAATGATGTCATAGAAGAAATAGAGTCATCCGAATGGGTTTCGCCAATGGTTTTGGCACGCAAACCTGACAAATCTTTGAGGTTGTGCATAGATTTGAGGGCACTCAATGCCAACATAGTGGTAGACTGTCATCCTTTGCCAAATATCAACGAGGTCGTGAGTATGCTGGGAGGTGGTATGATATTTTCCACGTTAGATTTGAGATCGGCGTATCATCAGGTTGTGTTAGGTGAGGAGTCACGCCATCTCACAGCTTTTATCACACCTCAGGGTTTGTTCCAGTTCAAACGGATGCCGTTCGGTTTGGCGTCGGCAGCCTCCGTTTTTCAGAGGTCTATGTACCATATATTTAAGGACATGAGTGAGTACGTGAAGTGTTTCCAAGACGACATCTTGGTTTTCTCCAAAGATGATGAGATACACATGGAGCATTTGAGGAATGTGTGCAAGATGCTAGATAAGTTTGGACTTACCATTAAGAGTAAGAAGTGTAAGTTGTTTCAAAAAACTATAGAATATTTGGGACACACTATTTCTGGTAAGGGTGTTGCTCCTAAAAGATCTTTAGTGGATGCTATCTTAAAGGCTCCTGCACCAGATTGTAGGGATAAGTTGTTGTCGTTCCTAGGACTGTGTGAATATTACAGTAAGTTTATTGCAAATTTTGCTACAAAGATGGAACCGTTAAGGGAGTTGACAAGGAAGGAGGTGGAATTTTTGTGGGGATCAAAACAGCAGGATGCTTTCGAAAGTGTCAAACTCGATATGGTGTCAGCACCAACTTTAAGGCCATTTTGTTTGAATAAACTTTGTATTTTGACAGTAGATGCCAGTCTTTATGGTTTAGGTTGTGTACTTTCTCAACGTTCTGGAAAGGAAGATTGGAATGTTGCGTTTGCGTCCAGATCATTGAATCAAACTGAAAGACGGTATGCGGTCATAGAGAAAGAATTGTTGGGATGTGTATGGGGTGTTGAGCATTTCCGTAATTACATCTGGGGTGCAAGGTTCCTCATACGCACTGATCACAAGCCATTGGTGAGCATTTTATCACCTGGTGGAGGATTGAATGCCACAGCTCGCATTGCAAGATTGATGTCACGTTTGCAAGAATATAGTTTCGACATTGAATATGTGCCGGGGAAGTTAAATGTTACTGCAGACTGTTTGTCTAGGTTGCCCTGTACTAGTTCTGGGATTGATGAAGATACAGAGGTAGTAACTAGCATTTCTGAAATGTTTCCAGAAAAATACAAAGTTATATCGGAAGATATGTGGAAGAGAGGTATGGATGAGGATGATTTGCTGTGTAAGGTCAGAGACTATGTGAGTTTGGGATGGCCTTCCAAAGAACGTGTTCCTGCTGAGATCACGCCTTTCTACAATGTTGCTGATGAGTTGGCCATTGAGGGAGATCTTTTGTTCAGAGCTGGTAAATGTATTCCACCGGTGGCTATAAGAAGTGTGATTTTACAAATGAGTCATGAGTGCCATATGGGAATGTCTTCTATGAAAAGACTTATTAGGTCCAATTTCTGGTGGCCAGGGGTTGATAGAGTAGTGGATAAATTTGTCAGGGAATGTCCCGAGTGCATTGAAAGTGATAAATCGTGTAAGTGTGATCCAGCACCTTTAGTTCCTGTAAAGTGGCCAGATCATCCGTGGCAAAAGTTAGGAATTGATATAGCTGGCCCTTTCAATTTCTTACCACAAGAATGTAGATTTGCCATTGTTGCTGTAGATTATCACTCAAAGTGGCCTGAGGTCAAACTAGTGCCACATCCAAATACTGAAAGTGTTATTCTATTTTTAAAGGAGATCTTTTCCAGAGAAGGTTCTCCGGAGTGTATTGTATCCGATAATGGAGTACAGTTCAAGTCCTCTCTCATGTTGGAGTTCTTGAGCACGTATGGCATCAAGCACTGTACTACAGCCCTCTATGAACCACAAGGTAATGGTCTAGTGGAGAGGTATAATAGAGTCCTCAAGGAAGATCTGGTTTGGGCTCGCAAATCAGGAGGTCTGTGGAAAGATAAGTTGAGAGGAAAATTATGGTTATACCGTATTACGCCTCATGCCACTACTGAAGTCTCTCCGTTCCGTTTACTAAAAGGTAGAGATCCTGTTTCAGGATTATGTCCTTGGTGGTTTAAGAAAAGTAGTAGTCAACAAATGACTGATGTGAACATTAAGGATGTGGCTAAAAAAGTGGAGCTCAAACAAGACAAGTACAAATGTAATTACGATTCTAGGATGAAAGTTAGGCAACCAGCATTCATGGTTGGTGATGTTGTCAGGATTCGAAAACCAGGGTTTGTTGCCAAAGGAGAGAACAAGTTTGGTAAGCCAATGAAAGTTATGCGTGTCTATCATAATAGTGTTGTTACTCAGGATGGAAAAAGATGGAATGTCAGAAGGGTTTCGAAATGTGTACAATAGTTTATATTGGTTGATTTTTACATATGCTTCTTTATGTTTAAATGCATTTCTTTTTCTTTAAGGGGGGAAATGTGTTATATTCTCACTTATTGGAATTTCCCTTTTAATCCTTCCCTGTATATATTTCCCTTTTAATAGAATCCTTGTCCCATGTTGCACATGCACACCATTCAGGTGGTTCCATTTAGAATTGTTATGATCTAAAATGTTATACTGTATCTGGGAGTTTGGAGGATTGGAAGTACTGTGCTGCAGCTGAATAAATCCTGAACTTATCTATATATATCTTGGATTTCTCTTTATTTACTACAAAACGGCCGCCATCTTGTGTCTCGGTAGGATCGAGACACAAGAGGTGGCCAAAACAAAGGGGGAATTGACCATAAGGGGGCAGGGTAGACCCCCTGACCCCCTAGGTTTGATGTGGGGGCTATAAAAGGGTCCCGCTGGGCAAAAAAAAAATATATATATTTTTTCGATTTGCGCGGGGGGGGCGCCCGGTACGCGCACCGGGGAGCACACCGGGGAGTGCACCGGGGATAAAAGAGAATGGCAGAGTTTACAAATGTAAGTCATTTTATATAAATGGGAGGTAGTTCTGAAAAGAACTGTTTTTTTTTGTTTTTGTTGTTTTATATTTTTTTTAGTTTTTTGGAACATTTTTTTTGGGGGGATTTTCAGAACAATTTTATATTTTTTTGTAGTTTTTCTGGGGTGAAACAAAAGACAGGGAATTGCAAACAGCTCAACTGGAGCAAAAAAATAGAAAAAAATTAAGGTTGCTTGCTGCAGTGATGGTTGTCTGCAGCTCGATTAAGTAAATTGATGCTCTGCTCACCATAAGATATAGTTTTGTTGCAATATATGCAAACAAATTTAAATTTGGAAAACTTGGTTTGAACATTAGGGACCATCTCCCTAGCCTCTTCACCCGATGGAGTGGGTTGGTTGGAGGTGCTTGAAGTAAAAGGTTGGGGAGGGTTCTTGGTCAGTTGCCTGACTTCTGCTCTTGAATAATTGTTTGGGTGCTTCCTCTGCATGTGCCTTATCATCGTGTGGTTCCCAAACGAATATTTTTTGTTTGGGTTCCCTCTTGACAGTTCTTGGTCACAGATGAGGCAAGTCACCTTTGCTGCATTTACTTTTTTGGCACCCCTTGGCATTTTGGAAAACTCCCAAATAAAATGTTCTTTGGGTTTGTATGGGGGAGTGTCCTCAGGCAGATATTGCCTCTCCTCCTGCTCCTCTTCGTCCTCCTCTTCTTCATGACCACCAATGTGGTCTTGTGGTGGTCGTTGTGGTGGTGGAGGTGGTGGTGGTCCAGATGCACCTGCAGCTGCTACTACTGAAGCCATTTTCACAGAATGCAGGTCTTCTTCACTCAAACAACAAAGTGAAAATGAGAAAAAAAGGTGGGGTCTTTTATCATTTGGAAAACAAGACTGTTGGGAACCAATCAAAAGTATTATTTTCAGGTCAGATGACCCGACGCGCTTACGCTACGCGCCCCGGGGTGCGTCCCGGGGCGCGCCCAGGGGCACGTCGCGTAAGCGAGTCGAATGCTTCCGGGTGCGTTTACGCTGTGCGTATCACGCGGGCACGGCTACGTGATACGTCACGATCATGTTTTCGTTCACGACATTGGCGCTAACGGGACGCTTCCCGGTTCGCGCACCGGGGCGCTTCAAACGAGTACGCTCTCCGGGGCGCTCACCGGGGCGCGCACCGGGAGCGCTCCAAGGCAAAAAAAAAAAAAAAATAAGTAAATAAATTTTTTTAAAAAGGGAAAAATTGTAGGGACTGGTAGCCCGATGTGCCTTTGCTATACTAAAGCGTTTTTTTGCTACATTGGGCTATATATATGTTAGAGCCCAAATGTAGCCCAAATGTAGCCCAATATAGCCCAATGTAGCCCAATGTAGCCCAAAGATGGCCACCAGAGACAAAAAAAACAAATGTAGCCCAAATATCAGCCATATGTAGCCCAACTATAGCCCAATGATAGAATGTACCAGAGTGTTCTAAAGAACAACTAGAGCGTTAACAGTCTTACTTATAAAGTGAGACTTATAGTTAGGAATTAGCATTTAAAAAAACCTATGAAATTCACTGAAAAAACCATAGGTTTCACACCAGTTATAGTTAGGAATTTGCATTTAAAAAACACCTAAGAAATTCACTGAAAAAACCATAGGTTTCACACCAGTTATAGTTAGCTGGAAATTTTACTGACATAAAACCATTGAAATTCCACGTTATAGTTAGTTGGACTCACTATAACATGCGCGCCTGCAATGCACTGCTGATGACGTCACATATTACATCACTCATGACATGGTCAGTGACATCACTCATGACATCACTGATGACTCCATCCTTGTGACAGAGTGACAGACCTCCTTTCGGTGTAATGTAACCCTTGAAACACATATTCAAAAATAGAAACTAACATTTACAAAAAAGTGGAGATACCTATACCAGTTACAACAACCAATTCAGTAATTCCACCATTTATATACACATCCACTCATTCACCAACAGTTCTATATAGTCATTCAGACATATACTCAATAATCATATGTAGTGAGACACCTTTACATCCGTTAACACACCTACAGTCTTCCAAAAGTTACTCACACACATACTCGCACATGCAAATAAACTATTGAACATCCATTTATTTGCATATACAGCTATACACACACTAGCACATTACTTCTAAGGAAACATACACATACTTACTCTCTTAAACAATCACTTATAGAAACACATACTTTTTTAAACAGGAACTCTTTCAATCTCTCACTCTCATATATACTCACTTATATAAATCAATACTCACATATACTAGATTAAAACATATGTAGTTACTCATAAAGACACTAGTGAGACAGTCATTCACTCACTAACACACACATATACACACTCTTCCACCCATACAGTCCTGCACATATGCTGTCTTCAAAACACATACAAACAGTGAGTTAGTCATTGATGCATCTATGTGCTAAGTAACACTCCCACCAAACCATACAGACACTCATACTGATACTAAAAAAAACATCTAATAACACATATACACACACAAGTAGCTACTCACCAACCCATGCAGCCACTTATACATAAAGTGAAACACTGATACAAACATTTAAATATTTAAACAATACTCGCTAATATATGTATTCACTAAGATACACTTAATAAGCCAGTTAACCAATCATTTTTTTTTAAAACATCCATTAAGACACTTATTTAAACATTTATTCTTCCATCGACCTTTACATATACTTATATAAAACATATTTATTTTTAGAAAGACACACATTCACTGGATGGTGTCATCAGTGATGTCATCAGTGATGTCACTGACCATGTCATGAGTGATGTAATATGTGACGTCATCAGCAGTGCATTGCAGGCGCGCAACTTATAGTGAGTCCAACTAACTATAACGTGGAATTTCAATGGTTTTATGTCAGTAAGATTTCCAGCTAACTATAACTGGTGTGAAACCTATGGTTTTTTCAGTGAATATATATATATATATATATATATATATATATATCCTTTCGCACTTTCCTTGACTGGAAACCGGGACACTCTGCGCGTCGGTGCAACAAGTCAGGGCTCAAGGTAACCCTGTCAAATCCACACCACCACGTACTTCCAAAGTACAGTTTGCACTCCAACAATGATCTCCGCCACACTGGTAAGTGGTTTAGGAAGTCTTTATTCCATATTCAGCCAAACTTAGGACAAGAAACCCAACGCGTTTCGGCGACACACTCGCCTTGGTCACGGGTTAATTGGTTTGTTTAACAGCCGACATTTAAATAAAGAAAAAAGTGCAAAAAAGTGTGTCAGGAAGTGCAAACATAAACATAGGACTGCTGTATTTACACGGCAACCTCGTCGGCCATCTTAACATGGTGAAATACAACCACATTCTATATCATATATTGCAGGTAGCTGGTACAGAAAGAAAACTGGTAACACTGATAAGTTTTCATACAACAATTAATGGATTCATATTTGATAGCATATGAAATCCAATTTATACCACCTTATTGGTCATAAATCTGATACTCAAAGCGGCATGCATGATATTTCGTTACACACTTTTATCAGCCAACCACATCCATATTACGTAGGAACATCCCAAGTGGGTATAACGTCACCTATCAATAAACACCAGTTGTATACGGTGTAAGTTTAAGGCAGAGTAGAAAATTCCCAAGTGGGTAAAGAAATTCTTGTCAAAAACCGTTATGCCAACAAATAGTATATACACAGTACATGCCCAAGTGGGTGATGGCATATCCACATCTATTATGTCCATAAGAATATATGCAACGTACATACTCAGGTCGGTGATGGCATAGTCTACTCGGGCACATCATCTAATTTCTATACAACTCATGTATAGAACAAAAAAATCTTGATAAACATCAATAGTTTTCCAAATAACTACTCCACAGGTGACAGTTCATCCAAGTGTGGTCATCCGGGCTGATGGTCATGCATTGATAAACGTTACAACATTTCTTTCATACCTGCAAAAAAATGAAATGTCTAGTGATGGCTCCATTCATAAATGTTCACATACCCAACTCAGTGATTTAAAATGTATATTAAAAACAATTACGGAAGTCTCAGACAAGAAAAAGCAAAGATACACAGTTCCAATTAAACACTTAATCAGTAATGTGAGGCAACTACAGCATTTGCAACATATTCCGACTATTTAATTACGAAAATTGACCAAATCATTCTCCCAGAAACCAGCTCATTTCTTCTTCGGAATTCAATCCTTCTGGGATCTTGGAATTAAGCTCTAAGATTAATCTAGATTCCATTTGTCGCAGTTTGCGTATCCGGTCCCCACCCCTGTTGGATTGAGGGACTCTATCAATTACGAAAAATCTTAAGAGATTACGGTTAGCATTATGTTTCTCTTCAAAGTGTCTCGCTATCGGCGACAGCTTATCTTTATTGGCGATAGCCCGCATATGTTCCAGTATTCTTTTCTTTGCGGGGAACATAGTGCTGCCCACATACTTCTTTTCACAAGGGCACAACAATATATAAACACAGTAGTCAGATAAACATGTAAGATGTTTCTCTATTTTCCTCTCAGTTTCATAAAGAGGAAAGTAGACTGTTTTAACATTGCAACTATATTTGCATGCTTTGCAATTCATGCAAACATAGAACCCTTGGATTTCCCTAGATGACATTTTACGTGAAGAGATTTCATTCTTGCTAAGCCTGTCTTTTAAGGAGTTGTTCTTCCTGTACGTGATACTCGGGGATTCTTTTAATACATCAGTTAGGGTAGATTCAGTATGCAGTATCTTCCAGTGTCTATTCAGACACTTTCGCAGATCACCTGATTTGGAGTTAAAGGTAGAGATGTATCTAATGGTGGAATCCTCACAAGCTTTGTCTTTAGGTGTTAATAGATCTGCTTGGGTCAGTTTAGAGGCTTTCACAAGGGCATCTTTTATACACTTCTGCCCATAGCCTCTCTCAATGAAACGTTGTTTCATAACCTTACACTCTTTTTGGAATTCCGTATCACAGCTACAGTTTCTTCGAGCCCGAAGAAATTCCCCATAGGGGATACTGTAGATTAAAGATTTAGGGTGACTGCTTTCCGCGTGTAACAGAGTGTTACCTGCGGTTTCTTTCCGGTGTAGGCACGAAGTCAGCAAATTATTGACTACAGAGATTTCGAGATCTAGGAACACTGCCCTTTCCTTACATATAGTGCCCTCAAAACGCAGATTTAAATCATTGTCATTCAATGCTTCAATGAATTGTAGAGCTTGTTCATGACTTCCACTCCAGACGACAAATAAGTCGTCAATGTAGCGGAGCCATGAAACTACATGGATGTAATGGTTGCCATGGCGACTGGGCACCTGCCGCTCCCACCACCCCATGAAGAGGTTGGCATAGCTTGGAGCAAAGCAGGTGCCCATTGCAGTCCCCTGTTTCTGTCTAAAAAACATTTCATTAAAAATAAAAAAATTATTTTCTAGACAAAATTGTATCATCTGCAACAACATATGATTATGGTCAAGAAAAGAAATTGAACGACATTTCAGATAGTATTCGCAGGCTTTAAGTCCATCCGAATGTATGATGGACGTGTATAGGCTGTTAACATCCAGTGTAATCAGCCAAAATTGTTCGTCCCATGTAATATCCCTGATTTTATTGAGAAAGTCACGGCTATCTTTGAGATAGGAGGGGAGTTCTTCTACAAAGGGACGAAGAAAAAAGTCAATGTATTGTGAAGTTTTTTCCAAGAGAGAGTCCATAGAGGAGACAATTGGTCTCCCTGGAGGTCCAACAGAGTTTTTGTGTAATTTGGGCAAAAGATATAAAATTGCCACCTTGGGTGTGCGGTTGAGCATGAAAGAATATTCCTCCCATTCTAGCAATTTGCTCGTATGCCATTCCTTAAGCATTTGATGATATCTTGTGGTGGATTCCTTAATTTCAGTGATAGATGTTTGTTCATAACATTCAGTATCCATTAGCTGTCTCATACCTTCGTTGATATAATCACTTACATTTTGAACCACCACATTGCCACCCTTATCAGATTGATGGATAGTAATAGTCTGATCCATTTGTAAATTCTTAATGGCCATTCTCCCTTGTTTGGATAGATTGTCTTTATCCCATTTCCTCTTTTTTCTTGCCATGTTTTTTAGGTCTTTAATAACCAATTCCTCAAAGATGTCAATGCCACAGGGCGGTAGGGTAGGGTTGAAAGTAGATTTAGGTTTGAAGTCATTCGGGCAGTTCAGATTAACCGTAAAGCCCAAAGATGTCGCATCACAGGGGGATGAATCTATCTCCTCAAATTCTAATTCCTTCAACACAATAAGTGCTTCAACCTCATTTACCGTTTCAGATGCTGGCACAACATTCTTAGATGGTACAGTATTTCTAGCTTTCAACTTGTGCCACTTGCGGAGCCTCAATTTACGTGTAAATTTGTACAAGTCTATTCTTTCTTGAGAATAAGAAAAATCAGAGGTAGGACAAAATGATAGACCAAAACTTAAAACATCAAACTCAATATCAGTAATAGATCTGTTTGAAAGATTTACCACATTCTTCGTGTTCTTTATTTTCCTTGTTGTTTCTTTTGGCCTCTCGTCTCCACTCCCGATGCTTGGCTCGTGTTTTTTGATAGGTGACGTTATACCCACTTGGGATGTTCCTACGTAATATGGATGTGGTTGGCTGATAAAAGTGTGTAACGAAATATCATGCATGCCGCTTTGAGTATCAGATTTATGACTAATAAGGTGGTATAAATTGGATTTCATATGCTATCAAATATGAATCCATTAATTGTTGTATGAAAACTTATCAGTGTTACCAGTTTTCTTTCTGTACCAGCTACCTGCAATATATGATATAGAATGTGGTTGTATTTCACCATGTTAAGATGGCCGACGAGGTTGCCGTGTAAATACAGCAGTCCTATGTTTATGTTTGCACTTCCTGACACACTTTTTTGCACTTTTTTCTTTATTTAAATGTCGGCTGTTAAACAAACCAATTAACCCGTGACCAAGGCGAGTGTGTCGCCGAAACGCGTTGGGTTTCTTGTCCTAAGTTTGGCTGAATATGGAATAAAGACTTCCTAAACCACTTACCAGTGTGGCGGAGATCATTGTTGGAGTGCAAACTGTACTTTGGAAGTACGTGGTGGTGTGGATATATATATATATATATATATATATATATATATATATATATATATATATATATATATATATATATATATATATATATATATATATATATATATATATATGAATGTGTCCATCTGTAAGGCACCTGGAGCTCATCTAAAATGCTCTGATACCTCTGGGTCGATTGCACACTATATAAAACTGCAACAACAAAAAAGTGAATCTCAAAAGCTCCTTTACAATGCAAGCAACAGTTCAAGTCAGATAGTTTGTTTATGTGAATAATGGATGCTTGGTTTTGCATACCTTTCAAATGGGAAGAAACTGTGGACAGAGAATCATGAAACAACTGAGACGGTCAGTGTCACATTTTAGTGATCTTGACGCTTTACCTGCTTATTGTATTCGCTAGGGGGGTTTTGTCCTACAGGACCAGGCAGGACAAGTTTATAATATAAAGTAAGGATTGCCTGGTCTCGGGTTCAATCGCTGTTTTTTATTTATCAGCAAGTGTGAGCTCTGTTATGTAGTTTTAGAGACTCATTATTAATTAACTTATTTCAAGTGTTTATCTTACTTGTACATTTGCAGTAAGAGGTTATAACACAACCTGAAGCAGTTCTTACACATAAATCATAATTCAAAAAAACAATTGTGCATGGAGAATCATAACATCAATGGTTTGCATGACCATTACATACATAAACATAAATTTCAATCATTAAAAAGGTACACCAGAATTTTCAACAATCAGTCTTTGGTCATAGTTCGTTTTGAGAGTTTTTTAAGACTGACACACTATGGGCATCTAATTTATTCAAGGTTCAAGAACGTCCTACAGCGCGGGACGTCTTTTTCAATTTAATGCCTTATAGTGGATTTGAAAATAAATCACATGTGGAAAAGCCGACGCGTTTCCAAACCCGGTGTGATTACTCGGGTTTTTCTTCAGGGCAAGCCTGGGTACCTGTTGGGTTAAAAATCATATTTTAGTCTCTACTCTTTCTCATGATTTTTGCAAGTAGGTTATATTAGATGGGGCATGTGGTACCTGTTTGTTTCAAGTACGCGATGTCGTCATTATCATTCGGATTTCCTGACCTTGACTCTGTATCAAGAGAAAGGAGACCATAAGTTGTCGCTGGGTCTCACTCTCTTTTGACTACATGGGCATGACCGAGTATTTAAAGTAACTTCACTTACTTAATCTGAAGGTGTTTGGGCGTCAGTCACGCTGGCTTCTTAGAGCGGGTACTGGCAGGGAAGTTTCCGCGTTAGGCGCGTATCCCTTGCTGGGATTGTTTCTTTGTTTCAATTGCTTGTGGCTACAAAGTTAACAAAAACGCTCAGATTAGTTCGGCGTTTTACTTCAGAAATGAAAGCTGAGAGCGCGAGGTTGCAAACGCGAGGCTGTGGGAGCTCACCTTTTTGGATTCAATCTCGGTGTTCTTTCGACCACACTGACTCTGCCGGACTTCACCCGGAAGTGACACAGGTTAATCACCTGACATGACCCACTGGTGGAGTTATGGGAGTTGAAGTGCGCTTTTTATAGGAATTAGAAAAAGCTAGAAGATGCTAATTCTTTCATTTTCATTGAAGGCAGGATGGGTACTCCAGAAGGGGCGGTGGCATTACACGAGGGCTCAATGAATGTTTCTTTGTAATTCAGATAGTTCATTCATCCCCTCAATTACACAGTTGAACTTAAGAATTAAGTAGGCTTCTCGTTGTAGCAACAATGTTTCTACGTCTCCTCCTCTTGGTGGAATTTTTATTCCTGACAGGACTGTCCATTTGAAGTCTTTTTCTGTGTGTCCACTTTGAGTGAAGTGTTGTACCATTGGGGCTGTTAGTACTTTTTGTTTAATGCGGGACCGATGTTGGGCCATTCTCTGGTTTATTTGCTGACTAGTTTTCCCGATGTATAGTTTGGGACATGGACAGATTACCGCATACACCAAGTTGCGGCTTTTGCAGTTTGTAAATTCTTTATGGAACCATTTCGTGTTGTTGAATTCAAATTCAGTGCCTTCAATTGTGGTGGCACACGAGACACATGTTCCACATTTATGATGTCCTTCGACTGGTTTCAGTCGCCATAATGTGCGTAAGTCTGTTCTAACTTGGCTGACTCCTAGGTCTGCCCTCACAATCTGTTGTCCAATACTTTTGTTCTTTTTCAGGGCAAAAAGTGGTTTCTGCATTGGCATCCCTAGTCCAGATAGCAGGTGCCAATTTTTGAGGATTATAGATTTGAATTTATTAGTGTGAGGCCCGTAGGTACTAACACAAACTAGTCTGTCTAACGGTTTTTTCTGCTTTTTAGACAGCAACTCTTCTTTTGGTGTACACCAAGCCCTTTTGATGGAGTGCTTTAACATTTTGTCAGGGTAACCTCTTTTTTTAAGTTGGTTACTGAGAATTTCTGAATGTGCTACGAAGTCTTCTTTCCTAGAGCAGTTCCTCCTAATCCTCAGCATTTGTCCATAGGGGAGGTTAGCTTTCAAACTTTGGGGATGGTAGCTTCTGTAGTGGAGGATAGTGTTTTTGTCTGTAGATTTGCGGTGTAACGTGGTAATGAGTTTTTGATCTTGTACACCAACCTCAACGTCGAGAAACGTCAGGTGGGTGGTACTGTGGGTTAAAGTTAATTTTATATCCGGATGTCTCATGTTCAGCCATTCATGGAATTGGATCAAGGATTCAACTGAACCCTTCCATTGACACCAGATGTCGTCAATGTAACCATACCAATTTAGAATGTGGTTCTGATAGGGGTTATTGTGGTACACAAACCGTTCCTCGTACAAGGCCATGAAGAGGACCGCCATTTCCGGGGCGTAAGGACACCCCATGGCGGTCCCCTGCACCTGCACGTAGAACGTGTCCATGAACCGAAAATAGTTTCTCTTTAGTGCAATTCGAGCTAAATCGATTATGAACTCCGTGGGCACTCTGTGTGGTTTGGGGCGGGTTTCCAGAAAGAATTCAATCGCTTCTAAGCCTTCCTCTTGTGGAATTTGTGTGTATAGGGAAACTATGTCAAAGGACACCATTAGGTGTTGGTTCACATCAAATGGGACCCCTTCGACTTTAGTGATAAAGTCCATGGTATCTTTTAAGTACGATTTTACTTGACCCAAAAATGGCTTCAAAAACACATCAACATATTTTGCTAATGGCTCTAGCACAGAATCACACCCGGAGACTATAGGTCTCCCGGGCGGTTCTGTGAGGTGTTTGTGTATTTTGGGTAAAAAATAGATTACCGGGGTGCGTGGATTCTTTTTGAGTAAGTAATTGAACTCTTTCGGACCTAAGATGCCTTTGTCAAACCCTTCTGTTAATTTGGAGCTTATTTCATTTTGGATCTGCTCTGTGGGATCTTCATTCAATGCTCTGTACCACTCAGAGTTATCAATTTGATGATGTGCTTCAGCGACATATTTATCTTTTGCCCACACCACTAGTGCTCCCCCCTTATCTGCAGGTTTCACCACTATTGTGTCATCATTTCTTAAATCATGGATGGCTTTTTGTTGTTCTTTTGTCAAGTTCTTTTTCAAAAAGGGTTTTTGTTTGCTCAACTGTGCAATGGAGGAGAGAACAGCTTGTTCGAACGTGATTATTTCTTTCGGGACCAAGTGTGTGGGAGGAATGAATGTAGACCTATTGGCAAGGCCAGAGGGTTCAAGTACCCTTGTATTTTCCTTGTCAAAAAAGAAAGCCTGTAGTCGCAGTTTCCGACAAAATTCAAGTGTTTCAATCTTTAGTTTTGTCAAATCCATATGTGTGGCTGGGACAAATTTGAGCCCTAACTCTAAAACTGTTTTCTCATGTGTGGTAAGTTGTTTCTCCGACAAATTAACTATGGACGTTTCAGCTAGCTCTTGTAATAGTTGCGGCGTGTCCTCATTTCCCATGCTGTCGGCGGTTTGAATCTTACCCTGTTTCTGGCCTCTCCTTTCTCTAAAAAAGGGTTGTTGCGTTTGGAGGGGCCTTCTCTGGGGTCTGAATCGCCTGCTGATTCAGATGAAGATGTATCTGAAAAAGTGGAAAACCGATTTTTGGATCGCCCTTGATATTGGGATAGGGCGCGTCGTGATTCGATTTGGGTGTAGTAATCGTCCTTTAAATATGGGTACACCGACTCTATTTTAAATGTTTTGACGTCTTTTTCAAATATCTTCGCCCTGAAACTGATGGTGTTGTCCCTAAATGTTTGAATCTCTTTATCTATCTTATCTAAGAGGGCCTGTGCTTCTGCCACCGTATGGTTGTCATTAATCGCCTTTCTTAAGGCCTCAATTTCCTCCTTTTCTTTGTCACAAATTCGTTTGGCTGTTTCGACTGTGTGGACCATGAGGTTATTAGCCATCTCCTGCTGAGAAAGATCTGGCTGCCATCACTTCAGTAGTTTCCATGGCCAGCACTCAAGATCTTCAATGCCGGGTTATGTAAAGGGCGTATTGGCCCTGGTTACACCATGGTGCGCCTTTAATTAGGTGTGCAGGATGCATACAGGGACTCATTACAGATTCAATTTTCCAAACAGTACTAAAATCAATTGATACATGTGATATAATGATTAACATATGTAATGTGGTGCCATCTCTGGACTCAGGAGACTTTAACAAATCACAGTCTGCGGCCTTGTGGTTTGTGGTTGTGGTTTGTCAGGTGGGTCTGGTGGCTCAGTAGACTAATGCATCCACTCCAGGAGCCTGTGTTTGACCTCATGGTCACAGGTACAAATCCCAAGGGATCCACTCAGCCTTTCATCCATCCGAGGTCGATAAAATGAGTACCATTGAGTTGGGTATAAACATCTGTTATTCAGCGCCAAGATATCTCTGGGTGAACGTACGCTTTACAAATACTTATTGTTAGAACTGGGGGTCTCTAGTTGGCAGAGGTAGGCACCACTGTCCAAATACAGACCCTTGCTTCTAGACAGGGTAAGGAGGAAACACTCTTCAGATAACCCCTGTTCACTCCCTTGGTAGCTTGGCATGAGCAGTCAGGCTAATTAAAGGTAATGTGCAAAGTATTTGTACCAACACTCACAGTAACACAGTAAAAACACCACAAACTGACTCCACAACAAAGGTATTTAATTTAAACTACACAAGACCAAAGACAAAAATCCAACATTCACAGTTCAAGAATATGGTTTCAAATGAGTTCTTAAGGTTGCGTTAAAATAATCCACAGTTGCGTCACATTTTAGCCAAGAGTACCTTTAGATGCGACAAAAGTCCCAACTGACAGCTGTAGCGTTGAAAAGCAAGAGATGCGTCACTCCTGAGACCCTGGAGAGGCGATGCGATGCGACAACCTTGCTGGATGTAGCAGGTGTGTTGCGGTGACTCCGGTCTGTATGGGGAGGGATGCGATACCTTGCGTGGATTCCGGTGCACAGGTTTCGGTGGAAGCGGAACACAAAAGGTACGATGCGACGATCTCGCACAGACGGGGATGCGCTCTGCAAGCGAGCAATCTTGAAGGAAAAAAATCATCAAGGAATGTATTTGGGGAACAGTGATCCCCTTCATAAATCCTAACTAGACAACCTTGGGAACATGACCTTTGATCAGGTTCTAAAAATAAAAGGCTGCCATAGACAGATGGTCTGATGATCAAGAATTCTTTGTACACCTTACTTTTTTTACTTTTTAAAGTTGCGTTAAAACTTGCAGAAAGTCTTCAAAATCTTGGTTTCCAGCTTCCCAACATGGGTACAACTTCCAGAGGCACCATAACTGGCCTAAGCACTCTAGGAAGGACAGAACTCTCTCAGCAGAGTTCGGGGAAGCTGGTGGTGAAGTCCCTTTGTTCCTGGGACTTTTTAACAGGGAGCAAGCTCTTCTTCAGGCCTTTGGAGATTCCTTCAAGCCAGGGGACACAGCCCAAAGCAAAGTCCTTCCCCCCTCCTTGGCAGCCAATTTTCTGTAGTCTGGGGTCCTGTACTTATACACCTAAAAGTCTTTGTTCCCTTTGTTCAAGAGAGCTTTGAGCCCGGTCTGAACCAGTTTTGGGTGTTCCTTGAGCACTTTGTTTTACTGGCCTCTCCTTTACTTTCAGAGAGAGGGTCAGGGTCATCGGCCACCAAGTAGGAGGTGGAGCCAGCATTGTGGAAGGCAGGCACAGCCCTATTCAGGCCCAGGTGCTACCAACTCCCACCACTCTAGATGCAGATGGAGCTATTCAGCCCAAGATTGGACCACTCAGCCTCTGGGAGCCACCCAGCCCCTGTCCCTCACAAACCAGACAGCCAATTCACAAACTGGCCAAGGCACGCAGAAAGGTCAGACAAGAGAACAGCCACTTTCTAAAAGTACTGTTATCAAACACAGGATTTAAAAAACACCTTTCCTATTAGATGTGTTATTAAATTCTGAATTCAGGGATACCAGACTTGTATGTCCTATCTTGCTCCTACGGGAATATATGCAGGTAACCACTGTAGCCAGCATTCCCCATGATAGCCTATGGGCAAGATAGCCTTACAATAGTGAAAAAGGAAAATGGCTGTAATTCACTACCAGAGCATGTCACCTGCACTAGTACATGCTCTACCTTTCACATACACTGCACCCTGACCAAGGGGGTACCTTGGGCCTTCCATAGGGATGACCAATGTGTACAGAAAGGGAAGGGTTAGGCCTGGTCAGTGGGTACACTGACCAGGAGGACATGGCAGTTCACAGACTGCACACAGGCACTGCAGTGGCAGGCCCGAGACACAATTTTAGGGCTACTCATTTGGGTGGCACAATCAGTGCTGCAGGCCCACTAGTAGCATTTGGATCACCAGCCCTGGCACACTCAATGCACTTTACTAGGGACTTCTTGGTGATACAAATATGCCAAGCATGGATAACCAATCACAACAACAATGTACACAGGGAGCACTTGCACTTTGACACTGATCCGCAGTGGCAAAGTGCCCAAAGCATCTAAACCAGCAAAAACAAAATCCAGGACAGCGTCAAAAATACAGGAGACGGAAGCAAAAAGACAGGGGAAACCACGCCAAAGATGCTAGGTCTAACACTTATGTTATGTTATGAACATCACCAGAACCTCGCAATGGCAGTATAGGCACTTATTACAGTTACCAATTATGAATTCTCTCTATATATACACACATATACATTAATAAACACACATATGTGTTTGTGTGTGTGTATTTAGAGCATTTGAGAATGATGTGTTTGCTATTCCTTTTTCACCTGAGACTCCAGATATGTTTGTCAATGTTTTGAGGAATGTGGGTTATTTGGAATAATGTGCTAATATTTAGAATGTGTGTAATGCAACAATGTGTATTATTAGAAATTAAAATTTAAATGCAAAGCACATGGGCATCATATTAAAAACATGCATTCTGGAATGTGATTTTATTTTGTAGCACAATGAACCCTATACATTTGAGTTAACAAGGCATACATAAAGAATAAAGTAAAATGTGGGGCAGTGTAACATTTTACTAACAAGGTTCTGTGTTTACAATATGTATATTTCTATTCAATGAAAAGAACAAAGGTTAAGCATAAGTTATCCGTAGGAAAATTGTATGTATTCTTTTTAAAACACACCCAGCTTAATCTATACAAACAATAGATATTCAACAATTATAGTTCCAACTTAAGTTTGCAATTTACGCACCACCTGTTATAACTTACATTAATAATCTATGCACCGTTTTCAATTTTGCACACATCCGTACACAGTGACTTAAAACATGTGATTTTTTTAACAAAGAACAAGGGAACCCACTTGGTAAGCAAGGACCTGGGGTATCAGTTAACTAAAAGACAAAGGTCCTTGACAAGAAAGATCAGCGTAACAATAATTATAGGCCACAATAAGCGCTATAATGAAAAAAAGTCCAGCCGGACTTGAATTTTATTTAATATTTGAATATATTAAATTAGACGAAACAGCATTTAGACAGTGGAACCACGGCGCTACTGAGCACCGGGACGAATTTCGGCATTCTAATACGAACGTGAGGAGCCCCATTACAGGCTTCGGTTTCCGCGCTACTCGCTCCCGAGAAGTCGGATTCTGACCCCACTGCCGTTGCAGTTATTATTACTAATTGACAGCCCTAGGTTAAATCACCAATTACCCGGAATTGCCCTATCCACTATCCATTGTTGATCCCCGCCTTGGAACGTGCCTTCGTATTGCAGCTCCTCAACGGGAGCTTGGACTATCAGTCCGCAGGTAACCGGTAGTTTCATTAGGCCTTTGTTACACACCTAAATACCCGGTTTCTTGGTTGTTCATATCCAATTTTATCGATCTCAGGCACCTTGGTACGCCCTCCGGTTCCCGACGATCCCACGTGGCTCACGCCTTCACCGGACCTCCATGAGTGGTTGGCAGGTTACTATTAATCGGGTGGCCATACCCTGATCTACACCACCCTTGTGATATAATTACCTTATTGGAAGTTGATAATCCCTGGCAGTATTCCTTGAGGTACCACGTCAATGATTTGCTGACTCTGGTCCCTCGGCCTGAGGCTCCAGTCGGACGCGCAGGTTCATGTCCCAACCAGGCACATTGAGCTCATGCTTTTTACATTCAGGCTAACAATGAATGTCCTGATGATGATCCTTTAATGGTAGTAGGATCGAAACGCCGTCGACATGATATGTGGTTAAACAGTAGTGTACTATTATGTGCCTAAATTTCTTACGTTTCCACATATGTGAAGCAAATGTACTTTAAATTTTCTTTTTGCTCCCAATTTGTGTATGCCTGAAATACCCTAAGTGTTTGTATTGTTCTATTGTAAGTGTAGCATTGGGGATGCAGGACTGTGTCCCACTGTCTAAAACATGTGAAAACATAGCATTCATGACAACAGTTATGACATCTCAAATTGCATCATATCTGAGAACACAGTATGTGATACACATTCACACAACCAGTCACTCATTCATACATTCATAGAGACACCTAATCACTCACGTATACAGTCAGTCACGCACCCACTGAGTCATCCATGCAGTCACACATACTTCCACTGATTCACCAATAACACCTTGGTTTATATATATTTAACACACATAAACTTTTCAAAAACATTCACAGTCACTGGATGATGTCATCACTGATGTCATCAGTGACGTCACTGACCATGTCATGAGTGATGTAATATTTGAGGTCATAAGCAGCGCATTGCAGGTGGCGAGTTAACGTTAACTCAGGTAACTATAATGGCTGAATTTCTATAGTTTTGTATCAGTTAAATCTGACCCTAATTATAACGTCCTTGTAGCCTTTGATTTTTCCACTGAATATATATATATATATATATATAGCACAACCACCGTCTCCTCCCGCCATCGCTCTCACCACGATCACGCTGTGGACACAGACACGGACCAAAATTTCAGATGCTGGTTAGATTTATTCAGCTGTCGCCATAACGTTTCGGCACAGAGCCTTGATCACATGACAGCGTAACCACATTTTACGTGAGTTTTTAAAGTGCACAGTGCTGCTTCATGATTGGTCTACTACAAGCATGATAATAGAGGAAAGACTCATTGTTGTTTCGAGGCAAATCGTACCATAAATTGTAGGTGCGAATTACTAGTACATGTAAAACCTTGCTATAGTACATAGTTATGCCATAGTAAATTGTTGAATGTACATTTGTGATAAAAAATCATGGGTTAAATCCCGGTATGAATTTACAACATATTGATACACGCGTCGTCGTGAGAGGTGATTAATAAAGTATTTCTTGCCTGAAACTTTGCTGCAGAAGCCTGAGTCTCCTTCCTCGCCAGGTGCCTTCTGGAAGTGGTCGGGGTTATCTTCGGATATATATATATATATATATATATATATATATATATATATATATATATATATATATATATATATATATATATGTATATATATATGTATATATATATATATTCAAAAGTTCAATGCGGTTATGCAGGCTTGCATCTTGATCGCAGGTGGCAGAAAGAAGGGCGCCAACCACTAGTGCTTTTAAACTACCAAAACCTCTCTTGCATTCACAGAGAGCCTGCACTCGAGGACTTAAAAATATTCACTTGTTTATTGCACTGAGCAACATAGTAAGGTCATTTTTAATACATTAGGTATTAAATAAATCCACTTTGAATAAGAGAAGCGTTTTGGCTGAATCTCAGCCTTTCTCAATTTTGTTTAAGTGGCAATTAGGTTGCTTATTATATACTTCCACAAAGCTGGATATAGAAAAAATAATTCCAATGTTCACCGGCAGCACAAATAATATACAATGTCACTTCATAATCAAATAACATTGCATCTCAAGCAGCAATTTGTAAGTAAACCTAAAATAGTAAAAGTTTCCATAGGGAAAGAACTTATTGTTTTGCTACTACCTTTGGCCTTGTTTGACAAATCTTCACTAAATATTCAAAACGAGTATGCACCTGAGTTCAGTTGCTCTTTGGAATGTTTCAGGGTGATTCGTCAAGCAGGGTCAGTGAAAAGAGGGGGTTCCAAAACACCTTTTTCCTGTGCAATTTCCCATACAGATTTTAGACACAACTACAGCTAAAACTGCCGAATGGAATTACAACAAATTTGGCATAAGGCTAGCTTTTGGTTCAGAAAGGACCCTTTTTGCTGTGATTTGGTTTAAGTCCATTCAGTTGTTTTAGAGATATTAAAGGAAATATAAATTTGGATATCTAGAGGCGCGGACCCTGCCCAAATCCAACAGATCTTGTGCTGAGATCTGATTTTGGGACTCGGACTTAGTTACCTTAGGAAATAGATTTTTTGGCTTGCTAATAACTTTGGCTCTATATGACGAAGCTTCACGCAACTTTCCAAAAGAAAAAAGTTTATCCACCTAAGCTCTGTCTTGGAAAATGTTGGAGTAATCTGTCAAGCAGGGGTTGAGAAAAAAAAGAAGGGAGTCCCAAAAATGCAATTTCCCCATGCAGTTGCCATAGGGGTTTTTGAACGGCATTGAACAGCACTAGTGCCCAAACGGCTGAATGGAATTAATTACACCAAATACAGCAGAAACCTAGATCTGCAATCAGAAGGTGTGCTTTTAATAATTTGAAGTAAATCTGTTCAGCAGTTTGCTAGAAATGAAGGTTCAAAATGTAGGTATATCTGGACTGTTATGTTTGGGTACTTTCACAGGTGCCCAGCAGCCCTGCACACTGCAACTTCAAATAATAAAGCAATCTAATTATCCAATTTTTTTTGCCATCAGCCACCCTGATCCAGTGGGGGCAAGAAGTTCCTGTGAGCTATACAGGAGCTTTCGCTCTGATTGCCTTGCCACAACATGAAGAGAAGTGTTGTGGCTATCATTATGGGACTCAGGCAATCAGTCCCCATGCTCTGAAAATAAAAGAGAAGATATAAAAAGGGCAGGGTTGGTGTACCCTAACCCAAGAGACCTTGCAGGGGGGTCCCAACCCAGTGTCAAATAAAAAATGTTTTATTGTTGAGATGCCATGATCCCACAGGAGTCCAACTGGAGCAAGCACCACTCCTAAACTCTCACAAGAGTTACATGTGCTGTGTTAGCACCTCCAAGAGTCCAAAAGGATCAGGCATTTTTTTTTAAAGAAAGTGGTTGGTATCCGTTTAGGTTGGGGAGACAGGATGGAGGGGAAGGCCAGCCAGGGGGTGGGTGAAAAACCTGGCTGCAGGCCTTGTCTTGTGGTAAACCTCCTGCTGTGCACGGCCAAAGGCTATGCATTGCGGGAGTTTGACATAGTTACATATGGTAATACAATTTAACTTTATGTTACAAAAACCTTATAAATTAACTGAAAAATCCTTAGTTTACACTATAGTTAGGTGAATGTCAGTGTAAACGAAGCATTTAAACTGAATAAATACTGACATATAGCAGTTATAGTTAATTCAAGAAACTATTGTAATTCAGTATTGCAACAACATAACAAAAACAATGTGAATTTACTTTCAACCCTTTTGATTTTGTGCAAATACTGTTTGCTCCATTCCAGATTACACTCACTGTTAAATTGGTACAAGTGGATGTTTTCTGTTTTTCTCATCAGGGTAACATTTTCTGTAATAAGGCTCCAGCCGCCCCTGCTTTGCATCTTTAGGGATGCTAAAATCATGCCTGATGTTGTTTGAAGGGTGTAGTATAGGCAACATTAATATTCCAAAGGCACCACTCACTTACCAGACTTAAGTGTTACTTCTATCAACAGCGATCAAATTCGTTCCAGGTGTAGGAATGTAGGGACATTGAGACATCTGAAAACGATCTTTGCAAAACAAACATTACATACAACAATTTGACACATTATAACAGAGCAACTGAATCCTTATCCGAAAAGAGCTTACTTTTTTACATCAGAAAAAAGACTTCCCTTTACAAACATTTTGGGAAAACTCCTTCTTGAGAACATCAGCTTGCTTTCAACGCGAGCCTTTGTATGCCTCTGCACCCATTTACCAGACTCTGGCTCCTAATTGGTTTGAAATTGGAGGGGTTGGTTTTATTACACTCTCACTCTCATTCCTTTACCCAGTTACAGATCCCCATCTGTGACCTGTCTGTGTAGTCACGTGTAGTAGATCATTTCACAGACAATAGTTATAGATTCCTAAACACCAGCATCTGCCCTCACTCACTCCCAGTTCCCACAAATGGGGATTTGCAAGACCACAGCATATGTCCCAGAGCAGTTCGTCAATACTACCTTCGTGGGAAAGAGGAATCGATTGGGACTGGCACGACAGGACTACTCATTGCTGAGAGTGTGAAAAGGCGCAACATGGTGTGACTGTGGCGCATGCGTGTGCGCCAATATGCCACCCTCTTGTAGACAATGCTAAAAGCAAAATGAAAAATATTCTTTCGGAGTTAATTATCAGAAATTGAAATAAAAATAGAGTTTGTGAAAAAAGGCCAGAGGAAACAATAGCCAACTAAATAGATGCCTTGAGTTTAATGTTCACTAATGAATGGTGGCACAGTATGGGTAATGATGCAACTGTGCAGTGAACAAGGATATGAGGTAAAAGCAGGTAAAAATATGTACCTTTAAAACAATAAATTACAACAGTATTAGATCATGTCTATATCGCAAACCACACAGCATACCAGGTGCGATGGAATTGAGTGCATCAATAGTTTTACGGAAAACCAGCCCGAGGGGGCTTTAAAAAAGCAAATAATTTTAGTTTTCGTCAACTTTATTTTTTAAAACAAATCGCCTGTGATATTTTGAAAGCCTTGTTGGGGTGCAGACGAGGTGTCAATCAGCACATCTTCCACTTATACTAGTGACGCAATGTGCTCTCCTCCGCATCATTGTACAATGGTAAACCGGACAGGTGTGAACGTACAGTCTTGTCTCACAAATGAATAGCATACTAAAAGGTCAGAATTGGGATTTAGAACCCCTTCATACACTTGTGCAGCCAGTCACTATCAACATGTCACTGAACTAATTTATGTTTGTGCTTGGCCCCTTACTATTTGTATCACGTTCCATTTTCTCTTCTTCACTGCTTCTTCTTATAAGATCTGGTTCATCCTTGTTTGCGGTTTCTTTTTTCATGTTTTCTTCTTACTCCTTATAGTTTGCCTTTTTGTTTCCTTTTAATATTTTCTTTACTTTATTAACTTTATTGTGGTCTATATGCCATAAAAGTAAAACAAATAAAATTACATGTCATGAATGAAACCCCATAAAATGTTAAGCAGCAAATAAATACAGTGTACATATGACAAGATGACTGATTTTAGATAATAAAATTAAGTAATTAAAATAAGCAAACATTTAGAGGCACATACTTTGCCTAATTCTCTGTATTGCAATAAAAAAGCGGGACATAGTAAAAACCAGGCTTTGCCTAACATCACTTTTTAAAATGCGAAAAGCAATTTTATAATCCCTATCTATCATTTTCTATCCCAGCTGCCTAGTGTTATCCTTTATTTTGCATTCCCCACCACGGTTTATTTTTCAGGCGTCATGTTCTCTGCACTTTTTGTTCATGTTTTTTTCCCATTGACCCCTCTTCTGCCCTACGCTTCCTGTGCTCCCAGATCATTGTTTGCTTTTTTTTCTCAATTTCATCGCTCTCAGTTATTTTCTCGTCCTATCCACTTTTACCATCCTTTCTCTTGTTCTTGCTCTTTTTTCCCCTGTCCAGTGTGCACTAGTGCTGGGGAAGTTACAACTGCAGAGAAGTTTGTTTGAGCTCCTAAAGTTCGGAGCACAAGAGACACCTCGTTGAGGCAGAGACTGGCGTCTGAGTAAGGAGGCCTATTCGTCTTTTGAGTTTGCCAACCTTGTCCAATGAAATGTGCGTCTATGTACATGATGATGGCTTTCCAGCATCTTTTCCTCTATCAACAGTGGGTTCTGCACCCTTCTCCTACTACGATCTTACTTTCTGCTTTCCATGGATATCGTAATTCTCCAAAGCTTTAGAGCTCGACATAAACGTGCCTGCTGGGACATTCGTGTAATGCTATTTTAATACTGTTCATGTATTAAAAGCCTTGTGCACAAGTTATTCAAACTATCAACCATGTTGTGCAGTAGGCGGAATAAGGGGCCTATTATGATTGCGGTCTTCCCGCATCCTCCGGGCCGGCGGAAGCCACTGCCGGCCCGGAGGATGCGGGAAAACCGCTGCAGAGCCTAGAAAGACCCACCGCCAAATTAGGATGGCTGGTGGGTCTTGCAATCAGTCCGCAGCTTTTCCGCTGCGGTCGCCTTCCGACCGCGGCGTAAAAGTCTGGCGGTCACATCCTAATGTAAATGTAAATGTGTATGTAATCTGCACGGAGGGAACGCCGCAGCCCATGCGGACGTTCCCTCCTACTCTGGGGTCCCGGACAGACTCAAGTCCGTCCGCGATCCTAATCGACCCCTAAATCTGTGGTGATTTCTTTAATGTAAATGTGCCTGTACGCATATATAATATTTTTCAATTAGCACTTTATAGTGCTCTTTTGTCAAGAAGTGAGGCGGAGGCTCGTATGTGTAGTAGCTTGTCGTTCCACATTTTAAGAGCCATGTAGGAGAAGGCTTGACCACCCAATATGGTTCTCTGAATGCCTGGGATGTGTACAAGTAGGAGACCAGCTGATCGGAGGTATCTGAAGGGTTTGTGACTATTCATCCACTCAGTTTCATACTGCCTATGACCATCAGTAATGTCAATCCTTTTCGTGCAACGCGGTGAGATTCTGGAACTCACTTCCGCCTCAGCTCCGGACCACCACCTCTTCCCAGGCCTTCAAAACTGACCTCAAAGTTCTCCTCCTTCAAACACACTTCCAAGTGAAATTCACTCCCTCTCTATTATCTGAAGGAAGTCCTTCCATTATAGGAAATTCTATTCTCCAGTGTGTTCTTGTGGTAAATAAAAAGCTAGTTATTTACGCCGTTCAGAATTTCTATAATTACCCAAGAAAATGGTAATGCATAAAGTGAGGAGCAGAGTCCGTGGTCTTCGAGTTGAAAGGGTTTAATTCCAGAACTCGAGTTAAGAGAGAGCTCCTTCACCAAGCGGGTTCAGGAGTAGTCTACTTTGCTTGAAACATAACAGCACTTATATACAGTACGAGTACAATCAAAAAGAAGGAGTTTCCCTTAGACTCGATTCAATCATTCATGATGTAATCATACAGAAAACATAGCATTCTTGTTCTCGTTTAAAGGATAACCTGAATAGCATTTACACATAAACCAACATATTGCATCAGGGCGATTGTGGTGGCAAGTTACAGAGTTGCTGGTATCTGAGGACAGAGAATCGAGGCATTGTCACAGGGTCATTACTGTCGGAAAGGTAAAGAGGACGAGGCATTGTGCGTTCTTTACCTCGTACACAAGGGTGGTGATGTCTCACAATGGAATGTGAGTGCAGCGGGGAAGAAGGAGAATGGGCTGTAGTAAACTATTCTTCTTCGTGGCAGTCTCGTGTGTTTGATTAGGTTTTCCCTTGGTTGTTAACCCAACCCGTGGCTGTCCTCGCAAACTAGGAAATCATTGATGAGCGAGAGCTGTTCGTTCGGTGACAGAGTTAGGGAGGGGGGGGTTCTCCAAGTCAACCATCCGACTGACTCCGTTCTTGTCTAAGGGAAAATATCGAACGGGACGGAAACCCATAGGTTACATGGTAGCTGGACATTATTCTTGGCATGTGTCAGCTTTACGAAAAAGAGAGCATGCAAGAGGGGGTACAATGGGGTTTGTGCTTGAGATAGGAGGATCGGCTTGCCTGGTCGATGTCAGGGTGGATAGGGTGCATGATGGAACACCAGAGAAAAAGGGAGCTTTTTAGTCAAATTCCACATTCCCTCCTTGTCCCATAGAAACCCTATTACAAAAATTCTTAATTAATTTCTACATTCATCAGGTCGTATATATTTGTTCCTGTAACATGATCATTTCATTTTTCTTTCCTCTGTTTCGCGGGCGAGGAGTACAGGAAGTGGCACACAGTCCACAAAGGGCGGGGCCACACTGGACACAGAGGCAACAGGTGAAGATAGTGGCCAAAACGAGGCACAGGACTGTTAGTGCCTTCCACCCGCAGGTGGACAGGAGGTCCCAAAACCAGCCGGTTAGGGACCATGTGCCGGTGTCCATATCCAATTTGTCGGATAGAACATGAAGGCGGGAGATGGCAGAATAAACTGATGGGGCGTTGTCTGGAATAAATACACAACAACTGGACCCTATTACCTTACACACACCACCACTGTCGGCTAACAGGACATCTAAAACTATACGGTGCTGTAGTGTCATGAGCCTGTCTGCAGCGACCTCAGCTGTAATGTTATTTAAGGCGCCAGTTGTTTCGTCTATGGCGGCCTGAACTACACGAGTTATTTGCCGGATGTGGCGACTATTTGCCATAGGTCCCCAGAAAGGGAGAAAACCTTTAAAGAAGTCTCCTACTTCTTGTCCTGTAGTATCTTCTGCATCTATGACCCCCCTTCGTTGTCTTCTAACTTGGGTCAGAGGGTCAATCAGGTGGTAATTGGCGGGGGCTGTGTAAGTCGGTGGTAATAGGAATGCGATGTAGCACTTTCCAGACCAGCCTTGGGGCAACCAGGTGCGTGCATGGGGTCCACAAATGAAATAGGTGTTTGGGGCAGTTACTATGGTTGGAAAATCGGGAGCGGGCAGTGTGTATGTCCTATCACACTCGCTGTTCCCCATTACTTCCCCTTTTCCTTTCCCCCTTATGCAAAACCGGCCGTTTTGCGGTACTACCCAACCTCCTTGATCTGTCCGTCTTTGATCGACGGAAAACATTTCCCTGAAGGAAGCAATGTCATGGAACTGGGAGTAACTGATGTTTTCGTGATCTTCGGCCCTCCCCCAGGTGACAGTGAGATCCACCATTTTAGAAACAGCCTTTACTATTTTGGTCTTTACCTCGTTCCAATTACTTTCGTTCTTCAATTTGGTCGGGGGAATGTTTCTGACGGAGGCAGAGAATATTATGGCTAAGGCATAGGCGGAACCAAAACGGGAGGGAGAAAAAGGGCATTCCCTTATGTACGGAATGTGGCATCAAGCCACAAACCCAACAGTTGGTCTTGTTGACTATGAGCTGGTGTTTATGGAGGGTGGAAATGAATGTATTATTTATAAATTCCTTTGTTCTGTCCTCGAGGTGTGGGGGAAGATCAACATAGGAATGCACAGTGGTATTCTTTACAAGTGTGGAAGAATATGGAGGGAAAACTGTACATAAGATCCATCCTAGACAGGCTGCTACACAGCAAACAAGTAACATTGTATACAGAAAAATCGAGAACCTGCTATGCAGTAATTTTACATAATTAGTCTTTTTCCATTGACGCACCGCGTCATTTCTCCTCATGATGTCTATGGATTTGATATCAAGATGTCTCTGAACACGAGACCAAAACGTCTCCCAGCAGCCGCTTCACCAAGAGCTTGTTCCTGGGCTTAATTAGCCACCGGTGCGTTATGATCAGGTGCAATGTCTTTAGTCTGTTTTTGGTGGGATCGCAGCCGCGATCGGTATTCCTGTTGAGGAGTGAGCTCTGGAATTGGTGAAATTATATCCGGGGCATTGGTAGCTGTTGAACAAGGCACAGTGTCTGTGGGTGTAGGTCCAGTGGCTAGCGTGGAGCCATCCTTTGCGTCCTTCCACTTTGACGGCGGTCCTCGTAGTTAGGAGGACCAGCTTTCGAGCTGTCCATCTCTTCTCCAGGGGGCTGGTACGATCGAAATTTCTGATCAATATCCAATCGCCGGGCCTGATTGCGTGTTCTGCAGGCGTGGTGAGGTCTGGAAATGCTGCTGTGACCTGTGAATAACAAGATTGGAGTGCAGGCATCAAGGAAGCCAGGTAATCTGTCAACATATTAGAATCAATGTCAGTCAGTTTTCTAGGAGAAGGGACACCCCAGATGTTAGGAGGTCTCCCGAATGTTATTTCGAAAGGGGACAGTCCCGTCCGGGAATGTGCCACCATTCGCATATAAAAGAGAGCGACCGGGAGGGCAGTGACCCAGTCTATCCCTTTTTCTGCACATATTTTGGCTAGTTTTGTCTTCAAGGTCTGGTTGTGCCGCTCGACTAGGCCTGCTGCTTGAGGGTGTCGGACACAATGGAATCTCCAGGAATATCCCAATAAAAGAGAAACAGCCTCCATCAATTTGGAGGAGAAAGTTTGTCCATTATCCGAATAAATGACCCTTGGTAACCCATATCTGGGGAAGAATTCTCTCACTAATTGCTTAGCGGTTGTCTGGGCGCTATAGTCTGAGACGGGATATGCTTCAGTCCATCGTGTCAGTGTACATACTACCACTAGCACATATTTGTACCCTCTACATCTGTCCATCTGGATATAATCCATTTGGAGGACTTCGAAGGGATGGTCAGGAGGCTGGAATCCACCTTGTTCTACTGATACACCTTTACCAGGATTAAATTGGCAACATATCATGCAAGTTTTTACTTTTTGTTTGGCTGCAGATCTCAGATGTTTGTTAAACCAGATGTTCCATAAACTATCCAGCATACCTTTCTCGCCTAGGTGGGCGGGGCTATGGGCCGTGTCAATTATGACTTGTACCATGGAATCAGGGAGAAACCACACTGTTCGGTCTTTGGTCATCCAACCTTGATCTGTCTGGACCCCTCCTTGATCAGCCCATTTCTTTATTTCATCTGAGGTGGCATGTGTCTGTATGTCTAGCACATCTTTCAAGGGGTCGCTCACTACCATAGTGACAGTCTGTGTTAGTACCTGAGAGTCTGATGTGTTCACTGGACTCTGGGCTGCCTGTTTAGCAGTCCGGTCCGCTAAGTCATTTCTTTTGGATATGGTGTCTGTGGCTTTGGTATGTGCTTTGCCTTTCAGAATAGCTATGTCTGTAGGTAGGTGTATGGCATCTAGTAGGGCTTGAATCAGGGGACCATGTTGTATTTTGGCCCCATGTGAGGTAAGGAAACCTCGTTCCTGCCACAACACTCCAAAATTGTGAACTACACCGAATGCATATTGAGAATCAATTGTCTTGCCCATATGCAGGCCTGTGTCAGAGCGATGAGCTCTGCTGCTTGAGTTGACAGAATGTCAATTCTTTGGGTCTCTATAACTTTACAGTCCGTTGTTACTGCATAGGCTGCTACTAACTCTCCAGCACTTGTCCTCATGCACGACCCATCCACATAGAGTGTCACATCAGGATCTGGGAGTGCAACATCTGTTAGGTCTTGTCTTGGTTTTGTCACTACGTCGATCATTTCCACACAGTCATGTTGTGTCGTGTCATCTGAGCTTGAGGGCAAAAGGGTAGCGGGATTCAATACGTTGCATCGTCTGATCTCTATGTGTGGCTGAAAGAGCGTTAGTTCGTATCCTGTCAGTCTTGCTACAGTCAGGTGTTGTGTCTGAGTTCTGTTTAGAAGGACTTCCACAGCATGTGGTACTTGTAAAATCAGGGGATGTCCTAACACTATTGAATCACTTTGTCTTATGGCCAGTGCTGTAGCCGCAACGGATTTCAGACATGCGGGCAAAGCTTGTGCTACGGGGTCCAATGTGCTAGAAAAATAAGCACAGGGTCTGTTTCTTCCTGCTTGGTCTTGTGTGAGGACGGATAGTGCTGTTCCGTCACGTTCTGTCACAAACAGGGTAAAAGGCTTGCTATAGTTTGGAGTGGCCAGAACTGGTGCTTGACACAGAGCTAGTTTAAGAGCTTCAAATGCTTGGGAGTGTTCTGATGTCCAAGGGAGAGTTGTATGAGTGGCTGCGTCCACTGTAGTTAACTGTATGAGTGGCTTGACTATGTGGGCATACTGAGGAATCCATTGTCTGCAATATGAAGTGAGACCAATGAATGCGCAAACTTCTTTCTGTGACTTTGGCTGTGAAATTGTCGAAATCAGTTGGATTCGTTCTTGTGTTAGTTGCCTACCCTCTTTCGACAGCAAATGTCCTAAATAAGCTACTTGCTGTGCGCAGAACTGTAATTTTGAGGGAGACACCTTGTGACCTTTGTCTGTCAGGAAATGTAGGACTGTGAGAGATGCTTTTTCACATTCTGGTCCTGTCCTTGCAGTGACGAGGATGTCATCTACGTATTGTATCAACGCTGTGTTGGCAGGCATATTGATACTGTCAAGTTGTCTTTTTAGTGCTTGGCTGTAGATGCTTGGACTTTCTGTAAAGCCTTGGGGAGCTCTAGTGAACCTGAAGCTTCGTCCTTTTAAACTGAATCCGAACAGATATTGACTGTCGGGATGTATTGGAATGCTGAAAAACGCATTCTTCAAGTCGATGACTGTGAAAAATGCAGCTTCGGGATCTATGGCAGTCAATAGTGAAGAAATATCTGGGACCACCGGATATTGTGGGATCACACATTTGTTCAGCTCTTGAAGATCAACCACCAGTCGGTAGACCGGGGGTGCCTGAGGGTCAGTCCTTTTGAGGACCGGAAGAACTGGAGAATTGCAAACATTTGAATCAGCCTCGATCACCACACCATGCTCTATGAGTTCTTGGATTATTTTTAGTAAGGCTTGTTCAGCCTCGGGTGGAATCTTATATTGTCGTATACGGGGTAAGACTACACCCTCCTTGAGCGTGACTTGATGTGGGGTGATGTCCATGTAACCGACATCAGTCGAGCTTTTTGCCCACAAATGTTGTGGGATGTCTTTTAGTCTGGGGTCGAATTCTTTGACTGTGAAATGTCCTTTGAAACCTCGTAAGAATAATTTTAATCCTTCCGGTGAACAGCATATTACTGCTCCTAGTTCTTTGAGTGTCTTGATACCTAGTAAATTCTCTGGGCACGTTTCTCTAAGGACCAAATCAGTAGTACGTGTCAGAGGACCCACTCCTAAAGAGACTTGTTCAGATACTTTGTTTATGATCGGTTTTCCTGAAAAGCCCAGAGATATATTATGTGAGCCAGAGAGAGGAACCTCTGGGACTTCCTTATGACTTATGGTAGTCCTACTCGCCCCCGTGTCTATGAGGAATTTTCTGTCTTGTCCCAGTAGGTGAGCTTGTACATATGGACCTTTCTGATCTACTGGAACTGGAATAAGGGGCAAGTCACTTTCTCTCTCAAGGCTGTCTCATGCACACGGTTCAAACTCGGGGTAATCTGATTGGGCGTACTGGTACATCTGTGTGGTAGCAGTAGCGGGCTTCTGAACCTGTGGCGGCGTAATGGACTGAGGCTGCTGAGTGTTACCTGGTCTAGGAGTATGTGGGCGTTCTTTTGTCCTTCCTGTCGCTATGTTATGTTTCAGAACTGGACATTCTTTCACAAAATGGCCCTGCTGCTTGCAGTAGTTGCAAGTACCTTTATTGGTCCCTACATTACCTTTGGGGCCCGTATTTACTGGTGCCGTCTGTGCAACCAGTACCTTCATTTTTGTGTCATTTACTCTTTTCTTTTCCTGTTCCTGTTCTTCTCTTATTCTGTTGTGGTGGTACTGTAACATCTGCAACATTTTTGAAGGATTATTTGCTTGCCAGGTACTCTCAACTTTCAACACTCTATTCCTGATGGAAGGTAAGGCGTTGTCCACCAAATTGGACACAAAAAGATGAGGATATGCCTCGCTGCTATGTGCGAGTCCACTATTTATAGAAAAACATTTCTCTAATCTGGTGTAATAATCACCCGTATCCTCGTGTGGCTTTTGTTTACAGGCAGAAATGGCATCCCAATCTTCCTTTTTCGTTGTCAACAACAGAGGCAAGACCTGTATGAGGAGACTGGGCAGTTCTCTTACGCGCTCACCTAAACCTTCACCTGGTTTTCTGTCTGTCTCTTCTTGTTCTAGGGCAGCCCACGTAATCATTTTACCACCCACCTCCCAATCCTTTTCCTTCAATTTGTCAAATATGCCTGTAGGTAGAATTACTCTAAGGAGTATTATTATATCGGGATATGTAAAACTACCCATTTGGAGGATATCTTTCAGTTCCCTATGGAATCCTCCCGGATCTTTTTCGTGAGAGGGCACCATCTTTTTCATTTCCATTATCTCTAACTTGGTGAGGGGAGTATACACATGTACTCGTTGCAGTGTACCATCTGGCTGGGGTATGGGGTGGACTTCTCGAAAAGGATATTGGCCTATACCGTAAGGTTCATGATCGGAGGAGGCTAAGGTAAGTTGCAGGAAACGGAGGCGCAGGTCCAGAATGGTGTTGATCAATTCCGGTCCCTGAGACCTCCATCCATCTGTCACTACTTCCTGTAACAATTTGTATAGCTTGTCTAGTCAGTGGGAGGTATTCTCATATAAGGTAGCCAGGTGTTGGACCATATAAATACCTGCTAGTCGTTGTTCTGCTCTGGGAAGAGCCAAGAACATTTGCGCTACTATATCTGGGCCATACACTCGGTGCTGTGATATCCAAGGGGTGGCAGACCGGGCCAATTCTTTTTCTTGCTGTGTAAGGGGAGGCTCATTGTCCATCCATTCGTCTAGGGCTCTTTCTGTGGACTGAAAAAGATCTTCCGAAGAAGGATCTAATCTTTTAATTTTCTGCAACATTCGTGGGGTTCGCCACTTGGAGCCAGGACAATGTCGCGCTACACCCAGGAAATTCATTTTATCTAGTGTCGGGCTATCATCTTCCTCGGAGTCGTCCTCCTGTGTGACTTTCTCAGAGTGAATAGTGACAATTTTCTTAACCAGTCTTTTAGTTATTTTGTCGATCTGATGTCCCAGATCGTGTGCTCCTCGGTGTATCTGATCGCTAAGATCTATTAACTCAGAGTCTACGCTTCCATTACCCGGGTCTAGTTCCCGGATCAGACAATTTATGATGAACCGCAGGAGCAGTCCTCTGATGGGAACTTTTCTGTTCTTCATGACCTGGACCAGAGTATCCGGACCTTCACATGTCCGTATGAATTCGTAAACTCTATCCAAATGCTTCGTTATGTCAGGGACCTTTTGGAGTCGACCCACGGCTAGTCTTAATCTCTCTGATATCGTGGCCATTGGGCCACTACCGGGTTCGGGGTCGTAAGGACACTCGAGAGGCGGGACATCGTCTTTATCCTCAGCCCCGTTCCCGGACACTCCTAAATCAGAGGTAGAACCACCGGCTACTAGTTCAGGAGCACGTGCAGGCGGGCGTGTTCTAAGCATGTTTACATAAGCGGGGGGTGGTTCAGACAGATAGGCAGGGAGGAAATTTTCGGGAGCAGTGGGAATCACTTTCACCGGGGACTTGGGATGTTCTTCTACAATTTCTTCAGACAAAACGGGATAAATACCAGTAACAAGGGCGTTTCTCTCTCTCTTTACCTGTTCAGCTAGAACTTTCTCACCTTCTTCCTGTAATTGCTTTTCTTTAGCCTGTTCCGACATTCTCTTACTTTTCTTGACTTTCCCTAGTTCTTTCTGGGCCCTCCTATGCGCTTCCTTACGCCATAACTCAATGGCTTCTGTCTGTGAGGGCCTCACCTTTCTTTTCCATAACTCTTCCTCCACTCTCATAATGCATTCTATATCCCATGTACCTGTGGCAGGCCACCTATACGCCATCTCTAATTTCTCGGTATAGTCTACCCAAAGGTCTAAAAACAATATGGCACTCAATCCATGCTTGTTGTACATGAAATATCCAGGAGTGTCCCTAGGCGGGACTTTAACTGGTTTTTCTAACAGATTCTTTTTGGTGCCAATTGCACGTAATTTGGAAAACAGAGGCTTTCTTAAACTCAACAAATTACGATTTAAAAAAACTTGGAATATACAAAAACAAAACGAACACTTTATACACTAGAATATAGTGCAACCATACCGGTTTCACGAATGAAACACGTCTTTACCGTTTTCCAAAAATGGAACCCGTCTTTATACTATCTCAGTGGTACTCACCAAGAAGCAAAACTTGAAGACCTGGTCATCGGACTCTTGACGCTTGCGCAGGAATTCGGGGCTCCAAAGACCTCGGACTCGGCACTCTCACTGGTCAGGCTCTGGGTTGGGACGCTCCGCAATCTTCTTCACCGCCTCGTGTGGATGATCAGTCGCAGTCTGCCTCCTCCTCGTCTCGAGGGAGTTAGCGGGAACACCCCGCTGTTGTGCACGTGAAGTCCGTTGAAAGTATGGAAGGGACAAGGACCCGACTTACATCGCCGGCGCGTAGGGAAGAGGGAGCGTCCCTGTTCAGGCGCCAATTAATGTGGTAAATAAAAAGCTAGTTATTTACGCCGTTCGGAATTTCTATAATTACCCAAGAAAATGGTAATGCATAAAGTGAGGAGCAGAGTCCGTGGTCTTTGAGTTGAAAGGGTTTTATTCCAGAACTCGAGTTAAGGGAGAGCTCCTTCACCAAGCGGGTTCAGGAGTAGTCTACTTTGCTTGAAACATAACAGCACTTATATACAGTACGAGTACAATCAAAAAGAACGAGTTTCCCTTAGACTCGATTCAATCATTCATGATGTAATCATACAGAAAACATAGCATACTTGTTCTCATTTAAAGGATAACCTGAATAGCATTTACACATAAACAAACATATTGCATTGGGGCGATTGTGGTGGCAAGTTACAGAGTTGCTGGTATCTGAGGACAGAGAATCGAGGCATTGTCACAGGGTCATTTCTGTCGTAAAGGTAAAGAGGACGAGGCATTGTGCGTTCTTTACTTCGTACACAAGGGTGGTGATGTCTCACAATGGTATGTGTGTGCAGCGGGGAAGAAGGAGAATGGGCTGTAGTAAACTATTCTTCTTTGTGGCAGTCTCGTGTGTTTGATTAGGTTTTCCCTTGGTTGTTAACCCAACCCGTGGCTGTCCTCGCAAACTAGGAAATCATTGATGAGCAAGAGCTGTTCGTTCGGTGACAGAGTTAGGGAGGGGGGGGGATCTCCGAGTCAACCATCCGACTGACTCCGTTCTTGTCTAAGGGAAAATATTGAACGGGACGGAAACCCGTAGGTTACATGGTAGCTGGACATTATTCTTGGCATGTGTCAGCTTTACGAAAAAGAGAGCAGGCAAGAGGGGGTACAATGGGGTTTGTGCTTGAGATAGGAGGATCGGCTTGCCTGCTCGATGTCAGGGTGGATAGGGTGCATGATGGGACACCAGAGAAAAAGGGAGCTTTTTAGTCAAATTCCACATTCTTGTGGTTTGAGTGTCTGCCATTTATTGCAGTACTATCCTTCTACCTGTATTTTGTACTCTTTTGTAACATGCACACGTCACTTTTCTCTTGTAAGGTATTGTCTGCTACCTCTTGTATTTTGTTTGTTCACAATTGTCACTATTGCCTCATATAACGTAACGTTTGCTTTTGTAATTTGTTCACTTGTAATTTTTTCCTGATATATCATTACTGTTCCTATTGTGAAGCGCTCTTACACCTTCGGGCAAATTCCGCGCTATATAAAAACACATAAAATAAATAAATAAATACAATTCATAATTCCAGTAAAAAACAGATTCTGCTACGGTCCAGATTAATGGTATTGAAATCCCAACCCTGGAAGGATGTAAGGCTGAGTTGGCTTTGCTGATATTCAAACTGATGACCTTCAGTTCACTACAGATAGCAACAAAGGTTAACATATTGAGCAATCTTGCTGGCGTATCTCTGATTAGCGGAAATACGCTCTTGCAGTTGCACACATGTTCTCTTTCTGTTTTAACTATGCTTTACTTCTTTTGCTAAACATGAATACAAGTTGTCCTTTTGTAATTATTCTCGATTTTACCAAATGTACCATCTTTATAATTGTAATGTTATTCACTTGCCAACACATTTAACACATTCATTGTTTCTCTTTTAAGGTCTCGACTATGACTGTTTTAGTTGTCTCTGTTGAAGATCTGTTGCCTCAAATAAAATACTTAAAGTGGGCTTTGGATCAACCTCTTGCTTATGATTGGATGCCTTTCTTGTCTATCTTAGTTCGATGCTATGGGTTTCCTCAACATTCTTGTTTTTGTCCCACTCATGGATCACGGCTGCTTTACCACTGTTTTGATTTGATAAGACGTAACCTTTCACTGATTACTTCAGGTAAATTTTTTTCCTTTGTGTTTTAGCACTCCAGGAGGGTGCATGGCTTTCCTCAATCTCTCCATGTTCTGTCTCTTCAATTCATTTTGAAATGCTTTTGCATACATCTTACGAAAAAATATTCAAACACGACTGATGTGTGCACACTTATGGCAATCATTCTACGAAAAAAAAGTATTGGTAAAGCCAAATGTTTTGAGCCTGAATTTGGAAGGTAAGAACTTTTGGCATTGCCATTGCTCGTTTTCTCATTGAAACTCTTTGATTACTAGATGGGTGTTCCAATTTGATAATCAGTTGAGGATTACTTCATGCTATTATTGCTGCAGCAGCCATCCATCAAATGTAGAGGCTCTCAAAAATTAATCTATTGTTTGTAAATACAGTTGCATTGATTTGTGGTGAAATTCCACAAATATTTGGAAGGGTCTGCCTTTTCTCTTTGGAATGATCCAGAGAGGCTGACTTCTCTCAATAAGTCTGAGCTATTGAATTGCTTGAAATAAGCCTCTTATCCCAGATGATTTAATTATCGCAATACTATTCTGAGACCCTTCACTGGATGCTCAAGCTTAACTTCAATCTTTAATTTCAGGTATTTTCCCTCTGAAATTAAAATGTGGATAGTTCTTCTGCTAAAAATCGAATATAGGATTGATGTCTCTGTATTTTTGATCGTAACCAATTTACTATTTGGAAAGACTAATACTAAAAAAGCAAAGTTGCTAGAGCTGCAACCCCATATTTATACAATTTTTTTGGACCTAGTCAAAATCTGAGTAGTTATTTGTTACCACTACTTGCACTGTTTTTTAACCTTGGGTGTGGGTAGGACCCCATTAAATTCTGTTTCCACTCCCACAACCCAATATTAATTCCTTCACTTTCACATGCCACATTGAGCACTTCATGCACTGCTTTTTGTTAGTTTTTTGTGCCCCCTGATACCTTCATAAAGTCTAAACCCACACACTCTACATTCCTTCACACCTTGATTAGGCCACAACCTACCTAATCCTAAGTGGTTCTTTCCACTTCCTTCTGGTGAAGGATCCCAAGTGATGTAGGGCGGTACAGGACGGGTATCTGATGGGAACATATTTTTCACCAAGAATACTTGGGATTCAGGGATTGTGTCCCTCTCTCACACACAGTCACGTAGATAGCTGCATTATTGTTTCTGTTGACCCATTGTTACACATTGTTGGTTATATTACAATTTTCTGTAACCTTATCAGCCAGACCTTTGACCTACAATCTACCAGTTCCTGCATATCATGGATTTTTGAGTCCATGCCGTGCAAGAACCTTGTTGTGCAGTCCCAATGCAGTGCCTTTTCAAAGGCACTACTGCCTTTGAAATAGGCACCACTGCAGGGCCGCCATGCCTCCCACCTGCCAGACCACTTTAAAGTGATAATCGGGTGGGCGGAAGCAAGTTTCAGCAGTGCGAGGGCACGGCAGTGGCGTACCGTCCGCTCATGCATCACTGAAACGCATAATCAGCCCCTTAGTAGCTATATGTATGATCTCCAACTACCAGATGCTAATGATGCTCAAATATCTGCATGTGCCCTTAGAACTGGAGATTTGCAGGTGCAGACCGTGCAAGTAAGAGTGGTGGGGCGGTGGGGCGGTTGGGCGAGGTTCGGTGGCAGTCAACAGATGACGAGGTAAACATAATTAATACATTTAAAAAACACTTACCTTGCACTCGCCGAATCACCTAGTCCAAGGTAAGTTTTTTTTTTCTAATTCAAGTTTACCTCGTCGTCTGTCTACTCCCTCCACTCCACCCCGGCTCCACCGCACTTACCTACATGGGTTATGCCTGGACATTTGCCATTTGAAGGGTTGCTACTCAGTGATTGAGACCTTGATTTAAACTGCATGCTTGAAATGTAATCCATCTCAAACACTTTCTTGTTAATTTCGTTGGAGCAGGTCAATTCTGTGCATTTATTCTGACTAATTTTGCTTGCCAGGGAGGGCATTGCACCTTCCCCACAAACATTTTCTCACTAGGCAAGTTTCAGAAATGTATTTCGGTATGGTGTTTCAAAAGCTACTTTGTTGCATTTTAAGGGGACTTCAATTCTTCCACGAACTTGGTTATGGGTATAAAAGATCACCTCAAATGTAATCTTTATATTGGGTACCTCTGGAATTTCTGGTCCATTTTAAATTGGGGAGTTCGCTCAATAATACTCCTGGATAATAAATTAGGGCCCCATCCTATCGGATATTGGGACCGCCCACCCTAAGGGCGGGGGTCCCGCACGCACCATTAGGATGTGCCCGCCACTGTGGCGGGCACATCCTGTATTTTTAGTATTGTGGAGGGCGGAGCTCTGTGCTCTGCCCGCCACAATACTAAAAATGCTTTGCAGCATTTACATAATCAAAGCGGCAGGCACCGCGCGGTGCCTACCGCTTTGATTATGCAAATGCAGGGGGGTACCACAGGTACCCCCCTGTGTGCCACCCCCCTTTGGCCTTCACTCTAGGGGCCCACAGGGGGCCCCCAGAGTGAACACCGCATGCCTTTCCGTGGCGGCATTGCCGCCATGGAAAGGCATTGAAAAGTGCCCATTGTAATATTGCGGGCGGTGTCTGACAGACACCGCCTGCATGTTACTCGTTTTCCGCCCCGGCCGCAAGGCGACCGGGGCGGAAAAGTGGCGGCCGATGTTTTGCTCCACCCTGGTCCCCCCCGCCATTCTAATATGGCGGGGGGAATACAGGGAAGGATGGCGGGCAGATTTCCCCCGCCAGGCTGGCGGTGGCTACCGCCAGCCTGGCGGGGGCAATCCGCCCACCATCCTAATGGGGCCCTTAGTGTTAGCAGGAGGGTTTTTTCCTTACAAATATTAAATATACGTTTCTTCTGAGATCACAAAGGTTTGCAAGCACAGCTGCTGACCATTGGAAGTGGTGGTCTGTATATGCTCACACAAAATTACAACAAAGAAGCAAGCAAGTCTGAAAGCTTTAGTAAAAATAAGAAGAAAATAGAGCATTTTATAGCACCATTTTCAGATACTTTTAATAAAAAGCCATTGGTTCGAAAGATTCACTCTTGGAATATTTCAATCTTTTCATAGTATGACAAGCACGTCTGATCCTGCCAGAGCCACATTGTGTTAACCCTCTCAATTAATGATTTATAAAATGATTGCAAAGTAAGCACTTTAGCAGCCACGGTCCGTATAGGGCGTGCCACCAGGCGGCAACGTGGGGCGGTGCAACGTGCGCAACGGAATTTGTTTTTTTCCGTTACTTACCTGAAATCGTCCGTTTGCTTCTTTTTACAACCTCTCACTCTGCCCCTCCCCACCACATGTCACCGCCCGGTGGCAAGCCCTATACGGGCCGCGGCTGCACTTTAGTAAAAATTGGCTTAACAGGTCTTGAATATTAAAATGCCTAAGGTCTTGGTGCCATCCCACACACAGTTAAATTCTGAGCATTGAATGTCATCACATACACCTATCAACTAATCAGATTTTAAGATATATTTTAATAGACAACATTAGAAAATGTGCTGTCAGTTAAGCTAACTTACTTAAAAAGGGAAATAATCGGACAGAGTCCCCATTTGATGCGTAGAAGGACACCAAGCCCACCACATACAAACTTTCAACTCTTCAAGTGCTGACTCTTCAGTCTGATGCATGTTTCATAGTGCCAGAACTGTGTATGCCTACCGACCTGTAGATTTGAAACTTTTCAGAGACCACGTTCTCTGCATCATAGAAACCTGGCAAAACATACATTGCTAATAATCATGCACTTGGATATCTGATGTCTACAAAAAGTTGTGGTTGTGGAAGGAGCATCACTGCCACAAAACTACACATACATTGAGATAACTTTAGTCAGAAAGCAGCAATCATGTATTAATGAGGACCTGCTAAATTATAAGTATGTGTTTCCCACCCCGGACATATTTGAATTTCCAGGCATTGCTGTTACAGTGACCTGACATGGTACTTTCTGTTTCTTGATAATGGATCTAAGCACCCTGGTCTTATTTAGGAAAAGGTTGAATGAGCGGGTACCGGTACTGTAAAATAGTGTGGCACAAGAATATTGCTATCAAAATATCGATAAACAAAATATTAACGTTAAATACATACAGTGAAAATTATTGAGTATCAAAAGGAAATATATTTTAATACAATTCAAATTATTGTCTTTTTTTTTAAATGAATAGATAAAAAATAACATAAAAGTATAAAATAGTGTAAAAATATGTGTAACTTTAAAATACATTCAATAATATAAAAAGTTCAACATTAAATTACAAATTAAAATGCATTAATTGTATCAATATATTTCATTGCGGAGAAGTGTGGCTCACTGGTTAGAGGAGGCAGACCTGGAAGCAGAGATCAGCCCTGGACCCGGGTTCAATTCCTGGTTTGGCGGGGTCTTGAGCCCTAAAATGTCCATGGACTTGACAATTCTAGCTCCGGTGCCTACTCGATTCACGGCTTCACACTTTGTGACTCTGGGCAATAGCTTGCTTAATCTCCACAATGCCCCTCGCGGCGGGATGCCTGGCTTTCACCTTGCGGATACCCTGCCGGGGTTATCTCACAGGGGAATACCAGGACGGGTTCCCTAAGCAAGCGCTTAGAGAACGGTTGGTGATTTGCGCTATATGAATTCCTGTACATTTACATATATATTTAATATTAATTTCTATTAAATAATACAAAAGTAGAAACATATGTAGAAACTTTATAAATAAAAAGAGTCCTCCTGAAAGAGTTTACATTGCACCGCCATATTACATGTGGTGCACGAAGGTGTTCTGATCCTCATGCAGAAATATTGTTGGCACTCCAACAGGGTACCGCACAACACTGCCTTCTTGGAAGTTACCTTATACATGAGGTCACTTTGTTAATCAAAATAAAATGTGAACAAAGAACAAAAGTGCTGCAAATTAATACATATAAAATGTCTTTGTACGTCATCACATGTATAACATTCTGTGCTTTCTTGATCCCCTGCATGTATCAAAGGTAATGCACTTGTCAATGTGCTAACTCATCATAAATTGCTGTTGATGCCTATTCAATACTATAAGAACTAATTTATGCAAACTTCTGTAAACAAGGATGAGTATTCAAAAACATTGCATCTGATGTCCATGCATTTTGTTTACTGTAGCAGCCAATTTTATCATGTTTACTAATACAATGGGAAAAATGAAAATAACACCCAAGTGGGTATATATGCGGATCAACTCATTATTATGTCCATGAATAATCTTCAAATCAAAGTAAAGTGCATCATTGACTATTTTAACTCCAGTCCAATACATTTTGGGGAAAATGCCTACATGGGGGTCACATTTAACATCCTAATTCATGCCCCCCAAAATGAGGAAAGAGCATAGATGGGTGGGAGACTTCAATTTCAATTGTAAACAAGCATTGGTAATGCATCTGTTCCGCTTATGTGATGAATAATAAGCTGTTTTAAAAAACCACCGACCAGGAGAAGACAAGAGCTCCCTTACAAGTGTCAAGGGTGTAGAGAGGATGTGACACAGTGGACAGAGCTGCAGACTCGAGAGCTGGGGATCCTGGTTGGAGTCTCAGCAGCGCAACATCCTATGATCTTGGGCAATTCCCTTATTGAAAAGCCAGGAAGGAGAGGGGACCCCTTTTAAGTTTATATTAAAAAACAAATGCATTGCAAGCATTCAAAGGGAAGAACAACTCTATCAAAAATGCATCGATTGTGCAAACAATGAATGCAATGAATCTTCACATTAAGAGTGTGTAATAAATAAACTTTACACATAAAAAGGTTTAGTGAAAACACCAGACAATAAAAGTAAATGAGTGGACTGCAAACTAGTTAATGGTTAAACAATTCACCGACATAATGGGTTTAAATGTCACTGTAAACTATTTGACAGAGAATGTAAATCCCTACCCCAAAAGATCTTTGGTTCTGATTTCACAAGCACTCCAATCTGCTCCCTACTGTCTGCTTGCACACACTTCTGATTGGCCTCAATAGCTCTTTAATGAGCCAGTCCCTGGGTCTGTTGCGAGCCCTGCTCTCATACACCTCCTTCACCAATGCCCTCACCCCTCTACCTTTCCCGCCACCGGATGGTGTGAACACATGTAGCCTGTGTCACCTGACTAACTCATCAGCACTCGTAGCACATTAGGACTGCTTTCACAGTTTCACATCCTAACACAACTTTGTGAACTTTGCAGAAGTTTCAACCCAAAAAAGTAACAATTTGAAGAGCTACTCCACCTGCCATTCTTTTAAAAACACATACATTCACATAAGACAAAAGTGAGTGTCTTTACACATCAATGGTGTGTGTGCCAGCATATTATGGGTAGGGGTGGGCGTAGTGTGCGTAGTGGGGCTACGAGAAGCACCGCAAAGAGGGGGGGAATCTACGCCCACCCACACACTTCGCGTAGCCCCACTACGCGCCGCCCGCCTCCCTCCCACCCTCTTCTAAATGCCCAAATATAATGTTAAACATTGTAAAAGTAACTAAAAAGGACTTACCTGGGATGAGGCGTCCTGGGGCTCCCTCTTCCTGGTGTCGCGCCGACTTCTTCCAGACAAAGTAAAGACGAAGTAAAAACCTCCCTGACAAGTAACACAGAGTAAAGAGGATGTGGCACTGTGACCAAAGCTGCTGACTTAAGACCTGGGGATCCGGGTTCGATTCTTGGCAACGCAACATCTTGTTATCCGGGTCAAATCATTTATCTCTCCATAAATTGCTATATGAATCTGCTGTAAGATGAAAAAGCAAAAAGAGGCAAAACTTTATTAAAAAATAGTTCCACCAAAGTGGAAATAATTTTTTTTTAGCTAAGGCAAACTGATAAGTGAAGCAGATGAGGAACGAGCATTGGTAAATGCAGGAAAATATGCTACATTTGTAAATATTTGGGGGCTAGGGTGAGTTAAGATTCATTACACTACATTGCACTCACGTAGTGTAGAGATACTAATATATCGTCATTAAGGACTTAATTAAATTAAATTACTTTAAATTAAATTAAATTACTTTACAGTAAGGACTTAATTAATTAAATTACAGTACATTACTAAAAATTTAATAATTTAAGAAATGGATTTACAAATATTTTAAAAAAAACAAAAGTATTTCAACCTTTTACAGTTGGAAAATGTATTACCATAGTTTTTAGAAATAAAAAATGACGGATTATTTACACTTTAAATATTTACATTTTAGTTACTTCCAATTCTTACTTATTGGTTTACCCACAGATTCCACCAATATAGCACACAATCAGTCAAATAATTACTAGAATGCCTTTCATAAAACACTTTTTTAAACCTTAATATTATTGAAACAAATAATTAATCAACTGTCAATTACAAATAAAATAGACACTAAACAATTAATAATAACATTTATGTAACTATCAAAATCATGCTCACCCAACCCCCACACCACCCACAACCCAAAACTAAATGAAATACATCATTTAAAAAAATTCAAACACTTAAATATTAAATAAAAGGTATAATTGTGTTAACTAGTTATCATAATAATCAATTACCATAATATTTTATTAAACAGTGGTACCCACCCAATCCCAAAACCTGAAATTAAAATGAAGTCGGAGAATAAAAAAATGCATGAAACTTTTTAAAATAAAAAAGATTTAGATTTATAAAATATTTAACATATTAACAAGAATTAAAAAATATATAGTTAAAACACAATTCACCCAATTAACATAACACATAAAAATATATTTCTGTAATTTTTTAAAATGAAAATAAATGTTACAATAACATATAATAAAATGAAAACATAATAAAACACAATAAAGTATCACAATAAAAAAATAACTTGTTGATCCTGTTTGTTGTATTGTAATGAAATAAGTTCCATGTGAATCACCATCATGCACCTGTGGTTCAGTGCACCATATAAAACTGTTAAAAAATGTTGAGACAGTCATTCCTCCTCTATTCTTACCAGCAAGATCTCTAACATCTATAAAAACTTCAAGCTCCAACTGGACGCCTTCCCACTTGCAGCTGCCCTACCCATCAATTTCAATGCCCAGAAGGCACCCTCACCACATGCCCCACCATCACCATTCAAGAAACTATGCTCACCATACACTTCTGAGAACCATCAGAACCATGCCCTCATCTTTTATTCAGCAAAGGACTGGAACTCTATCATCACAGCCACCTTCCTAATAGCTGGAAACACGCCCTAGTTCTCCATCTCCTAAAGAAACACTAAACAAATCCTAAAACATCAGCAAACTATTGGCCCATCTCCCTGCTGAACATCGAGCTGGCCACCTCAATGACAACAACCTACTCAACACCACCTAATGCAGCTTCAGACCCAACCACAGCACAGAAAACACCCTCATTTCTGCCAGGGATGACATCTTAATGATCATGTTAAAAAGGAATTTTCCCTGGTCGCTCTATAAACATATAGACAAAAAGTCTCATATTGATAAATACCCACAGTAAAATTTCTTAACATACAGCCCATGTAATAGACAAATCAACAAAATACAAGAAAAACGAAAAAGATTTAAAGTTATCAAGAAATATTTATTCAAATTCATATCACAAAATCCGCAAATATCACAATAAAAATGACAATTAAAAATGACTCATTTAAAAGATTTTTTGTTACATACAAGGTGTCACAATAATGAATTTAAAGAAAATTATAATGAGAGCACTACAAAATGCAATACAACACAACCATAAAAGAAGAGAGAAAAAACCACACCAGACATTATACTTTGTCATTTACAAGTACATATCCATTTTGACAATTTTGTAGCTGGGGCTCGATCCGGCCTGACTTAGGTATCTATGGATCCAGCACTGATATGGATTATGTGAGAACTGTGTCGACGCATTTCGATAGATTTATTATTATTGTTCCATCAAGACATCAAAATATAATTCTCTTGTAAATAATGTCAGCTTCAATCCTGTTAAAAACAAATGCATTGTTATATATGAGGACTTCTTTATATTAAAAGATAGTTCTAACATACATTTCTGTATATTATTTGTGTCTATAGCACTATTGCACATATGCCACTTCTTTGTAACATCAAACACTTTTACTCCAATTGTTTGGAAAAAAAACAATCAACTGTAACAGTTTGACAGCCATCAGTTTTAAAAAAAAGAATTCTAAAACAATCTTTTCTTTTTCTGCCTATTACATGGGTGTGGTAGTGGACAATAATTTTTCAAAAATACCAGGGCCAGAGAGGAGGAAATAATAGGCATCACCTTTATCATTATTTCCTAATAACTGTTTTAAGAGATTATCACTAATTTATATATCTCACACTTGGGTTCATTACTTACCTAGGTACACCACTATTAGCCCACAGCTTGTAAGCCGCTGCCTCAATGGGGATCCAATTAATCAGGGATCTTGATTGTTAGAGTATCTTTACAGGAATCTGTAAAAAAATATACTCTTAAGATTATCCTGATTCCCTCACTCCTAGGGGTCCTGCTCCCAAAAATGTATTTGAGAAAATGTGCATACCTGCTGAGGGTTACTCCATTATAAGATTCATTGAAGGCTCTACATGTTATGTTATGTTATTTATTTGTTAAAGCGCAACAGCTGCCCCAGCAACGGAGCGTCCCGGCGCTGACCTAACCAGTACCTGAGGAGAGGGTGGGAACCAACAGAAGATTAGATGACAGAGAAGAGATGGGTTTTGAGTTCCTTTCGGAAGGCAGTCAGATTGGTTTGGGCACGGATGTGTAGAGGTAGGGAGTTCCATAGTTTTGCCCCTAAGACTTTGAAGGAACGTCCACCCGTTCTACAGAGCTTAATTCGGGGGACCATTACGAGGTGTTGTCCCAGTGAGCGCAGGGTGCGCTGGGGAGTGTAGGGTACCAGAAGCGTGCGTAGAAGTTCAGGACAATCAGAGTTGAGAATTTTGAATGCCATGGTAAGAGTTTTGAAATGAATGCGAGATTCAATTGGTAGCCAGTGCAAGTTGCGGATGGTGGTTCTGGCAGAGCACCTGCGTGGGAGGCCAACCACCGCTCTGGCGGCCGAGTTTTGGATACGTTGCAGCCTTGCTAGTTCTGCTTTGTTTGCCCCCAAGAGTAAAACATTGGCATAGTCCAGCCGGGCAAGGATCATAGATTGAATGATGAGCTGGCGGGTTCTGGAGTCAAAGAATCCGAGTATAGGGTTGAGGCTCCTCATTAGGCCCACACACGTAGCTGCCACTTTCTTTGTGTGGGACTGAAAGTTAAGTGAGGGATCGAGCCAGACACCTAGGTTCTTGACAACATTTTTTGGCACGGGAGTGGGGCCAAGCACAGAGGGCCACCAATGATCGCTCCAATGGCTGGAGTTTTTTCCCAGGAGAAGAACCTCCGTTTTCCCGGCATTTAGCTGCAAGCAGTTGAGCGTCATCCACTGTGCAACTGCCGCTAGGCCATCTCTGAATTTAGTTGCCGAAGATGATGGGCCTTCAGAGAGTGTGATGACCAGCTGTGTGTCGTCGGCGTACGACACCAGCGTGAGGTCCCACTCTTTTGCCACCACTGCGAGAGGCTGGACGTACAAATTAAAAAGGGATGGGGGACTCTTTGTCTGATGGAATGGGGTTGGGAGATGTAGGGAGGGGCTGAAACTTGAAAGGACCTGTCCTTTAAAAAGGACCGGAACCATTCAAGGGCTAATTCACCAATCCCTATGGCCTCAAGTCGTTTCAGCAAGATGTTGTGTGAGACCGTGTCGAAGGCCGCGCTGAGATCCAGCAGGATCAGCGCGGCACTTTGACCGGCGTCCAGGATACCTCGAAGGTGCTCCGTAGTGGTCAGCAGAGCCAACTCAGTGCTGTGACCTGGTCTGAAACCGTTTTGGGAGGGGTCCAGGACATGGTTTTGCTGCATGTGATGGGATAGCACTTTGTTGACGTGAGCTTCAGCCAGTTTTGACGTCCAGGGGAGCAGCGAAATGGGTCGGAAATTTTCTGACTTAGTGGGATCCAATGTGGGTTTTTTAATGATAGGGGAAACCCATGCAGATTTCCAACAGGTGGGGACCACAGCTGAGGAAAAGGAGAGGTTGAGTAGGTTGGCAAGCGGGGGGAGGAAGAAATCAGTGATTCCAGGAATTTAGACGGTCGCATGGGGTCTGCTGGGGAACCAGACTTAACCTGTCTACACAGTTTAGAAAGGTCGTCGAGGGATATGTCAGGTATTCTTAACAATTTTGACGTCTCTGCCGCCTAGTGGGGGATGTTAATGGACGTGGCATCGTCTTGAGGAAAGGACGAATAGATCTTCCTCACTTTTTCAATGAAAAAGGTGGCAAGATCTTCGCATTGTTTCAGGGAGGTGATACAAGAGCCTGGGTTGGGGATCTTATGGAGGCTTTGAACTAAGTTAAAGATGGTTTTGGTGGGGTTGGAGCTGCGTTCAATTTCCTTTGCGTAAAAGGAGGCTCGAGTAGTGCGAATCGCCTTGTGATACGTGCGAAGTTTTGACAGGTAAAGGGCTTTGTCGCTGTCTAAGTAGTTTTTCCTCCATTCGCGTTCGGCTTTTTTGCACTCTTTTCGCAATGTTTTGAGCGAATCGTTGTACCATGGGTTGGAGGGGGAACTGCGGGTTTTGGTCCATTTAGCCGGAATTAAGGCGTCAAGCCCTGTGACAATCCAGTCGTGGAAGGCGGCGTATGCTGTATTAATATCTCTATTCTCGTCAGGGAGGTGGAATTCTACTAGGTGTTTGATGAGGTCTTCGGAGGAGAGTTTGTGCCATGGTCGTTTGTGGCTGGGGTTGGTCACGGCTTTGGTGGGTGGTTTTTTTGCCGTAATGGTCAGTTTAACAAGAAAGTGATCAGTCCAGCCCATGGGTTCAGGGGGATCAGCCGTGGCTTCCAATAAGTTAGAGAAAATGGGATTTAATATGTGCCCAGCAATGTGGGTGGGGGAGTGAACCAGGGAGTTTAACTGCAAGGCCGTGATGTCGGCTAGCAAGTTTTTAATGATGGAATCTGTAGTGGAGTCGAAGTGGAGATTAAGATCACCCAAAATGGTGAAGTTGGGGGAAGAAACTGCCAAGGTGTGAGAAAGTTCCAAAAGTTCCTCAATAAATCTGGCGGAAGGACCTGGTGGCCGGTAGATGTAAAGCCCAGAGAGAGTGAATTGAGGGCAAATGGCAATCTTAAAACGTGCGCATTCGCAGCCCCACATTTCTTCTTTGGTGAAAGAGCAGTTGTATGTTGTTCGAAATACAACAGCTATTCCCCCGCCCCTAGAGTCTCTGTTGACCAGTTTCATGGAGAAACCGTTTGGCAGCGTAAGATTTAAAATGCTAGTTTGGTCATTATGGAGCCAGGTTTCACATAAGAATAGAATATCAGGGTTTTCGTCCGTTATGAGGGTATTTACTTCTGCATGATGCTTTACGAGAGATCTAACATTCAGTTGTAGAACCCGGAGGGAAGGCAACTTGGGTATCGTCGCTATACAGCTTACTAGGCTGGGCAGGGGCGTAGTGAAATTACAGGACTCACAGTGAAGTGCAGTTTGTCCGAGGCAGCCTCCGAGCTTATTGCATCTGGTTTTGGCGTTAAGTGCGTGGAGATGATCTCTGTCATAGCTGACTCGAATCAGGGGATTTTGTGCAGGGGGACTGGCGAGAGGCGATGTCTTGGCGATGACGGGCGCAGACGGGCTTGCCTTAGGCGCCCCTTCGGTGCGCAAACGGCGCTCCCGCTGCGCTCGTCCGCTGCGCTTCCTGTACGTGCACATTTATCCCTGAAAGAGGGGGGCGTGGCCTCACCGGGGGCGTGGTCAGCGCGCACGCCTGCCCAGATGGCGGGCGCTTTGGTTGGTGGATTGCGTGGGAGGAAAGCGCGACTACAGCTATTCGCCAGCTGTGCGCTCCAGGTCAGAGTGACTGGTAAGATGCCAGCCGTGTTTAAAAACACAGTACGTGACACCACACCACACAAATATACGATCGATTTTAAAAGGTTTAGATTTTTTCAGTAGTTAGTACCGCCAGTCCCGGCTTCCGCCTCAGGACTGGGAAAGGATTGTGTTGACACCGCTAAGGTCGGCGTTTTATATCGTCAGAAAGTGGGCATGGCCTCACCGGGGGCGTGGTCAGCGTGCACGCCTGCCCAGATGGCGGCCGCTTTGGTTGGTGGATTGCGTGGGAGGAAAGCGCGACTACAGCTATTCGCCAGCTGTGCGCTCCAGGTCAGAGTGACTGGTAAGATGCCAGCCGTGTTTAAAAACACAGTACGTGACACCACACCACACAAATAAACGATCGATTTTAAAAGGCTTAGAGTTTTCAGTAGTTAGTACCGCCAGTCCCGGCTTCCGCCTCAGGACTGGGAAAGGATTGTGTTGACACCGCTAAGGTCGGCGTTTTATATCGTCAGAAAGTGGGCGTGGCCTCACCGGGGGCGTGGTCAGCGCGCACGCCTGCCCAGATGGCGGCCGCTTTGGTTGGTGGATTGCGTGGGAGGAAAGCGCGACTACAGCTATTCGCCAGCTGTGCGCTCCTGGTCAGAGTGACTGGTAAGATGCCAGCCGTGTTTAAAAACACAGTACGTGACACCACACCACACAAATATACGATCGATTTTAAAAGGCTTAGAGTTTTCAGTAGTTAGTACCGCCAGTCCCGGCTTCCGCCTCAGGACTGGGAAAGGACATAAAAGTGTCCCTCACAAGGTTTATCTTTCCATCAGAAAATAATCTAAGGAGTGAAAGGGGGAAAAGCTCAAATTATTTTATTTTTCAATTAAGAGAGACAGGTTTTTTTTGTGTTAATAATAGATGATAAGCCCCTACCCATTCTTACCTCTTATTTAGGTATATCTCGATCCCAAAAAATCCCGCTGTGCCCACCATCGATAGATCGGTGCTAATACACAGACATTATAGTGAAAGTGACCAGCTTCAAATTATTGAGCGCTTAATAGCAACCCCGTAATATATAGCTGCATTGGAGCTGACGTTATTTAAGAGAGTATTATATTTTGATGTCTTGATAAAGATGGAACTATAATAATAAATCCATCGGAAAGCGTCAACGCCGTTCTCACATAATCCATATGAGTGGCTGGATCCATAATCAGCCGGTTCGGGACACAGCTACACCATTGTGCAAATGGATATGCACTTGTAAATGACAAAGTATATTATCTGGTGTGGATTTTTCTTTTATGATTGTGTTGTCTTGCATTTTGTAGTGCACTCACTATAATTCTCTTTCGCTTTCAATTCATTATTGTGACACCTTGTATGTGACAAAAAATCTTTTTAATTGAGTCATTTTTAATTGTCATTTGTGATATTTGTGGATTTTGTGATATGAATTTTTATAAATATTTTTTGATAACATTTAAATCTTTTTAGTTTTTTCATGTATTTTGTTGATTTGTCTTTTACATGGGCTGTATGTTAAGACATGTTATTGTGGGCATTTATCAATATGAGACTTTTTGTCTACATGTCTAGATAGCGACCAGGTAAAATTTCTTTTTAACTTGATAGAAGTATCCCATTCCCTTGGTGAGGTACAAGGAATCCCTCACATTTCTATAAAGATCTTACTGATCATGCATAGAGACAACGCTGTCCACATCCCTCTAGATCTATCTAATGACTTTGATACAGTCTCCATTTCTATCCTTATTCAATGCCTACACTATGTCACTATTCAGGGACATGTTCTCCGTTGGATCTGATCTTTTCCCACAGGCTGCTCCTATCTCACTCCCATAGCCTGGAACCTATCCCTGAACATCACAGCCACCTCCTCAGTTCTTACATTTTACAGAAAACAAGACTCTTAAAGTAGTCTCTGCCCTGGTTTAATCCATGTGCTTCTCAGCGCCAGGCTACCCGCCAAAGTGAGTTGTGTGCTGTACAAATGGCCATAACATAACAAAAGAAAGTTGAAGCAGAAGAGATATGGCTTGTGAGTGATGGTGGTATGTTTCTGAGTAACTCTGCTCACATTGCTCATCTGCACACATTAACTAAGATCCTTGTAATTAGAGGAATTATTTTAGTTTTTCTTTGACCCAGGCTTCGTTGCCACATTACTTTAGAGTCAAATGGCTACATTTTGAGACAAGGCACACTCTATTTTTTCTTTAGTTTCTTCTGATGGGCTTGTTCACACTGTCCATGTTTTAGGAGAGTTTCATCTCCATAGCGATGACCCAAATAATGCACAGGCCTATGCATTGACTGATGCTTTCATTGCTTTGATTTTTCAGTTGGGCTCTTCTCTGACTCATAGAAAAGTCCATCTATTACAATTGTTATGTCTCTCCTAAATACCTGTTTGGATCATCTATGCTTAGCCCGTCCTGAAGTAAAAGCTTCAGGTCACCGCATATGTTTCTCACAGGCCTTGTGAAACAAAAGAAGCAAATGTATAGCACTAGAAGGAATATGGAGAAGGAATTACCTTCTTTTCGATAAAGCCATATACAAAGAGACGCCTAAATAAGGATCATAAATCTATCAGTAAGACATAGGCAGATTTATATATGCAGAAAATTAATGAGATCACCTAATGGCCCTAAGGAAATCTTCACAATTATTAAATCCTGCCTAAATGCTTGGGCGTGTAACCCTGCCATTACTCCATCTTGACTGCACAACTTGTAAGAGTGGGGTTCGATGGCTGGCCCACAGCTGGATAAAATCTTTCCTTTCCAACAAAAGACAATTAATTACAATCTCTCTCTTTAGGTCATATACTAAAGAGCTAACCCATGGAGTGCCACAGGGCTCTTCATTGATCCCTGCATTTTTTTAATGTTTGTATAGCTTATTTAGCTATAAGTGTTCAGCTACGGCCTTAGGGTGATTTCATATGTTGGCAATGTACAGCTGATGTTCTCATTGATAAAAATCCTTCTATTTCTAAGAAAGCCTTTAAGCTATGCCTCACTCAAGTTGGTCAATAGATGAAAAGCAGTTTTTAGATATAAAACTTGGTCAAAACTGAGATTTTGATCTTTGGGTGGCCCTCACTCCATCTGGTCACATGAATGGAGGCCAATAGAACTGAAGCATTCCCCTCACACCTATTAACATGGCAAAAAACCTGGGTGTCAAGTTTGCAGCCGAGTTATCCTTCCTTCCTCATATATTTTCCACTGCTGACTCCACTTTTTCTTTGTAAAACTCTTTAAAGAGATTTTCGGACATCTTGCCTGTTTCAGTGCAAAATACCATCACACATGCTCTGGTTGCATCCAGATTGGATTATTCTAACTCATGTATCTTGGTTTTACTCAGTGCTTGGTTACACAGCTTCATCTAGTGCAAAATGCTGCAGCCAGGCTGAACTTGACTATAACAAGTCATCACCATATAGCACCACATATCAGATCCCTACACTGAATAATTTTGAGCAAGATAATTCAATTTAAAATCTTAGTCCTTAGATACTTTGCTTTTAATGGAGCTGAGCTTGATGGAGCAAAGAGAGCTGAATCCAGTGCAGATGATGGCAGCATTTCTTCAGTACACTCAAAGGGAAAGGTACACATACCGAAAAGTCTGGTGCCTGTTATGGAATGGGGGATGACAGAGATCGGTGCTTTCAGGTCTATGAGATAGCTTTGCAGATGCACAGGATTACTGAGAGGGACTATGGTGCAAGTTTATGGAAGCATTTCACATAGCTAGGGAGGTACACCCCATTGGCCCTAAGAAATGAAGACAGGACAAGGTACCCCGCAATGACGGAGGCGTTGATGAGGAGATATGGTTTGACTCCAGAGAGATATAGGTAGAGGTTTAGGGAAAGTGAGAAATGCAGTCTTCACACATAGGTAGAGTGTGTGGATTATCTCTGCAGAGCACTGGATGGTTGAATGAAGGGAAAAAAACTACCAGGGGCTGTGCAATTTAATTGTACATTTTAATTGCACATGGGCACATATCTAGTCTTTGTTTTCCAGAGCTGCGCCAGCACTTGATTGATAGCAAGCATACTGATCCCAGGAAGCTTTCTAAGGCTATAGACCTCTGGCTCAGCACCAGGGTCCAAAGCAAGTTGTATGTGAAAGACTCCGCCAAGGGGGGCAGGGTCCAAAACAGAAGAAGGAGGGGGCAAAAATAAAAGTCAGGAGTTCCTAAATGGCCTCGAACTAGTTGCCAGTGTAAGGATTGAGAGAAAGAGTTGGTTTCCATCAAGAAAGCCTCCAGGGAAGGAACTTCTGAACTTTTTTGGGGGAGCCCAAGTGTCCCAAGTGGGCACAGCCAGCACCAGTGGGCAGACTCTGGGGATGGCTAGTGTAGCGCTTAGGGAGGAGTTGGTCCCAGTTAGTAGTGGGAGCCAGCCGTTTTGACCCTAGTTTAACCTTGGTGACAGCAAGATGGCCCAGTGAACCCTCATGCCTGACAACACGAGGAAGTACAGGCAGCGGGTGGCCACCAATGGGAGATGAGTGGAGGTTTTAAGAGACACAGGAACCAGAAACTACAGAGATGATGGACCCTTACTAGACTAAGCACCTGACTATCTATCCCCCATGCAATATATAAAACCCTTAAGTTCAAACAAGGGGACTGTGTGCACACTGAATGGCACCCATCATCACTGTGCCTTTTCCCTGGGGAATTTTTTGTAATACAAACAACCGCAAAGGTGCACCACAAGTAATGTAACAAATGTAATGATAATGATATATCTCGGAGATGTTGGAGTTCTTCTTCAAATCCTTTATTTTCAAAACATTTAGTCATACAAAAACAGCCGACGCGTTTCGTCCCAACCTGGGACTTCTTCAGGGCTTTAGGATAGTCGGACGTCGCATGCGTGGGAGAAGTACAAAAGTGTAGTCTTGGGATCTCCTTGCCAGCTACAGTAACTCCTATAAAATTGGTTCTTCCTGACGTTGTAAATATTGTTGTATAAGTGCTAGCGGGCAAAGGCAATGCAGATTTCTTGATAATTCTTCGGAGGTATGATGGAGGAGTGCCACCTTCCTGAAAGGACTATTTCAGTCCATGTGCTGAAAAATCTGAATTAAAGGTATCAATGGTGTTGGACTGGAGGTCCTGTAGGTCCTATGGAGGAGGGTGTGGGCACTGTATCCCAGCAGGCCGTTGTGGTCAAAAACGGCCGGCGCCCATCCACTTCCCTCGTCCTGACCGACACCCGCAGCGACGTTGTGTGCCGGGATACAGTGCCCACACCCTCCTCCATAGGACCTACAGGACCTCCAGTCCAACACCATTGATACCTTTAATTCAGATTTTTCAGCACATGGACTGAAATAGTCCTTTCAGGAAGGTGGCACTCCTCCATCATACCTCCGAAGAATTATCAAGAAATCTGCATTGCCTTTGCCCGCTAGCACTTATACAACAATATTTACAACGTCAGGAAGAACCAATTTTATAGGAGTTACTGTAGCTGGCAAGGAGATCCCAAGACTACACTTTTGTACTTCTCCCACGCATGCGACGTCCGACTATCCTAAAGCCCTGAAGAAGTCCCAGGTTGGGACGAAACGCGTCGGCTGTTTTTGTATGACTAAATGTTTTGAAAATAAAGGATTTGAAGAAGAACTCCAACATCTCCGAGATATATCATTATCATTACATTTGTTACATTACTTGTGGTGCACCTTTGCGGTTGTTTGTAAGACACAGGAACCAGTATAACATTTTTCAGGTGTCACCTGTTGTCTTCCGAGCAGGTAGTCCCCAATGTGGTCCACCAAGTAGCTACTGTAGACAACAGTGTGTGTCAATGTTTGGCGGCTCAAGTTCCCTTTGAGTGGGAGTTCTCAGGATCCTTGAGGTTCACTGTGAGTCCATAAATGCCTGGGGATTGTCTGCTGGACAACGATCCGGAGCATTCCACCTAGAAGGATGTTTCTGTCCACGTTGTGATGTAACAAGAGGACTGATGGAAATGTGAGCAGACACAGCTTGTGCATGCTTACCTGAAACTCTCTCCAAAAGCAGGGTTTGTAATTGATTTATTAGAAAGTGTTGGGCGCTCCAATAAATGTCCACAACTCAGGTCACTTTAGGAGATGTTGGGATTGCCTGAGAGGTGTGCCTGATCACATGGTCCATGGCAGCCTGTGAAAGTGGTCAGAAGGACCTGAAGCCTGAAAGAGTGGCCCAGGTGCAGGCTAAGAAGAGGACGGGCAAGGGGCATGGGAACCTGCTCCTCAAATTCTCACAGTCTGGGAGGAGGGTGAACCTGAGGGAAAAGCCCCAGAAACTGCAGGGAAAGATGTGGCCAAACTTGGGAATCTGCGTGAGCTGACCCATAGGAAGCATGAAGGATTTCCCTCCGGGTAGGAGTTCTGTGCAGCACAGAAGGAATGCCCTACTCTTGTGGGTCTTTGGAAACATGCCGAGACCCAGACATATGGTGACACATCTGGAACTCACATGATTTCCTGTATAGGGGTCCTAAGGTTGTTGAGCCTGGGTCAGCTGTGTGCTGGTGGTACCCCAGCTCTTCAGAGCATTCCTACTGGGTCTGATTCGGAATGTGCCTCTGGCAGGTCATTTGGTGCAAGACAGGATATTTGACAGGCTTGTCACCCACTCTATTGGCCTCAAATGAGGAAGGCATCAGATGCATGTGGCTCTTTCTGTCCTACCTGACAGGCAAGTGGTGACAGAAGGGCATTGTAAGGCTCTCCGGAAAACCTTTTTCTGTTGTGAGCACCACTTTTGAGCGGGTAGACAATGACATTGTGAGGCCTTTGGATCCCAAGACACTCATGGGCAACAGGTTTGTCCTGGTCTTGGTGGACCATGCCACGCGTTACCTGGAAGCTATTGTTCTGAGGATGATGACTGTGCCCGCCGTGGCCAGGACACTGATGGGGATCTTTACCCATGTGGGCTTCCCCAAGGAGGCGGTATCTGACAACTATACCAACTTCATGTCCTGGTACATGAAGGCCTTGTGGAAGGCATGTGGAGTAACCCACAAGTGCTCCACTTGTTACCACCCCCAAACCAATGGGTTGGTGGAAAGGTTAAACTGTATCCTCATGATTCTGGGTGTCTCAGAACCCATCAGGCATAAGTTGGACATCTGCTTGCCATGCCTTTCATTTACTTCCAGGGAGGTATCGCAGAAGGGGGTTGGCTTCAGCCCTTTTGAAATTCTGTATGGGAACCCTGTGAGAGGACCTCTACATTTGGTGAAGGAGTGCTGGGAGCAAGAGGAAGCCACCACGGGATGTATTCAGTTTTTTTATTCTATTTTATTTCTATAATTTTATAGAGCCAGCGCATGTCCAAAGGCATCTTGGTGCTAGCGTCAGCACAGAGGCCATTTACATGCTGGCCATCCCCATCCAGAGAGCCGGCTTCTGGAAACTCACCCAGGAGAATCTGGGAGCTAGCCGGGAGGACATGAAAATCTGATATGACCAGAATATTACTTTGGTTGAATGTCAACCTGGTCAAAAGGTGTGGGTGATGATGCCAGTAGAGCCCCATGCTCTGCAAGACTGCTAGTCTAGTCTTTTTGAGCTGAAGGTGTGCAAGAGTGATGTCAGCTACCTGGTGGACTTGTAGGCTCCTAGAAACCCTTTGAGGGTCCTGCACGTGAACCGTCTCAAGCCACACTTTGAACGGTCAGAACTGATCATGCTCTTGGTCACAGATGATGGGGTATAAGAGGAGAGTGAAACTCTCCCCGACCTCCTGTCTTCTAAAGAGCAGGATGGCTCAGCAGAGGCTGTGAGCCTCTCCCCTACTCTGACCCTGGAGCAGCAGAGAGACTGGCACAGTTGCTGGGACAGTTTTCATCTCTGTTCTCACCACAAGAGGCACAAATTGGTGCACTCATGACATTGACACTGGGGGGAGCCTTCTTGTTAAGCACAACACTTACAGTTGTCTGACAAAAAGTGGGCCAGCACCATAGAGGAAGTCTCTAAGATGCTGGAGTTGGGGGTTATTGAACCCTCCGACATCCCTTGGTCCAGTCCAGTGGTTCTGGTCCGCAAGGCTGCTCCACCCAGTATCACATCTGAACTTTGGTTCTATGTAGACTACCATGGCTCAATGCAGTCACTAAGACTGACCCACACCTCATCCCCATAGCTGATGAGCTTATTGATCAGCTTGGAGCTGACAAATTCCTCAGCATGCTTGATTTCATGTCTGGGTACTGGCAGATTGCCTTGACCGAGGGGGCTCGAGAGAGGTCAGCATTCTCAACACAACAATGGTACAACCAGTTTTGTGCCAGGCCTTTTGGATTAAAGAATGCCCCGGCCACTTTCCATAGGTTGGTCTACCAGGTACTGGCTGGGTTGGAGAACTTCAGTGCTGCCTACCTTGATGACATTGCAGTCTTCAGCTCCAGTTGGGAGGACTGTTTGCACCACCTTGGAGAAGTTTTTAGGGCCCTGCAGAGTGCAGGCCGGACTATCAAGGCCAGTAATTGCCAGATAGGGCAGGGATATGTGATTTACTTGGGGCACCAAGTGGGGGCAACAAGATGAAGCCCCTGGACCAAACATTACTACCATTCTGCCTTGGGCACCTCCCAAATCCCACACAGAGTTGAGAACCTTCTTAGGTCTCACTGGTTACTACAGGAGATTCGCCAACGGATATGGCACCATTGTTGCCCCGTTGACAGAGCTGACTTCAAGGATGCAGCCATGTCAAGTGATTTGGACAGAGGTGTGCCAGACCGCTTTTGATACATTGAAGGAGGCCATGTACATTGCACTGGTGCACATGTTTCCTAATTTCTCCAAGGAATTCATGGTGCAGACTGATGCCTCAGAGCATGACATGGCAGCCATCTTTTCACAACTAAATGAAGAGGGCCTAGATCAACCAGTACCCTTCATCAGTCTGAGGTTACTTTTCGGGGAGTAGAGGTGGAGTGCAATATAAAGGGAAACTTACTGTGGTCTGGGTGCTGAAGAAGCTAAGACCCCACTTATTTGGGACTCATTCCCGGGTTCAGACAGACCACAGGGCCCTCAGATGGCTAATGCAGACGAGGGGTTAAAATCCTCAACTATTGAGGTGGTTCATCTTCCTATAGGGAATGGACTTTACATTAAAACATGCTCCTGGAACAGAACACGCCAACGCTGATGGTCTTTCTAGGTTCTTCCGCCTTAGTGAAGAGATCTCCCAAGAGGTTGGGTAGTTTTCCTCACTTTCTGCTGGGGGGATACAATTTAGACCTGGCATCTTTGTGCATGGTTTCCACTGTCCTTTTAAGGTCTTGCAATGGTTAGGTTTGGGACAACTTGAAATCCTTTTGTGGTTTGGTGGAAATCTTTACGATGATTGCGAAATATTCACAATAGAATATTTTAACTAATTGTGAATCTGTTGATGAGATGCTTAAAAGAGCAAACCACTGTAGCTCTGGTGGCCAAAATGCAGTACACTAACTGTTTCTCTCCAGGTATGGGGCCCTCTACTGTGAAAATATATGGTGGTGCCTTCTGGGTCAAAGTGAACACCTCTGTAGCAGCGATCTTCTTTCCCTGGTTCGCAAACATGTATTCGTTTTTTTATTTTTATGATCTTTATTCAAGTTTCACTGTAAACAATTTACAATGGTGATACTCATCAGTTACTTTGCAACTTTAGTCAATAAACTGCAATAAGATTACATAAACAGTCTTCAACTACCCTCCACCTCCCTGCCCTGGTACATAGCTTCATAGACAATTTAGAGAACTATAGCTGCATACAGGTAAACCAGCCATTGACATCAAAGTATATTGCCATAGGGGACCCAGTACCCATCCCTACCATCACACAGACGGGTCCCCAGGTTACACGTCTTTTGGGGGTTCTTTCAGGTCAGACAATATGGCCACCCACAACCTTAAATCATCTTCCAGTTTTTCATCTTTACAAGCATGTTTCATCCGGATTTGCTCAGCAGTTGCCCACTCGAAGACATCTTATCTTATCTTATCTTATCTTATCTTATCTTATCTTATCTTAACTTATATTAAGTGTCATTTGTAAAGCGCACTGTCGCTGAAGCTTCCTGGCGCTAGAGACAGAGTGAGTGAGGAGGAAGTACGGGATGCGGGAAGCCTAACTGAGGGGGGGGGGTAAGGTGCGTTTTTAGCAGTTTCCTGAATTTAAGAAGGGATGTAGAGGATTTGATAGAGAAGGGGAGGCGGTTCCAAAGTGCAGGAGCCAGATGGGAAAAGTGGCGGCCGCCAAATGTTTTGCTTTTGCTTTTGGGGGTGACTAGCAGATCACGGTGGGCTGATCGGATGTTGCGTGTCGGACAGTGAAGGTGGATAAGGAATTTGAGGAAACCGGGGCTGGGGCAGTGAAGAGCTTTGAAGGTGAGACAGGCCACCTTGAAAGTGGACCTCTGGTCCACTGGGAGCCAATGGAGGCTACGGAGCAAAGGCTTAGCTGATAGCCATCTAGGGGATCCGTGAATCAGGCAAGCCGCTTGATTCTGGACGACTTGGAGACGGTGGATCAGAAATAGAGGGAGACCGTGATAGATTGAGTTGGAAAAATCCAGTCAGGAAAGCACAAGTGAAATAACAGTTTGGGTAAGTGCTTCGGGGGGGAGAAGATGGCAGACTTTGCGAATCCTCCGGAGTTGGTACATGCAGGAGGATACTACAGCTCCAACTTGGGTTTTGAGGGAAAGTTCTGCGTCAATGATTATGCCCAGGCTTTTTACAGCTTTAGCTGGAATGGGGGGAGAGCCGAGCTCTGGATGCCAGTACTGTGGGCCCCAGAGGGTATGGCTGAGTCCCGGAAGGAGGAGCTCAGTCTTGCCGGGGTTTAGTTTTAATTGATTCTGGTTCATCCAGAGCTGGTTGGAATCACTCAGCAGCACCAGCACAGCACAACCTAAGCATCCCTCAGCAGCACCTGAGCACCATCTCAACCCCAGTACTGCACCATCTGAGCACCAGCACAGCACCACCTCCCCATCAGTGCAGCACCACCTCACTACCAGCACTGTTTTAGTCCCCTCCTAATAAAAAAAAACCTTTAAAAACAAAAACTAGAATAGGCAAGAAGAGTTTGCCAGCATTGCAAAGACAAAACAAGCATTTGCAATGCAATGGGTCTCGCATTTGCGAGAGTTGGAGCTAATGGCATTGTAAATGATAATGCCTTTTATTCATTTGTTTTAAAAACCTGCAAGTGTTGCATAAAAACGCACTTTGTACGTATAGTCCTTGCTTACGAGAAGCAAGGCTGGCAGTAAAGGAAACTGCCAGCCTTGCTTCTGATAAACAAGGACTACAAGTACAAAGTGCTTTTTTATGCATAGCTTGTTTAAAAAGAGTGCCTGGAAGGTAAATATGCGTGTTTCAGTCTATATTCACAAAGTTTATTGGGTCTTATGTGATATGCTTGACTCCATTCTACCCATGCCTCTGCCTCCATAAGAACTAGTATTTGTGCAATAGGTCTTGCATTATTGAAGTTTGAGCTATTGGTGTTGCATTCTTTAGCAATGTCAATAGCTCAAACTTTAATAATACGAGACCTATTGCATTGCAAATGCTTGTACTTCTTAGCTCCTGTTTTTGACTGTGTGCTGGACTTTGTTTCTGCTGGTTTTAGTACGCTGTGCATTTTACTACTACTGACCAGTGTCTCAGATGTAATGGCATTTAGTTTTGCCATGATTGGCATGTTCAATTTACTAATAAGTCCCTAAAACAGTGCAATACATGTGCCCAGGGCCTGTAAATCAAATGCTACTAGTAGGCCTGAAGCACTGATTGTGCCACCCACAGGAGTAGCCCTGCCACTGCAGAGCCTGTGTGTGCAGTTTGCCAGGCACAAATCATCCCATTCACCACATGTAAGGCACACCTAAGGTATGAAAGATACCAAGGGTCTAAATCGACTAAATTACTGATTGGAACCTGTATAGTATCCCACAGAAATGACAATACCGAGAGGTTATTGAGGAAATAGACACAGGAGAAAGGAAGGTAAGAAATAGGGTTCAGAATAAAGAACAAGAAGATGTACCCATCAGCCCACTCAATAGTGGAACTTCGTCATCTGGGTTATCACGTTGGAAACTGGTGTCCAATATGCTTCTCCTCAAGTAAAACCTGAGGCTAGCTGCTCTTGGACCCAATGGTTGAACCCTCAACCAAAGAAGATGACAGTATATAGGCTGAAGGGGCAAGTTGCAGTGCTCAAAAATTGTGAAAAAAGAAAGAAGAAAAGGAAAATAATCCAAGTGATTAAAAATACCTATCTTGATGTCATGAAGAAACTTTATTAGGTTTGTCCATCAAGGTGGTATGATTAAAAGCAGAGTGACAATAGCATGCAAGGAATTGCTATTCACCATGAATGATATCTGGTCAACATGTTTCAGCCCTTATGGGCTTTCGTCAGGACCTATGATGCACTACTGCAACACTTACCACGTGCTGTGATTAATAATTTATAGACATTGTTCAATTCTATGTCTGAAATGGTGTACCTTCTCCTGTGAATATAGTGAAAAACAAAAAGAAAGTCACAAAGAAATGATTGAATTGTCCTAGACAATTATCATATATTTGTACAATGGTTTTCATTCATTGGTTTTCACATTGTGTTTTTATTTCCAACTCACCCAAATGTTAGGGAGGAAGCGCCTCACCTCACCTGGCACTCGCACAGGATAAAGGAGGCCACGCACTACAAATTAAAATATTTGGTTAGTTCATCTTATGATACGGACTGGAAAAACCAAAACCATCCTATGTGACACAACAGTGCAGTGCGGATAGCCACGGGTTGTCTTACAATTCCAAAGAGGGTTAGGCTTTTTCTCCTCCTAGGTTGACCATTTTTTTTAAAATGGCTTTAATAAACTCTTTTCTTGCAGAAGGTGGTTTAAGCAAAAAAATATATAAATGAAACAGTAAGTAACCATATCTAAAAGGATATTCTAGAAATGCAGGTAATTTTCTAGCTAGCAGAGTACTAATGTCAACCTTACTTAATGTGCAAACGGTTAGTATTGCAAAAACAATAAGAAGTATATCAAAAAGTATAAGTATTCTCTATTTTGTGAACAAGGGAAAAAAGGTCTAACTCCTTGTCTACAGTTGAATATAGTAAGAACCAGGTATCAATCGCATCACAGAGCACACTCACCTCTCCGTCGTTACCTCGGTTTTAAAGCTGAGCCGAGGGGGAGGTGGTGTGGCTGTGCGATGCGAGGGAATTTGTACATTTCAGGCGGACCGGAGAGGGAGCTGTCTTAAAGCGGCTCAATGATAGGCTCATACTGCTGTCTTAATGCGGCTCGATGATTGCTCGTACTGAAGTGGATAATTGTCTCGCTATAGGTCAAACGTAATCCGTCGTGACGGAGAATGGCGAGGCTATGCGCATGTGTCGGCTTGCGGACCGCTGTGGGAGCATGTGTTGAAGATGGTCTGTACTGGTGATTGGTCCGTTTCGAGCGGAAACGGAAGTGCAACAAGTGTCTATTCTGTTAGCACAAATCGATAGAGGAAACAGCGGATGTGCGCATGCGTCTACTCGAAAGGTGCTAGCGGACCGCTATGTAGGCAGGTGTTTCATAAGGCCTACATCTGTGATTGGCTTGCCAGATAGAGTTAGGGGGAGGAGCCGGGAATGCAACCGGCGTCTGTTTGATTAGCGTAAATATCTGTTGGAAACACGATAACAGTTGTACTACGTGTTATAAAAGGAAAGAGTATTAGATACCCTATCTCTGTAAAATATAAAGTCAAAATATGGGAGTCCGAGCACCCATGTAACTCTTTTTGAAAGTGCCTCACCAGAAACAGCTTAACCCTTAACTTTTTCAAATTTCCTTGTCCTCACCTATCTCCTTGAAGGGCTGCTTTGTATGTTGCTTTTCTGGGGTGGTCTCATTAATCGATTATCTAGCAATTGAACATATTGTTTGGAATTTGGCCAAGCAACTACATTTTATATTACTTTGGGATCTCAATATTTAGTTTGATCAGGCAGAGAATGCTAATATACATGCCTTTACTGAGAGAAGTGTGGCTCAGGGGTTAGAGGCGGCAGACCCGGAAGCTGAGATCCGCCCTGGACTAGGGTTCAATTCCCCGCCTCGGCGGGTCTTGGGCTCAAAAAATTCCACGGACTCGATAATTCTCGCTCCGGTGCCTTCTCAACACACGGGTTCACACTCTGCGACTCTGGGCAATAGCTTGCTTAATCTCCACAACGGCCCCTTGCGGCGGGATGCCTGGCTTTCACTTTGTGGATACCCTGACGGGGTTATCTCACAGGGGAATACCAGGACGGGTTCCCTAAGCAAGCGCCGGGAAACCCTTTGTGGGTAGCTGTGCGCTATATAAGCTCAAATACATTTACATTTACTGAAACATTCAGTCTATTGGGGCTGTCCTAAATAGTGCATTTTCATACTCATAACACAAGACATATGTTAGATGTTATCTTTTCCACCAATGAGCTGTTGGAAGTTTCTGATCCCCTTGATGTACCAATGGTTGATGATTAGGAGTTGCCTTTTATATTTGGGAGACCTCGGTGAAACCTCACCAGAGGTGCACTAAACATTGTTGGAATAAAATAAACTGAAACTATTTGAAAACGACCCTTCAATTTAATCTCACAGTCCACATTTTAAAGAATTTTAAAGAATGAGCTACAGTCTAAACCCACATGCCTTAATAATTATATTAGGATTTTAAATACCTTCACTCATTCTAAATTAGTACAGCCATGTACAGCCTCTCCTTCTGCCCTGTGGTATTTTTGCTGAAGATTTGGTGACTTTTTTAATATGTTGAATTGACACTTCAATAAATCAATAGTTAACCTTCTAAAGGGTATTACTATTTGAGACGGCACCATTGGGATTTTGGTGTAGAGGTGAAGGTGCCTGACTCGTTATCTCTATACCCTGACTACAAGCTTGATGTTCCTACAGTGACTAGCATCGAAAGGTAGTTTAACTGGGGCCCATAGAAAAACACTGAGAAGCAATATCTAATATTAATTCTGTTATCTCATGGCTAGAGGCCAGCTAGAGAAATAGATAAATGATTATTTGTAATATTTATTCTAAGCCCAACTTAATAATGAAGTTGCGTTTCTGATAGATATTAAGGGAAAAGGACATTTAGAACGTTAACCTTTAAGCCCTTCATGAGACGATGGCCTGGGTGCGAGGAGTTATGTTTGCTCCCCTGCATGAAGACCAGTTGGGCTGTACCCAAGAACTTTAATTGTTTCAAAGGGGCCTCACCTGTCAAATGCAGTTGGCAGATGACTCCTGAACAGGCCCCTTCCTTTGTACTCCCAGTCAACTCAATGTGGGTACAGATGCTCCCAAATCCGGTTTGAAGTGAGCAAAAAGGAGGAACTGCTCATTACCCTGACCACTTTTCAAGGTGGGAATACAGGCTATTCAAAAGGGAAGAAATAGACATGGTTATCACACAGAACTTTTAGGGAGCCAGAAGAGACACCACCCACAAGATAGTGTAGGCATGAATGTTGCACCCCAAGACACCTTCTCCCAAACACTCTGGACCTGTAGAGTAACCAAAGAAGGAATTCACCTGCAATCGGAGACCTCTAAGGAGAACTGAAAGGCTGAGCCTGCTCCCAATTCTACCCAGTACAAGCAAGTGAACTACAAGTCTCCATTGAGTGACCTTGTGAGAAAGCTACAAGGCCAGAATAAGCTGCCAAAGACCGTTTCCTGAATAGCTCAGCTGACCAGTACAAACTGGATCTGATCTGGCCTCTGCCAGAGTGTGTCTTGACCCCCAAGTCCTGTTCATCAGATCCTTGACCCCTTGGCTGTGTATAACTGGACATCTCCTATCATCTCTGGAAGCGTGGGCCTTAAAATATTTTGGACCTCAAGAACTCTGCAGGACTGAGACAAACCCAACAAGCCGATCCTCCCAAGGTAGTAGAAACAGGTTCCCCCCCCCCCCCACCTGGAGCTTCTCTGCAGCAACAAATTCATTTCAGCTGAACCTGAGAGAGAAGGTATTCAGCATTGTAAGCCCTCATCTGACACATCCCTCAGCCTCCGAAGTTGAGTAAAAGGTTAAAATCTTGACTGGGCAAAGAACCAAAAGCATCAGACCAGTGAGAGAACTCTCCTTGGTGTGAAATATGATTGTCTATTCTACATTGTGGAGCCCTTCTTGGTTACACCTGCTGCCTTGCCCAGCTGAATTATTATGACTTTAATTTTTGAGCATTTTTTAGGCCAAGAGCCATATATAATCTGATGGATGACTCACTTTTTCACAAGGGTGACCGAGTGAATTACAGCAGGCATCATCGCAGTTCCTGTCAATGCCTATTGCAGTTTGGTACACTAAACGGTCTTCTTTTTTATTTTCAGAATAAGATACCATATTTTTATTTTTGTTTTGGAAATAAAAAAGAAAATGCTCCCACATAGCATTTTTTCTGCCTCCTACAGTCAGGGTTTTACTGGCAGTGAAGGGTAGCCAAAACTAACCACTTTTTCTGGGCATCTAAATTAGGTGGGCATAATTAGAGGTATGCCTCTGATTGCCCTTACTCCACAGGGTCATCGGAGATGTCTAATCATGGGGAGATGGAGTAGTTTATCCAGTGATTAAACCAAAGATCTTCCCGCACCTAAATTTGGCGGAAGGGCCATTATGTTGCCAGTGAACATACTCTATCGCCGTTGTGATGAACATGCTTTCCGCCAACATACAAATTGGGCCCTATGTTCCCAGGTAAAATCTCCGACCGGGTCGAACCTGGTTGATGTATCGAACTCACTCTCCATTGTGGTTGGCCTAAAAAAACCTCCTCGGTCTCAGTAATGTTACAAGCTGACCCACATTTAGACTCAGTGGCTTTTGGTGCTATTTTCACTTAAATCTTCTAAAATTCATATCTCCATTTCCCCTTATTAGATTTGTGTTGTTTTGGTGACATTTTGTTCAATAAAGTATTCTCCATATTTATAAATTGGCATGATATTTTTATTGTGCTGTGTTTTAGACTTTCAAATGTTTTGTTATTTCTAAATGCTTTACACATTTTAAGTCTGTTTACTCTGTGCCATAGCTTCCAAAGTTTGAGCTCAGGTTTCAATCACTGAACGCTTTCAGTAGATCTAACATGATAGTACCTTTATTACTTGTGGTGGACCTCTGTCCCCCCCAACTAATAACCCATTTTCTCACAGCTACAATCAATTGGAATATGTGGTCAATTATTGAAGTGTTTTTACTCATTTATGATCATTAGCACTCAGTTGGATACCTTGAAACCTTATTGTTCTTCAAGATTCATCATTGAGTCATACACTGTTTTACTATTGTATGACCCCATTGGTTAATCCTATCAGAAACGATGGATTCTCCATGATGTTGTATGCAAACAACACATAAATAGTGGTCTCGTCCATTGAAGGTAGATTGGATGAGACGTCATTTGGTTAAACTTAATGACAAGAAAAATGAGCTTTTGTTGTTAAATGTTGCTTCCTTATTCTAGTACTATGCTCGGTTGCCAAATCAACTTTATTTCCATTCATCATTCACCAAGTAGAGAAATACCCTTCTCTTCTGTTGGTTTTATCATCCGTGCATGTTGTGAAAGACACTCCCTCTGCTTCTTGCAATGCTATCTTGGCATAGTTTTGAAAACCATCAATCATTCCTAAATAGATCATTGCAACTCTCACCTTACAACATTGCATTACACAGTTGTAAGAGGTAGGTTTCTGTCCCACATCGATTATTGCAACTCTCTTCACTGGGACACATAGGGGCCGATTACAATGGCATTTGGAAAGGCTCCTAACTGGATTCAGGTTATCCGAATCCAATTTGGAACCTAAGTTTCCAACCGAATCAGATACAGTTCCGAATGACCAATTATGATGCAAGGAGACCATTCTGGCTGTTTGATTAGCTTTCGAGTGGCATCCGAAAAATATTTTACTCAGGCTTATTCATTTGGGTGGGGAGAAATGGAAAAGGATAATTGTCCAAGATGTGGGCAAGACACAGCAGATGTGGTTCATATGTTTTATGATTGTGAAAAACTCAACTCTTCAAAGAAAGGAATTGAAGCTTTTCTGCAAGAACCACTGGGGCAGAAAGTGGTATCTCTCCACCTATAATGCTCCTAGGGTGCGATGATAAAGCTCAAGTAGAACAGATACATTTTTTTTTATTTCTGTTGTAGTAGCCCCCTTGTTGATTGCAACAAAATGGAAAGACCCAGACCCCCTACCAGTTATGCCTTACTTGCCCGGTTACTGCACGTCTATAATCAAGAAAAAGCTTTATTTTACTGTAAGGGCAGACACTTCGAGAAATGAGGTAGTAAGATTTGGGGCCCTATGGTTACCTGGGTTAAGTTGGGGATGGATAATAGTGATTGGTTTGCCTCTGTGCCCCTGAGGTTCGGTGAGAATCGGAACAACGTTTTTGGGCTTGTTCGGATATGGATGAGTTTGGTATCTACGAACCGTAAATGACAAGATTAGTAGGTGTACATGTTTTTACTACACTACTTGGAAGGGTTCGTCTTATTTACGGGTTTTCCATCTGAACCTACGGGTTCCATTTTAGATATGGCATCCATTTGTTTCTTGCCCTCACGTAGCCGGCGAACGGACAATGTCCGCTCGATGACCCTGGGATTCCCTAGCTCTTGCGGAAGATGCATATTCCTTTGAGTGTGTCTTTATGACTAGGGAAGCGTCACGGCAAAAGCGGATGGCTCCGCTCGAGGCTCATCTTGCCGTGCCGGTCTATTGTTTCAGCCTTGCACGTTAGGCTCGAATCCTTTGATCCTGTGATCACGCTTCCGATATTGCCCCCACACTCTTTTCAATCTGTTGTCTGTCTTTGTTCCCTTGCACCTGTTTCTGTCCTATCTCTTAGGTCGTTTATAACTAGAATGGAATGTGCCTAATGGTGGGATAGCGTGCTTTTACAGTTGAGAACCGACATGTTTCTGTAATTATGTTCCGGGTTTCTGAAAACATGAATGCGATCCTTTTGAAGTTTACTGTGGGAACTGAGTTGTAACCTTTTGTTCGTTATGTTGTGCAATGGCTAAAATGTGTATAAAAGGAGCGATCCACTTTTGCAATTCGAAGCAGACTCTCTGAACATACACTATGCTGTACTTCTAGCGATTTCTGTGTCCCTGCAGTAAATAAACGCTGATCTTTGACGCCGAAGGAAGTGTCCCGTGTCTCTGTAATTGAGGTATCTCCACGAAGGTTTCAGGTGTTGTCCGCTGGCACCGCTGGGCCTTAAATTAGCCAAATCCTTCAGTTGGCGCCCAACGTCGGGCGACATCATGCGGTACCGGTCCAAAGCCTGACGATCGTGAGGAACTTCGTGTGAAATCTCCGAGGGAAGGTGCACCCCGCTTCATCGATCCTGTTGTCGAAATAAGTGGTCCGAAGATTTTTCCCGCGAAGATTCCTACTTCCCGACGGCTGCGACGGACTGATGCCCTGACTGTCGACCTGTTTTGGCGCCTGGCGTAGTCCTTTGTACGGCGAGACGATAGACAGGCCTTCCTGGTGACGCCATTGTTCTTTCAGTTAAGTATTTGTGGGTCGCTCCAGTTCTTAGGTTAGCTCTTTGGTTCCTTTTTTTGGAACATTTGTTTCAAACTTGAAAACTTGGCATTTGCTTGACATTTGCTTCGTACTTTGAAACTTGGTTGTTGTTGTTGAAACTTGGTTGATTGCATGGTTCCATTGCAAATTTTTGGTCCTTAGTTGTTGGTTCTATCTTTTCGTTGTTTGGGTTCTTTGACAATTGCAATTGCCAAAAACCGAGGGTCTCGTATTTTTGCGAGGATATCGTAATTTGATAACGCTTGAAGTTTGAAACTCGGTTAGTGAGCATGATGCCTGGCCGTAGTATTTTGTTTGGTTTCCTTAGATGTTGCAACACGGATTCCCGGTTGGAGGACTCGTGTCCGATACCTCCAGTTGGAACTCCGATTTATGAGCTCTATAGTCGACATGGAGTGGGCCCCAATATATATAACCCATTCTGGATTCGTTATACGAGAAAAGATGGTGTCCTTAGTTGGCCACCCCATGGTAGTTTTGAGACTGAGATTTTAGATAATCTCGAAGCAAAATTGTTTAAAAAGAAAGCTAGGCCAGCAATGTTTGATTCCTTAGGTTATGGCGCAAAGAGGCCAGACAGAAAGAAATCAAGCTGATTAAGAAACATAAGAAAGAGGGTGTTCTGTCGATAATGCAAGGTGCAGAACAGCATCAGCGAGACAAGGCAGAGAAGGAAAGGGAAGTTTCTATCAGACAGCATAGCATGGCGGTGGATAAATGTTATCCGGTTTTACCGTCGAGTTTTGACAAGAAGGAAGACGAATCGAAAGAGGATCCTTTGTTATCTTATTTACTAAAGTCACCACCTCCTTATGTACAGGGTACTATAGCCCATATAGTTCCTCCTGTTCTTCCGCCTGTTGTTTCGGTGGCTGCTGGTCAGCCTGTAGTTGGCCCTGTTCCTCCAAATACCCTTGGTCCTCAAGTGGGCCCTGCACCTTTGCCACCTCTTCTTCCTACTGCTCCTCTGCCCGTAACCTCCCAGTCTACTGCTACTACTACTCCTGTTATCTTGGCTACTTCCACTGCTCCTACGTTTAGTCCTAATATTGTTGCTCCTGTTCTTCTTTCCTCTTCTCCTTCTGTTCGTAAATGTATACCTTATTCTGTTGCTAATCTCTATTCTCCACTTTTCGGATCGTTATTCGAATCCGATGTCTCTGAAATCTCTCAGAGACGAAGTCAAATGCCTGGTGTACAGGAGAGTGAGACGTTAGTAACTATGGTGCGTAGGTGGATTAGACACCCTGCTAAATACACTTCGTGCATAGTTTTCAATACGTTCTCTCAGTTTAATGAGCCCACACAGAGATTCGTGTTCGAAGAGATGTGCAAATCGTTGAGAGAAGAGTGGGATAATGATGAGCTAGATATCGTACCGCCCGATTTGACTGAACTCCAGAGTCAATTCTCGAACGGTATGATTGTAGGTGGTGATGTACGGCGTGCATTAGAGCGTTTGTTAGGTTTTAGGTCTACAGTGCCTTCACGAGTGTCGTTTGACGACGACTCCGGTGATTTGAAAACAAAATCTGGTCAGTATCCCATGCGAGAGGTCTCTCCGGTGTGGAGGCAAGGTGATGCTGCTGTCGTTCCTCCAATTTTGCCACACTTCCAAAGAGTTTGGATACACCTCCCATGGAAGCGATCAGAAGTCTTGCAGGTGAAACAATCCTTGCCTGACCCACGGAAGAATCCGGCAGGTTATTACAAGGAGCTATCCCAATTTGTGGATGCTTCTATTATGAACCTTGCTGATATCGACATGTTGTTTGGTAATGTCGTACCGCAACCGATCTGGGCGAAAATTCGTCACGAGAATCATGCAGCTGAGTTAGGTGGTGATTGGGCTGCTATTGTAGCGGCTGACGGACAGCAAGTTGGTGGGGCCAAGCCTGAACAGTTAATTACGGATCTGCCCCAAAGAATCATTACGCTCATGAAAACACTCATGCCAGCGATGAGGGTGAACTGGGATAAATTGTCTGCTTGCAAACAAAAGAAAGACGAAAGTGTCTCCGATTTCTTTACTGGGTTTGAAGAGGCATTTATCGATCATAGTGGTCAGGATATGAGCAGTGAGGGAGGTCTGCGATTGTTTGTCGATAAGTTCGTGTTCAATCTGTTGCCTGAGTTATGCAACAAATTGAAAAATTCTGAAAGTGCATGGGCTGTTTCAACCACAGCTCAAATATTAGCAACGGCTCAATATTATGAGAATAGAGAGACAGAGGAGAATGATCGTGCAGAAAAGAAAACAAAGGAACTAAAAACTAAGGTCTTATTGCAGCAAGCGTATCCTCCGCGCTCGAATCAGAATGATTCCCAACAGCAGCATGTGCAGTATCGTCCACAGGCGCAGTCTTCTAGGATGCAGTCGCGTTCTGAATACTCTGCATCCAGATCTATGCTTGGGAATAATCAGTGTGCATATTGTAAGGGTGAGGGCCATTATAAGTTTAATTGCCCTGTTTTACGTGACCGAACGAATGGTGTCTCGGTTCGAGGAGGTCGTGGTGGTCATCAGCAAGCCTCTCGAGGTAGAGGTCGTGGCACCTCTCAAAATCAAAATGAGCGTTCTGCTCCTCCATCGGACACAAACAATTGTTTTGATCAGCGAAATGCATCGTCTGATAGATCTGCACAGTATCATGTGGATGACTATTATGTTGAGCATGAGATTGGTGCAGACAACGATTATTAGGATAGCCATAGACAAAGAGAGGGAGCAGTATCAGTTCCGGTTGATCAGAGTGGGCCCTACGTCGCAGTTGCCACATCGGTCGTAGTTGAGCCTTTTCTGTTGGACACTGGTGCAGCAAAAAGTTCCATCATGCATTCGAAACTCCCTGGCGCACCTTTGTCTGGCTTAACAAATGTTTCTGTTGGATTCTCTGGCGCCCCGGTTAGCAATCCAGTTTCTAGCCCTTTGTCCCTTACGATCGGGACACGTGAGCTGGAGGCTCCTTTGATTTTAACTACTGGTTGTGGTGAGAATCTCTTGGGTCTGGATTTGTTGAAGCGGTTATATGCGACTCTGTATTGTTCTCCTACGGGAGTGGAGCTTACATTAGGTCAGAGAGTGATCTCTCCTATGTACTTGTCAACTGATAAGCTCCCACCGGAATTGAGTTCCCTTCCTGAGTTTATGGGCAACAGGTCCCAATGATGTGGGCCTATTGGACATACCACCTTATGTAGTCCAATTAAAATCACATGTGAGATTACCACGTATCCCCCAGTATCGTATCTCTCTTGATGGCGAGAGAGCGCTATTAGCGATCATTTATGACCTGATCGAAAAAGATGTTATTGAAGAAACTCGGGGAAATGTGTGTAATAGTCCTGTGTTACCTATTTTGAAACGAACTGAACCATCCAAGCCTCCTGTGTACTGTTTTGTAATTGATTTGAGAGAAGTGAATAAAATTGTGATTCTTCAGTTTCCAGTGGTGCCTGACATTACAGCTTTGCTGACCCTGATTCCAGCCTCTGCCTCTTGGTTTTCGGTGATAGACCTAAAGAATGCTTTCTTTAGTATTCCGATTACTGAGGAAAGCAGAGATCTATTCGGCTTCTCATTAGGTGGTCGCAGTTTTAGGTTTAAACGTGCACCACAGGGCTACTGTGAGAGTCCATCGATCTACAGTCAGGCCCTTAAGAGTCAACTTGATGCATTTGTGTTACCTGCTGGTGCGGCCTTGATTCAGTACGTTGATGATCTGTTAGTGGCTGCCGACACTGAGCAAATTTGTAAAATTGCTACGGTATCGTTGTTGAAGCATTTATGTGACTTACATCACAAGGTATCGCCCTCTAAATTACAGTATTGTTGTCAAGAAGTAACATATTTAGGTCACTTATTGTCAAAGGAGGGAAGAAGGTTGACCCCAGAAAGAATTGCAGCGATTGCTTGAATGACTGTGCCAACAACTCAGAGAGACGTACGTGCCTTTCTAGGTATCACGTCATACTGCAGGCAATGGATTTCAAACTTCTCATTGTTAGCGAAGCCATTGTTAGCTCTCACGTGCAAGGATGTTCCGACTCCTTTGCCATGGACTGAAGATTGTCAGAAAAGTTTTTCTGAATTGCGTGATGCGTTGTGTTTGGCTCCTGTGTTAGGTACTCCTGATTACAGTAAGCCGTTTACACTATATGTTCACGAGAGAGAAGGTTGTGCGTTAAGTGTTTTGACGCAACAATTTGGCGCCAAACAGCGTCCATGTGCATATTTTTCTTTGACTTTAGACCCAGTAGCTAGAGCATTGCCGAGTTGTCTAAGGGCGACAGCGGCGGCTGCGGTGTCCATTCGACAGTCCGCAGGTCTGGTCATGGATAATATGCTTACAGTGATGGTTCCGCATGCAGTTGACACTCTCTTGAATCGAACGAAGACTCAACACTTGACGAGTGCAAGGTTGTCCGGCTATGAGTTGACACTTTGGCAAGTCACATACAGATAAAACGTTGTAATGTGTTGAATCCAGCGACATTGTTGCCGATTCATATGGAATCAGGTGATGCAGCACCACATGACTGTTACTTGAGAACTGAAGAAGAGACGAAGGGTCGTATTGACCTGAAAAACACTCCATTGGTAGATCCCGATGGTACTTTGTATGTCGATGGTTCATGCTTCAAGTTGCCGAAAGGTGATGTGACGACTGCGTATGCTGTAGTGACGTTTAGTACGGTTGTGGAAACTGCGAGATTGAGTCAGAATTTGGCACAAGCTGCAGAGTTGATTGCTTTAACGAGAGCGTGTGTTTTGTCTAAAGGAAAGCGAGTGAATGTGTTTACTGATAGTCAGTATGCGTTTGGTGTAGCACATAGTTTTGGTCGATTGTGGAGAGAGAGGATTCATGACGTCTCATGGCACGAAGATTCAACACGGACAGCTCGTGAATGATCCTCTAGATGCACTTGCATTACCTAAGCAAGTGGCAATCATTAAATTCAGCGCACATCGAAAGGTTACAGATGATGTTGGTCGTGGTAACACGTTTGCAGATGAGATTGCTAAGGAAACGGCCAGGAATCTGACAAACCGAATGCATGTTACGAGTTCAGTGAGATGGCCGGCGGAGACTGGTATGTGTGAGGACACAGTTGAGAGTGTGAAAGCGATTCAGAATGAGGCCACCGAAACTGAAAAGGCTAAGTGGAAAGAAAGCACGGGGAAGTTAGATATGAATGGATGTTGGGTTGATTTGTCGGAGTATCAGAGATGGATGTTACCGGATGCGTATGTGCTTGCCGTTGTTACTATGGCCCATGGCATGTAACATATTAGCGCGAAAGGTATATGTAAATTGTTGTCTCCTGTATGGAAGAATGATGGGATTGCTAAGTGTGCTGAGAGAGTGGTCAAGAACTGTATGGTATGTTTGATGCATAATCCTGGCAAGGGCACCCCCACTCCACCTGGTCATTTTGCTCCTCCTACATGCCCCTTTGAAGTTATCCAGTTGGACTTCATCCATATGGAGAGATGCAATAATTTAAAATATGTATTGGTTGTGGTTTGTGCGTTCTCCAGATGGATTGAGGCCTACCCTCTTAAGGATAATACTGCCCTGTCCACAGCAAAAGTCCTACTTAAAGAGTATTTCCCAAGGTACGGAATGCCACAAATCGTATGGTCGGATAATGGTAGTGAGTTTGTGGGGAATGTGATGAAGAGTGTGTGTGCGGGTTTGGGTATTCGCCAAAAATTTCATAGTGCTAACCATCCTCAATCGGCGGGTTTGGTAGAAGGGCACAATGGTACTCTGAAACTGAAACTTGCCAAAATCCAAGCAACAACTGGGTTATCATGGCCTGATGCATTGCCTCTAGCTCTCTTGTCAACCAGGGCGACTGTGCACTCTCGAGTAGGGCTTAGCCCATATGAGATTGTGTTCGGCTGTCCTGCGAACGTTTGGGGAGTTCCAAGACCTAAGGAATTTAGCAGAATTGAATATCCAATGTTGATTGACTATCTTTACGATCTGACTGCTAAATTGAGTTTGATTCATCAACAGGTTTTTGAAGCTCTACCGGCACAAACAGAAGGACCTGGACATCAACTCCAACCTGGAGAGTGGGTGCTCGTTCGTAACTTTGGGAGAAAACGAAATCTCGAGCCAAGGTTTGTGGGACCCTACCAAGTCTTGTTGGCAACGAGGACTGCAGTTCGGTTGGACGGCAGAAAGCATTGGGTGCACGCCACCCACACGAAGAGAGTCCCGCTCCCATTGCCAGCAAATAATTGGATAAGGAAAGGGTTTGCCCCGACTGAAACCGATGTCATCCCAAAGTATGTGCCATTTAGTGATGCTCAACCTGTAGAGATCGATCCAGCTCAGCCAGATACGTTTGCTGAATCATCTGGAACTGTACCTTTGTCTTCAGCATTGGAGAATTCAAGTTCTGAACAGTCACCTGAACAATCGAACTTTGTCTTGCCACCTGAACCATTGTTTGAAGAACAAACTCAACCTGGAAAATGTCGATATTTCCTTCGATCGCGTGAATAAGGACAAATAAAAAATTCCCTTTTGTTTTTGAATCTACATTACCCCCTCCCTGTTGCTATGAACATTGTGGACATTTACATTATTTTTTTTTCCTGATCTTGAGTTCTTTAATTTTGTTTTACATATCACGTGTGTTCCTTTTCTGTGCAGCTAGGAGACTAATATGAAATTGGATGCTTAACTGATTAAACCTACCATCTGGGTTGGCCGTAGGGCCGTACGGGTACCTACTTCTGTTTGGCAGGTTTCTGACACTAGGTCGGTTACTTTTATCGATTTCTGGGAACTCCTGGGAATTGACAATTGCTACTCAGAATCAGGTGCGTCAAGAACGTTACGGACGGTCCTTAGAGGATGGAGTTCTCTAAGCTGTCAGAAATAGAGATGATGTTGGCGCAAAGATCTAAGTTGCATAAGATTTTACAAACAAAGTGTTTTTTGTTTCAGATTTTCATGTTGTTCATAACTGTGTCTATGCTATTGGTGGGTGGAGTGTATTTTGGGATTCAGTCACTGTTGCCTTCCACTTCACCTACTTCCCCCTCTCATGATCTGACTTCTGTTCTTGTTCCCACTATCTCTCCACATTCTTTTCATCTTTTGCCCCAACATGAACAGGTCAGACGTGCGGAATTTATGACCAATTCCTTTGTCCAACTTTTGCATCAGCATCAGTTGGTGATGAATACTACCAGCTGTTGGGTGTGTGGGTTAATGCCACATACCATGGATAAGGGTATTCCGTATTTAGTTCCTCCCTACAGCTCCCAGGGGTCAGCTCGGGCATTCCAAACCATGTTCCGTAGTGCACTAGATTCCTACCCCCTTCGAGAGCCACGCTCCACAGATCTTGGTTCTGGCCCGTACCACAAGTCTTTGACGATAGCGATTGCTGATCTGGATAGAGATATTTTTGATTCATCGCTTATTCCAGAGGACGAGGTGCGAGCCTACAAGGATCTGAGTGAGGCCGAGTATAGTATTTCAGTAGGTGATAGACAGCTTAAGAGCTCGTCTCCAATTTGGATTGTACCCCACCCTGGTCATTTCTGTCTGCAAGGTCTTGGTCGGGATCCGAGAGCTCAGCTTGGGAAGAGTGCTTGTACTGAGACATACGTTTTACCGATGCTCTCTTCCTCTGTATTTCTGACTGCCAAGGGTACCTATTTTGTGTGCTATGATCGCGCTTATACGTGGTTGCCCCGTGACTTCTCGGGCACATGTTATATCGCGAATCTTTTGCCACCGACTTTCACAGTTGCCTCAGATTACCACAAAACGAGAGTTGTGAGAGGCGTTATTAGTGAAGAGGACACTGCCGGTCAAGAAGCAGGAGACTTCTTTAAGGGTTTCCTACCGTTTTGGGGACCTATGGTTAATAGCAGGAACTTGAGACAGTTGACTCGTGTGGTAGAATCGACTGCTAACATAACTGCAAGTGCTCTTGGTAACCTGACAGCAGAGCTTCAAGCGGATAGACTGATGACATTACAGAACCGTATGGTTCTAGATGTTGTACTCGCAGATAGAGGTGGTGTGTGCAAGGTGATCCATTCGAGCTGCTGTATTTTCATACCTGATAATTCTCCAACTGTTTATCAAGCCATCTCGAAGTTGCATAAAATCTCCGAGTCCATACACGTGGACGAAGGTGATTGGACGCTTCTAGGATGGTTTTGGGGTCTGATGTCGACTTGGGGTTGGAAGATTCTGATGATTGTAGGGGTTGTTGTGACGTTTCTGTTCACGTGTTGTCTTTGTGTACAGTGTGGTCCAGCCTTATGTGGCCTTTGTGCTACAACGTGTATAAGAAGGCCATCTGTTACCAGAGAGACATTGATGGATAGAATAATGTTCCTGCAACTTCTAAAACGATCTGATGAATATCGATATTGATTCTGATATCGACTAGTGCTTGCCTACATGAGGGCAATAGGAGCGTCTGAGGTTCGGTGAGAATCGGAACAACGTTTTTGGGCTTGTTCGGATATGGATGAGTTTGGTATCTACGAACCGTAAATGACGAGATTAGTAGGTGTACGTGTTTTTACTACACTACTTGGAAGGGTTCGTCTTATTTACGGGTTTTCCATCTGAACCTACGGGTTCCATTTTAGATATGGCATCCATTTTGTTTCTTGCCCTCACGTAGCCGGCGAACGGACAATGTCCGCTCGATGACCCTGGGATTCCCAAGCTCTTGCGGAAGATGCATATTCCTTTGAGTGTGTCTTTATGACTAGGGAAGCGACACAGCAAAAGCGGATGGCTCCGCTCGAGGCTCATCTTGCCGTGCCGGTCTATTGTTTCAGCCTTGCATACGTTAGGCTTGAATCCTTTGATCCTGTGTCTGTCTTTGTTCCCTTGCACCTGTTTCTGTCCTATCTCTTAGGTCGTTTACAACTAGAATGGAATGTGCCTAATGGTGGGATAGCGTGCTTTTACAGTTGAGAACTGACATGTTTCTGTAATTATGTTCCGGGCTTCTGAAAACATGAATGCGATCCTTTTGAAGTTTACTGTGGGAACTGAGTTGTAACCTTTTGTTCGTTATGTTGTGCAATGGCTAAAATGTGTATAAAAGGAGCAATCCACTTTTGCAATTCGAAGCAGACTCTCTGAACATAAACTATGCTGTACTTCTAGCGATTTCTGTGTCCCTGCAGTAAATAAACGCTGATCTTTGACGCCGAAGGAAGTGTCCCATGTCTCTGTAATTTGTACGCCGGAACAGGTATCTCCACGAAGGTTTCAGGTGTTGTCCCCTGGCACCGCTGGGCCTTAAATTAGCCCAGTCCTTCACCCCCATGGCGATTAGCCTCTATTAGGCAGTTCACTTTTTAATTACACCAAAGGGCTATGCCCGCACTAAGTTTGTACCCTGCTGTAATTTCTGACCTCTTGTAACCGATAACGTAGGTTTTGCATAATATTTATCTCCTTTAGCCTATATATGCATATGAATTAATTAATTGTCTATGATATTTTAGCTATTTTTATTATTGCTTAATGAATTGTGGCCACAGTGTAAAAAAAGCATTACATTTGTGTTTTACTATATTGCATGTACCATATTCTTGGGCCACCATGTTTAAAAATAAAAATAAAAAATAGAAATGACCACAGCAACAGTTAATTATTAATTAAATATACATTAAAAACGAGCATTACCCCCAGCCCAAGCCATTCTTACAGGTTGGGGGGCCTGGAATAGTCTGATGTGTCACACTTGTAGGGATGTGATGGTTAGTAGTTGTGTTGTTATTATCATTGGGAGCATGGCAGGGGCAATGTGTGGTGCAAGTTGCAGTGACCTCCTGATGAGAGCACTGGCACTTATTATTTTACAAATTAAGCCCTGCTTGAGTCTCGCACTCATGCTCTCTGTGCTAAAAAAAATCATAAGTGCTGTGAAGGAGAGAAGATTGCACTGCTGCTCAGTATCCTGTACCTTTCCATGTGTTAATAAATATCAGATATTTGCTTTGTCAATGATTGGTTTTGGATGACACTAGATGGACGCTAGCGACTAAACTAGTAGATAACAGGTGGCTTTCAGTCGTAAGTGGGAAAAAAACCTTGCCCGGTGCAAACGAAGGTCTAAGCACCAACTACCTGTTGGGCCTTGTACGGCGCTACACCACATCGACACCACAACACCAATAGGATAATATCAGAGAATAACCTGCTTCATTTATATTGTGCTATTTATCAAAAATCCATTTTCAATGCACTGTGCCAAGTGAAACACATTTGCATGCTTTCCTACATTGGCCGCCAATGCACACCATGGATAAGAGCTTAGGATAAGCAGCACAAAGAATGCTCTCAGACTTATTTTCTGATGACATTTAGATAAACCGAGGCATGGCGAGTCAGAAGGACAGTGACAAGGTCATGAAGATAGCCACAGGACTGGGAATAGAACAGTAGAGAGAGCGCTGACTTTCCGTGAACTGCAACCACAAAAGTTACTTCTGAAGAATATGGATTTGAAATCACTGAGCAGATTTAGAAAAGCTCTTTTGGCAAACAAAACTTCACTTCACCGCAGTTTAGAAATGTTAGGCCCCTAGTGGAACTGGGCTAGCAATGTAATGTTAGGCACAAAGTAACATTTAATCCAAAATAACATTTCAATTTGGGTATCAATTGCGCCCAATGTGGACGTCTGAGCCCTAAAATTTGTACAGTTAAATCTGCCAGAAATTGGAAATTGGAGGGGTAATTTGCACATCTTGAAACAAGAGAAAACGTGCACAATTTATACATAACTGCTTAGCGGGCTGCAGCTCGGAATCGACTGCACATTGCATATAACTAAATTACTACATCCATTGCTAATGATAATGAGCGGATGCACAATTTGCACACGTGATTACCGGCCGTGGTATGAAGGCCTTGGGTGTTTTTGTCAATATTGTTTTCCTGTAATGATAAGAAAGTGATGCGAGCTCCTTATTTCTATTCCTCTCTAGCACTCCTTTAACTTTTTCTCCAACAACTATCTAGCAGTGGTTCATGCATAGTAGAAATAACGGCTGAAACATTAGCACTCACATATGAACTGGCCTTATCACGCTGTTTGCACAATACCACACCACAAACAGTACAGTTCTTCACCTTGTGCTGGATGCACTAATTTATTAAGAGAGCTGTCTGTGATGAGACACATAGTGCTCACCAAATGAAGATTAATTAGATGGGACTTGCTCACTGACCTCATATAGTGCACAGTTGCATAAGCTTGTTTTCGGTCCAGAGAAGACATGGCTTGGCAGTTCGGGCTGGACTGTTCCCATGAGGCACAGGGTCAAGACTGATTTGCACATAGCTGTGTCTGAACTGGGATGGCGAAGTGAGCTAAAGAACAATGATGGATTCAACCCAGATCTGTGACTGGGGATGAGTGTCTAAAAAGTTTCAACGCTCCATCCATAATCTCCCTGTGTTTGCTTTGTTTGCCCGAAGTTGGCAGGGTATGCCCAGCATTGGGTCTCTTGCTCACTTTGCCACTGGATTCAAGCTGGCTGGCTCATAAGAGCTGTTAGCCCAAAACCGGTCCCAGGATGCTTGTTTCCGGTCCAAGAAAGACATGGCTTGGCAGTTTGGACTAACCTGTTCCCATAAGGCAAAGGTTCACGACCGATTTGCCTATACCTGTGTCTGAACTGGGGTGGCGATGTGAGCTAATGAACGATGATGGATTCCACCCAGATCCGTGACTGACGGTGAGTGCCTGTAAAGTTTCAGAGCTCCGTCCATCATCTTCTTCTGTTTGTCTTGTTCTCCCGAAGTTGGCAAGGTTTGCCCAGACGTGAGTCCCTTGCCCCCTTTGCCACTGGATTCAAGCCAGCCTGACTGATGAGGGCTGTTAGCCAGAAACCGGTCCCAGGATTCTTGTTTCTGGTGCAGGGAATACATGGCTTGACAGTTTGGGCTTGACTGTTCCCAAGAGGCACAGTGTCAAGACTGATTTGCATATAGCTGTGTCTAACTTGGGTGGCGAAGTGAGCTAAAGAACGATGATGGATTCAACCCATATCTGTGACTGGGGATGACTGTCTGAAAAGTTTCAGTGCTCCGTCCATCATCTCCTTGTGTTTGCGCTGTTCGCCCTAAGTTGGCATGGTATGCCCAGACGTGGGTCACTTGCTCACTTTGCCACTGGATTCAAGCTAGCCTGGCTGATGAGGGCTGTTAGCCTGATACCGGTCCCAGGATGCTTGTTTCTGGTCCAGGGAAGATATGGCTTGGAAGTTCGGGCTAGACTGGTCCCATGAGGCACAGGGTCAAGACTGATTTGCATATAGCTGTGTCTGAACTGGGGTGACAAAGTGAGCTAAAGAATAATGATGGATTCAACCCAGATATGTGACTGGGGGTGAGTGGCTGAAAAGTTTCATCGCCCCGTCTAACATCTCCTTGTATTTGCTTTGTTCGGCCTAAGTTAGCAGGGTATGCCCAGAAGTAGGTCCCTTGCTCACTTTACCACTGGATTCAAGCAAGCCTGGCTGATGAGGGCTGTTAGCCCAAAACCAGTCCAGAGATGATTGTTTCCAGTCTAGGGAAGACATGGCTTGGCAGTTCAGGCTGGACTGTTCCCAGGTGGCATATGTTCAAGACTGATTTGCATATAGCTGTGTCTGAACTGGAGTGGCAAAGTGAGCTAAAGACCCATGATGGATTCAACCCAGATCTATGACTGTGGGTGAGTGACTGAAAATTTTTAGTGCTCCGTCCATCATCTCTTTGTGTTTGCTTGTTTGCCCTAAGTTGGCAGGGCATGTCCAGATGTGGGTCCCTTGCTCACTTTAACACTGGATTTAGGCTAGCCTGGCTGATGAAGGCTGTTAGCCGAAACCGATCCCAGGATGCTTGTTTACGGTCCAGGAAAACCATGACTTGGCAGTTCGGACTGGACAGTTCCCTTGAGGCACATGGTCAAGACTGATTTGCATATAGCTGTGTCTGAAATGGGGTGGCAAAGTGAGGTAAAGAACGATAATGGATTCAACCATATCTGTGACTGGGTTGAATATCCAAAAGGTTTCAGCACTCCGTCCATCATTTACTACAGTATAGTCATTCAGATGCTGGCTATGTTATATTGAAGAGAAATGTATGGTTCAGTAGTTTGATAAAAAATTCTAACCAATGTAAATTGTTATTGGAAGAAATAATGAACTGCTGGATGTTCTGTGGTTTGCATCAAATGAGACAGTAGTCACAATTCAGTTCAAAGACCTCATTTGTCCATGTCAATAATAACCACCATCTGTCCTCTCATTTACACCCTATGTCGTGGTCTCTGCACAAAAATAATTGGTTCGCAACAGCTAATCATACACAATGGCTCATTCAATTATTTCTAGGCTTTGGTGGTCATTACGATGGCGGAAGGACTTAAGTCTTTCCGCCATCATCCCGGGATGAGGACTGGCCGCCTATAAGGCAGCAGTCTCACACATGGAGCTAAAATGCAACCGCCACCACGGCGGTCAGATCTGAAATATTTAACATTGCAGCGGGTGCTGCTAGCTGCAGCCGCAATGTTAAAAATGCACCTTGAACATTTCCATACACTACGTGGCAGGCACCATAAGTGCCCCCCAAGTGCATACACAAACTGCCCCTCGTCAAGGGGGGCCCGCAACAAGCCCCCAAACTACATCCCCGCCAGTCTTTCCATGGCGGTTGAACCACCATGGAAAGGCTGGCGGGGATCCTGCATCCCAATCAGGCTGGCGGTGCCTGCTAGGCACCCCAACCAATCTGAGGATGTGGGGCGGTACCACAGGGAATTGGAACGATTGCTTCGGTCGGACCCGTGGCTGTTGGGCTTTCCGCCCACCAGTACACCGCCAGCCATCTCAATCTGTTGGTCGGAAACTGGCCGCAAGATGGTGGTGAACCCGCCACCGACAGCCTGTTGGTGGTGGGTTTACCGCTATCGTAATCAGGCCCTAAATTATTACACATCACAATAGCACCTACGTAACATAAGTACTGATAGGGCCTCCTTACAAGTCCTGCGGTAATCCAATTGAGCCAGGAACAAATGAACTCAGATAAAATGGCATTATGAAAGTCAGTGTAAGTATTTTGGTCTGGAGTATTTCGCCTGACATTTTTGTGAAATACTAGAAAAAACAAGTGGAAAACTGTGCGGAAATACCAATTCATGTATGACATTCTCTAAAATCCATTACCCTGCAATTCAGCTTCCACAGTATTACCATTGCCCTTGTACCATTATCTCTGGGTATGTGTAGAGGCTAATACTGGGCACTGTCAACTCTTCCGCTAAGGTGGAGGTGTGTCACCCCACTGCTTTAAGAGCAGGGCAGCAGAAAAGTTAAATGATAAGAACCTGGATATTATCATTTTATTTTTGACTTCGGACTGAGTTAGGGCAGGGTGGGCCAAGGCTGGGATTATGGGGAGGAGTGGTTTGCCCACTCCAGGTGTGCATGACTGCTTGGCCGGCTCTCTTGGGCCGGCCAAACGGTCCTGCGCACTTTGCATCTTCCCCAACAGGCTTATTTTACACAGCCTGCTGAAGAACATGCTAAGCCTCGGAGTACCCATCTGAGCGCCAAACCATGACGCTCTTGTCAATCACAATGCTGCAGGGCAGCATTGTGATTGGCTTAGGGTAGGGAGCCTGTGTGCTTCTAAAGAAGCAGAGGAGAAGGCGGCTAAAGGGAACAAAGGGGAGAGATGGTCGGCCAGACGGCAGCAAAAGGTAAAAAAAAAAAATGGCTGAAGTGGAGCACTGGCCATACCGTGCTGTATCACAGGGACTGGAAGTAATTACAAGGACACTCATTCAGAACTGTAGTGCGGTGTGCTAACTTCACTAAGAACAAAGCATACACAAAAGGGAAGTCAATCGTTGGGTGTTAATGGTAAGACCGGTACACTGACTGACATGAAGGAACTAGGAATTTGGGAGCCCCTAGCAGTGAAACTACAGATCTACAAAACTGCAGTGGAAATTTCAATGTTATTGCTTCGTTTTAATGACATTGGGCCAGATGTAGGTCGCCAATTACCGGTCGGTAACGGCCGATTTCGGCCATTACCGACCGGTAATTGGTTTTTGAGATGTAGGGGCCATTATTTTACAGAATTGGTAAATTTACTGAATCTGCAAATTTACCGATTCTGTAAAATACCGATTCGGTAATTTTACCGATTCGGTAAAACCCAGATGTAGGTAGCACTGTTTACAGTGCTACAGGCCTTCAGATTTCGGTATTTTACCACCCAATCCAATTGGGTGGTAAAATACAGAATTCAGGTGTACATGCACATCTGTGCATGTACACCTGTGCCAATGGACACACAGACATGCCCTTAGGGCATGTATGTGTGCCACATGTCACACTAGCCTGTACTTGGGGTGCTAGAGGGTGTCAAAGTGACACCCCCTGCACCCTTGCAGTATTCGGTATTTACCGGTAAATACCGAATCTGTATTTCCCATTGATTCCTATGGGCTTCATGGCCCATAGGAATCAATGGGCAATACCGATTCGATATTTACTGAATCGGTAAATACCGAATCATACAGATTCAGTAATTCTAAAATTAGAATTACCTACATCTGCCCCCTTCCTATTTACCAACTCTTAAATACCGAATCGGTAAAATTCGGTATTTAAGAGTCGGTAAATAGGAATTACCTACTTCTGGCCCATTGTCTCTGGGCACAAGAAGAAGGGAGACAATCAAGATCGAGGAGCTCCATATCCAGACCAAGAATAAAAGAACAAATTTACCATGAAAATCTAGGAAATTAGAGTACTCATACAGCAGAATTAAACCACTCCACTTTCTTGCTGCAGCTTCTTTTCCAGTCCAGCAAGGAGTGTGTTAAACAAGTACTCATTGTTTGAAGCAAATTGTTGAAGATGAGACCTCATGAGTAAGGGACACTTGTGTTTAAACTTATCCATAACTTTTTGCTGCCAACAATAGAAGGTAAAAAAGATTGTTTTGGACAAAAAAAAAATGTTATCTCCCCACCACAACCGTCCCCTGCCAGTTGCCACTGATACTGGGCAGACAATCGTCCAACTTGTATTGGGCCACATACACACTCAATCAATCAATCAATCAATCAAGAAATTTGTATAGATCGCTACTCACCCAGAGGGTTTCAAGGCGTTTGAGGGAGAGGGGTCCGCTACTGCTCAAACAGCCAGGTCTTGAGTTGTTTCCTGAAGGAGAGGTGGTCTTGGGCCCGACGGAGGTGGATGGGGAGAGAGTTCCAAGTCTTGGCTGCCAGGTAGGAGAAGGATCTTCCTCCCATGGTGGCTCTTCGAATGCGTGGAACCGCGGTGAGGGCGTGGTTGGTCGATCGCAGTTGGCAGGTGGGAGTGTAGATGGTCAGGCAGTTGTTGAGGTACTTGGGGCCCAGGTCTTGGAGGGCCTTGTGTGCGTGGGTGAGGAGGCGGAACGTGATTCTCTTGCTGACGGGGAGACAGTGCAGGTCTCTCAGGTGCCCGGAGATGTGGCTGTGTCGGGAGATGTCCAGGATGAGTCGAGCGAAGGCGTTCTGGATGCGTTGGAGTCTTTTCTGCAGTTTGGCTGTGGTTCCAGTGTAGAAGGTGTTTCCGTAGTCCAATCGGCTGGTGACGAGTGCTTGGGTGACCGTCTTCCTGGTTTCGGTGGGGATCCATCGGAAGATCTTTCAGAGCATGCGTAGGATGTTGAAGCATGAAGATGAGACAGCGTTGACTTGTCTGGTCATCGAGAGGGAGGAGTCCAGGATGAAGCCCAGGTTGCGTGCGTGGTCCGTTGGTTTGGGTGTGCTGCCCAGGGCGGGGGGGCCACCAGGAGTCATCCCAGGCAGAGGGTGATGATCCAAGGATGAGGACTTCCGTCTTGTCTGAGTTCAGTTTCAGGCGGCTGTTCTTCATCCGCTCGGCTACTTCTTTCATCCCTTCGTGTAGGTTGGTTCTGGCGGTGGCAGGGTCGTTTGTGAGGGAGAGGATCAGCTGGGTGTCGTCGGCATAGGAGAAGATGTTGAGGTTGTGTTGGCGTGCGATGGCTGTGAGGGGGCTCATGTAGACGTTGAAGAGGGTGGGGCTGAGTGAAGATCCTTGTGGCACGCCGCAGATGACTTCGGTGGCCTCGGATCTGAACGGGGGAGGCGGACTCTCTGGGTTTCTCCGGCAAGGAACGAGATGATCCACTCCTGTGCCTTCTCTTGGATACCGATGTTGCTGAGGCATTTTGCTAGGGTGCGGTGGCAGACAGTATCGAACGCCACGGAGAGGTCCATGAGGATGAGGGCCGCTGTTTCCCCGTTGTCGAGCAGGGTCCGGATATCGTTAGTGGCTGCGATGAGGGCGGTCTCGGTGCTGTGGTTGGCTCGGAAGCCAGACTGTGAGTGGTCGAGGGATCTGTTTGTCTCGAGGAAGGCGGCAATCTGGCTGTTGACGGTCTTCTCGATGACTTTGGCGGTGAACGGAAGGACCGAGATGGGGCGGTAGTTTTTGAGGTCGGTGGGTTCCGCTGATGGCTTCTTCAGTAGGGCGCTGAGTTTGGCATGCTTCCAGCTTTCCGGGAAGGTGGTGGTGTTGAAGGAGCAGTTGATGATGTCTCGGAGTTGGGGTGCGATGATGGAGTCAGCCTTGTTGAAGACGTGGTGGGGGCATGGGTCGGTTGGCGATCCTGAGTGGATGGTGTTCATCCTGCGGGTGGTGTCTTCGGTGCTGACCGGGGTCCAGGCGCGGAGGGTGGTGATGGGGGGCGTTGGTTCTGTGGTTGGTTGCGTGGTCCGTTCGTCAAAGCTGTTGTGTATGTCTGTGATCTTGCTGTGGAAGAACGAGGCGAGTGAGTCGCAGAGGTCTTGTGAGGGAGTGATGTCGTTGTTTCCGGCGCTGGGGTTGGAGAGCTTTTTGACGATGTTGAAGAGTTCCTTGCTGTTGTGTGCGTTGTTGTCTAGTCGACCCTTTAATGCTGACTTCTTGGTGGTGTGGATCAGCTGGTGGTGTTTGCTGGGGGCATGCTTAAGGGCGGTCATGTTGTCTGCGGTCGGGTTTTTTCGCTAGGCTTTCTCAAGGGTACGGCAGTTCTTCTTGGAGTTCTTGAGGTCTTCGTTGAACCAGGAGGCTCTCTTGCTTCCGGGCCTGCGGGGGTGGTTTTTCAGGGGTGCGAGGTCGTCAGCGCAGTTGGTGATCCACTGTCTGAGGTTGTTGGCTGCTTGGTTGGGGTCCTTTGATCTGGCGGGAGGGTTCTGGTTCAGAGATGTGGTGAGCTGGTCGGTGGTGATCTTGTTCCAGCTCCTGCGGGGAACCTGTTGTGGGTGGAGGTGAGTTGTGGTCTTTCTGAAGCTGAAGTGGACGCAGCTGTGGTCTGTCCAGTGAAGTCCGGTGGAGTGGCTGAAGGAGATGTACTTGCTGGAGGAGAAGATTGGGTCGAGCGTGTGTCCGGCGTAGTGGGTGGGGGTGTTCACCAGTTGCTTGAGTCCGAGGTTGGCGAGTTTGTCCAGCAGGGTGGTGGTGTTGTTGTCGTCGTTGTTGTTCTCCAGGTGGAAGTTGAGGTCCCCTAGGAGGATGTAGTCGGAGGAGGCGAGGGCGTGCGGGCTGATGAAGTCTGCAATGTCTTCGCTGAATTGTGTGCGAGGTCCTGGGGGTCTGTAGATAAGAGTGCCTCTGAGTGTAGTCTTGGGGTCAGTGTGTATCTGGAAGTGGAGGTGTTCTGCGGCTGTGAGGGTATCATCGGAGCTGGTCGTGATGCGGATGGTGTTCTTGTGGACGATGCCGATGCCTCCTCCTGTCTTGCTGACGCGGTCCCTTCGGGTGATCTTGTATCCGTCCGGGATGGCTATGGCGATGTCGGGCGCTGAGGAGGCGTTCATCCAGGTTTCCGTGAGGAAGGCGACGTCAGGAGATGTGGTGTCGAGCAGGTTCCAGAGTTCAACGGCGTGTCTGTAGACGGAGCGGGTGTTGAGTAGGATGCACTTCAGGTGGTTGTTGTTGGTGTTCGGCTTGGCGGGTGCGGGTGCAATGCAGGTCCGGATGCAGGAGAACTTGCAGGATTGCCAGGTGAAGGGTCCGTGGGTGCGTCCTGGGGTGGCTTGGTGGCAGCCGGGGAGGCGGCCGGTGTTGAGTGCGCTGAGTGTGGCCGCGTCGTATGTCCGGCGGGTGGGATGGCATCTGTGGGGGCCAAGGGGTCTGGCGCTGGGTGCGGTCCAGGCGTGGACGGGCGTAGACGGGCTTGCCTTTGGGGTGCCTTCGGCGCACCATTGGGGCGCCTGCTGCGCGTGAACGCTGCGAATACGTGCGGCTCTGCCATAAGTGGAGAGTGGGGGGGCGGAGCGAGGGAGGAGCAGCTGGGAGGCAGGAGCGGGGTGGCGAGTGGGGAGGGGAGCGGTGATGCTGGATGGGGGTGGGGCCACGGGGGAGCAGCGGCAGGGAGTGTGGTGGGTCAGAAGCAGCGGTGGAGGCACAGAGGCAAACAGGGGCACAACAAAGCAAACGATCACTTGAACGAGTACAGGCACATTACTAAGAAACAATCCTGGCACAACACTGGGGCACAGGGGAACAGGGGTACAGTGGATGAACAAAAAACAATTACAGGCACAGAACCGGGGGCAGATACAAACTAGGCAAGAAACAAGTACAATGAACAATTACAGCACAAATCCGGGGGCAGATACAAACTAGGCAAGGAGCAATTACAGGCACAATTCAGGGGGCAGATACAGACTTGGCAGCGGCGGCGGCAAGCAGAAATGGGCACACTTGGGGTGGGCCACGTGGCGGGAGGAGCGACCGGCTCTGACCAGGTCAGGTCAGGTCACTGTGCATTTCCACTGCATGCTAGCTCATAGTCTGAGATATTCTCCCTCTGTTTCACATGGCAAAGAACATCAAAATGTGCTGATTGATCATAAATGAGTGGGGAAGGAAAAGCAGTGGGGGCTGGCATCTATGGGCCAAGGTGTGTACATGTAAATAAGGTATCAAAATATAAAAACAAACAGGCGCACACAAATAAAATCAAAATATATTTTTTTTAAACACTTACCTCACTACAGAACCTCCTCTCTCCAGAACTCATCGCGACTGCAGTGCAGGCACCAGCAACTCCCTTGACCAATCGGGAGCAGCCTGTCTCGGTGCTCCATGGAGCTCTGGAGGCCTGCGCTTGCTCTAACCCAGCCGTTTTAAGACAGCTGGGTTAGACGTTTGAGTGCACATGTCTAGCTGCTCCTCGCAAGATGGCTGGCCAAAAAGGCATGCGCAGTATGAAAAGTACACATACAGCCCACCCTCTTCCCTGCTGCTTCTCTCACTAAGCCAGACCCTTACTCTTGGTTTGGGGTAGTAGGCTGAAAAATAAAATGGTAATGAATTACGATTTTTTTTTCAGCTCAGGGCTCGGACATTTAAGTGGGGCGACGCTCCTCCACTCCAATGGAGGAATGTCGGCCCTGAGGGACAGATACGCATTTTTATGAGAATAAAGTGGAAATCAGTGACTAAGGATAGGGCGCAAGTCAACTGATTTAGAATTAGGAGCAATTGATGATAATTCGTAATTTATTTGACTTTATAGTTATACCAACTGAAGGATGAATGCTAGTTAGAGGTTGAGAAATTGTGTAGAGCTAGTTCTATTATATTTTAATGTGTTTTTCTTATTTTGATTTTGAAACTCTTCGATTTGTGTAGAATGTTATGGCTCATATTTTAGACAGCAAGCTAATCATTTTATGACAGATGGGAATGTGCACTGAATACAGATATAAACGTAACACTGAATTAGTATAACATTTGGTAAAAAGTAAATTCCTTTGTAAATGATTTATTTTGACTAAATCCATAATTTGTTAATTAAGGGTTGCAAAGTAAATTATTGCTTTTTGGACAGTGTCTAACTACTACAGGCCTAGAGAAACAACATATGCACCACACCTACAACCATCATGGGAGGTAGGGAAGGCATAAAGAAAAACAAACAGGAAAGCTGTTTATTGTGTCTGATTCAGGGTTTCTGTTCTCTGGGTTAGCATTTCAACATTGAGCACTGCCAGTGCTAAATTGAACACACATCTTTAGCACGGGTTCCACTGCTGCCCACTTCAAAAACTATATCCACGAGGTGGCAATCTAAAGAGCAGCAGTCGCAATATTTCAGGATTATGTCATTTGCCCTGGAAACCTATTTTCTTGGGTTGTTTTAGGATTATTCTTTCCAACTAACAATTCCTGAGAAATAGATATTTCTATAAAAACACATGTGCACTCACTGTTTGTGTGAATATACAGACATACACATACTTTTTTATATGTGTTTTATGGCTATATCTATGGTTATCTATACGTGTATATATAGATATAAATATTCGAACACGCACCTACATATTCCGATTCAAACATTCTCAGCAGACATATAGGTTGGTGCATTGCTTCAAACTAATAATGCTTTGCAATTAATGCTGGCTTGACAAATAAATGAGCGTGGGAAGGTGCAGTGTTTTTTTTGTGTTTCTCTTGTCACATTCAATAGCTTACGTGGTGGGCACAAGAGGGGGCAGAAGATAGAGCTGGGGCATGGCCCCTCTCTGGCAACACAACAGTTTAAGCACGGTGTCTTATAGGGCATTACTTTTATTTTACGATTTTATAGGGATGAAGGAGGCAGGAATTTTCGCAGCAATTTCAGTTGGAAAAAAACATGTCAATGTAAGAGCTAATATATGAGATGCAACAAAAAGATAATAGTTAAATATAAACCTTTTGTAGTGTACAGATCACACAACTTAACCTAGAAGTCTGTAGACTATCAATCTCCAAAATCTCAGTTTGGCCAGGATTTAATTTTAGCCACTGACCATCCTAGTTCAAGTTCAAGTTCGGTCATTTATATAGCGCACTACTCACCCAGAGGGTCTCAAGGCGCTAGTGGAAGGGGTTCATTATTTGTCGAATAGCCAGGTTTTAAGTTCTTTTCTGAAGGAGATGTGGTTTTGAGTAAGGCGGAGGTGAGTGGGGAGTGAGTTCCAGGTCTTGGCAGCAAGGAAGGAGAAGGATCTGCCACCCATGGTGGATTTTCGGATGCGCTGGACTGCGGCGAGGGCTTGATTGGACGATCTTAGTTGGCGGATGGGTTTGTAGAAGGACAGTCGAGTGTTGAGGCATTCGGGTCCTAGATTGTATAGGGCCTTGTGTGCGTGGGTGAGAAGGCGGAAAGTAATTATTTTGTTGACGGGAAGCCAGTGGAAGTCTTTTAGGTGTCCGGTGATGTGATCTTGGTGAGGGATGTCTAATATGAGTCTCGCTGATGCGTTTTGGATGCGTTGGAGTTTTTTCTGTAATTTTGCTGTGATTCCGGCGTATAGTGTATTATCATAATCCAGTCGACTCGTGACCAGTGCGTGGGTGACAGTGCGATGATGGAGTCAGCTTTGTTGAAGATGTGGTGGGGGCAGGGATCGGTTGGCGAGCCAGAGTGGATTGAGTTCATTAGGCGGATGGTGTCTTCAGTGGTGATTGGGTTCCAGGCGCTAAGGTTGTTCGTTGGCGGAGTAGGATCTGAGGGGGGTGGGGAGGGTTGATCGCTGGGAGTATTCTCGAAGCTGTTGTGGATGTCGGCAATTTTGTTGTAGAAGAAGGAGGATAACGCATCGCAGAGGTCTTGGGAGGGAGTGATGTCGTTAGATGCTGCGGTGGGGTTGGTGAATTCCTTGACGATGTTGAAGAGTTCCTTGCTGTTGTGAGTGTTTTTGTCGAGACGATCCTTGAATGCTGATTTCTTGGCGGATCGAATCAGTTGGTGGTGTTTGCGGGTGGCTGCCTTGACGGTAGCCATGTTGTCGGTGGTTGGGTTTTTTCTCCATGTTTTCTCCAGGGTGCGGCATATCTTCTTGGATTTTTTAAAGTCATCATTGAACCAGGGAGCCTTTTTGCTGGCTGATTTGATCTGGTGCTTTTTCAGGGGTGCTAATTCGTCAGCACTGTGGGTGATCCATTGCTTGAGATTGGTGGCCGCTTGGTTTGGGTCCAATGAGAGGGTGGGAGGGTTTTGGTTGAGTGATGTGAGGAGTTGGTCGGAGGTGATTTTGTTCCAGTTTCTTCAAGGAATAGGTTGTGGGCGGTTGTGGTTCAGGGTGGTTCTGTAGCTGAAGTGAACACAGCTGTGATCCGTCCAATGGAGAGCTCTGGTGCGATCGAAGGAGATATGCTAGCTGGAGGTGAAGATAGGGCCGAGCGTGTGTCCGGCTGCATGGGTGGGGGTGTCAACAAGTTGTTTGAGTCCGAGATTGTCCAGGTTGTCCAGAAGGGTGGTGGTGTTGCTGTCGTGTTTGTTTTCAAGGTGGTAGTTGAGGTCTCCTAAAAGAATGTAGTTCTCGGAGGCGAGGGCATGTGGGCTGACGAAGTCCGTGATGTCATCGCTGAATTGAGTGCGGGTACCTGTAGGCCTGTAGATGAGGGTGCCTCTAAGTGTGGTCCTAGGGTCGGTGTGGATCTGAAAGTGGAGATATTCGGCGGTTGCAAGATTATCGTCGGAGCTGGTCGTAATTTTGATGGTGTTTCTGTGGATGATGGCGATGCCTCCTCCTGTTTGATTGGTGCGGTCTTTTCGGATAATCTTGTAAGCGTCCGGTATGGCTATGGCGATGTCGGGTGCTGATGATGTGTTCATCCATGTTTCTGTAAGGAAGGCGATGTCCGGCGACGCAGTCTCAGAGTTCAGTTGCGTGTCTGTGGACCGAGCGGGTGTTAAGAAGGATGCACTTCAGGCGATTAGAGTCGGAGCTGTGTGTGGAGGAAGTGGGTTTGGTGAGGGTCCTGAAGCAGTTGAACTTGCAGGAAAGGCAGGCGAATGGGCCGTGGGTTCGTCCTGGGGTGGCTTCGCAGCATTGTTGTGTGCGTCCGGGGTTAAGGGCGAGGAGAGTTACGGCATCATATGTGATTCTAGTGGGTTGGGAGCGGCGGGGACCAGGGGGACGGGCGCTGGGCACGGTACAGGCGCGGACGGGCATAGACGGGCTTACCTTTGGCGCACCTTCACGCGCAGCGGTCGCGCCCCATGCGCGCCGAACCCTTCGCGCAAAAGCATCTGTAATATAGGGATAGTGGAGCGAGGGAGGGTCAGCAGGGAGGCGGGGTGGAGATCAGGGGAAGGAGGCAGGGCAACAACAAACAAGATGGCAGCAGCAAGCAGGCAAACTTAAAACAACACTGGGGCACAATAGAGGCGAGCGCGATGTCAAAGGCGGAGGAGCAAATACAATATGCAATAGCAGGCACTAATATTATTTCAGGCAGCACGGTGCAGGAACTGCTGTCGCACAAGCGCACTTTGGAAGCTTGAAGATGTTAATGGCCTCGGCGGATTTCAACAAAAATGCTCGGCGGTTGGGGCAGTCTAGCGCTACGCACAAACTAGGCTCTTCTTAAACTGTGCAGGCTCAAGCAGAGTGAGAGGTACGATCTCAGCGTTAACGATACCAGATCCAGGAGGCTGGGAGCGTGGAGCGGCCGCTTCTGCTGAAAGCAGGACGGTCCTCAGATGTTTCTGACATTTCTATGCGGTTGTTTCCATACCATCAATCAAATGGAGGGTGATTTGTTTATCACCAGTTTATATGTTCAACAGAAGACTATTCACCTGAATTAGTCTATCCAGTGTGACAACATAAACATTGAGCAGGCTGGGTGAATAAACTGACCCTTGATGGAGTCTACAGATCATTTTCTTGATACTAGTACTCAATGGGACAGGCACATGTTGTGGCCTCTGTCTCCATTAAATGGCTTGAACCATTGCTGGTGGGTGGGGTCTCAGATTCTGATGCCATGGATCCTGTTCACCAGCATCTTGCATCGATTTGTATAACTGATTATATTAAATGTTCGGTACAGCCGCCCTCAAGAAAACTGTACTCTTCAAGCATGCCTCCCAACAGAACCATTTCAATGTCTGATCATTGTAAATCCTACTTTTTAACAAAGGTGATAACACATTTATAGACTATTTTATCTATTCTTGAATATCGCAACTAACATCTAGCCATGTCTACATTTAACATATTACTGGTCAGCCAGGGCCTCTACAATGGGGGGCTTCCCTTAAAAGACTAGAGCGTGGAGAGAAACATTGAGGATCTTACCAAGGTCTGGTTACACCAGGAGTGTACCTAAGGAACACCACACCTGAGGATCACCAGATGATCACAGAACCCACAAGCTGCTGTCAAAAGAACTAAATGCTTGAGAACCTTAGGACAAAGTGAAAAATGTGTGAGTATGTATTGTCATTCGTGGACCTTATATGCACCCTTTCAGCTTCACTTATTGGACCCTTTAGGCACTCCTTGCTTTCTCGTGTTTGATCCCTCCGCAGTCCCTACCTGTTCGGAGTGTCTACTTCGCTACTCATGGAAGCCTCCGCACTAGAAGGAATCATAGATCATCCTGAGCTTCATAAAGTAGGTGATGCAGACAATGCAATCTATGTTCTACAGTAGATATTTTAAAAGTTGTTAATTTGTCTTCGCTGTATTGCTGTAGCAGGTAAGGCTTTTGTCTATTAATATTGCAAAGTTTGCTGCCTGAAGTCACATTGAAGTTGGTAATCTGCTGTTCAGGGCAACCTTAAGGAGCACCTGACCCCCTCCACTCAACCACTCCAGGCAAAATGGTCATTTATAAGGTTCTTAAATTCTTATAGGCATTGTCAGCTTACTGTGATCAATCTCTATGCTGGCCTGGCTTATTTCTTTTCACTGAGTATTATATGGTTGAGGCCTTGATATCACTGGCTGATTTTCTTATCGTACAGAAAACCAGAGTCCAGCCAACTGTCCCACACTCACTAGAACAGTGAAGTGGGTGGTGGAATAGACATGTTGGTTCTTTCTGTTTTTATTCAATGATATAATAGAAGAACTATGGTGCCAATACTTTTTTGTCTGGTGTTCACTTACATGATGGTGTATGAGCAGCTAATTAACATGCAGAGTCTTTGTTCAACACACTTATTACAAGCTGCCAGAACAATCACTAAATGTTTGGAATCAACATAAACAAGCCTCTGATCTTGCTATAAAAAGCAGATTTTCCAAACTAACAAAGAAAAATCCTCTTTTCGTGAAAGATATGGAGGTGATCATTTTCTACATATATATATATAGTATTAATTTCTACTCATTAACTATCATTGTTTTTTTTTAATTACTGCATTAGGAATGACAGCAGCAGTGAGAGTTCATTATTCTTGCCAATTACATTTCTGTTCCTTTCAGATGTGCTGGGCATATTGTTTTTCCTTCTGAGACCTTAACCTCATCAATTTTGCCGGCCAAAGCAGGCAATGTCAAAGCCAATAGGACTCATCTTTTAATGGTGAGACCTGACCTTTAGGCTTTGCCGGTACTTTTTCTGATGATTGCCGTTCAACATCGGTAAAAAGAAAAAAATAGCTTGTTGGCTGATACAGCATTGGTTAAAAACAACAAAACAATGTTCTGTGAAGCATATGCCCACATGTGCCATTATGTATTCCTGTGTAGACAGAACAATGCTACAGCAGCCCCAGTGCCCCCATGTGTGTACTTACATGCATTATGACAAGTGGACATTATATTTTTTATTCAACTTACCATTCCAAGATGGTGGATGCACATATTGACATGGGTATTCAAAAATATATTAAAAAGTGCAACAAGCACTTTTTCTTTTTAAGGAGTGACCAACAGAAAATTCAGCTGCCAGAATCTCCAAAAAATGAAAATGTTTTTTTTCTTAAAACAAAATAGAAAGACCAGGAGTGGAGGGGATCTAGAGTACGTGCTAGTAATTAGCAAGGGAAGCAATGGAGAACAGACCAACCAGGCCAGAGAATCAAAGGACATGTGAGTGGTAGAATAGCGGTGCAACACAGACAGCGTGGAGGAGAGGGACACAGGAGCTTCATTATGGAACCAGCACACGAGGAAGATGGAAAGAAAACCCATGCACTCACATGGCTTGCTGATGGGGGGAAAAAGTCGTTTGCAGGATATGTGCAGTGGAAGGATACAAGTTATCCAGTCAAAAGGATGTGCATGCGGGGAATGAGATTTTGATATCTTATCTGATCACCTGGATACCTATCTCATTCAATCCAATTTTTGGATCGATTATTGACTGTCATTGAGTAAAAGGCAAACCCACATAAGTTAAATCAACCCCATAGACTGGCACAACTCTGAAGAACCACTTACGACTGGTAAAGTTTAAAAAAGTTTAATATAAAACCAAAGTCAATTGCAAATACAAGCCTCTCAATATAAGATTCAACAAGTATACAGGTAGTAAAAGGAACATAAATTCCCTAAAGAATCTCAATCTACAAAAGAAAATAATCAAAACCAATTCTAAAATCAGCAAATTGAATAGCATAGACACAAATTGAATACGATGCGTCATTTACAGAAAAAGAATGAAACAAGTTAAAACTGTCCCTACTCTATACTAGATGACATCCCTACTCAGCAAGTCCTTTTACCTAAAAAGGTGTCAGCCGCTTGACTTCCAAAGAAGTTCAAACTCTCTTAGTCTCTGATGGAAACCTATGTCGAGAAGCAGTACCCTTTCTGCCTACCCATCCGCTCTCTAAGGGTCCTCGGCCTACTGCTCTCGCTCCCTTGATCTCAGGCCATCTGCTCTCCTCTCTCCCCGGGGTGCTGTCCTTAAATACAAAATCACAGTATGGGTGGAACGCCCCTTTGAGACGCCCACCACGTACTCATTTCACGTGGTCCCGCTTCTGGGTTTTTCCATAGTTTCGTCTCTTCGAGTCGTCTGTTAAGTTGACCTTGCTTCTCAGGCGCCGTCTCCATCTTCGTGCTGGTAACCCCATGACATTCCAGTTGACACCTCCAGACCAAAATCTATCACCTCAACAGAGCTCTATTCATTACAATTGTGATTGTAACCCCTTTTGGTCCTGTGAACAGACACTTCGAAACAAGACCCCAAATTCCAAGCGTCCCTTATCTCACTAGGCCATAAACTTCGTCCAGCATTGTCACTTTAATTTAACGAGACCTTTGACTCTTAGCTCGCATGTACAGATCAAAGCTATCCCCCTATTCCTGTGAGCCCACTAAATTATATGCAGTGGACTACTCTCTTGCGAACCCTTGGTCCGTTAGGTTAAAATCACATATGAACACACCATTCTAGAATTCCTACAAACTCTTCTACGCGGTATGACTTTTAACACACATATATATAATCGAATTAGCAAATCATTGATTATAATCGAATCCATATTACATAAAAATACAACGCTATACTCTCGTTCTTACACAGTGCTATATGGTCTGCACATTTCTTCGATTTACATTTCATCTCTTTCTCCGTTTAATTAATTACATACATATATGAATTCTGTTTAGCACGTTCTACTGTTCTTAAACATTTTCACATATTTCTACTTTAGCCCATCCTATATACGGGCCTTTCTAATTCTAATGCACTCTCTAGAGTAAATACAGATACATTTCCTATTACTTAAGTTACATATGCTAACTTTACGCTACAGTCTTGTAAATATGGTACGGACATATTTTTCATTCAAATTGCGCTCTCTCAGTTCCCCCCTTTGATGACCTCTAGGGGTCATCACTAACACCTCAATTTGAATGTTACTTTACACAGAACTAGTTACAAGGCTCCCTCTTTTTATCGTCTCGAGAGCTCTCAAACTCCTATACTGCTGATCTTGCAAAGCAGCTAATCTCCTTTCTTGCTCTCTCATGGACCTTTGCAACCGGTTTGACCTATACCATTTGTACAGTCTCACTAAACCCCACAATATGATTATGCAAATCAATATTATTAAGACAGGTTTCAAGATGTACCAAACAACACTTTTACCGAGATTGGCAAACCAACCTCCAACTTTTCCCATTCCATGACCTACTTTTTCCCAAACATTTACTTTTGTTAAATCTTCGATTTCTTGATGTATCTCAGTAATGTTCTGTATAACCTTCTCAAGTGGTTTTGAATTGTCTGGAATGTAAGTACAACATTCCTGGACCTTCAGAGCCTTGCAGACTCCGCCCTCTTTTGCTAGCAGAACATCTAAAGCAAGACGGTTCTGAAGAACCATTGCCCTAATCGACTGCATCTCTCCTTCCACTAGCATCAATGACCTTGCAGTACTGGCAGACAGTCTATCCACAACTGTAGCTAGTCTCCTGATCTTAACATCATTAAGTATCAAACCTAAAAGAGGAAACATGTCTCCAAATACGTCTCCAACTACCTCAGCATCTCCTACTTCTCTTTTCCCTCTTGTCGAAGCCTTTCCCTCTATGATCTCTAAATCTTTCGCATGATATATTTTGGGGAAGACAATTGCCAAATAACATGAACCATACCAATTGTCAGGCAATTTTACATAGGCATTTCTTCCACATACAAAATATACATTAGGAATCGCTTGCATCTCTTTCATAAAATCCTTCGTATAGTATTCTAACCTGAAAGCATGTTCGCAACTAACTTCACCTACAAATACACTCTCATAATATGTCTTGCTTCGAGTCAAGCATAACTTCCCTTTCTGCGTTCTATCCAAAGCTATTGGACCATTACTACCCTTCCTTTTGTGTGCCTTTTCCTCTTCGGTCCAATCTGTTTTCCATTGTCCTGACATTTTTAGAATCTTCTGCCTCCTGTACCGGTCATCTACTTGTCCAATGAATTTCTTCTCAATCTCTGACACTTTGCAAGTCAGATTATTTCGGCGTGCATATGAAGTATCTAATGTATCCCAAGGAAGAAAGAATTTTGCTAATCTATCTTCCTTTTTGTAATAGTCCCACTTATTCATTTGTTTATAATTCGGGACTTCAGGCAGTACCGAATCATAATTTGAAAAGTAGTACTCAAACCCTTCTCGACCATAAAATATACTGAGCAATAAACTACATGTTATCCCATATGTCAGTGGGAGGTGATGATATCTGATGCCTTCATCTACAGAAGCCGGCAATTGCATGCAAACATAACAATCTTTGGCCTCCATGGCATCAATATACTCGTATAATAACTTGGCATATGCGTTTGATCTAAAATTTCCCTGCGACTCGTCTACGTGTAACCTACGGGCTTCATCTGCCAGTAACGCCTTTTCACGGATTTCATTGCTCTCCTCCTTCTTCCCAACAAGAGCAGGTTTCAAAGTCGTTACAGGCTTTACATCTGTTGTCTCCTTTACACTTGCATGTCCTATTATGTATGATATGGTAACTACTGTGATGATAAGAGAAATTACTACTGCTATTAGTGTGCCTATTATGCATTTGGTTTTTCGGTTTGGGTTGCCAGTCTCCATGTTATCAAACAACTTGGCTCTTTCCTTTTCGAGGAAAAGTTTTTCTTTTTCAAGTCTTTATTTGCTTTATTTGATTTCTCAGTCTGTGAAGCACTCTTAACCAACAAAAGTCTCTTTATCTTCAGCAACAGACAACCCTAACCCTTCTCCGTCCTCTAAATGTAATCGTAATTTTATTCTTCTTTACACTCGGCGCTAGGTTATCTTCTTCTTTATAGCTTAATCACAAAAGTCTTTATGCATCTACAATGATTCTAGTGCCAGCAGCTCTAATGGCATATTCCAACAGTTCTAAACGAATTACTTTTCTTCCTGTGCTGGTATTGGATGACCCAAAGTTGGAAACTCTAATCGATTAAGCACCAGGTCTTTGATCCGACTTAGGTAAAGGGGAACGGGGAGTGTGAAGGTCAGTAACCCCTCAGTCTCGATTCCAGGCGTCAACATCCATACCTCCACCGTCACAATTGGATCGAGATTGGTCACCTGCACCTCTCTCACTCTCCCAGATCTCTGTCCCCAAGACATCTGCTGCTAGATAGGTCCACTCAGGGGTGGCGTATCTTCTGCAGGGCACACGTACTCTCCTTGATCTTCTCGGACTCTCAGAGCCTGAGTCCGTAGCTCCTTTGTCTAGATCTGAATCTTCAGAGATCGGGACAAGAGTTCTCTCTGGATCTGCTCTCAAGGTTGACCTTCTCCTTCTTTCCGGCCAACTAGCTTCTCCATTCCTTGTCCTCCTTGTTCTTGGACTCGTTTCTTGACCACTTACAGCTCGTTCGGTGTCTGACTCGAACTCCCAGCTACTTTCCTCTTCTGAGGCCGCTTCGGTCTCACTGGTGTCCTGACCGTCATCAGCCTGTTCCGACACAGGCTCAGCCTCTTCGATCACCTCTACAGCTTGACTTTCCCTCTCTGTGGCTTCTCCGCTTTCCGCTGGATTTTCATCCGAGAGAGGAGCTGTTTCTTCCAGAGGTGCTGGAACTCTTCGGGTGTGTGAGGCGTGTATCCAGTTGGGCAAGCCTCCACACTTTACTGCAGTGTTCGTAACTAGTATGACTTGGAATGGTCCACGCCAGCGCACATCTAGACAGTTCTTCCTGACATGCTTCTTCACCAGGACCCAGTCCCCTGGACACAGGTCATGGCACAGGTCCTGAGCTGATGGAACCTCTGCAGCCTGCACCTGAAGGGACACAGAATGAATGGCGTCAGATAGTCCCTTGCAATAGTCCAGGATCAAATCGTCTGTGATGTTCAACAGTGCTGCAGTCGGAACCGATGGCAGTCTCATAGCTCTCCCCATTAGCACTTCGTGTGGAGAGAGACCTGTCCTTCTATCTGGTGTGCTACGTATACTCATAAGGACCAGTGGAAGTGCATCAGGCCAACTCAAGGACGTCGATGAACAAACTTTGGCGAGTCTGGATTTAATGGTGCTGTTGATTTGCTCTACAATCCCCGAAGCTTCTGGTCGATAACTACAGTGGAGCTTCTGGTCTATACTTAAGGCTGAACATAGCATCTTCACTATTTCGCTGTTGAAATGTGTTCCTCTGTCCGATTCCAAAGAGGCCGGCACCCCAAACCTCGGTATCAGTTCTCTAAGCAACAATTTTGCTACTGTAAGTGTGTCGCACCTACGTGTAGGGTAAGCCTCAACCCATCTGGAAAATATACAGACAATCACTAAGACGTATCTGAGTCGATTGCACTTGGGCATTTCAATAAAATCCAGCTGCATTCTATTGAAAGGCCCCCCAGGCCTCCCTATGTGGCTCAAAGTAACTGGTGTTCTCTTTCCTACGTTTAGCTGCTGACAGATCACACAACGCTGACATACTGCTTCTGCCGCTACTCTAAACTTCGGATTGTACCACGTTTGTCTGAATACTCTCACCATGGCATCTCTACCTATGTGTGCTGGTCCATGCAATCTCCTTGCCATTGGACTAACAAGTTCGTTTGGTAAAACTGCTCTCCCATCTGCAGAGATCCAAAAATCCATCTCACCTTTGGTACAACCTGCTGTTTCCCATGCCTTTTTCTCAAAATCAGGTGCATTCTCCTGGACACATTTCAGTTCATCCCACGTGTCTACAGTTTCTAACAACATAGTCAAATCAGTTCTTTCCTGTATTCCCCCCACTTCTACCTTGGTGAGAGAATACCCCTGTTCCGCACAGTAACGTGCGACTTCATCTGCGTATCGGTTACCTTGCGACACAAAATCGGTATTTTTTGTGTGCGCGGTACATTTAACAACCGCTATAGCTGCTGGACCTTGTAATGCCTCTAACAATAATCTCACGAATTCTCCATTCCTAATGGGAGAACCCGAGGAGGTCATGTAACCTCTTTGAGACCACAACTGCCCATAGTCATGAACTACCCCGAAACCATACTGGCTATCGGTGTAAATGGTGACTCGAATTTTATTGCCTGCCAAACAGGCACGGGTCAAAGCAATGATTTCAGCTACCTGAGCGGAATGTACTCCTTCCAGGCAGGCGGCTTCCACTACTCCGGTAATGGTACAAACTGCATATGCTGCTCTCAGCTGACCGATATCGTCTCTTACGCATGAACCATCAACAAAGAATATTTCATCAGGGTCAGTCAATGGCTCATCTACGATATCTGGTCTTGGTTTGGTACATAGTTCAGTCACATCAAGGCAGTCATGATCTGTACAAACTTCATCATCAATTTCATTAGGAAGTGGCATCAAAGTAGCAGGATTCAAGACAGAGCATCTTTTTAGGGTCACATTCTCAGCAGCCAATATGACTTGCTCATAGCGCGTGAGCCTGCTATTCGTCAGATGCTGAGTCTTGGTCCTGGTCATTAACAACTCCACAGAATGCGGTACATACACCACTAACTGGTGTCCCATAACCACATTTTCACACCTTTCAATGCTGACACCCGTTGCAGCAACGGATTTGAGACATCCGGGCAACGCTGCGGCTACTGGATCTAAGGTAGCCGAAAAGTATGCAACTGGTCTACGGGCATTTCCGTGTATCTGGGCCAAAACTGACAAAGCACAACCTTCCCTTTCACAGCAGTAAAGCAAGAATGGTTTCTCGTAATCAGGCATTCCCAAAGCCGGGGCACGACACAAGTCCTCCCTCAGCTGCAAAAACGCCATCAAACAATCTTTGTCCCATGGTACCGGATCACTCACCCCCTTGTGCGTCAGTTTTTGTAATGGTTTTGCCTTCAGTGAAAAGTTGGCTATCCACTGCCGGCAATAACCAACCATGCCTAGAAACATCCTGACTTCTCTTTGTGTTTTGGGCGCACTCATTTTCATGATCGCCTCTATTCTGTCTGGAGACACCTTCCGTTTTCCTTTTTCAATCCTGTGGCCCAAGTACTGTACTTCTGTCAGACAATACTGCAATTTACTGGGAGACACCTTGTGTCCGTTCTCGGCCAAGTGATTTAGTAAGGTGATGGTGTCTACTTTGCAAGCTTCCTCAGTTTCTGACGCCACAAGTAGGTCGTCTATGTACTGGACCAGAACCGAGTTCATGGGCAGTACTAGACTTTCAAGATTTTTCTTCAGCAGCTGGTTAAAAATCGATGGGCTTTCTGTATACCCCTGGGGAATACGACACCAGGTTAAAACGCGATTTTCCAGCCTAAAAGCGAAAAGATATTGGCTTTCCTCATCTAAGGGGATTGAAAAGAAAGCCTGGCACAGGTCTATCACTGTGAACCATTCAGCTTGGAACGGTATCTGAAACAATATCACTGATGGATTCGGTACCACTGGACAACATGAAACAACGATATTATTAATCTTTCGAAGATCCTGCACTATTCTGTATTTCCCACTAGGCTTCTGCAAACCCATAATCGGGGAGTTACATGGACTTCCCACGATTTCCTTCAGTATTCCCTGTTTAATCATGGATTCGATCACAGGCTTTATTCCTGCAATCGTCTCCGGTGTCAACTTATATTGTGGTGTTCTTGGATACTCGGCATTGGGTTTTACCATGATCTTTACCGGTTCTACCCCTTTGATCAGTCCTATTTCTTCTCCAGTAAAATCCCACACCTCAGCCGACACCATCTCCTTCAAGTCCTGTGGAAGCTCCTCCACCGTTAAGGTAGGGTATAGGTCCACGCATCCCTGCGAGTTTACAACCTTAAAGTCGGCATCATCATCGTTAGTCTGCACTTCTACTCCTTCAGGTGTGCAATATATGGTGCAGTTTAGTTTACACAACAGATCTCTCCCTAACAGACACACAGGGCTTGAATCACAAATCACAAACTGGTGTTCATCACTATATTTCCCTATCTTCACTGATACTGGTTCTGTCAGAGGATTCGTCATTCTCCTATTTGCGACTCCTACCACCTGGATCGTTTCTCCCGACATTGGCAGACCTGGGACTACCGCCGATCTCAAAGTGGATCGAGTGGCCCCCGTATCCACCAAAAAGGTCGTAGGACATCCAGCCACCTCAGCCTCCACATATGGTCCTCTCTGATCCACCTCCAGGGCTGCTCCTAGGGTACAATCTTCTTCCCTATTCACTCGTTGCCCCGTGAGGGGATCAACGTAGTAGCATTCCTCTCCTCCTACGAACAGTGGCAGTTGTCTATAGGTTTTCCCTCCATTTGCAATTCGTGGCGGTTGAGGGAACTGAGCTCGAGGAGTCTGAGTCCCCCCTTTGATCAACTTTCCCTTCGGGACCACTGTTCCCTTTACCAGGCTGTTCTGAACCTCATCCTCCTCCTGTTCTAATTCCCCCATCTCGACATTATAGGGACACTCGCGTCTCCAGTGTCCCACCTCGTTACACTGGTGGCACCTAGTCGTCTTTTTCAGTGTCGCGATATCTACCCTAGGTCTCGGTTTTTCCTCCTCATCTCTGCTTTGATTATTCTGTTTCTTCCCTAGGGTTCCTGTTCCCTGTTGCCGCTGTCCACCCTTTCCAGCTGATTGCATCTGCACCAACATCAGCTTCTCCTTAAGTTTCTTTGCTTTCGTATCTATTTCATCGCTGCAATACCTCGCATACCTCAGGATCTCATCTAAAGGTTTGTTTTGCCAACAGATCAAATGCTGTTGGATCATTAAGCTTATGTCTGATCTCAATCCCAGGACGAACTTCGACACAAACTGTCCCATGTCTTTAGGATCCATCACGTCCAATCCACTGTACTGTTTGAATGCTTTCAGCAATCTCTCATAGTACTCGTGAACGGTCTCTTTAGGTTCTTGAGTGGTTCGATCTATCTTAACCCAGTCTATGTCCTGCAACGGCACTTTCTCTTTCAACCATGCCATTACCCTCTCGTACTTCTCCATGACTTTCTCTGATGGTCCATTCGTCTGGGCATCCCTCTCTGGCTCACAAATGGGCCATTCAACACTAAGCTTACATGCCGTCCACAAATCTCCGGGTACTACAATGTCAAACAGGGTGTTCAAGTCGACCCACAGCACTTTAGAGATCTTCACGAACCTCTCTACCTGTTTGTACCATTCTACGGGATTCTCCCTTAGCTTTGGGAAGGAATTGGTAAATGCCGCTAGATCCCCCCTACTCCAGGGCACATGCACGTAGTTTCCGTTCGCGATTTCTCGCAAAGGGAAAGCTTCCATTCGCATTAGCTCTCCCTCCGGGGACCTCGCAAGTATGTTCCTTCTGACGGTTCCCCTCTTGGACCATCTTTCCTCCCATTTATCCAAATCCCTCCACAATCTGATACTCAAGATCAGTTCCTTTATGTGTATTTTCAGCCCAATCGTCCTACGCTCATCTAGATCCTGATCCGTGCAATTTAGCCTATGGTTACCCTGTAAAGCTTTAGTTCGTGATAAGTCTATCATATACCTGTTTGCCAACTCAGATAATTTTTCATGAACTGACCTCGCTTTCCGAGTAACATCCTTAGCCATAAACAGTATTTCATCCTGTTCATACAGATCGATCCTTTCCATTGGCAATGTGCCGTCTATTATTTCCTCCAAATCTGATTTTAAACTGATTACATCGAGCCGTTTTGCTTTTATCTCAGCTCTCAGTACCTCACTCCTAGGTGGTTCCTTTACATCCCTCTCACCCCCACTACGAGTCCTACGTCTAGGCACAGGTGAGTTATGAGGAGTCCTTCTTGCTTCTCTTTGTTCCCACCTCTCTAGGTCCCAAGCTTTCCCATCTTCCCTAGGGGTATGGTGGAACAATGTTCTATTCCCCATTACTGCATTCTGTCTTTTCGGCTCGGTCTCTCTAGATGCAAGATAGGATCCTCCGTTCTGTTCTAAATCACTGCAATTCCCTTGCTGTCTGGTGTCACTCAATAAACGATAAGGTCCCTCACAGCCCTCCATGTTCCCGCGATCACATCCGTGATCACCGGATACTTGGCGAGACCTTTCGCGACTCCCCATACTCTCGTGACTCCAATGTCGCACATTTTCGTCCGGGGTATGGTGAGTGCACCTGTAACTATCTCGGTACTCCTGTGTCCTTCGTTCTCCCTCACTAAGGATGGGGCGAGGCACTCCCCCACATCCTGTACTCTTGTCTTCACACATTTGTCTATTGCCACCGATGGTATGGCAAGTATCTCCTTTGCTTCCTTGACTCCCTCTCTCCCACTCCGGACTGCTTTCGCCAGCTCCGCAGTGAGAGAGGATCCTATCCTCTTGATCTTTCCATTCGGTTCCTGTTTCTATTCTTTTATTCTGAGTCTCTACGGCAGCATCCCATTCTTTCAAGTACTCTCTTAATTCCTTAAAGGATTTCGGTTTCGGTCCCCTCAGGTCCATCTGTCCTCTCGGACCCCCCTGTTCTATCCAGGGATCCGTTACTGGATCCAATGGTGTACTCCGACTCCTTGGTCCTAGCAACTGCCTTTGGGAATTGATCGTATTGTTCCTACTTTCCATCTCTATCCTTTCCCTGTCCCACCGTGCCTGTTCCTCCTGCTGGGCTCCCTCCGGGTTATAAATTGACACTATAGGACCTATGGTAACAGGTACTTGTAGAGCATCGGGCAGTTGATACGACCTTGCACACTCCGGTTCTGGCACCTTCTGTACCACAAATCTTCCTACTACTCTCTGTACGGGACTAGATTGAGGTATTTCCTCACCTTTCTTGGGTTCCCACTCTGATGTGGGGAGCGGTCTATATTCCTCCTTCCTAGCCCCGTCCCCCTGCTGTAGTTCGGGACTTTCGGCTTCTCTGTTGTACGGAGGTGGTCTGTCTAATAATAGCCTATCTATCAGAATATCATCCGTCTCGCTGTCCTCATCCTCTTCTGGAGGTTTCTTTTCTCCCGTAGCCTCTAGCATTGGGTATAGTTTGTCTGCTTCTATTCTTTGCACCCTCCACTTTTTAGCTTCATCATCCCATTTAGCATCTTGCACTGCTCTTACTGATCGTCTCACTCTTTCTTGGCGCCTATTCAGGCTCCTGTCGTGTGCCGCCCTGAACCATGCATTAAGGGCTTCGAACTGTGTTGGCCTCGGTAGAGGTCTTGTTGCGAGCATTACCGCTTTCAGTTGATTCAATGCTTCTAACCTAAACGTCCCGTATCTCGGGAACGTCAGTTCCCCATTTCCTTCTGTTAGCTTACTCCACTCGGAGATCCATAGTATTGAGTGTAACCCAACATTCACAGCCATATAATAAGCTGGTGTGCCTTCCGGTGGGGCTTCTTCCCCTGCATACGAGTTTCCTCTATCTCTCTTAAAGATCGCCCTTAAACGTTTAAAACACTTCATTTTCAAGAATCTACGATTTCCCTTAATTCTCTTCCTTATTTACTTCCCGATGGCGAACCACCAATCCCTGCGCGGCTCTCGCTGACCAGCCTATCCCAGCGCGGCTCTACGCTGACGTCACTTGTCCCCTCTGCAGCAGTTCCCCTCCTTTCTCAGCTCGCCTCGCGGTCTTGCATGCGTCTCATTCATACACCGAAAAATGACTACTTCCGACCAAGCGATCACTTTTCTTGACTGTACGTCCACAGTCTAACTGTAATTGTCACCTCAACTGACGAGACGTCTTTCACTACGTTCAGACGCTCGCCTTAACTGATAGGTTACTTACACACAGTAAACATCCGACCAGCGTCCGTTACTCATACACTCACTCTGGCATTCCCCCTATCTCGGTCCTACGGGCGATCAATGGTACCTCATGACCCCCTTCACAATGGTAGACAATTACTCTGGATGTTCGATACACCCGAACCACTTAAGCCCTTCTCTGGACTTAAGATTTTCCCCGGTTGCGCGCGCTCACAACCTTCGCACAATCACACTACAGGCATTCAACTCCGCCTGACATTACGACACAGGTACAACACAAAACACCGCAATCTGGCAACGCATGACCCTTATACTCACTCTCGACCGACTCTGCTGCTTTTCTCTCTCGCACCGTCAGCACCTTCTTCGGCAGGGACTCTTCTTCTGGTCGTCGATGACTAGGGGCCTTGGGGTAATCTAGACCTAACCTAGGTTGCCTTCCTCAAGAAGCCAACCATCTTTCTCTGCTACCAACTGCGGGGAATGAGATTTTGATATCTTATCTGATCACCTGGATACCTATCTCATTCAATCCAATTTTTGGATCGATTATTGACTGTCATTGAGTAAAAGGCAAACCCACATAAGTTAAATCAACCCCATAGACTGACACAACTCTGAAGAACCACTTACGACTGGTAAAGTTTAAAAAAGTTTAATATAAAACCAAAGTCAATTGCAAATACAAGCCTCTCAATATAAGATTCAACAAGTATACAGGTACTAAAAGGAACATAAATTCCCTAAAGAATCTCAATCTACAAAAGAAAATAATCAAAACCAATTCTAAAATCAGCAAATTGAATAGCATAGACACAAATTGAATACGATGCGTCATTTACAGAAAAAGAATGAAACAAGTTAAAACTGTCCCTACTCTATACTAGATGACATCCCTACTCAGCAAGTCCTTTTACCTAAAAAGGTGTCAGCCGCTTGACTTCCAAAGAAGTTCAAACTCTCTTAGTCTCTGATGGAAACCTATGTCGAGAAGCAGTACCCTTTCTGCCTACCCATCCGCTCTCTAAGGGTCCTCGGCCTACTGCTCTCGCTCCCTTGATCTCAGGCCATCTGCTCTCCTCTCTCCCCGGGGTGCTGTCCCTAAATACAAAATCACAGTATGGGTGGAACGCCCCTTTGAGACGCCCACCACGTACTCATTTCACGTGGTCCCGCTTCTGGGTTTTTCCATAGTTTCGTCTCTTCGAGTCGTCTGTTAAGTTGACCTTGCTTCTCAGGCGCCGTCTCCATCTTCGTGCTGGTAACCCCATGACATTCCAGTTGACACCTCCAGACCAAAATCTATCACCTCAACAGAGCTCTATTCATTACAATTGTGATTGTAACCCCTTTTGGTCCTGTGAACAGACACTTCGAAACAAGACCCCAAATTCCAAGCGTCCCTTATCTCACTAGGCCATAAACTTCATCCAGCATTGTCACTTTAATTTAACGAGACCTTTGACTCTTAGCTCGCATGTACAGATCAAAGCTATCCCCCTATTCCTGTGAGCCCACTAAATTATATGCAGTGGACTACTCTCTTGCGAACCCTTGGTCCGTTAGGTTAAAATCACATATGAACACACCATTCTAGAATTCCTACAAACTCTTCTACGTGGTATGACTTTTAACACACATATATATAATCGAATTAGCAAATCCTTGATTATAATCGAATCCATATTACATAAAAATACAACGCTATACTCTCGTTCTTACACAGTGCTATATGGTCTGCACATTTCTTCGATTTACATTTCATCTCTTTCTCCGTTTAATTAATTACATACATATATGAATTCTGTTTAGCACGTTCTACTGTTCTTAAACATTTTCACATATTTCTACTTTAGCCCATCCTATATACGGGCCTTTCTAATTCTAATGCACTCTCTAGAGTAAATACAGATACATTTCCTATTACTTAAGTTACATATGCTAACTTTACGCTACAGTCTTGTAAATATGGTACGGACATATTTTTCATTCAAATTGCGCTCTCTCATGCATGCACAAGAAGAGGAAGCAAAGTCGTTGAATAAGAAGCAAGCAAACAAATGAGATTGATAAGAAAAGCCTGGCAATTGTAAGCAGTGGACCTACCCAAAGCCAAGGGCATGTATTGGTATTGTCCACAATAGGTCTTTGACAACACACAGCTAAAACCGTATTTCAAAGTGCATAGAAGTTTACTATTGAACCATATGACTCATGGTTGTTTTCCTATTGTTTTGTTTTTGTCTTCCCGTGGGATTATGGGATTTGTTGCCTTTACTGCTGTTCATTAGAGAGCCATTCCTAAAAACAGGGATGCCCTTCTTGTTAGGAAAATCTGCATTCAATCACCTTCTTTGAGTCAATTCTTGCATGTGTTGTTTGCTGAAACACAGGGTAGATAGTAGTACGAGGTTTCAGTTCAGCAATTTTCAACAAATTAGATGCCTATTCTCAAAATATCTTCTGTATCAATTTATTGACTAGCTCGACTTTCTCTGCAAGAGTTCTTTAGCTTTAATTGAACCAGGGACTGCTAAATGTTTGCACATTATTAATATGAACTGTAATAGTTTTGTTGCAGCTAAAGGTCGATTTTATGGGTTTGTTGGAGCCAAAGGTAGGCCATATAGATTCCATTGACTGGGGTAGTAAGAAGGTCAGGCTCTGCTCGACAATTTCTTGCAACTTTATTTCTCATTTTTAAACTCAGAGCCTCGGCCTTTTGAGTTTTTTCATACTTCATATGCCAGCTTCAAATACAAAATATATAGGTCAAACTAAAAGGCAGCTCTTCATATGACCTTTTCTTAACCTGTAAAGCAGATCCAGTGCAGAAAGATGTAAAGTAAATAATAAAATGGTTGTTTTTCCAGAAGAGGGAGCCAACACCTGCTGTCGCATGGTAGCATATTTCGCTCTGTTGAGTAATTTCATCTATCAGGCTGATGTCAAGAAGGATTACTGAGCTCTCAGGGCCATGAATAGGCAGTCTTGGTGTATGACATGTGATGAGTTGGGTGGTCTTTCTTTGACTCTCGTCAGTAAAAGTTCATTAGTGCAGTTGATGTCATCAGACGTTAAATCCGTTTTCGTCCCTAAAACAATGTTTCACCGACGATGTAATTGACAGAGCTCGGTTAAAGACGAAATAAACTCAGGAAGAATGGAGGTCAAGATTAAAATGCATGGAACAACACACAGGACCATTAATCTGAAATGTGCAGACGTAATCTAAAACTTTGTGAGTGAATGAAATCATAACTGAACAAATAAAGGAAAGGAAACATCAGTCTGGATAATACAATAAAAGTGGTTTAATATTATCTTTCTAGTGGACATTTTATTTGGACATTGTATCAATGCATGGCCTATCTTTTCCACAATTTCAAACTAGGAAGCATAATGGAAAGAAAATTATGCTTTAAAGCGAAAGTTTTTAGAAGTTTGCAGTGTCACAGCTTGTGGTATATGTAGCTGTTAAATGGTATTTTTCAAGCTTGGCAACACCTTGCTTTGCTTTTTCTCAAGGGTGACTGAAACTGTCTTGTTTCAAAACGTGTGCACATTTTGTGCTCGAGTGCATATCTTGTTTAGTTGTTCCTCACTAGTGACCCAACTCTGAGCACTCGCTTACAAATTGCTTGCAAAAGTGCAGGTTTTTTTCTGAGTCGCTCCATGCAGAATTATGGGTATTTCACGTGGTTTTCTTAGTTTTAGCAAAGTACCTCGTAAAGAAACACTATGCAGCTGAGCGGACAATTTACTTGCAAGGGGGGAAAATGGCGGCAGGTTGACGCCGGTCGCTGGAGTTCCCGGACCAAGGAGGGATGGCAGACAGAAAGGAGCCGAATGAAATGCGCTGAAGTGGCAAATTGTATTATGAAATAGTAACGCAATCGTCTTTTTTCCTCCAGAGGATTATCTGTAACTAGACTGCATGGGATATGACGTGAGGCGGCAGCAGCGGAGGATCTGGTTGCGGGCAGTGGCTCTCCGGCAGTAGACCCGGGCGGCTGTAGCGTTGGCCGGCTTCCGGGTCGGTCAAGGTAGAGCTAGCACAGGAAGGCAGGCTTCGGAGAGAATACGCACTGGATCTAAGGAGGAGCGGCCTGAACAACTCAGGGGTATCTGTATGATACTAAGGAATGTGGAGGTAAATGGACCGCATTTACAGGAGACACTTAAGGTACTGCTGGGGCCGATGGAAAGGGACCTTCCCCTGAAATTATTCTCTTCCATAAAAGAGAGTTTGAAGGTGGGGGTGGAGAGTGCCATTGATTCTACAGGAGCAGGTACGAGCGCACCGAATATGCCGAGTACGGGGGAGGAGGGCACCCCAGTTAGCTCAGAAGCCGGAAAAGCGTTGCAAGTTAGGAGCCGATATCTATTACGCCTAGTCCCTGAGGGAAAAGGCAAAGGTGGGAGAAGCAGGGAGCAGGTAGTGTGGGACGTAGTAGTGGTTTTCCCAAAGAAAAAAGTGCTGTGGGCCTAAGGAGGTGCGTGCACATACGAAGCCCCTACCTTCTCTTAGTTCCTACTTTAGGATAATGTAACAAGTTACAGTATCACAGGGGGTGAGGAGCAAGGTGTACCCAACGATACAGACAGAACCGCTCTTCCTTGAAATTCACTTCTCCCTGTTGGCTGGGGATCTACAATATGGGAATGGGCCAAGCTCAAGTCCAAGGTTGAATTTAAGTCCAGATTTGGGCCTGAGACCCACTTTTGATAATAGCACATCAGCTATGGCAGGGGGTCCAGGCCAAGGAGATAAAATCTCTCAGGCTGAAGGAGAGACCACTGGTCAGGTGGAAAAAATTATTCTGAACTTGAGGCTTGAAATTCTCACACATTTCAAAATATCTGAGAGCAACCAGAAAGGGATCCAAGACAAGTGTGGGGTTCTGGAGGAAAAATTGGATGATATTTCGAAACGTACAGGAATTTTGGAAGGAGAGGTGAAGGCTTTGTCTACAGTTGTGTCTGAGAATTCCAGAAATATAGAGTCTTTGAAATCTCTTAACAAATTCCTGCAGGACGATTTGGAGAGGCTCGAAACCCAGTCTAGATGTAACAACCTGAGAGTTCTTAGTATCCCAGAAGGGTCAGAGAAAGGGTATGTTAAGAGTATCATCTGTAACTTACTCAGAGAAGGAATATTGCATGATAGGACAGATCTTAATCATGAGAAAGAGATTCAGAGAGTTCACAGGGATCCCTTTAAGTTAAAACCCGCTAGGAAGACACCCAAAAATATTCTGATCAATTTCCTTACATATGCTGGTAAGGAGTTGGTGTTGGGGCATGCCTTGAAGGAAGGATCTTTGAAGCATGGAGACTTTAATTATCAAGTGAGATCGGATTTAGGCAAAGGAACGGCACAGAGGCAATGGGAATTGGGTACAAGGATGAATGAGTTACATAGTAAAGGTGCCCAGGTCCAGATGAGGTTCCCAGCATTGTTGAAAATTATGTTGCAAAATAAAATGTATAATATTAGTAGTCCAGAAGAGGTTGATACCTTCCTAGCACAGATGGAGGGATGAGTTTTCTGTCGCAAATTTGTTTTGTAAGGTCTCCTAGCGGATGAAATAGGTGCTAAATATTAATTTCATTATGTATTGTTAGGCTTTCTCTCTTTAAGTATACTAAGAACATTCATATATCACTCTTTGGGAAGGGGGGGGGGTCACGAAGGGTGGATTATATCGCCCAGGGAGAGAAGAGGGGGTTTCCGGGGGTGGAGTAGGATGGGCACTGGATGTGGGGAGCATGGGAAAAAAGAAAAAAGATAATCCTCTTTTTGCTTTTTCTAAGTTGGGTTTTGTCATATATGGGTTCGATCCGATTAGGAAGTCTAATCAAGGGTCTATGTTTAAGGCAATGAAGGAGCTGAATGGGGATAGAGCTTGGGGTTTCAGGTATAACTAGCTCAGATTTAATAAATTTTTTATCCTGGAATGTTAACGGCTTGAGATCAAGGAAAAGGTGTCCCAGGTGACATACTATCTAAGTAATTGTGAAGCGCAAATTATACTGCTTCAAGAAATTCAACTAGAAAGGAATGAGTGTAGGTCATGTTTTAATAACTTATGTTGGGTCCAGGAGGTAGTGTGCTCAGACCAGAGAGGATGCACTAGAGGAGTGGCTTTAATTATTAGGAATAATTAAGTAATTAGGCTACTAAAATATGAATCGGATCTTTCTGGTAGATGGTTAGTAGCTATTTTATTGATTCAAGGCAGGTCAGTAGTGTGTGCAATGTATATAGATGGGGAAACTGCTCCCAGTTCTTGGTCTGAGGCTACGGTAACTCTAATACTAAAACAAAATAAAGATCTGCTGAGAGTCGATTCGTACAGACCGATATCTCACTTGAATTCAGATTATAAGATCTTCTCAGGGATTGTAGCTTCAAGAGTAGCAAAGGTTATAAAGAGAGTTACTCACTCAGATCAAAAAGGCTTTATAACAGGGAAACAGCTTAATGAGCTCACTTTCTCGATGATGGGGGTTGTGGATATGGCGGAGGCTCAGAACTTACCTCTAACTATAGTAGCTGTGAATGCAGCTAAGACCTTCGACCAAGTGCACTGGGCACATCTTTGGGAGACCTTAAGTAGTTTTGATTTTCCACAGAACATGGTGAGAGCGGTCCAAAATCTTTATCATCTCGCCAGGGTGTTGGTAAATGGAGATTTATCAGACTGGTTTAACATCACAAGGGGCACAAGCCAGGGTTGTCCCCGGTCCCCACTCCTCTTTAATTTGTATATAGAGCCTTTTGCAAATTCGATTAGAGTGGATCCCTCTATTCTCCTTTTTAAGTCCTCTGGGTTTGTAGCAAAACTGGCCCTATATGCAGATAACCTGATTCTCTATACCACCAACCCCCAGGATGCCATCCCTAATTTGATGGTGAAGGTAGAGAGCTTTGGTTTAATTTCATGATATAAGTTGAATGCGGATAAGACCGAAATTATGGAATGGAATCAGGAGATGAGCAGTCGGGGTTCAAAACTCAAATGTGCTACCTGGATATATTGATCACACAGACACTCGATGACGTCCCCTGAAAAATTGGGGAAAAGTTCAACAGGAGATAGGGAGTCGGCTGACAAGATGGGCCAACTTACCTTTGAATATATATGGTCGGGTAAATCTTATAAAAATTATTGTTCTTCCCAAAATCACCTTTCTGTTTAATTCTATTCCTTTAACTTTCCGGAAGGAGGATATGGCCAAGCTCCAGGGGAAAAAAGGTACCTTCATTTGTGCCTCAAAGGGACTCATAATAGCCTTGAAATAGCTGAGGTGAAGGCTAGAAGCAGGAGGTTTGGCTCTACCTGATTTGCTAGAGTACTGTTATGCCTTTCACTTTAAGAACGTCCTTATGCTTGCTAATAAGACAGATAGGTCACCTATGGGTTTACTTTTTGAGGCATTGTTAGCTGATGTTTGTCAAGGCCAGTGTCACTACCTTCCTAAATATGGAGACCCAAAGTTCTGCAAACAGGTGAGGTTGTAATGTAATGTATGTGTCTTGTAAAGCACACTGCTGTCCTGAGGCATCGTGGCGCTGTAGACCGCTGGGGAACCTGCCCTGGCTATCCCTGTGAGATGGTCCCTATTGGGTATCTCCAAGGTGAAACCAGGCATCCCCGGCAAATGTGGGGGGCCGTTGTAGAGATGAGGCAAGCTAATGCCTGGAGTTGCCGAGTGTGATCCCTGGTTAGAGTAAGCACTGAGGCGAGAATTATCGAGTCCGCTGACCCTGGTCCACGACCCTGCCGCGTCGGGAATTGAACCCTGGTCCCAGGCCGTTCTCTGCTTCCAGGTCTGCTGCCTCTAACCAGTGAGCCACACCACTCCACAGAGATTGAAGATTCTGAGGTCCGACCTAAGTACCTGGATGTATGTGCGGTAAGGGCGGGTATCCCATATTATTCAACATGGGCTCTGATTTGGTAATGCCCGGATTGCTTGATGAATCAACTTAGTCAGCCTTTAAAATCTGGGGGGTGTTTTATTGGGTTGATCTTAAAATGGGAACAAGCCTAGTGTGTTGGGAATTGTTAAGCAATTGCACCATGGGTCAATTGACTAGAGTTAAATATTATCTCCTACGTTCTTGGTGGTCATCACAAGAGTGGGCGAAAGAGGAAGATGACTCGAGCCACAATCAGGTGATGAGAACTGACCGATGGAAAAAGGAAGCAGCATATTGGTATTGGGCTTTCCTGGAGGCGGATGAAAAGATCGATTACGAAATCTCCAACCTATGGGTAGAAGAGCTTGGGGATGGTGATTTGAAGCAAGTTTGGTTTGATTCTTTTTCCATTTTACGAACAGTGGTAAAACCTGCCTCGCTTAAACGTAACTATTTGTTTACTACCCCTAGAGTTTATTGGTCTCCAGCTAAGCTTTCAAGGGTTGCAGGCAACTCGTACATCTGCCCAAGATGTATGCTTCCTGTGAGAAGTTGGCCCGATATGCAACGTTCGCTATTCTAGCGACCGCTATGTATCGTTCCAACGACCCTTATGGTGTTTGGTTGTAAGTCAACCTATAGACCAGCTATCCTAGTAGCGTGGATACGAGCAGTCTAAGGCTAAAGACTCGAGAGGGCGTGTTAAGCCAGCTGTTTACCACACATGTACCCCTTGAACACCCAGTGAAAGGACACCACACAAGTGTTATGAAAATAAACAGGATATTTATTAAGAATCACAACAACCCTGTACTCTTTATGAGGACAGGGTACTAAGCACAAACCAAATCTCTTTAGCAAATACTTCAAGTGCACAATTAAAACAAGTGTCCGAGGACACGGAAAGGTTAAGGTCTCGGGCGGACCCGATAAGGCAAGTCGGAAGCGAGGGACTCGGGACCCTAGAGTAAGGAGGCTATGCAGGCACCGAAATGCCGAGTTACCTAGCCACGAGGGCTGCGGCTGCACAAGTCTTACAGGCGTCGGGGTCTTCGCTGACGAGCCAGGAGCCGGAAGAAAGGAGTTGCTGGCCGGCGACCAGTGCTGAATAGTTTGTAGAGATCCAAGCCTGGATCGGAGATTGATGAAACCTGAAAGCAGAGGGGACCAAGTTCGTACTACTAGCCAGTAGTCAGAGGGTACCAGGAAGGCACCGGTTGGCCGTCACCTCGACTAGGTGAGTGGGCGACGCTAGGCTCTGCAGTCTCACGGACCAGGAGGCGTTGTCGGCGACCAGGATGGAGGTGCGAGCTGTCCCACGAAGGATGATGCTGTCGGCGTCGCTGGGCCCAGGATGGGGCAACAAGCCTTGGCAGATCTCAGGGCCACGGGGTGGGCCTAAGATGGCGTCTTGAGTGGACCAGGAGGGTCCGGGGTGCTTCTCGCAAAGATGGAAGCAAGGGCCAGTCTGGAGCAACCAGACCAGCAGTGATGATTCTCGGATGTCGTCACAGAAGGGCACAAGCCAGCGGCGAGTGACCAGACAACGTGCTGAGCAGCGAGCAGAAGGGCCCCACGCAGATCGTGGAGATGCTGGGAGACTGCACTTCGGTGCTAGAGCGGCTCAGGGTCGGGGTTTCTCGGACCCCAGAGCACTCACCAGAGAGTTACCTCGATGGTCGTGCTGGTTTTTAAGAGCGTGCAGGTTCTGATGATGGCCGGTCCCTCGAGGTCTCGTCGCACCCACAGATCACAGCTGAGCTGATGACGTGGGTAGGGGTCAGAGGTGCCAGGGAAGCCGGTTCTCGTCGAGCTGGGCCGTCGGATCCTTGAGGAAGGACTTGCAGCAAACCGCAGAGTTCTTAGTTGGTGCCTGCTGATGCAGGGTGACTACTCCTTAGCCACAAGGGAGAAATCTTGAGAAGAGTCTTGAGTGTCCTTTCGTAGAAAGTAGTTCTTGATTCAAAGATGATCTAATTTGGAAGGGTCCCCGCTCCGGTCTTTATCCTAAAGAAAGGGGTGGGTACATGACTAGGTCCTGCCCTAAGGGTGGGACCAGGAAGGGGGGTAGTTACGCCCCTCTCCCCTGCCGGACTTTCCCCAGGCCAGGGCTGTCGCCCCTGGAACTGGTTCTAACCGGCAGATGCGTAGTGAGCACCGGGGGGCCACTCCGCAGTCACCTTCTCGCCAAAGCCCTACCTACCCAGAATACACAAACCCTGTCTGGGACGGTGCGAACAGCGCCCTCGACAGGAAACCCTTTGTCCAAGTGCTCCTCGCTGGAAGGACTCCCAGCAGCAGGAGGTCAGACTTGTGTCTGTGGTGGCAGCATCCATTTTGTGGAGCTGAGGCTTCAGTTAACTTTAACCGGGGTTCACAGTTACGTACATGTCGTGTCCCTCTAGAAGGGTGGGATGCTAACCTCATCGCCAGAGTTGGTGAGAGGGCAGCACCCCGATTCGTATGACACCTTACTCGACATGCCTTGATAACGCGACACCGGAGTTACCGATATGGTACGCGTTATCATGGAACAGCTATTGGGTCTTGATTCCGCAAGCTGCAACCGGGCTCGGCTCGGGCCTGAACCTAGCTCACACGAGCCCACGCACTCTGCCTTCAGGATTGTTAAGGCCTGCCATAGGAGTGACTGATAGGAACTCGGGTGTCCATTGTATGGTTAGATATAGAGCTACTATACCTAAAGCGAAGGGTGGTTACACGTCTTCGCCCCAGCTGTCGTGCAGCCAGTTGTGTCAAATTTAAGAGGCCAGCCAGGGGTGGCATAATACATGCTGCAGCCCCTGGCGGCCCTGGGTACACCTATGCCCTGCGTTACGGGGTCTGATAAGGTGGCCCAGTACCAATTGGTAAATGCACCTAGGGTACATATCGTAATTTAGAAAGAGAACAGCCAGGCTGTGGGTCTGATTAGCAGGCCCACAGCCAGAGAAAGTCGTAAACCAGTGAAACAAAAGCAAAAAAATCTGGGTGATCATAGGATTGCAGACCCTACTCTCCTACATGACCCCCCCCCAAACGTCGGAACACTAAGCTAACCTTGACCAGGTGAGTCTTCTTGTTCTAAGTGGAAATATCTGGAGAGCCCATCGGCATTGCCATGATCAGTACCAGGTCTGTGTTCCACTGTAAAGTCCATCCCCTGTAGGGAAATGGACCACCTAAGCAGTTTGGGGTTTTCACCCTTCATCTGATTTAGCCACAAGAGGGGCTTATGGTCGGTCTGAATCTTGAAGTGAGTGCCAAACAAGTATGGCCTCAGCTTCTTCAGGGCCCAAACCACAGCAAAGGCCTCCCTCTCAATAGCTGACCAATTCTTCTCTCTAGGGGTCAGCCTTCTACTTATAAAAGCAATGGGCTGGTCTTGACCATCAAAATTCAGTTGAGAAAGAACAGCTCCCACACCCAACTCAGAAGCATCTGTTTGGACAATGAATGGTTTGGAGTAGTCCGGACTCTTGAGGATAGGCGCCGTGCACATGGCCTGCTTTAGGTCATCGAATGCTTTTTGACAGCTCGCTGTCCACTGAACCTTTTTTGGCATTTTCTTGCTTGTCAGTTCGTTTAATGGTGTCACGATGGAACCATAGTTCCTGACAAACTTCCGGTAGTATCCAGTCAGGCCCAAGAAAGCTCGAACCTGAGTCTGGGTGGTTGGAGGAGCCCAGTCCCTGATTGACTGTATCTTGCTCTCCAGTGGCTGAACCTGGCCTCCACCTACAAGGTGGCCCAGGTATACAACCTGTGTCTGCCCTATCTGGCACTTGGTGGCCTTGATAGTAAGACCTGCTGCTTGCAGTGCCTCTAACGTCTTCCGCAGGTGGACCAGGTGATCCTCCCAGGTGGAGCTAAAGACAGCGATATCGTCAAGATACGCCGCGCTGAAGTCATCCAGCCCAGTAAGGACTTGATTCACCAACCGTTGGAAGGTGGCAGGTGCATTTTTCAGACCGAAGGGCATCACCACGAACTGATAATGCCCACCAGGGGTTGAAAATGCGGTTTTAGGTTTGGCGTCCTCAGCTAACCTGATTTGCCAATACCCAGCTGTCAGGTCAAACGTACTTAGGTAGTTGGCCGAAGCCAATCTATCGATAAGCTCGTCTGCCCTTGGTATTGGGTGGGCGTCAGTCTTAGTGACTGCATTGAGACCCCTGTAGTCTACGCAAAACCTCATCTCTCTCTTACCACCCTGGGTGTGAGGTTTCGGCACTAGAACTACGGGACTAGCCCAAGGGCTATCCGAGGGTTCAATGACTCCCAGCTCCAACATTTTCTGCACTTCACTCTTGATGCAGTCTCTAACGTGATCAGGCTGCCGGTAGATTTTACTCTTCACGGGCAAGCTGTCACCAGTGTCAACCTCATGGGTACACCAATCGGTCTGGCTGGGTGTTAGAGAAAACATATGTCTGAACGACTGAAGAACCTGTTTACAGTCGCTCTGTTGATGTTCGGAGAGGCTGCCACAAAAGACAACACCATCTACCGATCCATCGTCAGGATTCTGAGTGAGCAGGTCGGGGAGAGGGTCACTCTCCTCCTCCTGTCCCTCATCTAGGGCCATGAGCAAACTCATGTCCTTCCTGTCGACATATGCTTTTAGCCTGTTGACATGGAGCACCCTGTGGGGGCTCCGGGGAGTTCCCAGGTCGACCAGGTAGGTGACCTCTCCCTTTTTCTCCAGGATGGTGTAGGGCCCGGACCACTTGTCCTTGAGTGCTGCTGGGGCCACTGGCTCCAACACCCACACCTTCTGTCCGGGCTGGTAAACAGTCAAGACAGCCTTTTGGTCATGCCAAGCTTTTTGGAGTTCTTGGCTGGCCTTAAGGTTTTCAGATGCCTTTTCCATGTATTCAGCCATCCGCGAGCGGAGGCCAAGCACATAGTCCACTATGTTGGTTGCAGGCTTTTTGAGAGGTCTCTCCCATCCTTCCTTCACCAAACACAGGGGTCCCCTTACAGGATGCCCGTACAAAAGTTCAAAAGGGCTGTAGCCAACCCCCTTCTGTGGGACTTCTCTGTAGGCGAACAAGAGGCAGGGGATCAGGACGTCCCATCTACGCCGAAGCTTTTCCGGTAGTCCATGAATCATCCCTTTTAGGGTCCTGTTGAATCTCTCAACAAGCCCATTGCATTGTGGGTGATAGGGTGTAGTGAACTTGTAGTTAACACCACATTCCTTCCACATAGCAGTTAAGTAGCTCGACATAAAGTTTGCACCTCTGTCGGAGACGACCTCCTTAGGGAAGCCCACTCTGGAGAACACTCCAACTAGGGCTCTTGCCACAACAGGGGCTGTAGTGGTCCTAAGGGGAATAGCTTCAGGATACCTGGTGGCATGATCCACTACCACCAGTATAAACTTGTGCCCTGATGCTGTAGGTGGTTCCATGGGACCGACAATGTCGATCCCCACCCGTTCAAAGGGTACCCCCACCACAGGCAGTGGTATAAGGGGGGCCTTTGTCGTGCCACTTGACTTACCACTGGCTTGGCAAGTGACACAGGAGCGGCAAAACTCCTTGGTATCTTCGTTCATGTGAGGCCAGTGAAAGTGTGAGACGAGCCTGTCCCACGTTTTCGTCTGGCCCAAGTGACCTGCTAAGGGAATCTCGTGGGCCAAGGTAAGTAGGAAACCACGCTGAGACAAGGGTACAACCAGCCTCCTGGTCATGCCAGGCTTGGGGTCTCTTGACTCAGTGTACAGGAGTCCATCTTCCCAGTATACCTTGTGGGTACCTGTGGCGTTCCCAGCAGCCTCAGCAGCAGCCTGCTGTCTGAGGGGTTCAAGAGAAGGGCAGTCTAACTGGTCCTTCCCCAGGTCTTCCCTTGAGGGTCCCCCTGAACCCAAGAATTCAACTTGATCAAGTTCGAATTCCCTAGGCTCAGTTTCCCGCAATTCCTGTAGGTCAGCCTCCTCCGAGACTTGATCCTCGACCTGGGGCAAGTGGGAAGGCGCAGCCTTAACCCTACTGCTCTTTTTCTTGGGAGGTGTCTGGTCCTTTGTTCCAGGATCCAGCACCTGTTCAGTGGGGCATTTCCTGACCTGTGACCTAGTCACGGCGAACACATGTGCTGGCAAACCTAACATTTCCATGTGAGTCCGGTGCTCCACTTCTGACCATTGTGACGACTCCAAATCATTGCCCAACAAACAATCCACTGGGAGGTCTGGACTAACTACAACCTTCTTTTGGCCAGTTACCCCTCCCCAGGAGAAAGCTACAATTGCCATACTGTGATTGGTAGTGACATTGCTTGCATTGGTCACCAGGAATTCTGTACCTGGCATGATCTGTCCAGGGTCCACAAAGTTAGGCGTCACCATGGTGACGCTGGCACAAGTGTCCCTATAGGCCTGAGCCATTTTTCCATTTATGAAAGGCGTCTGTCGGTATTTGCCCAAAGAATTGGGGCTTACGTCAGGGGACACGTCCACGTCCCCTGTACTGACAAGGACAGCCTGAGTGAGTGTGCCAACTAAGTTGTCACGCCCCTCAGAACCCAGGGTTAACCCTACTAAACCCTTGGGAGGCGCACTACCACTGCTGACTGTACTAGGGGGCACAGGTGCCTTAGGGGCTGCAGTGGCAGGAGTCTGCCCTCCTCCTTTCTTGGTGCACTCACTAAACCAGTGAGATTTACTTTTACAGTACCGGCACCATCTTTTGGATTGGCCTTCTTTCTTCTTTTGGGGAGCCTGACCCCCACCCTCTTTGGGTTGTTGGGGACCTGTCGAAGACTTCTGGTCACTTTGTTCCCCTTTAGAATCTTTACCCTTCTGGTCTGCTTTCTTCTGACCACCTTGATTCTGGCCCTGGTTCTGTTTAACTCTTGTACGAACCCATCTGTCTGCCTTCTTTCCCAATTCTTGGGGAGAGGTCAGATCCGAGTCGACAAGATGCTGATGCAACAACTGGTTCTGACAATTGTTTAAAATTTGTTCTCTCATCATCAAATTATACAATCCTTTGTAATCAGTAACCTTACTGCCCAGCAACCAGCCCTCAAAAGCCTTAGTGGCACAATCGACAAAATCAAACCAATCTTGAGACTGCGTTTTCTGGGTATCCCTGAACAGCACCCTGTACTGTTCAGTGGTTAGGCCGAACCCTTCAACGAGCGTATTTTTCAAGATTTGGTAATTGTTAGCATCCTCTACCCTTGTGGTGAGGAGCTTGTCTCTTCCTTTTCCTTCAAAGGAGAGCCACAAGATAGCTGCCCACTGACTCTGGGGAACGCCCTGCACAGTGCAGGCCCTCTCCAAAGCAGTAATCCATTTGTGGATGTCGTCCCCTTGTTTAAAGGGGGGCACTATCTTACCAAGGTGTTTCGTATCGAAACTCTTTTCCCTATTACTAGGTACATTGCTGCCACCAGTGGGGACTACCCCACTTAACTGTTGCTCTCTTGCAAAGGCAAGCCTCTCCTTGGCCAGGGCAAGTTCTTCCCTTTCAATCCTTAGATTAGCTGCCCTTTCCTTAGCTTCGTACACTCTCCTCTGGGGGGACGTCATCCCTCTCTGAGACGAGTTGTGAGAGCCATTGGTTTGAAGGGATCTGCCAGAGCCTCTTGACAGAGATCTGGCTCGTCCGTTCCCAATGTTAAGCTGACCTGATAGTGGCCCCAGGGGTCCCCCAGTACCGCTATCATGTTTGCTTAAGTTGGACCTGCTTAGTCTGACGACTTCTACCTGTCCCTTATCTGCCTCATCCCCAGAGAGATCCTCATCCTCATCCTCCTCCACATCCTCGTTCTCGGTTGCGAGGTGAATGAGGTCAGGATCGTCTCGGGTTCCCTCGAGGGGAGGCATGTCTCCTTCTGGATTAGAAGAGCTACGAAGTTTCTCAGCTCTCCTGGCATCATAAGTCTCCAAGAGACCAATCAGAAAGGATGTTGTGGGGTTAGACCCCTGCTGAATCTTCCTGGAGTGACACAACCGTCTCAACTCCTTGAAGCTCAGCACAGTATATCCTGAAGGGATGACCTGTGGAGGGTCAACTGACACAAGGGGAGACCCAGAGTTTCCTCCTTTGTCCGACATACTGTTTCTAGTGTGGTGTAAGTGATGCACCTACCTACACTATGTGTTTACCTACTGTTCCCTTGCTAAGAGTTGTAGCCAAGGTGTGCTAAGCCTTGAGGAGCTACAACAGCTGGTTCAGTAGAACTCAGAGTATTCTAAGCTTTTAGTTATATGTACTAACAGTACTTGTGCGATCTTTCAACAAGATATTCTTAGGATACGTGTGGTAAAACAACAGCAAGCTCAAATCCCAACCGCTGCTCACCAATGTGAGAAGTTGGCCCGATATGCAACGTTCGCTATTCTAGCGACCGCTATGTATCGTTCCAACGACCCTTATGGTGTTTGGTTGTAAGTCAACCTATAGACCAGCTATCCTAGTAGCGTGGATACGAGCAGTCTAAGGCTAAAGACTCGAGAGGGCGTGTTAAGCCAGCTGTTTACCACACATGTACCCCTTGAACACCCAGTGAAAGGACACCACACAAGTGTTATGAAAATAAACAGGATATTTATTAAGAATCACAACAACCCTGTACTCTTTATGAGGACAGGGTACTAAGCACAAACCAAATCTCTTTAGCAAATACTTCAAGTGCACAATTAAAACAAGTGTCCGAGGACACGGAAAGGTTAAGGTCTCGGGCGGACCCGATAAGGCAAGTCGGAAGCGAGGGACTCGGGACCCTAGAGTAAGGAGGCTATGCAGGCACCGAAATGCCGAGTTACCTAGCCACGAGGGCTGCGGCTGCACAAGTCTTACAGGCGTCGGGGTCTTCGCTGATGAGCCAGGAGCCGGAAGAAAGGAGTTGCTGGCCGGCGACCAGTGCTGAATAGTTTGTAGAGATCCAAGCCTGGATCGGAGATTGATGAAACCTGAAAGCAGAGGGGACCAAGTTCGTACTACTAGCCAGTAGTCAGAGGGTACCAGGAAGGCACCGGTTGGCCGTCACCTCGACTAGGTGAGTGGGCGACGCTAGGCTCTGCAGTCTCACGGACCAGGAGGCGTTGTCGGCGACCAGGATGGAGGTGCGAGCTGTCCCACGAAGGATGATGCTGTCGGCGTCGCTGGGCCCAGGATGGGGCAACAAGCCTTGGCAGATCTCAGGGCCACGGGGTGGGCCTAAGATGGCGTCTTGAGTGGACCAGGAGGGTCCGGGGTGCTTCTCGCAAAGATGGAAGCAAGGGCCAGTCTGGAGCAACCAGACCAGCAGTAATGATTCTCGGATGTCGTCACAGAAGGGCACAAGCCAGCGGCGAGTGACCAGACAACGTGCTGAGCAGCGAGCAGAAGGGCCCCACGCAGATCGTGGAGATGCTGGGAGACTGCACTTCGGTGCTAGAGCGGCTCAGGGTCGGGGTTTCTCGGACCCCAGAGCACTCACCAGAGAGTTACCTCGATGGTCGTGCTGGTTTTTAAGAGCGTGCAGGTTCTGATGATGGCCGGTCCCTCGAGGTCTCGTCGCACCCACAGATCACAGCTGAGCTGATGACGTGGGTAGAGGTCAGAGGTGCCAGGGAAGCCGGTTCTCGTCGAGCTGGGCCGTCGGATCCTTGAGGAAGGACTTGCAGCAAACCGCAGAGTTCTTAGTTGGTGCTTGCTGATGCAGGGTGACTACTCCTTAGCCACAAGGGAGAAATCTTGAGAAGAGTCTTGAGTGTCCTTTCGTAGAAAGTAGTTCTTGATTCAAAGATGATCTAATTTGGAAGGGTCCCCGCTCCGGTCTTTATCCTAAAGAAAGGGGTGGGTACATGACTAGGTCCTGCCCTAAGGGTGGGACCAGGAAGGGGGGTAGTTACGCCCCTCTCCCCTGCCGGACTTTCCCCAGGCCAGGGCTGTCGCCCCTGGAACTGGTTCTAACCGGCAGATGCGTAGTGAGCACCGGGGGGCCACTCCGCAGTCACCTTCTCGCCAAAGCCCTACCTACCCAGAATACACAAACCCTGTCTGGGACGGTGCGAACAGCGCCCTCGACAGGAAACCCTTTGTCCAAGTGCTCCTCGCTGGAAGGACTCCCAGGAGCAGGAGGTCAGACTTGTGTCGGTGGTGGCAGCATCCATTTTGTGGAGCTGAGGCTTCAGTTAACTTTAACCGGGGTTCACAGTTACGTACATGTCGTGTCCCTCTAGAAGGGTGGGATGCTAACCTCATCGCCAGAGTTGGTGAGAGGGCAGCACCCCGATTCGTATGACACCTTACTCGACATGCCTTGATAACGCGACACCGGAGTTACCGATATGGTACGCGTTATCATGGAACAGCTATTGGGTCTTGATTCCGCAAGCTGCAACCGGGCTCGGCTCGGGCCTGAACCTAGCTCACACGAGCCCACGCACTCTGCCTTCAGGATTGTTAAGGCCTGCCATAGGAGTGACTGATAGGAACTCGGGTGTCCATTGTATGGTTAGATATAGAGCTACTATACCTAAAGCGAAGGGTGGTTACACGTCTTCGCCCCAGCTGTCGTGCAGCCAGTTGTGTCAAATTTAAGAGGCCAGCCAGGGGTGGCATAATACATGCTGCAGCCCCTGGCGGCCCTGGGTACACCTATGCCCTGCGTTACGGGGTCTGATAAGGTGGCCCAGTACCAATTGGTAAATGCACCTAGGGTACATATCGTAATTTAGAAAGAGAACAGCCAGGCTGTGGGTCTGATTAGCAGGCCCACAGCCAGAGAAAGTCGTAAACCAGTGAAACAAAAGCAAAAAAATCTGGGTGATCATAGGATTGCAGACCCTACTCTCCTACACTTCCCTCAGCAGATGATTTGCATTTGTTTATGCTCTTTCCGAAGATTCTTACCTATTGGGCCTCAGTTTGTGACTGTCTGGGGGAAGTAACTAGCAAACAGATCAAGGTAAGCCCTCGTCTTGTATTTTTTGCGCTTAATTAAGACGGGAATGCGCAGACAAATACAGTTATCACAATGTTTATATTTTATGTGGCTCTGTTGGCGAGGCGAGAGATATGTAAGCTTTGGAAATCTGGTAATCCTCCATCTTTTGCCGAGTGCCTCAAAAGAGTTATCTATATGAGCCAGTCTGATATGGCCTGTGACTCTTGGAGCCTGGATAAGGATTGGACAATGTTGGTGGATTGGAGAGAGAACCCACACAGGTCCGATGATTAAGCCAAACATGCTGTCGGTCCTGGATTCTCCTGCGTCTGGGTCCTAATTTGTGAAGGAGATGGAATTGGAAACCGCAGTATTCTTGTGTGGCAATGCCCTTATTTTCCCTCTTTGCATCTGAGGGGTAAGAGTAACCCCAGCAAGAGAGTTGGCAGAACGAGGACACAACAAAAAAAGCTATGCAGCTGTGCGCACCCCTATACTAACAGTGCAGAACTAGTTTTAGATTCAGCTTTACTTGACTGTTCTTGGTTCTGTTCAGAGGATGAACAAATGTGGATAAAGTGTGCTTGTCAATCCAAAACTCCATATATCAACATAAATACCTGTGTGGCACAATGGTGTCTTGATCTTAGTAGGGATGGCCAGACACATTGTTTTATCCAGGCATTTTAATATCTATATTTACAACAATAACCTTTTTTGTTCATTTAGCACTTGCTGTCTTTGCTCTGCATCTAATTCGGTAGCAATATGGAACACAAAATCATCGCTCTTTATCCTTCTAGATCTCATCGCCGGGTACAATTTATACCTGAGTATCAGAAGGAAGAAAATTGATTTGCTCTTGTCTTTCCTAAACCCATCTGAAGCCATTTTAAATGGAGGATACGCTGCTATGGAAAGGCCCTGGAGTACGACTGAAGTCCATTTGACATGCAGCAGGTGCAATCTTAAACTTTCTCTGCAGTACCTCTAACTTCATTGCCTAGTCATGAATCTACTCCAGCTACCTTCAGAAATATATTTCGTTTTCATAAGCTATACTATGGCCATTGGTAAAGTGCTCTTAGAACGGAAGTTCTGTATCAAAGTCCTTCTGTGTCACTGAGCCTGCAGTAGAAAAAAGTTCACTGAGATGTTTGATTCTGATCTCTAAAGTTCACCAGGAAGTTAGTTCGTCATGGAAGAGGGGGTGTATTTGTGCATCATCCCAAAATCTAAGATCTAGAATACAATTGTATCCCTCACAGAGGAGGTGTTGATGCGTGGCAGAATTTTAATGGATTGCACCAGGAATGCAGAGCCTGTCAATAGACTAAATAACCATTCATCATGAGAAGTTGGAATTTACCCCACAGCCCTTGGCAATGCCACATGGTAGTGCGGGGTGGACCAGCTGAGTTGTTCCATCGTGTGTTGCTTGGAACCTGTAAGGCATACTCCTAGTCATATGTAGTTGCATGCTTTGTCTGTACATCGGTCACACAAGTTATGACAATTACTAGCACGATTCAATAGAACCTCCAGACTACATGTGGAAGCACCAGAGGATCTGTCTCAGAAGTGCTGTGCCACCAGAAAGCAAGACCAAGGATTGAGGTTTTTATTTTCTCACAAATACTCCTCTCTCACTAGTTAAGATTATATTCCTACTACAAAATTAGAAATATCTACAGTTTCGACTGGAGATATTAAGCAAACAAAAGAACAAAAAAAGGTAGGGGTGTTCAGAAATAATTCTGAAGTTCAGTTCAACTCATTTATCACCCACAATGTGAAATATTCTTCCTTTCACCGTCTACCACTGTCCTATCTTCCAGGACTCTGCATCTTTAGACACTTTCACAACACCATTCTCCTACATTCTCACATGTCTGCCATTCACGGAGAGAGATCATTTTCCCTTTCTCTTCCCCTTGTAGCACTCCCCTCCTCTTTGGAGCACCTTTGGTAAATAACGCGCCTCTCCCTGGAGCTTTAAGTTATACACTGTGGTTAACTGACAGTGAGAATTTTCTAACCTTCTCTCATACCAAAAACATTTTTTTGTTCCAGCCTTTTCATCTATGGTATCTATTTTTAAGAACTGCTGGACTAATATGTAAGCCATCTAAAAGTTCCCCTACGCTATCATACCATTAAATATGCACATTCAATTGAGCTTTGTTTGGCAATATTATACATTTTTAAAAAATGAACAGAAAACCAAAATCCCTGTCAGATTATCTGCCTTTGGGGGAATTGATTTTGGGTGGTGTGCAGAAACAAGGTCAGACATTGCACAGTTTCCGAAACAGGGTCATGTATTTAACGACACTTTATCCTGTCCAAAACGTCTCCTCCGCGGATGTTGTTAGAAAACTTGAGCACCCCTCTCCTTCACTTTTAAATTAAGCCATTGTTATGTGCACATATGAACGTGTAGGTGATACCATCAGCTGCACCGCCCGCCGAAGGGGAAACGGCATCTCAACATGAGGCACTGTTTATAAGCAGGCAATTGCCTGTGGAGATGAAACTTACTTAACATTTGGCCCAACACCCATAAAATCCGAGTCTCAAGTAGATCTCTGAATTACCGAGAATGATTTCCTGCCGGTATGTGTCGGAGTCTGAGCAGGAGTCCACACCAGATGCATGCTGCATTGAATAAAGAACACACACATCCATTTAATCATCGCTATTTTACGAGGCAATTGTGAATTATGCTCCTTTTGCATTTTGTAATTAGAGGGCGGAACAGATGGTAAAGGCTTAGTTGAAAGTGATATTTCCATCGAAATAACCCATGTCACCGTTTGATTGTTTGCAATTATGGGGAAGTTTGTCAGTTCAGGGCACCAGGTTTCTGTTCCGCTGAGCTGCACAGAGAGGACGCGCTACCTAGGAAAACTGTTTTTTTCATTTTATTTTCGAATAAAGACCTGCGTTTAGATGTGTTCTGCTTCTTTTAGGGAACTGTGAACCGTATGCGCTGCATACGCGAGGGGGCGCCATCGAGCACGATTTTTCAAACTGTGGATAACTAGAGAAAGAAGATTACATACAGAATCTCAAACTCATTCGAATCAAAAACGTTTTTATTCATAGTTTTGATTAAATATATTTCCAGCAATGCAGTTGCCTCCCTAATAGGTTTATGTTTATTATTTGTCTCAAAAAGCACAAACTGCAAAACGTAATCAGGTGAGCTGAATGGATAGCGACTTGGCCATATTACAGTTCCAGCACCAGGAGGGACAACTCTGACGTAGGCTACTTAGCTCATAACCAAGTACCATAGTACAGGTTGCATACTTGCATAAAAGGCGTCTCTGACGTTTGATAGTTACACAAGTTACATGGGGGCAGGGAGTCGAAATTCAGGGTTTGACGTTTAGGAATGAATGGTCTTGGATAAAATAACCAACTCCCATTGGCATTTTTGAGGTCTAAGCTACATCTTACTGGTAAGACAACTGTTAATAATATACAGGTGTGAATTTTGAAAATGTACTCACGTTATTTAAAAATCGTGTGGGAGGAAAATAGTTTTCTTCTTTAAAAATCAATGAGAGTTTCTGGAAAGGTACTTTTCTGTACATACTGTTTTTTAAGATGAACTGGGTTTCTCCCTTAACTTCCGTCTTTGTCAGCTTTAATATCCGCAGCTGACCCTTTACCTTTGTGCAAGGCAACGTGATCACAGGACAGTTCATGATTGTCCCACCTCCATGTCTATTCATCACACTGTCAACATCTCAATTATTTTAGCCCACTTGAGTTTGTTCCAGCACACATACCATTGTCCTGAAGCTTCTCTATCCCACCCAATGCTGTGCCTCTTTCTCTTTTGACTTTATTCAAATGTCTTATTTCCAAATAATATGTAAATGTGAATTCAGTATTTGTAAAGCGCACAGCTACCCTGGAGGCATCCCACCGCGGGGGCCATTGGGAAGATTAAGCAAGCTATTGCCCAGAGTCACATGGTGCTGGGCAGACCCCTGCCACCTAGCCCGGGGATCGAACCGTGATCCCCAGCATCCGATGTCAGTCGCCCTGGCCGCTGCGCCACACCTCTTCCCTGTATGGTGAATAAACTGAAAAAATCCAGGAATATATGAAAAGAATGGATATTGCATGAGTAAATTAGAACACTTCTGCAATACCTATGCTTAACATCTTTCATTTCCATTACTCACTGATATATTTTTATGTACTTCTATGGGAGATTATCGGCAACCACACTGTCACAGCCCTGCCCATTGTTTTCCCGAACGTCCGGCTCATCCCTTCCACAGGAAGTGGTGTCCAAGGTTCAGGCTACTTGGCTTTGAAAATCCTGCACTTCTCGGCCCTTGTTTCTGAATCACGGGAAATAACACTCCGCTCCCTGAAGAAACATGATATCGTTTCTACTTTCCACTAGAAAAAAACACTCTATTTCTTACATACACCAAGCATAACATGTTTAAATCTTTTGGAGGAGATTGTGTGAGAGTCAAGCTCTTCTATTACTATGTGATATGTTATTTAGATCTATTCACTGGTTCTTCAAGAGGATGGAGAAAGTTCATAATTGTCTTTTTACCTTATGTTGTGCTTCATGGTCACTCAGGTGATGCAGATTTGCCGTATGGGCCCCATACCGGAGCCTTTAAAGGCCCTGGGCACCCATCCTTGAGGCCAGATCAGTGACTGAGTCCCAGAGACCCCCCTCCGGGGCACAGTAGTTTCCCTGCCAGCACTGCCACGGGCAGAGAAACATATACTTGTTCCTGTCTGGTGGAGCAATTTTAAATCTCCCCCAAATGGGAGCAAACATGGAATTGTGCTCCCAGCTAGCAGGAGATTTTTAAAATGATCCAGCCGGCTGTGAGCAGACTTCTGTTCTGCCGCGGGCAGCGAAACAGAACATATATTGCTGTAAAGATAGCTGTTCTCTCCAGGCAGGAGCAATGCATGCTTCTGTATCATGTGTGGAGGCAGCTTGTGCTGCTGTAGCTCTAGGGCTCACCCTGTAACCCCCAACGTGATACCAGGTGGGTGCCCTGCCTGGGCATCCAACCTATAAAGTAGAAATGCCCCAAGGGATGGGGTTCCCGGGATCAAAATAAGTTTAGGGAGGGGCTATGGAAAAATTGGACCGTTTTATCTAAAGAAAATTCAATTTCTCTTCAATTCTATCACAAAATGAGCTCTGATGTATACAAACTACCTATGCGCACAACAAAGCACATTCATAAACTACTCAGATTAGTACCAATACTTTCCGCTATTTACACATCGCGCACACTACTGATTTTGCTCCTCCCCTACCCCCTTCTTGCTTTGTTTTATTTCCTTTGGGACTTTATTTCAACCCTTGCCTTCTCTCCCTCTTTTCCCATACCTCACTTCATTCTTCCACAATGTGGATATAATCAACAATGCTCTGCTCTACACAGCAGCCCCTATGTCACACTCATGAGTCTCACATTGTGCCACCCCATGTTAAATGTGTTGTAAGCATTACATACAAAATGAATGCTTTGTCTTTCTTGACCCTTAAAACCAATGACATACTTTGAAATGAAAATGGAACCCTGCAGCATCAAACTCATCTAGGCAAAATTACAGCAGGTACATTGTGTGCATCAGACTTTAGGCAACATGGACAAAACCCACAAACATGACTGCACAAACACTTAGTAGAGTTACCACTTTCAGGCTGGTGCTCTCATATGGTGTAACTTGAAAGGGGTCAGAATGATCTTCTTAATGGTGTCACTCTTTCCATACCCCAGCCACTGGAGAGGAATAAAGCAAAGGGTAGATGGTAGAAAGGAGCAAGCAGGCAACATGTAGACAAAATTCTGGTAGGTGATTAAAAGGGGGACACGTCAGCATCAAGCACTACCTAGACACATTTACATTGAGAACACATCAGATTTTAATCACTGTGGATGCAGCCTACAAACATAAATGCACAAAAAGCTGATACAGTGGGCTACTCTCAGGCTTGCACTCTTAAACTGGGTCACATGTATGTTTTCAGAAGTGCTTCGAGTGAAGTTTCCTCTCAAGTATTAAGTTAAGCAAGAAGGGTGCTGTAGGAAAGAAGGATCTGCTTCTATGGTACCCCCACTTTTTGCCTGGGTGCTAAGCTGTGTTTGACTAGTCTGACTGGGATCCTGCTAATCAGAAACCCAGTTTATCTGCCTTCTTCATACATTGTCAAGTTCAGTTCTTAGGTACATCCCAGATTGGATACTGGGGTACCCTTATAAGTCCCTAGTATATGGTACCCATGTACCCAGGGCATAGGTACCCCAAAGGTCTCCCATGGGCTAAAGCATGTAGTATGCCACCCATAAGAGACCATACAAAAGGGAACTACAGATCTGCCATTGCAGCCTGTGTAAGTTGGAGCTTACAGCACTTACTACAGATATACGTTTCCTCTACCTAGGGCCAATGCAAATAAAACCTATAAATCACCCCTATAGCAGGCCTTTGGCAATCCTGAAGGCATGGTGCTTGGTTCTAAGTGAGAGGGTGCGCCTGCAGGAGCAGGACACCCCTGCATCCTACAGAGTCCAATCTCCAGGGTTGTCAGTGAAGCAGCCATATACCATATAAAGGAGCACCGCATAATTACGCTATGACCATCTAAACAAGCATTTGCAATGTAATAGGTCTCGCATTAGGAAAGTTTGCGCTATTGGTATTGTAAGTGACACATTTTTTATCTATGTGTTGGTTTTGAAAATAGCAAAATGAATAGCTTTGTCATTTAAAATGCCAATAGTTATAACTTTCGCAAATGTGATACCTATAGCATTTGTAATGCAATATGTGTTGTATTTACGTGACTTAGATATATTGATATTACAAATAACAATGGCTTTTATTTTTTTTAATAATTAATACTTAAATAAAAGTTATTGTAATGTATAATGGCAGTAGCTTAAACTTTTGTAAATAACCTTTGTGAAGATTATGTTTATTGTGACGGAAATCCAAGAAAAGAAGTGAAATATTAACATCTTTTTGTGACATTTGTAATAAAGCTTGAAGCATTGAGAGAGCATATTTGAACCAGTTGTTGTTGAATGGTTGCACAGATTGATGCTATGGTGGCGCTGAGTGATGTTGTTGTGGCGACGAATGATGCTGTGGCATTCAGTGATACAGTGGTAACGCATAGTAATGTTGTGGTGCCCCAGAATGATGCTGTGGTGGTGCTGAGTGATGCTGTGGTGATGCGACAGATAGACAGAGTGAGTGTGATAGATAGATAGAGTGAGTGCAATAGATAGAGTGAGGGGGATAAATGAGGGAGGGTGATAGATAGATAGAGGGAGGGTGATAGATAGAGTGAGGGCGATAGATAGATAGAGTGAGGGCGATAGATAGATAGATAGATGGCGATAGATATGAGTGTGATAGATAGACAGATAGAGTGAGGGTGATAGATAGATAGAGGGCGATAGAGTGAGGGCGACAGATAGATAGAGTTAGGGCGATAGTAAGGGCGATAGATAGATAGATTGATAGAGTGAGGGCAATAGATAGATAGATAGGTAGATAGTGTAATTATGTGGCATGTAATTATGTGGCACTGAGTGGTATTTGGAGTGTATGTTGTGTTGAGCGCTGTGTAAAGATGTAGCATATAATTATGTGGCACTGAGTGGTATTTGGAGTGTATGTTGCATTGAGTGCAGTGTAATTATGAGGCTTGTAATTATGTGGCACTGAGTGGTATTTTGAGTGTATGTTGCGTTGAGCGCAGTGTAATTATGTAGCACATAATTATGTGGCACTGAGTTGTAATTTGAGGAGTGTATGTTGTATTCAGTAGAGTGTAATTGTGTAGCGTGTAATTGCGTGGCACTGAGTGGTATTGTTTGGAGTCTATGTTGCATTGTAATTATGTAGCATATAATTATGTGGCACTGAGAGGTATTGTTTGGAGTGTATGTTGCATTGTAATTATGTAGCATATAATTATGTGGCACTAAGTGGTATTGTGTGGAGTGGGTGTTGTATTCAGTAGAGTGTAATTATGTGGTGTGCAATTATGTGGCACTGAGTGGTATTTGGAGTGTATGCTTCGTTGAGCGCAGTGTAATTATGTAGCATATAATTATGTGGCACTGAGTGGTATTGTGTGGAGTGTATGTTGTATTGAGTGCAGTGTAATTATGTAGCATATAATTATGTGGCACTGAGTGGCATTGTGTGGAATGTGTGTTGCATTCAGTGAAGTTTAATTATGTGGCGTGTAATTATGTGACACTGAGTGGTATTTGGAGTGTATGTTGCATTGGGTGCAGTGTAAATATGTGGCGTGTAATTATGTGTCACTGAGTGGTATTTGGAGTGGGGGTGCAGGTGGTGGTTGTGGACGTGGTGGTGGTGGGTGTGATGGTGGTGGAAATGGTGGACGTAATGATGTGGTGGTATTGGAGATGGACATAGTGTTGGTGGTGGATGTGGTGGACGCGGTGGTGGACATGATGGTGGTGGACGTGGTGGTGGTGGACATGGTGTTGGTGGATGTGGTGGTGGATGTGGTGGTGGATGTGGTGGTGGTGAATGTGGTGATGGTGGACGTGGTGGTGGTGGATGTGGTGGACGTGGACGTGAAGGTGGGGATTGTGGTGGTGGACGTGGTGCTGGTGGATGTGGTGGTGGTGGACGTGGTGGTGGTGGACATGGTGGTGGTGGACATGGTTTTGGTGGATGTGGTGGTGGTCGATGTACTGGTGGTGGACATTAAGGTGGACATGGTGGATGTGGTGGTGGTGGACATGGTGGTGGTGGTGGTGGTGGTTGTGGTGGTTGTGGTGGTGGTGGACATGGTGGTGGTGTATGTAGTGGTGGTGGACTTGGTGGTGGATATGGTGGTGGATGTGGTGGCGGTAGTGGATGTGGTGGTGGTGGACATGGTGGTGGTTGTGGTGGTGGTGGACATGGTGGTGGTGGATGTAGTGGTGGATGTGGTGGTGGACTTGGTGGTGGATATGGTGGTGGATGTGGTGGCGGTAGTGGATGTGGTGGTGGTGGAGGTAGACGTGGTGGTGGTGGATGTGGTAGTGGCCTTGTGGTGGAGGTGGTGGTGGCTGTGGTGGTGGTAGTGAACATGGTGGTGGTGGACGTGTTGGTGGATGTGGTGGACATGTAGGTGGTGGATATGGTGGTAGTGGTGGTGGACGTGGTGGTGGTGGAGGTGGGTGTGGTGTTGGTGGACGTGGTGGTGGTGGACATGGTGGTGGTGGATGTAGTGGTGGTGGATGTGGTGGTTGTGGTGGTGGTGGATGTGGTGGTTGTGGGGGATGAGGTTGTGGTGGTGGATGTGGTGCTGGTGGTAGTGGTGGTGGACGTGGTAGTGGCGGAGGTGTTGTGGTGGTGGACATGGTTGTGCTAGATGTAGTGGAGGTGGATGTGGTGGTGGATGTGGTGGTGGTGGATGTGGTGGTGGGTGTGGTAGTGGTGGACGTGGTGGTGGTGGAAGTGGTGATTGTGGTGGTTGTGGACATGGTGATGGACGTGGTGGTGATGGACATTGTTGGTGGTTGACATGGTGGTGGTGGATGTGGTGGACATGGTGGTGGTGGACGTGGTGGTGGTGGACATGGTGGTGGTGGACATCATGGTGGTGGACGTAGTGGTGGTGGAGATGGTGGACATGGTGGTGGTGGACGTGGTGGTGGGGGACGTGGTGGTGGTGGATAAGGTGGTGGTGGATGCAGTGGTGGTGGTAGTGGTGGTGGATGTGGTGGTGGTGTGGGGTGTGGAGGTGGGTGCGGTGGTGGAGGTGGGTGTGGTGGTGGATGTGGTGGTGGTGGACATGGTGGTAGTGGACATAGTGGTGGTGGAAGTGGTGGTGGTGGATGTGGTGGTGGTGGTGGATGTGGTGGTGATGGTGGATGTGGTGGATGTGGTGGTGGTGGATGTGGTGGTAGATGTGGGTGGTGGAAGTGGTGGTGGAGGTGGGTGTGGTGGTGGTGGATGTGGATGTGGTTTTGGTGGATGGAGTGGTGGTGGATGTAGTGGTGGTGGATGTGGTGGTGGGTGTTGTCATGGTGGGTGTGGTGGTGGTGGACGTGGTGGTGGTGGACATGGTTTTGGTGGATGTACTGGTGGTGGATGTGGTGGTGGACATGGTGGAAGTGGGTGTGGTGGTGGTGGACATTGTGATGGTGGACATGGTGGATGTGGTGGTTGTACACATGGTGGTGATGGACGTGGTGGTGATAGACATGGTGGTGATGGACATTGTTGGTGATGGACATGATAGTGGTGGACATGGTGGTGGTGAACATGGTGGACATGGTGGTGGTGTACGTGGTGGTGGTGGATGTTGTGGTGGTAGATGTGGTGGTGGTAGTGGTGATGGATGTGGGGGTGGGGGTGGAGGTGGTGGACATGGTGGTGGTGGAGGTGGTGGACGTAGTGGTGGTGGTGGTGGATGTGGTGGTCATGGATGTGGTGGTGCGGGACATGGTGGTAGAGGACGTAGTGGTGGTGGACATAGTGGTGGTGGATGTAGTGGTGGTGGTGGACGTGGTGGTCATGGATGTGGTGGTGGTGGATGTGGTGGTGGTAGTGGATGTGAGGGTGGTGGATGTGGTGGTGGTGGTGGGTGGTGGCCTTGGTGTTGGTGGAGGTGGGTGTGGTGGTGGATGTGGTGGTGGTGGACGAAGTGGTGGTGGACATAGTGGTGGTGGATGTAGTGGTAGTGGATGTGGTGGTGGTGATTGTGGACATGGAGGTGGTGGATGGGGTGGTGGTGGATGTGGTGGATGTGGTGGTGGTGGATGTGTTGGTGGATGTTGTGGTGGTGGTGGGTGTGGTGGTGGTGGAAGTGGTGGTGGTGGATGTAGTGGTGGTGGATGTGGTGGACATGGTGGTGGTGGTGGGTGTGGTGGTGGACGTGGTAGTGGTGGATGTGGTGGACATGGTGGTTGTGGACATGGTGGTGATGGATGTGTTGGTGATGCACATGGTGGTGGTGGACATGGTGGTGGTGGACGTGGTGGTGGATGTGGTGGACATGGTGGTGGTGGACATGGTGGTGGTGGATGTTGTGGTGGTGGTGGTCATGGTAGTGGGCGTGGTAGTGGTGGACGTGGTAGTGGTGGACGTGGTAGTGTTGAACATGGTGGTGGTGGTGGACGTGGTTTCGGTGGATGTGGTGGTGGACGTGGTGTTTGTAGACATGGTGGTGATGGGCGTGGTGGTGGTCGAGGACATGGTAGTGGTGGACATGGGGCGGTGGACATGGTAGACATGGTGGTGATGGATGTGGTGGTGGTGGTACTGGTGGTGGACGTAGTTGTGGTGGAGGTGGGTGTGGTGGTGATGGACGTGGTGGTGGTGGACATGGTGGTGGTGGACATAGTGGTGGTGGATGTGGTGGTGGTGGATGTAGTGGTAGTGGTGGTGGGTGTGGTGGTGGTGGACATGGTGGTTGTGGACATGTTGGTGATGGATGGGGTGGTGATGGAAATTGTTGGTGGTGGACATGGTGGTGGTGGACCTGGTGGTGGTGGATGTGGTGGACATGGTGGTGGTGGACGTGGTGGTGGTGGAAGTGGTGGTGGTGGTGGTGGTGGGTGTGGTGGTTGGTGTGGTGGTGGGCATGGTGGTGGTGGTGGACATGGTGGGTGGTGGTGGATGATGTGGTGGTGGTGGATGTGGTGGTGGTGGTGGGTGTGGTGGTGGACATGGTGGGTGGTGGTGGAAGTGGTGGTGGTGGATGTGGTGGTGTTGGGTGTGGTGGTGGGTGTGGTGGTGGGTGTGGTGGTGGACATGGTGGGTGATGGTGGACGTGGTGGTAGTGGATGTGGTGGTGGTGGTGGGTGCGGTGGTGGGTGTGCTGGTGGACGTGGTGGTGCTGGACGTGGTGGTTGTGGACATGGTGGTGGTGGATGTTGTGGTGGTGGTGGGTCTAGTGGTGGTAGACGTGGTAGTGGTGGACATGGTGGTGGTTGACGTAGTGGTGGTGGATGTTGTGGTGGTGGATGTGGTGGTGGCAGCGGTGGGTGTGTTGGTGGTGGGTGTGGTGGTGGTGGACGTGGTGGACATGGTAGTGGTGGATGTGGTGGACATGGTGGTGGTGGACGTGGTGGTGGTGGATGAGGTGGTGGCAGATGGGGTGGTGGTGGATGTGGTGGTGGTGGTGGACGTGGTGGTGGGTGTAGTGGTGGTGGATGTGGTGGTGGTGGAGGTGGGTGTGGTTGTGGTGGTGGACATGGTGGTGGTGGGCGTTGGGGTGGTGGTGGATGTAGGGGTGGTGGATTTGGTGGATGTGGTGATGGTGGAGGTGGTGATGGAGGTGGTGATTGTGGACGTGGTGGTGGTGGATGTGGTGGTGGTGGACGTGGTGGTGGTGGTGGACATAGTGGTGGTGGATGTGGTGGTGGTGGACGTGGTGGACATGGTGGATGGTGGACATGGTGGTGGTGGATGTGGTGGTGGTGGATTTGGTGGTGGTGGATTTGGTGGTGGTGGATATGGTGGTGGTGGACTTGGTGGTGATGGATGTTGTGGTGGTGGATGTGGTGGTGGTGGAGGTGGTAGTGGTGGACATGGTGGACGTGGTGGTGGTGGATTTGGTGCTGGTGGATTAGGTGGTGGTGGACTTATTGGTGGTGGTCATGGTGGTGATGGATGTTGTGGTGGTGAATGTGGTGGTGGTGGAGGTGGTGCTGGATGTGGTGGTGGTGGATGTGGTGTTGGACGTGGTGGTGGTGGACTTTGTGGTGGTGGATGTGGTGGTGGTGGATGTTGTGGTGGATGTGGAGGTGGTGGTGGATGTGGTGGGGCTGGATGTGGAGGTGGTGGATGTGGTGGTGGATGTGGTGGTGGATGTGGTATTGGTGGGTGTGGTGGTGGTGGATGTGGTGGTGGTGGTGGATGTGGTGGTGGATGTGGTGGTGTCGGTGGAGGTGGATGTGGTGGGTGTGGTGGATGTGGTGGTGGTGGACATGGTGGTGGTGGACATAGTGGTGGTGGATGTAGTGGTGGTGGAAGTGGTGGTGATTGTGGACGTGGTGGTGGTGGACATAGTGGTGGTGGATGTAGTGGTGGTGGATGTGGTGGATGTGGTGGATGTGGTGGTGGAGGAGGTGGTGGTGGAGGTGGTGATTGTGGATGTGGTAGTGGTGGACATGGTGGTGGACGTGGTGGTGGACGTGGTGATGGATGTGTTGGTGGTGGTGGGTGCTGGATGAGGTGGTGGTGGAGGTGCATGTGGTGGTAATCCTGCAGGAGTCTGCCAGCAGGCTGTGCAAAATTCAGCAGCGCCTCAAGGCATTTGTTGCAATGCATGGACTTCACACAGAATTTGGCATCACGGTATAGTACACAATAAAAAAATTCTTAGCACGTATAGTACACAATAAAATATTTCTTAGCACATAATTAAATAAGAAGCTCATAAGAGCTCTTTCTGCATCTCTGGTAAGTGTGAATGAACAGCACCATAAACCTCTAAGAAACGAGACCTGAACGGGTAGGAATGCGTACAGGGTAGTTTCTGTAAGACTTTCTAAAAGTGACCCTAATCAGGACATAAGTAAATATTTCATATCTATTTTACAACATCTACATAGCAAAAGACTGAGATCCAATGATGAAAGCAGAGGTGACACCAAAGTAGCAGGAAGCAACAATATAATTTGGGTGCATTACCTAGGCTGTTTAATTGGTGTGATCTTGGGCATGACAGCCTTCAGCAAGCAAAGCCAGAAACGGCGGGGGGCAGGGGAGCGGATTCCTTTGAATTCTGATGCCGGCTGCAAGCAAACCAGCATGAGTGACGAGAGAGGCAAATGGTGTGCGTTGTGCATGCATCCTCACACATGCACTGTAGGCAATCTGCCTTTGGGTGCATTTTTGAGAGCCCTTAATTAAGTCTCGCTGAGAACGCATGCTTGTTCGCTCAGCGAGATCTAAAATTGGCTGCATGTTTGGTAACAAACATTTTGGAATCATACCCTCACACCATAGACGGTGTGGGAAGTATGATTCCAAGCACTGGAAGAGCACTCCGTTAGGCACTCAGTGTTGCTGGTATCAGCCTTCTTGATCCGAACAGCGCAAAATGGTTGCTGCCTACCAGATACACGAATCTGCCCTCCTGCTGCTGAGCCAAGTTCTAGTAGGGGAAGGCAGAACAATAGGCATCCTGTCAAAGGGAGGTGTGACCACCTCCCAGACAGGATTTAGTGTATTGGGATGTTGTAGGTGGGCGTGTCAGCGCCACTCAGTCTGCATGAGGGGCACATTTGGTGTCCCTGTGCCCAGTCCAGTTCAAACCAGTCCTGGGAGCCATTGGCTCCCTCTCTGGAGCAAACTGGATAAAGGGCATGAGTGTAACCTCCCCCCTGTCCAGATTCTCCCCTAGGAGGGTCCTCTGAATCTTCCCAACACTTACCCTAGGGTACTTAAGGGCTTACCTGGGTGTAGCTCCCTAGATTCGTTGTGCAATAAGATTCAGATCAGACACCATTACTCTTCTACCGTCTGGGCACCCTGGATTTTGCTAGACTTCGTTGGGGCCTGACTTCATCTCCCATTCCAGACTGCTGCATCATCTGTGGCTGTGTATCATACAGGAACCTTCCAAGGCTTGTGAAGCATCAAAGACACTTGAAGGAATCTCGCTTGTGTGAAGGAGTCAGTCCCCTGCATTCACAGGCACCACAGCTAAGTTGACCGGTCTGCTGATCCTAGGGTGCTCCGGACTCCAAAGGATCTGCAACACAGGTGACCCTGCCCTCTCACCAAGTTTGAGGCCAGTATCCCTGTGGGGGTTGCAATAACTGAACCCCTGTGCAATGCATCAACTTGCAGTTACAAAGGCTTGTTGAATTCTTTCCAAGAAGCTCTTCGGGCTCCAAGGCCTGTGAAGCATCAAAGACACGTGAATGAATTTCCCTTGGCGGGAAGGAGTCACTCCTCTGCATTCACAGGCAGCACAACTAAGTCGACCGGACTGCTGATCCTAGGGTGCTCCGGACTCCAAAGGCTCTGCAACACAGGTGGTGGTTTTCCACAGCTCCCGAGCCCTACATTGCCCTCTCCCGGAGTTTGAGCCCAGCATCACTCGTGGGAGTTGCAGTAACCGAGCCCCTGTGCTCTGCGTCAACTTGCAGTTGCATAGGATTGTTTACTTCTTTCCAAGCAGATCTTCGGGCTCCAAGTAGCCCCAATCTCAAGCACCTCCAGTGACCAAAATCTTCAGCCACACCACATTGTGTGCATCGTAGCCTGAATCTTTTGGTTAGCTGCTTGAGGTCCTGTCATGACTCCAGTGCATCCGGCCTGTGGGCCCACTTGAGGGTCACACTTGTTTCTTTTGGTCTCCCCTGATTACTCAGAGTCGGTCCTGACTCCCCTGCTTTTGGTAAGTCCCTTGGACCTTACTGGTCCCAACGTTGCTCCTTCTTTGATTCCTGCATTGGTTGCATTTGCCAAGGTTTGTCGCTGCTCCCTCTAGACGCCAACCCTTCAGCACTCGACATCCTTTGTGCGACCGTTCGTGCATGGCTCCTGGTCTTCCTCAGCATCACCTGGTCTTCACAGCTGCAGAGTCAAGGTCATTGTTATCCATCCTGCAACACTCAACATAAGACGGCATTCGTCTTTTAACTCTACTGGTCACACCTGAGTGACATAGACTCTGTCCCCTCTGCGTGCAGGCATCTCTCATCTTGAATCCACCTTTGGATTCCACCGGACACTTTTTCCTCCCACAACAGCGGCACTTTCTTGAAGTCCTCCATTTGGTTTGATGGCGGTTTCCAACACCACTTCACATGTATGCACCCGGCTACTCTTGTGAAGGTAACGTTGATAGTAGGGTATCCATGGGTGGGGTTGCTCTCTATCCTTCTGTCTCCACAGGGTCTCCCTAGGGTCCACTGGGAAGGGTCCTTAATCTTTAAAAATCCAACCACGACTTACACGTAGAGTTGTACGAAGCAGGTGGTCCTGTTCCAATACTGAACATGCTCTCCATGGGGTCCCTATCTACTCACCTTGGGTGGTTACTTGGGTCCCCAGAACTTCTGCGTCCTCTCGACCCTGTCTTGATCGGAGTCGTGGTTCTTATACCACTTTCTTAGTATACGGTTTAGTACCCCCGGGGCCCACTGTGTATTTTGTGTTATTTACAGTGTTTCTTTGCTAAAGTATGTGTGCATTGTGTTTATCTCCATGTAGGAGGTATTTGAACATACTAGAGAGTATTATATAATAAATACATATTTTTATAAATACTGGGTGTGGTTCTTTTTCACTCAATCCATACTATAAGATTGCATCCTGGTGAAACAAACTGCTTTACACTCCTTCTGGACTGAGCCTGAAGGCTTCTGTCCACAGCTACATTTTAGAAAGCTTTCTAAGATTGTCTAAGACCTCTTAAATCACCATAAGGGTTGTCTGGATTGGTGCAAGATGCCCATTACATTAGTGGACATCATATACCAGGCCAGCTTCTCATAGGTGCCATAAGAGAGAGATAGACGAATACTAGTTGGTAGGGAGAAGAAAGAGGTGTGGACTAAGTCACAGGCCGGAAGTTATCTAGTGACTGGAAGAAAAGCCATCTGAGACAAAGTTACAAGCAGTACATCTTGCGATCTGAATATATGCATCCTGATTAAAGTTCACTAACATAAATGCACTAAATCCTAGTAGAGTGGGCTACTGACAGGCAATGCTACTACATAGGGTCCTGTGGAAAGTGTGAAGAAGGCCTGGTCACAGTTTCTCCCTCTTCAAATCACAGCCAAACTTCGAGAGACAGATTTACCAACTGGTATGTGTGATGGCAGGGCAATGGGCAGGCCTGTTACATGGACTAGATTATATTCCATACTTGGAAGGGGGAACTCAGCAGCACCGGGCTCATGCGAGACAAAGTTGTATGCCGTACATCGTAAACATCAGATATTAGCCACTGTAGGGAAACCCTCCCAAACATGGATGCAAAAAAATATTGCTCACAGGCCATTGTTCTCACATCGAATCCTGTTGACAGTACCTGGTAAGTGGTGCCACTGGAGAGTGATAGACAAAGGGGTGTGTGGAGGGAGGAGCAATTTGGCAGGCTTAAGGATGTGAATAGAGAGCCAGCTCATTATAAACTATGGACCTAGCAGCATCAAGCCTTTATGAGGCAAGGTAACATGAAGTATATTATAAACATCCGAATTTTTTCGCACTAGATGAGTTCCACAAGCATGAAAGCACAAACAAATTATGTTATTTACTACTGTGCCATGCTGAATTTGAGTTTTTTTTTACCACTGCCCAATCCTGGAGTAAGCCCTCATTGTTCATAGTAACCACGCTGAGAGTCAAATGACTCAAAGGACTAACTTTTCCTGCCAGTTGGAATGTACTAGTGTTGTGGTCCTTGCAAGTATATGTTTTGAATTGGAAGAAGACTGTCCCAAAACAAAAGCAATGCTTTAATTATTTTCCTACCTTGGATATGTACTTTACATTACAGCAGGTTGAATATGTGGAGAGTTAAAAGTTACTTCTGAGGAGCTGCCATTTTTTAGCACAAATTCTGGTCTACCAATGTTTGCGTATAGGGATTTGCATGAAAAACCATGGGCGGTTGCTTAGGAATAACTAATGTACCGCCCATGGTATGTGCCCTTTATGCAAAGTAGTGCAAGGTATTACATTGCGCTACTTTGTATTACCTAAGACAGCTGTTCAATGCAAATCATGATTTGTGTTGGAAAGTAAATCCCAGCATAGCTGTAATGAGTTTGTGTGACTTTGTGATGAAACCATGGCACAAAATATTAGAAAATTCGGCCCTTTGCTTTCATCGTTAGTGCCATACAGCAATCCTAGCACCAATGGATGGATATATTAGATTAAACCTGGATGTAAGTCCCGTCAAGACCACAATGCACCCTTTAGCATTTGTCTAGAACCTTTCCACCTTTTGACCAGGCTGGAAAAATGTCAGAATATTTTCTGCTTATTGTGCATGGTTGGAAGGTTATCTGTTGAGGTATTAGCTATGGGTAGTATGTTATAACATCATGCATAAGGCTTGAAAGTGTGCTCCAAATTTGATGTACATCATGTTACACTGTCTTAAACATGAATAGCTCTGCAAAAGAATGTGAGATAGCTTTTCACGTTTTAAATGCAAAACAGTATGACCATACACTGGAGGAACAAGTAGGAACACAGCACACCTGTGAAAAATGTATATGATTCATTAACACTGTAACTTTATATCTCTGACGAATGATTCCACTTAATGGGCATTTTCTATCCAAATAGAGAATAAACATATCCAGGTGCTGCAGAATGCCCATCTCTCAATTTCGGGCTTTACATGGCTCCGGTCATGGTGGTCAAAATCTCCTGAGATGACACCTTGCTCCGAGAGGCCTATAACCTCCAACTCTATGTAAATTGACCCACATCCAAGGACTTTGTCTTAACTTGGACACATCTTCTCCTTCCTAAGGAACACAATACCCCATCCCATATACCAGTGGTGGCCCATCGAGGGAGTTCAATTGGGCGGTGGGGCATTGCGGAGCGGGCGAAGGATAGGGTGAGGGGTAATAAACTCCAGCTCACGGCCGACTGGAGTAATGTAAATAAATAAACAAATAAAATGAATTTCATTGCGCGCACTGAAACACACTTGGCGTTTCATTGGGCGCAATGAAATTTGTTTTATTTATTTATTTCTTTACATTATTCCGGTCTGCCGTGAGCCAGAGTGTACTACCCCCCACCATGCCTCTCCCCCACCCCGCCCCACCGTACTGCGGAACTCCCTCCATGAGCCGGTACTGCCATATACTTCAGTATAAGCACCATCCTTAGGCAACTTCACTGTCCAAGAGCATTCAGCTGCTCTGGCTTCCATGAATCACTCTCTGTTGTCTGGTTCTTAAGAGCATCTCTTAGAGTTTGCTCGTGGAGGCATTGATAGACAGGCTGGCGTTAATATCTACATTTTGAGTATTATGTGCTGGAAAATGGCAAAAACACAAATATACAAACTAGCAACACAAGCTTACTTAGAACAAATATACCAACACATAGGGTGTGCGCAACAACGTAACAGGTAAAAACACAAGTAACTCAAACTTTACTTAAAAGAGTTTAAGATTCGATTGCCCAAGGTATCTGTTACATTTTCCCTTTCGTGTTTTCACACACTGTACCTTTAAGCCTTTGTTGTTTTTCTTAAAGTGTTCTTTAGAACACTACTGGCTTCTGGACATCAGGTCAGTTGCACTGTTCCTGTTTGCCAAGAAGCTGCATTCTCTGTTGCTGTGCTGTACATTAAATCAACTTTAAACCTCAAGCTGTTCCTGGGGAATATATTACAGTATCAGTCTTTTCGTTGAAGTAACTCCTAAATAACCAAAGGAGAGGAAAACAATGGGGAGATTTTAATTTGCTTTAATGCTTTTCAGTAAGCTGGTAAATGCAAGAGCAACAACACGCATAATAACAACTAACAGTATAGTAAACTGTGCTTGTAGCATCCAATGGCGAGATTTAAAACAAATTTCACTGTTACTATTGAACAGTGGCGGTTTCTCCATTATGGCGGAGGAGCATTGTCCCGCCTGCTGCGAGTGCAGCAGGCACACACATTAATAACATTGTAATAAATAGCATTTTATTAATGTGTCCCAGGCTCGCACTGTTACAGTGCGATGGCGGGGTTGGGGGACTGATTAGTGCAATTGCACTATTAATGCAGCTCCCTGCCAGTTTGCAGGCCAGATTGGCCAGCTGCCTATAGCCAACCAATCTGACCTGTGAACTTCAGAGCCTGTGATCCCAAGGCTGTCGAACAGCCGAGGGATTGCAACCGCAGGCCCTCAGCCTCAAAATGAGTGCTGGGTTAGTGTGCTCCAACCAATCCTGGAGATTGGTTGGTTTTTTGTTGTACAAGGGCAGAAGTCCTTCCCTTTCCGCTCAAGTCAGCGCTGAGAGGAAGAAGGAGACTGCATTCAGAGGTTGCCGCTACTGCTGTTGAAAGCCTGAATTTGGTACATTCCATAGTACTGATATTACATTTTAAGACATTGTTTCACTGAAACTGTACAAATGTAATGCATGCAGAAAAACATTTTTTTACAGGCCTATCTGGATAGAAAAATGTTTAGAGTTCTGTACAACTCCATATTTTATTTAACAATTGTACTTATAAGTACTGGATTTTGATAGCTAAAATGTCATACAGATCTATTGCTAACAGAATATATAGCGTGGTCCCTGGGTCCACCCCTTGAAGCCACTAGCTTTCTTCAATCATCCTTGTTCAGTCATTGACCTACAAAAATTGACAAACACTTTCCAGTCAACTATGCTTAGCTCAGTAGAGTATTTATCACCTACTGTTAGTGGCTGTTTGAGTGTACCCTTCCGCTTTCTCTCAAGTGCTTTCACTGACCTGCATAAGACTCTACTTTACAACTATGTCCCTCTCTAAATACTCATGAGGGTCCCTGTTGTGTATCCGACTCCAATGTACTAATGCTACACAGTAGTGTAGCAAGGATGCCGTTGTCCCTGGAGCAAGCAAGGAACATGACCCCTTGAGTGCTGTTGCAATAGTTAAGTATAGCAATGATCATATCCAATGTATCCCTCAGGGCTCTGAGCCCCGGTGCCAATGCACCTGCTGCACCAATGATAGATACGCCCCTGATGCTAAATTAGTCAGCACAATAAACCCAGATCTATTGGCTTTCTCAAAGCTTGTTTAATATTAGTCGTCCGTATCACTAATGTTGCACCGCCTGCTGGGAGAGATGTGGTCAAGCGTAGGTTTCTCTACACTGGTCTTATTTACAAGACCCTTATGCCGCTGGTGCGTCACTTTTCCCCCATGTTAAAAGTGACGTAAGGGGCGCAAGGGGCTGTAATCCACCAGTTTTAACTGGACTATACATGCTGTAAAGGTCAACGTACACAAACTCATGTATTAAATGGACATACTGCAATAAAAATGTTACCTATGAATTGCCCCTTGGTGCTAAATCCTCGTTACATGAAATATCGAAAAAAAAACACCACGCCATAGCTTTATTATTCACTTTGTGTTATTGTTTTCTGAATTACAGATGAGCTACCTCTTTAAAAAAAAAAGCTCAGAGATGTGCTTTCAGATAGTGACGGCGCCATTATTTTTAGGAGATGCTAAAATGGACGGGGTTGCGCGGTGTGTATCCAAGGCCGTCACAGCGCCTATAGGTTTCAGTCCATTAAGACCTTTCGATGCTGCAGGTACCTGCCCACCCAGGTAAGGTTTTCTTTTTCGTGTCAGATAAGACCTTGGCATTGTTAATGCAGACAGCTTGAGAAGGCGCTGAGTGACATGTTTACGCAAAGGCCAGTTTTGAGGTCCAGGGGAGACCTGTTGGAATAAGCGCATGAGAGATAATAGCGCCGAGGCGGGACGAAGGCAGCATCCGTGTTGAATGTCAGCAGCCTGAAACGCTCTGATGGAAGAGCCCGACAACAATGCGGCGCGAAGGGGCTTAATGCGATGTGCAAGGGGCGACAATAAGCCCTAATGGTAACTGTAAAATGAAACATTATGCGAGCCAGCAAAAACGCAAACCGTAATTGCTTTCCTTTTTTCCCCGCTTTAAGTGCCTGCCAAGGTTAAGAGAGCAGGGCTGCTAGGCCGGGTTGATTTGCACAATCATAAAAAGCATACATATCTTTGTTATTCTTTTTAATTTTGGAAATCGGAGCCAGGCAATGTGACATTTTATTCCCGCTTCTGCTGCACCTCAAAGGCAGACTGATGAGTAACACAAATCTCCGCGCTGAGGTCTTTCAGGAGCAATATTCGGGAACAAATGCTGATGCAGTTGGATGTGGAGCCACATTTCTGTCTTTTCGGAATGGCTCGCAATTAGACCAAGCTGAATCTTGGGAGCATTTAAAGCCACCGGGTAGAAAATCCTCCATGGTGCCAACGGAAGGCGTCCATGTTTATGTTTGTGAGCACGAGGCGCTGGCTTCTCCGAACCCTGTGCGTTCTACTGCTTCCGCTCTTGTACTGTCTGAGTGCAGAGTCAAGGGGACCGGAAACGAAAGTGCTCATTGAAGGATGGTCGCTGTCGGTCTAGGACATCGCTAAAAAACATATAAGCCAAACTATAAACCCACACTTTTCTTATCTTATACAGAGATCTTATATGTAAGCATCACCAGCGCCTCTATCTCACAGTTCTCTGTGCTCGACTACAGGCTGAAGCATAGTTACACGAGACACAATAAGGGCATGCCTCTGGTCACCGCAGCTCTTCTTAATGGCAGAGGAGCGTCGCCCCTCTGGTCAGCCAGTCAGTGGTCAAGTGAAAACTAAAATGACTGCTGACTGACTGACCCGATGCCATCAGTGTAGGGAGAGGTGGACCGGGCGCAGCAGGGAGGAGTGGTAGGCGCACTGTAAGTGCGCATGTCTGTTTGACCGCCGTATTGCGCTCGTAGGTTTCACCAAACCAGCTGCATTGCACAGCCGGATTGGAGAAACATCAGAGGCTTCTAGGCACCGTCTGAGCTGCAAACCATGCTAATCAGACCAATCCTGGCTCTGCTCTCATGCTAGGTATAGAATGTGAACAGCGCAGGGATTGGGTGGGGAGCCTGTGCCCCAGTGCATGCTGGGAGGAGAGCCGGAGAAAAGGACCGAGGCCGCCTTGCCGTCGGGTAAATTAAAAAATATATATTAATTCCCCTAATCTCCCATCCTGCCCCCCCCCCCCCCACACTTTAATACTGTGGCAGCCGTCACTTCACCTCACATGGCGCAAAAGCAATTCCCATATCGAGCACATTATAAATCCGTAATCTACCAAGCACACCCTACAGAACAGAGAGTTCTCTGTCCCATGCCTCCCAACCTCTTGCCTCAAAAATGTGTGTGAAGTCATGTGTTTAAGAGGGTGATTCATTAAGGTAAATGAGGAAAACACGTTTTTTGGAGCGTAATATAGATTTAGAAAGTTGGTGCCTTCATTAAAGTCTATGTAGGCATTATGTTAATCAGGCAAGTGAATAGAAGTAACAGGCAGGTGACACACATCAAAAGTGTGAGTTGACAGTTATGCTGTCCTTGAAATGTGTCCCAGGGTTACATTAGGGCTGTAAGACCATACAGAAATCCAATTACAATACATTCCTTTTACATTCAACACTCTGATATTGTCGACAGGGGCACTACGACTCAGCCAATATGGTGCCAACTTTTGGAAAGTATTCAACTTCTCACTAGGAACCTGCTTGAGGCCAACAGTATATTGAACATTCTTAAATCATTTGGATGTAAGTGGCTTTTGGCGTGTAGCAAACAGTTGCCAGTTGATAATGCCATTCCTCAGAAACGCCTCCCTCAGAGCAGCCATTAGATATCCAGAATCGGATCCTTTATTGAAGAGCTACAACATTTCTCAAAACAATTATAGATGGGCATGTCGAACCCATAAACAACAATATCTTCAGCAACTCTGATGCTACCTTCACTACGCAAGTAAGAGCCGGACTCCAGAACATTCTGGGCATTAGTAAATATCCAATCTAATGGAAATCGAAGCCTGGGAAGCGCAAACATCGCTGAGCAGGACTGGGCAACGTTTCTTGCCAGTCACTTCAAGGCGGATGAGCGGAATGCATCACCAGCAACAAATCCTCCCCATGAACAGCAGGACATCCACAAGGTGCGCAGCAAAACCCAACAAAAGAAATCTGCATTTCTCCCATAAAGCTGGCCAAAATTCTAACTAAAGCCAGATCGGATAGAGATCCGAGCCCAAAAGGCCTGCCACAGGCCCTGTTTAAAAAGAACATAATCTTCTGGTCCAAGCAGCTAGCCAGCATGTTCGATTACTCCCTAGGCAGCTCAACCATACCTGAATCTTGGCGTGGCGCGATTATCCAACCTATTCATAAGTCTGGCTCAAATTAGCTCCAAGTAACTACAGGCTCATTGCACTATTGGACAACAAGGCAGAGTTCTTGCCAGTCTGTTGTTGGAAGATCTGAAGAGTTGGGCTGATTAAAAAGGACTGCTACTAAAACATCATACAGGGTTTGTGGCAAACTCAGGCACATTGACAAACCTCCTAGCTTTCTCCATCTTCATTGACAAAGCGATCTCATCTTCTACAGCGCTTTTCTGCTGCTTTGTGGACTACAAAGTAGCATTTGTTCCAAGGGAGTCTCTCTGGGCCAAGCTATCCAACTGGGAAATACCAGCTTAATTGCTGCAGCCAATCATCCAGCTCCACACTAACACCTGGATCGTAGTTAAGATCGGTACCGGATTGCACCTACCCAGAAAAATTCCGACAACAAGGGGAGTGAAACAGTGATGTGTACTAGCCTGCTGCTTTTTTATCTCTTTTTAGCCGATCTTTTAGTAGACTTGGATACAACAAAAAGTCACACCCCCAGGATTGGCGGTGCACAGGTCTATAACCTTTTATGTGCAGATGACCACGCTCTCTTTAGCTGTTGAAGAGTCGGACTGCAACGGCTGTTAATCACTCTCCACAGTTACTCCACCATAAACAAATAGTAGGTAAACCTTAAGAAAATCCAAGTGGTCGTATTTGGTGGGAAGCTGTACGGAGATGGGTTCTGGCAAAACCTACATGTACCTGGGAATCCACATTGACTCCGGGGGCACACCAATGGCCATGAAAGCCATGGCTCTTCAAGTTAGCCTCTCTAAACTCTCCAAAAAGCGGACTGGTCCCATCTTAGCTTCAATGCTGGAAGTAATGCAAGCCAAGATAGCCCCAATCCTGTCATACGTTTTTGAGATCTCTCTTGGCAAGCTCAGTACAGCACTTAATCAACAAGTGATCAAAATCTATAAAAGGGTGCTCAGACTGCCAAATACTTCATCCACTGCTCAGATCTGACTTGTGCTAGTTCTCGATCAGGGTTTTTTTAAGACCCAGCTTGTATTCTTTCTTCTCCTTTTGTGAGGTAGTTATATGCGGCAGTCCTTTTCAAATTTAGACACATTGGGCATGTGGTATATTTGGTTTGACCCATGGGGAAATCCTGCCAACATAACAAAAATGTCATCAATGTCCTGTTTATCACTCAAAATGTAATAATTCATTTTCCAAGTCTTCTGCTCTTTCTATTAAAAGTCACGTCTTCTAAAAAGTAACCAACACAAGGTGTAGGTGCAGGAAACAATATAATACCACAGTGTCCTCACTCAACTTAAAGCAGTAAACTAAATTCATGAGATGTACTGACTGTTCAACGTCTGAAGATTGTTGGTAAATCACATATTATCTTCTCCTCCTCAACCACCTATTCCTATCTCTACCTTCTCTGCTAACTTTTCTTGTCCAGTGAACCAGCACAATATCTGAATAATCCCAATGTCGAACTAACAGTAAAATACACGCTACAACCAAGTTTGCACAATTCAAGAAACCATATACAATTGGTAAACATGGTTACAATTATGGTGCATGAGTAGGTAGCGTCATGGCCACTTGAATTATGCAAAAACAAGAGATCAAATTATGCAGCCGGGCTGTATAAGTAAGGTGGTAACAGAAATGCAAATTATGCAGATGCTCTGCGTTTAGTGGAAAATTATGTGGCATAATCGGTGTCATTAATGTCTAGCTTTTTTGGCATTTTATCACACATTCATTCAAAATAGTTTCCAAATGCTATAAAAAATACATGTGATTCCCAAGAAATAATTCTACACATTTCAGTAGATGCTGTAACAAATGTTATACCGCAAAAATAATTAAGTTATATTACATTTAATCACAGAAACACTATCTCAGTAATATTGTCCTTTCAGCCCATTAAAAGCAGGCTGGTGGTTACCTCTCAACAATTGTGTGAAACAGCAGGATGTGGCCAGGTGAGCCAAAACCAGGGAGGGTAACCCTGGACAATGCAAACCGTCCAGAATTATTAGGAGTAAAAGTCCACACAGGTCCCCAAATTTAAAGTTCTTAAATGAACAAGGTTGTGGAAATGGTTCCTTTCTTCCACTCATATGTGAGCTGCAGTGTCCAACAGACTCATTGTGTGTATGCATTTATTAATGGAAACACAATGGGTGTCCTGTTGCTGAATTAGAAAGTCACACACAGAAACATTACCAGCATTCAAACGCTAATGACCATGTTTTAAAAAGCTTCCTAAATTTAAGAAGGCTGAACTTGTTTAGGTGTGCAATGGCAAGGAGCCCTATGGTTTATACCCAAGTAAGAAAAAGATCAACCACTAAACCAATGCTTGAAAATCCGGGGCCCACAAGAGAATGAGCCAAAGAAGTGCAAAAAGCCCTTGATGGGAGTAAGGTTGAAGTGCTTGTTTAGTAGTTTAATGCACAGGATTTGATCAAAGATTTCTCGTCCAGTGCCAACCAAGAAATGCTGTAGAATGGTCCAGGAATGTGCAGCATCAAGTAAGTATAGGACGCAAACAGGCTGAGTAATATTGTGCAGTCTGTAGACATTGTTGAAGAAATGCCAACACTCCAAAAGACCACAGTAGAATAACTCATGCTGGATCCTACGAGAACCTGCTTTACTGCAAAGTGGCAGGAAATAGAAAGGAAAGGAAAACATTCCAGAACGTGCTCAAAAAGTAGCAGAAGGAATTTGATACTTTACTGGCCCGAGGGCGGTAAGGTAACAATGATCACAAACGGATCTCAGCTTGAGAAGTGACGAAGATGGAGTAAGGGAACTGGTCGTTTATGATGACCATGAGAACAGGATGAATGGAAGATGAAAGGATTGTGGCCACAAATGAGAACCTGAGTCTTCTCAAAATTCATTTTTAAATAATTAGCTTTCATCCTCTCAGCAGTAACCAATAAACATCATCCAAACGTTGATAGAACTGAGATCCCAAAACTATCAAGCTGTAAAACAACCTGCACGTTATAAACAGAGGTCGTAAAAGTAGAATATAAGGGATGATTAACATCACAAGTGAAGTGACATATACAGTAAGTTGGATGAAGTAAAGCACTAGGGGCACTTGTGGCACCGACTAGTAGGTGACTTACCAGATGACTGAAAAAGGATTGATGAATGAAAAGGAGGGAGAATGAGCGTTTGGAAACTTCCATACAAAAATGGAAAATGGACTTGAAAGTTCTTTAGCACACACCCAGCACTAATAAGGTGTGAATGTGCGTCAAAGGCAAGCTATAGATGAAAAAAAGATCAAAGCGGCAGTCTTCTTTGATACAAAAGAATTTTCAGTTCTTGAAGAACTGTGACTATAATGACCATTGTTCAATAATTTATTATAGCCTTATAGCCCGCCGCAGCAGGCTATACCGGCTATTAAAGGCCCGCTGAATGGTTAAAGGCCCGAGCCGCTAGAGGGCAGAATGTTCTAACAAATTAAACAAAGGGTTCTCGAAGCCCGAGGGGATATAAACCCCCTCGAGCTTCGAGAAGCCTTTGAAGAACATTGGAATGTTGCTCTGGGGGCCTTTACAGGCCCGTAGAAGCAGGGAGCACTCCATTGTCTGCAATGGAGCTCCCAACATTCCAATGTTCTAATGGTATTTAATCAACTGCAATAACAAGAAGGTGATGAATTGAATACATGAATTATTCTCAGCTACTAAAAATTGCTCGGGCGCATCCCAGTCCATTGTTTTTGGTCCACCTTGTCACCTTAGTTTGGACCCAACCATATGCAAATCATTCTTTACCCTGCTCCAATAGAAACAGTTCAGCCTGAACTGCCAGGCTGGCCAGCCTAGGTCATCCCTGAACTAGATTAGAAGCAACCCAAGACCAGTGTTACACTGATTAGGGCTCATCAATCGGGTATAGCTTGGTTCCAGTGGCAAAGTAAGAGCTGCGTCTGGGCATACTCGTCGCACTTAGGGCATCAACTGCATCAACAATAAAGTGATGAATGGAATGCTTGAAATAATCTCAGTCGCTGTCAATCACTCGGGCCGCATCCCAGTCCATAATTTTTCACACACTGTACCACCTCAGTTTGGCCCTAGTCAAGTCAGTCTAGACCCTGCTCCATTAGGAACAGTCCAGTTCAGTGATTACCTGACAGTCCCTGCTAGACTGTTCCCATTGGAGCTGGGTCAAGACTGATTTGCATACGGCTGCATCCAAACTGTGGCGGCATGGTGTGCAAAAATAACATAGGAATGGGATGCGGCTCGAGTAATTACCAGGGGCTGAGATTAATTAAACCATTCCATGCATCACTTTTTTGTATAATTCGGTTAGTAATTAATCAAGTCACTTAGCTGGCTTGAAACAAATTGCCTATAGTAGGAAATGGAATTTTAAGCTACTTTTCTTAGCATTAAAGGCCTTTTCTAGAGGCATTAGAAGAGATAATGGGAGAGGGGATGGAGCCACATAGGAATTTGTGGAGACATACAAGAGCTGCTTTATTGTTTTACAAGACTCATATACAAGAAATGAGCTGAGCTAAGATAAAAAAGTTAGCCCTACTGAATCCATGTTATGCTGGTGTCCTAGCTAATACAATGAAAACGGTGTAAGGCTCATTTCACCACATGGTTTATATTAATCCTAAAATGTAATTGCCTACTTATAAATAAAATGGAAATAGAGTGGGAGGACATTTTGTAAAAGTAGGAGGATACCTCCTCCCGAAAAACAACTAAGAACAAGAGTTTCTGGGACCTAAAAGAAATTGTTGGATTAACGCAGAGAGGTGAGGATGGAGGGCAACAAGGAGGGGCGGATTTACTGTTGTTCTGTAAACAGAATAATCTACCATCCACACAAGTGCAGATTGCTAGTGTGCCTAGGATTTGATGCATACCTCAACTAAAATGTGCCTGACTGGCACACATCCATCGTTCAGAGTCCTCAAAAGCATGAGAGAGACTTGGAGTGTGAATTGTTGTTCAGAATTTGTCCTAATTCTCCCTAGGAGGAGAAATGAAATTTGGACCTTTAAAGGCTGTATTGTTTATGCCTAGGATGTCAACTTTGAATGCTCTTCGACTGCTTAGCTCATTCATTAAGTGCATCTGTACAACAGTAGACACTATTATTGTCTACAAATCCTGCATTGCTCCTGCTCGTCACTGATTTAAATCACGGATTCATCTGTTTGCCTTTGTAGAGTTATTGTCTCACTTGCCAGTATGCCTGACTTACTCGTGTTTTCATATGGATTAGTTGGACTTCTGTCACTAGTCCCATTGTGGTATAAATGCAGAGACTACCCTGCAGACCCAGTGGCTAGTTTCGAACTATGTAGCTGCCCATGGGGTATATTCAACAAATAATTATTCTTGAATACATAAAGTACTACACCTGTAGTACTTCTTTACATACTCACATAAACTGTTAAATAAGATCTGATCGGAGTTGTCTGCTTACTCCTGCTCTCCTATATGCAGAGTTCTCCACAATAAGTGGGCTGAACTCCGCCTGCAGAGGTTTCTGATTTTTGGTGCTACTGTCTGAGGGTCAAACAATGGTAGGAAAAGGCGGAGTGTCTACTACTAAATGGGTGCAGTTAAGGGAAAATTAAGAAGGGGTGTAAGAAGATATGTACAAATGCTAAAACACATCCACAAAATGTCACTTGCTAATCACAAAGAAAGACTCATATCGAGTCTAATGCACTACAGTTGAAATAGGGTCAAATCTAATCCTGGAAAGGCCAGGAGTAAGTCGAATAAAAAACATGGCCAATCACCAGTCCTGCAAGGCACACTCCAAAAAATCTATTGAGAGTGGGAATAACACAAGCTCTGCAGAACAGAAAAATAGGAAAATGAAAAAAATATTTATCTGTTTCAGAAAAGAAAAAAGAACAAAAAGTTACATTTTGATTTTAACTATACATTTGTTTTTTAAAATAACAGTCAGTCAACAGTGAAAATAGCTACACAGAAACAAGGCTTCGGTCACTGTCAACTTAACTGCTTATGAAAGGGGATAGTCAAAATTCAGGACACCAGCAAACCAATCAACACATGTAACTCTTTGCATCATAAACCAATCACACACAGATTGTCCACATAAGAAGACACGCTACAGGCAAAACCACGTTTTCACCACGTTGATGAAACATGATGAGGAACAAATGTTAAGGAGAACAAAAAGTTTTTTAGGCAGAGGATGAACGTTTTTGGCATGTCCAGTGAAGCAGTCATTGTGAAATACCACTTCTCTCCAGATGTGATCCCTGGCATTGTTGCAGACCGGAACGGGACCTCATTCCATTTACAACTCACTCTCAGATCCTTGTAGGACATGTCATGATCTGCCTGCACTCCAAAGCTTGGCCCTGGACTACTCCAGAGGATCAATGAGACATTCAGTGACATCACTGAGTTTCCCATCATCCATCTGGACAGTAAGTGCTATTACTAGTTTTCATGCCAAAACCGTCTTTAAAAAAGAAGCCAGGCAATAGAACTTTATTTCCCATCACCCGACAGAGATAAACTGCTACTAGATAGCCACTATACATGACACATTTCTCAAAAGCTCCTTACGAAAGCCTTTTTGCACATTATTTGTGGCACTTTATAGGGACCTAAGCTGTTCTACTTTTAATCAGATGGTAAAGTGCCCTGCTTTTATCTTTTTATCCTTAGTTTAAAAATTGAATTGAATCAGGGTTGTTATTTGCGAAGAAGGGTTGAGGGACTTGAAAATATACGGGGGTACATTCAAACGAGACAGGCATTTTTATTCTTGTGAGCGTCCCTTTAAAGCCACCATTTTTAAGAAAGCATTCTAGCCATCGTCAGTGCCCATGCTCATTTACCATTGGAACGTGCAGCAATAGAGGTAAACTGCTGTTAGATAGGCACGATAGATGACATATTCCTAAAAAGCACCTTACGAAAGTCTTTTTGCACATTAGTTGTGGCACTTTGTAGGAACCTAAGCAGTCCTAATTTTAATCAGATTGTTCACTATCATGCCTTTATCTTTTTATCCTTAAAATTGAATTGAATCTTGGGGTTGTTATTTGCAAAGATGGGTTATGGAACTTGAAAATATACTGGGGTACATTCAAACTTGGCAGCCATTTTTATTCTTGTGAGCCTTCTGCTAAAGCTGCCATTTTTAAGCGATTAGCGCTCTAATCTTCGGCTGTGTCCAGGCTCATTTAAAACTGTTGGGTAGTCGGGGCAGTGTCCGGGCAGGGCTCAAAGTGGTAAGCGTTGCAGGGATTAGAGGGTGGTGCCAGGTCTGAAACTTCAACCCAACTCTCTATGCGCTATGCTCTTGCTCAGATCACTGTCCAGAGCTGGTGGCACCAGATTGATGTGATGCCACAGACCTGAGCTGCCACAGATGGGGTGCCCAGCAACGGTACCTGTATGAGTGGATACGTTTGAGCCTGGTCCAGTGTCAGTGGGAGTTCCTTTGGGCCTCTTGCTGGAAGGGAGAGCTGCAGCTCTCTCCGAAGCTGGGTGCTGTTAAATTTCAGCACTCTCGCAAGACCGCACTTAGTGCTGACGTCATCACTGGCCACCACAGAGGGAGCCAGAGGAGCCACAGAAGCTGCAGAGGTAGGTCCGGTCTATGGTGGCCCTCTTACCGGTTATTCATAATTACATTAATCAGACCAATCATCGGCTCATTAATAGGCCAGGTGAGTTGCTGGAAAACACCGCTCTGCCGGTGCGCCGGCCTCAATGGAGATTGTGGGGGTGCCTCAAAGCCCCCACGGTCCTTGCTGTCTCCCCGTCTTCTGCCTTAGCTGCCATTGCTTTTGGACACAGGGAGCTGCAAACAACCCCTTTGTCCAAAAGCAATTCTGCTCCGCTTCATGGAAGCATGAGCATTTTCAATGCTCTCACTATCATGAAGTGGAGCAGTGTTTGCCATGGCATGGCAGGAGCAGTGCTCCCGCCAAGCCATAGCAAACTGCAATGTCCTGGGGGTGGGCACCTCAGGACATTACTGGAGGTGGCCGTGGGATGGTGGCGGTACCCAGGGTCATTTATGGCTTCATGTGGCCCCCTCCACCATTAATTAAGCCCCAGGGAGGTGGTGGTCCCTAGGGCTGTGGGGGCCGCACAGCCTCCATATATAATTAAAGGTAAAATTGCCCCGGGAGGTGGTGGTCCCGGGGACTGTGTGGGGTCTGGAGCACCCCACGCATGATTTTTAATATAGCCATGTTGAAGTGGTGGTCCCTAAAGCTGTGGGGGGCTGTGTGGCCCTCACGATTGTGTGAGCTAGCCCCGAGGGGTGGCAGTCCCCAGGGCTGCCGGGGGGTTACATGGCACCCCTGCATTTCTTTTGTGTTCAGCCGGGGGAGGTAGTGGTCCCCAGGGCTGCAGGGGGCCCGCGCAGGCCCCTCATCATTATTTTTAATTGTCCCCGGGACCGACCCATCCGTGGGCCTATATTAAACAAAGTGTTGAAGCCCATGCTTTGTCTGTTTTCATTTTCGTAACGAGCCGCAATTCCAATCCTACTCTTGTCGAAATTGTTTTTTAAAAGTATATTTTTTTGGTCACTGGGGGGACCCTGTGGGATACCCTCCTCATGAGGACTACGGGGTCAGGGTTTTTCAGCTCTATGCCCTTTTCTTTTTCTTTTTTAATCTCTTTTCTTGTGGCTTGCTCTTCCTATGGAAACTGCATCCTAACTAGAACTACCTACTGGTGACTGCCAGAAGGTAATATATGTATACAGCAGTAACTTCTTTAGAAGTCTTCGTTTCTTCCATGTCTATTAAACAAATACTTTTCTGTTGGCACTAGCACTTTAAAAGGAGCACATAAGCCCCTGCACGTTGTCATGTGACCAAGGTCTTGTTTGGCCGAAACGCGTAATAGTGGTGTGGAGGAGAGCAAAATAAAATAACTAGCACCAGTACCTGGGTTTGCCTCGTCTTTTCAAACCTGCGTGACTGCTGGAGACGTCTTTTTTCCTAAAATATTTTTGGGATTGTTTCCCCGGATTTGGCGAACCCCTCCACGATTGGGCTCTTTGGTGAGAAGCAGTGATTCCAGCTGGGATCCCCTTTTTCCACTTCGTGAGGAGAAACCGGAGTGCCCTGGGAGAGTGGAAGTTCCGGACGAAGAGCGGGCAAGTGTGTCGGAGCAGTTCCGGGTCGGAGGTCGGCGTTCGTTGACCCAGGACACGAGCTGCACCGTTAGTACCTGCCAATCAAAGGAGCTCCACAGTAAGTCCTGTGTGGAGTGTGCTTGTTTTCCGTTACAGACTCTGTTTAACAACGGAAATACATAGTTTCAATTCTAACGCTCACAACTAAAACGCCATGTCTGCTGACACGTTACAGAGACGAGTTGAGGCAGCGTAGAGTATGTTTACAGATTCCCCGGCTGGGGATAGAACAGCTATTGTGTTGACAGCCCCCTCGTAAGATACGCAAGGTAACGCAAAGGATTTGTTCAAGGATTTAGAGAAGGCAAGCAAAGCTGAGCAGTCCAAGTAGAGGGAACATTGCTCATTGACTGGGTATTTGGAGGTCGGTAGGGTTCCGCGAGTTTTAAGGATTATGCTCGCTCCATCATATGAGAACACCGACCCATGTATGCTGGCTGATTGGGCAGAATGTAATTTGGAGTCCTCCAGGAAGCTCATGATAATACTCATAAAATATGCAGAAACGGACAGTGCCAAATTGCTTGTTGAAATTGACAGACTAAACGAGGAAATTGAGAAATTGCCAAGTTCACCCCTGATGGCAAAGTACCATGATGATATGTTGGTTCGTTTAAAGAGGGAAGAGGATGTGATCAAGCGGCGTAAAGCGTATAAGTTTCAAAGGGACCGCCTCGACTATGAGCACGGCCAAATTTTTGCGTTTGCCAAGAAATATGATTGCCTGAAATCAACACAAGTAACTCCAACTACTAACCTGCCGCCTGCAAGACAAACAGCACAGGTGGCAGGGATTGAAGCCTCATCTATCTCGGATGGCAGCTCTAACATCGACAGCGAATCCGACAATGAGCTGGCACGGGCACAGAGGGCAGAGTTTCGCAAGTTCACCCTTGCACAGGAGCTAAAGGGAGTCAAGCGGAATCGCAAACAGACCCTCCGCTCCGGTGCCCTAGGTGCAAACGTAAACAAAACGCCAACACAAAGCGGGCAGCAAGGAGGCGCTGCAACAAACAGCGGAGGGGCAACAAACAAGGTAAAAAAGCCATGGAAGCAATGGAACCGCAGATAAGTCAGTGCTCTGACGAATCACAGTTGTCAACCTCACAGATGTGCCGCTAACACCTAAAGAAACTTCCATACTTTCCTTAGGTCTGTCATTAAGTGCTAAATCCAATTTTGATTATGCAGGAACGAAAATAGATTTGTATAAATACGTGGGCAAGCTCAAACTGTGCAAATACCATTGCCTGCACAAACCAATGCAACCAATTACAGAAGCCGTGCAGGGCACCCAGTCTTCTACCCCCACTGCAGATGACTCTATTATGCTACAGGAGTTCTTGGATATGGGAAATGACTCTGTTTTGCCTTTATCTAGCCCGGGCCCGGGCACGAACATTTCTACGACAGCAACCAATTTTAAACCCCAGTCAAAATTTTGTCCATTAATGATTAAAGACAATGTTGACTTGTTTCATGATAAAGTCTCCCTAGAACTAAGGGCACTTTTCCTTAAACATAGCACCATCTCTAAAAACATCACTACCGGGATTTTGAGTATCATCAACTCATTAAATAATTGCAAAGGAACACAAACATAATCATTAGGCAATCCGATATAGGAGGAAATGTTGTATTGTGGCCACGTAAAATGTACATGGAGGTAGCACTAGGTCAACTAAATGATCGGGCATGCTATCAACGGACTGACGTTAACCAAGTTCAGCAAGCTAAGAGTGATATCTATTCCAAACTGATGGCTTGGAGAAGTACTGGCATTATCACCATGGAAGAGTTCAAGTTCATGAAGAAGGAAAATCCGGCCACACCAGTAATCTACTTCATACCCAGGATTCACAAAAATAGGTTGCTGCCGCTGGGGCGACCCATCATCTCGGCTTGCAACAGTATACTTGAAAATGTGAGCAAGTATGTTGACTTTTTCTTACAAGAATTTGTCAGGTCTTTACCATCTTTCGTGCTTAACACACAAGACTTTTTGAGTAAGATAAATGATGTGGAGTGGAAACAGAGTTATTTGTTAATTTCACTCGATGTTACCTCATTGTACACCATCATTTTTCACAAGGATGGGCTCAGAGCACTACAACATTTTCTTGACTCAAGACCTGCTGGTCTGACTGAACATACACGCATGATCATTGCCATGATTACCTTGTGCCTTGAAAACAACTTTTTCTTGTTTGGGAAGCAATTATTCCAGCAGACGAGGGGTGTGGCGATGGGGGCCTGCTTCTCTCCCAGTTATGCCTGTTTGCACATGGGATACTGGTCCTCACGCCTAAATTCAGGGAAACTATGAATACCAAAATTATAAGGTGGTTACGGTACATCGATGACCTCTTTTTAATTTGGGATGGGTCTAAAAATGAGGCACTTGGGTTTATTGAAAAGTTGAATGAGAACAATCTTAATCTACAGTTTACCGCTCAGATCAGTGACACATCAGTCTGTTTCCTAGATGTGGAGGTTTTCCCTAGAGGGGGGAAACTTGAAACCAAGTTTTACCGCAAACCAACTGCCGGTAACAGTGTCCTCCACGCAGGTAGTCATCATCCTGCCCACCTCATAAAGAGCATCCCTTATGGGGAAATGCTCCGGATCAGGAGGATCTGTAGCGCTGACATAGACTGCAAGGAGGCTCAACTAGCTTGTAAGGACAGATTCCTGCAAAGGGGGTACTCGAAAGACAGTATAGATAAAGCGATCAGTATAGCGAACTCCCTTGATAGGACATCCTTGTTGCCCAGTAGCACCCAAAGCAGGAATTTTACATCCACAGTTGCCGATAATGAAACCCGCCTAATTCTAACCTTTAACAATCAACATTTGATTATTCGTAAGAAAGTCAAACACAACTGGACACTTATCTCTAGTGACCCAGTACTAGGCGGTCAGGTTAGGGGCTCACCTAGCATATCGTATAAAAGAGCTAGAACTATGGGTAACTGTTTAGTGACTAGTAGCCCTGAGATCAGGACCGCAGGCTCTTGGTTGGACTCTAGCAAGGGTTCCTCAAGTGTTCCTCCTGCAAGGCTTGCAGAAATGGAGTAAGCAGAAAGGAATACTCTACTCCATTCAGTAACAAACCCACATTAATTAAATGCCAACTGACGTGCCGCACCGAGTACGCAGTGTATGTGCTGGAGTGTCCCTGTGGTCTGCGTTACGTTGGTAGCACAAGACCACACGTATACAAACGCATCCTCCAGCACCTACGGGCCATTACCAACAGCGACACTGCGTACCCGGTGGCCAGGCACTTTGAGGAGTTTCATGGTAAAAACCCTTCAGAATTGATATATTCGGTCATCGACACGGTACCACCACAGAGGAGGGGAGGGGACCGTGAGCTGCTGTTGCGTAGATTAGAGACCAGGCACATAATCTTGTTAGACACCAAGACCCCTAATGGTCTCAACGCTGGGGAGGACTGCCACACATATTTATGAATATTGTCCACAAAACTAACTAACTATATAAATGTAAACATACAAGCTATCTCAATTATCTTTCTTATTGTTCAAAAAGTATTGTTTTTATATCACTTTGTTAATTCATTTTTCTTTAGGTAGCACTATCTCTTTATTTATTCTGCCAATATTTATTGCTGATGTTGCACATATGCCAACTGTTGCTCATTGTGTACTGTTACTTACCTTACCCACTTGGGTATGATATTTAAGCAAATGTTAGCGACTATTATGCGCATACATTTGAGGGTTTGCCTTCGTATTTTTTAATTCAGACGTAGGGCTTTGGTACGAATCTTTTATGCATTGATGACCCGATCTGTGGTACAGTTTCTCCTAACATCAGAAAAAAACTATAAGTACACAGATATGACTATTTTATTATAAATGTAATATATATATATCAATTTATTTTTGATTGTTTACATCCTGTATTTTCTGCTATATTTATATATTATATATGTTCTTATAATTATATTTATGTATTTATATTTATAATTATGGATAAAGATAGTTTCACCCGTTGGTATATACCTAGGTTCATTATATATATTATGAGCATTACAACAATGGTTTTTACGTGCATACCTGCATTTAAGCAGTAACTTGTTTAGACATGGTTTCTTCCATGTCTATTAAACAAATACTTTTTTGTTGGCCCTAGCACTTTAAAAGGAGCACATACGCCCCTGCACGTTGTCATATGATCAAGGCCTTGTTTGGCCGAAACGCGTAATGGTGGTGTGGTGGAGAGCAAAATAAAATAACTAGCACCAGTACCTGGGTTCGCCTCGTCTTTTCAAACCTGCGTGACTGCTGGAGACGTCTTTTTGCCTAATATATATATATATATATATTACATACTGGTGGTCGCCAGAAGGTAGTTATAGTTAGGATTATTTTCAATAGGGACATCGCAACATTCTATTGGGAATAACTTTGGCGCCGGTTGAGGAATCTGCCTGAAAATTTCCTCAAATTTGCCTCGCGGCGCTCCGGTCCTTGCCTGAAAGTTTGGGGGGGGGGTTCGTCAAGCGGGGGGCGAGAAAAAATGGGGGTCCCAAAACGTGTTTTCCCCATGTTAATTTCCATAGGGCGGTCGACCTCACTTTTAGCCCGAACGGCTGAATGGATTTCCACGAAACTTGGCAAAATTGTAGGGACTGGTAGCCCGATGTGCCTTTGCTATGTCTCAAGATATGTGCTCCAGTGGATTTTGAGTAATTTAGGTTAAAAAAAATATATATATCTATAAGCGCGCCCCGGTACGCGCACCGGGGCGCGAACCGGGTGCGCGCGCATGGAAAGCTAATTGGCTCTCGGGTGTCTGTAAACATTCGAAACAGTCCGGAGCGGCCGCCATCTTGTGTCTCGGTAGGATCGAGACACAGGAGGTGGCAAAAACAAAGAGGGAAATGACCAAAAGGGGGCAGGATAGACCCCCCTGACCCCTTAGGTTTGATGTGGGGGTCATAAAAGGGCCCAGCGGGGCAAAAAGAACACATTTTTGTTTCGATTTGCGCGGGGGAGCGCCCGGTACGCGCACCGGGGAGCGGACTGGGGAGCGTACCATGGGGAAAAAAGAATGACAGTTTTAAAAAAATGTAGCCTTTTTTAGGTTTCGGCTACCGTCCCACTGCGTAAGCAGTGGGTGGGCGGAGCCGAAATCTTTTGTTAGTAGTATGGGGGCCTGAACACGCCCCTCTTCTCCATTGGCTGGCCTCGTAAATGCTGGCCAGCCATTGGAGGAGAGGAGCGTCACTGAGTTCAGGGCCCGCCTTGACGCGATTCGGGGGCGTTTCCGGGTCTTTTTTTAAGTCCCGCCCTCTCCTCTTCCCATTGGCTGGAATTTTACCTTCCAGCCAATGGGAAGGGGAGAGGGTGAAAAACACGCCCCCGAATCTCAAATTGACATTGTTCTCTATTGGTTTTATTTGGAGGCGGTGCCGGCGCTAACTAGTGTGAGATTTTCACAGTCGGCCTGCCAGGGTTTTGGGAGGTGGGGAAGACAAAAAAAGTAGTTTTCTCCTCCTCCTTCTCCGGTTTCTTCTCAAGCCCGCCATTCTAGTCTCGGAAAAGTTTTTTTTTTTATTTACACAACCTGGAATGAAATTAAGGCATTTTATTTTTAATTTCACAAACGTTTACAATCCCACTTGACTGTCAACCTGCTCTTTTTTTCAAATCCTGTATATGCGCAACTGCGTTATTAGGTTTTGTGTTTTTTTGCTTCTCGAGTAAAACCCAGTTGGCTGTGTAACGCGTTCGGCGGCCGTTTGCACACAGAAAAAGATGAACAAGCTGTACGTCGGGAACCTGAGCGGGGCGGAGCCTCTTCAAGGAGTCCAAAATCCCGTTCACCGGGCAGTTTCTGCTGAAGTCGGGCTACGCCTTCGTGGACTGCCCCGACGAGACCTGGGCGATGAAGGCCATCGACATGCTCTCAGGTGAGTGCCGCAGGGGGCCTCGGAGCATGGGGTGTTGGGGGCATAAGTCAGGTGAACAGGGGTCGTGGCTGGGTGCCGGTGGGTGTGCACGTAGCCCGATGCCGTGACCTATGAAATTCACTGAAAAAAACATAGGTTTCACACCAGTTATAGTTAGGAATTAGCATTTAAAAAACCTTTGAAATTCACTGAAAAAACCACAGGTCTCACACCAGTTATAGTTAGGAATTAGCATTTAAAAAACCTATAAAATTCACTGAAAAAAACATAGGTTTCACACCAGTTATAGTTAGCTGGAAATTTTACTGACATAAAACCATTGAAATTCCCACGTTATAGTTAGTTGGACTCACTATAACTTGCGCGCCTGCAATGCACTGCTGATGACGTCACATATTACATCACTCATGACATGGTCAGTGACATCACTCATGACATCACTGATGACACCATTCAGTGAATGTGTGTCTTTCTGAAAAATAAATATGCTTTATATATGTATATGTAAAAGTCAATGGAAGAATAAATGTTTAAAAAAATAAATTGATTGGTTAACTGGCTTATTAAGTGTTTCTTAGTGAATACATATATTAGTGAGAAATGTTTAAATATTTAAATATATGTATTAGTGTTTCACTTTGTGTATAAGTGGCTGCTTGGGTTTGTGAGTAGCTACATGTGTGTGTATATGGGTTCTTAGATGTTGTTTTTAGTATCAGTATGAGTGTCTGTATGGTTTGGTGGGGGTATGACTTAGCACATAGATGCATCAATGACTGACTCTCTGTTTGTATGTGTTTTGAACACACCATATGTGCATGACTGTATGGGTGGAAGAGTGTGTATATGTGTGTGTTATTAAGTGAATGACTGTCTCACTAGTGTCTTTATCAGTAACTACATATGTTTTAATCTAGTATATGTGAATATTGATGTATATAAGTGAGTATATGTGAAAGTAAGAGATTGTAAGAGTTCCTGTTTAAATAAGTATGTGTGTCTTTAAGTGATTGTTTAAGAGAGTAAGTATGTGTAAGTTTCCTTAGAAGTAAGGTGGTAGTGTGTGTATAGCTGTATATGTAAATAAATGGATGTTCAAAAGTTTATTTGCATGTGTGAGTATGTGTGTGAGTAACTTGTGAAATATGCCTCTAGGGAAGTTGAGAAATATTCTAAAAAAATCGAAGAATTAACAACTCAACTTAAGGGACTATATGAGAACATGACCGAGTAAGACACCGATTACAACAAAATGGAAACCAGACTTGAAAAAATAGAAAAGGAGATACGAGAGAAAAAAGAAAGAAAGTTCAACAGAGACCGAATCGACTACGAGAGCGGCCAGGTACTAACCTTTGCAAAAAAATATGACCACTTGCGAGCCAAAACCAATGACCCCAGGGCGACTGCGGCGGCCAGCTCTCTTCCAGATAACGATGACCAAGCAACACACAGTGGAATGATGGGAAGCAATGCTGAAACCGAAGTGGCTGATCTTACAAGGAGCCCAGGTCTGCTGAGCCCAAAAGATTTAATTTTAAAGGAGTTTGCTTTGATGGCACAAGGGAGAATGGAAGCCCAGAGCAAAGGCAACACCAACGCTCAAAGAGGACGTGGTCGAGGAGGGAGAGGTACCGCAAAAACTAAATTTATCGCAACAGACAGAAGCAACATTTCAAGCCCGGTGGGATCAAGAACGAGGGGACAACAGAAAGGAAAATGATGGAGACCATGACAATCATTAACCTATCGGAGCCACAGGTGCACGTCAGGACATATAGGCAAATTATGTTTTGCAGTTATAACTGCCCTTGATGGCCACTGGAGATGCCTCAAATGGAGTCGTGTACAATGTTTTATTGCACCCAACCTTACGCGCTCGGCATGATGTACATCGTTTGAACCCCCTAGTTGGCTGAAACCATGAGATAGCCTTTCTTGTTTCTGGGGCGTTCTTGACTAAATAGTTGCCCATTGATCTACCTTTTCTGAAAGTTATGGTAGGAGAAGAAGATAGACGTTCTTGTAAAACAGTGTCTGTTAGGACAATGGGCCAATGCTTCTGTACAATAGTTCTAATTTTTCGGTCCTGTCTGGAGTACATGGTGATTAATCTAGGGCTGTCAGAATTTTCATTCCTGTCTGTTACATTGTTGCTTTCCTTATTAAACAGATTAGATCTTGGGCGCTCTTGAGCTTTTCTAATAGCGTCATTGATGATTTTATCAGTGTACCCCCTATTGCTGAGTCTAACCCACATTTCTTCTTGACAGGTCTTGAAATCCTCATCATTACTGCATATGCTTTTAGTCTGAGGATTTCTCCATAGGGTATGTTAGCCAACAAATGCCTAGGATGTAAACTATTTGCATGAAGCGGTATATTTCCTGCCGTGGGTTTTCTAAACATTATGCTTTCGAGTCTGAAGTTTTCAACATGGAGTCTAACATCTAAAAAATCGATTTGTGTCTTATGAATGTGTGAAGTAAATTTCAAATTTAAGTCATTGATGTTGATGTCTTCAATAAATTTCTGTACTGATGTTAAGTCACCTCGCCATATTAGGAAAACATCGTCAATGTATCGGTAATATGTGGATACATTCTCCTCTAACTGTGCGAGGTGTATATATATATACATATATATATATATGAATCACCAATGTGCCCGTCAGCTTTAAGGAGGCACTCGACATCACCTCCGCCATACGGCCTGGAATGCAGCTCGCCTAGGATTCTCCGAACTTTAATTATTTGAGCCGACGCGTTTCAAGGCACATATATAAACAAAACCAATAAGAGAAAGATCGAGGGGCCCAGCGGAGCTTCAAACAGACGTTTAATGTAGAGAATCGGGCATGACAGGTTTCAGCAACAGCCTTCCTCAGATGCCACCATCTTAGACTTCAGTCCCACACCATGAGAGTCTTTTATTAGGCGCCTCCTACCTCCGTGATGAGGCGCTCACCTGATTCACAGCTGACACAATAGTTTTGGTCGCAGAAGCTACCGGTTCCACAATGCAACACTCTGGTGACCTGAATGTCGGTAAGTTGTTTTTGCTGCGAATTTAGGGGTAGGACTTGACCAAACCTGAAATTAAAGGTCTCCAGTCCCCAACTTTCGGCACATTGGCCTCCCAGAGGCTGGAGACTCCTGACGCCGGTACAATGTCTGCACATATATATATATATATATATATATATATATATATATATATATATATATATATATATATATATATATATATCACAAACAGGCTCCTTCGAAGAAAGAGGAAAGGCCACACTTGAGGAGGTTAAATGGAAGCGCTTTAATGAACTGCCCACGCAGAGGAACTTCTGACACCCATGATGGCGGATGCATTTCGGCGATGACTGCCTCTTCAGCGCCGGGTGGAAAATGTTTTGAAGGAGGGGATTGAGTGAAGGTTAAAAGTGTCCAGCCTTCCCCTCATTCGCGGACTGCAGCCACTCCCCCCTCGAAAATGTCACGTGCTTGTACTTCCTGTGGTCATCTGGAGCCCCAGCGCCTACAGGTACCAGAATGCAGCAGCAGAATTCTGGTAAGTACCGCACACGAAGGAGGAAAGTCCATGAAGCTGCAATGTCCGTGAACAGCCCCCACAAAGTACAAAACACACCTGGGCAGTGGCGCTTCCTTAAGTCCCCAATCCGCTTCAACCACTAGGCATAGGAATCCTTTCTGGCGGGGACCCGGTGGATACCAGGTCCGACGTGCTGCACAGTGGCATCATCACCGTCATACTTCTTCCTATGGGTTAGTGGCGAACTCTGTAAATTCCGGTATCCCGGAGTAGAGGTAACTGCAGGCAGTATCCAGCAAACACAGAGCCTCTTGGAGAAGCGGGAGCCTTCCGTGCGCGTCGCTGGTGACCGCGCTGAATGAATCACAAACAGGCTCCTTCGAAGAAAGAGGAAAGGCCACACTTGAGGAGGTTAAATGGAAGCGCTTTAATGAACTGCCCACGCAGAGGAACTTCTGACACCCATGATGGCGGATGCATTTCGGCGATGACTGCTTCTTCAGCGCCGGGTGGAAAATGTTTTGAAGGAGGGGATTGAGTGAAGGTTAAAAGTGTCCAGCCTTCCCCTCATTCGCGGACTGCAGCCACTCCCCCCTCGAAAATGTCACGTGCTTGTACTTCCTGTGGTCATCTGGAGCCCCAGCGCCTACAGGTACCAGAATGCAGCAGCAGAATTCTGGTAAGTACCGCACACGAAGGAGGAAAGTCCATGAAGCTGCAATGTCCGTGAACAGCCCCCACAAAGTACAAAACACACCTGGGCAGTGGCGCTTCCTTAAGTCCCCAATCCGCTTCAACCACTAGGCATAGGAATCCTTTCTGGCGGGGACCCGGTGGATACCTGGTCCGACGTGCTGCACAGTGGCATCATCACCGTCATACTTCTTCCTATGGGTTAGTGGCGAACTCTGTAAATTCCGGTATCCCGGAGTAGAGGTAACTGCAGGCAGTATCCAGCAAACACAGAGCCTCTTGGAGAAGCGGGAGCCTTCCGTGCGCGTCGCTGGTGACCGCGCTGAATGAATCACAAACAGGCTCCTTCGAAGAAAGAGGAAAGGCCACACTTGAGGAGGTTAAATGGAAGCGCTTTAATGAACTGCCCACGCAGAGGAACTTCTGACACCCATGATGGCGGATGCATTTCGGCGATGACTGCCTCTTCAGCGCCGGGTGGAAAATGTTTTGAAGGAGGGGATTGAGTGAAGGTTAAAAGTGTCCAGCCTTCCCCTCATTCGCGGACTGCAGCCACTCCCCCCTCGAAAATGTCACGTGCTTGTACTTCCTGTGGTCATCTGGAGCCCCAGCGCCTACAGGTACCAGAATGCAGCAGCAGAATTCTGGTAAGTACCGCACACGAAGGAGGAAAGTCCATGAAGCTGCAATGTCCGTGAACAGCCCCCACAAAGTACAAAACACACCTGGGCAGTGGCGCTTCCTTAAGTCCCCAATCCGCTTCAACCACTAGGCATAGGAATCCTTTCTGGCGGGGACCCGGTGGATACCAGGTCCGACGTGCTGCACAGTGGCATCATCACCGTCATACTTCTTCCTATGGGTTAGTGGCGAACTCTGTAAATTCCGGTATCCCGGAGTAGAGGTAACTGCAGGCAGTATCCAGCAAACACAGAGCCTCTTGGAGAAGCGGGAGCCTTCCGTGCGCGTCGCTGGTGACCGCGCTGAATGAATCACAAACAGGCTCCTTCGAAGAAAGAGGAAAGGCCACACTTGAGGAGGTTAAATGGAAGCGCTTTAATGAACTGCCCACGCAGAGGAACTTCTGACACCCATGATGGCGGATGCATTTCGGCGATGACTGCCTCTTCAGCGCCGGGTGGAAAATGTTTTGAATATATATTTATTTATTTATTTATTTAATCATTTATAAAATTTCTAGAGCGCACAAATACCTTTCGGTGTCTCGGCGCTGGAGTTCGTTAAGATTGCAGGGAGCTCTTGCAAAAACTTACTGGTTAAAAAGCCAAGTTTTTATGTGCTTCCGAAATATAAGTAAGGAAGAACTTGATCTGATATTAAGGGGGAGCTGATTCCACAATTTAGAGGCAGCAACTGTGAAACGTTTGTCACCCCATGTTGCTTTCCTCGTGCATGGAATATCAAGTAGCTGAGATGCCGCAGAGCGTAAGGAACGATTGGGTTTATGGAAAATGATGGATTTTTTTAGGAAGTCCGTCCGGTATTGTTCAATGTTTTATAAATGATGCACAGAGCCTTAAACTTTGTGCGGCTTCTGACAGGCAGCCAATGTAGTTGGCGAATGATGGGAGAGATGGATGAAAATTTGGGTGTACCGGTTAGGATTCTTGCAGCAGCATTTTGCACGAGTTGTAATTTATTCATGACTTGTTCCTGTGCATTTAGCCATAGTCCGTTGCAATAATCAATTTTTGAGAGGACTAGCGTAGACATTAGGGTTTTACCTGAGTTTGGAGGAAGAAACGGGAGAAGCTTCTTTACCATTCTCAAGGTATAAAAGGACGCTGAAATCAATGCGTTGGCATGGCTAAGGAAAGTAAGCTTATTATCGAATAGAACTCCGAGGTTCCTAACTTTTAGCACCGGGAGAGGTGGATCTCCCAGCTCTGCTGGCCACCAGACTGGTGACCAAGACGGGGTCAGGTCGCCAAAGAGCATGACCTCCGTCTTATCGGAGTTTAATTTTAAGCAGTTCTGGTCCATCCAGGTGCAAATCGCTCTCATTCCTTCCTGGAAGTTAGCGGCCACTGCAGCTCCATTTCTATGAATAGCCAGGACTAATTGAGTGTCATCGGCGTATGATGTTATTCCTATGCCGAATGACTTAATCACCCTCGCTAAGTCCGATACATAGATATTAAAAAGCGCCGGACTTAGCGAGGAGCCCTGAGGAACTCCACAAGGCAGGGTGAAATCAGGCGAATAATAGCTACCCAATTTCACAGACTGTTCTCTGTCTGATAAAAAAGATGCCAGAAGAGTCTTAGCTTTGCCTTGGATGCCCATGGCATCGACACGGTCGATCAAGATGTTGTGATCGACCGTGTCGAAGGCAGCCGATAGATCTAAAAGTATCAAAATTGCTGTGCCGCCTTGATCTAGAATTATTCTAACTTCTTCAGTTGCTTTTATCAGGGCGGTTTCGGTGCCGTGCCCCTTTCTGAACCCAAATTGGGTCTCATCTAGTAGGTTGTTGTTATCAATAAAGCTTGAAAGTTGTAAATTCATTGCTTTCTCAAATACCTTAGAAGGATAAGGAAGCGAGGCAATGGGACGATAGCTTTTTATACACACATATATATATGTGTGTGTGTGTGTGTATATATATATATATATTTCCATTCCATCCATTTCCATTCCATTCATTCGACGCTGCCGCATCCCAGTCATACAGCTTGGACTGGTTTTCAGAACGAACAAGTCAGACCCAAATTCTTGTGCCAAACAGTGTTTTATTCCATCAATGTTACAGAATAACACCCAAGCAAATCCGCATAACGTGTTTCGCCTCTAGCCACAGGCTTGATCACATGATACGTTGCTGAAAATAGATGAGGGTACTTAGGGAGCTCAAAGACTACAAAGGGGTGGCGCAGAATATCGCTTGCCTGCCCCAATTAACTCTTTAGTGTTCAAAAACTATTCACATTAATGAGATGGCGTCTATTTGTGTTAAATAAAAGGCGCAGTGCCCAATTAACTTCACAACATGATCAGCCTTTGACTGTGCAATATAAGTGCTGTGCAAATATATGCAATAATAAATTAACATCCTATATACAATAAAGATTACAGCATATAAGAAAAAACTCAAAAATAGAGGAGAAATGCATATAGAAAAATATATACTCATTTTGTTATAAATTTAATTAAATATACATTATTTACAATAAAAGACGAAGTGTCTACTTTAAGAATAAATAACCCTCAATTTCAGATGATAATCTAGCAGCAAATATAATGTGCAAACTTCAGCAATTTAAATATGATTTCTATCAAGAACAAAACTTGATATAAATTATACTCCAATCATATAAAAACAGCCATCCTGAAGACATGTTGATGTATATATAATAGACACCATTCCTTACTAAAAGAAAACAAAAAGATTGTATAAAACAATCTTAACCATCTTAATTCATCCAAGCTCCAAATACCAATACTCATCATGAACCCCAAACATAAGTGCATGAAAGTGCAATATTTAACTTAATCATTCTAATTCTTATGTATTTTTTTAAAAAAACATTTCTTATCTCTCAAAGGTGTGGAAGGAAATTATTGATCATTTTTGATCATATTTGATTTTGCAGATTAACACACCATCCTAGATGTAAAAGTTGCTGATCACACATTGTTAGACATTATAATGGGTGTAAAAACGGGGATGAAATTCGTCAGAAGAGTGTGGTCTAAAATCACTCTTATATATCACATCAGGTATATCCATCAACTCAAGAACTATAGATATTTGGACATAGCCATGGGTTATCAGTTGGGTATTTCTGTTTCCCTACTCAAAACCTCATTAATATCGTAAGTGGTTTTGTACCTTTGTTCGATCCCTTTTTGGCTCAAAATTTATTGTTGGCCATTTGCATTTCTGGCATTTAACTTTTCTATTGCCGTGTTACTTGATAAAGACATATATTACCCATTCATATTGGATTTTATCCAATTGTTTACTTTTTTGCATCAATTTGCACAACATTGCACTTTGTCACTTTAAGAGTGTATATAAACAACGAAAATTGCACTTTGCATTTACACTTTATCTTGCCAAACAAGTTTGCACATAATTGCATAGTTTGCACAATGCTTGGGTTTTATCTAAAGAAAATTGTAATGTCTTTTTTAAATGAATTGTAACACGACGTGTTCCTTGCTGAACTTCTTCTTGCACTTTAGCCAATTTTATTACAAGCGTCATATTGTCGCAATTGTGGCCATTTGGGATACATATTTGTTTGTATCTTATAATATCAATGAACTTTAGTATAACTTTTTTCATTTGTGGATTTGAACCCTTTATTTGTTAGTAGTATACAACAAGTATTGATACTATTGTTTGGAAAACAGACTCTTTAATGCTTGAAATGGAGTATGTCTTTTCTTTCCATTATCACATGGTGCAGTGTTTGAAAAAAAGAAAAAAATGCTAATTGAAACTTTAAAAAAACTGTGAAGCACTAGGTATTTAAATGTGTATGCCGCATTAACTGACTGTCTGTGAGCAAGGGCGGATGCCCGAAACGCGTCAGATTTTGTTGGACTGAAGCTTTAAATAAATCTTGTGCCTTTATTTACTTTTTGGATTCGTGTAGTTTTCCTGGGTCGACTAAATGCGGAGCCTTTGATAGACTGCTGTTGCTGCAACTATAGATATGTATATAAGTCTTCACTCGCATTAAGGCCTCGTGGGGCCTTACTGTCCATTTCAATTATATACCTAGTTTCCAACAGTCGGAGTTTTGCATCTCTATCGCCCCCTCTCTTTAGTGGCATTACACAATCAATAGCGAAATACTGTAGGCCTAATGGATCACTTTTGTGCAGACTCTCAAAATGACGGGCCACAGGATAAGACTGATCATCTTTGCCCACAATCGCCCTGATGCGCTGCAGTACCCGCTTATGTACCGGCAAGCGAGTGCTGCCCACATATCGTAACTCGCACGGCCACTGCAGCACATAGACTGCAAAATCAGTCCTACATGACATGTGTTTCTTAATCAGTGTGGGTTTGCTGTTGAAAAGCACCATATATTGGGTTTTATTACACGCATTTTTACAGGCTTTACATACAGCGCACTTTTTAAACCCACCTCCGAGGGCGCCCCAGGTGTCAGAAATAGGTTTCTCAATGAAATTACTGACTAATCTTTCTGACATGGATATAGACTTTCTGAATGTGATATTCGGTTTGTTCACTACGAATTCACCAATAACAGGATCCCCTGGTATTAAGTTCAAATTTCTATAGAAGATTCGCCGAATCTCCTTGTGTTGTTTACTGAAAGTTGTAATAACTCTGGGCTTGATGGTTGTTTCTTTGATTAGCGAACCACTGGGTTTATCCTTCACTACTAGTGCTTCTTCCCTTGTGATGGCTAATGATCTGTTGATTGCCCACTGTATGGTTTTAACAGAGTAGCCCCGGGACAAAAAACGAGCCTTGCTTTCCTCCTGTATTTTATGACACTCAATGTCAGAGCTAGATATCCGCCTAATTCGTAGCATTTCCCCAAAGGGAATGCTGCTAATTAGGTGGTGGGGATGCTGACTAGAAGCATGCAGTACGGTGTTCCCAGCCGTGGGTTTTCTATGCATTTTAGTGGCTAATCCAGTATCTGTAATGTAAACCTCAGTATCAAGAAACACCACTGACTTGCTATCTATATGTGAAGTAAACTGCAAATTTAAGTTGTTTTTGTTCAGTTCCCCAACAAAAGCTTGAGCTTCCATCACAGACCCTCGCCATGTCATGAACAGATCGTCTATGTACCTTAGATATAAGAGTACATATATATATATATATATATATATATACATCCTTTTCGGTGCTCATGACGAGCTGAGCTTGTCATGAGCCACGGCGCTCCGGTGCTCATGACGAGCTCAGCTCGTCATGGCCTGTGGAACGCTCTGGTGCGGGGAAAATTCCCCTGCTGTGCTGAGCGTTCCACGGGAGCCAATGCACCTGTGACGAGCTGATGACAAGCTCAGCTCGTCATGAGCATGCGGGCGCTGTGAGCGCCCCCTCCACCCCAGCACAGCGGGGAAATAACCCCCGCAGCGTAGGGGTTAAATATATATATGTACATATACATAACTTTACTTTCAAATCAATCATAAACAAATCTTTATGGCCTTGAACAAATGGATGACAGTCAGATGAAAGGTAAGTTGAAGTGATGTTTGCTGGAAAAAACTTTACAAATAAAAGTGCTTTTATGTACATCTATAGTGGTGCGATGGATGGTAGGTAATTTGTTCATGAGAAAGGTTTCTGTGGTTCAGGCCCCTAGGATATCAGGGGGTCATTTGCATGTCCAGTTATGCAATGTTAATGTTAATGTTAATGTTATATAATATTTATAGAGCGCAACACTGTTGCTCCGAAAGGAGCATCCTGGCGCTGTGAAAAAAAGGTAGAGCAGCACTGTGGGGGGGGGGGGCGCTAGAAGATGGTCAATACATAGGAGTCAGTCAAGTTGTATAGCCAAGTTTTAAGCCCTTTTCTGAAAACGGCCTCAGTGGTCTGCAATCTAAGATCATTTGGCATCAGATTCCAGGCCTTAGAGGCCAAAACACCTAGGGGTCCATTATGATGTTGGGTGGATCGCAACTGCCATAAATGCCCGCCCGCCATCCTTTTCCCCCCTGCCACATTAGAATGGCGGGGGGGACCGCAGCGGAGGCAAACACCGCCCGCCACTTTTCTGCCCCGGTCGCCTTGCGGCCGGGGCGGTAAAGGGTTCATATGGTGGCGGTATCTATCAGACACCGCCAGCCATATTTGGATGGGCGTCTGCAGTTGCTCACGGAAAGGCAGGTGGACTTCACTCTGGGGGCCCGAGCGGGCCTGCCGCTTTGTAAATGCAAATGCTGACATGCATTTTTAGCATTGTGGCGGGCGGTGCAGAGAGCACCGCCCGCCACAATGCTAAAAATGCAGGATGTGCCTGCCACTGTGGCGGGCACATCCTAATACCCCCCACGGGACCCCCGCCCTTAAGGCGGGCGGTCCCATTACCACGAGGATGGCGGGCGGGCAAAGTCCACCCGCCATCCTAATGAGGCCTCTTGTGTTTTGCCTCCTTTCGTTTTGAGAAGAAATTTCACAATGTTAGCGAGATTATGCCCTGCTGACCTCAAAGCTCTGGTGGGATTGTAGCGGGTGAATCTATTTATTTGATACCTTGGTCAGATGTCATTTAGAGCTCTAAAAATGGTCAATAAAATCTTAAAAAGAATTCTTTTGTGCATCGGGAGCCAATGGAGAGTTCTAAGGGCTGCAGATTCAGAGGTTTTTCTAGGAAGTTTGAGCACCAGCCCAGCTGCTGCATGCTGGGCGCTCTGTAGCTTCTTTAGCGTTGGTTTCTTTACCCCTGCCATCAGCCCGTTGCAATAATCGAGGTGAGAAAGTATAAGAGAGACTTCAACCGACTTTCTGGCTTCAATAGGAAGAAAATCAAAACATTTCTTCAAAGATTTTATGATATTAAAGCAGCAGCCTGCCATGTTTCTTACATGGAGGTCAAAAGATAGAGAGGAATCATAGAGAATACCCAGATTCCATGCCGACTCCACCGAGACAGGGGGCGGAGTGGTGCCATCAGGCCACCATTTGCTGGGGCAGACCTCAATAGTTTTTTCAATATGCAGGATTTCCGTTTTGCTCGAATTACATTTTAGGTGGTTGTTTTCCATCCACTGGAAAATCTCTGACAGGCAGATTTGTAAATTTTGTTCAGCTCTAATTGAATGTTTTTCCAGAGAAACAATCAGTTGCGTATCATCGGCGTATGAAGTAATGCATATACCATGTGATTCAATGAGGGTAATGAGGGGCGACATATATATATTAAAAAGATGGGGCCTCAAAATCAAGCCCTGTGGGGACTCCCGCAGTAATTTGTTTCTCCTTTGAGGAAGAAGATCCTAATGATATAGTTTGGGATCTCTCCGAGAGGAAGGACCCGATCCAATCGAGAGCTCTGTCCGTTATACCATTTCCTTTCAATCCATCAATAAGTATATTGTGGGAGATGGTATCGAACGCCACTGATAAGTCAAGCAATATCAAGACGGCGTTCTTTCCTTCCTCTTGAATGAATTTGATAGAATCAGTTAATTCCATGAGAGCCGTTTCCGTGGAATGCCGGAAGCCAGATTGTTAAGGATGAAGGATGTTGTGGGTTTCCACGAAATTAGAAAGTTCTTGATGGACCATGGCTTCAGTTGTCTTACCAAGTATTGGTAAGAGGGAAATGGGATGTAGATTGGAGAGGTCGGTCAGATTTATTTGATTTTTTCATTAAAGGTTTAACTATGGCTTTTTTCCAATCTCTGGGTACGGTGCCTGAACTCAATGAATCATTAACTATTCTGTTAATGCAAGGATTTACTATGTCCACGATTTGATGGAGAATAAACGGCGGACAGGCATCTGAAGGCGATCCCAATTTACAGGATATAATGGCCTCCCTTGTAAGGGCAAGAGTGGCAGGCCTAAACCTCCTAAGGGGTTCATGCGTCAAGGCAGAGGTGTCTTTGAATTCCTTTAGATTAGACAAGGTTATTTGAGGAAAGTCCTACTGAATGAGGCTTATTTTCTCCTCAAAGTAATCCGCGATGTGGTCGCAGAGCCCCTGAGAAGGGGGAATTTCTGTTTGAAGCACTTTAGGATGGGGGAAGGATTTCACTATAGCGAACACGGTTTTTTGTTTTTGTTGGGCCTCAGAAATCATTTTCGTGTAGTAATTTTTCTTGGCCACTTTTATATGTGCAAAATATTTATTCCTTTTTGTTATGAAAAGACCTTTTGCTGTAGGATCATAGTCCTTTCTCCATTTCCGTTCGCTTTTCCTACATTGGAGACGAGTTTCAAAAAGGGCCTGTGAGTACCAAGGGGCGCTTATCTTCTTAGGTTTATCATTTTTCCTAAGGAGCTTTGGCGATACCAGATCGTATGTTGCAGACTGTATCCAGGCATGAAAGTTTTTGGAGTCTTGCTCAACATCGCCGGTCATGATAGGGGCTTGTGCCTGGGCTGATTGCTTAAGTCTGGTACTCTTGGAAATAGCTGTCTAATTTTGTGAGGTGGTAATGGGTTGTCGGGCTATTATTTTTTTTCTCACTTTGGGTGGGCAGTAGACATTTATGCTAAAAAGTATGAAGCAATGATCAGACCATATTTGGGGTATAGGAGGACAATCTACTAGTGCTGGGAAGTTGGAACATATACCGTCCAAAATGTGACCAGCTAAATGCGTTGCGTTAACTATTTTTTGAGAAAGTCCAAAAATTTCAAGGGTGTGTAAAAAAAATCCAACTTGCGGATCAGTTGCGATTCAAGATGCAAGTTGAAGTCTCCCAGGAGAGTAAAATGAGGGTAGCGAAGTAGCTGCTGACCTAAGAATTCGGCCAAGGATTCCATAAATTCAGAGGCGTTGCCCGGGAAACGATATAACAATCCTCCTGTGAAGGACAACGAGGCGTTGAGGGAGATGGAGAAACCGATGCTTTCAGCCCCTTTCATATGATCAAGGCTGAACATATGACACCTCCAATAATTTTTAATGTATTATAGCTACCCCTCCTCCCCTGCCTTTCAGCCTGTCCACTCTAAATATGATATAATCATGTGGCAGGGCAACAGACAGGTCGGGGACACTCCATTCTTTGAGCCAGGTCTCAGTTATATAAAGAAAGTCAAGCTGATATCTCAGAATCAGGTCCTTAATATCTTGGCTATGTTTACACATGGATCGGGAGTTTATAAGCCCTCCTTTGATGTTACATTGAGAGGGAGAGGTATGGGTCTGCCTTTCCGATGCTGCCCAGGGAATAGCCCATCCACAGGTTCTGCAGGAGATAGGGGCCCTTATATTCGTCATACAGAAAAGGCACTCGCACCTAATGTCGTCATTAAGCTCTCTAAGTACATTCGCCTGGTAGGTCAGGTGAGGGGAATTATTCCCCGCATGGCCTGCTCCTGTCGCGGTCTTGGCGTGGACGGGCGCAGACGTGCCTGCCTTTGGCGCGCCCGCTGAGCAGTCGCTGCATCCCGGTTTAAATGGGCAACTGGAAGTGGAGGGGGGAGCCCGAGAGCCAAGTCAGCCCTGATAACTAGAGCGCTAATCTTCTAGCGGGTCAGGAAAAACATCCCAGGCACCGCGTTAGCGCTCTAGCACAGGAGATAGCAGCAATAATGATTTAGCAATTTAGCAATTAGATTGAGGTTGTGGTAGTGAAGTGGGAGCAGGTTGGATTGTGTGTGCTCACATTGGGGTGGTGACAGGGTTGCTAAGAGGGGCTGGCCTTATAGGTTGGTGTTGTTCCACAGTTAACTGAGGGATAATAAAGGGCCATGCAGATTAACTCAGACACCTGTGTGTGTGATGTGACCTGTATCATCTATATAGTTGATTCCTTGCATCACCCTTCTTCTACAAATGGAGGTACCACTGTTGAACTTTCACCAAGTTTCTTAATCTTCTTGAAGCAAAGTGTCTATTTCTCAGTCGATCTTGGAATCTATTACTGGTGGTTCTTGATCTTTCACAGTTCTTCTTATTTGATGAGTATTCCCCCCACAGAGGCTTGTTCTTGGTAAATCTGATCCTCCTAGAGTATTGGATATGCTCATTACAACAACACCCCCCTCAGGATGCTTGGGCATCTGACAGTGCCAGCAGGTTGTCTGCATCATTGAGGGTTGACATCTGGGAGGATGTGGAAGAAGTCCTCCTCACCAGGGGTTTCTCTGTTTCTTTTTCAGAAATTGTGAGATGATCACAGATGTACTTGCACTAGAGGTTGGAGTAAGATAATCCACAGAGATAAGGACTGGATTCAGGAAAGTCCTACCTAGCGTTATGAGCATTTTGGCTCTGTGGCTGTTGCCTGGGAACACAGGAGTTCCTTGGATGTGAGAATGCTGACCGCATTGAAGACTTTTTAGAGATGTTCTCCTTAGTGAAACCAACATTATTCTCCTCTTCGCCTCTGAAAGCTGTAGCCAGGGCAACTTGAAATAAGACAGTGTTTCCAGTCATCCTCAACTTGTGGATGTTATGATATCATTATCAGGCTCTTGGCCCTCAAGACCTAAAAGAAAATGTTAATATATTTAGTAAGTGTGTGTAAAATAGGTAAAAGCAACAGATGGCACATTAGGATGCATATATAAAACATTCAAATGTAATTCAAATTGTATACATTGTTAATAATAAGTTAATATAGACCCATACCTATTCCTGCCACAGGTACGTCCTTTTTGGACTCTCTTCTAGATGCCAGCTGCTGAGACTCTATCCTCGAAGATGGTGGTGGACATATGTCCTTAAATCCAACAGCAGATATAAAAAGCAAAGGAAAACTTCAGTATTGTTACAGTGGGAATGCAGAGGACTGTGCTAGGTGACACACATGGGAGGAATCTGAATACAATTACATGAATAGGAGTTTTTTGTCAGTGGAAAGACACTTGTTAGAAATTAGGGTAAAGATAAGTTACAAATGGATCGAGACAGTAGTGCATGAGTTGTCGTCACAGACTAACTGATCAATGGACGGTGAAGGTCCAGATTGCTTCTTGCAGGATGTCCTCTGATGTAATATCATAAGTCAAAAGTGCTAGCACACCAGAATCTATTGTACCACTGAAGTTGTAGTGATAGACATACAGAGAGTAAGTAAATATCCCTGCATAAATAGTATCAGTGTATAGTTAGATAGTATAGATAAACACTGCATAAACAACCACATACACTCCTGCATCACATCTAATGGAACAACATTCTTATTTCTAGTCAAACAAGGAAATGAAGTGAGAGAGTGTTAGAAACTGTTATGAAAATCATCACTCCACAGTTGTATACAATAAGGACATGGGTCGATAGAGTGGGTGACAAGAAACATACACATATACTTAACAATGAAGTTTCTGTGGAAGGATGGATTTAGAGACATGAGGACAGAGATATTAGACATATGAGTTCACACTTTAGATAATTTCTTTTACAAATGCTAAATGTGGGAATTATAATATGTTATTAATAATGTGTTAAGTATCCTGACACTTATGAAGAGAAAAATAGCTGTAAAATAATTGCAATTGATTTTGCTAAAGACTTACCAGGGTTTGACATTTGTCTGTTGCCTGTGGCCAATCCTCATGTCCATGTACTACTTGGAGGAGAAGAAGATATGAATGTAGTAATTTGGGGATGGGCTACACCGAACACTGAACCTTCAAATAAAAGATGACAATATGAACAAGTTATAGACACATATTTAAATAGAAAATAAGTATATGCTAAGTACATTTAGTTTTAACATATGGCTTAAACAGATTAATGTCAGCGTTTTGGTACAGCTGAAGAACCGTTTATACACACTTACTGGTCTTCCATACCCTCCTTATATAGAAAAAAGGAGACACAGGAACCTTCATCTGCAGGAGGAACCAAGTTTTATTCGAATAGCCCGGGCTATGGAACATCCCAAGCTCGTCGGAGACAAGACAGAGAAGGCTGCTGCTTCACTCTGCAGCTTACAGGACTTATATACACATTTCCCACCTTAATAAACAAGTTCGGATGGGGGCCTGGCGCCCCCGAGTCAGAATGCAGTTACGCCATTCTTTGTTCAGGCAGGACTGTGCTGCAACAGATGCTACAAAAGATTACGGACAGGTCTTGCAAAACAGGATTTGTACATGAGAGAACAGACAGATCTTAAACAGCAGGATATGTGAAAGAAACAAGTTCTGGGACGGTGGTGTGACCAAGTCTTGCAAAACAGGGTGGGTGTGTGCAGGAGTTCAGTCCGAGGGTGGTGAGGCCAATTGTTTGTTCCCTTTTTCGAAATTGGCTCAACCACAATGAGTAGGAAGGGCAGGGTGGTCGTGACAGTTAGAGTTTCATCAGACATCAGCAGAAACTACCAGTAGGGTCGTGCAGAGGTGTTTGACACAAAATGGCAATGCAAAAATAATGGAGTCTTGACACAAAATAAATGGCGACAAGAATGGCACTTTTCCTCAGACCCTCCTTTAGCCATTGAGTGGCAAATACCCTAGGAAACTTCGATATTCATGAGATCATCTGTTTCTTGTTGGATCATCATCATCATATTGGTGTCGTGAATGTTAGAAGGTTGAGGCTTGAGAGCCTGAGCACACATTGCACAGAGCATTGGCAGGCACTGAATGCACAAACAGCAGGAGACTAGGACAGCTACTCCCAAGGCAAGGAGGATTAGGACCCTACATCCCCATTGGGAAAGGAGGCCCCAGATCCAGCCTGTGAGTGACCAGTTGCCTTCATCCTGATGAATTTCAGAGGAAAGGTGATGCAGACGTGGGATGGCATCATATACTGTGGGTGTGTGATCTGGAATATACACACATCAGCTGGAGTCAATCAATTTACACACACCACCACTATTAGCGAGGATGATGTCAAGGACCATACGATTTTGAAGTGTTACAAGGTGGTTCGCATGCAACTCTGCAGTGATATTGGAGAGGGCACTAGCTGTTTCTGTGCAGGTGGCATCAAGGACCTTGGTCAGTCCTCGTATAGCCCAACTGTTTGCCATGGGGCCCCAGAATGGGAGGAAATCCTTAAAGAAGTCCCTGGCTTCCTAGCCTACTGTATCCTCAGCCGATAATACACCCCTACGTGAGCGGCGCAAAGCGCCCTTCATCAACAGGTGGTAATCTCCATGGGTAGAATACGTTGGTGGAAGGAGGAAGGCCATATAGCAGGTTCCAGACCATTTACAGGTACAAGTGTAGGCTGCTGTGCCACAGATAAAATAAGTGTTGGGGGACGCCACCAACTTTGGAGGAGACGTAGAGTTCAAAGTTTTAATGATGTCACAGATACTTGTACCAACTTTATTAGTTCCCAAGCCATGGATGCAGACATGGCCCTGCACATTTATAACATTCAGAGTGTTTCGTACATCAGATAGTAGGCTTCTGGCACAAAATTTGGTAAATGTTTGTCGAGAAGTTGAGTTAAATACCACAATCTCACCGAGTTCATCTGTTGGTAATAGCAATGTTGATGAGCCGGTCGGGAAAAAAGGGGTGTTGGTATTGCCAGACCTGTTTCGCCAGTAGTCATCTCGAAATGTTCCAAGGACAGAATTGGCAGTACTATTGATAGTATAGGCCTCCTGCATCAACATCTACCATGCAAGACAGGACCCAGAAATGGAAAAAGGATAAGGATAGAATGGGAAAGGTTGTGTCATAGCATGCAGCATCAGTCCACATACTCAACAGTTGGAAGTATTTGTGATCAGCTGATGATGATGTAACATCTGGACAAAGGTGTTATTGAAAAATTCTGCACGGCGGAGTAATTTGTGGGTGGGTAACGTGAAATACTGATGCTCTGCAGGAGTCAGGGTAGGGTTTGTGGGGTAACAGGATAGTAGATCAGTAACAGCCAACCGATGATTGACAAGGTGATTGAGACAAACAGCGTCACCACGGGGGCCACAAAGCACTTGCTATGTAGGAGACTGACATATCGTTTCTGGACTTGGGTGTATTGGACGACTGCCATTGTACTAAGCCAAGGACCACTAGCGGCTGTCTGTGATTGGTGGTTGCTTCAGTGGATGCAGGTGCCAGGAACCCTAGGCGCGTACCTTAGTCTGACACACCAGCACCGGTCTTAGCCGGGAGATCACAGCCCTACATCCTATAGGTACCTGGGCGAAGTCAAGGGCAAGCCTTCCTTCTGGAACGCAAGTTATATCGGGTAGAAGTAGGAACAGAATGGTTGGGGAATAAGTTTTCCTGATGCTGAGCAGAGTGAGGGGAGTGTTCCACCTTTCCCTTTAGTATACTGTCACTCTCTACTTCCATCGTTGTGAAATGTAATCTTGCGTCGCTGAATGGAACAAACGTCAGGACTATTTCGGTCTCTGAGTCTCCTCGTCCTTCTCTCACCGACTGATCATAGGGGAGAGGCAGAGGCATTTGTGTACAGTGTGTCGCGTGGATCCAGTTTTTCCCTCCTTCAACTTTCACGGCAGTGCGGGTGGCCAGTAATACCTGATGGGGCTGTGTCTAGCGGGGCTCGAGGCTCTTAGTACGTTGAAAGTTGCGACTCAGAACCCAGTCGCCAGGTTGGATAATGTGTCCTCGGCCCTCGCTTTTATCAGGTATGGCCTCATGCACCTGGTGGTAAAGAGTACGTAAGGTGTTAGTCAAACTGTACAGATAATCAGTCAACACAGGATATTGAACATCAGACAGTTTATGGGGCCGTGGAACACCCCACACATTGGCAGGCCTCCCGAACACAATCTCATGGGGAGATAGTCCTGTCCTGGTATGGGCCGTTGTCCTGACAGACAGCAGAGCCAGGGGCAGAGCATCAACCCAAGTGACACTATTTCTCGGCTACAATCTTGGCCATTTTAGTCTTTAGGATGCCATTGTACACCTCCACTAGACCTGCTGATTGGGGGTGGTTAGCTTTATGACATTTTTGTTTCATACCCAGTGCTGAACAGACATACTCCATTATTTGAGCCGTATAGTGTGTCCCGTTGTCACTCCAGACCAAACGGGGCAAACCAAATTGTGGGAAGTATTCTTCCAATAGTATTTTGGCTGCAGTGATAGCGGTGCAGTCTTTGACAGGGTAGGCCTCCACCCATCGGATAAAGGTACAGACCACCACCAGGACGTAGTTTAAATTGTTACATCTGTGCATCTGGATATAATCCATCTGGAGGGCTTCGAAAGGAAAGGTATGGGGAGAGAATCCTCTTCCAGGGGTTACTGTATCTTTTCCCGGGTTGTACATAAGGCGAATCATGCATGTTTTGACCATCCTTTCAGAATATGCTGGTATCTTTGAGTTATACCAGGTGGGTTCCAGCAACTTACATATCCCTTTCACACTAATGTGAGCAGGGCCATGGGCCATCGTTACTACTGGTAGCACATGACTGTCGGGCGACATCCATTGTCTCTCCATAGTGATACAGGCCCAACAACCATTTATTTCCTTTACCGCTATATGCTCCATCCACATCCTCAGCTCCTCAGTGGTAGCATGGAACTGAATATCGAACACACTCTGTACTGTATCTTGAACCATGCGCCCCTCTGCCACCCACCTGGCGGGACCTCTGAAATACATTCCTTCCTTTTGCTTAAGAGCTGGCTGTCTGGTCAGCCAGGGCATTGTCCTTTCCAACATAATCCGTCACTTTCTTATGCGCTTTACATTTTATAATAGCTACCTTTCTGGGAAATGTCAGTGAGTCTAATAATCTGTGAATTAGGGGGCCATGTTGAAATTTCGTCCCATGTGAAGTAAGGAAATTCCTTTCTTTCCACAGTCTCCCAAAGTTGTGAGCCACCCCAAAGGCATACTGACTGTCAGTGTAGATATTAACCGTCATTCCTTTGCTTAACTCACAGGCTCTAGTGAGGGCCACTAATTCTGCAGCCTGAGCAGAGCACTGCGGAATCTGAGCTGTTTCTACTACTTCCTCCAATGTTATGAGGGCGTAGGTGGCTCATGTGTTACCATCTAGCCCTCTGAGACATGACCCGTCCACATACAGTGTACCTTCTGGGTCTGCTATTGTGGTATCCTGTAAGTCAACCCGTCCCTTCGTCTCTTCCTCTGTCCTAAATATACAGTCATGTGGATCTAAACAGGCATCCTGAGTATCCAGTGGGAGTAAGGTGGTGGGATTCAGTACAGTGCATCTCTTGATGTTAATGTGGCTGGAAAAGAGTGTCAATTCATATCCTGTGAGTCGTGCGCTAGTGAGGTACTGTGTTTTGGTGTTATTAAGGAGGGTATCCACAGAATGGGAAACCATCAGAGTCAAGGGGGAGTTCATGACGATCCCCGCACTCTGACGGCCCATGAGTGCGGCCGCAGCTGTCGCCCGTAGGCATCATGGGAGAGCCCTCGCAACAGGATCTAAGGTAGCTCGAAAATAGGCACATGGCCCATGGTGAACCCCGAATATCTGGGTTAAGACAGCGCATGCACAGCCGCCTGTCTCATGTACAAAAAGAAAAATTTTTTGTTATAATCAGGAATACCGAGGACTGGAGCAGTACACAGAGCTGTTTTTAAATCCTGGAAGGCCTGCGTATGCTTTCTTGTCCATGGAAAGGAACTGTCTGATATGTCTTTAGTGGTGAGGCCAAGAAGAGGTTTGACCATGGTCGAAAAATTGGAAATCCACTGTCTGCAGTATGAGTTTAGACCAATGAAGGCTCGCACCTGCTTTTGTGTCCGTGGGGCCGCTATAGCATTGATAACGGCTACACGATCAGCGGTGTGTTGCCTTCCCTCCTTCGAGAGGAGATGACCTAAATAGGTCACCTTCTCTTGACAAAACTGAAGCTTTTTTAAAGAGGCCTTGTGGTTTTAGAGGGCAAGGTGGCGTAACAAACAAAGAGTAGCCTCTTTACATGCCGGGCGGAATTTGCAGTAATGAGGAGGTCATCAACATACTGCAGCAGTGTGGAATTATCAGGAAGTTCCAAGGAATCTAGATAACTTTTGAAAGCTTGACTATAGATACTGGGGCTCTCGTGAAGCCTTGAGGGGTGCGGCAAAATCTAAAGCTCCGCCCACCAAGGGAGAAAACAAAAAAGTGTCTGCTGTCAGGATGTATAGGATACTGAAAAAGGCATTCATCAGGTCCATGACAGAAAAGTGCGAGGCGTCAGAAGGGACCATCGCCAAGAGGGCTGTAATGTCGGGGACAGCAGGGCATTGGGAGATCACTATTTTGTTAAGGGCTCTCAGGTCAATCACAAATCTGTATATTTTAGGGGAGAGAGCATCTCCATTGGTCTTTTTAAGATCCAGAATATTGGGACCGTTACAGATATTACCACGTGTCTCCTCTACTATGCCCTTGTCCATCAATTCAGATATTATTGTTGAAAGGGCTGCTTCTCCTTCCGCAGGCAGTCGATACTGTCGAAGGCGAGGAAGGATGGCGCTGAGCAGAATACGTACCACATGAGGGGGTGTATTGAGACAGTCGACATCAGTGTCTGATGATGCCCAGAGGGAGGAAGATAAATACTGCAACTCTGGTGGGAGGGGACCAGACAGATACATAAAGGAGGCTGTGGTGGGGAAATTACAAAAGAAGATACACCTTGGGCACTACCTGATATGGTCACATACAGAGCTTTCAGTAAATCCAAGCCTAATACGTTTTTACTGCAATCTGTAGTGAGGACCAAGGGAGCGTCAACATGTGCGTGGCCAATATCGAGAGGGAGGGGTTCAGAGACAGGGCTGGTCACGGGTGTTCCTGCAAAACCCACAGAGACATTCATGTTGCCAGAAAGAGGTGCTTCCGGGACTGACAGATGTGCAATAGATGACCTGGTGGCCCCAGTATCCAGACGAAAATGCTGAACGTTCCCCACAACTGACATTTGAACATACTGGCCCCTTTGATCCACTGGAATTTGCACTCTAGTAATACCCCTTTCCTGGCTGTCCCATGTTTGATAGAACCCTGTCTCATCAACGTCATCATAATCATCATTGTAATAAGTGCGTGTTGCTTTGTATCCATCAAACCTATTGGCCGGGCGTTGCCAGACAGGGGCGTCATCCCTGGATCTATGCTCTTTGTCTTGCGGACGGGGTGGGCCATGGTCCCTATTTGGCTTCCCCTCCCTAGGAGCACGAGGCAGAGTCTTCCCTGTTCGGATGTTTTCAACCAATGCGGGACACTCATCTATCCATTGGCCGCACTCTTTACAATAAGCACACTGATCTGTTTGGAGGGCTCCCATGTGTTGATGCCTGAGGGGGTAGAATGGCAAGCCCTCGAAGGGGGTTGGGACTGTGGTCTGAAATTCCCACGGGCATCGGGACCTGTAAGCCTGCTGTAGAAGTACCATAGTCTTAAGATCCCTAGCCCTCTTACTTTCCTTTTCTCTATCTTCATTCTCCATATTCTCATGATACTGTGCCATAGCCAAGATAGCAGTCATAGTCTGGGCAGACCATGTACTCTCAACCTTCTTGAGCCTGGTGGAAATCTCAGGAATCAAGTTGCTGACAAACTTATCGACAAATACTGGGCTAGAGCCTGGGATCTGGGGGTCCAAGCCACTATGTCCCTTGTAGTCTGTTTCAAAACAGGTAAAGAAGTCAGCCACACGTTCATCTTTTCGCTACCTACAGGCATTTATCTTATCCCAGTTAATGACTTGTTTCTGGCAAAAATGTTTTCATAAGCGTTATTATTTTACCGGGCAAAGTCAGGATGGCAGCTTCTGGCTTAGTCTCTCCTGCCCTTGCGTCTTCCATAGCTTCCAGATCAGCCCATTTACCTCCCAGCTCTACTTCATGGTCAGTATATCAAATTTTATCCCAAATTTCAGTAAGAACGACCGTAACAAAGATCAAGTCGATGTCTTCAAGAATAAGTGTACCAGCAGATATTATCTTGCCTAATTCTTTGTAAAAGGCAGCCAGATTTTTTTCAAGGATCTGGTAACTGCCCTTACAACTGCATTACCTCTGACCTTTTCCAAGGGACATGAACCCATAGCCCACGCCAGTGGGCTTCAACAGGCCATCAGTCATCATTTTGGGCATTGGTGAGTGCATTAACAAAGACAGGGGCCACCACTCTCATTGGCATAGCTGCCTCTAGAAGGGGTTTGGGGAAGGCGGTCATATTACGGTAAGCTATCAAAGCAGACATAGCGCCAAACATCCCCTCTCCCTGCACATCGCCTCTTTTTATCTGTGACCTGAGGTCCACTAATCCGGCGGGTATCTGCATAAATGAATTATCGAATCTCTGCATAACCAAGGTACACATGTATTCAGCCCAGGTCGTCTGTTCCATAATCGTCCATTGGGAAAAGGTGGACCACATTTCTTTAAATGGATAAATATTCCCGCTATTTATCCAACATTCACAATGTTGCTTTTACAGGTCATCTTCTCGAAGGGACGAAAAGCTGACTGCAGAGCGCAAGAAAGCCAGTAGGGGGGATTTCAATAATCTATATAAATGCTGCTTAACCGTAGACCACGGGGAAGAAGGGAAGGGGCGGGCAGGGGTAAAGCTGCAGGGATTGGGCGGATGGGGACTTGTTGTCATTCCTGTGGTGAGGACAGAGGTAGTGTGCGCAGTCGGTGTCATAGGCGCCAAAATAGGGGGGTCGGTGTGACGGGGGAACAGTAGGAGGGGCAGTGGGGGGAGGAGTGTGCAGCACGGCTGGTGCAGCTGCAGGTGTGTCAGTGCAGGGTACATGGGGGCATAAGCAGGAGGACTTTCCAACATGGTATTGAGCAGGGAATCGCCCTCTTCTCCCCCTTCCATAAAGCTTTTTCCTTTCTCTTCACGGGCCGGGTAGCACTTCTGCACCCGCACCCTATGTTCCCCATCAGCAATCTCTCCAGGTTTTCTCATTCGGTCCTATAAGTGCTCCCTAGGATGGTCAGCCATTGACATCCACTCCCGCTTCCTTTCTAGTGCCTTTTCCTTCTTTGCTCTCTGCTCAATTTCCTTCCTCCCCAACCTGAAAGAATCAAACATCGAGGGACGAATCTTCCGTTTTAATAACTGTTCCTCTAGATTTACTAAAGACCCATAAGACGGCCATTGTAATTCTCAGTTACTTTGTTTAGTGTATTTGGTCCAAAAAGGGGAAAACATTATAGCAGAAGGACCATGTTTAATATACATGGTGTGACCAGAGGTCCCCTCTGGAGGAAGTGGACAGGCCGCCTCCAGTTGGGAGTCCTGGGCACACATACAACAACATAATTTCTTAAACTTACTACTGGCCGGCATGCTTGTAAACAGATAACAGACAACAGCAGGTTTAAAAAAATCACCTTGCTGGCTTGGCTTTTGCAAAAGTCAATACCAGCACAATCAGACAGACTTGGTGGGTGATCAGCCCACCCTTACCTGACAGGGCTAGTTCTCTTCTGCAGACGTAGGGCTGTGTCTTGTTCCAGAAATCACTTTGTTAGGGGACCCAAGCGAGGACGCGGTCATGTGGCCCAGACCGGGCGGGGAGAAACAGTGGGTGAGTCGTTCGGCTACTGGACTGCAAGAATCCCTCGGGTAGGGTACCTCCATCAGAGTCTCTTCGTGCACCTCCTCACATCCACCGGTCCTGACCTTCATGCTCGTGGGGTCCCTATTCAGGCACCATTTGAAGAACTGTTTGTACCCACTTACTGGGTCTCCGTATTGTATTGTATTGTAATGGTATTTGTAGAGCGCGATTGCTGCCCGTGGGCGTCCAAGCGCTGAGCTGACCAGAAGTGACGGAAGAGGTGTTTATGGTACAGTGGGTTTGTCAAACAACCATGTTTTTAAGTTCTTACGGAATGAAAGGAGATTTGAGTTGGATCGGAGAGACAAGGGAAGGTCGTTCCAGAGTCTAGCGGGATTCAGCGAGAACATTCTTCCCCCTGCTCTGGCTCGCTTTATTCTCGGAATGACGGCAAGGAAAGCCTCCTTTGATCGTAGGTTCCTGTTGGGATTGTAGGGGGTGACAAGGTTTCTGTTGATCGCTGGGCTTGTGTTCCAGAAGGAGCGGTGCGCTAGGCATAGTGCCTTGAAAGCTATCCTCTGCCTCACTGGCAACCAGTGGAGAGTTTTGAGGGCAGGTTTAGCAGACTGAGTGCGCGGAATTTCTAGCAAGGCGCGCGCTGCACAGTTTTGGACAACCTGTAGTTTTCGAAGTGTAAACTCAGGTGCCCCCATGTACAGGGCGTTGTTCGAATCAAGGCGAGACTGAATTAGCCCTTGGACCGCAACTTTTTTGGCTTCTAGCGGCAACAGCGGAAGAACCTTCCTCAAGGTTCTTAGAAGGCCGAAACATGTGGCAGATAGTTTTGTGGCCTGGATGGAAAAGGAGAGTTTGTTATCCAACCACACTCCCAGGCTCTTCACGCTCTCCTTTGGGGTAGGGGGGGGACCCAGTGCATTGGGCCACAGAGAGGTGAATGGTACTGGCGAGGGTGGGCCTAGGAGCATGAGCTCCGTTTTGTCTCCGTTTAATTTAAGGGAGGAGTTGGACATCCATCCCTTTATGTCCTCTAGGCAGTGTAACAGATCGGCTGGGGAGCCCTTGCTGTTCTCGGTGGCCAGCGAGACCACCAGCTGAGTGTCGTCGGCGTATGACACGATTTTAATGCCATACGGTTCGACGACACCTGCCAGCGGCCTCATGTAGACGTTAAACAGCACAGGGCTCAGGGAGGAGCCCTGTGGAACTCCGCAGCTCAGGGGTTTGCTGGAGGATACTGTTGCACCGTCGAAGATCTGGAACAACCTCCCAGACAGGAAGGATCCAAACCACCTTAAAGCGTCACCCGAAACTCCGATGTTATGGAGACGGTCTAGCAAGGTGGCGTAGCTGACCGTATCGAATGCGGCACTTAGATCAAGGAGGATCACTGCCACTGATCCTCCTTGGTCCAGAATCCTTCTCGTGTCTTCGGTGACTGCTAATAAGGCGGTTTCAGTCCCATGTTGTGGTCTAAAACCAGTCTGGGATGTGTGCAACAGCGAGTGATCCTCCAGGAACTGTACCAGCTGTGCATTTATGTGCTTCTCTAGCACCTTGCTCGTCCAGGGAAGGAGTGAGATGGGACGGTAACTTGACAGGTCGTTTGGGTCTAAGCTAGGTTTCTTTAGCAGTGCCCGTACCATGGCCTGTTTCCAAGCTGTGGGGACAGAGCATGCAGAGATGGACGAGTTCAAGAGGTCCAAGATTACAGGCAGGGTGGCTTCGCTTGCCTGCATCAGGATATCTGGAGGGGCGGGGTCACGGGGAGATCCTGATTTGACCGTACGGGCCACTTTGCTTAAGGTGTCGAGGTCAAGAGGGAGAAAGTGCTCGAGCGACGGTTGGCCTGGACGGGGAGGTGGTCTGAGGAGAGACGATTTGCACGCTTCCGGGGAAGTGGCTACAGATGGGAAGGTGGAATAGATATTTAAAACTTTGTTATAGAAAAAATCTGCAAGCTCATTGCATTGCTCCTGGGATTTGATAGGGGGGGGGGCCGTGGTGGCGCTGGAGCATTGTTTTATGATTTGGAAGATTTCCCTGGGTTTTGACTTCGCTTCCATTATTTCTCCGAGAAATAGATAGCCTGGGCTGCTCTAATCCCTTCTTTATAAATCTTAATGGCCTCTTTGTAAGAGGTCTTCTTTTCTGGGAGGAAATCTAGGCGCCAGGCTCTCTCTCTTTGTCTGCAAGTGCGTTTAAGTTGTTTTAGAGAGTCAGAAAACCAGGGGGCAGATCCGTGAAGTCTTTTGGCGGAGGATTTACGCATCGGTAGAGTGGAGTCTAGTGAGCAGGTGATCCAGTCTCTGTAAATGTCATTTCCCACATTGGGATCCGGGCAGGGTATGGGGCGGGTAGAGTCTAGTTGGGACAGCCAGGATTCCAGCGGGAGTTTTGACCAGTTCCTCTTGATGGTCGCTTGGGGGGGTGCTTGGGGATTTTTTTGAATAGCCCACGAGAAGGGGATCAGAAAGTGGTCTGACCACGGAAGGGGAGAGGGTTGATCAACAGTTAGGTCCGGGCAATTACTAAAAATGGGGTCTAGCAAATTGCCTTTTTCGTGGGTCGGAGCCGCCACTAGCGGGTGAACCGTCCAAGTCTTCCATACCCTACTTATATAGAAAAAAGGAGACACAGGAGCCTTCGACTGCAGGAGGAACCAAGTTTTATTCGAATAGCCCGGGCTATGGAACAGAATCCCAAGCTTATTGGAGACAAGACAAAGTAGGCTGCTGCTTCACTCAGCAGCTTACAGGCCTTATATACACATTTACCACCTTACGAAACCAGTTCGGATGGGGGCCTGGCGCCCCGAGTCAGAATGCAGTGCTGCAACAGATGGTAAAAAGATTACGGACAGGTCTTGCAAACAGGATATGTACGTGAGAGAACAGACAGATCTTGAACAGCAGGATATGTGAAAGAAACTAGTTATGGGACGGTGGTGTGACCAAGTCTGGTAAAACAGGGTGGGTGTGTGCAAGAGTTCAGTCCGAGGGCGGTAAGGCCAATTCTTTGTTCCCTTTTTGAAATTGGCTCAACCACAAGGAGCAGGAAGGGCAGGTTGTTCGTGACAGTTAGAGTTTCATCAGACATCAGCAGAGTCTACCAGGAGGGTCGTGCAGAGGTGTTTGACACGAAATGGCAATGCAAAAATAATGGAGTCCTGACACAAAATAAATGTTGACAAGAAGCACACTTTTCCTCACAGCAAACAAAGATGTATTTTAGTGACAATGATATAGGCAACTCATAGTGTATGAGTGGTAGGTATCTTTTTAGACACAGGGCCTGGTTGTCAACCTTGCATGGTAGGGAATGTTACCGCTGCAACTGTTGCTACTAATATATATATATATATATATATATATATTTATTTTTTTGGAGCTCAAATCTGCTTTATTGTATAATTAAAGACGTGTCACACAGCTTGTCGTGCCCACAACCCGGAGGCCGGCAGCAAATAGGCGCAGAAGTGTACACAGCCTTAGTGTCGGCATCCCGGAGGCCCGACGGCATTTCATGGAAGAAATGAAGTGGGGTAGCACCACCGATGTGGTACGGCAGAAAAGGAGGAACAGCAGCAGAACAGTGTTTTTCATCGGAGAGAAAAGAGAGTTCTTCCCTCTCCGTTTCTGTTTTTTGAGGGTTTACAACATCTTAACATAACAACCCAACAATGTAATAACGAAGAGGCAAGTCATGCTACATGGTGAATTAAGCAGCAGTGAGCAGGTGTGGCATGCTATGTGTGCAGAGGTGTATATGTGAGTGTGTGCAAGTCCCAGTCGCCCCAGCAAGAGGGTCTCTATAAGCCAGAAGCCAAGGTAGGTATGGAGTCCCAGAGGGTCAGCCTGCAGTGGGTGTCATGTCATAGGGGGGGTAGGGCACATACGGTCCGCATTTAAGTAAGAGGGAGTAATGGCATTCCAGGTTAGTATAGCCATGGTGTGGGCTTCGCGTGGGGTCTGGGGGAGGGGGGGGTCAACAAGTGTACAGTGTTCGGAATTGGGGGGGTACTCCCCCTGGAAAGCACAAGGAGGAGGCATGCACGCTGAAAGAGGATCCCCAGCCAGGTCCAGCAGTGGGTTGGTCACCTGCCGGGTCCGTGTCTTCAGAGCGCGTAAGTAGGTACCGCACCAGTGGATCCCAAATGTCACCGGGGCGACACGAAATAGGCAACAGCTCGGCAAATGTCGCGTGCTGCTCTTGGCAATAAGTTAGGTCGCCCAGCCAGTCCTTAAATTTGGGCGCTCTGCCCCTTCCCCACCGGCACGCCACTCGTCTCTTGGCCAGCAGGAGTGCAGTGTCAATGAATTTTCGGCAGGACCTGGGAAAGCGCACAGAATCCCCAAGCAGGGCCACCAATGGATCAGGTGGCACGGGCTCCTCAACCATCTCAGCAAGTGCATCCAGCACTTGTTGCCAGTAGGTCGCCACCCGAGGGCAAGCCCACGCCAAGTGAAGGAAGTCAGCACCAGCAATATGACAACGTTCACAGCGGTCGTCATCAGTCAGTCCGAAGCGCCGCTTCCTCGCCGGCGTGTAGTATACTCGCTGCAAGTATTTATAATGGATGATCTTTAGTCTGCTGCTGGCAGAAATGCGAGATGTGAGCGCGCCGCAGCGGTGCCACTGCTCATCTGATATGTCGATTGCGAGTTCGGTAGCCCAGCGCATCCGCGCATTGGATTCCGGTATCTGGGCAGTCCCCCTGAGTTGTCGATAAAGGCCGGAGGCCAGATGGGCTCCGTCCTGTGAGCTCAATAAAAAGTGTAGCGGTGGCAGGGTGTCGGGTTCGTTGGGAAATTCTGGCAGTATGTCTCTCATCCCCGCCCGCAGCCGCACATAGTAGAAGAGGTCTAGGGGAGTGTGGTCACGTTCAGCAAAGAACAGGTCTGCTGACTTGAAGATGCCATTGGTGAACAGATCACCCCAGCTAGAGATTCGTAGTTTTGCACAGAGGTTTAGAAAGCCCAGTTCCCCCAAGAGGGTGAGATCAGGGTGATGCGCGAGCGGTAATTTGGGTGAATAAAGAAGTTTACAAGCCAAGCCCCTGGCGATGCGGCGCCATGCGTCCAATGTGCAGGATACTGACGTATGTGGTGTAGTGATGGCAGATTCAGGACAGTGAAGCAAGCCATTGAGCGGGAGAGGATGTACGATCCAGTCCTCCACCGCTACATGCGGCATAAAGGGAGTAGGGGCCATCCAGTGGTAGGCGAAGTGCGCCTGCGCACATTGATAGTAGGCTTCGAAATCAGGAACATCGAAACCTCCTTTGTCATAGGGGAGGGTAATGGTGGACCACTTAAGTCGGGGGTTCCTGCCACCCCAGAAGAGCCGTCGCAGCTCCGACCGCAGGGTTCGGAAAAAATTAGCGCCAGGGTAGTAAGGTATATTAAGAAAGAAGTTCAGAAAGCGGGGGAGCACCACCATTTTTATGAGCGACGCTCTCCCGGCCATGGATAGAGGTAGGGTGATCCAGCGGTCCACTGAAGCGATCAGGTTGGTTATTGCCACCCCGTAGTTGGATCGCAGTGTCTCGTCCTTGTCCCGTGAGACGTTTATCCCAAGATAGCGGAGGTCAGATTGACACCACTCAAGTGGGTAATCGAGGGGGAAATCGGTCACCGCATCGGTCAGGGGGAAGAGCTGCGACTTGGACCAGTTGATATGGACACCAGACATCCCGCCGAACAATACAAACTCCCTAAGTAACGTATTAAGATATACGTCGGGATGTTTGACATAAAGTGTGATATCGTCCGCGTAGAGGGACACATCAATCTGGCGCTGCAAGCATTGTACTTCGCCGCCGCGATGTAATTGGCGCAGTCGACAGGCAAGAGGCTCGACAGCTATGGCGAACAATAGGGGAGAGAGAGGGCATCCCTGTCTCGTACCCCTGGTCAATGCGATGGGCTGAGATAGATGACCGTTGATCAGTACTCTTGCCATAGGGCGAGTATACAGCAGGTGGACCCAGGATATAAATAATTTAGGAAATCCCATGCTAGCCAGCACTGAGAACAGGTATGGCCATTCGACGGAGTCGAAGGCCTTGGTCGCGTCGAGGAAAACGGCCGCCACAGGTGTGTCAGGGTGCACCGTGCGGAGCAGGGAGAAGAGCGTGCAAAGGTTGTGGGAAGTAGACCTGCTTGCCACAAAGCCGGACTGGTCGGGCAGTACAAGTCTGGTCATTAACAAGGACAGCCGGGTTGCCAAGACCTTGGCAAGGATCTTGACATCGCAATTGAGGAGGGAGAGCGGACGGTAGGAGTTACAGGATTTGGGGTCCTTACCGGGTTTAAGGAGGGATGTGATCACCACCTCGCGCATGGAACAGGGGAGCACCCCGTCGCATAGTGATTCCGAGAAGACCTCGCTGAGTACCGGGGCCATAATGTCGATGTAAGCTTTGTAGAATTCGGCTGGTATACCGTCGAGCCCTGGGGCTTTGCCATTCTTGAGGGACATAATGGCCTCTCGCACCTCGTCTAGCTCGAACGGAGCCGCGAGGAACTCCCTATCGCCGTCACTAAGCCAACACAGTGCGACGTCGCTTAGGTAGTCAGTATAGGATGCATCAGGCCCTACCGTGGAAGTGTAGAGTGAATGGTAATGCGCCACAAAAGTAGCCAGGATCGCGTCTGAGTCTCGAACAGCAGTGCCAGAGGTGTCTGTGAGTTCTAATATGGTGTTGTGAGCTCGCGGTGGTTGTGTAATCGCGGCGAGTGCCTTCCCGGGCCCGTCCCCTTCTCAATATCTGCAGGCCCGCCAGTGTTTGCCCCTAAACTTTGCTTCTCGCGCAGCCTCCTCTTCATAACGCGACAGCTGTTCCCTAAAGGTGGCCTGCAGACCTGGGTCGGGGTTGGACACCATCCTAAGTTCTAAATCCCGCAAGTCTCTCTCCAATGTGCGGATAGATGCAAGGATTGTGCGTAGGACACCATGGCCCTTGGATATACAATACCCCCTGACTGTAACTTTGAATGCCTCCCATATATGCTCAACAGAGTCTACCGATCCCCTATTCCTAGTGAAGAAATCCGCTATCTCTTCCCCTAGCTCAGTGTGAAATAGGTTATCAAGGAGGATATCAGGGCGAAGTCGCCACTGCGGCCGAGGACTGTCCCAGCCTGGTGTACGACAGTGTAGCAAGACAGGGCTGTGATCAGAGTATGTCCGCGGCAAGTGACGGACCCCCACCAATTCCACAGCAACATCCTTTGTGATGAGAAAGTAGTCTAAACGTGCCCAGGTTCCGGTATACGATGTAAAGTGCGTGCCTTCCCGCCCCAGGGTGTGCAAGTGTCGCCAGGCGTCCAGTAGTCCGCCCTCCTCAACGATGCCCTCCAGCGCCTCCCTTGCCTTGGCCTTATAGATGCTGACCCCATCCGCCCTATCTAGCTGTGGTTGCATCGCCAGATTAAAGTCCCCTCCCCAAACCACATGTTTCGATGCAATAGAGAGAATTTTGCCCCAGAGTGTAGTGAAAAAAGCTGGTGTGTCAACATTAGGCGCATACATGGATACAAATGTGACAGTGTTGCGGCCTATCCTGCCCCACAGAAGCGCATATCTGCCCTCCCCGTCAAGTAGGTCTCCAAACTTCTGAAAAGGGACCCTGCGGGCAATGAGGATAGCGACTCCCCTCGAATACGTAGAATAGGAGGAGAAGACTCGCTCCCCAGCCCACCTACTCGCAAATGATGTACTGCCCTGTGGTGACAAATGTGTTTCCTGCAGCATAGCGACTAGCACGTGATGCCTATCAAGGTATGCAATGACATCTCAACACTTTCTGGCATTATTCAACCCTCTTATGTTCCAGGATAAACAAGTTAATTGTGCGTTAGCAACCGGAGCGGCCATGGATGACACAACAAAAGCCAGCACAATGCCGCCCTGGGCAGCATAAATAAATCACCCCCGCACCGCCAGCACCAGTGTGCACACCAAGGTAGAGTTCAAGCATGCAGTCCAAGAGATGATTGCCTCGAAGAAAAAAATTAACATCCCATCCCACCACCCACCCCAGCATCCCAATCATGCCAGCAGCCAAGCAGTCCCACCCAACAACCCACCCCCCTACCCCCTCCCCCAAGTCAAGTAACATGAACAGCTGGAACGCCAGCAAGTCAAAGGGGACCTCCCAGTGGGGGTAAGACATAGAGAACGCACAGCCACTTCCTAGACCCCAGCCTCGGATCTGTGCCGCCCTCGGTGGAGACTAGGGCCAGGAAAGTGGTCCTTGGGTTACGTTACCACAGGGATGAAGAGTCCATGCAGGGTCGCTGTCCTTTCGGTCTCTCGCGCCTGTGCATCAATGTTCGGGAAAGTCACAAGTAGCCGCAGGTAGGGCGCGCAATGCAGCGGATACCCGCAGTCAGTCTTCATGAGGCGCCGGGGACAAGTCTGCTTCGTCGCGGTTTTCCTCCACATCTCGGTCCTCCCTGCGCGCCCTCCGGAGCGATTTGAGAAAGTCTTCTACCTTCTGTGGGTTGGTGAAGAACCGTTGCTTGCCCTGATGAGTGATGCGTAGCTTTGCAGGGTACAAGAGCGCATAATCGACCTGCGCCTCACGTAGCTTTTTCTTCACCGGCAGGAACTTACGCCGCTCCTCCTACACCATTGGCGTGAAGTCCGGGTAGATGGAGAAGGTGACTCCATTGTATTGCAGCGACCTTTGAGACCGGGCCGCTCGGAGTGCTGTGTCCCTGTTGCTACTAATATATTTGATAGAAAAATTATAAGAAGAGTAGTTGGAGAATAGGAAGATTAGTATAATCAATTTACATTATAAAGATGGTAAGTGAAGCTGATTGTGAGAAACATTTGTTAAAGGTGTGCCTATCTGGGAGGAGTGAGGTGAGTGTGACATGAGTGTGGACTTTAAATTCAGTGGAAATATAGATGATTTGTGGGTTCTTAGCTGGCCTGATAGTGAGATTTCACTGAGCAAGCTAGCCATATAATAAGTAACCCCGGGCTGGTAACTACAACCTGCCCACGAAGTTTGCAGAGTTTTGCCTACTCCGCATTCGGCTGTGAACCCAGAGTTCAGGCAAAACTACAACTCAGTGGCGGAGCTTAGTAGGCCGGCCCCTCCAGCCTCCCAAAGGTATTAAAAAGAATTAAAAAGGAACTTGCCTGCCACGTCTTCCTCGGCTGCCTCCTCCTCGCAATGGCTGCTCTCTCCTGCCTCCTCCTCACACTGAATAACCCCTACATTGTACGTCTTGTGCATGCACATGTGCATTTGCAAGCCATACACATAGGGGTTATTCAGTGCGAGGAGGAGGCAGGAGAGATCAGCCATTGAGAGGAGGAGGCAGCAGAGGAAGACGCGTCAGGTAAGTGCCTTTTTAATCATTTTTAATTACTTTGGAAGGGGGGAGGGCGCAGGGCTTTCTTAAACTCTGTGGAACTACGTGGAGCACAACTCCGCACACTCCACCCAGCTTAATAATAAGTTGGGGGGCATGGTAAAGAGCATATATGAATCGAGGGTGTGAAGGCACATTGTACCCAAACACATTGCACCCCCTCAATCCTTTGGTATTTATATCCCAGAAAACATCTTCATTCATGTCCCACGATATTACAACTTCTTTTTAAGATTTCTCATGATGTGTACCTCCAACCTCTAATCCATTGACAGAATTTTTCAGCTCATTCAACATTGGCATCTTCTCTGATACACTGAAGGCATATGCAGGCAGCCCGTGTAATTTCCTGTAATGATCAAAAAGGAAGGTAAATACAAGCCATGCCACCTCCTGTTTGAAGTTCTGTGGAGTTCCTCTTTCTCTTGAGTGGTGTACACTGCTTTGCAGAGGTAGTAACATGCTTCTGCAGTCCACAAAGTAAGGCCAAGGGGAAGAGGGCAGAGGCTAGATCGTGAGTCCTATTTATGAGATTTTCAAGTATGTGTGATTTTGGTGGAGTGAATGATAGCTCCCTGCACTCTTCCATTCAGACTTTTCCATAGACCTACAGATGTGCAGAGTATGAGCATAACCTACTAGTTATGGCTTTCTGCAGAACATACGCATAAAAACGGGCTTTTGATCAAGTCAGGCATGAAGCCACCATGTGACCCAAACTGCTTTGTCAATGGCCAAAATAGCTTCCTACACATCTGAATCACTTTCCCCTAGCTAGGTAAAAGTTTGAAAGGCCGTCTTTGCAAGCTTAATCAATTTTAAATAGCAATTATGATTTCTAGGTACATACCTATAGAGCCTAGTGAAATAATATAACTAAAAATGTTGTGATTTATTTTAAGTTTTGTTGTAGGCACGGAATTAAACTTCATTTAGCAGTGCTCTGCAGGATTGACCTCCTGGTTTGACCCTTTACCCAAATCCAGATTAGCTTTCCTCAGAGAAGGTTGAATTCTGGTATGGCCTGTGGTTAGACCATACAAGCAGCTGTGCGGCCAATCCTTAATGGAGCCAATCCCCACATTTGTATGGCCTTCAAGAGTGCACAATGAGGGTTGACAACAGGCATGACCTGTGATCAGACCCTGCACCCAATCAACCAAACAGCTGACACCCTTTGCGCACACATTTTGGTTGTATGCAGTGAAGGTTTGCTGTAGTACCTGATTACAAGCAACCTACAGGAGATCACTATATCACATGACAAAAATAGTACATCCACTAAATTGACTACCACTTTTATCATCATGGCAGGTAAATGTAGAGTTAAGAATAGTAAATCTATATTTATCTATATATACTACCATGATGATGTAGTTATACGATACAATGACTGCAATTTTCAGATGGATATTGTTGACCTTAATATAGTGACCTACATCTTCTAAGCAGACACTAAACTCATCTCACCTTGTGGCTAGGCAGCAGTTTGCACGGCCTTGGCCAGTCACTGTTTATTCAGATTTGTAACCACTGATACTGGTGACTGGCAGAATATGTGAGCAGCTATTGAAGTAAGCAACACATCCCCTTAGCTCTTGGCAAAAGCTTCATGTGCAATCAATTATTAAGAGGCTGAAAATGCATTGATGAGTATATTTAGAGGGATAGAATAACATAGCAAAACAATGCCCTATGGTAAAGTAAATACATGCTGGATGTATGTTGCAACAAAAATTAGAAGTGGAGGAAATTGGGTTATTATTTGCAAAGGATGTGAGTCCTTCACAAGTAACAGGTCCGCAATTTGTCTTATTAGTGGAAACCAAGTACCCAAACAGAACCCTCCCAGGGTAGTGAAGCAGAGCAGTCCAAAGCCTACCCGGGGGAGGTTGTGTGGGTGAGCAATCCCAATTCACTAGCACACAACAACAATGCTCAATAAATGATTATCCCGTGAGGGCTTTTTCTTTTTTAAAAGGAAAAGTACTTTTATCACATACTACTAATTGCTATGGATTACATTACAAATATATACATCAGATAGATTGAAATACCTTTGGTGACACCCGTATATCATATTAAACCCCTAATGGACACTGAACCCCATGTTCTCAATACCCCCACCTATACCAGATGCAACATCATAATAGAAGGGGGTGTCATTTTAATTAAAGCGGGCCTACTAGCATTGTCATGGTGTCACCACAGCAATGGCCATAATAATAGGATATACTTTTTTCAATGTAGCATATAATGGGTGTCAGTGTATATAAGGCAGGCTTGTCAGTGTTCTCAGGGTGTCACCACATTAATAATAGCAACCATATGTCATGTTTCAATATGAAACCACCACTTAAATGCAGATAGTTCAAAACAACAATAATCATATGTGTCAGAATGTTTATTTACACTCTAAAGGTCATATAATGCAGGCATGGGACCTACCATAAGGGTTTCCCACACTGTAGAGCCCAAGAGCAAATGTTCCAACCCTTATGACCCTCCTGGAGTCATAATTTTAGAGCCTCAGAAGACTTCGGATTTGTCATAAGAAAACATTCCAGGTGGTTTCTACACTCCTGCAGCCCCTCACAATACTAGTGCACAACCTTGGTGTCACCACAAGCACTAGCAAACATGTAAATGTACCCATACGGTTCATAATTGAGTGCGCCATGGCCCGTGGAGGGAGTTTCGGTGGGGCGGGGAGGGGCAGGGTGGGGGGTGCTAAAAACTGGAGTATGGATAATTGAAGGTAAGTAAACAATTTAATTAATACAACGAATTTCGTAGCGGGCCCTGCGTATAACTTTCAGATACGACAGCTAGGAAATGTTTCATTATGCAGGTTCAAAGCTTACTCCCCACCAAATAAGCCAGACCCAGCACTGGTTAAAATGTTTATATTTTAAAGGTTTAGACTGAGGATCAGTCTACCGCATTCACAATGTCTTCCGAACGGGTGCCTAAGCTGAATGCCTTTGAAGTCATTGTCCCTGTCCTAAGGTGCCCTGTATACCATGAGGTCAATACCAGCTTTCTCCATGACCCACCCGACCCAATGGCTATGGTAGGAGAAGAGATCAACTTACGCAGTTTATGCAGAACAATAAGGAGTCGCAGTTCGCCTGGTGGCCTAAGCTCCTCTGACATCTCCTTTTATGTTTTTGAGGCACTGCACCATACACAGCTTCGGAGATTCCGGGAAGGCTGGATAGGTAATGATTCCGGTATGGGACTTAGTCCACCTACTGACTGCAAAAGACACTCAGGATGGGGAAAACATTCTAACTGTAATATCCGGGGACTGTATATCCAAGATGAGTCTGTAGGATACCAGGCATAGGAGCATGGCCAACTTCACTGTAAGTTCCTTTTGAGACAAAAACCTGTTAGGATGCTAAGACAAGAATAACTTAAGCACCTGATTCGCATCCAAGAGCACTGAGTTGCACAGTTCTTGGCGGAGGGACAGGTGGATCCACTGAAGGTGCTGGGAGACAAAAGGGTATTTCCCCCACCGGGGCGCCCTCAATTGGCGTCTATCCCGCAGAGATGGCCAAACAGAAAGCATTAATCGAGTGATAAGCCAAGCCCTTTTTTTAACAGACTGGCTACAAAATTAAAAACCTGTACTGTATTGGGGACCAGATGATCAGCACCCCATCACAGACACCAAGGTGTCCATCTTGTCAATGTCGACCTGCACTGCTTGACTGTACTGTCGGCCCAGTACTTTTAAAGGAGGTCATCAGCCTGTCTCAAAAGGCCCAGGGCCATCCATTGTTCTCTGGAATCCACCATGCCATCAAGCACAAACAGCCCTCCAGCACCATCCAGTGGGGAATCTAGTCCATAATCAGAAGAAGTGTGTGGAACAGCAGACCACGGATTGGAAAATCCCAAGAAAGTTCCATCAGTACTGGAAACCAAACTTGAGATCTCCAAATGGGAGTGATTAGTACCATTTCCACATGCTGATTCCTGACCTGGGCTGAGGCCCAGGTGATCATTGCAAATGTGGGGAAAATATTGCCTTATTCTTGACTCCAGTCCTGGAGGAATGCATCAATCACCATCCCTTGTAGGTCATGCCTCCAGATGAAGAAAATGGGCAGTTGATGATCCAGCCTGGAGGCAAACAGGTCAACAGAAAATGGGCCCCAAAAGTCCTTGATCATGGAAAAACTTTACGGATTGAGTTTCCAAAGACTGGAATCCCATTAGTGGCAGGAATGCATATCGAGCATTTGATTCGCCCGGCTGGGGAGGTACTTTTTTGCTGTGACTGATATTTGGTGCTCTAGGCAGTATTGTCAAAAATTGATCACCAGATCTGACAATACTTTGGCTTGAGTTCCCCCAAGGTAAATCATGTATCCGACCACTGATATGTTGTCTGTCTTGAGAAGGACGCAGTATTAAATCCTGTCCTTGGTCTAATAATAGAACACGAAGGAGCTCCAAGAAATTGATATACAACATCTCTTCTTGTGGTGACCATGAGCACCTTGTGGAAAAATCCCCACCCTCACGCCCCAACATGACCTGCTGGCATGGGACTATATAACTAGGTCTGGAGTTGACCCGAAATTTGCTTTCCCATTACATGCTTCCATGTGGGAAAGCCACCAACCAATTTCCTCCTTCGCTTTGTCTGATAGGGGTGCGAACTGAGAGTAGGTGAGCCCCTTCCACAAGTGATAAGCTTTCTTTGAGGGATTGCAGGGTCCAATTGTGGAGGGGTCCTGGGAAGATGGCCTGAATGGACAATGAGAGCAGGCCCACCATGTAAGCAATCTGTCACAGCGAGGTGCATTGCCTTACCAGTGTTTTCTGCAACTCGTGCCAGATCTTCGCCACCTTCTGGAATAGGAGGCTCAATAAGACTGTGGTTGAGCAAGAAACAGCAACAGTTGGCATTGCCCAGTAAGATAATTGCTCACTGCACCCAACCCAAGAGAACATCAGAGGATATAAGGGAGCCCAAAGACGTGGCCTCTTCTGCCATGTCTAATAGTTTAGTAAGGGGCCTGATTGCAGCCAACAGCTCATCCTGGCCGGATCTCAAGGATCTGTTGATGCCCTTCTTGGAGTCCTTCATGAATTTCACCAGGAAGGTGGCTCTCCTGGGGTCGATGCCAGGAGTCAGGGCAAACTTGTCCTCCAGACATTCTACTCATAAGCGGCCATGAGCCTCCTTACCCATTGGCTTCTGCAGGCACCCCACTACATAGTTCACCACCTTATCCACCGGGGCCAAATCAGAGGGCCTAGGGAGGAGGATGTCATCAGGGTCCAACATGTCAGACCCTGCATCCAGGGATGAGGGCTCACTAGGGGGGAATGGTCTGAGGAAGGATGCCAAAGCCTCAAGGGGCCTGCCTCCTCGGCAGAGTCTCCTTGGGAGTCATCATCAGGTGTGGCGAACCCAACTGTGGAGGCTCTGGGAAATCCAAAGAGGGTGCCAGAGGCAAGATAAGGTAGGTGGGGCAGGGCAAAGAAGGCTCTTTTGAGATGGGGAAATACATCATGCTCCACTCTGGCCTCTCGCCTCTTTTTTGGTGGGAGTGTGTCCTGCCTCTTTGAGGGTTGAGAGGAACCATATGTCCCAGTAGCCCCTTCAGGCTTGCGGTCTAACCTGGAAGCCCTGGCGCATTCTCAAACTAATTGCCTCGTGAGGCATTGTTCTAAAGGGCCCATAACCTCTACTGCTGACCTGTAGCCAGAGACATTTACTGCCTTATAGAATTCATCTTTCTAAGGTAAGAAAGCGATGGAGTCCCATCCCATAGGCTTGCTTTCACGTGTCTCCATGAAATGAGCACAAAGAGACTGACCAAGGGAATGCTAGCAGGCACATCGCTGTCGGCTTTGGTACTGGTGGTCCAGTAAAGGTATGTGTGTGGGCCAAGCTACATGCTTTAAATTGTCTCAGCCTGGCAACACCCCCTTTTAGTTTATCTCTGGAGATGGCCTGGGATTATGGTCACAACTGGGCTGGGCAGCCTCTGATGAAACTACAGACCCGTGGAGCATCTTGAACTGAGGGCAATGCCGACCCATGAAAGGGCATCTAATATATATTTAGTGCAGCACATATAGACCCTGTCATGTGTGGCGTCACTCTCCAAGTCAGGATAAAGCTCCTAAGGCTAACGTGATGCGCGACTCCAAATCCGCTTCTGACGAGACTCGAAGACTGCTTGGCATGGGCCGGGAGCTGGGCTGACTGTAGTGAGCCACGCTGCTCCTACACTACAATGTAACCACTTACACTCCCTCTGCCGGGCGCGGACCATGGAGTATTTAATAAAGATGACGTCAGCGCTCGTGGCTGATACCACAGACGAGTACTGGAGTGTGGTTTGGCCTTATTGTGCTCGAAGCAGGTATAGGCCCTGTTATCCCTAGAACCGTCATCCTGACCTAGGCCCCCCTGCTGATCCCCTCCCTTAAAATATCACATTGGTGACAAGGAGGACTTATGAGGTGACCCACGGCATGCCGGTGCAGTGGGGTGTCGGGGTCTCAGGGGGCTGTGGATCCTACGAGCCCAGTGACAGCTGCCAGTAATGGTTGAGTGGCTGCGAAGTCGGCACCAAAGCGGCGAAGCTGCGCACCCCAGAGAGCGGTGAGACACGTGCCGTGGTTCTGGCCCTGACGGGTGGATGTGTGGCCACGCACACGCAACCCCTCACGTCCTATGTTGAAGACTTCAGGTGGGTGCTGCCGGTCAGTGGCAGAGCGTGCTGATGGTGGTCGGGCCCCTGACCTGGGCGGCAGCCGCGAACGTGGGGCGAAGAGGCTGCATGCAGGAGCACGTGCAGCCAGCAGGCTGAGGGCAGCATGTGATCTGTCGCCTGGGGGTACGGGCACGCCACTCGAAGTTCGTGGGCCTGCATACAAGGACACAAGAGAGCCTACCGGTGCCTTGAGAGGGAGCTGTGTGTGTGTGTGTCACTCACTGCAGCCACGTGAGGAGGGCAGGTGGAAAGAGGAAGCCGGTACTGTGGAGCAGGCCTAAGTCAGCTGCGTGTGGAGTGAGATGCTGGATAGCACCAGTGGTTTGGGGAACCTCCAAGCTCTAGAACCAAGTGAAGGAGACAGAGAGTCCCAGAGGGAAAGTGGTGACACACAACTGGGCCTGCTAGTAAAAGGAACATGCAGGAAGATATCGGTGCAAGCCGAGTAAGGTGCCCAGGGGACTGCAGAAAAGAGCTTGCACACATCGTTGAACGCCCTATCCCCATTCAGCCAGCTGGCTGACCCGGGGACAGCCGCACCGCAGACGCAAATGGATAGGGCAGCTTGAGAACTACTTTATTGCTGCACGGGAGACAGATGGTGCTGTTAAACATTCCACCCTGCTGCACATGGGAGGGGATGAAATATACGAGCTGTTCCAGGAACTCCCTGACACAGGGAATATGAATGACTATGAGAATGCTGTGAGGGCATTAGATCGTTATTTTGACCCGCAGGTCAACCCAGACTTTGAACACTTTAAACTGCGGCAAGCCAAGCAGAAAGAAGAGGAATCGGTGGATATGCTTTGCGCACGTCTGCACAAATTAGCAAGCTCATGTACTGGAATTGACAAACAACTGGAAATTAGAGCGCAGCTGATCCAAGAGTGTAAGTAGTATGATCTCCGCAAACTGATCCTGCGGCAGCCGGGGATCTCCTTAGATTATATCCTGGTGCTGGGGAGATTGCATGAGCTGGCAGACGCTAGGGCAGGAGAGATGGAGTCTGAATGGGCGAGGAGATCAGCAGGGCATCATCCGACGTATCCCAACACCATCAAGGAAGAAAAAGTTGATACAATCCGTAAGGGAGCAGGTCATGGACATGGGAATGGAAGTGGCAAGTCAGGAAGCAAAGGTTGTGGAAACTGTGTGTTGGAGAGTCATCCGCCGAGGGAATGTCCGGCGCAAGGCAAACAGTGCCTGAGGTGTAACAAATCCGGCCATTTTGTGAAAGTCTGCATAAGTGTGACCAGGCAAACGGCAGGAGGAAGCCGACCGAAAAAGCAAGGGCCCAGCTAATACATGATACATGCAGCAGAGGTGGGATACGAGGCTGAAAGTTTGTGCAGAAGAATGAAGGTCACGGAGGATGATGAAGAGGACGACGTATTTGTGATATTGTATATGTGGAGAGCAAACACAAAGAAAAGACCACCTCCAATGTGCAAAATCTGCATAGGAGAGAACGATATCATGGCACTCATAGACACTGGGGCATCAGTCAATATCCTTGATGCTACGTAGTATGACCAACTCGTACCCAAACCTCCACTTCTCAAGGCGTCTGCTCATGTATTTACTTATGGGGGAAATACCCACATTCCCCTCCAAGGAGTGATTGAAGTTGAAGACACACACAGGGACTCATCTGCAATAACAAGGTTCCACGTAACCTAGCACAGTGCAGGGACTCTGTGGGGCTGCCACTCTGCAGAAGATCTGGGCTTGGTGATGCTTGTGAAACAGATTCACTTGTCGCACGCAGAGGGAATAATGGAGGAGTTTCCGTAACTGTTTAGAGGTCTGGGCTGAGGGGTGACAGTGAAGCTCCACATAGACGAGACCGTCAAACCCACGGCACTTCAACTTCGGAGAGTGCCATTTAATTTGAGGCCGCTGGTGGAAGCTGAATTGGACCGTCTGGAGAGAGCAGGATCTCTGGCCCCACCCCGTGGGTATCACCACTGGTAATAGCATCAAAGCCAAAACAACCAGGGCCATTCGCCAATGCGTGAATATGTGATTACCGAACAAGGCGATTAAAAGGGAGCGGCATTTGATGCCCACCATTGAAGAGATAGTGGCCGATATCAACGGGGCCAAATGGTTCTCTAAAGTGGACTTAAACTCAGGCTATCACCAACTACTACTGGACTAACAAAGCAGGTACATAACTACGTTTTCCACCCATGTGGGGCTGAGGCAGCTTAAGAGAGTCAGTTTCTGAGTATCGTCGGCGGCAGAGGTCTTCCAGGATGCCATTAGGGAAGCTCTGGCCAGCCTGGTTTGGGTCATAAACGTCAGCGAGGATGTCTTAATGTTCTCAAAGTCCCCAGAGGAGTAGCACATACGTCTACGAGCGACACTACAGAGGCTGGTTGAACAGGGGCTGACTTTGCACGAAGAAAAATGTTCTTTCTACATAAACAAGGTGGATTTCTTTGGTAACAAGTTTTCGAAGCATGGCTTGCAAGTGGACCCCGTGAAAGTAGAAGCCATTCGAGCGGCGGCCACACCTCAGAATCAGACTGAAGTAAGGAGCTTCCTAGGGATGGCAAACTACTGTGGCCGGTTTATACCACACTCGGTCACACTGTCAGAACCGCTACGAGCGCTCACAAATAAGGACGTCAAGTGGCGGTGATCCAGTGCCGAAGCTCAAACGTTCATGGAGATCAAGGGGGCACTGGTGCAAGGGGCGATAGTGGCGTGTTTCGAGCCTGGGAAACTGACTGAGTTAGTTGTTGATGCCAGCCCGGTGGGGCTGAGGGCATGCTCCTGCAGAAAGGCCTGAACGATGAGTAGGTTCCGTTTGTATATGCAAGCCGAGCTCTCACAGCAGTGGAAACAAGGTATGCCCAGATTGAAAGAGAGGCGCTGGCAATCTGGCATGTCAACTTTACGATATTTATCGGTGTGGACATAGCTTCAAAGTGGTCACCGACCACAAACCATTGGTATCCTTGTTTGGAGGCACACGCAGGAGTGTCCCACCATGAATCGAAAGGTGGGCGGTGCACATTCAACACTACAACTTTGAGATTAAGTACCGTCTGGGAGCGAGAAATCCTGAGGACTAATTGTTGCGGCATCTGATGGCCATCTGTCCAGATGCTCCCAGGGAACTAGCTGAGAGTGCTGAGTCATTTGTCAAGTAACTTGTCACCACCACATGTCCCAGAGCGCTGTCAGTCGAAGAAATAGCGGTGGTGATGGAAGAAGATGCATGCCGTCTGGCTGTAAACTAGATTCTTCATAGCCACCAGTGGAAGAGTTTTCTGGAAGGATCGGGGAGACTGACTGAAGAGGAGCGAGAAGTGTGTCTCGGGATGTGGAGATGCCGAGAAGAGCTGAGCGAAAGTGGTTAAGGAGTAATCTTACGGGGGACAAGAATAGTGATCCCCGCCAAATTAAGGAAGATGATGGTGGACCTCGCCCATCAGGGCCACCAAGGAATAGAAAAAAAAAACGAGCACCAGAGAGAAGGTGTGGTTCCCAGGGATCGACTGCATGGTGGAGGAAACTGTAAGAAGAAGATTTGTAATCTAAGCTCCACATCTTCTGAACCTCGCCCGCATAAACAAGATATGTCCCATATGATAACTTTAAAACAAGCAATTAACTATCTTGTTCGAAAACAGCACATACAATTTCCTCTTTGCCCGGCAGCAGGAAATCAATCGCCTTAAGCGAGTGAGAAGACGCCTCCTGCTCAGTGAAAAAAGAAGGGAGCTTGATGCTAAGTGGATAGGGCTGAGGGAAGCCATAAGGGCCAAGGATTCAAGAAAATATTGGCACTTGATCGCTGAATATTACGATTCAAGGCAGAGAGCTACACCCATACCGATTCTAGAAAAGGACTGGGTGGACTACATCTCCCTATTATATGGAATTAATAGCCCAGTTTCTCCAATGATGACTAATGGAGTAAAATCCGTGTCTACTGAAATTACTGAATTTGGTCCCCTGTCAGGAAAGGAATTGGTATAGTATATAAAGATTGCTAGAACCTCCGGTGCACAAGGGCCAAATGGAATCCCAATTGCATTAATCAAAAAGGAGCTAGAAGCATGGGGTGATTTTTTTAGAGACATTTTTTAAATATCTTTATGAATAAAATCCCCCCCTATTGGAAGGGAAGCATTATAGTCCCCCTGGATAATAAAGGACCGAAAACGGTGCCAATTCGTTTTAGGCAGATTGCCCTCCTGGATGACTCAGGCAAACTATTTGCAAAAAGCATATTATGACATTTACAACAATGGGTTTATGATCAGGGTATTCTTCCACCGGAACAAGCTGGCTTTAGAAAGAACAATGGCACCCTGGATAATATAGCGGTTGTTCGGACAATTGTAGAGAAATATGTTTTCTCCCGAGGGATGCCAATTTATAAGGCTTTTATCGATTTCTCCACAGCGTTCGACAAGGTGGACCGTCGGACGCTGTTGAGAACACTTGTCTTCCTTGGCATACCTAATCATCTTTTGGGTCTGATTATGGAATTGCATACAGACACCCGGTGCCAGGTTCTGATGGGGGGTTCGTGGTGGTTATCATGTAAAATTAGAACGCATAATGGGCTTAAGCAGGGTTGTGTATTTGCATCACTTTTATTTTCTTTGTGTATCGCTGATCTCCCTGGCGTTCTGAACTCTGTAAGGGGGGGATGCCACCAAAATTGGCACAATTTCCATTGGCTCTCTATTATATGCAGACGATGTTGCACTATTCGATCTAACGCCCAATTGCCTGCAACATCGTCTGGATGCTTTAAGTAAATATGCAGAGGCTCACTTCTTGAAAATTAATATTGCAAAAAGCAAGATTTTGGTTTATCGCAAGAAGGGGCTTAGAATAAAGAGATGCCTAAGATGGATGCTTGGTTCTGAAAAACTGGAACTGGTTGACTCGTATGTATAGTTAGGGAAAGTTTTTTCAAAAACAGGTCGAGACTTGAAGCACACTAAACACTGTGTTAGTAAAGCTGTCTCCCAGGCAAGTGCACTAAACAAATTTTATAAAAATTGCGGAGACGCCATTTTAGCCATGTCCTATCTCTTTTTAAGGTGAAAATCCCTCCCTCATTAATAGGTGTTGGACATGAACTATTGGCTCACGTTTGATAAGGCGGATGGATGAATCATGCCTCAAATTTGCAATTTAAACTCTTTGGCTGCCCCACATGTACTGTGCCTTGAATTTGGATTAGTCTAGTCCTTCAATTTCGCTAAGGCAGCGGTTCTCATGTGGGGTAACTCCCTCCTTCTGGGGAAAGAGGGTACACTTAGGGCCACTCTGTGAATAGAAATCTTTGGCACACTAAAAGAACAATAAAAATTTTTTAGGTCTTTTGTATGTGCAAATGATACTTTCAGTCTTAGTTTAACCGCTTCCGTGTGGCAGGAATTCCAGCCCTGTGCTGGACATTCCAATCGCGGGCGTGGTTGTGACGGAACCATTCCGTCATCAGCACAGCCCAACCGTGACTCATGATGGAATGGTTCCGTCATGAGCATGGAAGGGGTTAAATCAAATTTTTTTTAGGTCTAAATCTGTTCTGAAACAGTTCTTAAAGAAGTTTAGATCCCCAATCAGTTTGGCAAGAGACGCTGCTTTAAGCCAGTCCAGGTCCAGTAATGCGGCGGTCAGTGGGGGCACTTTGGGGAATAATCCACAGCCTTATTTAACTTGGAATATCCCTCATGGGATTAGAAGGCTGATACTCCTACTGAGACTCAATCTGCTGCCTTTAAGAGATGTTACTGGCATCTGGGATAAAACCCCTAAAGAGAAGAGAATTTGTGAATTGTGCCAGTTGCAAATCCATGATCTAAATCATGTCTTATTTGTATACTCAAAGCTACAAAGTGCCAGGTGAGTGTTCTTAAAAACAGTTTTTATCAGATTTAATATTCACTCTGCTTAGGAGGTATGATCTTTGGTTTTGTCCCCTCCGAATGAAATGGTCTGTTTTAAGATATATCAATTTTTTAAAACATTTTCGCTTATTTACTAAAAAAAATTTCAACAGCCGCTTTCTGGTTATGATTTAATACCAACTGGTTGGTCATTTGATTGTTTCAAGTATTCATAACATTAGTTGCACATTTTATAGTATGTTTGATATATAAAAAAAATATTGGTCGGTTATTTGATTGTCTTATGTATTTATAGCATAATCTGCACATCTCTCAGTATGGTTGATTAAATTTTTATAGCAATGTATAAGGAAGAATTTTGTATTGTATGTAAATGTTGTCCTTTTAATTGGTGGTGTGTTTTTGTGGACCTCCGTAGGAGTTCCAAAACAAAATAAATAAATAAATAAATAAATTGGAAATTGGAGGATGCCATGCGTGTCTGATAATGGGTCTGGATCCTCCGGTTCTGCAAGTGATCATTGAACCCCCCCAGCACCACACCGTAGACTACGATCAGTATGGACTTTGGAAGTTTCCCGGATGGGAGACACACTGTGGTCATGGTGGACAGCTACTCAAAATTTACAGTGGTGGAATTAGTGAACTCAACGTCTTTTGAGAACCTCAAACCCATTCTGGAGAAGACGTTTAATTTAATGGGCATGCCAGGGGAAATCCACACTGATAATAGACCTCCTTTTCAGGGGCAAGAATTTCGAGATTACATGGCACAGTACAACATAAGTCACAGGAAGATAGCACCTCAATGGCCTCAAATCAACGGTGATGTTGAAAGATTTATGAGGACCATTAATAAAGCACTGAGGATTGGGGTAGACCAGAGAGAAGACCTGGAAGGATGCCTCCACAGGTTCCTACGAGCCTATCGCCAGATGCCACACAGCATGACAGGGTGCGCACCAAGTGATCTGGTGATGCAGAGGTCTGTCAGGGACATGGTGCCTGTGAGCAAGTAGTGGATACCAGGAGTCCTAGACAGTGCACAAGCCCAGACCAGATGACGGAATAACAATGAGAATGCTAGCCGCTGTAGGGGAGCAAGGTATTTAACCATCAGAAGAGGAGACTATGTGGTAGTAAAGGACAGGCATTTGGGAGGAAAGTTCCGAACACCTTTCAAGAAAAGGCTGTGAGAGGTTGTCCGAGTGCAAGGAACCATGGTCACGGTGAGAAGAGGGGAGAGTCAGATTTCAAGGAACGCATAATGGTTCATAAAAGGCAACATAGCCAGTTATGGACTTGGAAGGAGTTGAGGAACAGCGGAGTCCGTGTCATGACCCAACCGTACCCGGTGAAGTCGAGGAGCAAGCATGTGAGGAGAATGGTGAGATGGAACTATCACCAGCAGAGGGTCGGTGTGCAGTAGAAGATGATCCTCCCGAGAGAGGGCATCCTTATCGACTGAGGAGCAAGCCACAGCCTAGTCAGAGGCTGAGAGACTTTCTATGTTAAAGAACTGATCAGCGTAGAGGCCAGTCACACAGAAACGTTTGTTATGTTAGGTTATTCTTTTGTTGTTATTATTTTAGTTTGTTGTTTGAACAAAGATTGGTGAGATGGGATGTAGTGAGCCACCCGGCTCCTACACTACAATGTAACCACTTCAAGTCCCAGGGCCGGGCGTGGACCGGGGAGTATTTAATAGAGGTGACGACAGCGCTCATGGCTGACGGCACAGACGAGTACTGGAGTGTGGTTGTGCCTTATTGTGCTCGAAACAGTTATAGGCCCCATTATCCCTAGAAACATCATCCTGACCCTAGGCCCCCGCTGGCCCCTCCTTCAACTATCACACTGACCACAGCACCACCTGGAGGGCAGAGGACTGCACAGCGCTGTCACAGTAAATATTGTCAACAAAGCCGGTTGCATAGGAGCGTGATAGCCTTCCTGCAGCCTAATTACAGTGCGCACAGTGAGCATAAAGCCTGAAACACAGAGAGAGAGGAAGAAACGTGACTTGTCTCTAGCTGCGAGCAGCGAAGAAAGAGGCACTTACAACAGAAACAAAGGACTTCATTGGGACTGTTGGCAGCTGATTGGCTGTTGTTGTTCCATTCAAAAGTGTTTCTGGGAATGGTAGTTTTTGTTTGATGTTACTAAATAGCTGCTGTAAAAATAAAGTTATGAAAGCTGAAGCATAATCCTTGTCTCCCGTGCTAACATAGAATTAACAGGTCTGAGTGACTTTGACCTATGGGGACAATGCCCTAGATTCTATTGCCCACCTTTAGAAATGATGCTTGCAACAATATTGAACATAAGCTGACATTGAGTTTATTGAGAAACATGTCACTATGCAATGTTTGCCCTGTAAAAAACACACAGATAGTTTCTGGTAGTCATTATTTGGGCCCACACAAACACTTCAGCACATTATTGTGTTTTGCTTTGTTTTGCTTTCTTTTGCACCGCTCTGTAATTATGTGAAGCGCTCCAATATCTTCCGCTCGGGCTAGCGCTATATAAAACTTCCTAAATAAAATAAAATAAAATAAAATGAATCTAGCTAGAATAAGTTGCGAAAATAACTCGGTTTACGGCGAGTCATGGTTCCTAATGTAAGGTTATTTTGGTGTATATATATATAGTGCAGTTGGACATTACATATGTGCTATCTGCAGTATTGTTTCTGACCTGCTGCAGCAGGCCCCAGCGATGACAGTAAGGCACTGGGAATAGCGAGTATCAGCATGCACTGGGAAACAGCTGCACTGCTCGGCTCACCTCTGGGACAATCTGCACTCAATATGTGTTTGGACAGGTTTGGGTAAGAGTTGAGGTCACTGCTCTGTCAGAGAAACATGTCAGCTTTGCCTGTCAAAAACTGGAAATGAGGCAGAGCAGTCTTTTTTCCATTTCCTGCCAAATAACTTTTTGTTTTGTGTGTTTTTTTTCTGTTGAACGAGGGCAGAGTTCAAACACCTAAAAAGGAGCAGGTTTTCCGTTTGTGGCACCAGCATTATCAGATGTGGCGAAGAAGGCGCCGCCATCATAATTATTTCCCTGTTATCATAACCTCTAATCACCTTGTGCTGCCAGCCCGGATACCTCTTGCACACCAATGAACTGAAACAAACTGTGAGCAAATGAATGGCTTCAAGGGAAGTGTTGAGAGCAAAGAACAGTAACAATATAAAAGTATCATGACTGACCTACCGTCTGCACAAACAAGCAGAAAATGTGAGAAAGTACACTGTGCCTTTCATGTGTTCAGTCACTCAATTGACACTCAATTCACTTTTGAGAAATGTGACGCTCTTTTGGTGAATTTAGTTTGACACAAGTAATCATAAAACTAAAAAGGATTTTGAGACTTATTTTAAGGATTGCTCAGTTAGCTAAAATATGTATACTCAAACAAATGTAGAATGTTTTTCTTTTTTTTGTTGCCCATATCGCCTCACTGCTGATATGCTTGCATCTCTTCGCTGAGAATTCCATAATATTAAACACAATGGAAAAGTCCGTATTTTTATCAATATTTCAGCTTTTCTGCTGATATGCTGATAGGATTTATGAAGTGCTGTTTGAATCGCGATGACATCTCATAAGACTGACACCGGTGGCTCTGGTATGCGCACACAAGTGATGTGTTGGTGGGGGGATCGCAATAAATGGGGAGGGAGCTGATTATCAACAGCCCTTGGATGCAAGTCAAGCCGGGATGCTCCTCTCATCCAAGTGCAATCCTGCCAGTGTTACACACCGGAGGCAAACTCTGACCTAGTTCACTCTGTTTGTTACAGAATTGTTCAGTGAATGATCAAATGTACCCATGTTCATTTTAAGAAGAAATCCGGAACCAACTGATACCATATAAAGATAAATATGTGTTTGAGGAGCGGGTGTGGTAGGAGAACTGTAGATCAATTGCTGCCCCTCTATCCTCACATGATTTCACCCAAAGTAGTCTGAGTAAATGTGTCTGCTGTGGAAGCATTTTTGCACAGCTATATTTTATGCAATAAATAAATATGAACAGAAATAGCTTTTATGATGGATCCAATATGCAAATGATGAGTTAATGTGATTACAGTTTAACCAAGTTTAATATGAGTTATAGAAGGGTGTTTATTAACATAAGTTAGTTATGCCACATTTATGAGAAAACTCCATCTTTAATAAAATGGATGCTTTATCTGTCATTCACTCCTCTAGTCACCCTCTCCCATCATCTCCCCATGCTCATTTTCTCTCCCCACAAACTCTGCAAGCGAAGACTGCTGATAATATGGATCATTCCTACAGTTATGAATACAACGCATTCAATTAATTTTCTAGTGTTCATGATGTGTTGCAACATCAAAGGTCTTTTTGCTGTTCCGCTGTGTAGACTGGTCCTATTCCTTTGCGGTAACTGATATTGTTGACATTTTTATATTTTGTTTGAACATCTCCGGAAGGCTGGATGCTTTCATGAAATGGGATGGTTAAGATAATGAAGATATACCTTCTGATATCCTTAATAATTGTTACCTACTTTCATGCCCTTATGAACTTGCTGTTTTAGCTAATTTGCCATGCTGGATTCTGTATGAATACCCATCGATTCTGGGGGTGAGCAAGATTTGTGAGAACCGTATGTGGTAATTTACCTTTACTAGTGCATAAGTGTAGCCATATACCTGGCAAAGTATCACTTGCCAGGGCGACAAGAACTAACTTTCTAGCCAACAACTCCAAAATCAACAGTTACTATTTAGTATGCATCTACTGCACAGTCTTAGGGCAGTACAGGCTAAGGAGCAGGGCAGGTTATTGCTACTGAAAAACCTTTATTCAGGTAGGTATCCAGCAATATCTCTGGTCTTCAATAGTGCTTTGCTCTAATGCCTGTCTTGAAGTCGCTCTACAACTTCTCATCGTGGATTGGTTTGCTGAAGTAACTAGACTGCTCTGCTTGGGAGTTTGCTCTCTCAGATAGAATGGTTGCAAAGGAGTAAGGGTTTTTGATGAAAGCCTGAAATTCCCCACTGTCGTTTCAGATGTTTTGTTACAATCATCTAGGAACACCCACTGAGTTATACTTTTATATGAAGCCATGCCACAGACTTAAATCATATTTAAAAAGATTGTGTTTCTCGAATAGACACCCACTTTCTGGAAGGTTCTACTTTTTACCATGTTAGATTTTGTCTTAAAACCTCCCCTCAGTATGACGAATCAACTTGGGTGACCTTTTTTAATAATTTTAAAAGTGTTAATTTAGGCCCTCAGTTTGTTGAAGGTACTACTATTTTTACTCGGAATAACCGCCCGGAGATAATAGAAATATCGGGGCAAGATCTAATAAGCATCCCAGATATTGAGTCATGGACGGTAGATAAAGTACAAAAAAAGTGATAAATAAGATTCGATCAAACGGTGCGCCAGGACCCAACGGAATGCCAAACGCCATCTTTAAAGCTACTTTGTAGGATTGGCCAGAGGTTCTTACGCTCCTGTTTAATGATGTACTTAGAACCGGTAAAATTCCTGATGCTTGGCAGGGTAGCATCATACAACCAATTTATAAAAGTGGCCCCCAAGATAACCCAGCAAACTATAGACTAATAGCCCTAAATGATGTTGATGCCAAAATATGTGCAAGCTGCCTTCTAGAGCAGAGGTCTTCAATCTGTGGGGCGCGACCCCCAGGGGGGTCGTGGAGTCCTGGGAAGGGGGTCGCAGATTGTCAGTTTGCATTAGATGGCGTGGGGCTGATTGAGTGTGCTCACAGCGGAGGCCTAATTCACACCGAGGGGTGAAAAACAACAAAGCCTCATTACCAAGTAAAAGGTCTTTTAAAGACATGTGAAGTACTGGGGTGCGGCTTTGTGTGTGTCCCTGAAGGTGTTTAAGCCCGGTTCACATACACGAGGAGGGGAAGGGATGGGGGGCAGGGGAGGGTGGCTGGGGGAGGAGGCTGTAGCCCTTTGAGTTCAATGGGCGTTGCGCGCCTGGAGCTGTGGGTCCTGCCTGTAAAGCACAAAGCACGAACCCTCCTACCTGGCGCCTGTGCAGGAGAAATGTGCCTTAGTCTGTCACTTCAGGTGAGATGTTGTTACAGCCTGTCCGCCCCCAGGAGGGAGGCACAGAGAGGCCCTCCCATGAGTGAGGAAGAAGACACAGAGAGATACTGACCCCCCCCCCCCTATGCTCCCCCCCCCCACATGAGTGGCACAGAAAAGGTGGGTGGATGAATGAATGAAAGGGTGGATGGATGAAGGATAGATGTATGGATGGATAAAAGGTTGCATGGATCATGATGGATGGATGTGGGAAAAGGTGGGTGGATGAATGATGGGTAAATGGATGGATGAAAGGATGGATGGATGAAGGATGAATGTATGGATGTAAGGATGAAAGGGTGGTTGGATGAAGGATGAATATTGTGAAAAGGTGGGTGGATGAATGATGAGAGGATGGATGAAAGGGTTAATGGATGAAGGATGGATGATGGATGAATGGAAGAATGAAACTGTAGATGGGTGAAGGATGGATGTATGGATGGATAAAAGGTTGCATGGATGAATGATGGATGGATGGATGTGTCGAAAAAGTGGGTGGATGAATGATGGGTGAATGGATGGATGAAAGGGTGGATAGATGAAGGATGTATGGATGGATGGAAGGAAGGAAGGATGGATGAAATGGTAGATGGATGAAGGATGGATGTATGGATGGATAAAAGGTTGCATGGATGAATGATGGATGGTTGTGTGAAAAGGGGGTGGATGAATGATGGGTGAATGGATGGATGAAAGTGTGGATAGATGAAGGATGTATGTATGGATGGAAGGAAGGAAGGATGAAATGGTAGATGGATGAAGGATGGATTTATGGATGGATAAAAGGATGCATGGATCATGATGGATAGATGGATGTGTGAAAATGTGGGTGGATGAATGGTGAATGGATGGATGGATGAAAGAGTAGGTGGATGAAGGATGGATGTATGGATGAAAGGGTGAATGAAGGATGGATGAATGGATATGTGAAAAGGTGGGTGTATGAATGATGAGTGGATGGATGGATGGATGGATGGATGAAAGGGTGGATGGATGATGGATGGATGAAGGATGGATGGATGGATAAAAGGTTGCATGGATCATGATGGGTGGATGTGTGAAAACGTGGGTGGATGAATGATGGGTGAATGGATGGATGGAAGGATGGATGGATGAAGGATGAATGTATGGATGTAAGGATGAAAGGGTGGTTGGATGAAGGATGGATGGATGGATATGTGAAAAGGTGGGTGGGTGAATGATGAGAGGATGGATGGATGGATGGATGAAAGGGTGGATAGATGGATGTGTGGAAAAAGTGGGTGCATGGATGATGGGTGAAAAGATGGATGAAAGGGTGGATAGATGAAGGATGTATGTATGGATGGAAGGAAGGATGAAGGATGGATGTATGGATGGATAAAAGGTTGCATGGATGAATGATGGATGAATGGATGTGTGAAAAGGGTGTGGATGAATGATGGGTGAATGGATGGATGAAAGTGTTCATAGATGAAAGATGTATGTATGGATGGAAGGAAGGATGAAATGGTAGATGGATGAAGGATGGATGTATGGATGGATAAAAGGTTGCATGGATCATGATGTATGGATGAACATAAATATGCTCTTGCAACTACATGTGTAAAAACAAAACGAGGTACAATGACCAAAAGGGCAAAAGATGCGCAGAAGCAGGTTCTTTAGTGTAAATCTTCTTGTCACAGCAAGATGTTTATTTTCTCCAGACTTGAGAATAGTAACATTCGCCGACACGTGTTTCGTCGTGTACGGATGAGTCAACACGACTCCTCAGGGCTTAAACTCCAAATCCAATGTCTGGTCGGAGTAAGTCTGGGTTTTTTAAGCACTGTTCTGGCACAAAAGTGTATTATTTTCGTCGATATTGTTGAGAGAAAGATCAGTAGAAATAACACAATGTGTCTCTCGTCAGTTTGGTGCTCGTTTCCCACTGGTGCTGACGATTATAGACTAGGGCGCTGAGTCTCGCTTTGTTGCAAAGCGGAAAGCCGGGAGGGGATTCAAATGATGAGCCACAATGAGGAAACGGGTACGTCCCTCTACGGCGGTATGCCGCTGTAGGCAATCCCTCCTCCGTTGGTTCCCGGCGGTCGTCTCTCGTGGATCATGATGTATGGATGGATGTGTGAAAAGGTGGGTGGATGGATGGATGAAAGGGTGGGTGGATGAAGGATGGATGTATGGATGAAAGGGTGAATGGATGAAGGATGTATGTATGAATGGATGGAAGGATGAAAGGGTGGATGTATGTATGGATGGATAAAAGGTTGCATGGATATGATGGAATGATGTGTGAAAAGGTGGTTGGATGAATGATGGATGGATGGATGGATGGATGGATGGATGGAAGGGAGGATGGGTAAACAATGGATGTAAGGATTAAAGGGTGGCTGGATGAAGGATGGATGTATGGATGGAAGGATACAATGGTGGATGGATGTATGGATAGATAAAAGGTTGCATGGATGAATGATGGAATGATGTGTGAAAAGGTGGATGGATGAATGGATGAATGATGGATGGATAGATGGAAGGGAGGATGGGTAAACAATGGATGTAAGGATTAAAGGGTGGCTGGATGAAGGATGGATGTATGAATGAAAGGATGAAAGGGTGGATGGATGAAGGATGGATGGATGGATGGATGGAAGGATGGATGTGTGAAAGTGTGGGTGGATGAATGATGGACGAATGTGATGAGGTCTAACAGTCGTATTTATGTTTGTCGATAGTTGTTGATGATGAGGAGTACCAGTTTCTAGAAACTTTTGTTGGAAGGGGGTCCTTTAGCCTAAAAAGGTTTTACAAGGGGGTCTCGGCATCAAAAAGTTTGAAGACCTCTGTTCAAGAGGAAATGGAATCATGGGCTTCCAGAGAAAATCTGATACCAAACTTACAAACTGGTTTTAGAAAGGGTGAATCAACTTATTAAAACTTGGTTTTATTAACACTATTAGGCGAAAGAGCAAAATTTAGGAAACAAAAACTGTATATATGTTTTATTGATTTAAAAGCCGCCATTGACTCTGTGCCCCGAGACATATTATGGACAAAGTTAGCCGATTGGGGGATATCCGACACAATTTTAAAAATTATCAAATTATTATACTCCGATACTTGGGTCCAGATCAAAGTAGGCGACGGTAGACATACAACTCGTCGCCTTGAAACCAATATCGGCATGAAACAAGGATGTGTTTTGGCCCCTTGTCTTTTTAATCTTTTTATGTCCGACCTTCCCGCCCATTTTAAAGATATTAATGCTCATTCTCCCTCTGTGATGGACAAAGAGATCAAATACTTACAATATGTTGATGACACTATTTTACTAAGCCAGACAGTTATAGGTCTTAAAAGATTAATAGACTCTTTTAATCTATATGTTAAATGGAATGGTCTAAAAATAAGCACAAAAAAAAATGATCATGGGAAAAGGTAAATTAGGAGTTAAAGAATGGAATATCAACGGACTGGTTATTGAATGTGTAAAATCTTACAAATACTTGGGAATTACATTTGATTATAATTTATCTTTTAGGAAACATTTTAATAACCTAGAAGCTAAAGGCTCATCTCTCACATTCGCCTTTAGAAAACTGAGAGATAAATTACTATGCCCAAACTATGATCATTTGTTGAAAGCCTTGAAAGCGAAGTTAATTCCCTCTTTGGACTATGGTTCTATTATTTTTCGGGGCACAGATGCGAAATTACTAGATGATATTGAAATAAGGTCGATGACATCATAATTTTATATGTTTTTAGGGATCGCTGGGCTATTTTAAAGCAAGTTTTAGCATAATTACTACAAATGTACCACCCCCTTTTAACGTTTCCACCCTATAGTGAATTATACTTTCTTTATGGATAATATTTGTTGCTAGCACTTGCCACTTTATTCTTCGGTGTTACTTGATTAATAGTAATAGTATTTGATTTAGTAAGTACAAGTCGAGGTATAATCTTCGCCGCTCGCACATGGCACTTTAATAAGTTGATGTCGCCAATGCTGTTAGTACAAAGTACATCAAATCGGGTTGGTGGATAGTATATCATGCTTATTTTCAATCTAAAATGGCTTCATCAGAAATATTTGCTGCTTCTAAAGAACTTGATCTTGATCCAGATTGCACATTGCACTTTATTAATCTTTTACTGCTAAATTGCTTATTGGCAAACCGACCTACTGCAGTTGAGCAAATTATGTATATGTGTTTCTGTGGAATTCATCTCAGATTCAATAATGCGCTGGTTTTGTATTTTTATCGTTTTTTAAAATCAGATTGTAAGTTGAATTTGTTTCCTGCTGTTTGTAATGATTTTAATTAATCAACAAATATACTTATTCCTACCTCCCCTCAGTAGTCCATACTAATTGGCCAACTGTGTTGACTGAAAAACGACATAGAAAACCCAATCACACATGACAATATTAAAAACTCCATGGGCTAATTCACAAAAGTAACTTTCACTTTTGAGTAAGTTTACACGTTGAAGAAAATTTACTACATTCAGTACTCATAAACACAGAGTGTAAACTTACTACAAATGTGTAAGTTACACGTCTCCATCCCCTGAGTATTCAAATTGACTTACCGTTGTGTGGATGGGTGACGTCCCTCCCTAAACCCCTAATGCTATCAAAACCTCTTTGACACCTCTGCAATACAGTCCCCTTTTGTAGTGAGTCTGCCCCTTCTTTAAGCCACTCCTCTGTATCCCTACCGCATTTACTACTAAAACCTATGCTTACTTGTGCAGAGACTCCCTAGTCGAGGCAGAGAGCACACATAAGTATGGCTAATGCTATGATTTATATATTTGCATATAGTTTGTGAATTGCAATTTGTAATAGGAGAGGACTCCGCAAAGGCAAATACATTCTCCCTTGCAATTTATCATTTTTAGTAATAAAACGACTATAAGTAATAATCTCATAAACAGTTGTATCACAAATGTAGATAGAACATTATAAGATATATCCATGAATTTCACAATTGATTTTTAGGTCACGCCTGAGACAGCGCATACGCTGTCTGGTGAGACATTTAGTAAGTGAGCTTTAAAAATCTGACCACACGCTTTTTGTGTGGCCTAAAGCGGGCAGTTACGCGCGCGGTTAAACGCACAGGCGCCATCTGGTTTTCCTCTTGCTTGGGAGAGCAGACTGCTCTCCCAAGCTCGCGCGCCTCGCTCCCCCTCTCCGTCTTGCTCGAGCTTCAACGCTCCTCCCCTCCCCCACCACAGAGCGCGTCTCACGGCCACGCTCCTTGTTTTTGGGAGGGTCTCATTTGCGCGAGCATACATTGATACTCCAGGCGCAGTGCATACACTTCTTTCTTGATGGATGGGTACACTCGACAGGCCATGCAAGCCTTGGCTGCCACCCAAAGCTGTTCCACTTTTATCTCCATCCCCTGTAATAGGGCTTTTTCTGAGTCCATATATTCTTTCCCATGGCGACTAGGAATTGTTGGAATCCCGCCTTGCATGCACAAGCACTTTCTCACTCATGCACAGGCTTTATTCTGCTCTTCGGCCCTTCGCACGGCCGTTCACACACCACAAGTCCCCATTGTAGACAGCAAATGTTTTACTGCTGCAGTCATTTGCGACAAAGTTATTATGAAAACATATGCTCTCTTCTTTTTAATAAAATTCAGACCTAGTTTGAGTGTGGTTGTGGCAAGGGGCAATGAATCGTGGCTTTGATGGAGGGTCTTCGAATTAAATGCATCGATAGGAGGGTATTGGTGGCAGCAAACAAGCCCATCCATTGTATCGACAATGGGATACTGCCATGCCAGCCCCGACCATAGATGTGTGTGGTGTTTGAGGGGATAGTGTCTTACCAAGCCATTGCCCCAAAAAAAATTCTTCTCTTTTTTTCTTTACACCTCTTTGCGTTGAGTAGATGAATGCTCAAGCACTTTCTTCCTCTGTTATTTTTATGATTTCAATTGTCTCGTATACATCAGTCACATGGTGTCGTCTACTCACTGAAGTACTGGTTGTTGCACAAATACAGAAATACTGGACTAATGTTGCGCACATGCACACTCAGTAATTACTATCATAAAGGGTCTTCTAAATCAGATTTTTAAGTGGGCTGGGTCCTGTCGGTGCTCAGTAGAGGCTGTTCTAACAAGCATTGGCATAGTCAATAGGTCTCGCCTTTGGGACCTTATAAGTGTTTAGCCATGCGACAGTTGTTGTTGCACTAAGAATATTGTGCTGCATAACTAAATACTTATAAAGTCCCAAAGGCGAGACCTATTGGCTATGCCAATGCTTGTTATTTTCATATGGTGCGCCTTCCAAATATAGTCGAATTCATCTGCAGTAAATCTATTCACAAATCAAGGAAACAAGTGAAACACTGCAGTGATATCAAAGCACATTGTCACTAGTCCACTTGCAATAGGGGATGCATTCTCATTTTTAAAAAAACCCCATCATACTATGAGCCATGTGAGGCCTTCAGAAATACACGGTTAACTTGGATGAGAGAGCAAGTGAGCCTTGGGTTGTGAGGTGGCAAGACATCAAAACAACCAGAGGCTAGAATGTCATAGTTGGTTGTTTTAGGAAAGGACCCTGAAAGAGCAACCTCCCAAATACTTTGTGGTCCTTATAGAGAAGAAAAGCTGTATTCCAAACAACTTAGCCAGCAAGCATGTTTTAGACTGTCAATGGGGTCAGAAGGTAAAACATAATATTTTAAGAAGGATACATCTATGTTTGTTTAAAATATGTGGACAAAGACCACAGCTATTCTGTCTAAATAGACAACATAAATACACACCTGTCCCTGCATACTAACAATATATTCTGTTGCATAATAAACCAAATGGATATACAAATAAGTTGAAGATTATTACTTCCGTTACCATAGTGTGTATGCCATTATTTTCTCTTAGGACCATACATGTCCATTTTATTAACTTTTTCTCCAGATTCTCATTACTCCATTATATTTTGTTTTCACTATGGGAGCCTGCTTGCCTTGCCACCGCTCTTCAGAATTAATTTCACGTTCCTTATCTTTGAAACATTTATTCCGAAACATAATGTTGTTACCGTGTTTGCATTATCTGTTGTGTTCGCCATTGTGTATCCTGTACTTTGTCGATATTGTGCGAGGCACCAAAAGATAGTTAGACAAAAAGGTCTGAGACACAAATTCGAACTTGACGTGATGATATCTTTTCATATCACTAGAGATGAGGGAGTTTTTAAAAATCTGACGAATCTCACCAGTACATAGTTTTATGCAAAGTTTGCCAATTTCGTTAAGACTGTAATTGACAAAGGACCTTACTTAGAATTGGCAAATACGGGACATCAGCCAGAAAATGTTCGGAGGTAAAATGTTCTGTCTGCCACAATTTAGAGTGAATTAACGTCAATGGTACTGTAAATACGGAGGATTAGGCATCTGCCATTCCTGTGCAGATGTCTAGCTCTGCCAAACTCTGAGTAAGGGACAACGTTTATTAATAAGAACAATTTAAAAATGGTTCTGCTTCTCTGCTTTCACACACCCATGAACGAGGCTTAGGGCAGAATGTCCTGGAGTGGGGAAAGGAGGCAGTGCGACAAAGTAGCTGACATTTTCCTTTCTCATTTTCACCTGAATGGCAGGGCACAGACCTCTTCAGCCTAATGTTCTCTCTGTGTGTGGGGGTATCAAACTCAAGAACTGGGGAAAGTGAACTATTTGGAGAACGTGGCAAGTCTTTGCAAGGTGTAAAATACACTGCACTCACCTTGTTATACTTTAAAGTTCACCCACGGCACATATCAGTGTCACACAAATATTTAGCTCCACAAACACTCTGTGGAGCATAGTGACATACATCTGAGAGTTAACTGGTCAATATTTTGAGAATCAAAGTCTTGTAATTTGTGTGCATTCCCGCTTTCAACCATTAATCTGTATACGCTACACAGGAAACCGAAGTGCACACATTTCCTGAAATATAGGTTGGCATGAATGGTCATGTTCAATTGTTCTTTAGGATCCCAGAAGAAGGTGCAATTAAAGCACACACTAATACAGTGACATCAAACACTGGCAAGAAAGTTTTGAACTTTTTGAGGACTTTTAGGAAGAGAATAGAAGTTAGGAATATTGCAATGAGTTTTATGACTCGTGTACATATATAGGTATCTGACGGTTTAAGAGTTTTGAAATGTCTGTGCTTTTGAAGATCTCAATATAAAATAAAGAATCCCAAGCTTTAGGTTAAAAATTTTCAGTAAATGAATGTTGTAAATGTCCATCAATAACAATGTCAATAACTCTTATGTCACTCTTCATATTTACCCACCAATGCAGCTCAATTATCTGAACGTGAACTACTATACTAGCTACATTAACATGCAATCGCTGTAGGCATCCAGAAACTATCCATCATGTTCCACTCATGAACAACAGAGATGCGGTCTATAGAAGTACATAGGATACAGACAGTCAGAGTAAATGTTCTATACGATCCATTCAGAATTGACATGAGGGCAGCCCATGGGCATACACAGAATAAAGGCAACCATTGTAATTTATATAAAGAGTCTGTCCAGGAGGAAGAACAATCTGCAGACATGCACAAGAGAAACACAATCATAGTGAATGGTCTTCACAGTCTACACAGGACTAATAGATGGATAATTTGTGGCCATTCACCTTTTATAGACAACCCTAGTCCCTAAGATATCAGTTCTATTTGCAGGTCCTTATAAAATCTAGAACAATATGACAAACATAATGGGTTAAATCAGGGAGGTTATGGCTTAATGCCTCGGATACATGAATACCATTTTGCCCTTTGTCATCAACAATTATCAGCATAGGCAACATTTTACATTGTGATGTTTGTGAGCCCCTCAGAAGCGACAGACGAGCAATCCCAAAATGCTATAGTAAAAGGCAGCCTCAATAAATGCCCTATCTGGTCCATCCCGGAGTAACAGAGAGGCAGCCCATGGCATACACTGTTTACATGCAGCCAGGATCAATGTTCTCTAGTTGCCACACATGAACTATAGAGGTGGAATCTAGAGCATGCACGGATGCCAAATAGCCAAGTAAGTTCTCTTTTGAGCAAATCTATGAGTGACATGGTGGAAACACCATAGTGCATACCCGTCGACCCTTGTACTAATGGTCTTGGTTGGTAGTACAGCAATTCTCCTCAAGGTGAGTAGTGGCCAAGGGAAGGCTAGATGTGAGCTCATTGTCAAAGGGCAGCGGCTTATCCCTTTGTCTACTTTCAGTCCCTACAAGGCTCTAACAGGTTAAAACAGGAATGGCCCCACAATAAGATGGCTCTTATACTTTTGTTCTTCCCAAAGCTGGATGCCAAGGCTGGATGCCTTAAAAGATCTGACTTGATTGCCGCAAATTCTAAATTTTTCAAACAAAAACATGTACAATTCCAGACCCATCCCCGACTTTCACACTACATCTGAGTACTGGTGGAGATTTGATTAGCTTGGAAGATCACTTGCCACTTTTTTTATATGAGAAAACAATTAATGGTAACCCTGGGTAACAATACATATGTTAAGAAAGGGTATGATGAAGAGCTGACCTCCTCCTTAGCTTTTTATTTCTTCTAATGAGATTAATTCCAGTGCTTTCTCTGGGAATATAGGCTCTAAATCATTAGGGAAAGTTAAGAAGTAAACAAAAATTCTGGTGGAGATTCAATTACAACATGAGATTACAGAGAAAATTATTAAGGATCTCTTGGCCACTTTTATCCCCTAGTTCTGTAAGGTATTGCACGTGAAATTAGTTGATTGTCTTGATCAGGACCTATTGGATCTGGAATTAGGCACTAATATCAAGTGTACTTTGGGTCTTCGCGTCGAGTTTGGCTACTCTTAACTTCGACAATGAGACCATAATAAACCAGATCTAAAAATTCTCAACTGGCTTATAGTAGGGCACCGATCCTGCATACCTACAAAAGCTGATACCACAATATTTGCCCACAAAATATTTTCTCGCAGGGTTTGCCCATTGACATAACCAATAATCTTTTACGAGGCTGAAACACAGTGGCATATTTCATGAAATTCAAGGTCAGAGACTAAGAAATGCCCTTCTGCACAGACTAAGAGCTGAACTCAAGACCATGCATTTCAGAAACTTGCTGAAAACTGAACTCTTCATCCCTGCTTTTAGTGGAATTGAAAAAGAGCGTGGGTTGTGTTGGAAAAAATGGACATAGGTCTCACTCTTCCTGAATGGATACTAACTTCCCAATCCAGTAATCAAACTACATTTCTTCAGCTGATAGCACTCTGAAGTTATGAAAAAAACATCAAACAATGCTATACAGAAAATACTGGTAAAAAATAACTAATAAATGCCTGTGTCTGGAAATGCCCACACAAAATGTAAGCACATGTCTATGATCGCCATTCAGGAGAAGTTGCAGTGTATAGTGGTCTTTTTTGGACAACCTTTAATTTTAGCGGATGAGGTTGTGCAATTTCTGTATTTAATGTAATCGAAGATGTTTTTTGGGCTGTGTACACTCTTTGTCTCTTCAGTAGTGATACAACAGCAATTTTGGGAAACCAATCTCTTAGAATTTAGCCATAAAGCAGCTGTAATCACACTCCAAGAGTTTGGGCTCAGAATTAACGGACCGTCACTCAGTGACGAGCGTGGTTAGGTGACGTCCACTTTTGTGTCAATGGGGTAAATACATGTGAGACAGAGCCACTTTACAAGTGGCCTTAAGAGTTGACAATCCCGCTCCTACCATCTAACAAACAGCCATCCAGGAACTTTGCTACTACAAATTAGTAAACAGAAATATCTTCCTAAAAAGTCTGTCGTGGCTTTGGAGTACCTTGCTCTTCCTCTGAGCCTTCCTGTTGGAGGGAAGAGAGCCTTGGTGCAGCACAATTATGCCATTATTAATGAACACTGGAGAGTGCCAAGGGTGACTGAATTTCCCCTACATTTCCGGAAAACTCAGTTCATATTTCTTAACCTATGAGTTGCATTTTAGTGTGGAACACCCCTCACCTAGATGTTCTCATTTAAGAGACATGATGTTTGGCCCTCCTTACTCCACGCAACCCCTTTCCTTGATGGTTGATATCTCTGGATGCACCTACTCTGCGTCATCACATGAGGCATTATAGGATCTGTAATCACAGGAACAGGAAGTCTGCATGCTCACATTGAGCCTGTATTACCTCTTCTGGCTTCGACTTCTAATGCTCAGCCATGATACATCTAAACGTTGGAGTTCTTCCCCAGTCTGTGTCCATATCCTTGGACCTATCTACATGAACTTGTGACATAACCTGTACTGTATTCCACTGGTTGACAGTTGTGCTCCTTGTTGTTGCGCCAGCTGCTTCTGCTTCCAGAGCTCTTGTCCTTTTCCCTTCTGTGACATATAACTGGAAATTGGTCTGGCAGTGAGACCCCCAAGGTGGTACATGACCTTTCCTGCGGGTCTTGGGTACCTCTTGCAGCACAATGACTCCTTGTTAACATGGCACGGGGTAAACCGGGCAGGTTGTTCCCAATACGTTACCTAGATCAGTGGAGCACAGCTGGATTAGAATGCAGATCCTCCCCAGGAGTCCGATAACACACCATCGCAGGTTGGTGCTTTGTTGCTGGCTATTAATAATATACAAAACTTAAAAGCGAAAATTGATTGATGCTCTGGCTATTGATCTGAATTTACTCAAAAAAGGCCAATGGAAAATGCAGAGAGCGCAACTCAGATCATAACTAGACTATATGCCCTTCAACACCAGATACAGGATCTGTAGAAACAGCTATGTCACCAATCGGGTGCTGTTGTCAGAAGAGCTGAAGGCTTAGAGAGCATATGGATAAGGAGCAACATAAGAGTGGTGTACTGAATATCTATGGCAGTCATCGCCCAGGTCCTGTCTCCCTTCTTTACAGTTGAGAGAGTGAACAGAATGGTGGCATGCAGGCCTTCTCCCTGGGTTTAACATAGAATCACAGCTGCTAAGCTTCTCCCTTACAAGGATCTAAATGCTACACTTCAAACAGCCAGGAAATGAGGCACTACTAAGTGAAAGACAAGAAAGTGCAATTTTTCACTCAATTTCACACTCTAATCAACCAACATGCCTCTAGGGGTGGGTGAAGAATTCCGCTCCACTGTTGGAGTTTGCAGGGTTTTGCCCACTCTACACTCCGCGTGGAGTTCGGCAAAACTCTATGAAGTGTCACAGAGCAGAGTTTTTTTCTTGCGCGGTTCCCCCATGGTAAGTTAGCGAGCATTCGCAAGAAAAAATCATGCGCTAGACCTTCTCATGGAGATTTTTCAACTCGGGCAGTCGTGGCAAGTCGTGACCGCTCACGTTGAGAAATCTGCGGCTTGGGATGAGGAAGCAGCCGCTCGTGTAGAATGTCTACTCAAGTAGCAGAAAATAGCAGTGCCTTCTGGCACGATGTGGAGTGCCATTTGCGCTTACTTTAGAGGGTGGGACAAACTCCCGGTGCTCAAAATCAGTGCGAACAATATGACGTAATAGATTCTACCGCTGGCGGAACTCCCCAGACTGCTGCAGAGTTTTTGTGGCATTTCGCAGGGTTTCATGAAGTAGAACTCCGCAAACTCCGCCCAGGCCTACATGCCTCACATGTTGGGGTCAAACAAAAACTTTACAAGATGGGTATTAAATATGCCCTAATATTCCCTGCTAAGCGAAAGTAATACCCAATCAGATTTTCTTATTCTGCACAACTCCAGAAGCAGCCTGTGAGTTGGCAGAACAATTCGATCAGACAGCTCATTCACCTTCACTATGTAAATAAGAGCACTAGTAGAAAAAAAAATAGGCAACATAAAGAAAACGGGCTATGTGCTAACCAGTGGCATACTGCTTCCGTTCTTACTCAACAGAAATCTAAAAAATACATCTAAACACATAGCTCTGACTGCACTAGCAGCCTCGGCCCTAGAGCCATAGACAGCTTGATTGACACAACAAAGCAGAGTCGATTCACCAGTGTCATTGATGAGCTCAGACATTGAAGAACTCCTAAAACGAACCCATTAAACTCAGAGACGGTGATGAGGGTGGAACTACATGATAATTAGTTTGATTTGCTTAAAGTATAATCCATTGTCTCACTATTTGCTACTAAATATATTTTGCTTCTGGTCATGCTCCTATAGCCGACAAACAGTAATAATGACATTTATGCCGCATTTGATAAGGACTGGGTTAGAGATACTTGTTCCTTTTAAACTTCGGTCAGAAGCTCTACAACCTTGTTAAACTGGCAGCCTTTCCCATTGCCTGAAATGTTGTTACTGACCCCTTTTCTCACTCTGTTGTAATCCACAGTGGCTGTGCTTCAGCATGTGCTTTAATACCTCACCTTGTTCTCTCTTATCTAGCAGGGCATTGGTACAGATGTGTTCTGCTGAAAGTAATTCTCCTGCTCTTTCTTCAAATTAATAATTAAAGCAACGAACCTACTTTGCTTCCTCCTTCCTTCCAAAGTACCTGTACCCCTTACATGCTGTAGAACAAAACTCCATTTGCTCAACAGGTTTGATAGTCGTTCTACCCAGCTGAAAATGGTGCAAAATACGGCACTTCTGCAGAGGGATGTAGCTTAGTCAGTGAGATTCAGCAGATGTGAATGCCAAATTTCCCAATTAAAAGGAAGTGGGCTGCAGAGTGGAACGGTGAGATGACAAAGGTTCAGGTTGGAGTGTTTCCATGAGGAATATGGAAAGTACTGATTTGCATTGGTGTGCCTCTGTCTGCAGTGGGTGAAAAAACGGGTTAGAATGCTACCCTAAGCGATTGTCTTTGGTTAGAATATTCACAACTATTAATCCTTTTCGGTGTTTGAGTTCCAGTGGTATGCCTGAAAACCTGAGAGAAGAACAGCTTTCCAAACTTACTACTGCCATTGTATCCGAATTCCAAAAAGTCATGCATTTTCACCCATTCAAGGATTAGTTCTATGGATGCAGATTTACTATACTATATCTGGCAAACCAGTCACTGGTGGTGTCTGAATCACAAACTTAACTTACTTGTTTGAGCAATTTACACTTATGAGTAAGTTTGCAACTTTTTGACTATTTACAAACTCTGAGTATACATTTACTCCAAAAGTGTAGCTCACATGTCCACCAAATTGAAGGGATTTGGGGCTATTAACAAACTGCATTTTGTGGTACATTTGTAGTACTACAATATTTTTACAAACATACTTAAAAATGTGACTCCCAAACCGCCCTTTTAAAATAATACTGAAAATAAATTGGTACTTTTGAAGTGCGGTTTGTGACTAGCAGTTTTTAGTATGTTGTACTGCTATAGTAGTAGTACAAAATGCAGTTTGTGAGTGGCACCCAGGCCCTTCATGTAAACACTAAAGAAGCCATGTAAACACTGAATGTGGCTGAGATTCTTATTGTAGATGGATCAACATTATAATCTATCAAGTCAATGATAAAACGTGCTTGTACATCACACATCTTAAACTGAAATTTTTTAAAAGGTTCTCATATGTAATAATAAAGTAAAAAGAGGCACTGAAATAAAATATTTGCCTAGGATCACACAATTTGTAAAAGTGGGAAAGCCGGTTTTAAATCCAGATTATCTGGTTTCACATTTTGAAATTCAGCAGGGAATGTACATCTCTGTCTCTCATTCCTGTTTCACAGCAAACAGGCTATGTACTAACTCGGATATTTTTCAAATCATTGTATGTTAATGTTAAAAATGTTTTATAAAGTTCTCGTTCACCGATTGGCTTAATGGCGCTGGATCTAGGAGGTGCTAGTGCTGAATCGGTAACAGTTCATCATAGGCCTGGGTGTCAGCCAGGTTTTGAGAGAATTACTGTATTTCAGTAAATCAGAACTAGACCTGATTTCCAAAGGGATGGAATTCCACAATCTAGGCGCTAACGTTGCAAACCTACTTCCCTCTTGTCGCTTCAGCTTGAAGGTAGGGGCTGCTAGAAGTTGGAGGTGAACCGAGCAAAGGTTACGTGATGGGGAGTACCGTTCGATCAGACTGTCTATAAATCCAGGACCCTTGGCTTGCAGGGACTTACGCCCAATCAACCAACCTTGAAGGCGCAACGTTGAGGAGTGGGAAGCCAATGCAGCTTCCTGAGAAGGGGAGAGGGATGATGCCACATAGGTTGATGATAAATCAGTCTGGCTGCTTGGTTCTGAACCATCTGAAGCCGTTTTGTGAGCCCAAGTGGTAGGCCCAGGTAGATTGCATTGGAGTAATCTAGGTGGAATACAATCATGGCTATCACAACCTGTGTCAGAGCCTCTTGTTAAATAACCTGCTTATTTTTCTAATACTATGCAGCTGAAAAAAGCAGGATGAGATCACTGAGCCTACATGAGGTTTCAGGGATCGATCGTTAGATATTGTAACACCAAGGCTCTTGGCCGAGGCAGAGGGGATAAGAGAGGGTTCTAATTCGATTGGCCAATAGTGTGGGCCCCAAAAATGTTGGCTCCCACCTGTCAGGACTAGTTCAGTCTTCCCTGGATTTAATTTTAGATGATTAAAATCCATCCAGTGAGAGATAAACCACATCATGGACTGGAAATGAGAGACAGATTGAGGCAAGTTGTCAATTGTAAAGAGCAGTTGTAAGTCGTTAGCATAGTTGAAAGTGACCACTTTCCTTTCCTTCAGAGACCTGATCAGTGGGAGAAGGTAGAGATTGAACAAGTGTGGGGAAAGCAAGGAGCCCTGTGGCATCCCGCATGTGGATTTTAGCTTGGGGGCCATAAACTGGCCCAGACGGACGGCCTGTGAACAGTTTTCCAGAAAAGAGCAGATCAGGTATAAGCTACAGACACAAAAAACAAACGTTCACATAGATCGCTGAAAACTATTTTCATTCTAATTGTGCTATCCACATCACAAACACTAAACGAGAAACTATGAATTTGTGTATGGGTGCAGCACTGTTCGGAAACACAGAACTGCAACCACTATTGTGTGCTTCCAATGTTACTCATAGGCTGTTGAGTTAGTGAAAGCTCTATTGGAAGTGAAGTTTCATAGAAAACATGCCCATGCTCCTTTAGCATGGAATCATAACACAGTCCAAGTGCTAATATTACACAGAATTTAACAGAATTATACTTTAACAGTCCAGGAACAACAGAGATTCGACTATCATAAAAAAAGAATTAATTTCCAGTCTGGATCAAGCAAAGAATCGTACTTAGATGTCGCAAGGTGGCACATTGTTTAACACACCGCTGCGTTACAAAAGTGACGTAACGGCGGCATAAAAGTGTCGCATGGGGCTTGTAAATCTGCCCCTGAATATTTTGGGCTCTACAGTCATCTTCCTCTAGCTATCGGCTCCCTGGCAGCCTGTTATTTCCACCTTGAAATTCTGTATTATATGCAAGGCCAAACCTTCGAACAGTTAAATGCTAATGTAGACCACACTAGATTACGTATAGGAGTCTTCTCAGAAAATAAGAGGCGATGTGAGTTGCCTGAATATTGAAAATTGGTTAATGAGCTGTCTATCACCAATGAGTTTAGACTTTACAGTCAAGCCATAGAGTTACTCTGTGAGGTCTGCAACCAAGCTGTGCAAGTGGCTGACAGGTGTTTGCTGAATGAGTGTCACCTTGTGAATGTTCATTTAGTTACTTCCGAAAACAATCCGCTGAACTGTGGAAAAAAACTCATCCCATTCTGAAGGGGCTAAATGTAAATGAAACTATAAGGTAAGTGAATGACATTTCAACCTCTGGAACTACATATCGAGGACATTTATTAAACTGCAAAGCAATATGCAAGTATAAATTAGCAAATATAAATATTGTTTAGTTTTAAATTCCCTCTGTAAACACACTGTTTTAAAAAGTATTTGACGTCTATCAACACAAATATTTTTCCTGTTTTCTTACCATACCTAAACTTGATTTTCAATATTGATGTATTTTGTATTATTGTGGTGGTAATAAAGTGCATTCGTGCTTATTGTCTGACATAGTAAACACTGATCAATTAAAAAAGAAATGTTTTGTTTTTTAGATGTGTGCTTTGCTCATCGCACATGTCTCATTGTAACATCAAAGTCCTTCATCTGAAATATAGAGAACAACTATTCTAAATGAAGTGCTATGGGAAATGTTTTCTGGTGTACTGAGAATTGTTTTCAAACTTTAGATTTCTTTGCACTGGCAATATCGTTGAACCATTCTTCTTTACTGTACACATTATATGTCGGAATATCTTGGCTAATGGTTTACTGAATATGAGGAAGGGAAGCTTTTTGATAAGGTGTTGATAAGGGATCTCCAGTGGTCATTGGATCTTTGTGTTGGAAAAGGCACCAGATCGCCGGACTGGATAAGGCGCAAGAGGATAGGCCATATACACAGATAGAAGCTCTAGGCTTTCCTTATATTTGACTTTGTCATACCTAAGGGCTATTGTTAGTGTGAAGGTGATAGCCCTAGTTTGACTTCTAAATTGAACGGTAATTGAAACACTCAACAGCATCCAATTTAGAGGGTGTCATCCTTTGGCATTGCACGTTTTGCTTTCATCATTACGCTAAAGTAGTATGTAGAAGAAACATTGGCTGAAAAAAGAATGAAACACAAGTTAGTGAGCACGTTTACCAAATGAATGCACGCAAGGCGGATTAAAAGGTAGCATGGATGAAACTAAGACTTGTCAGGCAAGAAGGCAGCAGATTGAGAAAGAGATATGAGCAAATAGAAAAAACATTTTAACAAACATAATTGTTTTATCTGCTATCTCTTCATAGTGGATTGGTTTGCAAAATAAGGCATGACTACTCAAAAGCGTAGTACAATTTCACTTGTTACTGATAGTTTGTATCAATGATTTGACTGTATCTTGCACAGTTGTGATCTCTGTCACTGGAAAGTATAGAGGTCTCGGGATATCTTCACAGTATCTTATTCTAATAGGTTTTCCCGACAGTAATCAAGCCATGCCTTTTCTTGTTCATCTTTTGACACAACAGTATACTTCTGTGAAGCTACATTAATACTGCCCTGGCAGTTATTGTGGGTACTTGACAATGCTGATTGTTTAGCGGATTGCCTACACTAACAAAAAGTCCTTGCTCGATACCGTTTTGGCACTGTTTCCCGGACTATGACAAGGATCCATTAAGAAAACCCTAACGATTCAATACGAGAGTTCAGTCTGTTCTATAGTCATTTGTTCCTTCCATCTGTTTTTTTTGGTCAAAATTGTGGTGACAGACTTTTTTTGCGCTGGTGTTACGTCCCTTATTTGAAACAGCCCCGATACAAATATCCACTTTGGGATTTCAAAGCCACACAAATCCCGATTTGAATGGCTTTGTGTGGCTTTGTAAAGAAAAGTAAGTGCATTGCATTAACTTGAGTTACCTTGTGTGAGGGAGTACTTACACGGGTTCTGCATGGCCATTCCATTGCATATATCAATGTATTTTGATGCAAACCCAAATATACAGACTTGTAAACATGGGTTTGCACCAAAATGGTGTGCCTGCCTGAGTCTGGGGTAACGAGCAGAAATATCTCTATTTCTCCTTGCTATTTTCTCTTTGCATATGTGTGGCATTCTGCAGCACAAATGCAAAGAGTAGCCCCAAAGGATAGCTTTTGTGCAAGAAGGTGTCCCTTCCTGATCAAAAATTATCCAGACATCGTGCAGACAATCTTGGGCCTTGACATAAGGGTGCCTGCATTGGTGCTAGGCAGCAGGGTCGGATTGGGATCACAATTCGGCCCGGGCACTGACGAAAAAAGTGGCCCACATTCAAGAGGCGTGGCCCATATTTAAGGGGCGTGGCCCACATTCAAGGGGCGTGCCCTTTCATGAAACACCATTTGCACAGACAAGGAATGAAAGTGGGAGGATACTGTTCTTGCACACGACACAGGGCAAAGGTGACAATGGCCTACATGCTGAGCAACTAAAAAAAATAGCAAGGCCCCTTTTTGTCACAAAATTATTCCAGCCCTCCAGCGCAGGATCATGTGAAAAGCAGCAAAGCCCATGCTATTACTAACCTACTCAGCCCTCCCCAGACCTTCAGCTCAGGAGCACATGAACAGAGGTAAGGCCTCTGCAATTAGTAAATTAATCAACCCTCCAGGCCTTGGGTAAATGTCCTGGCAGGGGAGCACAAAACACAGCTTTCTGGGTCATCCAAGGTAGCCAGGGGGGAGGCGGAGGTGAAGCTGTAGCATGGGAAGTGCCTTCCCAGTGTGTTCTGGCAGTTTGAGTGTTTACCATTTACTGTAGTATTACCCTTGTACCTGTGTATGGTACCCTTTTGTAACTTTCACACGTCACTTTTCTCTGGTATCACACTGTATGCTACCTCTCACATTTGTTTGCTTTAGATCCTTGCACAAGTGCCACCATTGCCTACGTAACGTTTGTTCTTGTGCTGGAGTGTCTGCCATTAATCGCAGTATTATACCTCTACTTGTACTTTGTACGCTTTTGTAACCTGCACACATATCTATTTTTTCTCCTGTAATGTATCGTTTGCTCCTCTTGTATTTTGGTTGCTCACTATTGTCACTTTTGATTCATGTAACTTAAGGTTTGCTTTTGTAATTTGTCCACTTTCATGTATTATTGCTGTTCCTATTGTAAAGCGCTCTGACACCTTCAGGTAAAGTCCGCGCTATATAAAATTGCATAAATAAATAAATAAAACAAAAAAAATCCAAACATCACCAGGCCCCCACAGCAAGACCCATTCTTCCTCGCCCTCTATGCCCTGAATGTGAAGGGCTGTGGGCGAGGTGTTAAGACTAACACCGTTTCTGGGCTGCATGGGCGCCAGGGGGCCGCGGTGCAAATGGCTCAAAGGCCTGAGAAACACCTGGCCCCCAGGGAGGCCGATTATTGCAAACAATCACCCCTCCCCAGCCCAGCCTCAGCTTGATTGCTTGGCAGGGTAGGGGTGAAGGAGAGCCCACAGCTGACAATCGCTGTCTGGCCACACAGTGAGACTGCTTTCATTTTCTCAGTCTCTGTCTCCGTGCACTCTGTGGGCCGGTTTTTTTCTCCCCTTTCCTAGTCTACTCTCTGTGGACTGGGACAGGGGAGAAAAAAACGGCCCACAGAGGGCACTGAGGCACCGGCCCTTCGGCCCATTCCCGAATGCCCGCCTTGCCAATCCGCCCCTGCTAGGCAGCCACAATTGCGCCAGCTCCAGGAGAGAGCAGAAATGCCCCACACCTTTGAAAATATGGCACTGCTCTTCTTTCTCTCTTTATCACAATGTAGCACAACAACTGCACTTACTGCACTGAGTTGCACCAAATATTCCCCTTACTGAATATTACTCTACTTTGGTCCAACTTCAAAGCACAGCTGTTTCTCTTTAGCATAAATATACTAAACAGTGTACAATTTTATTTAAGTATCTGCTTTCATCATCTCATTCTGTATATAACACTACCTCATTTAACTCCTGTTGGTATAGGCCACAATAGGAACTTCCACTAGTATTGCTTATGATTAGTCACAGTGTTAGTGATTTTTGGCATATAGTAGAAATGGTCCCACCTTGAATTCATCATTCAGGCCATTCACCGTCCAGGAGCTAATGATATATAGGTCAGTGGTCACGTTATTAACATTTGAGGCAGTTTTACACACATATAGCATATATATATATATGTGTGTATATTACCTACTGGCGGTCGCCAGTAGGTATATATAGTTAGGATTTTTTCTCTATGGGACTTTTGAAAATTCTATGTCTAATAACTTTGGCGTTTGTGGACGGAATCGGCTGACATTTTCAGGTAATTGGCACATTTTGTTTCTGAGCAGCCCCTGAAAATTTGAGGGGGGTTTCGTCAAGGGGGGGCCGAGAAATAAGGGGGTCCCAAAACGCGTTTTTCCCATTCATTTTTCCATAGGGCGTTTGGCCTCACTTTTAGCTATAACTGTTGAATGGATTTGCACGAAACTTGGTAAAATTGTAGGGACTGTTAGCCCGATGTGCCTTTGCTGGGTCTCAATATGTGTGCTCCAGTGGATTTTGAGAAATGAACATTTTAAAAAATAGATATATCTGTGACAGCGTCCCGGGTAGCGCTCCGGTTCGCGAACTTTTCGCGTAACGGAACTTTGCGAAGCAAAGCTGATTGGCTCTCCGGTGTCTGTCAACATTCTAAACAGTCCGGAACGGCCGCCATCTTGTCTCTCTGTAGGATCGAGAGACAAGAGGAGGAGAAAAACGAAGGGGGAATTTAATGAAAGGGGGCAAGGTAGACCCTTCTTGACCCCCGAGGAATGATGTTGGGGTTATTAAAGGGTCCCGTGGGGCAAATAAAAAAAAATTGATTTTTTGCGGTAGAAGCACTTCCCGGTTTGCGAACCGGGTTGCGAACCGGGACGCGAAACGGGAATTCGCCATTTTGTGTTTCGTTTTAATTAAATTACAAGATGGAGGAAAAACAATGTGAGAAGTAGGTATAAGGGGGTTCAGGAGACGTATCCTGACCCCCTATGTTTTCTGAGGGTGGCTGAGGATGCTCATATATGTTGATACTTGTCTTCCAGCGGCTGCGCGTGAGCGTTTCTTTTTTTTTTTTTGCTGCGTGACGTCTGTTAACGTTCGATTTGAAGGAAATCAGGAAGTGTTGACCGCCATTTTGACACTGCGAGTAAATATATTGTTAAAAATAATTGTTATAAATTAATCCGTATTGATAAACATTGCCTGCGCCATCTTGCTTTTTTTCCAATGCCACACTTTTGTCGTGCACGGCAGCCATTTTAGATGCCTTGACCAGACCCACTCTCTGCACGCCGCCGATCATCAGCATGGCTCCCCACCCTCGCAAGCATCTCCCCCACGCACTGGTCACCCCCGCTCTCTCTCTCATGCATGGGTCATAAACCTCCCCCCATCTGCGCTGCTCTTCCCTGAGAATCACACCCCGTGCCTGCCCGACACCTCCCTTTCACCCTATTCACTACCGCACCCTCTGACACTCCTCTTCCTCTGTGTCCGATTATCCAGGCTGGTCCCAGGCTATCACCTAGCCCTGCAGAAGTAGTTTATGGCCCCAACTGTAAAGAATCACCCCTCTTCAAAGGAGTTACAGTAGATCAAGGCCCCCACCCCATGAGATCCGTCACACCACACGCTTTCCTACTATCTGATAACGATCCTGTATTGTGATTGGGGAGGGGATTCTCACTGTGAGGGTGTGTGGGACCGAGCCTGAAGTGGAAGATTCCAGGGATGCGTTTTTGTACATCAAAGTCTTCACAATTATGTGTCACATTAAAAATATATAGCACTCCAACAAAGTAGTAGGATTATAACACTTTAATAACTTATAAATATATACAACGCTCCAACAAAGTAAACACGTTAAAATTTTTTTTTTAAAACAAAGCAACAATGGTCTGCTGTGAGGTGGCGTCAGTAGCGGTCTGTTGTGCGAATAGTCCGAAGGCAGCACAACGCGCTGAGATCTAGACGGCACCCAGGTGATGTCCTTTACTTGCCACACTGGTCTTGGCATCCTACAATGCTGTGCCGAAAAACGGCGTGGGACGCCCCGGGGGGGTGGGGGGGGGCATTGGAGGCGTGAACGGGCCTCCCCAGGTGGAGGCTCCTCTGCTGCAATTGGGCGCCCCTTTACCGTTTCAGTTGCCATTCAGCGGTTTTCCGCCCGCTTTTGCTGCACTGTGCCTCATCCACCATTCAGCTGTTTACCGCCCGCTGTTGCGGCTACAGCGTCTCGCCCACCATCTAGTTGAGTTGCGCCCGCTCTTGCGGCTACAGCGTCTCGCCTACCATCTAGTTGAATTGCGCCCACTCTTGCGGTGCAGCGATAGGCGGCTGCCACAGGTCTCTTAAAATGGCGGCTGGCTCTTCGGATTTCGGCCTGGTCCACTAAAATGGCCCTGGGACACATTTGAACTCGGACATTTGCCTGCTAGGGCTTGGGCCCCATTCTCGAAAGCCTCCCCTCAGCCTTGAAGATTCTACAAAAGTCATGGGGGCCCCCGACTCCCGTAGGCTTCCGGTGGGGAGCGGCTGCCATGATTGCTTGCGGAATGGCCACGACGGAGCTACGAGATGGTGGTGCTCTCATGCTGACGCCAGCTTCAGTCTGAAACATCCAGAAACACTGTAGACTATCAATTCGATGACTTCCGGTGGAGCCTCAACGTGACCCGGCAGGGAAGAACTTGCCCTCCCCTCTTTTGACTGATGGTTCGGGTCAAACGGATTGTGGGACAAGGTGTGGAGCAGGCGCAATTATCTCGGGGGCCTCCGTCAAGCGGTTCAGGGAGGCGCCACATCACATTGTTTTCCAATGCAGTCAGGTCCACAAACAGCCCCCACTTACTTTGAGAATAGTGAAGCTGCAGCAGGTGCAAATAAGCTTCAGACAGTGTTACAAGCGCTGCTCCGAACCCTCAACTATGGCACCCAACATCCAGGACTTATGCCATTTGTGCAAGGCAGTGACATCGAAGCATCTTAGGGACCAAGCAACATACCATATCCAGAGTCCTTCCCACAACCTCTGCCTTCCTTCTTACCTAGTTATTGTTCTTTCACTCCCACTCCAGGCTTTTAGTCTGTGGATGGAAAACCATGAACCTACACTCACCTATGAAAATCTTACTATTGATGGTTTATTTTGAGCCCAAAATACAAAGGCTTCTTTGGATCGATGTTGCAGCAGGCTGCCATGTAAATAGTTATTTAATAAAACGTTTTACCCTGTTACTTTGCTGGTGTGTTGTATATATTTATAATATTTGCATAGTGTTTGTCGTTATTTTGGGTGGGGTGGGCGGCGGAGCCGAGCTGTCTTGCAGCCATCATGGTGTCGAGCTCAGTTCCTCTCACTAGTTTCGTATTTGTCATGAGGGGTTGTTCATAATGTTTCTATTTTAGCGAGGTCAAAAAGAGATCCCATTAGTGGACTACTGATTTTGCTTGATTCCTTTTGTTTTTTAACGATTTTTCACTATCTGCAAAGACCATGTCATGAATGATGTAATATGTGACATCATCAGCAGTGGATTGCGGGTGCGCGATATATAGTTAGTGCAACTAACTATATATGCGAATTTCAATGGTTTTGTGCGAGTAAATTAAGGTTTTGTAAATGCTAATCCCTAACTATATATGGTCTATAACCTATGGTTTTTTCAGTGAATTTTCAAGGTTTTGTAAATGCTAATTCCTAACTATATATGGTCTATAACCTATGATTTTTTCAGTGAATATATATATATATATATATATATATATATATATATATATATATATATATATATTCCCACCTGTTGGAGACGCACTCAGACATCCACTGCAGCAACCTTCATGAGGTAAAAGCCAGATCGGCGAGCGGATCCAGTTTACAGCTTGTCTGTCAATTCACGCCGGACGCGTTTCATGCTCATTGCACTCTTCAGCGGCGCGATAGTCATTTTGGCATAGAAGCCACACCTCCAACTTAAAAATATGAGCCCTCCAATGGGCGACTCAAATGAGTCCGCGTTAGTTTGTGAGTCTTGTAGTGTGTGCTTCAGGTATGTGCCGCTGTCTGAGCTGTTTCAAGCCCACCAATGGGCCTCCACTCGCACCTCCGGCTGGTCAATCCTCCGTGGATGCCTCTTCATTGAGACTCCATGATACGGAGCTCTGTGGCCCCAAATTACCAGGTGGTGCATCTCCCGCGGCTGGGAGGCCGTGTATAAATCAAAGCTCCATGGTTCCCACGTGTTGGAGACGCACTCAGACATCCACTGCATCAACCTTCATGAGGTAAAAGCCAGATCGGCGAGCGGATCCAGTTTACAGGAGGGCTCAAATTTTTAAGTGGAAGGTGTGGCTTCTATGCCAAAATGACTGTCGCGCAGCTGAAGAGTGCAATGAGCATGAAACACGTCCGGCGTATATCGACAGGCATGCTGTAAACTGGATCTATATATATGTGCAATAATATAAATTATCTACAGAGAGCGGAATTGCTAACAAACAAAAATTTGTAAGTGATATATATATATATATCACTTACAGATTTTTGTCTGTTAGCAATTCTGCTCTCTGTAGATAATATATATATATTGCATATTATTGCTCCTCACGGACACTGCATATGTCGATTCATCCACACCTTTCCAGCAGGACAGAAGCAGGAAGCACTGATAAGTAAGTTTCCAGCAAGCTTCTTTATTTATTTAGGTGGCTTCATAAGGTTCAACGAACAAACAGTTGATCTGCACGTTTCAGCCTTAGCCTTCCAAAGTGTCATTGAGTACCACGGAGTGCCAATTTAAAGGAACATTTATCTCATTTTATTTTCCTCTTTCATCCTTTCCTTAAAGGTTTAAATGAAAAAATGTCAGTATCTATTACTTTTTGCTTTTTTGTAATTCAAACCTGAGGTACATTTCATACAATGATTTCTAACAGGGTAATTTTTTAAGTATTGAGGGCTTTGGGGCAGATGTATCAAGAAACCATTTTGCACTTCTCTAATAGCGATTGTTAAGGAATCGCTATTTGAGAAGTGCAAAATGGTATGTATGTAGAATTTCGCTATTTATTAGCGATTCCTTACAATTCCTTAATTGCGATTAGCAAATTGCTAATCGCAATTAAGGAATAATTTTCCCATTCATTTCTATGGGCCAGGAGGCCCATAGGAATGATTGTGCAGTAATTCTCAAATTGCGAATTCGCAATTTGCTAATCGCAATTTGAGAATTATTTCAAGGGTGCAGGGGTGTCTCAAAGACACCCTGCTGCACCCCTCAAATCTACATGTGTGTGCTTGTGGCACACATACATGCCCTATGGGCATGTATGAGTGTCACATGCCACCCTTACAAATGCCAATTAGGGCATTTTTGTAACAAATCGCAATTTACCACCAACTACAAGTTGATGGTAAAATGCGATTTTTTTACACAAATTCGCACACCAAAAATGTGTCATACATATCATTTAAGGAATCGCAAAATTTGCAATTCCTTAAATGCTATGCAAAAGAAGGAATCACAAATAATTGCGATTAAATAAATTGCGATTATTTCATACATGTGAAATATCGCAAAACGGCCGTTTGCGAGTCGCAAAGGCCGAAAATCTGCGATTTTCAGCCTTTGCGAGTCGCAAAAGCCTTGATACATCTGGCCCTTTATTTCTGTCCAAACTAAGGTTTATATATATATATATATTTTCCACCAAAGAAAGCAAATACTTGCACTCATCCAGGCTTTTAAATAAGAAGGTTTATTCACAAGATTGCCATTAAGTTAACAGCACTCTGCTCCAGAGTGCTATTAACGTAATGGCAATCTTGTGAATAAACCTGCTTATTTAAAAGCCTGGATGAGTGCAAGTATTTGCTTTCTTTGGTGGAAAATAGTTTTTCGGGGCAAGTCCGTCCCCTCTACTTGCACCAGCTGTGGAAAAGTGTGCCCTCCGAAACAGGACTGAATTGGTGGAAATATATATATATATAATTTTTTTTTTTCAAACAAGATTATGCCTCACTCGGAATTCAGGCGTCATATATTTGTTTATTATTAAACCATCAGGACCCCGTCTGTAAGTCAAACCAACGCGTTTCGGCCACAACTGCCTTGCTCAACATCATTTTCATTTAGTTTGTTAAAATAGGACAAGAACTCCTATTTTTCACCTTACCAGATGACAAATAAATCATCGATGTAGCGTAGCCACAATATAACTTTGTCCAGCTCGTCTTGATTTTCAGCCCCCCAAGCAATTTCCTTCTCCCACCAACCCATTGCTAGGTTGGCGTAATTTGGTGAGAAGGAAAAGACAATAGCAGTCCCACAGTGCTGTTCATGTAATTCATGGTCACACAAACATATTCTTGTTTTTGGCATAGCTCAATCATAGTAAGAAGCATGGCTGAATGTTGTGGATCTTTGATATTGCGTTGTTTGAAAAAAAGTACGCACATGCCTGCAATCCAATCTTATGTTGAATCAATTTATATTTCAACTCATACAATGGTGAATTTTTCGTTTTGGAAGTACTATCATTGTACAGAATACATGATGTGAAATTACTCTGTAAATCATATTAGCATTGTATAATGTGTTAGCACACCCCGCTATTGAATGCAAACAATGTCTGTGTTTACGAGGATGATTGTAGAATGTTTCTAACTACAATTCCCAGAAGGTCTCATTAGGGGCTGAGATGGGATCAGTATAAAAAAGTGCATTGTGGGTGAAGTCCTCTAACCATGAGCAAGGCCTTTGTGGTGACTTACAGGCGGGGTTATGATAGTTTAATAATAAAAAATATATATGACCCGTGAATCCTGAGTGCGGCATAATCTTGTTTGAAAAATTAATTTAGGCCCAGTGCCTGCTGATGTAAAAAACAGAAATGAAAACTGAACACCCATTTGGGATTGAAATCTTCCAGCAGAACACAATTAACACATTACACCTAAATCGCTCTAGCCCATACTTCTGCCCCAGAAGTATAATTTCCCCTCTGTCAACAAAGACCTAACAAATAACTAAACTAACAAGAATGAAAAAGAAAAGGGGGTGTACATGCCTTCTAGGTCCCCTGACTACCATCCGATAGAGGTCCGGGCCCCCTGATTTCCATCGTCAGTGCCAGACTTGGCCTGCAACCATGTAACACTCAAGTGGTCCAGGCCAGGGGTGCATTGATGCTGCAAAGTAGGGGAGGAGGTTTTTTTATTTTTGATACTGAGTTAAAGCCATTGTTTCAGGTAGCCACTACAGCATTGTCTCTAGGAGATATGTGTTGAGGGTTTGCTACCTCCATCTGGTTGGGGACACCTGAGCATGTTTCTCAAATTGTCTCACTGTACCAAATATGTTTTTGCTGATTTATGAGTGGCAAGATGCATGTTAGGTCAGTCCTCGGTCTTGCTATATTCGAATCCCAATTTTTCTCTGAGGAGTCAAAGAATAAAGATTTTCCATTGAAGCTGACCCATAGCCTGGCTGGGTACATCAAAGTGTGGGTCAGATTCATGGCTTCAGAATTTGCTTTACGTCTGCAAAAGAGTGGCGCTCTTGCTGTACAGCCTCATGTAGTCTGGTAACAACATTATCTTTCGGTTTTCGAAAATGATAGCGATGATCTCTGGGGCAGCCCTAAGAATGGAAACACAGTCATGGTAATTACGAAAAGTAGTTATTATTGATCAAGGTGGAAATTAGGAGGGGTCTTTTGCAGCAGGTTCTGTCTATATAAACAAAAGGAATCCAACTCACAGTGGGCAGGGGGGGGAAAATGTCAACCACAGATGCGGGGACATTCAGTGTTTTGTTAAATACCCCTCACACACCAACAGGCACCTTGGTGTCATGCTTCATCATTGGGGCCTTCGCACCCCTCTAACGGGATGCGGCGTGCTACCACCAACGACTACGTGGGAGCACTTATAGTAAAGACTATGTGTGGTGCGTGTGGTGGAAGTGGTAGGGTATTCAATAAAATGTGAGTGGTGGGATGTGGTGAAGGTTAAAAAGTACCTGGCTCGTAGGTTTTAAAGAAAAAAATGGTATTCAACCTCGGGCTGATACTAGTAAAAGAAGTGCAGATTGAGGTAGTTAGCTGTCGTGATTATGGACAGTACCTCTGGTGTGCGTCGACATGTTTCGGAGCTGGTGCTCCTTCTTCAGGAGCAGCGTAGGGGGAACACAGAGAAAATTTCTACCTGGAGTTTGTTGCGAATTTAGCAACAACAATACCCTCAACGTTCACTTGATGCTCATGAAGCAAGAAAACCTAACATATTAGGTCATGCAACTGCATGTTCCACGACCGCTGTAGGCACACTGTAGCCTTAATCAACTTTAAAACACTGTAAATAGTCTTTCACTTTTGGTTCATTATGCACCATATAGAAAAACGTGAGTAAGGTGGGGAAGTTGTGCCCCCGTCCTGAAGAAGGAGCACCAGCTCCGAAACATGTCGACGGTACGGTACGGTACATAATTTTGGGGGAAAACATGGCGGCCGGCTAGGAAGCGGGTCGCGGATGTCCGGAGCAGTGGTGATGTCGAAGTGAGACCAGCGGTCAGTTGTCAGTAATTTTGAGGGGCGCACATACCTTTGTGTAAGCGGGGACTGCGGAGCTATCGAGCGATCCTGGAGGCCGTTTGTCGCCGGATTTTGGAGACTTGCAGCGGATGGCGGAGAACTCGGCTTTGCAAACCGCCGAGAGTGAGGGGGCGGAGTCGCGTCATTCGCCGGCTGGGAGCTGGGAGAGAGCGGCGCAAGGAGTCAGCAGGGGACGCCGAGTGCTGGCGAAAATCGGAACACCAACAAGCGGAGGGAGAGGAAGAGGAGTGGAAGCTCTAACGAACATTCCCCCCACGGTACTGCAGAGGAGCAGCAGTACCCGCACTGAGGAAGCCAAACAGCAAGTTAAGGGCACCGGCATGGAGCAAGTAAGCAAAGGGCTGGAAGAGGGGGGTAAAACAAGATACCAATTGAGGAGTAACAGACTGGAGGGACAGGGCAGATTGGTGGGGCTAAATAATAATTTGGTTAAAACGCAAGGAGGCTTGATCTCTTATTCGGTAGAGTTTAAGAAGGGTGCTAAAAAGGGTGTGACAAAAGAAGAGGCTATTTCTAAGCCCACTTCTTACAAACCTAAGGACTCCCCTTCAAAGAAAGAAAGAAAAAAAAGGCAAAAAAAAGAAAAAGCTGGATTCAAGGCCCCAATAACTCCTTCACTTAACTCATATTTTAAGCCAGTCCCAAAAGTCTTGGTGTTGAAACCTGATTCCATCTCTCAATCTCAACTCAGGGCTGGTGAGGGGGCTGAGTTGGATGAGAAAGCTGATCATTCATTGAGTTTTATTGAAGAGGAACGGGAACAGGACTGGTCAACCCTCTTAACACCAAACCCCTTCCAGGTTCTGGAAATAGAGATGGAGGCAGATAAGGTCATTAGTCTTGATGTAGAGGCATCCATTGAGCAGAGATTCCAATCCACTACATCAGACTCAGTAGTTGAAAATTTAACTGTTGTCTCTGCTGAGCTGGAAGAGAATGCGGGAGAGGACATATTTACAAGGCAGGATGAAACCGTGATTAGCGGAAAAACGTTGATTCTCTCAGAAGAATTCGGCTCAAGTCAGCAAGAGAGATTTGCCTCAACAGATGTGTCTGTTATGGAATTGTTAAGGAAATTGGAACAAGATATTCATCTAGGATTTGAAGCCTCTAAAAGGAATCAAGAGCGCATAAGCGCTACATGTACATTGTTAGAGGATAAGATTGATAAATTAACTATACGTGCAGGAGAGATGGAATCCGAGATGAAAGTTGTACAGGGAAGAGTCCTGGATAATCGCAAAGAGATAGAGACATTATATTCTAAGAACAGAGAATTGGATGAAAGAGTAGAAAGGTTGGAAAACATGCAAAGGCGCAACAACCTAAAAATTCTTAAACTTCCAGAAGGGAAAGAGGGGGCGGACATAAAGACTTTTGTTGTGCAGTTGTTGAAGAAAGAATTATCACTAGTCGAAACTGAGGAAATGTTGACCTGAGATATTCAACGAGTACATTGTGATCCTTTTAGGTTGAATCCAGACCGTGCTAAGCCAAGAAAAATTCTGATAAATTTTGCGACATATTCGCTAAAGGAAAAAATTCTGTCACTTGCTCTTAAGAAAAAGTCTATAATGATAGACGGAGCATCAGTAGACATTAGGTCGGATTTGTCTCCAGCCACAGCAAATAGGCAATGGGAGATGGGGAAACGATTGATACCCTTAAGAGAAATAGGAGCCACGGCCCAGCTAAAATTTCCTGCTTTTTTAAAAGTAATGTGGCATAATAAGATGTATACATTTCGTACAGTTGACGAGGTAGATGCCTTTTTGGACGTTACTCAAGATGGATAGAAATAGAATACTGACCATAGTATATATAAAATAGTAACAAGAGACATCACCACTGGCCTAGGCCATGGGAGTAATGGTTGGGTTTTCCGGGGAGGGAAATGTGTGTGAGGGGAGGGGAGGGAGATGGTTAAGGGAGAAAAAAAATATATATATTCCTCATGAGCTGTCTTGCTGTGTCATAATCAGAAGGAAAATTTGGGCAGTACATGATAAGCATGATGAGCAGGATTAACAATAAGGAGCTACGGTTCCTTACATGGAATGTTAATGGGCTCCGGGTTAAATCAAGGAGACTACTAATTTTGAAATATTTAGAAGATTCACCAGCTCAGGTTATTATCTTGCAAGAGACACATTTAACACAAAAGGAAAGTAAAGAGATATTTAGCACTCAAAAGTGGATTGCAAATGCTATTTTTACATCCCAAGACTTGGTTACAAAGGGAGTGGCTATTTTGATTAGAAGAGGAGCTGATATAGTAGTCGAAAATAATTTAGTAGACAGTAGAGGAAGATGGGTGATTTGTAAGTTACGACTGTCGGGTGAAGTGCTTGTAGTAGTCGGTTATTATGGCCCGAACGTGGATGATCCCACAATTTTAGAAAAAATTGAATTAGAGTTATTGGAATTTTCAGGTAAAATTATCATGGCAGGAGATTTCAATACAGTATTAGATGGCAAGCTGGATAGAACTGGCAATGTTAGGGCAATAATAAATAGTAAAATGACTGCTAAAGTAAAGTCAGTGATGGTCCAGCTAGGACTTTGTGATATTTGGAGATTTAAAGCAGCACAGCAGCTAGGATTTACTTTCTATAATAAAAAATACAAACATAATTCACGGATAGATTTTTTTCTGATAGACACTAGGTTGAAAGAGCGAGTTACAAGCGTAGATGATATAGGGGCACATCTATCAGATCATTCCGCAGTGAGTTTAAACCTAAGTTTGGAATTAGAAGAGATGAGTACTGTTTGGAGACTAGATCGTACAATTTTAGCTGACGAAGAAGTTTTAGAAACTCTTAAAGAGGAGATACAAGTTTTTCTAGAGGTAAATGTGGGTTCAGCTAAGGAGGATATAGTTTGGGAAACGTGCAAAGCATTCATGAGAGGGAGAATGGGAGCTCAGGGTGCAAAAAAGCGAAGACTGTATTACAGCCAAGTTTCAAACTTAGAGAAAGAGATTTGAGATTGTGAAACTAGTCGAATCCCCCAGGGAGCTACCATTCCAGAGGGTCCATGGGAGAAAAAACTTTTAGATTTATAGGTTCAACTCACTGCAACACTTACTCAAAGGGTCAAAGAAAGATGGGAAGCTAGTCAGTTGGCACACTTTTCATATGGAGAGGGATGTGGCAAGTTATTAGCGTGGAAAGCCAAGAAAGATGCTATACGGAATTCAATTAAAGAGATTAAGAAACCGGGCACAGGTCAAGTCATAACAGAAAGTAAACAAATTGTAGAAGCGTTTCAGGAATATTTTGCGAATGTCTATACAGAGGACCTTTGTCCAGATAAGGTTGAGATTGAGACCTGGTTACCTTTATTAAAACCACTTGCAGCTGAGGACATGTTGGAGTTAAATAAGGAAATTACTCAAGAAGAGATGATGAAAGTGATTAAGGAAAGTAAAAGAGGGAAAGCCCCTGGGCCAGACGGCCTACCCGCAGAAGTATACAAAGCCTTAGGAAACACAATGGTCCCCACTTTATGTCATCTGTATAATAAAATTTTTAGAGGGGAAGAAACAATTCCAAGCTCATGGAATGAGGCAACTATTGTCCTAATACTTAAACCAGGGAAATCTCCAAAAAATATGGATGCGTATAGGCCGATCTCACTCTTAAATTGTGACTACAAATTCTTCTCTAAAATCCTAGCTGACAGGCTCGGTAAAATCATACATAAACTGATTCATGAAGATCAAAGAGGTTTTATTAAGATGAGGTATCTAAAAGAACTTACTTACTCTTTGATAGGCATGATAGACTTAGCCTCCAAGTATGAATACCCCTTGGCAGTGATCGCGTTAGACGCTGCCAAGGCCTTTGACCGAGTTAATTTTGTATATTTAAAAACTCTCCTGCACTATCTCAACCTAGGAGACAAATTCACACAATCTATTTTTTCTTTGTATTGTGCACCGACATCGCGAGTACTTGTAAACGGAACTCTCACACATCCTATTAGAGTAATGCGGGGCACCCGACAAGGATGCCCCTTATCACCTTTGCTCTTTAACATATATATAGAGCCTCTTGCATGTAAAATCAGAGCTTCAGAAGAGATACCCCCCTTTGTTGTGATGGACTGGTCAAAGAAACTTGGGCTATATGCGGATGATATTATTGTTTATTCTTCTAATTTAGTTGGTTCTTTGGAAAATTTAGTGAAGACAACAAAGGATTTTGGTAAGATCTCCGGATATCAGTTAAACCAAGATAAAACTGAAATAATGACTTGGAATCTTAATACGGGAGGGGTAAAAACTACAGCAGAAATGAGATATCTTGGAGTTAGGATCACTCAGAAAATTGAAGATTTGGCAAAAACTAACTTTGATAGAGTGAAAAAAGAGGTTGGTGACACGCTAAAAGGCTGGATGAATTTACCCCTGTCAATATATGGAAGATCTAATCTTGTAAAAATGGTGATTGTACCTAAAATTACTTTCCTGTTTGAGACTATTCCGTTGGGTTTTAAAAAGGAATGGCTGGTTAAGCTACAGAGTATGATAACATCATTTATTTGGGCGTCAAAAGCCTCTCGAATCTCATGGAAGAAAATAAGGAGGAGAGTAAATAAAGGAGGGTTGGCAGCTCCATATATACAAATTTATGCATGGGCTTTTTGTTTAAAAAACTGCAGGATGTTGTTGGGTACCCTTTTTAGTTCTCAGATCGGCGGACTATTTGGGATAATGCTGAAGAGATCAGGATATCACAAGTTTGGTTTTTTATATAAGTTTGCAGATCCTAAATTTTTCAAAAAGGTGAGACTCAAGACTTTGAGAGATTTGGCCGAGATATGGTACAAAATCAGGAAAATACTTAAACTCCCCTATTTTAGCCATATGGCTCCAATATGGGAGTCTCCTGGAGCTCCTTCCTGGACAAGAGATGCGCTAGCATTACATTTGAAAAAGGAACCCGCTTTGCAAAGGTGGAAAGATTTGTTTCAAGATGGCAATTTAATTTCTTGGGGTTTTTGTCAGCAAATGTGGGACCCAGTTTTTTCAAAATACAAATACTTACAGATTCAAAGCTGGGCAAATCATTTGGAATCAGAGATTGGAACGGAAAATGACTTTGAGTTAAAGTTGGAGACAGGGGCTTTCAAGAAGGAAGTAGCTTTCTGGTATTGGCAAATACTAGAAATGGAGGATGGATCATTCGACCTACCTGAGACCCTGTGGAAGGATAGCTTGCCAAGGATCGCGACAGAAGACCAATGGCAAGTAACTATGTGCATGCTATATAGAATTGTTAAACCTGCAAACCTAAGGCGAAACCTTTTATTTACCATTCACAGGGCATATTGGTCTCCGTATAGACTCTAAATTTAAGGATGGAGGGATTGTCGGATGTCCAAAATGTAAAGCTCCAAATGTCGATGACTTACACATGTTTGTATCTTGCCCAAATATCAAGCAATTCTGGATTGACGTGAGTAATTCTCTCTCCAAATCTCTGAACCAATGCATTGAGGTAAGCCCTGAATTAATTATTACTGGGAGATATGATTTACAAAACAGGTTTTTGAATAATAATGTTAGACTTATTTTTTATGCCATGTTGTTAGCACGTCGAGAGATATGTAAACTATGGGTCTCACCACTTAGTCCCATCTTAATGGATTGGATCTTAGCCATGAGGTACATGGCTAAGCTTGATATGTTAGACCGCTCTAAAAGAAATAGAGGTTTTTGGATACCCTTCCTGTTAAATTTTGGTTGAGTTACATTTATGTTAAAGTCCGATGATTAAACCTGTGCCTGTCTCGCTGGTATATGGACTATCCTAGAACGATAAATAGAGATGGTGGAGGACACACATGTTGGGTCAGGTGGTCAAGAAGGATAGTTTAGAGGAAGGCCAGACTCAAGAATATGTGTTGTCTACGCCCCATTACTCTAATCCAGCCTAAGAGACAAAAACAGCCCAGTGGTGGATTAGAAAGAAGGTATGGGCGGCAAGACGGCAAATGAGGATAAAAAAAAAATTAAAAAAAAAGGTCCCCTACATCTCAGTAGGCCAAATACCGGTCGGAAACGGCCGAAATCGGCCGTTTCCGACCGGTATTTGGTACCTACATCGGGCCCATAGTCTTTACTATAAGTGCTCCCACGTAGTCGTCGGTCGTAGCACTCCGCATCCCGTTAGAGGGGTGCGAAGGACCCAATGATGAAGCATGACACCAAGGGGCCTGTTGGTGTGTGAGGGGTATTTAAGAAAACACTGAATGTCCCCGCATCTGTGGTTGACATTTCCCCCCCCCCCTGCCCACTGTGAGTTGGATTCTTTTTGTTTATATAAACAGTGCCCGTGGAGTAAGAATCCTAACACTCCACTCTACCTCTCTTCTGTTGTTACTTTCAGCAGGATCTGTCTGCCTGTTCAAAGATGAAGCACTGGGAGAGAATGTTTTTGGGCATCCATGTTTGCAGCCACATAGTAAGGAAAGCATCTATGTCCCAGCCCCTCATCTCCTCTGGAATATCCACTCTTCTAATATTGATACATCTTGCCCTCCCATCAGCATCCTCAACCCTTTCCTCCAGGCATTTGGTAGTAGCTGATAGCCAAGCCAGTAGGGCCTTCATGGCTTGCTTTTAGTCCGCAACTTCACAACGTTTTGTCTCTGCTTCTTTAGCCCTTTCTGCCAAGGTCCAGCAGTCCTGCTGCAGCAAAGTTAAGTTTATTTGCATTTCTTCAATTATTTCCTTGCGCACCATTCTGGTATCCGCAATGGCTTGCAATATTGTGTCTGTGGCTGAGATGGCACGGTCAACCGGCCCTATTTGTGAGCCCCCGAGATCTATTGTGGTGCCCTTTGCAGCATCATGGTAAATCTGACCATTTTTTGTATGGTCTCCTTCACCATCATCCTGGCCACATGCTGACCATTTGGCCTGCATATGGGGCTTCAAGCCAAGGCACAAGACTTGTGGCATACTTCCCAGAATTGCCAGTATTTAATTCCACTTTTAGTGAAATGTTATAGAATTGTATGGCATTGCACAATAGTGGGGCAAAAAGGTAGGTTTCCCCTAAGGAGCACTAATTAAAAAATAGGGGTCAAGGGGAAGACAATGGCCTCATTTGACCACCACTAGAGCTCAATGTGGCCAGTACTCAAAATATGGCCTGAGGGGATAATGCCCCCTTTTATGCTATGCTTAGCGTGAAAGGGGAGGGCAAAGGGTGTTGCTTTGGGCGTTCCACCATTGATTTTGACACTGCTCCATATTTACAAGGGCAGCCTAAATATCCGGCAGTTCTACAATTAAGACCAGGGAACACCTGGTCTTACCTTGGTGCAATGAGGAGACATGTTTAATTTCTCCTGTTTTTTGCTGTTTTTATGTGTGCTGCATTGTGCAGCATACACAGAAACAGCAAAACGCCAATGATTGTTTCTGTACAGGAAGGTCCCCCTTCCTGCACATTAACAATCATTTAAAAAAATGCTGTTTTGCAACTTATATGTGTGCTGCATTAAGCAGAACACATAGAAGTTACAAAACAGCATTTTAAGATTGTTTATGTGCAGGAAGGGGAAACTGAATTCGTGCTAGGCTGCTTAGTTTAGCACCAGCACAACGGGAAACGTAGGGCTGGACCATAATCTTGTGAATATGGTGCAGCCCTGTGTTTCTTAAGAGTACAACTTTAAGCATGGAAGGCTAATGCCTCACTCCGCCACTTCCCTTGTACATATGCCCTAAAGTGTCTTACCTGTACACTTTCCATATAGATATCTCTTTCAAAGCTTTACTAAATTCACCTTTTCCTGTGGCTGTAATTGATTGCTTGGGATTGCTTAAGCGCTGCAGCTGTGCAAGAGTGTCCTAATTGGCCCCGTTAAATCCAGAAGCAAACAGGGATCAGATGGTGAAGAGCCATGTCTTCATGAGCTTCTGACAAGAGAGAAGATTATTACTTAATGTAATCTAAGCTCCAATTTAAGTTTATTCCAAAGGATAGGAGTCATGCTATAAATGGCTCTGCCTCCCTGTTTCGCTAGCTACGTCTTTGGCACCACTGCTAACATTTGTCTGCCAAATGGAGGCATCTTCTAGGGACATATTTCTTTATTTGTCTGCCGAGGTAGACATGCCTTGCACAGTGGTAGGCTTCGTATGCTAGACATAGGATCTCAAATCAGTTCCTCTTCATACTGGCAGCCAATGCAGTTCTTCCAGATGCATTGATATCGCTGAGGATTTAGGGAGACTAATAATTAACCAGGCCGCTGCATTCTGAGCAATTTGCAGGCTTCATAACAAATACTGTAGAATGTCTTGATACAGTGCATTTCCATAGACCAATCATGATTCAATTAGAGCTTGGACAGCTGTCCTCCTCAAGGTAGTAGGCAACAGGGGTGATCTTATATGGCATGTATAGCATACACAGGCTCATAAAGCAGAGTGAAATCACCTTTTTTATGTGTGGAGAGAAGGTTACCTAGCTGTCCCGCCCACCACAAAAGGCACTACTCAGCAGCCTGCTCACCAAACAGCAGTACCTCTTTAGGGTAAAGCAATTTTCTTGCATCCAGCCTGCTAGTTCAATCATACACGCCAAGAAGTTTCTTTCATATGCCTCCCAAATGCCTCCGCAATCTGAGCAATTTGAGCAATTTGAGTTTCATCTTCTCAGGATATCGAACCCAGCCAATAGGCTCTAACAATGTTTGCTAAAGGGGCAATATACATATATTCTCCACTGTCAGACACCAGTATATAGTTATAGTTAGGCCCGAATTTCCATAGAAAAAGCTTTTTTTTAATTTGCTTTTATCTTTGGCGCGCTTTGATGAATCTTCACGAATTTTTCAAAACTAATGGGACGACCGGTCAGCTCCTGTCTTGAAAGTTTCGGTGTGATTCGTCATGCAGGGGATGGAAAGAAGCGCCCCCCAAAACACGTTTTTCCCATGTTAATTTCCATAGGAATTTTGCAAAAGGTTACAGCCCAAACTGCTGAACGAAATTACATAAATTTTGGCAAAAGGTGGGCCTTGGCCCAGAAAGCATGCTTTTTTTTAAATCGTGTAAATCCGTTTAGTAGTTTCTAAGAAATTCAAAAATAAAAAAATATATTTATCTGGGCGGAGCCTAACCGCACATCTTATCGTGAGATCTAATTGACTGTCAGCACTCCAAACCAGGAAGTGTTGGCAGCCATCTTGTGACTCTGTAACTGAGTCATAAGAAAACTGTGGAAAAAGATAAAAAACAAGAAAAGGGGACAGGGTAAAAACCCCCTGACCCCCTAGGCCTGCTTAGGGGGTCAGGTAAAAAAAATAGCATTACAAAAAAACGCAGAATTTGTGCTGGGTGCACAAATCCTGCTGTGAAAATTACAGAAAATGAAGGGTGGGTTCCCACTCTTCGTTATCTGTAATCCCAGTAGGTGCCAGGTCCTGTGGGCTATGCCTAGTAAATTATCGAAGGCCACAGGGGCCCCCACAGCCCTCGGGACCGCCACCTCCCCGGAGCTTTCTTTAATTATATGTGTGGGATACCTGGCCGCCACCTCTCCGGGGCTTCAAAAATGTAGGCGTCTGCCCCCCCCCCACACTGCCCTGAGGACCACCACCTCCCAGGTCACTAATTATTTGAATGAAGGGGTTCATTGCGGACCCCCGGCCCCGGGGACCACCACCTTCCCGGGGCTTCGAAAATGTGGGGAGGGGTGCTGGGCCTGGAGCCCTCAATGGCCCTGGGGACCGCCACCCCCAGGGCTGGCTCCTGCAATTAATTAAATAATTAATTAATTGCAAGTTTATATAGCGCTAGGATCGACTCCCGGAGGAGTATCTCCGCGCTTCGACCGCTGCGAAACCCTTCCTGGCTTCCCTGAGAGATGGTCCCTTAATGGGTATCTCCAGGGTGGTCTGGTGGGGCCGTTAGTGAAGATGAGGCAAGCTAGTGCCCAGAGTTGCCGAGTGCGATTGCTGATCAGAGTGGGCACCGAGGCGAGAGAATTATCGAGTCCGCTGACCCTGGTCCAGAAACCTGCCGCGTCGGGAATCGAACCCTGGTCCCGGGCCGTCCTCTGCCCGGGACCAGAGGGTGCCCTCTGTCCAATGTCCCGGGCTGCGCACATCCGGGACATTGCTGTTTGGTATGGCAGGGTAGGAGCACGCCTCCAGGCCTGCCATAGCAAATCCTGCTTTGCTTAGTTGAAGCAAGAGCAGGAAAACCAGCTCTCACTTCAACGAAGCGAAGCAGGGTTGCTTTTTGGGCAAGGGGAGCTGCATGTCAGCAGCTCTCCTTTTTTAAAAGGAATGCCAGCTCCCGCAGGAGGCGGTGAGCTGGCAGGGACGTGGGGGTATTGGAGCTCCCGCACGGTCCCCAATGCAAAGGGCCGGCCCGGGGGATGGGGTCCCCAGGTTCAGGAGTGGCCTGGGAGGGGAGTCACGCAGCCCCCTCCCTTAATTGAAAAAAAAGAACGGGCGGGTCCCGGTGGATGGTGTCCCAGGGGCCTAAATCGGCCTGGGGAGGGGGGCCACACAGCCCCTTCCTCAAAAGCTATATTTTTAGTATGGGCTAAACCCCAGGGGATGGGGTCCCCGGTGTTAATAGTGGCCCAGGTAAGGGGGGCCATTCGTCCCCCCTCCCTGTAAATATTTAAAAAAAGTAGAGACCATGCCCCTGGGAATGGGGTCCCCGGGCCAAAAGTCACCAGGGAAGGGGGTCCACGTGGCCCCACTTCCCTTTAAATATGTATAAAAAAAGGAGGCCAGGCACCGGAGGATGGGGTCCCCGAGGCTGAAATCGGCCTCGGGAGAGGGGCCCGTTCCCATTTTTTTTTAACTTCTTTTTTTTTTTTTTTAAAGAGTCAGGTCCCCAGGGCCCCAAAAGTATTAAAAAAAGGGAGCCACACAGCCCCCTTCTATAAAAAAAAGCCAGCATCTTGCCTGAGGCCGCGCCTCCTCCCTGTACCACTGTGCAAACATGCCTCTTTGCACACTGCTGGTGGGGCAATTAGATCTTCATGTGTCCTGAGGACCTCAGGACACAAATGGACTTCATTCCCCGAGCAGCAGTGCCCCAGGAGGCACGTTTTCAGGGTGGTATGAAAAGGGGCCGTGGCCTTGGACCACCTCTTTGCAATCCAGCTGTGTGGCACCTATTGGAGGTACCTGGTGGGCTAGTTGGCCCCCAGGGACCCTCAGGAGGCAAGGAGACTTCAACTCCAACCAAGAGAGCACCATGAGGCGTGTTTGCAGAGTGTTGGAGAAAGGGAGCGTGGCCTGTCTCCACTCTCAGCAATCCCACTATTTGGGGCTTACTGGAGGTGTCAGGTAGGCTATTCAGACCCTAATGACTCCCAGCAGCAAAAGGGACTTCAATCCCCATCTAAGAGCGCGCCAGGGAGCGCTTTTGTAGACTGGTGGGCAAAGGGCGTGTGGCATTCTTTGAAAACTTACCACTGCTGCTGTATGGGACTTACTGGAGGCAATAGGAGGGGTAGTTGGCCCCTTAGGTTGTCCTTGGAGGCCAACTACCCCTCCTATTACCTTCAGGAAGTCCCACACAGTGGTATTGCTAAGAGGTCTTCGGATGCCACACCCCCATTCCCATAGCAAAGGGCACCCAACAAGTCTATATTTATTGTTTTTCTTATACCTACTTATGCATGGGACCACTGTTGCTTAAAAAAAACACCCCCATTCCCAAGCACTATGCAAATGCACCTCCTGGCACACAATGGGTTGGGATATGAAGTCCACTTTACTCATGAGGGACTTTAGGGCCAAGAAGCCCTCCTGGTACCTCCAGCAAGTCCTTCGCAGTGCATTTCCTGAGCGCTGGTCGGTTGTCCAGCCCCCTTTCCCCACCACTCTGCAAACACGACTAGTAGTTAAAGAAGCATTTGCAATGTAATAGGTTTCGCATTTGCGAGAGTTAGAGCTATTGGCGTTGTAAATGTAAAAGATTTTTACTCATGTTTTTTTGGAGTGGAGTGAATGTACACTGTGTTTTGTGGAATTATGTAGTATGTTGTATAGTTAAATTAATGGATAGAAAGTTTGTGGTATTTAGTGTATTGGAATTATGTAGAGTGTGATTATGTGTTAAAGTGAGTAATTATGTGGCATGGTAGTCTGTGTTGAGGAGTGGTAACTCAGGTTTAGTCTTCCTCGTCTCCATAGAAGTTAAATTATAAACTCAATGAGAAAAAAAAAGGAACCACTGAGGAGCACTTCTGGACCTAGTCAGAGGTATAAGCAAGGCAACTGGAATTACGCAACTGTTTGGCTGCACTGATTTTCGCATAATTATCAATTTTCAGCATTTGCAGCATGATCCGTCATCTGCTGAATAATCTGCAGACTTAAACAAAAAAATCTTGTCTCTAGCTCAAAGAGCTCAAACGTTACCAAAAATGCATCGACAAGTGTTACAGCATGGTGGAAGGTCCTTTGCAAAGCTGCAATGGTCAACTGATACTTATTGCTAAATGTGGGTGTTAACTTAGAACTAGTGGTACGAAAATTACTTTTGCTTCTTTCTGCACTTCTCTTGCCTCTGTCTGTACCTCACTTCCCTCTGTCTGTACCTCTCTTACCTCTTCACCTCAATTGCCTCTTTCTCCACATCTCTTGCTTCTTTCTGCACTTCTCTTGCCTCTTTCTGCACTTCTCTCTCATCTTTCTGCATTTGCCTTGCTTGCTTCTGCACTTCTCTTGGCTCTTTCTGCACTTCTATTTCCTCTTTCTGCACTTCTGTTCCTTCTTTCGGTGCTTCTCTTGCCTTTTTGTGTGCATCTCTAGCCTGTTTCTGCACTTCTTTTGCCTATTTATCTACTTCTCTTGCCTCTTTCTGCACATCTCTTGCATCTTTTTGCACATTTCTTACTCTTTCTGCTCTTCTCTTGTTATTTTCTGCACTTCTCTTGCCTCTTTCTGTACTTTTCTTGTCTCTTTCTGCACCACACTTGCCTCTTTCCGCAGTTCTCTTGCTTTTATCTGCACCTCACTGCCTTCTTCCTACACATCTCTTGCCTCTTTCTGCATTTTTCTTTCTCTTGTCTGCACTTTTCATGCTTCTTTCTGCACATCTCTTGTCTCTTTCTGCACTTCTCTTTAATGCTTTCTGCACTTCTATTCCTTATTTCTGTGCTTCTTTTGCCTCTTTTTACACTTCCCCTGCTTCTGTCTGCACCTCTCTTGCCTCTTTCTGCACCTTACTTGCCTCTTTCTCTACCTCCCTAACCTCTTTCTGCACCCCACTTGCCTCTCTCTGCAATTCTTTTAACTCTTTCTGCACTTCTCTTGTAACTTTCTGCACTTTTCTTGCCTCTTCCTGTAACTGTTTGCCTCTTTCTGCACCTCTCTTGCCTCTTTCTGCAGTTCTCTGGCCTCTATCTGTACCTCACTCTATTCTTTATGCACCTCGCTTGCCTCTTTCTGCACATCTTGTGCCTCTTTTTACACTTCCCTTGCTACTTTCTGTACCTCTCTTGCCTATTTCTGCACCTTTCTTTCTTCTCTATGTACCACTCTTGCCTCTTTCTACACTTCTTTTGCCTCTTTCTGTACTTCTCTTGTCTCTTTCTGCACTTCTCTTCCCTCTTTCTGCACTTCTCTTGCCTCCTTCTGCATCTCACTTGCCTCTTTCTGCACTTCATTTGCATTTTTCTGCACATCTCTTGCTTCTTTATGCACTTCTCTGGCTTCTTCCTGTACTTCTAATTCCCCTTTCTGCACTTTTCTTCCCTCTTTCTGCACTTCTCTTGCCTCTTTCTGCATCTCACTTGCCTCTTTCTGCACTTCATTTGCATTTTTCTGCACATCTCTTGCTTCTTTATGCACTTCTCTGGCTTCTTCCTGTACTTCTAATTCCCCTTTCTGCACTTTTCTTTCTTCTTTCTGCACTTCTCGTGCCTCTTTGTGCACTTCCCTTGCTTCTTTCTGCACATCTCTTGCCTCTTTCTGTACTTTTCTTCCCTCTTTTTGCACTTCTCTTTCCTCTTTCTGCATTTATCTTACCTCTGTCTGCACTTCTCTTCCCTCTTTCTGCACTTTACTTGCCTATTTCTGTACCTCTCTTGACGCTTTCTGTGACTCACTTGCTTTTTCCTGCAGTTCTCTTGCGTTTCTGCACTTCTCTTGCCTCTTTCTGCAGTTCTGTTGTCTCTTTCTGTACTTCTCCTGCCTCTTTCTGTAGCTCACTTCCCTCTTGTTGCACTCCTCTTGTTTCTTTCTGAACCTCTCTTGAGTCTTTCTATACCTCACTTACCTCTTTCTGCACTTCTTTTGCCTCTTTCTGCACTTCTCTTGCTTCTTTCTGCAGCTCCCTTGCCTCTTTCTGTACTCACTTGCCTCTTTCTGTACCTCTCTTGCCTCTTCTTGTACCTCACTTGCTTCTCCCTACAGTTATCTTACCTTCCTGCACTTCTCTTTCCTCTTTCTGCACTTCAATTGCCTCTTTCTGCACTTCTCTTGCCTCTTTCTCCACCTTTCTTACCTCTGTCTGCATTTCTATTGCCTCTTTCTGCACTTCTCTTGCCTCTTTCTGCCCTTTTCTTACCTCTGTCTGCACTTCTCTTCCCTCTTTCAGCACCTTACTTGCCTCTTTCTCTACCTCCCTAACCTCTTTCTGCACCCCACTTGCCTCTCTCTGCAATTATTTTGCCTCTTTCTGCACTTCTCTTGTAACTTTCTGCACTTTTCTTGCCTCTTCCTGTAACTGTTTGCCTCTTTCTGCACCTCTCTTGCCTCTTTCTGCAGTTCTCTGGCCTCTATCTGTACCTCACTCTATTCTTTATGCACCTCGCTTGCCTCTTTCTGCACATCTTGTGCCTCTTTTTACACTTCCCTTGCTACTTTCTGTACCTCTCTTGCCTATTTCTGCACCTTTCTTTCTTCTCTATGTACCACTCTTGCCTCTTTCTACACTTCTTTTGCCTCTTTCTGTACTTCTCTTGTCTCTTTCTGCACTTCTCTTCCCTCTTTCTGCACTTCTCTTGCCTCCTTCTGCATCTCACTTGCCTCTTTCTGCACTTCATTTGCATTTTTCTGCACATCTCTTGCTTCTTTATGCACTTCTCTGGCTTCTTCCTGTACTTCTAATTCCCCTTTCTGCACTTTTCTTCCCTCTTTCTGCACTTCTCTTGCCTCTTTCTGCATCTCACTTGCCTCTTTCTGCACTTCATTTGCATTTTTCTGCACATCTCTTGCTTCTTTATGCACTTCTCTGGCTTCTTCCTGTACTTCTAATTCCCCTTTCTGCACTTTTCTTTCTTCTTTCTGCACTTCTCGTGCCTCTTTGTGCACTTCCCTTGCTTCTTTCTGCACATCTCTTGCCTCTTTCTGTACTTTTCTTCCCTCTTTTTGCACTTCTCTTTCCTCTTTCTGCATTTATCTTACCTCTGTCTGCACTTCTCTTCCCTCTTTCTGCACTTTACTTGCCTATTTCTGTACCTCTCTTGACGCTTTCTGTGACTCACTTGCTTTTTCCTGCAGTTCTCTTGCGTTTCTGCACTTCTCTTGCCTCTTTCTGCAGTTCTGTTGTCTCTTTCTGTACTTCTCCTGCCTCTTTCTGTAGCTCACTTCCCTCTTGTTGCACTCCTCTTGTTTCTTTCTGAACCTCTCTTGAGTCTTTCTATACCTCACTTACCTCTTTCTGCACTTCTTTTGCCTCTTTCTGCACTTCTCTTGCTTCTTTCTGCAGCTCCCTTGCCTCTTTCTGTACTCACTTGCCTCTTTCTGTACCTCTCTTGCCTCTTCTTGTACCTCACTTGCTTCTCCCTACAGTTATCTTACCTTCCTGCACTTCTCTTTCCTCTTTCTGCACTTCAATTGCCTCTTTCTGCACTTCTCTTGCCTCTTTCTCCACCTTTCTTACCTCTGTCTGCATTTCTATTGCCTCTTTCTGCACTTCTCTTGCCTCTTTCTGCCCTTTTCTTACCTCTGTCTGCACTTCTCTTCCCTCTTTCAGCACCTTACTTGCCTCTTTCTCTACCTCCCTAACCTCTTTCTGCACCCCACTTGCCTCTCTCTGCAATTATTTTGCCTCTTTCTGCACTTCTCTTGAATCTTTCTGCACTTTTCTTGCCTCTTCCTGTAACTGTTTGCCTCTTTCTGCACCTCACTTGCCTCTTGCTGCAGTTCTCTGGCCTCTATCTGTACCTCACTCTATTCTTTATGCACCTCACTTGCCTCTTTCTGCACATCTTGTGCCTCTTTTTACACTACCCTTGCTACTTTCTGTACCTCTCTTGCCTATTTCTGCACCTTTCTTTCTTCTCTATGTACCACTCTTGCCTCTTTCTACACTTCTTTTGCCTCTTTCTGCACTTCTCTTGTCTCTTTCTGCACTTCTCTTCCCTCTTTCTGCACTTCTCTTGCCTCTTTCTGCATCTCACTTGCCTCTTTCTGCACTTCATTTGCATTTTTCTGCACATCTCATGCTTCTTTATGCACTTCTCTGGCTTCTTCCTGTACTTCTAATTCCCCTTTCTGCACTTTTCTTTCTTCTTTCTGCACTTCTCGTGCCTCTTTGTGCACTTCCCTTGCTTCTTTCGGCACATCTCTTGCCTCTTTCTGTACTTTTCTTCCCTCTTTTTGCACTTCTCTTTCCTCTTTCTGCATTTCTATTGCCTTTTTCTGCACTTCTCTTGCCTCTTTCTGCATTTATCTTACCTCTGTCTGCACTTCTCTTCCCTCTTTCTGCACTTCTCTTGCCTCTTTCTGCATCTCACTTGCCTCTTTCTGCACTTCATTTGCATTTTTCTGCACATCTCTTGCTTCTTTATGCACTTCTCTGGCTTCTTCCTGTACTTCTAATTCCCCTTTCTGCACTTTTCTTTCTTCTTTCTGCACTTCTTGTGCCTCTTTGTGCACTTCCCTTGCTTCTTTCTGCACATCTCTTGCCTCTTTCTGTACTTTTCTTCCCTCTTTTTGCACTTCTCTTTCCTCTTTCTGCATTTCTATTGCCTTTTCTGCACTTCTCTTGCCTCTTTCTGCATTTATCTTACCTCTGTCTGCACTTCTCTTCCCTCTTTCTGCACTTTACTTGCCTATTTCTGTACCTCTCTTGCCGCTTTCTGTGCCTCACTTGCTTTTTCCTGCAGTTCTCTTGCGTTTCTGCACTTCTCTTGCCTCTTTCTGCAGTTCTGTTGTCTCTTTCTGTACTTCTCCTGCCTCTTTCTGTAGCTCACTTCCCTCTTGTTGCACTTCTCTTGTTTCTTTCTGCACCTCTCTTGAGTCTTTCTGCACCTCACTTGCCTCTTTCTGCACTTCTTTTGCCTCTTTCTGCACTTCTCTTGCTTCTTTCTGCACTTCTCTTGCTTCTTTCTGCACCTCCCTTGCCTCTTTCTGTACTCACTTGCCTCTTTCTGTACCTCTCTTGCCTCTTCTTGTACCTCACTTGCTTCTCCCTACAGTTCTCTTACCTTCCTGTACTTCTCTTTCCTCTTTCTGCACTTCTATTGCCTCTTTCTGCACTTCTCTTGCCTCTTTCTCCACCTTTCTTACCTCTGTGTGCATTTCTATTGCCTCTTTCTGCACTTCTCTTGCCTCTTTCTGCCCTTTTCTTACCTCTGTCTGCACTTCTCTTCCCTCTTTCTGCACCTTACTTGCCTCTTTCTCTACCTCCCTAACCTCTTTCTGCACCCCACCTGCCTCTCTCTGCAATTGTTTTGCCTCTTTCTGCACTTCTCTTGCATCTTTCTGCACTTTTCTTGCCTCTTCCTGTAACTGTTTGCCTCTTTCTGCACCTCACTTGCCTCTTTGTGCAGTTCTCTGGCCTCTATCTGTACCTCACTCTATTCTTTATGCACCTCGCTTGCCTCTTTCTGCACATCTTGTGCCTCTTTTTACACTTCCCTTGCTACTTTCTGTACCTCTCTTGCCTATTTCTGCACTTTTCTTTCTTCTCTGTGTACCACTCTTGCCTCTTTCTACACTTCTTTTGCCTCTTTCTGCACTTCTCTTGTCTCTTTCTGCACTTCTCTTCCCTCTTTCTGCACTTCTCTTGCCTTTTTCTGCATCTCACTTGCCTCTTTCTGCACTTCATTTGCATTTTTCTGCACATCTCTTGCTTCTTTATGCACTTCTCTGGCTTCTTCCTGTACTTTTAATTCCTCTTTCTGCACTTTTCTTTCTTCTTTCTGCACTTCTCGTGCCTCTTTGTGCACTTCCCTTGCTTCTTTCGGCACATCTCTTGCCTCTTTCTGTACTTTTCTTCCCTCTTTTTGCACTTCTCTTTCCTCTTTTGCATTTCTATTGCCTATTTCTGCACTTCTCTTGCCTCTTTCTGCATTTATCTTACCTCTGTCTGTACTTCTCTTCCCTCTTTCTGCACTTTACTTGCCTATTTCTGTACCTCTCTTGCCGCTTTCTGTGCCTCACTTGCTTTTTCCTGCAGTTCTCTTGCGTTTCTGCACTTCTCTTGCCTCTTTCTGCAGTTCTGTTGTCTCTTTCTGTACTTCTCCTGCCTCTTTCTGTAGCTCACTTCCCTCTTGTTGCACTTCTCTTATTTCTTTCTGCACCTCTCCTGAGTCTTTCTGCACCTCACTTGCCTCTTTCTGCACTTCTTTTGCCTCTTTCTGCACTTCTCTTGCTTCTTTATGCACCTCCCTTGCCTCTTTCTGTACTCACTTGCCTCTTTCTGTACCTCTCTTGCCTCTTCTTGTACCTCACTTGCTTCTCCCTACAGTTATCTTACCTTCCTGCACTTCTCTTTCCACTTTCTGCACTTCTATTGCCTCTTTCTGCACTTTTCTTGCCTCTTTCTCCACCTTCTTACCTCTGTCTGCATTTCTATTGCCTCTTTCTGCACTTCTCCGGCCTCTTTCTGCCCTTTTCTTACCTCTGTCTGCACTTCTCTTCCCTCTTTCTGCACTTCACTTGCCTATTTCTGTACCTCTCTTGCTGCTTTCTGTACCTCGCTTGCTTCTTCCTGCAGTTCTCTTGTCTTTCTGCACTTCTCTTGCCTCTTTCTGCAGTTCTGTTGTCTCTTTCTGTACTGCTCCTGCCTCTTTCTGTAGCTCACTTCCCTCTTGTTGCACTTCTCTTGTTTCTTTCTGCACCTCTCTTGAGTCTTTCAGCACCTCACTTGCCTCTTTTTGCACTTCTTTCGCCTCTTTCTACACTTCTCTTGCTTCTTTCTGCACCTCCCTTGCCTCTTTCTGACCCTCACTTGCCTCTTTCTGTACCTCTCTTGCCTCTTCCTGTACCTCACTTGCTTCTTCCTACCGTTCTTTTGCCTTTCTGCACTTCTATTGCCTCTTTCTGCACTTCTATTGCCTCTTTCTGCACTTCTCTTGCCTCTTTCTGCACTTTTCTTGCCTCTGTCAGCACTTCTGTTCCCTCTTTCTACACTTCACTTGCCAATTTCTGCACCTTACTTGCCTCTTTCTGTACTTCTCTTGAGTTTTTCTGTACCTCACTTGCCTCTTTCTGCACTTTTCTTGCTTCTTTCTGTACCTCACTTGCCTCTTTCTGCACTTCTTTTACCTCTTTCTGCACGTCTCTTGCCTCTTTCTGCAGTTCTGGTGTCTCTTGCTGTACCCCTCCTGCCTCTTTCTGTAGCTCACTTCCCTCTTTTTGCATTTCTCTTGTTTCTTTCTGCACCTCTTGCCTTTTTCTGCACCTTACTTGCCTCTTTCTGTCCCACTTGTGAGTCTTTCTGCACCTCACTTCCAACTTTCTGCACTTCTCTTGTTGCTTTCTGCATTTCTTGTGCCTCTTTCTGCACTTCTCTTGCATCGTTTTGCACTTCTCTTTCTGCAGTTTTATTGCCTGTTTATGCATTGCTTTTGAATCATGCTCCACTTCTCTTGCATGTTTCTGCACTTCTCCTACAAATTTCTGTATCCCTCTTACCTCTTTCTGCATTCCTTTTCCGCCTATCCGTACCCTTCCTGCTTCTTTCTACAACCCTCTTGGCTCTTTCTTTGCCCCTTTTGCTTCTTTGTGCACCTCACCTGACTCTTTCTGCACCTCTCTTGCCTTTTTCTGCAGTTATCTTGCCTCTTTCTGCACCTCTGTTGGTTCTTTCTGCACTGCTCTTGCTTCTTTTTGCACCTCGTTTGCAAATTTCTGCATCCGTCTTGTCTCGTTCTGTACTCCTCTTCCCTCTTTCTGCATCTCTCTTGCCTCTGTCTGCATACCAGTTCCCTCTTTCTGTACCCTTCTACCTGTGTCTGCAACTCTCTTGCCTCTTTCTGCAATTCTCTTGCCTCCTTCTGTACCGCACTTGCCTCTTTCTGCACTTCTCTTGCTTCTTTAGGCATAATTCTTCCTTTTTCTGCACATCTCTTGCCTCTTTCTGCACATCTCTTGCCTCAATCTGCACATCTCTTGGTTCTTTCTGCACTGCTCTTCCTTCTTTCTGTAACCGTCTTGCCTCTTTGTGCACCTCTTTTGCTTCTTTCTGCACTTGTATTGCCTCTTTTATGCAACTCTCTTGTTTCTTTCTGCATCCCGTTGTCTCTTTCTGCCCCTTATCGTCTCTTTCTGCACTCGTGTTTTCTCTTTCTATCAATCAATCAAGAATTTCAATCAATCAATCAATCAAGAATTTGTAGAGCGCGCTACTCAACCCGCTAGAGTCTCAAGGCGCTGAGGGGAGGGGGATTCGCTACTGCTCGAACAGCGAGGTCTTGAGTTGTTTCCTGAAGGAGAAATGATCCCGGGTCAGCCGTAGGTGGGTTGGGAGGGAGTTCCATGTCTTGGCTGCCAGGTAGGAGAAGGATCTTCCTCCGGCGGTGGAACTGCGAATACGTGGGATGGTCGCGAGGGCGAGGCTGGCGGAACGGAGCTGGCAAGTGGGTGTGTAGAATGCGAGGCGGCTGTTGAGGTACTTGGGGGCCATGTCGTGGAGAGCCTTGTGTGAGTGGGTGAGGAGTATGAATGTAATCCTCTTGTTGACGGGGAGCCAGTGCAGGTCTCTCAGATGGGCAGAGATGTGGCTGTGACGAGGGATGTCCAGGATGAGTCGTGCAGAAGCGCTCTGTATGCGCTGGAGTCTATTCTGGAGTTTGGTTGTGGTTCTGGCGTAGAGGGCGTTCCCATAGTCCAGTCGGCTGGTGACGAGGGCCTGGGTGACCGTCTTCTTCGGTGGGGATCCACCAGAAGATCTTTCCGAGCATGCGCAGGGTGTTAAAGCAGGACGATGAGATGACGTTGACTTGCTTGGACATCTTGAGGGAGGAGTCCAGGATGAAGCTCAGGTTGCGAGCATGGTCCGTTGGCTTTGGGGCGGTGCCTAGGGCAGTGGGCCACCAGGAGTCATCCCAGGTAGAGGGAGAAGATCCCTGGATGAGGACTTCTGTCTTGTCTGAGTTCAGTTTCAGACGGCTTAGCTTCATCCATTCCGCGATGTCCTTCATTCCTTCCTGGAGGTTGGCTCTAGCTGGGTCATTGGTGAGGGAGAGGATCAGCTGGGTGTCGTCAGCGTAGGAGATGATATTTAAGTTGTGTTGGTGAGCAATGGCTGCGAGGGGGCTCATGTAGATGTTTAAGAGGGTGGGGCTGAGCGAGGATCCTTGCGGAACGTTGCAGATTACTTCGGTGGCCGTGGATCGGAACGGGGGAGGCGGACTCTCTGGGTTCTTCCGGCGAGGAACAAGATGATTCACTCCAAGGCTGTTCCTTGGATTACGGTGTTGCTGAGACGTTCTATCAGGGTGCCGTGACATATGGTGTCGAAGGCTGCTGAGAGATCCAGGAGAATGAGTGCCGCTGTTTCCCCGTTGTCGAGCAATGACCTGATGTCATCAGTAGCTGCGGTGAGGGCGGTCTCGGTGCTGTGGTTTGCTCGGAACCCAGACTGCGAGGGGTCGAGGGATCCGTTTGTCTCGAGGAAGGTGGAGAGTTGTTTGTTGACGGTCTTCTCAATGACTTTGGCAGGAAAAGGCAGGAGCGAGATGGGGAGGAAGTTCTTGAGGTCCGTGGGGTACACGGTGGGTTTCTTCAAGAGGGCGCTGAGCTCGGCATGTTCCCAGCTCTCCGGGAAGGTGGAGGATGCAAAGGAGCTATTAATGATGTCCCGGAGTTGGGGTGCGATGATGGAGTCGGCTTTGTTGAAGATGTGGTGTGGACAGGGGTCGGTGGGGGAGCCAGAGTGGATGATGTTCATCGTGCGGGCGGTGTCTTTGGTGCTGACTGGGGTCCAGTTGCAAAGGGTGGTGGTGGGGGGCGCTGGAGCGGTGGTTGGGTGCGTGGTCTGTGCTCCAAAGCTGTTGTGTATGTCGGCGATCTTGCGGTGAAAAAACGAGGCGAGTGAGTCGCAGAGGTCTTGCGAGGGTGTGATGTCGTTGTTGCAGGCGCTGGGGTTGGAGAGCTCTTTAACGATGTTGAAGAGTTCCTTGCTGTTGTGGGTGTTGTTGTCCAGACGTTCTTTGAATGTTATACTTTTGGTGGTGCTCTCTTACTTCTTTCTGCACTTCTCTTGCTTCTTTCTGAACCCTTCCTTTTTCTGCACATGTCTTGCCTCTTTCTGCACATCTCTTGCCTCATTCTGCACATCTCCTAGTTCTTTCTGCAATGGTATTGCTTCTTTCTGCACCCCTCCTGCCTCCTTGTGCACCTATTTTGCTTCTTTCTGTACTGCTCTCTCCTCTTTCTGTACCCCTCTTGCCTCTTTTTGCACCTCTGTTGGATCTTTATGCACTTCCTGTGCTTCTTTCTACACCTCTGTAGCTTCTTTCAGCAATTCTCTTGCCTCTTTCTGCACTTCTCTTGCTTGTTTTGGCACCTCTCTTGCGTCTTTCTGCACCTCTGTTGCCTCTTTCTGTACTTCACTAGCTTCTTTATGCACCTCTCTTGCCTCTTTCCGCACCTCTGTTGCATTTTTCTGTACTTTTCTTGCCTCTGTACCCTTTACGCCTCTTTCAGCACCTCGGTTACTTCTTTCTGCTTTCCTTCTGCTTCTTTCTGTAACTCTCTTGTCTCTTTGTGCACTCCTCCTACCTTTTTTTGCACTTCTCTTGCCTCTTTCTGCACCTCTGACTTAGAAGTGGCTTTAAACCCCCTGCCCTGTTATGTACTAGGGCCTTAAGGGGAGTTCATGCCAGTCACAGGGATACCCCAACCCATAATGTACCCTAGTGTATGTAGGTCTTTTTACTGTATTCTAAGTGTCTTTCAGCATAGCACTGGCTCAGGGCCTAGTTAGTCAGAGTCAGTTACCACCAGTGCCAGTCAGAAAACAATTGGGGGCACAGGATTACTTTGCAAAAAGGCCTCTTTCTGCACCACTGTTGGTTCATTCTGCATATGTCTTGCGTCTTTCTGCAACTTACTTCGTCTTTTTGGACTTCTGTTGCCTCTTTCTGCATTTCTCTTGCTTCTTTCTACGCTTTTCTTCCTCTTTCTGCGCACGTCCTGCCTCTGTAGGAATAGTTAGAAATTATCATTTTAAAAACCTTTGAAATTCACTGATAAAACCAAAGGTTTCAGGGACATTATAGTTAGAAATTAGCATTTAAAAAACCTTAGAAATTCACTGAAAAAACAACAGGTTTCATGAACGTTATAGTTAGTTAGACATTTCACTCATACAAAACCAGAGAAATTTGGCCGTTATAGTTAGTTCAGCTAAGTATAACTCGCACCCCCGCAATGCACTGCTGATGACGTCACATATTACATCATTCATAACATAGTCAGTGACATCACTGATGACATCTCAAATGACATCACTGATGACATCATCCACATGATAATCTGATGTACCTCCTCATACCCTAATATAACCTTTGACACACCCACTCTAAAATATAGACTACAATTTTCGAAACCATAGACACACCAATACCAGTTACTACATACCACTCACTGATTCTTAGGTCTACACACACATCCACTCATTCACCCATATAACCACTCATACATGCTGTCACATGCTGTCACTCATCAATACGGCACTATCATAGGCACTCATACACCTATAAAGACACTCAGATACCACCACTCATCTACAGATTTACTCACACACCTGGTCAGTCATGCAAAGAATCAATCACTCTCTCATTTACTCACCTCTATAGTTCCACACACCACCTCAATTATTCATACATATACTAACACATACTTACACTCTTAAACAATCACTAATACAAGCAAACATTCATCCATACAGCCACTCTCATAATCACTCACTCTCACATATAGTCAATTATGTACTCCAACACTCACATATACTGCCTTTTACATATGTTGTTACTCACACATGTACCACTGAGACATCCATTCACTCACCAACGCACCCATACACATACTGTCCCACCCATACAGTCCATCACAGATGCACTTTTGGAGTGAATCACCCACTCACACATCAATGCACAGTCACACACACTCCACCCATGCACACAGACACTCAGGCACCCATACAGATTCTCAGACTACCAATCAATAACCCATATAGACACTCATTTAGCTACTCACTAACACATGCAACTGCTTACACACCCACTGGCAGACTGATACAGACATTTACACAGTTTAGTCACTAACCCATGCATTCAGTAAAACACGTGTAATCACTCACGTATGTAGACAGTCACGCACCAACTAAATCATCCATTCAGACACTTATACACCAACTCATTCTTCAATACACCTTTGTATATATATATATATATATATATATATATATATCAAACATATTTAAACTTTACAGAAACACAGAGTCACTGGAGGATGTCATCAGTAATGTCATTTGAGACGTAATCAGTGATGTCATCAGTGATGTCACTGACCATGTCATGAATGATGTAATATGTGATGTCATAAGCAGTGCATTGCGGGGGCACGAGTTATAGTTAGCTGAACTAATGATAAGAGCCAAATTTCTCTGGTTTTGTACAAGTGAAATGTCTAACTAACTATAATCTCCCCAAAACCTGTGTTTTTTTCAGTGAATGTCTAAGGCTTTATAAATGCTAATTTCTAACTATAACGTTCCTGAAACCTATGTTTCTTTCAGTGAATATATATAAGGAGTGAACAAAGAAGCATCGGGACTGCTGGGAGATCGAAGTCGGAGGATCGCTAAATCCCGGTAAGAAGCTGCGAGTGTATAACTCCTTAACAAGTGGGTGGAATTACACGGCAACGGGAGCTGGGTCGTCCATTCACATGCATATAATTAACGGAGTGTGTGAGCACCCCGCTCTGAAGTAAGAGCGGATTTAAATCGAGAAATACAAACTTGGTAGGAAGTCCTAAAACTGCAAAATGAGTGACGAGGAATGCGCAGGCAAGTAGCTAGAAGCTCACAAACTCTTCGAGGAAACAATACGACCTGTGCAAAAGGATAAGGAGGCGGCTGCCCACATGGGCAATACAGATTTAATGCAACAACTGAAATGTTACGAAAAACTAAAAAAGAGGGAAATCTCACGTTGGTGGGAAGTTGCCTCTTTACGCAAATATCTGGAGGTTAATCGTGTCCCGAGAGGATTGAGAATTAGGATCACCCCCTCATACGAGAACCCAGATACTGAAATGCTCGGAGAATGGGCGGAGAATAGCGCGACTAGTTCAACTAACATGGTGCGCATTCTCCTCAAATATGCTGAAAAGGAACATGTGGAAGTGGTGGCAAAGATAAAAGATCTTAATGAGATACTGGAGAAAAATGAAGATAAAACGTGCATCAACAAGTTTAAAACTGAACGTAAGGGGAAACTTGACAAATATGAAAAGCGCATTAAAGACAGGAAAGCAACAAAATTCACCAGGGATCGTTTAGATTATGAATCGGGTAGAATCTACACGTTCGCAAAGAAATTTAATTAGGCAAGACGCCAGAAAATAAAGAGCGGCCAAATCGATCAGCAGACCGTCTGCCAGAGCGATGCAAGTTCAGATGCCGGTTCGGGACACAAATCTTTATGATTCAGGAAGACGAGGGTCCCGAGATGCGAGACTGGCAGTTACGGAGGAAATCTGTTTTTATGTTTATGGAGTAACAGTCAGACCATCGCACGGGGAGAGGGAGGGGTTGGTCATGAAGAGGCCGAGGAAGAGGAGACAAAGGTGAGGAGATGAAGGATACAGGAGGAGCACAAGGAGGGCAAATAAAGAGAACATTGCGCTCAAACACCTGCAAGTGACAAGTATAACACAGGATAATGCCACTATCATTAATTTGACAGGAATGATTTTAATTACCCGAACAGTAGAATGGATTTGTATCAATATATTCGGAAACTTAAATTGTCTAAAATGCATGCTGGGAAACATATACATGTTCCTAAAGGAGAAGAAAATATTGTGGCTTCGGATAATGACAACAATATTTCAAGTGCCACCAAAGTAGCAGTGCACGGAAATATGAGATTTGTTCTTGACGATGAGACCCGGAGAGTAAATGAGGAAGTTGTGGATGTGTTATCTGGCTTGGATGCAAGCGATCACACACCCTTCAGAGCACCCTCGAGATTTCTACCTCAAAATATTAGAGACAATCTAGACATTTTCGGGGAGAATGTGACAAGAGACCTGAAGAAGTTATACTTAATAGAGAATCAGAAAAAATGTAAAATGGACTCTAATAAAGCTTTATTTCACAAAACTGTAAAGAGACTATAAGATGAGGATGGACTGCTGATTAAGCCCTCAGATAAAGGGGGAAATATTGTGTTATGGGGAGTGGGAGCAATATTAAAAAGAAGCCCTTAGCCAATTACAAGATCGTAGTTGCTATAGTAAAATCCATCCCAAAGAATATGATAAAGTGGTGGCAAATTTCTTTGTAAGATTGGATAATTGGAGGGATGAGGGGCTCCTCAGTTGGGACGAACATAAGTTTATCAAGAGAGAGAAACCTACTATCCCAACATTTTACATGCTAGCTAAAGTGCACAAAAACCCCACTAGTCCACCAGGGAGACCCATCATATCATCATGAGGTAGCCTTTTTGAAAATGCATCCCGCTACATAGATTACTTCCTGAATCCTATAGCTAGGTCCCTTCCCTCTTATATCAAAGACTCGATGGATTTCTTGAAATGTATATTTGATATCAAATGGAACAGTGAAACTATGGTCTTATTGACATTAGATATTGCTACTCTATACACAAGTATCAGGCATGTAGATGGCTTGAGAGCAAGTGAGCATTATCTTAACAGAAGACCATCTAGATTTTTTGCACAAAACAGGATGATCCTTGAATTAATGGAATGGTGTCTCACTAAAAACATATTCCTGTTTGGTAATGACTTCTTCATACAGGAAAGGGGGGGACGCGATGGGCATCTGTTTTGCCCCAAGTTATGCCAACCTACATCTTGGCTGGTGGGAGGAACGGTGTTTGAGGGCGGTCCCCTGGACCATTGGACAGAAAATGTCCTGCTATGGGTAAGATTTATTGACGACGTCTTTGTGCTGTGGCAGGGCACAGAGACTGATATAGAACAATTTATTAGTGACCTAAATCAGAATACCATCAATTTAGAATTTGTGGGTCACCATAGCAAGACAACTATAGATTTTCTTGACATTAGAATAAGTCCATAAAATGACAAACTGAAAACAACGTTTTTTCGCAAAACAACTGCTGGGAACTCAGTTCTCCATGCGGAAAGTGCCCACCCTGCCGCATTAATTAGAAGCATCCCATATGGGGAATATTATAGAGCTAGAAGAACTTGCAGCAGTGAAGAGGAGTTTGTTCGTATTGAAAAAGAGATGACCAATAGATTCCTGCAAAGAGGTTATAAACCAGGCATTCCTGAGGGGGCAGCCAAGAAAGCTAGAAAATTTAAAAGAGATAAGATCTTATTTGAACCTTCTCGGACTAGAAAACAGTTAGAACAGAGTAAAAAAGATGGGAACAAGATTAATTCCAGGTTTATCACCACTTTCAATGTAAAGCTTAGGGAAGTGAGATCGATTTTAAAGAAGAACTGGTATCTGGTTAGGAACGACCCAGTGTTGGTTCCGAAGGTTCAGAAAAATCCAGAAATCACTTACAGAAAATCAAAATCTCTAAAAGACTTAATTGTAAAAAGTGAATTTGTGGGAAAAAGAAAAAACCCCGCTGAATGGCAGTAACAAAAGCCTGGTTTCAAAAAATCTGCCAAGTGCAAGGCATGTCAACATGTTATGAACCAGACAAGCCTTCAAACACCTTTCAACAAAACAGTTACCATTAGAAGTTTCATTACATGCAAGAGCAGTTTTGTGGTCTATATGTTACAATGCCCTTGCCCTAAAATATATATAGGCAGTACAGCGGTACCTGTCCATCAGAGACTCCTGCAGCACAGGCGAGCAATTGTTAACCTAGAAAGAACTTATTCCTTCGCTAGACATTTTGAAACCCATCACCAGAGTAATCCTGAGAGTTTGCAGTACACATGTATAGCAGAGGTCCCCAAGAGAAAGAGAGGAGGGGATAGAGAAAGGGAACTAAGGAAATTGGAGACATATTTTATCTTAGACTTCAACTGTAAGGAACCATATTGGCTTAATGTAGATGAGGATCTTTACACATGACTATTATAAACATAAGGAATAAGAGATGGAAAGCATATGAGCATGAATAACCATTGATCAACAGAATGTTTTAACTTGAAACATAAGAAATTTTTGTTTTTAAGTTCAGGGGTCAGTATTGACAGAATACGTAGAAAACGGACCAACATAGAGAGAGTATCCTAATGCATCTTGTCTATTTCTTTTTTCAAGTCAGATTTCAACACAGATTAAAAGTTCAAATGATGTTGCTATAGAGCGAAAATGTCTTTTACAAGAAAAATCAGGGCAGTAAGCACTAGCACTTTCATATTTGCAAAGTACTGTATAGTGAAATGAGTGAAATGTTTAAATTGAGGAAATTATCAAAATTTACATAAGCACTAGCACTTTTCTTTTAGAATAGAAGCACTTGCACTTTACTAGTCTGTAGGTACTGTATTGCAAAAAGAACGAAAGGTTTACATTGAGAAGTATCAAAGTTTACATAAGCACAAGCCCTTTTTCTTGAAATGATGCATATAATTTGTCTACCATATAATGAATTGAATAGATTTGAGGTCGATGCTATGCATGGAAAAGAAAAGAAAAGGAATTACTCTCTCTATATTAGGCAATCATTGGAATAGGCACTGGCCATCCACCTTAAAAGGTAAAGACCTTAAGTGAATAGGTCATTTAAAGCACTTGCACTTTAATTCCGTTTTGTTTTTAATCAGTGATGGTGGAAAGAAAACTTCATTTCTTGTATATAATTGTGGGGTATTTTTTATTTCCCAATAAAATGTACATAAAGAAAGAAAATGAAATTTCACCTTTATAGAAACGTAAACGTGTAGAGTTGCTACAAGATTGAATTTGTGAGCGTTTACCTGGTTGAAACAAACATGTGATAAGATGGCTGCCGCAATCCAAATAGAAATGGTTGTTGTTTGTAACACTAAGTCCATCATCTGTTGTTACTACCCCTGCAAAAACGTATTTTAACTTGGTGTGTGTAATGGTGCAGCATCGTGAACAAGGGAGCACGACTCCCGAAACGCGTAGATGTACTTTATTTGGAAATAAAAAGGACTGTTTTTTACCCTACCACGGAGTGCCGGATGATTTTCTAAATCCAAACGGAGGGAGATCTTATGTACGGGATATATATATATATATATATATATATATATATATATATATATATATATATATATATATATATATATATATATATATATATATATATATATATATATATATATCCTGCAATACTCCGTGCACCATCCGTCACGCAATCCAGACCACACCAGCAGTACTTCAAAAAGTTTCTCTTTATTTTAAAAAGGTTTGTAGGCATGACGCGTTTCGAGTCAAAGACTCTTTCTCAAATGCCACTTGCTGCGCAACTGTGGGTTCGTTAAGATTTATATAACGGGACTTTTAAACATTGAAAAGGGACCAAGTCCATTTCTCCAGATTTAAAGGAACAGTTAGTTGGTAAGTCTTTCAGTTTTCGTGCTGAATTCACAGTCCTGAGAGCAAAGTAGAGTACCTTTTCTTCCTTTAGATTGTCTTGTAACCCCCAAGTGGTAAAATAATGCAGGTTGCTTTGCTCTGTTAGCAGATTAATTGTCCACTTTCACATCCTGGACTCCAAGTCCCATAATGCTCCACAACTGTTCCGTTTTTTTTAACTGGTATTCAATGTAGATATTGGTAAAACTTTACTGTTGCATCACGTACAGAGTGCCTTTCGTGCTTTAAAGGAATAATTCCATACCTCAGACGCGATGCGCAGGTAGAGATTTTACTACCACAGGTGCAGCTTCCAGTCCTTCGAGGCTTAGCCTTCAGTACGCCGTGCTTAGGGAACTCCCTCTGCATATCCTGGCTGCTGCTGTACTCCATTCACTTCGTTTGGGGCGGGCCACCTAACATGGTATTCCCTCCATCACAATCTCCGTTTCAGTGCCTTTCCCAGCCGGGGGGCACCCTTTCAACAAGCTCCTCGCTTCTGTGAAACAACCTGACAACGAGAGTGCCACCTCCAGCGGATCGGGGTCTGGTACCGAGGTGTGTCAGACACCTCCATTGTATCCTGCAATACTCCGTGCACCATCCGTCACGCAATCCAGACCACACCAGCAGTACTTCAAAAAGTTTCTCTTTATTTTAAAAAGGTTTGTAGGCATGACGCGTTTCGAGTCAAAGACTCTTTCTCAAATGCCACTTGCTGCGCAACTGTGGGTTCGTTAAGATTTATATAACGGGACTTTTAAACATTGAAAAGGGACCAAGTCCATTTCTCCAGATTTAAAGGAACAGTTAGTTGGTAAGTCTTTCAGTTTTCGTGCTGAATTCACAGTCCTGAGAGCAAAGTAGAGTACCTTTTCTTCCTTTAGATTGTCTTGTAACCCCCAAGTGGTAAAATAATGCAGGTTGCTTTGCTCTGTTAGCAGATTAATTGTCCACTTTCACATCCTGGACTCCAAGTCCCATAATGCTCCACAACTGTTCCGTTTTTTTTAACTGGTATTCAATGTAGATATTGGTAAAACTTTACTGTTGCATCACGTACAGAGTGCCTTTCGTGCTTTAAAGGAATAATTCCATACCTCAGACGCGATGCGCAGGTAGAGATTTTACTACCACAGGTGCAGCTTCCAGTCCTTCGAGGCTTAGCCTTCAGTACGCCGTGCTTAGGGAACTCCCTCTGCATATCCTGGCTGCTGCTGTACTCCATTCACTTCGTTTGGGGCGGGCCACCTAACATGGTATTCCCTCCATATATATATATATTTATACATACACGAAACAGGAACCTATTGGAATGAGGCCACGAGAAGTAGGTAAGCTTTGTTCAGGCATGCAGGCTCCCGGTCAGGAATGCATTTTCACAAAATAAAACGCCACACATGTTTCGGGAATGCCCCTTCCTCAGCAGCGTTGTCAGTGCGAAAAGGAAACCCATTACTCACGCACCTTTTCAATAATTAGTTCCAGCCCATGTGAGCTTGGCCACTACCATGGCCTTATGGGATCCGTAGTGCATGAGAAGTTTTACCCCAGTGGGTGCGCTGTCTTTTCCCTTCGATGAAGACTCATGTAAATCCCAAGTGGGTTGAAATGTAGTTGTGGCGTGAGACTGTCCTGCTTTGTTATTGTCAATAAAGCACGAGACTGACACCCCTTGTAGACGTCAGCTCCTTCTTCCTTATCAGCCACCAAGTGGTTTCGACATGGACCCGCAACAGCGGTGGGCCTCTTTCACGACCGGGCTGGCCGTCAAAACATTCACACGAAACAGGAACCCATTCGAATGAGGCCACGAGAAGTAGGTAAGCTTTGTTCATTTAATTGACAGCAGGCATGCAGGCTCCCGGTCAGGAATGCATTTTCACAAAATAAAACGCCAAACATGTTTTGGGAATGCCCCTTCCTCAGCAGCATTGTCAGTGCCAAAAGAAAACCCATTACTCACGCACCTTTTCAATAATTAGTTCCAGCCCATGTGGGCGTGGCCACTGCCATGGCCTTATGGGATCCGTAGTGCATGAGAAGTTTTACCCCAGTGGGTGCGCTGTCTTTTCCCTTCGATGAAGACTCATGTAAATCCCAAGTGGGTTGAAATGCAGTTGTGGCGTGAGACTGTCCTGCTTTGTTGTTGTCAATAAAGCACGAGACTGACACCCCCTGTAGACGTCAGCTCCTTCTTCCTTATCAGCCACCAAGTGGTTTCGACATGGACCCGCAACAGCAGTGGGCCTCTTTCATGACCGGGCTGGCCGTCAAAACATTCACACGAAACAGGAACCCATTCGAATGAGGCCACGAGAAGTAGGTAAACTTTGTTCATTTAATTGACAGCATGCATGCAGGCTTGTGTGATCCTATGCAACTAAATATAATCTACCTTGACATTGTGAGAACTTAAAAATAAGCAAAATTGTGATCCAAATCATTAACTGAAAATGTGCTTAGGTCCTGTTATTTTTGTTTCATACATGTTTTCTGCAGATATTAAAAGAGATAGAGTTGATCTCATTGACATGCTTATGTGTGAGCATGGTGCATGGTCATGCTCAGCTTATTGTCAATGGTAAGGAATCAACGCCCTTCAACAATCAATTATTTCTCTCATAAGGACCAATGATGTACTTATCAAAGCCAAAGTTAATTCACCCGAACCATACACGTGTGTCTCTATGGATATGACTGGTGGTGCCTTGTCTGTAGAAAATGAAATCTATAATGAGTTCCTGTTTACATGTACCCACATTACAGCGTTCAGCACTTTTCTTAGTGGATTAAGTAGACTGCATTATTGGATTGGCAGAACTACTATTCGTGTGTGGCAAAACTCAGACTTCAAAACTCACAGCAAACAATAACATGATCAGGCTGCCAGCCACCTTGTTAACATGACTTCCGCTTCCTCCAGTAGCAGCACGCATTCTTGGCTGAACCCAGGCTACGATCACAGAAGATAATTCCTTCGCCTCAGAAGATGGATTTATGTTGCTTAAATCGCTGTCAAATAAATAAGCAGCAGGTGGAGGTAACTGAAAAGTGCAGTAGAAGACAGACCTCAACTTGCATTGGGACTCTGCCGATCCTTCTTTCTTAGAATAAGTTTTTAAACAGAAGGATTTCCAAAGATAAGGTGGAATTGAAATAATCAAAATCTATATTTCCTTGTTTTTTTCTACGTCTTCCTACTTCACTTTCAGATTTTGTTCAGAATCCCTCCTGTAATATTCAACAAACTACTCACACTCTCCCTTACAACCTCAAAACATTGGCAAAATAATTTTAAGGAAGTACTATGTGACTTCAAAATCCTTATGATATTATAATTTCCATTATAAAATAAGTTATGAAACCCATGTGACACACTGTGTGACCGGGTAATTCACCTTGCCTTATTTTGTTACGTTACTCAACTGTACAAGCTAGAAACGGGTAGTTTAGCCTTGTACAGTGTGGGACTGATACACTCTAGGTGGCTTTGTAAAAATCCATCCATCCTCTAATTTTCACCCTGCACTCACCCATTCATCCATTGGCCTACCCTCCCCATCCACTTATACATTAATCTATCATTCTACCCACAAAGTGGCCTTCATACATTCATCCATCAATTCAACAAATCTGATTCATCCACCCATGCACCCTTCATCTATTGAACCAATTCCACTCATCCATTCACCTTGCGATTCCAAAATCAATTCACTTGCTGTTCTGTCTGTCCGTCTATCATCCATCCACTCATCCATCCCTTCCGTCCATCTATTGATCCATGTTTCCATGACCAGCTTTTCCTTCATCTGACAAAATACCACCAGGGCGCACCAGTTATTCCTAGAAAACTGGGTAGTTATAGAATATCAGGATACTGTATGTTCCTTCAGAATCATTTAAACACGTTAATTAGTTATGGAGACTGAGAAATTGGGTCGTTGGTTGACTGGGGTGTGAGCCCTTATCGAGCAACAACCACAATCCTTGTCAAGGTAAGGCACAAGCAAACACCAAATTATCCTGTGCTCAACCCCCTGCTAGCTTGACAGAGAGCAGTCAGGCTTAACTTAGGGTCAATGTGCAAAGTATTTGTGCAAAACTTCAACCAGTAACACAGTGAAAATCCACCACTAACGGATCCCACACTAGGTTAGAAAAATAGCCAAAAACGGTCACACTGGACCGAGACAAAGTCACAAGTTCAAGTTGAACACAAGGGAGCGCAGGCCGGCTACAGGAACCCAGTTAGGCCCACTGAACAAAGTACCTTAAGTCCTGGTTTCCAGAGCGTTGTGAGGATCTGCGTTCAATATGTGTAAAGCAACCAGGGCGATGTGTCATCCAGCAAGACATCGCACATCACGCTAGACCAGCCGAGATGCAGCATTAACACCAAGAGGCTCCTGTCCGTCACCAACGTTGTGAATCGTCCTAGAAACGGACCATAAAAAGATAGAACTGAGCCTCTTGTCCACCTGAATTCCTGACTGCCACGAATATCGTTGCTAAAGAAATCTACCCCCAAGTGAAAACTACCTGAAAGCTACCCTATCCAGCAATTTACTCATAAAGAGACGCTATCCACGATCAAAGAAAATCAAAGAAGCAAATAAATTATAAAATCAGCTTTCTACCCGGACACTCACCGTTGGGACGGCCATTTCCATACATTCTGGCAGTATCGTGATACTATAGGTACACAATTTTAAACAGAAATAGAAAACGCATCAATTAGTAAAGTGTGGAGGCAAGATGGCGGCCGTGCTCTCGGCCGAGTGAGTTGGCGTCTACACCGCTGAGCCCTAGTGGACCCTCTACAACTTACACGGTCTTGATGTAAGCAGAGCTTAGCGGAGAGTATCGTTTCAAGGACTTTTTTCAGCGTTTCAGCGTTTTAATTCCTTACCGACTCGTCTGCACCGATATCATCTCTTCCAGCGTCTTGCAGCGTCTTACAGCAGTCTACCCGCTCCCAGCGGCCGACGCAGAGCCGTCAGCTGTTTGGCTCCAAACCTTCACTGACACGCCGCTAATGCCTCCGAAAGCCCTCACCAAAGCAGCTGCCATGAAATCTCGCAACGCGGGTCGTGCTCAGCAGGACACCGACCCGAAGAACACTGTAACAGCGACCCCCGCAGTGAAGCAAAAAACTCGAGCTGTTGACAAACACAGTTCGCTGACTCCCGCAGGCAGTGTCACTAAGGAAAAAATGCTCCCTGCAATGTTCAGCAAACACGGAGGAAAGGCGAAAAATCCCAGTACTGACGCTGAAGGTGCTGCTGCTGCCCTGCAAGAAAGGAATTCGACTGCTGCAGGAACTGCTACAAAGGGGGGGGTGAGTACTATGGTTTCTCTGCCCTCCATCCTACAGCATGTCTCTAATGACTCCCCCCCTCTTTCTGAGCTGCCTCCTCCTGTTATTGGTATATCCCCGATTACAGAACCAGTCGCAAACACGGCTGCCATTCTAGATCCATCTGCAGGCCAAAATCTACCACCCCAGTGCATTCTGGATAATGTAGTCCATTCAGTAACCAATCATGTAACAGTTACACAGGAGTTACCTACAGCATCGTCTCATGATACCTGGGGGTCTGAGGTTAGCGACCTTAATGAGAACTTTTATTCAGTTTCCGATCACTCTGCATCCGGGGAGGACTGTCCAGAGCTGCAGTGGTCCGATTATGATAGTGACTCTGGAGACTGGCGTGTTAATCGGTCATTGAAAGATTCAAATATCAATACCGTTCGTAAAGCCTCTGGCACCAAGCCATCATCCATCTCTAACCTGCAGGATTCCCTCAATGGCCTCTCTACTGATCAATCTGAACCAAACACGCAGAAAACCGGCGAACATACTGTGTCACCCCAGCCAGAGGCTCCTGGAGAGGTCTCATTAGTAACAATCTACCAAACTATCCTCATGCACAGGGAGGCAACTAAACAAGAAAATATGCGAACGCAGGGGGCCTGTCGCAAAATGCAGAATTCCCTAAGACGGGTTATCAAAACGTGTACTGAGACTACCACGAGGGTTACCGAAGCGGAAGAAAGGATTTCTGCTTTGGAAGACGCTGCCGTTACTCAGAAAGAATTAGTTACCGAGGTCAAAGAACAGCGCAAGGACATTCTTTGGAAGCTTACTGATCTCGAAAATCGTGCAAGAAGGAATAATCTTCGCGTTTTGGGGATAGAGGAAAATAAAGAAGGTGACGATCCACGTCGATTTATAGTGGAGCTCTTTTCTGAAGCATTTCCCGAGGTCACTCAGTGGGATTGGAACCTCGAGATCCAAAGAGCACATCGCTTTCTGCTCAATAGCAGGAAGCAATTTACCACTGCAAAAAACATTTATCCTCGCGCCATCCTGATCTGCTTCAATAACTTTCTTGCCCGTGAGCGTATATTTGACCTTGCCAGACCCAACAAGAAACGATCCGCTAAGGGATGTCAATTTTTTGTGCGTCCAGATTTCTGTTCAGAGACGGTTACTCGTCGCTGGCACCTCCGGCAACAAATCCCTCTATTCCAGGCTAAGGGGGCCCAGGCTTATTTGCTTTTTCCTGCAAAACTGAAAGTTATTTTTCAAGGCCAGACAAGGTTTTTCATGTCCGAGATTGTTGCTAAGGAGTTTCTGGACTCAATATAAGTCTAGTGTTGGGTTTTTTCCTTTTTTTTCTGATTAAGCAACACATGATAGTATTTTTTCTTCTCTCTACTTGATGACCCTTCAAATATACACATGGTATTTGCTGTTTATTTAAGCTGTTTAGGGTCATCGCCAGTTTGAAAATTGGGGAACACTAAAGGCTCAGCGGTGTTTGTGTAACGCTGACTCAACCATCACAAGGACTTTTGTCCTGATGCCCACTATGGGGGGAGAGGGGGGGTGGGGTTCCCTGGGTGGGGGGGGTGGATACAAGATAATTGTGGCAGATGGTTAGTAGCAGAACTATTGATTAAGGGTCGTCTTTTCTCTATCTGTTCAATTTATGCATCTAATTTGGATGACCCTCAGGTTATAAGGGATCTAAATTTAGAACTAGCTATGTGGCCCCATCCCCTGTTTTTTTGTGGAGATTTTAACATAAATATTCCCAGTCATCTTGATATAACAAAACATAATTCATATATAGGACGGAAGCCCCAAGTCTATAAGGCACTACGGACTCTCCTGATCGAACATGGCTTGTCGGACGTATGGCACTATCATCACTCAAACCAACCGGGCTTCACTTATTACTCGATACCTCATAGCAAAATGGTCCGCATTGATTATGTCTTTACCTCTCTTTCAATTGTTGGGTCTGGTAAGATTGAAATTAATCCAAGGACAATATCTGATCACAACCCTATCTTTTTTAGCTTTCCCTGGGATCGTCCAATCAATCAGATCAGATCATGGACATTTGATAGGAAACTCTTAGTTGATAAATTATATCAAGAACAACTCAATTCATGGATCATAGAGTTTTTTTCAATTAATACTGGTACTGCCTCGGTCGGTACCGTTTGGGATACATTCAAGGCCGCGTTACGCGGTGAGACCAAAAGATTTGCCTCTTATCGCTGGAAGACTGAGCAGCGAGCCGTAAAAACTAGACTCACAGCTCTTCAACAAGCTGAACTTGATCTAAGTTCCGATATTCGTAGGGGTGAAGACATAGCAGCTAGTACGAAATCAGTCGCCATAGCTAAATCTAATTTATTAGAACCTTTATATAAAGATGTAGCTACTAAATATTTCCAATTTCGTACTACTATGTATGAACTTGGTGAAAATTCGGGTAAGGTTTTAGCAAAACGTCTACGACAAAAGGCCATAGCTAATCAGATAATTAAGGTTAAAGATAGCTCCGGCAATATTCAGGATACAAGTGTTGGTGTTTTAGATGTTTTTGTTGACTTCTACACAACCTTATATACGGAAGAAACCAATATAACTTTACAGCAACAAACTGGGTTAGAACAATTTTTTCAATCTTTGGATACTCTCAGAGTCACAGACGACCAGAATCAAATTCTTATCGAACCTATTAGTTGGGAGGAAGTTCTGATTGCCATGAAATCTCTTTCTAATGGCAAAGCCGCAGGACCAGATCTTATTCATCTTGAATTTTATAAAACCTTTTCTCATTTATTTAGGCAGCAAATGTTAGAAGTTTTTCGTCTTGCCCAATCTGGGTCAATTCCCGACTCATGGCGACATTCTACTATCGTACTCTTTAAGAAAAAAGGCAAGGATGAATTAAATCCATCTTCATATCGTCCGATCGCGTTAATCAATACTGACAGCAAAATCTACTCAAGGATACTTGCCCATCGTTTAAACCAAACAATTCTCCCCTTGGTTTCTATTTGTCAACATGGTTTTATTTCCGGTCGGGATACGACTGATCACATCAAGCGAGTAGTGGCACTTCTGGATTGGGCAAAGACCACAAACTCTGCCCTCGGGGTGATCCTGTTGGATGCCGAGAAGGCATTTGACAGGGTCTCCTGGGGGTATCTGTGGTCCGTTATGTCCTGGAAGGGCTATGCATCCGAATTCATCCAAGCTCTACAAGCTCTATATATATCCCCAATGGCCAAAATTCGTATCTCTGCTAATGAATCACATTCTTTTTCCATCAGTAGGGGTACCAGGCAAGGTTGCCCTTGCTCTCCACTCCTTTTTGCTTTATTTATTGACCCATTTTTATCCCTAATAGAAAATTCCCGTCTTATTACCCTTGTTACAGTGCATGGAATTAAATATAAGTCACTGGCATATGCTGACGATATCGTAGTGTTAACTGACAATGTCTCTCAATCTTTTCCTGCACTTGAGACTCTGGCAGCTCAATTTGGTACAATCTCGGGGTACAAATTAAACATCGCAAAAACTCAAATTATACAATCTATGGCTATGCCCATTTCACAAGCCCCCATCACCACTGTTGCAACTTACCTTGGGGTCCAAATAGCGTCTGATGTAGATCAGATCCTAGACTTGAACTACTCTTCTGCAATTGACTCACTTCATAATAAATTGGAACGTCTTGATCATCTACACCTCTCGCTCTTTGGTCGATCTAATATCCTTAAAATGATTGTTCTCCCTAAATTCTTATATTTTTTTAGATCTATCCCATTGTTAATACCATCACTAACCTTGAAAAAAGCGGAAAGAATATGTCAACGATTTTTATGGTCATACCGTAAACCAAGACGGGCTGCTAAATGGACGTGCCTCCCACAGGCGCGCGGGGGGTGGACAGTCCCAAACCTAACATTCTATTATTGGGCAGCCATGATTCAACATTTTGCTGTCCCTCTTTTAGGGGATGCCGTTGAGCTACCAGCACATCTCTCTCCCTCGAAATATTCAATATCCTTGGGAGACTCTATAAAAGGGATACTCACACGTATACTCGAACCTAGTTATTTTAAAAAAACCAAATTTAAGGTATTATGGACATTATTCTCAATATGGCAAAAAGTCCGACGCCACTTTAATATTTCTAAAATAATGTATTATACCCCTTTAACAGCCTCGAGAGTACTTCCATCGATATTTCAAGAGGGGGTAGCAAATATCTGGACAACTCTTGGTGTAAGGGAGATAGGTGATCTATCCGATTCAGGCCAAATAGCCTCTTTTTCGTTCTTAAAGGAGAAATTTCATCTCCATGTTAATCATTTTTTTAAATATCTTCAAATGAGAAGTTTTCTAGATAACAAGTTTCCTCAACACCCAACAATGTTCCAAAAACCTGTTATAGTAGAATCCATCAGAAGGAAATTGAAAATTGGCAATTTATATCAAAACTTTCTATCCCAACTTCCTGATGACCTTAATCATCAGAATGACAAATGGGCAACAAAATTTGGGGTTCCCATTATTGACTTAAAATATCCACTTGTATTAGCCAGATCGGTCCTGGTATCAGGCACCCTCCGAGCTCAAAGTTATATGTCTATGTTCAATCTTTATTATACACCGCTAAAACTTGTTAAATGGGGGGTGGTCTCTGGGAGTAAAGGGTCACTATGTGCCAGATGTAAATTTCCTTCTGCAGATTCAGTCCACATGTTTTTCAGTTGTCCAGAGTTAGCTATTTTTTTCAACCAAATTGAATTTTTTCTCACACAGATTACTCAAACCTCTGTTAAAATAACCGCTGAAATGGTAATCACCGGCTATGAATATTCTACGGCTCCGGAAAAAACAAGACATTTGCAAGCTTTTCTTTTTATTTCTATGGCAATGACCAGACTCTGTGTCACTTCACTTTGGATCAATTCTGAACCTCCTACTTTCTGTCATTGGAAAGCCAGGATGCTGGCTTGGTATAAACTTGAGACCTCAGTGCAGCCTTTTAGAGGAAAAAGAAGACGCCTAATTGCCTCTAAGAACTGGGCACCTTTTGGAAAATGGGTTACAAATTAATTAATTAATTTTATTGATATGTCCTTATGTTGCTTATATAATATTTTTTGCTATATGTTCATGTATGATTTATGTTTCGCTGTTCTACCTCTTCCCACCACCACGGGTTGAAAAGGGGGAAAAAAAATAATAAATAAAATAAAAAAAATAAAAAAAATTAGTAAAGTGTGGCTATTTGAAGATCCCTTAAAATAGCCTCCAAAGCAATACACGGCCACCTGAAGAAGGCTACTTGGCCGAAACGCGCGTCGTGATCCACCTTGCCGTATTGCTAACATTTTTTGTCTTTTTCTATTCACTGTGTGTTTAAAAGTATTTGCAGAATGAATGTATATGAATTATCAATGATTTAACAAACTGTATACAAAAATAAGAAAAAAATCATTTTTAAAAAAACTACAAAAATATTACTAAAAAAGATATATATATTTTTGGAACTAATTTCTACAATAAATAAATGAAATAATTTGTTTCTAAATTGGCTCTGTTGGTGACCTTTTCACTTATAACACTGGAAACTTATCATTAGAAATATCACACTGTTTTTATAAGATTTGAGTACTTGGCTATAGACCTTTTTCAACCTCAGTTACAGGGTGCGGTGCAAGGTCCTGCGTCATTGTAGAAGATCCTGTGATGCAAAGTCTGGGGTTGGGAATGCATTGCGCAGTCGAGGTGGTGTCGGTTCCGAGGAGCTGCGTGGCTGAGATGTGGATTCTGTCATCATTGTCGAGGGATGCGAGGGCCTGCACTAAGGATCCATCACGCAGTCGGTTCTAAAGAGTCTCAGAGGCAATCTGGGTCTTTGTTATGGTTCCGATACACGCAGCAGTAAATGTAAATGTAAATTGATACTTGTATAGTGCACTACTCACCCGCAAGGGTCTCAAGGTGCTTGTACGAATACCGCTGTGGAACCCATCCTGGCTTTCCCTGTGAGGCGTCCACTCCTGGGAACCCCCAAGGTGGAGGCCAGGCATCCTTAGCGTTGTGGGGGCCGTTGTGGAGATTATGCAAGCTATTGCCCAGAGTTGCAGAGTGAGACTCCATGATTGGAATAGGCACCGAGGCGAGAATTATCATGCCTGTGGAATTTTTGAGCCCAAGACCCGCTGAGGCGGGGAATTGAACCCTGGTCCCGGGCATCAGGGTCTGCCACTCCAATCATTGAGCCACACTTCTCCACAGCAGTGGTGATGCATCGGTTCTGCTCGAGACTGTGGCAGGCAGCAGAGGAAATGTGTGGGTTCCACTGGATCCATAGAAGTTGACAGAGCCCTTAAGCCCTGTTTCAGGGGTCCAAGACTGGGGTGGCACCACTTGGCAGGGTAGACTCACAAATGGAAGAGTCCTTCTGCAAGATTGTTAGAAGCCACTTGTGTCCCTGAAGCTTCGGATCAGGAGGCCAACTGACTAGCCCTTGGAGCCTCTCTGGGTTTCTAGTTTCAAGAGCTGCAGGTCCAGTCCTTCTCACCCAGGCAAGAGAGCAGAAGGTCAACACATTAGAGCAGCAGTCAAGAAAAGTGGCAGTCCTTTCAGCAACACAGCAGTCCTTCTTCCTGACAGAGTATCCATAAGTTCAGAAGTGTACTTAAGAGTTGGTGTCTGAGTTCCAATTTGTATACGCCTTTGAAGTCGGGAAGCTGCTTCTAGAGGCTTCCCTTTGAGTGTGTTGAAGTGCCCTGCCTCCCCTGCCCTGGCTCCAGGCTAACTACAGGAGGTATGCAGCCCTTTGTGTGGACGTGGGACACATCCTACTCAAGTCTAAGTAGGACTGCACCCAGTTCCTCCCTCCTATCCTGCCAGTGATGACCCACCCAAGTATACCTCAGCTATCTATAGTGTGGCTGTCTAGGAGCAATATACAGAGCCCAACTGCCAGCTATACAGAGTCATGTGATCTAGAGACAAGCAGTTGTTCAGTAAATGTGTTAAGGCAGGAAAATGCCAAGTTGTAAAGCTGGCATTTTCAAAATTGTAATTCTAAATCTGACATCACCAAAAGTTAGGATTTTTAATTACAATTCCAAAGACAACAAACATGAAAATGATACCTGCTCCCATTTGGAAATGACAGCTTATTAACTGCAATACAGTCACTCCAATGTTATCTTATGGGAGAGGTAGGCCTTGCAGTAGTGAAAGATTAATTTTAAAAAGTTGTTCATTACCAGGACATGTAAAACTTAAAATAACGTAACCTACTTTTTAAATGCATTGCCCCCAGCCATCTGGGCTGTCCCGGCCTACTCTAGGCGGTGACATACATGTATTTAAAAGAAGGTTTGGGCCGAACAAAAGGGTTATTTTGCCAGGCCCAACCAGCAGTTTAAAACTGCACCCACAGGCTGCAATGGCAGGCCTGATACATGTTTATAGTGCTACTTCAGCGGGTGGCAAAATCAGTGCTGCAGCCCATTAGTAACATTTAATTTACAGGACCTGGTCACAAGTAGTGCCACTTTACTAGGGACGTACTCATAAATTAAATAAGCCAATTGGGTATAAAGACAATGTTACCATGTTTTAGGAAGTGAGCACATGCACTTAAGCACTGGTTAGCAGTGGTAAAGTGCTCAGAGTGCTAAGGCCAGAAAAGGCAAGATTAGCAAAAATAGTGGGGGTGAAGGCAAAATGTTTGAAGGGAAGACTACCCTGTCCGCCAAACTCTTAATTAGGCTAAATGTTTGGCATAATATCGACACTAGGTCATCTCATCCTCCATGTGTTCGTTTAAAGATGATTGCTTTGCACCCTCTGATGGAGTTGCATATTATTAGTACAGCTAAATAACAAAGTCTTCCCTCTGGTAGTAGTGGGGCTGATTCATCTTCATCTTATTTGGACATGCTTACTTGCGTATTTGACCTTCCGAATAATCTTCACTCGCTCGGATCTAAGGTCAAGCAGCCACGTACAGAGATATGTCAGCACTGTCACAATGCACAAAATAATAGCATCAAAATGATGGTAGCTTCCAATTGGAGATAGGTGCGTGAAGTCCCAATGTCCCTAGTGAACAAATGCATTGGCCTTTATAACTGTCATGGATTAATTCCCCAGTAACCAGTTCATATCAGCAGGCAGTCCTGGGCTCTATGACCTCTGCATACCTTCTACTTATGAACTTTGTTCTGCTTCTTTATATAACGTTATTCTATTGATTAGTGCACATATTATACAGGCACTGGAGACCCCCTAATCCTGTTAGCTTTACTAGTGTAATGCTATCAAGTCAGCTATCACATCTCGGCACAACGCTCTACCCACCATGCTGAGGTTCAAGGGGGTGCATCTTTTAAACCAAATCAACTGTTGATAGAAATGCTTTAAACAACAAATGAATCAGTACTGAGCACTGAAATACCACACTATCGTCGGACAGCTTCCCGTGAAGAGAACACACTAATGGAACCACATGCATAATGTAAGCAGCAAAATCCAGCCCAACACATACAAACATTTATATAGTCAATGCTATAAATCTCCTAAAGTTCCTATGAAGAAGCCTAGACAAAATCCCGCCTACACTGCCACATATATGAGGCCTATGCATATACTCATGAGCCATTTGACAAATAAAACGCACAGGAAACATAATGATAACATAGTAGAGCACACTGTGTTACCACTGTCATTGTCAAGTATTTGTAAAGTGAAAACAATTACCCGAGGGTCGTCGGGAAAATTAAGCGAGCTATTGCCCAGAGTCACACGGTGCTGGGCTTTTCAGCCGCCGGCGATGGGGATCGAACCCTGATCTTCCTGGTTCTGGAGCCAGCCGCCTGGGCCGCTGCGCCAGCCTTTTTCAGTTATGTCTCTGGTACCCTCCTTAAATGACTTATCGCGATTCATTCACTCAAATATGCTTAAAAGCGTGAAAAAGAAAGAACTGAATTCTGTGATTAAAACATTTTGAAATATGATAATTGACCCACTATGTCAGGATACTCACTGAAATCGAATTCCAAACTTCCCACCTACTCTACAAAAGTTTCTTTTGAGGAAAAAATGAGTTATTAATCCCCAACAATTAGTGTAAGTTGTAGGTGCTCCAATCTCTTGTCCATCTTCTTGTCACAGGATAAGTAGTGTACATGGAAACTGCAGATTTCACAGAAGTATCAAGTGAAATAGATGACAAGAACATCCGCAATGACAAATAGTTTTATGGCTCGGAGGGGTTCCCTGTGTTGACTCTTCCAACAACTTGAATGTGTGAAGTAATTAGAGCCATAATGAAAGCTTTGAAATGCATGAGCTTATAGGCTTAGCTGTGGCTTGTCAGCACTGAGCAGTACGAGCCACAACTTGAAAACCACATTAGCTAAAGAAATCACTTTTTAACAAGCCATTTCTCGCTTTCTTATTTCTACGAGCATCGTTAGATGCTTTTCCTAGGATCAAGCCTGGATCAAACCTTTAACCTGATTGGTAGATAACAATTAAATACTGCAGGGATGTCATTTAGCTGTAGTGCCTAATATAACCCCTTCGCCTATACTATTGGCAGAGTTGAATGCGTTTTATGAAATTTGAGAATTGTAGCACTCGATATACAGTGCCTTGATAACGAGACCTGGAAGTCTGTATCCTTTATGGCTATTGCAGACCAGAAAATATAGGTTTTGATAATTATGGTTTGGTAAAATAGTAGTGCTTATCTTCTGATCATTTCTCCCTTTTCTGGAGGGAAGAATTTATCATTACGAAGCTCGTCTAGACCTTGATGACAGTGCGAATATGGGGTGCAAAGAGTACTTGAAAGTGCTTATGCACCAACACCAATGATGATCTGAGCACAAATTGCACTCACTAAAGTTTCATACTTGTCTTTACCGAAAGATTCACTGCTGGTAGACATTAGGCACTTGATAGTCCCCTATGCCAGGGTTGACAACGGAAAGGGAAATTGTCTCTCTAGGAGTGCCACCATGCAGTACACATTCACTCATGCACCTACAAACACAGAGCAAGCACATTCATGTACTCACAGGTTTTGCAACCGCCTGCCTACAAAGGAAGGACTCAAAATGTCACTGCTTTCATTGCGACCTCTTCTCCCACCCGCTTCTCAGCTGCTCCATCAGGCAGGTTGCACACACACATTAAGAGTACTCTCCTTTCAAGGCCCTGTACTGACAGACATACAGACTGGCTGATAGTGTAGCTGGTAGAATTACAACCAATCACCATGTGGCTTTGGTTGTGTTGTAAGTTCCACTCTTGCAGTTACACTGTATGTGTGTGAGTAATCGTGATGCCATGATATTGGTTTGGCTGGCTTTCAATTTGAGTGTACAGAGTAAAATGACACCGTGTCCAGGAGGTAGCATCACTAAACCCCATGCCCAATTAATGACCAAGTTTGCTGGGCTCCACTGGGCAAACTACGGGTAGGTCAAAACTTAGTCTTTGGAGACCCCTGTGTTAGAAATAGTAAACCATAAGACCAGAAAACGAGGCTGGGGCCTAAGTCAAATTAACCTTCTAACAAGCTACTAGTTCTAGGGATTGAGCCCAATACTTGCCCCCCCCCCTATTGACAGAGTGTTGATGTAACATTAGGGCTTTTCTGCATTTCTTTTCAAAATGTAACTCTGAGTGCCAATTATGTGCATTAAGCATAATTAGGCCACCCGGACTTTAGTGTTTATTTGTTGAGGTTTTTCAGTGGCGTTTTCCCAGTGTTTTAACACATTTTGAAAACAGTGCTTATCAGTGTGTACTCAACTGCCTAACCCCCAAAATAGACAAAAACTGTGTTTTTTTCACTGTTTACAAAATATGTTTTTTGTGGAGTGATTGTTGTAGAGCACATATTTAATTTAATGGAGAAGTAATGCAGCATATCTAGTGTGTTCCTGCTGCTATAGTGTCCAATGGACTCATGCTCGAATATTTTAAGCGTACAAAGCCTATATATCACACTCTCATTCGCATGACATTCTCCCTCTTCCACATCACATTACCTCTCACACTCCCTTTTTCTCTTTTACAGGACATTAATTAGTAGAAAAGCAATAATACTATATTCAAATGCTTTCATAAAAACATTCTTGGAGATAGTTTGGGTTCATTCACCTACTCCTTACTGAATGTTATGACATTTATAGGGATTGCCAATCATGCCAATAGCATACTACCTAGTGAAACCTTGAGAGCTTGAATGACACAAGATTAATGTGTTGCCCTGCTTTCTAGAGAACCAGAAACTTGATTCTTTAAGCATGGCCACCACTGCATTTCTGCACTCTTTGCCTGACTACATTAAGGTTACAATGAGAGCTGCCAAATGTCGCCAGGGTAAATATCTCACTTTTAGTCAGTTTTGACAATCAGAAGTCAAAATACTTTGTATCATGGGACTTGAAATTGTGCTAGTATCGTGGTACCTATGGGCTCAAAAACCACAACAATAGAGTGTGGTTAAATAAAAAGCCAGAGTCAGATGAAGCTAACACACATTACAATGGGATACCTTGCAGTTATGAATTTTGTTGGTATGCAAAAAGTCTAGCTCTTCTGTGTGCAAGGCGACAGCACTCTAATCACAGATACCTGTCACTACACCTTTCATTTACACTTTAAAGCCTTGTGTCTTGGCAGGTGACCTGCCATCAATACAGATTTGTTAGACAAGGAGGTTGATGCATCAAACAATCTTGCCTAATCTGTTAGTTAAAGATTGTTATGCCATTTCACCAATCAGTGAATTAAACACAGCCAAAAGGTCAACTATGATTTTAATATCCACACATTCTCTACAGTGTATAAAATAATTAGATCAGATTTAAAACATGATTCTAATCCACGCACCTTTAATCCAAGCACACCAAAATGGAAGAAACAAACAGAAAACAATATTTTAGTGACATCCCAAACAACAAAACTCAAGCAGAATAATCTTAGACCAGTTTTTCTTGCTGAAACCTTGTATAATACATTTACATGTGTTGGCCCCTTGAAAAAAACTTGAAATTACTCATTCCCTCTCACTTTCCTATCTTTGAATTGAATTTTAGTTTGTGATTCTCTAAGTATTCAACAGAGTATATATTTTCACACTGATGAGAGTTGTTTCCCTTTCCATTGTGTTTTATCAGTTATTATAGGTTTAAACGTAAAATAGAATAACCAAGACATAATCCATTTTAACATTCAGATGAAACCAGCAGTAAACACCCAACTGCCAATGAAACCATAAGTGCTGATTTATTGCAAGTTAATTTGTATACAACTTCATACCTTGGACCTAAATGGTCACAAAACAACTCTGAGAATAAAGGGAAGAAAAGATCTATTGTTATCAATATTCAGGCCTCAGATCTACAAGTGGCACGTAGTCTAAACGAATCTGTATTCCAGAAGGCATACTAACTGTCCTCTAAAGGGCCAATTAGTGGCCTTGATTCCTCATAATCAATGTACTGTCTAATACTCTGTGGCCCGTTTGATTCTATTAAATCATCTGCAAGATGGGGCAAGAGAATCAACATGGTGATATACTCGATCAGGCTATTCCTCTTGACTGATGGACAATAAATTAGGTTCAGCGGTGTCCAGCAAGAGATCAGTCTTATGTGGGCTACCTCAGGAGTTCATGTTGACTCCACTCCTGCTCAATATGCACATGTAAGATGTGCTTGTGCATATTATGTAAGCCCAATGCTATACTGGTGCAGACCTTTCCTCTTCAATCAGAGTAAACACATTAGGTATAGCTGTGTCTAGCTTGAGAGCTGTCCTAAGTGGGATACAAATTGAATGCTTATTGACCATACTCCTATTCAATATACATATCTACCCCTATGGCTAGGTCCTCAAAATCTACTATATTCATTTCAAGACATATGCTGTGGATACTCTTATACACCACTTTCCTTACAAATCCCCTCAAGCATATATTCTCTTAGAGAAGTAAAGCTTCCTTTGCTGGAATTGAGAGAACCAAAGGTATCCATCATAGGCATAATGTTTGCATATCGTGGAGTGCCCTGAACTCGGGATTGACTCATCTGTGGCATTAGGTCACGGCTGAGCAGTATAATTAAAAGAAAACCTGGGTGTCCAACTCAACTCTCATCCCCTTCTCCTTGCAGATTCCGTCTGTAGTCACCATAAGACACCCGCTGAGAAAATGGTCCCCGCTTTTAACCACAAAATTGAACTAAGAGCCTGACCCTTATAATTTGAAGTACTGCAATACAATGTACACCTGTACACCAATTAGAAATATGGAAAGAATGCAACAAATCAAGAATCGGAAGTCTGAATGTGACTAAATCTCAAACCATGAGCACCCCACTTCCACCTTGAAATCATGCCACAGGTACAACAAGGAGTTTATTTTTAAATATTCTGTGTAAGAAGCCCTCTCTACTTCTAAAATATGTCCACTCTTAGGGTATTCAAAAGTAACTTCATTCTAAAACATGCTGCTCCACTGTGCCATAGCAAAACCTAAACAAGCATTGACAAAGCCAATATATCTGGCGTCGGCTAACAGCCATCTGTCAAATATTGTTTTGCTTTGGATTGGTTTCTGTAAAACTCTAATGTTTGGGAAAATGCTGGGACCATATCATTTTAAAAAATCAATTTGCGACAGGCAAGCAAACTTTTTTGTCTCCAAACAAAATTAATATTACCATAGTACTCCCTGGTTCTAAAGGGCATTGCTTTGTATGTGAATGCATCCTTGTGAAGAGGTGGCATGCCAAAACTCATGGGGGATTCAGCCAATGGCTTAAGTATACTCATATAGCACCCCTTAATGTATGCTGAGTGTTTCCAAGAAAAATGGAAATGGCACCACCCACAGACTAATGGATGAAGTCTGACTGAAACCCCTATAAGTCACTATATTATTCACATCATTTTAGTAAAATCAAAAGATCTTGGATAAAACAATCTTAAAAAGGCAATCAGTCTAGCATTGACTGCAAGCCTCTTGCCTTTGAGAAAGACAGAAAGAAACAAAGAAAGGACGAAAGAATGAAACAAAGAAAGAAACAAAGAAACAAAGAAACAAACAAAGAAAGAACCAAAGAAGAAGGCAGGCAAGAAGGCAATAAAATGGAAAGAGAAAGAAGGGAGGAAAGTGAAAGTGAAAGTAAAAGAAAGAAGGGAAGGAAAGCAAAAAGAAGGAAAGAGAAAGAACAAAAGAGAAAAAGAAAAGAAAGAGAGGGAAAGAGAGAAGAAAGAGCAGGAAATATTTAGAGAAGGAAAAGGAAAGAGAGAAGGAAAGGAGGAAAGAAAGAAAACTAAATAGCAGTAGGAACAAAAGAAAGAGAGAAGGCAGAAGGTAAAAAAATAGGAAAGAAAGACAAAAATGAAAGAAAGAAAAGGAAAGAGAAAGAAGGAAAATGAAAAGGACAGAATGGAAGTGAGAAGGAAGGAAGAATTGAATGCAGGATAGAGAAAAAGCAAAACAAAAAAAGAAGGAAAGAGAAAGAAAGAACAAGAAAAGGAAAGACGATGGAAAGTGCGAGAAAGGAAGAAAGTCCAAAAGAAAAAAAAAGAAAGAAAAAAGAGAGAAGAAAAGGTTTGAAAGAACAAGTAATGAGATAATGTAACATGGAAAGAAAGAAAAAGAAAGAAGGGAGGAAAAAGAAGAAAGGAAAGAAAGTAAGAAGGAGAGAAAGAAAGAGGGAGAGAAAGAAAAAAGTAAAAAGAGGATGGTTTAATATGAACAGCTTCAAATGCACACAATCTGTCATGCTGTGAAATGGCAGCAGTCAGGAAAGAAAAATACACGGCAAAAGGAAATTACAACACCAGTGGCAGGAGACAGGATCTGATAATGATGGAATGTGCATCAGAAGCATCCTGCTATCACGTCAGGCTCTAAACATAAATGTAACACTAAGGGCCCGATGTAGGTGGCCATTTACCGTCCGGTAACGGCCAAATTCGGCCGTTACCGACCGGTAAATGGGTTTTCAGATGTAGGGGGCCTATACTTTACAGATTCTGTAAATTTACTGAATCGGTAAATTTACAGAATCGGTAAAATACCGAATCGGTATATTTACCGATTCGGTAAATCCATATGTAGGTGGCACTCCTAAGAGTGCCACAGGCCCTTTAGAATCGGTATTTTACCACCCAATCCTATTGGGTGGTAAAATACCGAATTCAGGTGTGAATGCACATCTGTGCATGCACACCTGTGCAATGTGACACACAGACATGCCCTTAGGGCATGTCTGTGTGCCACATGGCACACAAGTCCGGAATTGGGGTGCTAGAGGGTGTCAAAGTGACACCCCTTGCACCCTTGCTGAAATCGGTATTTACCGAATCGGTAAATACCCATTCGGTCATTCCCATTGATTCCTATGGGCTACAATGCCCATTGGAATCAATGGGCATTACCGATTCGGTAATTTACAGATTCTGTTTTACCTACATCCCCCCCCCCCTCTATTTTACCACTTCTTAAATACCGATTCGGTATCATTCGGTATTTAAGAAGTGGTAAAATTTAATTACCTACATCGGGCCCTAAGTAATTATAAAGTAAAAACAAAAAAACATTGGCACTGAAGGAAACTAGCTTTGTGCGGATGTGCTCCTTGTGAGAAAGCAAAATGCAGCCACTAAAAGTGAAATTAACCATTGGCGTAAGCAGGCTGCTGCACTGCCCATTCTATATGTTGTATGGGCAGAAGCAAAATTTGAAAGACACAACACAAGACTAACGAATGAGAAGAGGTGGCTGAAAGCCCCTATAAATTAGTATATTATCAAATATTTTAGTAAAATCCAAAGGCCTTAGCTAACGTACAACCTAAAAATGAATACTATATGAAGAAACAAGCACTCAAAATTCTGATTTTCCCAAAATGGAATGAGTTGGGAATATCTATAAGTCCTGAAATTCCTCTTTTCAGTGATGCATTTGCAGTCTCCCTTCCTGAACAGAACTACCATGATGTATATGTGGATGAATCAAAGTGGACAAGGAGTACAACACCAAAAGTCCCATGTCATTCACTAATTCCTAGAAGATGTCTAATGCCTCTCACCTGCTTCCATTGTATCTTTTCCATAACCTTTATTTCAGGCTCCATTGCCTTAAAATAGCCTGATTCCTTTACCACTCCCTTACAACTCCATTTGCATGTTGATCTAATACTGGGCAGTTATTTTCCATGTACTTCACCTGTACCCCACATTTTCAATTCTCTCTTATGCCTCACTCATGCTTTGGTACAAAAAAATGTGTTCACTCTTCACCCATGCCATGATGTACCAACCTCCCAAATATGCAATAGCAAACCTGCTATTGCCCTCACATGCCTTCCCAGTGATATTGCTCCCATCAAATGGACCCTGGTGAATAGACTCCTGCCTCACACTTTTAGCCTCTACCTACCCTGATTCCTCAACAATAACCTGGCTGGGACTTCAGAAGGGATCCAAGCCATATGTGCTCCAGTTCTAGGCCACGCGTGAGAGAACAGTTTGAGCATCATTGAAGGGTGATTGCTAGGCATAAGTACAATTACAAATATATTGTCAATATATAGTACAGACACTGGACTAATGTAATATCACAAAAAAGTCAAACTGTTAAGTGAGCACAGACCCTGTGGTATGTGTTGGTATCAATGCCTATTGACTATTGTGAGGTTCCACTGATATGATTTCCTTTCTGTGAAATGCTTTTGTTAAACCTGTTAGCTTTATGGTGGTCTTGCCCCAAACGTTTTGCCTTATTTCTCCCCAATTGTTATTATCTCGTTCTTGTTGCCCTTAGAACTCTGGGCACTTGACCACCAATGCTAAAATGTGTGTGCTCACTCCTCATAGCATGGTCAAATTGGCTTGTGGCCAGTTGGCATATTTAATTTACTTCAGTTCAGTTCAGTTCAAATACCTTTATTCGGCACTTCAGAAGATACCATAAAAGAGCATAAAAAGATAAACATACATTGTTTAAAAACATTGTATAAAATAGACAAGTTAAAAGAGAATTAATAGAAAAGTCTTAAAAATAGGGCGACATAATCATTAATGGGTTTTACTAGGGTTCAGGGCTAGCTTACAGATTATTAGAATCCACTGCTTCTCGTGTGTTCCTTAGTCTCATAGCCATCTTGATGAAGCTAATTATGCATGTTAGAGTGTGGGGATCTGAAGCTTCTTGCAAAAATAGTAGAGCTGCTTTCGCCTGTCCCAGCTTCTTTTTTTTCAGAATCCCTACTAAAAACTTGCGCCTGGGGACTGAATAAAAGGAGCATAATAGAACAAAGTGAAGGGTATCCTGCGGAGACCTAGTGTCGCAGCCGCAGGTACCCTTCAACTCCACTGATCGTGTGAAGCCCGAGGGGACAGCGAGTAGCTGATGAAGGAGATTTAGTCTGAAGCAAGTCATGTAAAATCTTTCCTGCGCATTATACATCACCGCCAGGTATGGTTCCATTCTACATGATTTTTTCAGCAGGCAATGCGCCAAGACGGACGGTTTGCCATTTTCCTTGAGAGCCCTTTTAGAGGACATCCAGTCAGAAAAAAGTTTTTTGACCTGAGTCCTATTCTGGTTAGTCATGGATTCAGGATCCGAGAAAGAGTTCTTACAGCCAATTATTTCGAAGGAGTCTTTTATGTACTTTAACCAAGGGATCTGTCCCCCTCTGTCCCGGCTCATGCAGTCTTTAAAAATTTGTCTGCTAAAACTAGCCTCTGGGTTGATCCAGATTTTGATCCAGGCCAGGAGCGGTCTAATCGTTATTCTGTCTTCAATGTGTGGTTCCCCCAGCTCGTTATCTGTAATGTACGAAGGGGTGCTCCGAGGAACCTTTAGTAACCTTTTGAAGAACTTGTTTTCCTCTGCTTGGATCTGACCCAAATGATTGGACTTAAAACCCCATACTTCTGCCCCGTAAGATGCTTTGGAGCAAGAAATTGCTCGATACAGGTTAAGTATTCGCTCCGGCGACCATCTGCCAAGTCTCCTCCCATAGTCCATTATGGCACCCGACGATGCCACCAATTTAGCTGCGTGTTTTTCAATCAGAACTTTGAATTCCAAATTCTCATCAAAAAGGACCCCTAAATAGGAGAATGACTTCACCCTTCCCAGCCTATGGGATCCTATCTTATGTACAAAGTCCCTTTTGGTGTTTGTGCCTATTGACATAACATAGGATTTTTCCAAGTTTGCTGCAAGGTCAAGCGAGTTCATGAAATTGACAAAACCATCATTCAACTTTTGGAGTTCCAGTGAGGTGCGGGCCAACAACACTGCGTCGTCCGCATATAAGAGGACAGGCACCGGGTGCTGACCTATTTCGGGGGTGTCCACGCTCAGCTTCACTAGCTCTTTGTCCAAATTATTGATATATAGTGAGAATAGGAATGGGGCTAATATGCAGCCCTGGCGCACTCCACTTGTGCAAGAGACTGGCTCTGTCTTCAATCCTTCTTGTGTATATCGCTCTGATGCTGTGGTCTCCCAATATAGGGCCTTTAGTGTGTCGACTAGCCCTTGATACACCCCCAGACTTGTCATCAGGGCCCATAGTTTTTTTCTATTGACGCGGTCAAAGGGCGCCGAAAGTTCCATAAACCCCATATGGATAACCTCTTTGCTGGCAATGGTGTACTTAGCCGTTAAAAGGTATAGGTTTAGACATTGGTCTGTTGTTCATCTGCCTTCTCTGAACCCATATTGCGTGTCTGTTAGTATTTCATTGTCCTTTGCCCAAGTTTGTAGGCAGTTTAAGATGACACGCCCCAGGACCTTAGCCGTCACGTCAATTAACGATGTGGGACGATAACATTGTGGGTCATCCCAATTCCCTTTTTGTAGATTGGCACAATGGTTGCCGAGGACCAGGAGCGGGGCAGTCCGGCCACTACTGCCTCGTTCAGGACCCTCGTAAGAATGGGGGCCCACAGGTCGGTGTTGCTCAAGTAGAGATCCGGTGGTATTCCATCGGGGCCTGGCGCTTTGTTTTTTGATAGCCCTAAGATTGCAAGTTTCACTTCTGTCAGGGTGAGATCTAATCTAATGGGTAGTGATGGTCTTATTCCTTCCTCCTGCTGTGATGACCCAGTATGACTGTAGAGGCTTTGATAGTGGGTATACCATTGTTCAGGTAGTATCGTATTCACAATGTGTGGCCCACTAGAGTCTTTAAAACATGGATCAATAATGACTTTCCAAAAAGCAGCCATGTCCCCCCTCTCTGCCGCCTCCCTTAGATCCTCCCACGCCTGTATTTGCAGAGTTAGTTTGCGAGATGTCAGGGCTTTTTTGTAGTTAGTTCTACTGCAAGCTATTTTAGAATTATCCCTTGGTCGCTGGCTTTTTAGATCTTTAAGTGCCTTGGTACAGTCATGGTCGAACCATCGTGGGGTCTGGATTGTTTTTGCTCCTTTCCCTGATTTTAATAAGTCATCCACAAGGCAGGCTATTTCTTCAAATGCCCTGACCACACTTTCTCCTAGCTTACTTTCGTCGAGGCAAACATTTATTGGTTTTTTGCCTTTATTGCGAGGTTGCGGTAGAATTCATCTCCATTTATCTTGGCCCACCTTAACCTCCTCCCCTGGTCTGTGGCCTTTTCTATAATGTCAACTCTGCCCTCTGGTTTTTTATAATTTAGACACTTTAGATCCACAACCAAAGGATTGTGGTCGCTAAAGGGGCTGAGTTCGATATTAAAATGGCCAATCCATTTTCTAAGTGTGGGGGAGACCATGATGAAGTCAATATAGGAGTGACTGCCTCTACCTTTAAATGTTGGATTGGTTCCCCCGCGCTGCCTACCATTATTAGGTCCATTACGTGTGTCAAGTTATGCTTATTAATGAGGTTATCCATTTCCAGCCCATCTGCAGAGTGAACAAAATGTGGACCATTTGCTACTGTGCATCGTGACCAGTCCTTGTTAATGGGTCTTAACTTCTCACACAGATGACAGTTGAAATCTCCTGCAAGGATAATATATGGGTTCCCAGCAGACTTATTAGATACTAGCTGTGCCTGTAGACGACCGTCCAGTTCTTTTATGGTGTTGGCTCTGGTGTTTATACCCACAGCATTGCACCAGTTTATCACCATAATTTTTAACCCCTTGTGGCGGAAGCCTATCGCCTGCATATTTACTGAGTCCCAATTTAAGTTGGACCATGACCCTTGTATGCGGAGATCTACGTATATAAGTAGTCCACCGATCGCCCTCCCCTATGCGGCCCTTACAGTGGGGACTGTGAAACATTTATACCCATCCAATATATATCGATCAGGCTCGGCTGCCCAAGTCTCCTGAAGACATATAATTTGAAAACTATTTATATAGTCTCTCCATTCCTGACATTTATATTTGGCCGCCACCCCAGCTATATTCCAGGATATAACTCTCAATCCATCCTGATTGCCAAGCCAATTTGCGCCATCCCCTGGTATACTAGGTTCCCTATCCTTCCCCGTTATTATAGGGCTATCAGTTGTGTCCTGTATGTTTCCTGCCTTTGACTTTGCCCAGTTGTCTTTCCTCTTTGTGTCTACCAGTTCAGTTACTGTAGATTTAGTATTGGCTCCCCTGTTGCTACTGATTTCTACTACTGCAGTAAATGTGGTGGTCCCTGGTCGTGGGATTCTTTTCTCTGAAGGACCTAGGGCGGGTTGGAATGACCTTGTTTCATCCCGGGCGAGCCAATCCACCTCGTCCAGTGCACAAAACCTATTCCAATGTGCGTGCATTGCAATGGTTGGGTCGTATAAAGAAAAAACCTGCCAGGGTGCTTGCCACTGTTCCAGTCTGTTTTGCTGCTCATAGTGAGGGGCTCTACTCATCTGGGCACTATTTATATATGTTGATCTCTGTGGTGACGAGGTGTAAAAATATGATAGGTGTAATGGGTAGATATTGGTGGTTGAACCATGCATTGGAGCGTTACAAATATGGTTCACTGCTGAGGTGTCCCTAAAGTTTATTGCAATGATATCTCCAGCTATGGTTTTTTTTCCCTTTCCTATCCATTCCCCTCTTCTCACAGAGAGTATTTCCCCGGAAATGTGTGGCGGTAAGGGCCTATTTTTTCTTAGCCATTGCACACATTTGTTTCTTAACTCTACATGATTTTCTTTCCTTGAGAGGGGGAACCCCTGTTAAGACTACTACATAGGGTAGTGCTTCCGGAGGTAAATTAATTGTGTGGAAGCGGGCTGAGCCTTTTTTCTCTTCTGGTTTTTTTGGGAGGCTATTCTTTGCTGGGTTAATGTTCTCCTTCTGGTTAGTGCCTGTGGTGTCTTTCCGTGCAGCCAAACTGCTCTTTCCCTGACTAGCATGTGCCTGTAAAGTAGTGCTACTGGAGCATGATTGTGAGGAAGTTATTGGATTAGAAGAGGTGATAGCTTGTGGTGCTGCACTATTCTTTTGTTTAGGGGGTTAGTGTCTAATATTGCCTTGCCATTATGTATATTGATTGGCATATTTGGTCTTCCCGTTGCCTGGGCGTGTTGGGCTGGGGTGGTCACATGTGCCAACGGCTTGACTGAACCTGTCCCTCTACTGTTTATTAGCGAAGTAAGTCTATCAATTTTAGATATCAAAGGTTTGACGTGGGTAATGATAGACTTTTCCAGTCCTGCTTTAAGATCTGCTACCATATTAGCTATCCAACAGGGTATGCCAGGTGAGGTGTTGACTACTGGTGTCACCAGGTTATGGTTGGTTTTATGGTGGACCCCCCCTTTTTTTTAGTATTATTTACGCGGGTGTCTTTCCTCCTTCTTACAGTGTTGTTACCTGAGTTCGTCTTTGTCGCGTTCTAATCTAGGACCCTCATCGATACTGTGACCTTATGCCCCTATACGGCTATAAATCCATTTATTCCCTACATTGGCATAACCGATCAAATGCAATATTCAGAAACTCGTCTCTGGCCTCACACGAACAGAGCCACATTTCAGAATCGCTTCCTCTGCAACTTCCTTTGCAGCTCATTAGTGCAAATGACATAGCAGAAGCTACTATCTAAGATTCCTAGATTAACACTCCGAGTTCATCAACAAGATAAAAACTCAGCAACCTGGGAAAGCCCCGCTTGCTATGTTTTGATTAGTAATAGAACTCTAAAGAGCACTGATAGACGATCACTTTCTAGTGACAACTTTATTGACGTCTTATGTCCAAAAACTTACGTCAAACAAGGCAGCTTTCAGGTATAAATATTACCAAAGTTGCCTTAAGCTGGAGCTGAAGCTGAAGCTATCGCTGTTAAGCTAGCTGCCTCATAGACATCGCTGCCGTTATCGCTGCTGATGCTATCGCTGCGAACGAGCGAACAATGGTGTGGTGAACACAGGAGCTGAACAGCCGTCCCCTGCAAGAGTCCAGCAGATGCAAGCTGCCCGCGGACGCTGCCCCTCCTCCTCCTCCTCGACGCGCTGAGAGACACGCTGTCTTTTCTCCTCCAGAGAAATCCAGCTCCGGCGTTTCCAGCCTACTCTTGCGAGTGACTGGGATATCGAGTTCCCTGAAGGAGATACCAGACCTCCAACATTCTATTCCAGAGGTATGGTGTTGACTAAACCCTTAGAGAGAATTCTTGAAGCAAACCTTGGCAAAACCAACTTAACTAAAGCTACTTACTTACTCCCCTCCCAAGTATTAGGCTTAGGTCAGGTACACTGGGGTAGGCGTAGTTAGAAGCACCAGTTGAGTATGTTAGCCTAATGTATATATGAATGTATATATGTTTTATTCATTTTAATCCATTGTATGGCTAAGAAACCATATCAAGGCTTTTACAGTATTATTTCGCAATACTCATCTTACTGTACGTACTTTTTATAATAACAAGTCTTGCAATTGTGACAATTCATTTCTCTTGTATGAGAAGAAAGACTGTTCAATAAATAATACCTTTTATTGACAACGCGCGTCTCTCTATTCTCTACATATTGTGAAAGTAATCTGCACAACAACTGACTGAGTAAAATAACTGTCTATTGTTTCACACGACTCTAGAGATTGACTCTTATCTGAGGAGCAAAGTTGTCATGTTGCACGGTTGTTGGAAAACTGAATCCCTTCTTGTCTGTACCAGGGAAGCTGATCACTTCCTATTCAGTCAAGAAAGTTTCCAGTGACCTCTGAGCTAGTTGGTAACAAACCCAATTAAGTTTAGCATCGTCAGTAGAGGCCTGGAAGATCCGCACTTCTACGTCGATACTACTGTTTATGTTATTCCAATGCACAGGGCCTATTGGGAAAATAGGAACTACACTACATGGCGCCCAAACGTTTGGTAAGGCGATAAACTAACGCAAGACGTTAGAGTAACTCAGTCGTGCATTTTTCACACAGACCCCTTTCTCCCGTAAATACTCCAATAGATGTCTGGAGTGGGTGCAAGGTTAAAATCCGCCCGACCTTAGTAGGAAGAGATTCCTATGTAAAGCTCTGGTTTATTCAACGTTGAAGGATACAGTGTTCCAAAATATTGTGCACCTAATATTTGTCTCCTTGGAGACCTGCTCTGCAAAACCTGCATTTATAAAATGCCAGTAGAAAACAACGGAACTGATGCCGCAGCAGATGCGACTCAGCAGGGTCCCGACGGGACTACTGAACCGGGTGCAATAATCATCCCGGCACATTTAAGAAAATCTATAACGTTAAAACCTATAGAAAATGGACTGACCACACAAGGTGGCACAGTCGTCTTCGTGATAGAGGCACACGAATATCGGCAGACAGAGGTATTCTATTCTTGGATAAAATTTCCAGCGGCAAACGCCGCAACACATGAGTTCCACTATTACAAAATAGGGGATCCACCGGAAGAGTACGCTCCTTTCGAGGAGATTGAAATCCCATTAAAATACCAAGAACATTTACTTTGGTTTAAAGGCGCCCTAAAACATAATGATCATATTACCAGGCTCGGTCCACTAGGTAGACCAGGAGCAACGTGGCCGGTTCTGGCCAGCTACACACCACATCCGGACATTGCAAAAATGTCTAAAGAAGAGCTGTTAGCACAGCTAAAAACATTAATTAAAATACATAGGCAATTAGTCCAATATGTAATGCGGACTGCAACAGTCCAACCAGCTGTTAATCTACCACAGCTGACCCCTCATCAGGGGAACACTAATAAAATTACACCACAGAACATACAATCATGTCTTGGTAAAACACCCATAAAACGGGAACAAATTCCTTTCTGGTTAGCACAGAAAATTACTCAAATAGAGGCAGTTTTTCCGAATACTACCCCTATTGAGAAACACAGGATCTTGACCATCTGCCTTCCAATGGGGGTCGCACCACACGTGGAGGACTGTGACACTTGGGGTACAGTCTTTGCTTCCATTTACACAAAAACACATGGTGTTCCGTCTATGGCGGTAATACCAGAAGTGCTAAAACAGATTCAGAATGAATACGGTCCAGAACCTGCTTTAACTCTTGGTATGAAATTACTGAAAGACTTTAAGCAGGTCTTAGCTATATTACTAGCCAATATAAAGGGAGAAACAGCATCTGTGGCGATCCGCCAGAAGTTGAAGGAAACAGATATAACAGATCAACCAATTGAGCTTCCCAGAATCATAGAGAAATGCTATGAAGAATTAGGTAGAGACAGCTTGGGTGGAAAACCAGTAAAGCCCCAACTGCTCGAAAATCCTGAAAAATTATTTATTAAAAATAATTCAAACACTCCTAAAAAGAGCTGGGATGGAAATAAACAATCCACTCCCAAAGAAAAAAATTTCCAGTCCAGAGGAAGGTCTCCTCGATGAAGGGAAAGAACTCTGACTCGGGAACACCAGTCTCCCCAGAGGGAGCCCTCTGAGAAAAGATATAACCTTAGAAACAGGGATAATTTGAAAAAACCTGATAGATATCAAAGTATTGATACACGTCCCTCTCGATCTTTTTCGCAGAAATCGGAAAGAAGAGGACGGTCAGACCCAGGAGAGCACACCAAGTCCAAAGACAAGGAACCTGCTCAGAGTAAAAAATCTCAATTTCCAAAAAAGAAGGTAGCCAGTATTAGAGTAATCGAACATGCCGAGAATACTGAGGACACAGTTGAAAAACGGGGAGTGGGCACAGACAATGCTAGACAGTGCAGCAGAAATCAGTATAGCCCGCAAGATCCTGATGAGTCATCTGGAGACAGTGGACATGAATGAATACATTCAGGTTGAAACTGCAGACACCAGACTTAGCGAGCCCCATAAGATATACGAAATAACATTGCGTATAGAGGGTGATAAGACTAGGAAAATAAGGGGTCTATTTTGGGATAAACTCTCAAAAGGCTATGATATTCTGTTAGCTGAAAAAGATTGGCCCCCAGAGTTTGTCAGGGAGTGCCCTTGTGGCCAAGAAATGATTATGCCTGCCTTCTCGAATCACATTCCGATTCACAAAAAAAAATTTTATGCAAGGAAATGGGCAGTAGCCCAGGCACCTGCATTATATAAAAATCATGTAGGATGGGATGAGGACTCTCCTCCTCACAAAATCCAATTAAAAAGTGAACCAACTGCACAAAGGCAGTATCCCATTAAGCAAGAAGCTAAAAAACAAGTCAGAGAGATTTTAGATCAACTTGAATACCAGGGGGTGATTGAAACATGCACCTCTCAAATGAACAATCCTTTGTTTCCTGTCTCCAAGCCAGACAATTCATATCGTCTAGTTTTGGACTACAGACACCTTAATGCATATTGCAAAACTTTTGCAGTACAAAATCCGCATAGTGCTGCACTAATGAATAACATAATTAGGAAAAAATATAAAACGACATTAGACATATCTAATGGTTTCTTTTGTCAAAACATTGCACCAGAAAGCAGATACTTGACCGCTTGCTCAGTAATGGGGTCTCAGAAAAATTTCTGTAGGCTACCACAGGGGTTCAAGAACAGCCCAGGACTATTCTCAGCTAGAGTAAAAGAGTTACTACAAATATATGATGATGAGGCATTATCTTACGTAGATGATATCTATCTCACAGACGACGACTTGGAGACTCACTTGAAAAGAGTGAACACCATTATACTTGGGTTCGCAGCAGAGGGTTACAAATTCAACTTTAAAAAGTCCCGAATTGCCCATCTGACTGTATTATTTTTAGGATACGAATTATCAAGTGAAGGAAAAAGCCTAGCGGACAACTTCTTAGAGAAGTGCGCTGTACTCCAAGCACCAAAAGTGCTGAAGAACTTACAATCGATTCTAGGCTTTCTGAATTTCGGAAGAACTTACATTCTAAATTACGCAGAGAGTGTTAAACCTCTCTACGAACTAATCAAACCTGATTTTAAACAAATCACCTGGACTCAAAAACACACAGAAATTTTGAGATCACTGCAAACAGACATGTTAGCAAAAACAAAATTAGATACACGTGACAACACACGCAATCTTGTAATCCGAGTCATCCCAGGAAGATGCGGATTCACGTACTTGACCTCTAATGAGGGAGAAAAGGTACCAATTTCAATTAAATCACACTTGTACACACAAGCAGAAAAAACATTCAGTCCCACAGAAAAAACTGTGAAAAGCAGTGGAAACTGCATTAGCGAATGAACGAGAACTAGCACACGGCAAAAGGATTAATATCCTCACAGCGGAATCCGCCTTCGAGGCGCTATTCAGCCCAGTAAACCTGCCTACAGTGTCACTGGATCCGAAATGAATACAGTGTGTAGACTCTCTTGGAGCGGAAGATGTGAAATACTATTTCGCCCCGCAATTCAAAAAACGGAATGATTTAGAATATGAAGAAGAATATCCTCTGCCAATCGAACTTCTGCCTCTCCCACAGTACGCCTGTATAATCTATACAGATAGATTTGTACAGCATTACAACGTAGAGAGTAAATCCTACGATGCAGCCTACGCGATTGTTAAAGGTCGCTGGCTGAGCGGTAAATTCAGACCGAAAATAACAAAAACTGAATCAGTTAGATACTGTTCGGCTCAGAGAGCTGAAATCAGATGTTTAAAGATGGCGCTCGAAAATGCAGAACGTGAATTCCCGACACTAATCGTGTGCGATTCTCATTTTTGCGTCAACTCTTACAATAATAAGTTGCAGAGCTGGATTGAAAACGATTACAAAGATGACACAGGTGCCACAATAAAGCATAAATTGCTCTGGAAACAGGTAGCTCTTTTACAGAAAGAACTACAAAAGACTCATGTGATACACGCACAGAGTCTTCAACGTGATGGCGTTCACGTTGCAGGGAATTCATTGGCTAACACAGCCACAGCGGAAGCAACTAAACCGGGTTCCGTAGCCACAAAAAAGTGTGCAGAAAAATACATAGATGGGGAAACCATGCTGGCAGTCAAAACATCCGTAAAAGGCGACTGTGCAGCACTACCCGTGAACTATCCACTCAATTATGCATACGTAATTGATGCAAACTCCGTTCCTTTTGCTCGAATCCCTGGAGTGGGGGATAGGATAATTCAAAACATGAACCGGAGAAAGTTATTAATAGCAGACGCACACGTGGGTGAAGGTCCTAGGCACTTACAGATGAGGGAATCTCTGAAAGAATTACAATCAGTGTACTGGTGGCCAGGAATGAGCCTACACCACTACAAATATGTAAAGTACTGCCCGGACTGCGACAGAGATCGCAGCAATGAGTCAAGCGCATTAATGCCATGGTAGGCATAATACTGTCTACCTACCATCCTGCGTCCTATTAATCATTAAGGCTAAACCCACTTAAAAAATGTGGCCTCCAGCGCTCGGCTGACGCCAGAACGGTTATAAAAGATCTGCGAGTCTATATCGGCACATACGCAATTGCCATGTTCCATTCTGACCAGGGTCCTGCTTTCAGCTCTCGAGCTTATAAGGAGGCCATGGCCAGCATGGGAGTTGGGTTGCGGTATTCTTGTCCGTCACACCCCGAAGGGAACAGTGTGGTAGAAAGAAAAAACCGGGACATAAAGCAATCTATAACAGCGAAGGTATTAGGTTCGGGTGCTGGGTGGGTCAAACATTTAATAAGTGTCCAGATCAGTCTTAACAATTTGCCAAGAAATTCTCTAAAAGGTTTCAGCCCATACGAACTATTGTTCGGAACAAGAATGTGAATTCAGGACTTAGATAGTCAGGTATCAGTGGTACAAGATAAGAAAACAGACTTTGACATCAAAGATCGTTTGGCTGTTTTACAGGACTTGAATGAAACAAGAAAATCCTTAAGCAACATAAAGTTAAAGCAACAGCCAGCTACCACTGACGAGGCACCACCAGCAACAGCCCCAGCTAGGCCTGTCTGGATTCCAAAGATTGGGGATCTAGTCAGAGAAAAAATAGCGGTGAAGAAGGAATTTGGGCCTTCTTACAGAAAAGCAGTACCTGTCTTAGCAATCAACGGAACAAGATCAGTAGTACTACCGCCCCTTGCTGGTAAAAAGGAGAACAGAGTTGTATCAATCGACCTGGTAAAACCACAAGCATGTGGCCTATAATCAACAGTAGGCCCAGTGGACTCCCAAGAAACAACAGAATACCCAAACTTGCAACAATCCAAGAGGTTCAAACTGAAAGACTAATCACATTCGATCAGCCTGCAGTGCACAGAGAGGGACTATGCAATAATGCCATGGAACTCGTGCCTCTTGAGACACAGATTGAAACAGTTCGTCAAGAAACACCAGTCTACAATGATGTGGCATCTGAAGGTGCTACCGAAAGACAAATTGAAAGAACAATTCCAACAATTGACAGAACTGCCTCTGGCTATTTCATCAACTTCGATAACTTTTCCGAGGATCAAAGCAACCCCGAAGAGATGCCAGAAACAAAAAAGACGTTTTAAAGAAAAAGCAACAGAACTCTTTCAACAAATCGAAGAAGTATATCTGGATGCACCATTGATTGAGCTTGGATTATTTCAGGGGTATTTATACTCCTACTATGCCTAATTTTAGTTTTAATTTTAGGAAAGTTTATTACAGTACAATGGACACAGCAAGTCAGAACATCAACTTAGTCCTCAAACCACACAGATCATCCCACGTGAAGAAAAGAGAACTGTCAACAGTAAATGTCACAGCCATTCCAATACCCGGTGGGGTAGTATGGGAGAAAACTGACTATGAAATCTATGGTCAGGTCGAAATCCTGAAGTATCCTCATCAATTCAAGGTTTCCTTAAGTGACTTTGTAAAACCTAGTACATTCTCTGATGATTGGGACTTTGAAAGTATTAACAATATGATGTCTGATTTAGTAATGTCAGCTAGATTCACAGATCATGATTATTTACAAGGTTCGTCTAGTTATGAACAGATGTTCTGCTTCACACATTATGGTGATAATTACTTGCATAAGTCTGCACAGCCTAGAAATGTTTTTAAGTATAATCAGTGGGAACATTGTGCTAAACCACCTAAAAGCAGTTCTAAAACATTCTATGAGAAATTCAAGTACTTCTCAGGGTTTAACACCAGTGATGCAGAAACGTTTTATTATAAACTATTAGATAAAACAGGATTGAAAACAATGCTCACAAATACTAAATTGATATATTCAGAAGCATTTTATGAAAATATGATGACATTTGGTTTTGATTATTGGAAAAATAACATTGAAACAAAAACCATCTGGGGTACAAAAGAGTGGCAGGTACAAGGCCTAGAAGCACTTTTTCGAGCCTGCATGATCCCAGAACAAATGATGTTTTTAAATGACAATTCACCAAACATCCTGTCTTGGCCTAGCTAAGATCAAAGACCTTAACAAACCGTCTATTCCAAAGCCAATACCTGAGAATACAACAACAGATATTGAGATAGACGTATCTAAAATTTTACATTTAAACAGAACACATCCTGATTGGAAAAAGTGGTTAATCTGGCCTACTGACACAAATAACTGTCAAGATAGATTCCTGAATAAAACACAGGGGTTAAAAATGACCAGACAAGACCCTAGATACTCCCAGAGACAACATCCAGGGATAGTAACAACATACAGTGTAGGGAAACTCTGCCTTGAATGGCTAGGATCATCCACACTGGCTGAAATTAAGCAACACTTGTCTTTACTTAAAGAGGGTGCTGATTTGCGCGATTTTATTATGGGACCACGCAAACAGCGTCAAAAACGTTTCATAGTGATCAGTATCTATGCTGCATACAACGAGGCTTGGAAAGTCACGCAAATTGAAACAGCAGAGAAAATACGAGAAATTGATCGTATTCATTTGGAAAAATCACTTTCTGTAGTGGACAATGGGTTAATGACTCTGGCCTCCAGAATATATTCGTTGGACAATATTGTATCATCTGCCTTTGATATAATAGACAGAGACTTGCTAATGTTACAGCATGGCCAGTCGCAATTACGTTCTATTGTACAATTAGGCTGGACGCTGCAAAATCTTCGTTCAGGATATGTGCCTTGGCGTTTAATCAACACAACGTCATTGTTTTCCATTTTTAACCTTACTGATAAACAAATCAGCTTGGCACAGAAAGGAGCAGACTATACAATCCTGTGCATAGAAAAATTTGAGAGATTACCATTGACAATGTCAGAAAGTCCTGTCATTGAATGGATAATACACAGGATTATCACAATTCCGATAACAACTTTCCGATTTAAAAATTGCCTTGAATACATACCTACTGGCCAGTATGAACGATTGGGTAAAGGTTACATTAAGTCAACATGGAAATTACCATACACACACACATGCTATAGTGACAGCAACAAAAATGTATTTCTTAGTGGTGAAAATTGTAAACATTCACTAAGTTGTATACTTTTGTGCCAGGGTATTAATTTACACGGAGCCTTTGAAGGTAATTCTAACAACCTTTCATGCCACCAATATGTCACACCTGCAACGCAGATAGAGCCTTTCTTTATGCAACTCGCGAATGGGAGTTACATTCTAATAACGGATCACAGCTGTTGTGGCCTTTTGCCAGGGAAAGCCTATCTCGTAAGCGTAACTTCCATGGTCAAATGCTGTATTCAAGCATTGTTTCCAAGCGGCCCTGGAGACATAGAGACTCCCATCTGGCCTCGTTTGAATTTCTCTTCTATACCAATTGATACTTTAAGCAAAATTAAGTCTGTGCTTTTGCAGACAACAGTGCCCATCACATCATCAAAAGAGACGTATGATCTCCTAGTTGCAAGGACAGCTACAGAGATACATGACCTTTTATCAACAAATTGCCCTGTGCATTTCGTAGAAATGCTTAGCCAAATTCTTAACATGTCTAGTGCCATAGGCATCCCAGGCATATTTAAGACGATTTTTACGGGACTGCTAACACCATTTCAAGCAATTCTGGGAATCGTTCTCAATTTTGTCCATTCAGTCTTTGGCGGCATACCCCTATTTTTGGGACTTGTAGCAGGGATTTTATTTTTGACCCTCCTGCTCTGATATGGCAAGCCACAGCTCAGACATGATTCCTATGGGAATGGAAGAAACAATCCTAGCAATACGCTACCGGGACAGAATAACTAGAGTTCTTGGATTGGCCAGGCTGAGAGATCTAAACATGACCTGGTTCCTTTCATTCAGACCTATATGGCAATCCTGCATCTTACCTGTACTACGATGTATGCTATGCGGAGATGAATGCGTGTTGGACACCTGTCTTGCACTTCCATCAACAGTACCAATGGATATCGATACTTTGCTCAGTCCGATAACGGCTCACGCATTGTGTTGTCCCCAGCGGCTACCAATCCTGATGGCGGCGTTCGTTGAGACTCCTGTACTACGACTAGGTGGTAACAGTGGAGCGAGTGACAAAAGCAACATCACCCAGGTACGACCTTCTGTGAGCATTGCTGATCCCGACTTTGATGACAGCAATCATTCTCAAACCTGCCAAGTTACAGCACTATCGAATTTGGTCGAACTGTCACCTGATTTTGTAGACCAATTCTTTGAGAGCCTGTCTGATATGATGTTCTCACCCGAACAGAAACAATAACTTTTGAAAAGCATTCCGACACACAGCGTTCCCATGAACACTGAATTCGGCCTTCAGTTTTGATCAACAAAAACTGCTAAAAGCGTTGGAACTCTATTTCCCCGTTCACAAGAAAATATTTTTTGGATTGAACTATTTTTCATAACATTTTCCCCTTTTTCTGGCACAAATTCTTTGCTTAAAGTAGACCTATTCATAAAGAACAGAAGCTCCGACTTCTATTTTTAGGTAAATCTAGAGACATAATAACTTTCAACCAATCCAATCCAATCCAAAAATCTTTATTTCAACCGTTTAGGCCATAAAAGATACATAAAAGAGACATACAGCAATTTAAAAACCAACATTTAGAATGCATGCAAAGGACAAGTAGCAGCATTTCATGACATTAGAATCGGAAATATAAAATGGATAACGGGGACAAACAACAGCATTTCATGTCATTAAAAAAGAATAAAATAACCAATGTGGTGGGAAGCGTTAACAGCAGGAGCCAAAGAATGCAATAAGACAGTGGTGAAGGCATTCATCCTATGATGGCTTTGCCTTAATCAGCTTGGACCTAATGCGCCACATGGCCAAAAGATATTTTGAAACTGCAAAAACAATGTGGGGGGAGGAATCAGTTTTCAATATTCTGAAAGATGTTACACAGTTCCTTATTGCCATATTCCTACATAAGGGCACCAACCAGTATTTCCTTGGTGACTTATAGGTGGGGCAAAAAAACAGAACATGGATTTTCTCCTCATCGCAGGAATTGCAGCCAGGGCAGGTTGTGTCCCCTCCATTGGTCCATTTGCTAGTGAAGGATTTGATAGGTAGGGTGCCGAACCGCCACTGTATAAATAGCTTCCTTGCCGTAGTCGGGTAAATAAAATCCATAAAAGTTTCAAACTTATAAGAATTTTTGGATTCGGTAAAACAATGGGTTAAGGTGCCGATGCTGGGTTCAGTCATGTGAGAGACAAGATTTTGTTCCTTATATGCTTCCACAAGTCTTTTCCGGGGGACCTTGCTGCAACCTATTTCTGGTGTCTCCCACAGCTCGTTAAAACCAAGCCGAAACAATTCTTTTTTAACAAAGGCAAGCCAGGGGATCTTATCATTGTGATTTAGGTTCATGACGTGCACAAGGTCTTGCCTGTAGTGACTAAGCTCCTTTGTTGACCAGAGTCTATGCCAAAATCTTATAGGTTTGGATTCAATGTCCTCCCTAATGGACGGTAAGCCCAAATCTAGACGTAAGGGAAGCAAAGGAGTTGCAATTGGGAGGGCCAGAAGACGCCTCATGAAGTTATTTTCAACACGTACCAACTCAGTTGCGGCTTGGTGTCCCCATAATTCACTACCATAAAGTGCAGCAGATTTCGCTTGTGTTTTATACATCTCAACTACAGGAGCTATAGATTTGTATGTTGAGGTGTTTGAAGCCTTTAGGATAGCCCCAGAGAGTTGGGAAAGCCTAATTCGTGAGCTTGAGATTTGCGGTCCCCAAGAAAGGTTCTCGTGAAGGGTTACTCCCAGGTACTGAAATGTTTTGACCCTCTCGAGAACCGTGGAATTTAGGGATGGATTGGGCCTAGTTGTGGAAGAGGGGTTAAAAATCATGTACTTCGTCTTCCCTGCGTTGATCTCAAGGCCATACTGCCTGCAGAAGAGATCGAAGCCATCTTGGATTCGCTGAATTCCCATGGGTGATTTGGAAAGCAGGAGGGTGTCATTGGCAAACATGATTGCCGGCACCCTCCTGCCTGCCAAGACCGGGGCGTCATTGTCCCTAACGTCAACTAGGTATGAAATGACACCATTAACGTAAAGACAAAAGAGAGTAGGGGCGAGGACGCAGCCCTGCCTGACCCCCCGGGAAACAGGAAACCTTTTTGACAACACTCCACCCCGTCCACATCGTACCTGGGCAAAATTGGCCTGATGGAGTCTTATTATGGCCTGGAGTAGGTTAGTGGGCACTCCCATCTCCTTCAGGACCTCCCAAAGTTTATTCCGTGGTACCAAGTCGAATGCTGACTTCAGGTCCACGAACACCATGTACAATCTCCCGCCCTCGATACTCACTGATTCCCAGAAAAGGAGGAGAAGGCGGAAGATTTGGTCCATGGTGGACGTATTTTTCCTGAAGCCAGCCTGGAGGGGACTTAAGATTTCATTTTCCTCCATCCAGTCCAGGAGTTGGTCCAATAGAAGGCGAGAATAAATCTTTTGGGGGACATCTATCAGGCTGATCGGCCTGTAGTTGGATGGGAGCAGAGGACAGCCCTTCTTGAAGATTGGGACTATCTCTGCCCCCAGCCAAGTACAGGGTATAGCCATTCCACTTGCAAGTGAATTAAAAAGAATGTGAAGATAAGGCGCCCAAATCTCTGGTTGGGACCTAAAAAGGTCTCCAGGTACTTTATCAAGTCCAGGGGCCTTTCCCAGTGCTAGACCATCTATTGCACTGGATACTTCACCTAGCGAAAACTCAAAGGTGTCACCAGGAAGGGAAAGAATTGTAGCTACAGTGGCATCAGCTTTCTCTAAGGTGTCTGAGTAGAGTTTACTGAAATGATCTTCCCCTATATGTGCTGCTATATTGGGTTCAACTGCAGCTTTAGGTTCCCCATAGCCTGTATTTACTAGTGACCAAAATCTTCTTAAGTCCCTAGTCGTTAGAGCAGCTGAAAGATCCTGCCATCTATCCCAGTCCCACTCTGACCTCGCACGGGCCATTGTGTCCTTATACTGCCGTCGCAGAGCGGCCACCCTGGTACGGGGTTCACCCTCTTTGACTGCAGTGATGAGGTCAAATTTGGCCTTTCTGCAATCAGAGTTGTACCAGGTGGAGGTTCTAGTCTTGTGCTTGGGCTTTGACACCTCTGGGTAGAGGACCTCTCCTAAGGCTCCCACTAAGTCTTCGTGTATAAGAGGTAGGGTTTTCTGTAAATCCTGGATACTGGATTGTCTAACTAGCTCATCCAAGGCCTCAAATTTAGGCAGCACCAAGTCGCAGATTTTCCCAATATTTTCCTCTGACTTGGAAAATTTCTGCCATCTCACCCTACGCCTGTTAGAGGTGAGTACCAGGTTTCCCCGATCATCTCTTTCCTCAGGTAGTGGTGATCCGGGATTTACTGGAAGATAGGCCAGGGAGAGTAGGAGCGCATTGTGATCGCTATCTGTGCGAGGGATTATTTTAAAATCCTCTACCTTTGGCCAAAGGCTGGTGTCTACAAAAATGTAGTCCAGTCGTGACTCATGATTTATTCTGTTAAATGTACATTTTGAGGGGGTGTCTGAGGGTGTACGTCCGTTGCAAGCTCTTAATGCAAAATTAAGAGTTAGTGACATAATTTGAACCGCGAGTGGGGACCAAGATCTGGGGTGGGGCGATTGACACACTGGAATACCCCAGAAATCATCTTCTGCCGTAAGGGCCCCTTCCCTCAAACCATCTAAGGGCTCGAAATGACAGTTAAAATCCCCACCCATCACCACCTTGCAATCGGTCGGCAACTGTCCCAAGAAGGACACAAGGTCTTCATGTGTGGTGGACTCCGCCGTAGGACCAACTGGGCGGGAGTAAACGTTTATAATTGCCAACTTGGGGGCGCCCAACCAGTTCAATAGAACGCACTGAATATCTTGGGAGAACGTGGGTATAGTTTCCGCTGTGCATCCAATGTGACTCGCTATCCACACCGCCAAACCACCCGAGGGCCTCCCCCTGCCACTCCAGGTAGCCTGGATTTGAAATGTTGCATAGCCAGTTTTGAGAACGGGTTCCCTCGCCCATGTCTCTTGAAAGAGGCAGATGTCATTATTTGATATTAGGGAATCCCATTCTTCAGTGTGTATTTTATTGGCAATGCCTGCAACATTCCATGACAGTACCCTCAGAGGTCTAGAAGAAAGGTGCAATGTGGGTCCCTGTCCCCCAATAGTAACACTACCACTGCTTGCATTTGAAATAGAAGTCCCTAAGGGGGGTGGTGGGCTGAGATAGGGTGTAACTGTAGAGGTTTGGGTCGTGCCTCTAGCACATTTTACTGAAATGCATTTATATGTGATGAAATTATCTCGCCCTTCTTTTCTGTATTCAGAGATATTTCATGTGTAATTCTTTTTGCAAAATCGTTCATTGATTGCATATGCTATAATTTGAATGGTATCTATGCTTCGAAGACGTACAGTACCTATATTTTCACGTATTACAAATACGCCTATTTCAAATGCATATATGTATTTTGGGGTGGGCAATGTTACACATGCATCTTATTGCTCTAGTTTTAGTAATTTGATGGACATAAATTAGTGGAGTGGGTGTCGCGTTCTATTCTAGGACCCTGATCGATACTGTGACCTTATGCACCTATACGGCTATAAATCCATTTATTCCCTATATTGGCATAACCGATCAAATGCAATATTCAGAAACTCGTCTCTGGCCTCACACGAACAGAGCAACATTTCAGAATCGCTTCCTCTGCAATTTCCTTTGCAGCTCATTAGTGCAAATGACATAGCAGAAGCTACTATCTAAGATTCCTAGACTAACACTCCGAGTTCTTCAACAAGATAAAAACTCAGCAACCTGGGAAAGCCCCGCTTGCTATGTTTTGATTAGTAATAGAACTCTAATGAGCACTGATAGACGATCACTTCCTAGTGACATCTTTATTGACGTCTTATGTCCAAAAAATTATGTCAAACAAGGCACCTTTCAGGTATAAATATTACCAACCTTGCCTTAAGCTGGAGCTGAAGCTGAAGCTATCGCTGTTAAGCTAGCTGCCTCATAGACATCGCTGCCGTTATCGCTGCTGATGCTATCGCTGCGAACGAGCGAACGATGGTGTGGTGAACACAGGAGCTGAACAGCCGTCCCCTGCAAGAGCCCAGCAGATGCAAGCTGCCCGCGGACGCTGCCCCTCCTCCTCCTCCTCGACGCGCTGAGAGAGACGCTGTCTTTTCTCCTCCAGAGAAATCCAGCTCCGGCGTTTCCAGCCTACTCTTGCGAGTGACTGGGATATCGAGTTCCCTGAAGGAGATACCAGACCTCCAACATTCTATTCCAGAGGTATGGTGTTGACTAAACCCTTAGAGAGAATTCTTGGAGCAAAACTTGGCAAAACCAACTTAACTAAAGCTACTTACTTACTCCCCTCCCAAGTATTAGGCTTAGGTCAGGTACACTGGGGTAGGCGTAGTTAGAAGCACCAGTTGAGTATGTTAGCCTAATGTATATATGAATGTATATATGTTTTATTCATTTTAAACCATTGTATGGCTAAGAAACCATATCAATGCTTTTACAGTATTATTTCGCAATACTCATCTTTCTGTACGTACTTTTTATAATAACAAGTCTTGCAATTGTGGCAATTAATTTCTCTTGTATGAGAAGAAAGACTGTTCAATAAATAATACCTTTTATTGACAACGCCCGTCTCTCTATTCTCTACATATTGTGAAAGTAATCTGCACAACAACTGACTTAGTAAAATAACTGTCTATTGTTTCACACAACTCTAGAGATTGACTCTTATCTGAGGAGCAAAGTTGTCATGTTGCACGGTTGTTGGAAAACTGAATCCCTTCTTGTCTGTACCAGGGAAGCTGATCACTTCCTATTCAGTCAAGAAAGTTTCCAGTGACCTCTGAGCTAGTTGGTAAGAAACCCAATTAAGTTTAGCATAGTCAGTAGAGGCCTGGAAGATCCGCACTTCTACGTCGATACAACTGTTTATGTTATTCCAATGCGCAGGGCCTATTGGGAAAATAGGAACTACACTACATCTTTTCTAGATTGGGGGGGGGGGGTCCCGTCTGGGTGGAATACCTCTGAATCTCCGGGTGTGTTTGTAGCTACCTGTGCACAGGGTAACTCTACGTATGAGGAAGGTAGGGAAAAGCTAGTGTCGGGTTCATCTGGTATTACCACCACAGGGCCGTCCTCTGAGTCATGGATAGCTAATGTTGATGCAATTGAGAGCCGCCTTTCGGTGTTAACAATTGCGGACGCCACTACCCGTATAGTTTGTACAGCATCTTGTCAATTGCTGTTAATGATGGTAATGGCTGTGGTGTGTCGACATTCTGTCTTGAGTTAGATCTTAGAGTGGGTATCCTGCTGGTCTTGGGCCCTTTCCTCATGCTTATACAGTTGGAGCTTAAATGGCTGCTAACAGTTATCCCCCTGGCTAGTAACAGTCACTGCCTGGGTCAACAAATGTATCTTAAGGGGACAAAACCGTGTCTCGTAATTGAATAATAGTACCTTTATAAGTGCCAGTCGTGTAACTTCGGGCAACAAGTTGGTGGTGTGGCCCAGCCCGGCCTTATCCGGCCTTGGAGGGCTGTAGAGGGCCCGCCCTTTGCCCGGGCTTTGCCCGGGTCCTGCCCGCGCGCGTCCTGCGCTGCGTGAAGCGTGGTGGGCTGAAGTAGGCTGGCGTCGCCGGGAAATGACGCTACCTGCGAGCGCCATAGGTGGTTCTGGGGACTGTAGTCCCTGGTGGATGCCCAGAAAGCTTTCTAGCCGTTTCCCTCACGGCGCGATGTTAGAGTGTTCCCTCTGCCACCGGGAACACAGACGAAAGGGCAAAGGTGTTGGACCGTTCCCCTCACAGTCAGTATGCAGCTTCTCTTGATAGATTGCGCTCCCGCTGTGCGTGAAGCGCAGTGCGCTGAAGTAGGCTGGCGTCGCCGGGAAATAACGCTACCTGCAAGCGCCAGAGGTGGTTCTGGGGACTGTAGTCCCTGGTGGATGCCCAGAAAGCTTTCAAGCCGTTTCCCTCACGGCGCGATGTTAGAGTGTTCCCTCTGCCACCGGGAACACAGACGAAAGGGCAAAGGTGTTGGACCGTTACCCTCATGGTCAGTATGCAGCCTCTATTGATAGATTGCGCTATGTGTTGGTATCAATGCCTTTTGACTATTGTGAGGTTCCACTGATATGATTTCCTTTCTGTGAAAGGCTTTTGTGAAACCTGTTAGCTTTATGGTGGTCTTGCCCCAAACGTTTTGCCTTATTTCTCCCCAATTGTTATTATCTTGTTCTTGTTGCCCTTAGAACTCTGGGCACTTTACCACCAATGCTAAAATGTGTGTGCTCACTCCTCATAGCATGGTAAAATTGGCGTGTCCCCAGTTGGCATATTTAATTTACTTATAAGTCCCTAATAAAGTGGTGCTACATTTACCCTGGACCTGTAAATTAAATACTACAAGTGGGCTTGCAGCACTTGTTGTGCCACCCTCTTAAGCAGTCTTGAAAACCAGTTTCATGCCTTCAATTGCAAACTGTGGATGTTGTTTTAAACCTATTTCAACCTGGCAATAAGTAATCCCAGGGTAGGCCCTAAATAGCCCACAGGGCACGGTGCAATGTTTTGAAAAAGTAGGACATATAATTTTAAGTTTAACATGTTCTGATAGTGAAAAACACTTACATTTGTTTTTCACTAAACATAATCCTGCTTCTCTCATAGGATAGCATTGAAGTTACCTCATTACATTTAATAAGCTGGCTGGGTGGGAGGGTGGATTTAGGCACAGCCCCACTTACAGTGGAATAGGCTTTGTCCTGCCTTAACACAAAGAATTGCATACCCCATGTAGTTAGCCTGGAGCCAGGACAGAGGAGATAGGAATCCTAAGCACTTCCAAGCAAATCCTCTACAAGTTTCTCTCACTTCAAAGAATGTACCAGGTATAAATATTTGACCTCACACAGCAACTACTGTGGCCCATCACAGCGCTTACCCTGTGAACCAGTTCACCTGTGACAATGTGTCATGGCTCAACAAGAAAAAAACCGGCATCTTAAAAAACTCAAGAGATTATGGAGTCATTAGGATTTAGCCTTGGTATCAAAAATCATCACTGTCAGATTGAATCTGACAGCTTTGAAAAACAGACCCAAATTCTTCAGTACACTTTTGGACGTGTAGAAGACTCTGCCAGGAAGAAGGATGCTGTGCTGCTGAAAGGACTACATTCTGCCGGACTACTGTCCTGAAATACTGCTCCCTGATGTGCCTACCTGCAACCTTCTTGCATGCGTGAGAATGACTGGACTTGCAGCTTGTACCCAGGACCAGCAGAGTGATTCCAATTGCCAGTCTCTTGTAACCAGCATCCGTACTCTGCAACTGTGAGTCTTACCCTGCCAAATGGTGCCTCCCTAGGCCCTTGGAAGTGGGCCTGAAGGCATTCTGGCAGCATATCTTTGGAACAAGCAGAACAGACACATCTCCTCTGCTGTGCAACCCTGAGCAGAACCTTTGCTGCATTGACTTTCCTGCCACCAGAACTTCACACTGCAAGCTCTAATATTCTTGTAGCCTTCCGCTGCAGAATGCATCCTCGACTTAGTACTTTGCATTGCAAACACCCCTTTGCCAACAGCCTCCTCGATGATGATGACCTTGCATGCAATACCCCAGAACCAATGCTATGCAATGTGTCTCTAACCTAGATCTCGCATTGCCTCGGCTGTCCAACACATCTTTGATGTAGGACCACGCAACACTCCGAAACTAGGATTAAATACTCTTTTTCCGTGGCTCTTTGCAGCCCGACTGTGCTGCTTCGCTGTCTATCTGAACTTGGGAATTTGTCCTGGTCCAGTATAACTAGATAAACACAGTTGGAGCTTTTGTGCTTTTTGGGGCAATTTTTGTTGTTTTCTCTTATTTTATTTATTAAAATGTACGCTATTTTTGTAATATGATGTGGGGTCATTTTTTTGTTGTTCTTTCACGTTGTTACTGTTTGAAGTGTTGCACGAAAACTCTGAGTTAAGTCTGACTGGTCTGTGCCAAGCTAACAGAAAGTTGAGGACAAGATCATTTATGGTTTCCTTATGAATTCACCCAGGAAGGAGGATTGTAGATTCTGCTTAAGTGGGGTGTTACCCCTTCAACAGTAACCCAATTTCAAACAACTGTGTTGCACTGTCAGGATGTTCCACCATATGAATAATGTTCTGAAAATTGATTTTACTGCAATCATCACTTTAACAAAGGACTTCATCAGTGAAGTGCAAAGAGCACACATATGGGGAGAACCAAGCAATGTCAAATAATTCCACAATTGTCAGTAATAAAAATAAAAGCCAGAGGAGAACCCGTTTTCCAGAACTCTAATCTGTATTCCAGAATCTGTCTTTCATAATTTATTCCTACTTCTGAATTAGCAAGTTGACACTATCTCAATCTAGAAACATCTGATTTCTTTAGTTTGGTTCTAAGAAAATATGGAACTGCTACTAGATGTACTCATGAGTTTCAGGCTGAAGACAAAACTATGTGACGAGGTACATTATAACTTTGGGCTCTGGACATTCAATTTGACATCCTTTTGCAGTCCATGTCAACAAGCTCAATAACCATCTACATGTGGTTCTGTAGCAAGGACATGTTTTCCTACATGTCCTTCTGAAATGACGTAGCAGAATAGTGCTGAAGATGAGACATCCTGCACTACCATTCTCTCCTGAGTGGCTATCCCCCCTGAAAACAATGCTTTGCCCAGGCAGCAATAGAACGTTTTTAGGTCTCGACTACAGCATTGCTTTAGCAATGCTTGATGGTCGAGATTATAGTAAGGCTTTAAAAAGTCTACCCAAACTGCAGATCAGGTACAGTTCATGTGAGGCGGGCTCGTGCACATCGCACACCATCGGCATCAGACTCAGACTTCACAGAAAGCCGCTCTCCCGCCCCCTCCATGCAATTCCAGAGCTTATTCTAAAGGATCCTTTGCTTGCACTCCCCCTCCCTTCTCCTCAGCTTTAACCAGGCTCCTTTATTTGTACTCCCCCCCGCCCTTCTCATCACCTCTATCAACATTACTTATTTACTCGTGCACAGCTCTTTCTTCCAACTAGACATTTTGTTCACTTTGGAGGTACCTTCTTTTATAAAAGCTGGTAATTTACAGATAAACGGCAAGTAGTGCAGGGGAGGAGGGGTGGACAGATTGTGCTCGGCCTCTCTCACTGTTTTTATTGCTTTCGGCTAGTACATACACATGTTGTTTTGCAATTGTTTGTTATTTCAAATAGCCAATGAGTACAGTGCATTTAATCCGTCTCCTGGTATATCAGTGATTGGCTCGGCTGGGGTTTCTACTGAAAACCGATAAACAAAACACCTCAAAATGTGTGTTGAGCGAAAGAGGGGCGGATTAGTTTGTACTTGATTGCTGCTCGTTATTGTTAATGCAACGTACACTCGCTGCCTCTGCACAAGTACACAAGACACTGATTGTGAGCCTCTATGCCTATATGACATTTATGACTCCAGTAATTCGCATTAAATCAATATTCGGTATACCCTTTTAGATTGTTTTAGATATTTCAGGGTTTTGGTAAAGTGCCAGAGGCTGCTGCCAGCCGCCTCAGGGCTCTTTGCGAGGAGGCAGGTGCAAAGACTGAGCCCGGATTGGTTGCGTGAGCCAGTCTGCGCCACAGACACAGATGAACTTCCCTACAATGCTAATTTTAGTTAGCCAGTCAACAATCTAATTACTGCTTTATATAGTTCTATTCACATATCTATAATTACGTGGGGTTTGAAAAGGAGTCCTATCCTTTGTTACAAGGTAGAGAGGACAGAGCTATTACAATGTGTTCTAGTATCTATAAAAGAAAATTAGACATGATAATGTTACCATCGCAATATAGAAGTCAACTGAAAATATGTCAATGTACTTGTAAAGAGCAGATGGCCACCGTAATTGTGTGATTACTAGATACAAATAAAAAAACAGTTTATTGAGATTACAGGAGCTCAGCAAGTGGTATTTATATGTTTGGACAAGCGAGTGGGCTGTTAATTAGATAGGAGCCCCCGAGGGGTTCAAGAATACCTACTTAGGTGCAACTGCCCCCACAGTGGTAGACTGCAACGCAAACGTGAGTGCTGCAAACAATATCTGACTTAAAGCACACTGGTGTTGGTTCATGTCTCTAGATGCTCATGCAGATATTTCAGGTTTCTTGCATAACTTTGATACACTAGACTGCTGCCCCAAAGAAGATTTTTTTCAAAAGGCCATTTTTAGGTCTCGTTTTAGACAACGCACATGCGTTGTCTGCAAGACTTTGTAAAGGGACTTTCAGAAATGCTCCCAAAGGCTTTTCCTGGCGAATTGGCTACAGTGCATGTGTGGGAGCGCGTGCACATCGCCCTCATTCTATCTATTGCCCTCACTCTATCTATCTATCTATCTATCTATCTATCTATCTATCTATCTATCTATCTATCTATCTATCTATCTATCTATCTATCTATCTATCTATCTATCTATCGCCCTCACTCTATCTATCTATCGCCCTCACTCTATCTATCGCCCTCACTCTATCTATCTATCGCCCTCACGCTATCTATCTATCTATCTATCTATCTATCTATCTATCTATCTATCTATCTATCTATCTATCTATCTATCTTATCTATCTATCGCCCTCACTCTATCTCTCTATCTATTTATCGCCCTCACTCTATTGATCTCTCTATCTTTCTATCTATCGCCCTCACTCTATCTCTCTATCTATCGCCCTCACTCTATCTTTCTATCTATCTATCGCCCTCACTCTATCTCTCTATCTATCGCCCTCACTCTATCTTTCTATCTATCTATCGCCCTCACTCTATCTATCTATCTATTGCCCTCACTCTATCTTTCTATCTATCGCCCTCACTCTATCTCTCTATCTATCGCCCTCACTCTATCTTTCTATCTATCTATCGCCCTCACTCTATCTCTCTATCTATCGCCCTCACTCTATCTTTCTATCTATCTATCTATCGCCCTCACTCTATCTATCTATCTATCACCCTCACTCTATCTATCTATCTATCTATCTATCTATCTATCTATCTATCTATCTATCTATCTATCTATCTATCTATCTATCTATCTATCTATCTATCTATCTATCTATCTATCTATGTATCTATCTATCTATCTATCTATCCATCTATCTATCTCACTCTATCTATCTACCTATCTATCTATCTATCTATCTATCTATCTATCTATCTATCTATCTATCTATCTATCTATCTATCTATCTATCTATCTATCTATCTATCTATCTTTCTATCTATCGCCCTCACTCTATCGCCCTCACTCTATCTCTCTATCTATCTATCGCCCTCACTCTATCTTTCTATTTATCGCCCTCACTCTATCTATCTATCTATTGCCCTCACTCTATCTATTTAACGCCCTCACTCTATCTATATCGCCCTCACTCTATCCATCTATCTATCTATCTATCTATCTATCTATCTATCTATCTATCTATCTATCTATCTATCTATCTATCTATCTATCTATCTATCTATCTATCTATCTATCTATCTATCTATCTATCTATCTATCTATCTATCTATCTATCTATCTATCTATCTATCTACCTATCGCCCTCACTCTATCTATCGCCCTTCCTCTATCTATCTATCGCCCTCCCTCCCTCTATCTATCTATCGCCCTCACTCTATATATCTATCGCCCTCACTCTATATATCTATCGCCCTCACTCTATCTATCGCCCTTCCTCTATCTATCTATCGCCCCCCTCCCTCTATCTATCTATCGCCCTCACTCTATATATCTATCTCCCTCACTCTATATATCTATCGCCCTCACTCTATCTATCACACTCTAACTATCTATCGCACTCTATTTATCTATCACACTCTATCTATCTATCACACTCTATTGCATCACCACAGCATCCCTCAGCACCACCACAGCATCACTCAGGGGCACCATAACATCACTATGCGCTACCACAGCATCACTGAACACCAAAGCATTACTCGTCGCCACTAAATATCACTCAGTGCCACCACAGCATCAATCTGTGCAACAATTCAACAACAACTGGTTCAAATATGTTCTCTCAATGTTTTAAGCTTCATTACAAATGTCAAAAAAAGATGTTAATATTTCACTTCTGTTCTTGGATTTTCGTTACAATAAAATATACTGAACATAATCTTCACAAAAGATATTTACAAAACTTTAAGCTATTACCATTATAAATTACAATAACTTTTATTTAAGTATTAATTATTTAAAAAAATTAAAAGCCATTGATATTTGTAATATCAATACATTTAAGTCGCGTAAATACGACACATATTGCATTACAAAAGCTATAGCTGTCACATTTGCGAAAGTTATAACTATTGGCATTGTAAATGACAACGCTACTAATTTCACTATTTTAAAAACCAACACATAAATAAAAAAATTGTCATTTACACTAACAGTAGCTCAAACCTTCCTAATGCGAGACCTATTGCATTGCAAATGCTTGTTTCATTTAGTTGCACCTTTCCCACCATACTCCAAAGCAGAATATTTAAAAAGGTGACAATTGAGGCCCATATGCACAAACTCCTTAAACAAACTCTCTCATCCAACAGTCCTCCACACTAGCAACAGTGACAGAGTTCGAGGTTAATGAATTCTCACGCGGAATGACATGTTAACTTGCAGCAATGGCACTGTTCCGTTACACATAGGGCTGATATGCCCTCAGGCAACAGATATACATGCTATAGTACGACATCTAAGGAAATCAAAAGGGGGAGTGAAGAGGTGGTGCCGATGGGCACCGAGGTGGGCACGTCCTCCTCTTAACAGGGATTCAGGTCAATCAAACAAGGGCCACCTCACATTGGGTGGGTGTATATCCGGATGTCATTGGAATACACCTTCTTTGTTAAAATACCCCTCACACACCAAAAGGGCCCTTGGTGTCATGCTTCATCATCGGGGTCTTCCCGTCCCGCTGCGGGGCGGGGCAGTGCTGCGACAAGCGGATACGCCGGAGCACCTTTAGATGGAAGTGCTATGTGTTGGGAGTGAGTGTCAGTGGGGTCAGGAGTGGGCTTCCGTGGTAAGCAGCAGACGAAGGAGGAAGCACAAGCGTGCAAGGGGCTCATTGGGACCCCACTATACCCTTCTGTCAAAAGCTGGCTCATGAGGCATTGATTCCTCCATTGATAAGCATACTACATTATCAGTGTGGTAGCATAAAAGTGTTGTAATTATTAATTATATTTACACACATAGTCTCCTTTTTTTCACTTTTTTGTATATACACTTTTTCTACCTTTGTGGAGAAAACACTAGTGAGTGACAGGGGGATCTCCCCCAAGGTCCTGACGAAGAGGCCCTGCGCCTCGAAACATGTTGACCCACATAGGAGAGAGAGCCCATTAATCAGCTCCATCTCTCCGCTTCACTTTTCTTTTAACAATACCAGCCAGTGTTTAATAAAATTTCTTTTTTCCACTAGGCCAGGTATTTTTTAACAACTCACTAACATATCACTCCTGACCCCACTGACACTCACTCCCAACACATAGCACTTCCATCTAAAGGTGCTCCGGCGTATCCGCTTGTCGCAGCACTGCCCCGCCCCGCAGCGGGACGGGAAGACCCCGATGATGAAGCATGACACCAAGGGCCCTTTTGGTGTGTGAGGGGTATTTTAACAAAGAAGGTGTATTCCAATGACATCCGGATATACACCCACCCAATGTGAGGTGGCCCTTGTTTGATTGACCTGAATAGTACGACATCTATACATAAAAGTCTATGATGTCCTCCAGGAGAGATTTATAGGGGAAACAACATAATCAGAGTGCCTAACAAAAGTAATGCACACAAATAAAAGGTGTTCTTTTTTGCCAGAAGCTAGTTATTAACAAATAATTAAAAAAACACTATACTAACTAAGGAAGAGACCATTGGGTGAAATATAAAAATATATTTATTTAACAAAAACAACTCATTTCACCCACAACACCCAAAGTAGAGCCACAATCACTCCTTAAACGCTGAAAAAAAAATCTAAACTAACCATTCCCCAACTCATCTGACTCGCACCACCTGCAACAGGACCACTCACCACACTAAACACTAAAAACACTAAACTATCCTCTTCCCCAACTCATACCAGTCACACTGCCCACAGAAACCTTCCCCTTCCTAAATCCTAAAAACAGAAATCTTTTGCCTTCCCAACACATTCCACCGACACCACCACCCACAGACCCACCCACCTAATGAAAACAACACTCTAAAAAGCATATTATTTTTCTTATCTCCTCTTGGCTCTATCTTATATCTGCCAGGCGTTCCATCACATTATGAATGAGGATCTAGGTAGGTGTGAGAGCAGGATGTATGTTGGGAGCAGGGTATTGTGGCACAGCTGTGTGGTACAGCTACGGTGCTGATGATGAGCCTCAAGTTATCACTAACTTGTAGATCTAAATTATGCTTCAGGCACGATCTGGAACCTACTAGTCTTATTCCCTGTCGACAGTGTTGCACACATCAAGACTCTGCTTGAGAGGTGCATCGATTAGCCACCAAAGATGGCGGATGCAGTGTTACTAAGTGCCCAACCCAATTCCCGAAATCATGCACCATCCTGCATTGCCCAGCTTTGTTTCATATTTACTAATACCCCAACATCCAAAACAAAACTATGTGGACTGATCTGTTGGTGGCAAGCCTCTGGAGCAACTGAGGCACAGTGGGTGTGTGGTCAGTGTTATCAGCTAGCAGTAGAGGCATATCTGGAGGGGGGTCCACTGGCGGCTGCTTAAGGCCTGTTTTTGCTGACTGGCAGTCTCCCATCTCTTTGGACATGGGGCTGCACTTAGATCTCCGTCAGTGCCTGGTGCCATAGGCGTCTCCCGTGGGGCACCGGTCAACGATAAGTTGGTCAGTCTGACTTAGATCTCTGGGGCAGGCACCTTTAGTCCCTGCTCACCCCTCTCCCCCCCCAGAGCCTCTGGTCTGTTGCAGTGCCTGGTGTATATCATGTGGGAGGGGATGCCCCATGTGCTGCTGGAGACTCCCTGATCCCAAGATTCTTCTGCAGGAATAAGGGAATCAAGCGAATTTAGATGTGACACTCCAGCACTAAATGCGGCACAGTCTATTAAATGAAATAGTCGATCCTACTGTACATCAAAGATAAATGTTCTTCAGTGTTTCACCGTCCTTGTATATCCAACATCACACTCAAAGCAATAAAAGTTTGATAATGTGGCCGACATGTGAGTTCTGCTAGAGATAAAACTCTGAACCAGTGGTCTCTGCTCACATCATAGTACTAGAAAACCAGGATTAGACCAGAACAGCTGTGTGGGTTGAATTGTCTGTGCGTCCATGGCATTTATAAATTCATGCCCAATGCTCTGCTCCAGTTGGGACAGACCCATTTACCTCTATGAATATGCTGGCGGGCTGGCCACATCGACTGGCTCCAATGGCATCATAATGTAGGCTATCCAACACTTTCACACAGCACTTGAAGAATAAGAGTCTTGCAGTCAACTTGAGGTAGCACTGCTACACTAGGATCTACTACATATAGATGACAGAGTAATTCAGGCGTAGTGCAGAGTATCAAAGTAGGAAAACGGAGTACACATACTACAAACAATTTCTCATCTCATTGCAACTGCCAAAAACCTTGCTGAGAGAGCAGAAGATGAAGAGCGCCATGATTCAAAGGGCCACATAAGGTGCACCACTCTGTGATTTCTGGTTTCCCAGAGGGAATAGAGGAACTTCATCCAGATTTACTCCTTGAGCGCAGTCCCAATATTTTGTCATTGAACAAACTCACCGGACGCTGCTTCCAGTGTCATGACTGCTAAGATCTTAAACTATAGACACCATGATCAGACCTTTCGGACATTATGAACTCTTGGTGAAATTTATCATAAATCTCAAGTTATTAGAGTATTTCTAGACTAAATAAGACCAACGCACAGTGCACTTTGTCACGGACCCTTGCCCGAGCACGAGCACATCGCACTTTCTTTCGGACCCTTGCCGGCCCTGTCATTAGGGGCTACACTGCGTGAGAGGAGCTAGAGCCCATAAGTACTTCGAAGCAGTGGTGCAGTGCGGGGTGAGTGCGAGGCTCGGCCGGGTGAAGACCGGGCCGTCATAGACTGGATAAGGCCGGCCCACCCCTCTTGGCCTGTTCATTTTATATATTGTCCACTTTTTCTTTGGGGCAGGGGTGAGTCTCTCCCTTCTGCAGGCATTGCGGCCTTTGCATGAAGGCGAATAATCTTATCTAGAGTATAGCTACAAATTACTTTGTTGACAAGATAAGGCCCCGTGAATTAAAAATAAATGAGTCTTAAACACTGGCTGGAAGTGGAACTCAGTATATATTTTTTAGACCAAGGGCTGCCTCATAATTTCTGATTTGGTCTTAACAGAGAGACGTCGTGGTCCCCAAGACCACCGGGACAAACAAACTGAGAATTAAAATATAACACGTTTTTTAGCACTCCTTTGCCAGTTTGAAAGATGGGAAAGAGAAAGGTTGTGGCTTTACCAAAGCCTGCAGGGGGGCCAAGTCAAACATTAATGAACTACCTAATAGGGGCGATGGTGGCCATCGAAAAACAGATTAACTCTGTGGAGGAGACTTAGGGGCCGATCAGCCCACCATCGCTGGTGAAAAAAGGGACCGCCCGCAATAGGTGCGGCGGTCCCGCAAAATAAATTAGGATGCGCCTGCCACACTGGCGGGCGCATCCTGTATGTTTACATTGTGGCGGGTGGCAGCACCCACCACAATGTAAAAATACATGCTTTACATTTACTGTGCGGTGCCTGCCACCTTGTACATGCAAATCTGGGGGGGGTACCATAGGTACCCCCCACATGCAGCTAATTTGGCAGTGGGAATATTCAGGGTGATGGAGGGAAATCCGCGACCCCCGGGCCGGCAGTCCTCAATGCCAGCCCGGCGGTCGCGGATTTCCCGCCAATTGTTAATCGGCCCCTTTGACTTTAGAAAAACAGGGGGAGGGGTGGTATTGATTACTGGGAACTCAGCAGGAAAGAATGATTATGAATGTCGGACTGAGGTTTTAAATGGCCCATTACACTTGAATGGTTGTGTCCAACACGTGTCTAATCATCTTTAAGTTGGATTGGAGAGCAGGAATGTGATTTGCAACCACCATCAATGTGCCCCAGAGATAGACCTAAAAATTGCTGAAGATAGTTATATAGAAATCAGGCAGGAACCATTAAAAAACACAAACAAATGGCTAAACTAGGCAAAACACCTGCACTTATCGAGTGCTCTCATTCCGTTTCTTAATAAAGTTTTATTGAGACTCTTGCAGTGCTCTTATTTAATATAGTGGGAATAACCTAGAGGTTAAGAGGGTCCCACGGGGCCTGTGAATATATACTATTCCAGCCTACGAGAATCCTGATCCCCAGTTTCTCCAAAAATGGTCAGAGCATACTGCTGACTCTTGCCAAGGAATGTTATTTATTTTAATGCGAAAGCCCGGGAAGCAATAGAAGAGCTGAGAGGTAGGACTGCCTGGCGAGAAAGATAAACAAGATTCGCTCAAAGAAGCAATGAAAAAACGTCTCAAGAGCTATGAAAGTAAAATCAGAACACGCAAACAAGAGAAATTTGAATGGGACAAACAAGATTATGCCTCTGGAAGAATTTTAACGTTTGCTATGAAATTCGATGCTCCACGTAGAGCCCTGCGAACAAAAGTGGTTCGGCAGGCCACCTTACATCAAGACACTTCAGAGTCTGAAGTAACAACACTGGACCAGTCAGAGGATGAAACAGGACCGGGTACTACATCGGGCAGCAAACCTGCGTTTTTTCATGATGAGTTTCAGGTGATACGACAGTCGTGGCAGCGCAACACGTGAGGAAAACCACCAGAGCCAAGAAACGGAGGAAAACAAGGAGAGAGGGATACTGGTGCAAAAGGGTACGGCTCTCCAATGGTAACCAGGAGCAAGAAGAAATTCAACAAACGGCGCTGAACTATTCTGCATCGGATAACCTCACCATCAACAATTTGACCCCACGTATTTTGACCAAAATTGAGGAAGACGTGTTACGGTTGGGATTTACCTTTTGTCCTAAAGCGAGATTTGAATATACCCAGACACGCATTGATCTGTTTAAATTTACCAGAAAAATGAAATTACACAAGTTCTTTAAGATTCACCCGAAAAGAACGGAGGGTCGAGGGGAGGTTGATCCCCAACGAGAAACGGATGCCTTGCTGGGACGTGATATCCTAGCAATACAGATTTTGGAAGGTCTACGGGAAGAAATAGATGGCCCATTGGAAGATGAAAACCCGGCTGGGTTTTTAGGTATAGAACAAAGGAGAATCACCACGCCATTCAGGCCAGTATCTACTTTTCTTCCACATATGCCAAATGACATTATTGACACTTTCTCGGATAGAATCACACAGGATCTGATAAAATTGTGTGAATGTAATGAAGATTCACTGAATGAATATGAATGTAATTTCACAAAGGAACAGTATATGGCTATTGATGGGCTCAGGAAAGACACTTCTATAGTCTTGAAGTGCTCTAATAAGGGAGGGAATATTGTGTTACAGACTGTTGATGCATACAATAAAGATGCTTTACGCCAATTGAATAATGAGAGTCCTTTCTCAGAGTCAAAAGGGATGTATATATGAAAAGCATTACTGACTGCCATGCAATGTTTAAAAAGTGGTATGAGAAGGGATGATAGAAACAGAAGAATATCTATTTTTAAGAAGGCTAAATCCTGTGACACCGTGTTTTACCATCTCCACAAGGTGCATAAAAATGCCCTCTTACCCCAAGGATGCCCATTGTTTCATCACAAGGTAGCCTCCTAGAACATATTTCGATATACATTAACCATTTCCTCTCTGAACTCGTAGTCAAACTAAGGTCGGACACTAAAGATACCAAAGATATTCTGGGCCAACTAGACAGAGTGGTTGTATGTGAAGGGGATTTGATGATAGTGATGGATATCTCTAGTCTGTACACCAGTATAGCTCACGAACAAGGGTTAGATGCCATACGATTTAATTTGAAGAATCGAGTACTCAAACACTTGGAGCATAATACAATGCTCATAGAGTTTTTGAGTTTTTGCTTGACTAATTATATCTTCCTCTTCCAAGACCAGCATTTAAAACAAATGTCTGGGACAGCCATGGGAACCTGCTTCGCCCCCAGCTATGCAAATTTATTCGTGGGCTGGTGGGAGGAGCAGGTGGCCTGGGCTAAAGACAAGAGTCCATGGACTGATAAGCTTGTTACATGGCACAAGTATATAGACGATCTTTTTATCATATGGAGAGGAACTAGAGAAACAGCTGAAGAATACATACAGACGCTAAATAACAACAAGTTCAATTTGGAATTCATGGCAGAGATTAGTGCCAGCTCAGTGAATTTCTTGGACTTGGAAGTGGTTGTGATTGACAACAAAGTTTGTACAAAACTGTATCGGAAACCCACGGTGGACAATTATATTCTACATGCCCAGAGTGGGCACCCTGCAAAACTTATCAACAGCATCCCTTATGGGGAATTGCTTCGTATAAACAGGAATAACACCAGAGAGGTGGATTTTACGAAGTATGCGGGTGAAAGCATAGAGAGGTTCCGGGTGAGAGGGTATGGTGAGCCGACGTTGAAGGGAGCTTTGAAAAGGGTGAAGTTGCAGTTAAGAGATAAGCTTCTAGAGAACAAAGTGAAGGAGAAGGACAATAAAGGTGGTTTTCGGATGATTACCACCTTCTCCAAAGATGCAGATAAATTGAGAAGCATGTGCAGGAAACACTGGGGTTTTCTCAAAATGGATCCAGTGATTGGAATGGATATTCCAAAAAACCCATTGTTGACTATTCGAAAAGCCAGGGCCCTCCGAGATACAGTCACTAGTAGTTTTCTCAAGAGAATTGCACCAAAGGCTTTTGGCAAGGAGTTGAAGGGCTACTACCCCTGTGGTAAATGCAAGGCATGTGTGGGCAGCAAAAAAGTTGTAACCTATCAGGTTCCAGGGGTAAAGAAATTGAAACAAATTAACAAATTTGTCACCTGTACTACCCCTTATTCTGTGTACTGTCTGGTTTGTCCCTGTGGTCTTAAGTATATTGGGAGCACCATCCATCAGACAAAAATACGGGTGCTCGAATATGCCAGGGCTATAAAAAATGGGGATATGACCTACCCGGTGGCGCGCCACTTTAAAACATTTCACACAGGTGAAAGAAACCTTCTGATCTTTTTCATTTTGGATCATGTACCAGCCAACCCCAGAGGGGGAGATAGGGTGATGAGCCTTAGGAGATTAGAATCAAGGTTCGTTATCGATCTCCAAACTATGGGCCCTATTATGATGGCGGACGGACTTGCGTCCGTCCGCCACCCCTGAGTAAGAGGGACCGTCTGCATGGGCAGCGGCGGTCGATCCATGGCAATTAGGATGTGATCGCCACCCTGGCGGTCACATCCTGTATTTTTTACATTGCGGCGGGTACTGCTTGACGCAGCACCCGCCGCAATGTAAAAAATGAAAGCAGTGCATTTGCATGCACAAAGCGGCAGGCACAGCGCGGTGCCTGCCGCTTCGTGCACGCAAAGGCAGGGGGGTACCATTTTAGGTACCCCCCATGTGCACCCCTCTGCCCCCCTTCACCCAAGGGGCCCGCAACAGACCCCCGAAGTGAATGTCTGTATGCTTTTCCACGGCGGAAAAGCCGCCGCAGAAAAGCATGTGATTCCCTCCGTCCTAATATGGCTGGCGGTGTCTGATAGACACCGCCGGCCATGTTAGTGCTTTACCGCCGCGGATGGAAGGCGACCGCGGCGGAAAAGCTGCGGACGGAATTCAAGACCCACCAGCATCCTAATTTGGCGGTGGGTCTGTGGAGGCTCCGCAGCAGCGGTTTTCCTGCATCTTCCGGGCCGGCGTTGGTTTCCGCCGGCCCGGAGGATGCGGGAAAACCGCAATCATAATCAGCCCCTAAGACTCCAGGGGGTTTGAATTTGCACGAAGAACTGGAGGTACATCTGGGTGAATAACTGTAGATTGTGTTTTTATGACTGTGGTATCTAACCTTGCTCTTGTGAAAAACTGTTATAAGAAATATTTGCTGAACAATATTCAGGGGATGTGGTGGGTAGCTATTATTGAGTGGAATTTTTTTAAATACATCTGGTTATATTTGTGTTCAACAGAGAAGAGAAGTAATATAGGTTAGGTGTGCAGACTAATAATATGTGCCCATCTGTGGGCAGTGTTGAATGTTAGAAAATGGACATGGTTAGTATACTATCTTGGACTATGTTATTCCCACTATGTTAAATAAGAGCACTGCGAGAGTCTCGATAAAACTTTATTAAGAAACGGAATGAGAACACTCGATATGTGCAGGTGGGATTTTCTACAAGTTGGTGCCCATATGTGGGCTTAATATTGTACATTGATAAGCGGTACATAGATGCACTGTATCGGCTTTATATATTGCCAGATAGCATGTGTTCATTGTGAAAATATGTGAATATGTCATTGATAACAACTTTGTGGCATTTTCTTATTGTTTGCACATTCATATATGTCTGCCAAAAAATGGCAGTGCTGTCCTTCTTCTCTTCTCATTGTTGGTGAATGTGAATAGACATAAAAAATGACCGTTTCGGTTGCGCCATACCACCATTGAGAAAGGTGTCAGCCGAAACGCGTATGGACACCGTAAGCCCCGAAAATAAAATCTTGGGACTCGCCACCACGAGTGCTTTTCTTTGTGTGGGAGTGACACGAAGTGTGGAGCAGTAATATATATATATCTATTAAGCATGTGCGGGAAATCCGTTCCGCTCGTGGATTTCGTGGATTTTCGGTAAATCCGCGATCCGCGAACTCCCGCGAATTTACTGAAAATCTGCAAAATCCGCGAGCGGCAGATTTGGGGGGCAAGAGTTCAAGCCTGTTGAACTTTTAACTATGTTAGGATGGCGCCGGCAAGCTGCCAACGCCATCCTAAAATAGTTACTAAGTTAGCTTCAACAGGAAGCACTAATAGATAAAATAAAGCAGGTGCTCGAACTGCTTTATTTTATCTATTAGTGCTTCCTGATGAAGCTAATTTAGTAACTATTTTAGGATGGCGCTGGCAGCTTGCCGGCGCCATCCTAAAATAGTTACAGCAGCCCATAAATGTGAGTTTTGTTGAGGATGGGCAGGTGTGCGTTCTCCCCATATCTATCGAGGGAAATTACCTATGATGCTTGATGGAGGCCTTTGCATTATTGACTATCACGAGCTCAATCCCAGTGCAGTTCCTGTGACCACGAGCTTCTCTGATCCGTGCCTGTCCTTTTATGCACACAAGAGACATGTGAACTCGAGGGACCCCAGTGCTCTTCGGTGTGATGGCAAAGTTAATCAGCCCCCCCAAAAATGTGAGTTTTGTCGAGGCTGGGCAGGTGTGCGTTCTCCCCATATCTATCGTCGGAAATTACCTACGATGCTTGATGGAGGCCTTTGCATTATTGACTTTCACGAGCTCAATCCCTGTGCAGTTCCTGTGACCACGAGCTTCTCTGATCTGTGCCTGTCCTTTTATGCACACAAGAGGCATGTGAACTCGAGGGACCCCGGTGCTCTTCGGTGTGATGGCAAAGTTAATCAGCCCCCCCAAAAATGTGAGTTTTGTCGAGGCTGGGCAGGTGTGCGTTCTCCCCATATCTATCGTCGGAAATTACCTATGATGCTTGATGGAGGCCTTTGCATTATTGACTTTCACGAGCTCAATCCCTGTGCGGTTCCTGTGACCACGAGCTTCTCTGATCCGTGCCTGTCCTTTTATGCACACAAGAGGCATGTGAACTCGAGGGACCCCGGTTCTCTTCGGTGTGATGGCAAAGTTAATCAGCCCCCCCAAAAATGTGAGTTTTGTCGATGCTGGGCAGGTGTGCGTTCTCCCCATATCTATCGTCGGAAATTACCTATAATGCTTGATGGAGGCCTTTGCATTATTGACTTTCACGAGCTCAATCCCTGTGCAGTTCCTGTGACCACGAGCTTCTCTGATCCATGCCTGTCCTTTTATGCACACAAGAGGCATGTGAACTTGAGGGACCCCGGTGCTCTTCGGTATGATGGCAAAGTTAATCAGCCCCCCAAAAATGTGAGTTTTGTCGAGGCTGGGCAGTTGTACGTTCTCTCCATATCTATCATTGGAAATTACCTAGGATGCTTGATGGAGGCCTTTGCATTATTGACCTTCACAAGCTCAATCCCTGTGCAGTTCCTGTGACCACGAGCTTCTCTGATCCGTGCCTGTCCTTTTATGCACACAAGAGGCATGTGAACTCGAGGGACCCCGGTGCTCTTCGGTGTGATGGCAAAGTTAATCAGCCCCCCCAAAAATGTGAGTTTTGTCGAGGCTGGGCAGGTGTGCGTTCTCCCCATATCTATCGTCGGAAATTACCTATGATGCTTGATGGAGGCCTTTGCATTATTGACTTTCACAAGCTCAATCCCTGTGCAGTTCCTGTGACCACGAGCTTCTCTGATCCATGCCTGTCCTTTTATGCACACAAGAGGCATGTGAACTCGAGGTACCCCGGTTTTCTTCGGTGTGATGGCAAAGTTAATCAGCCCCCCAAAAATGTGAGTTTTGTCAATGCTGGGCAGGTGTGCGTTCTCCCCATATCTATCATCGGAAATTACCTATGATGCTTGATGGAGGCCTTTGCATTATTGACTTTCACGAGCTCAATCCCTGTGCAGTTCCTGTGACCACGAGCTTCTCTGATACGTGCCTGTCCTTTTATGCACACAAGAGGCATGTGAACTCGAGGGACCCCGGTGCTCTTCGGTGTGATGGCAAAGTTAATCAGCCCCCCCAAAAATGTGAGTTTTGTCGAGGCTGGGCAAGTGTGCGTTCTCCCCATATCTATCGTCGGAAATTAGCTATGATTCTTGATGGAGGCCTTTGCATTATTGACTTTCACGAGCTCAATCCCTGTGCAGTTCCTGTGACCACGAGCTTCTCTGATCCGTGCCTTTCCTTTTATACACACAAGAGGCATGTGAACTCGCATATAAGCCTCGCCCGTTTGGCCCTGCCCCTCACACTAGCGATGTGCACCGTTTTCCCGCCCGGCCTGCCCTTTACCCACACTTTCCGCAAAATCCGCAAATCCGCAAATTTGCGGATTTTGCGGATCGCGCATTCGCAAATTCGCAAATTCACGAATTGCGAATTCGCAAAATTCGCCCATGCTTAATATCTATATAATTATACCCATTTTCCACACACAACTCTTGGGGAATATTTAAACGATATTATCTTTTCATCTGATCTTGGTTTTGTCAATGATTTTTGCTCTCTGCCAGTCCCCTTCAGTTATAATTTTACCGGTAGAGGGATGTGTTTGACTATTAATTACATCCTTCTGTCAAGTAGGCATTCTACCAGGCTAAGAAGCTTTATCACTCGCAAAAATGCGCTGACAGACCACTTTCCATTAAGCATTACTTTTTTCCCTCCAAATTATGTGATAAACATTAATGGTAACTCAGATCATGTTGTTCAGAATATAGAGGGCTCATTATGATGACGGAAGGCCCGCCACTGCCAGTCATCCAGTGGCGGGCCCTCTGCCATCAGAAAGTGACTTTCCCTGCTGAATTAGGATGGCGGGGGAAATCTGACCGCGACTGTGCCGGGCACAAAGACCACCCGCCACGGATTTGCCACAGGCAATCGTTCTAATTGCCTGGCGAAGCGGTCAGCATCTGTAAAATGGTGGTGGTGACTACCAGGCACCGTCTGCCATATTACAATGCTACATCCCCAACAGCTGGTGTTTGGTGGTGAAACTGCCATTCTCAGGCTGGCGAGGATTGCATTTGGGAGCTCGTTGTGAGCACCCCTGGTGAGGGGGTGGGGTGCCTGGCTGCACTGAAGGGTTACCCATGGTACTCCCCTGCATTTCCATGCACTATGTGGCAGGCACCGAGTGGTGCATGCCACATAGTGCACGGAAATACAAGGCATGTTTTTTTAGCATTGCGGCAGGTGCTGAAGCCAGCAGGACCCGCCGCAATGTTAAATGGCCCAGATGCTACTGCCATGGTGCCGGTCACATCATAATCTGTGTTGCAGGACCGCCACCTTGCAGGCGGCCGGTCCCAGTCACCGCAACAATGGCAGGCGGACTCGAGTCTGCCCGCAATCGTAATGACCCCCTTAGTTCTGAACAAAAAAAATGGCTATTCGTTAGGCTTGCCTATGGTGGACTCAACTGAATTTATAAGGTCACTATTAACAAACTGCAAATCCACCTTTTTAGTTTGTCTTGATAAGACTACCCCCCACTCTGAAATTTTAAAGTCTTTTATGCAGATCACTAGAGAGGTTAGAAGGGCCTTATTCATGGAGAACTAAATATCTCATAACTGGAAACAGGGTTGGTTCGACGCATAATGCACAAAAGCCTATCGTATTTTGAAATAAACTTTACATAATCCTATTAAAAAACCAGAATAAATCACAGGGGAGGTCTATAAACGCGCCCTTAAATAACGTAAAGGCACAATACGAGATGAAATTCAGTCAGCATTGCACAAAGGCACTTTAACAAGAGATAATACAGCTTTTTGGAAGCCAGCAAATGCCCCTTCTTTTGGCCCCTCGAGATATACCAACTATGGAGATAGCCATTGCTGAGGACCAATTGGTGAACCATTATTCAAAAATGTACAACAATACTGTACAAGAAACACCAATGGTTAAGGCCCAACAACCTGAGGAGATAACGTCACTGAACTACTACCCAATTGATGTACACTTTACTTTAGAAGAAGTCAACCGTGCTATTAATGCAAGCTTGGGTGGGAAAGTCCCTGGCCCTGAAGGAGTCCCTATAGACTTCTATAAAATGAAATGTGTCCCTTCTGGGGCCCCCTACTAACACAATTAATAAGAGCATGTTGTGTTTCTGGATCCAAACCAACATGGTCAGAATCTATTCTGGTCCCAATTTTTAAGAAGGGCAACTGTCACAATCCTGTTTGTTATCAACCAATATCACTGTTAGACTCTTTGGTCAAGGTGGTGGGTTGCATCATACTGAATAGACTACAGGTCTGGGCCAAAGATAATGGCATTATAACCGAGCTATAATAGGGTTTCCGATGGAGTCTAGGTACGTTCGAGCAGGGATTAAACGTACACATTATCCTGGGATAGTATACACAAGCCAAGCAGGGGAGGTTATACTTGGCATTTGTAGATCTAACAGCAGCTTTCGACTACATTATACATGTTAAACTATGGAAGATCAAAGAAGATATGGGTGTGGAAACCCTACTTATCGACTTCTTGAGGCAGCTATGTAGTGATGCAAACGTGCGGGTTCGATATGAGACAAGTGGGGAGTGTACAGCTATGTTTACAATACAAAGAGTGGTAAGACAAGGATGCGTTTAGGCTCCTTTTTTATTTACATTGTATATTAATGAATTAGGTAAAGTTTTAGGGAACCAATGCCACAGAATGACAAGCGTTTCATACCTGCCCTATTATAGGCGGACAAGGCTGTCTTGATGTTGCGTACGCAACTGGGGTTTCAAACTGTAGTTTTTCAACATTGATGCACAACTTGGGCCTCAAAGGGAACACCTCCTAAACTTTTATAATGAAATATAGAAAAGATAGCCCAAAATGAGAGACATATTTATCCATAATAACAAGTTAGTATTTACTAAAAGATTTTCTTAACTAGGCATTCTCTTTGACCAGAAGAGGACATGGTCCCAGGCTGTTCAAGTAAGAAAATTATTATTTATGAAAGCCACAGCTGCATTAGCCAACTTTGAAAGAAAATTTGGAAAGATGACCTGTCGTCAAATATTACATTTATAAAGCTAAATGCATCCCAACGGCTATGTATGGTGCTGTCGTTTGGGGCTATGTAGATTCCCAGCTTCTGCAGCTAGTCGAGAATGCCTTCCTCAGATATTTGCTGGCAGTCCCAAGTAGTACATCTACTTATGTATGTCATTCCAAATTAGGGTATCCAGACACAATATCGAGTTGGAAATGTCAACTTATATACATATCGAGTTGGAAATATCGTGACACAGAAATATCGACAGCAAGAATATCGTGGTCAATAATATCCACTTTAATGTAAGAAATATCGTTTTTAGAATATATCAAAGTCAATAATATTGTTGGCAAAATATAGTTATTTAAAATATCCATTTTCTAATTGTAACTGTATTTGATCTATTATTTTTGTATAAGTATTGTTTTTGTTTCTTAATATATGTGTTAAATTTGTAGTAGTAAGCAATTTTATTTTTATTACATTTTAAGTTTCTTAGTTCTGTAGCGGATTGTGATTTTATAGAGTAATAGGGTGCGAAGTAATTTAATTATAATAAATTAATCATTATTTTTTATTTAGTAATATTTATTTACTTTAGATTTTATAGTGGTACTTGTGGGAAGAAATCTATTATTAATTACTTATTAATTGGTTGTTAATTAATATAAATGTATTAATTGGTAATTAGTTATGGTAACTGCAGTTTTTTAGGAAAATACTGTAGGGTTTATAAGGGTAAACAGTGGGAAGTAATTTAATTATCATAAGTTTTGAATTTTATTTAAATGTATTCATATTTATTTAATTTAGATTTTATAGTGCTAATTGTAGGAAGTAATTTATCATTAAATAATTATTAATTGTTTTTTCATTATTATTAATTAATTAATGGCTAATTCATTCTTATTAATTGTGTCATTTTTTTAGGAGTGGGTTGTGGGATTTATAGGGGTAAAGGGTGGGAAGTAATTTATTTTAATTAATTAATACTTATTTGTTAATTAGTGCTAACCAATTAATTAAAATTTAAATATGGCAATAGTGTAATTAATTTTAGATGTGAGTTGTGTGGCTCATACTGGTAAAGAGTGGGAAGTAATTTATTTTAAATTAATTATTAAGTAGTTGTTAATTGATATTAATTTACTATTTTAAAATTAATTATGGAAATTGTGTAATCATTTTTAGGTGTGGGTTGTGGGGTTTATAGGACTAGAAGGTGGAAAGTATTTTATGTTTAATTAAATAATAATTTGTTGATCATTAATATTAATTAACCAATGATAATTAATTAGGGTAATTGTTTATTTTTGTGTGTGAGAGTTTTGGTTTTATAGAGGTAAAGTTTGGGGAGTACATTTTTTTTCTGTTTAGATATTTTTTCAATTAATATTTCTTTAATTAATAGTTAATTATATTAATTATGGAGGTACTTTTTAAAAATGTAGATGTGTGTTGTGAATTGTACGGTGTTATAGGAAATAAAAAAAATAAATTTTTTAATAATTAATGTTTTTGTTTATAAATAATTTCTTATTAAACATAGTTTTTGGTTTGTAAAGTATTTAATATAATATTTCTAGGTATTTCTCATATCTATTTAACAATATAATATGTTTCTAATTGTTAGATTTTTAAATATTTGTATATAGTTTTCATTTTTGTTTAAATTAATAGTTTGTGTTGGCTATATTTTGCTTATTTTTAATTTTGAACTGACTAGAGTGGGAATATTAATTTTCACCCCTCAGCTATCCAACACTTTCCCTATTGTTGCACTAACTGGAGTGGAAATAGTAAATTTACCCCTCCGCTATCCAACACTTTCCCTAGTGTTGCACTAACTGGAGTGGGAATAGAATTTTTTACCCCTCCACTATCCAACACTTTCCCTACAGTTGTACTCACTGGAGTGGAAATAGTAATTTTTAACCCTCCACTATGCAACACTTTCCCTACAGTTGCACTCACTGGAGTGGGGATAGTAATTTTTAATCTTCCGCTATCCAACACTTTCCCTACTGTTGCCCTCACTGAAGTGGAAAATGTAAGTTTAAAGACTTTTAATTAGTTTTTTTATTATATGTTATGCTATTGGTGTATGTATATATATATATATATATATTCACTGAAAAAAACCATAGGTTTCAGACATGTAATATTTCGGAATTAGCATTTAAAAAACCTTAGAAGTTCACTGAAAAAACCATAGGTTTTAGGGGTGTTAAAGTTAGCTGGACATTTCACTCGTATAAAACCATTGAAATTCCCACTAACTATAACTCGCGCACCCGCAATCCACTGCTGATGATGTCACATATTACATCATTCATTACATGGTCAGTGACATCACTGATGACATCACTGATGACATCTCAAATGACATCACTGATGACATCACTGATGACATCATCCAGTGAATGTGGTTTGGTTCGATATTTAAATAAGTATTATATATATAGCAATCTGCCCTGAAGAATGAGTGGATGTAGAAGTGTCTGAATGGAGGATTTAGTAGCAATATGATTAACTGTCTAAGTGACGAATTTCAATTGTCTCACTAAATATATGGGATAGTGATTAAACTGTGTGAATACCTGTATCACTCTATCTCTTGTTGTGTAAACTACTACATAAGTTGGTTACTAGCCATGTGAAAGTCTATATTAGTTATTAATTAGTTAAGTGAGTATTTGTATGGGATAGTCAATGTATGTGTGTGGTTGGGTGGGATGTGTGTGACTGTCCAAAGATGTGTAAATAGTTCATTTAGTAGGTATATGAGGTTAAGAGTGCATGTGGAAACAGTTGTTTGAGTGAGTAAATCTCTTTATGGGTGTGGTAATGAGTAAATATATTTCTGAATGATATATGTCCAACAAAGTAGAAATATAAAAGGCAGTGTATGTGACAGTTGTTGTATATAAATAGGACTCCCGGTTTTATGGTATTTATTTTTTTGCCATTTCTGTCTGTATTTATCCATATTTATTTTTGGGGCATTTTATCTGTATTTATCCACATTTATTTTTTCAGCAATCAAAAGGCAGCGCTGCAGCTAGTATTTTTCCACATTTAAATGGACAATGTACACCGTTTCCCTTTAATTTCTCTTTTATATGGGTGATGTGTGAAAAGCTTCAGACATTTCTTTTAGATTTAAAACAGACCTCACCTATGAAAGATGGGCAGGTGTCACAGTGATAATTTGCAGTAAAATAAATAAGCTGCTGCTGTTGTGCACTCAGGTGGATTGTTCTTGCAGCCACATGTTGTTGCAGATTTAAATAGCACAAACTCGGCATGGTGGTATTTGAGCGCTTTACCTTTCCCCACACATTTCATATTAGGGCACATTCATTTTTGCCAGTCACAGGGAGATTACGTTACAGTACACAGTACACTGCACTGCAAGAGCAACCCGGCCACAAACACATAAAGATTCCAGCCCCAACCATGATTGGCTCAGGGGAACGGCAGCAGGTCAAAAAATACCCTTATTAGAAGGAATCTCCTGCAAATCACAAGCCCTGCAGCCAGTGGCGCAACTAGAGCCACATTTAGTGGGTGGTGGGGGACTGGGAAAACATTTCGGGGGGGGAGCTGACTCTCCCAGCAATAGTTAGATTGGAGATACAGAGGCTCTAGAAGTGGTGACAAAACAACAATGCCTCCTTAACAAGTTAGAGGTATTTTAAAGACCTGTGAAGTACTCAGGTGCGGCTGGCCCAGGAAGCTGACTCAGCTCAGGCAACCACACACGAGGGGGCCCTGTCTGCAGCTGAGGGACGTAGCAAGTCACCTCGGCTGGAGCACGGCAGCACACACAATTTACTAGTATTTAACCGCATCTACATATAAATAAAAGACAAAGGAAAAAAAGTTTTCCGTCTGTATTTATGTGGAAAATTAGGAAAATTGATGTACATAAGCGGCGTTCATTTGCCTTTTCCCACTCCCCTCTCTGTAAGCACCATGAATACCGTAAAATATTGACCGCATCACTCCGCCAGTAAAAGCCCGTGCCCATATGTACATGACAGCCATTTTAGGCACCATGGCCTTTTGCCCGCTCATTGGAATCACCGGATTTCCTTCTACGCTATTTGAACCCCCCCCCTCTCACATGCATAGACCATGAAACCCTCTCCCTCTGCGCGACCCTGCCCTGAAAGGCAACCCTCCTGCTTGACCCACGCAAACCCCCCCCCCCCCCATTTCCTCTTGAAGAGGCATCCTTCGCCTCAGCTGACATAACCCTCCCCAGCTGTACCTGACTGCCCCCGCTCGCTCATGCACGAGTCAATAAGACCTCTCTCTCTCTGTGCGACTCTGTCCTTGGGAGTCACGGCCGCGCCTGACCAACACCCCCCTTCCTTTCATGAATAACCCCTCTGTTGGTAAACCCTCCCTCCGCGATTGACTGTCCACACATGTCCGAGGTCATCGCCTAAGCCAGGAGATACTGTTTACTGCCCCTTATTGTATGGAGTCACTCCTCTTCAAAGGACCCACTATTGATCCTGGCCTCCCCACCCCCTGGGCTATGATCAGGCGCACATATCCTAAAAATCGGCGGAACACTCAGCTGTGTGACTACCCCCTCCTCTTATCGGCAGGTCAAGGGTCTCTATTGTGAATATATGTGAGGTAGGATTGACACGAGGATTACGGGGATGTCTTTTCCTTGTTTCACAATGTCGTTATTGTAATACGGAATGTTTTGTAAGGTATAAAAGGCGATGTCTCAGAACACTTGTTAGAGCACCTCCCGAAAGACACTGTGTTTCGTGTCCGAAATGACAGGCTCTCCTCATGAGTAATAAATCCTGTTCTTGTGATTCCTGCTCCCAGCGCCCGTCTCTTTATTTGGTAACTATTCGGAATGGGAACTAAGAGGCGACTTGCGCCAGCAGCCCGGGCATCGATGGTAATATGGGCTCCTGTTCCACAATTGGCGCCCAACGCGGGGCCCATCAGTGACATAAGGTCCAGTAAGAGAGATCCAGACAATGAGGTGAACATCTAAATGATCGGAGTATACCTGCCTTGAGAGGGCCCTCGTCCGGCTGCCGATTGAATGAACTTCACCGATTCTGAACGGACCTCTCTCGAGTGATCTACTGTCCTGACTGGAATCCCACAGGAATGCTGCATAGAGTAAGAGAACGATCGGGCGCTGGAGGGGGAAGACGAAGAACTATCCGCCTGGTCCGGTCCGGGTAAGATTAAGTAGGGTGTTTTTACGCCTGATTGGTAGGGTGGTTTTATCCATCTGATTGATTGATTGATTGTATTGGAATCGGTATTCAAATACTGATATTGTTGTTATTGGTTCATTTAGCTTTGGTGGCTACTTGAAATATTGGTTCTCTTCTTGAGAACGAGACATTCTCTGTTTGCAAACAGCGGCGAATAGGAACGTTCGTCTCTCTTTGCAGATGGAGAAGGGTAGGTTATGCCCCTTTATGATTCGTCAGGCCTACCTTTCTCCCCACTGATTGTTTGTTATCGATTTTCATCGATTGTTGCTCTTTGAGATATTCTCTGTCTGCAAACAAGAGGAATAGGAATATTCCGTCTCCCTTTGCAAGCAGAGAAGGGTAGGTTATGCCCCTTTATGATTCGTCAGGCCTACCTTTCTCCCCACTGATTGTTTGATATCGATTAATAATCGATTGTTGCTCTTTGAGATCTTCCCTGTCCACAAACAGAGACGAATAGGAATATTCTGTCTCCCTTTGCAGATAGCGAAGGGCAGGTAATGCAGACGTTTGTCCCCGTTGTAATCCGTCATGCCTGTTTTTCTCCCCACTGATTGATTGATTGACTGGACATTGTTGTCCAAGGAATTGTTTGTTTGAGGTATTTTCTGTTTGCAAACAACGTGGAATAGAAATATTCTGTCTAGTCTTTGCAAGTAGTAAAGGGTAGGTTATGCCCCTTTATGATTCGTCAGGCCTACCCACTCCCCACTGATTGACTATTTATTGGGGGTAGCTCACCTGGTCCGCCCAGGAGGCTACCCTAATGGAGGGACATATGCTCCCCACTCATTGACCATTTATTGGAGGTAGCCCATCTGGTCCGTCCGGGAGGCTACCCTAGTAATTGGAGGTACATCATTTGGTCCGTCCATGATGATACCCTAATGAAGGGACATGTGTTCCCCACTGATTGATAATCTAGTTCCACCCCGGACCATTTATTGGAGGTAACTCATCTGGTCCGTCCAGGAGTACCCCTAATGAAAAGGACACGTAAAAATATGAAGTGATCACCGTACCCTGTTAACAGAAACTTTAGCTCGAAACACGCTAAGGAAAGGAAGGAAAAATAAAAGAAATCGGGCTAAGTCAGTAACCCCCTGATGAGCTTTCGACTTCACTAAAAATAAGAAACATTAGGAATAGTTCGTAATAAGAAATGGCGAAAGCTTGACAGCAAGACAGCCACGAGGTAGCTAGGTTCCGTTGCCTATTCCTGCTTCAAACATGTCTGCCTCATTGCCCACCACGTCCAAATAACGGTAACATGAAATAGATACAAATCCATAGACACCTACCTCCATTCCGGAAGCTCCCGGCGTGCAACAGGTCCGCGGTTACGCCCATCCGGAAGGCGAGGCCTCGGCGCGTGCAGAGCAGGGCCTGGCTGGCCGCCGTCGGAGGGGGAGACTGTGGGGCGGACGGCCCGGAGGTCGTGATGGTCTCCCCATTCCCTTCCTTCCTTCTGCCCTGCGGGCCCCGGGGGGGGGGGGATGTCTTGCCTCAGCCACCGACCCCCCCCTTCTTTCGCTTGCCCGATCCGGCCAACATCAAAGTCCGAAGCCAAGGCGAGGTCAGCAGCGCTTCTTTCAGCTATAATGGCTGCAACAACACTCCTTTCTTTTCAATTATGTCCTGAACGGCCCTGGATAGTTGCAGGTAGCCCCGCCAGCGGCAACCCCTGAGAGTGACAAGTAGTCCCGCCACATAGCAACCCCTGAGTTGCAGGTAGTCCCGCCATGACAAGGGGGGGATGTCTTGCTGCCTCCGACCCCCCCCATCTTCATTGCCTGGCACGGCTGTACCAAAGCGCTGGAGCCGAAGAACGGCGCGGGGTCGCTGGAAAGGGGAGGCGGCGCGAACGAGCCTCCCCCACCTCCCTCCAGGTGGAGGCTTCCAGCGACACCCCAACGCTCCTGCTTGAAGAAAGGGTCCATATCAAAAAGCGGGTTTCCTTGCCCGGGACGGGCACACGCCCTGTACTCCTCGACCTTGAAGATTCTAAAAGAGCCGGGGGGGCCGACCTCTCCACGAGGCGCCCCCCGCCCTGTCCTCCGATGGAGCCACGAGACGCCGGTGCACTCCTGCCGGCGCCAGCCTCAGTTTGGAAATGACTAAAATCCCGCAAGGATACAGATTTGTTCAGTTCCGGTGGAACATCAGAATGACCCGGTAGGAAAGATTATTGCCTCCCTCCCCACTTTTGACTGATGGTTCATATCGCTAGTCCGTTACCCCATTGCGAAAAACTTTTTTGAACTGCCAAAAGAGGTTCTGATCCAACCACGAGTCAGTGGAGGCATTCTGACTATACTGGGACCTGCCTGACCTCGCCCAAAATGGCGCCGATACAAAATGAAACTTTCAAACTCCTTGTTCACCCGGATTGCTCAAACATTGATGCTCCGAGATATGTATGCATTTTTTGGACAATGAAGGTCGATAAGATGGATAGTGATTATGTGCTTAGAAAAGAAAGCGATATAAGATAGATATTGATTATGTGTTGGGACAGTGAACTGATTTAGGGTGGGTACTAATTATGTTTGGAAGCAATGAATTGGTATGAAATAAGCACTGATTGAGCATTTGGACAATGAATTGATAAACGTTAGGTCTTGAGTAAATAGTTAGACAATGAGGTAATATTATTGAGAGCTTGAAATCTTGGCATACATCATACTCGCCCTGTAGGAAAGTTCGATACGATTTTATTGCACTGCTGCACTTTGTGAAATAAATGATCACCGACTTCGTTCCTCTTATGCACGGTTCCAGTCTGCTCCGTGGCCGGCCCACTGGGTTGTAGGCCCGTATTTGTGCACCAACATTATTAATTAAAGGTATTTTGAAAAGGAAAGTATAATTGTAGTGGTTGCATTAATGAGCTTTTTGAATGTGTTACTACTGTCTCCAATATAAGCGAAAAATGAGCAGCTTTATTAAGGTTGAAGGGTGAAAAGGCCCGATATTTAGCAGCTACATTATGTGTCACAGGCAGCCGGAAAAGTGTTTTAGACGCCCTTAAGCGTCACCACAGAAATACCACCTGACCACCACCCTTGCACACGACCTAAAAGGTCACGATCAAGTGATTCATGTAGATACGCAGACCATCGATGATTATCTATCTAACACTACTGGTCCCTCTGGGCTTAAACGCCGAGATGGTAGAGAATGCACTACGTGGAGATAGGTCGAGTATGTGGTAGGTAAAAACATTTTCGGACTATTGCGCGTTGATGTGTTTTGAATGCTGCCCCCCACCCCCTTCTTTCTCCTCCCTTCTGCAGGTCACGTCGGAACATCGGTTGAAGTATGGAAGAGCGATGGTCGAACGACCGACAGAAGGAGAAAAAGGGGATCTGAGCATAGTACTTATGCTAGCGGATTTTGAAAGACGTAGACTTAGATATGACTGTTCCTCCTTAGAACGTAGCGACTGGGAGGATGGACTGACATAGAAACTTGATGGGTTAGTACTGTATGACGGAATTTGACTCGAACTAGCACGTTAGATAATGCAACTATGACGTTTAACTAGATAGGGAAGGGACAAGGAAAAGTTCCGGGGTAAGGTTTACCCAGGCACCACCCGTCTGGGAAGGTAGGAATGTTGTTGATGTTCAAAAATGTACCACCTCCTTCTCGCACTTTTATAGATATAGCTAAGCTGTCCGACTGTTCTCCCGATTAATGCCCTCCGTTGTCTCAGCCTGGAGAACCTTTCCGCCAAAGGGAGAAAAGGAAAAACGACTCGAAGATCCCACCGTGAGTAGTAGCACAACCAGGTTAATTCCTGACCAACTGGCCAAGGTGTAAGTATTAGCAACCGAGAACATTCGCAAAGATAGCAAACAAGAGGAAAAGGAGGAAAGGTAAAAAGAGCTCAGCACGTAGATAAACAGGATATTAAAGATACGCAGCATGCAAAAATAGATCTTTTTGGCCAATAATTGTTCTATGTTTTGTCGTGAATCTCTTGTATATGTAACACATGTACTGTCTTCCTTCGTCTGAGTTTGTGTGCATGTACTGTATGGGTTTATGTCTCCCCTTTGCTCGCGTCTCTGTGTTACCTGACCCCTGCTGTTCTGTGTTGTGAGAGCGCTAAATGACTCATTACTGTACACGTCTCTCTCTCTCTCTCTCTGTCTCCCTATCTCTCTCTGTCTCTCTCTCTCCCTGCATGTCATACGTGTACCGAATGGCTCGTTTAGATTGCGGACGACTCTCACTCTCTACGAGAGTCCCTCTGTTCCATCTTCCTTTTTATGGTAAAATTGTGCCTCGCTGGCACCAGTCTGATTGGATACTTATTGAACGCGAAGGTGTTCAGCGAAATTGACAGAAACTAAAATGATTGTATCTTGCCATATTACTACCTCTCCTTTCTGCGAAATGAATGAACTCGAATTGGCTAAGAAAGAAAGGACAGGTAAGACGACTAAGGTCCCCCAATCTGGCCTTTTATAGGGGAACTACATGTCAATGGCACCCTATTTTTTCAGTTCATCAGAGACAAGCGCCAACGTCTAGATTGACCCCCAATGCCCAGATTGCCCCACCCCTTTGCACCCAAGCGCGAATGCCCGAAGCGTCCCCGCCCCACTTGATTGACCCCAGCTGCTGTCCCCGATATATACATGATGACCATGAGTAACTGTTGTCCCTCGAGAAAAACCTGTTTTACCCTGACTCTCGATGATAGCACCCCCCCGCCCTGTTTGAAAGGGTTAGCCAGCTCTAAAAGGAAATGTAAGACTGTTAAAGGCTCGGGTTAGAAGGACGAGTCTCCCCTGAATGTTGCCAATTTTGTAGTTTTTGATGAAATATGGAAGTGATAAGAGTCTGGCTTCTGTCCATATGTGTCATGAATGAACGCCGATTAGGCTTAGTACGAACACAGTAGAAATGCCCACATGCTTACTTCATGATAATAGACTTCTGACTATGACCAATGAGCATACCACCCAGGTGTTAGGATTGCGAGTGGAATTCAAATGTAAAAATCTCTTCTGTCAGTTCTCTAAAACTTGTTTTTACCCATTCAAAGATATGCGATCACCGGAGGAGAAGGGTCGGACGTGACGCACAGCCTGGCTGCAGATCATGAGACACATGTGACCTCGACCAAAGGTGGAGCCGCAGCGCAACAAGATACGGGACGAGGCAGCACTCTCACACGCGATAAACGAAAGGATGAAGGGCTGTCCCTGAAGCTCTCTGTCCGCTAACCCACGTGTGCCTGAAGCCTCCATCCCCCTTTTTGGGCCCGATTGATGGGCCTGCTTGCTTGTTATCCTTTGCTCCCTTGGTCCCTTTGGTGTGTCCCAGGAAATCTGACCCCACTCCGCCCTCTCTCCTATCGACTATTTGAACCACACACCCTCTTTTCCACGTGACTTCTTGCCAAAAGGAAGAACAGCATTTAGATGGAAATAGGGTGGTGCCACGGATGTATAGGTGCCGAGCATAAGGCGCCACTAAAAGGATTGGTTAGGGAACAGGACTGTGGTCTAACAGCGGAGGACTGACCGCACCCTGCAACGCGTAAGGATAGATCCGAGCTGGACCTGTAGCTCCACCGCCGGTGCTCAACAGCGCCAATGAAAAGATACGAACTAGAGCCTACCAGTGATGGCTCACTGCTAAAAAGATAATTATAAAAGAGAGGAACCCCTTGTGTGGAACAAGGGAACTAGGGTGTTAAGCCAAGAAAAGAAAAATTCCCTTATTGTCTATAAGGAGAAGCTAAAACTTAGCTTTGTGACAATGAATTAACATAAACAATAATACAATCTAGATCATATGATCAAAATCATAAACTAAATACAATCCAAAACATTCGGTACAACAAGTTTTTATTATTGAGAGAGAGCACAAATAAAAACAATAAACATTCATATAACCTGTATTAAAACCTATTTTGCTAACAGTTAATATTGACTATTGTGACCTGCACAATAATAAAGGACAGACAGAATTGTTGTAAAACATCAAAATTGTAAAATACATTGGTACATTCAGATCAGCAATTTAATCACACCCCTGTTTTATGACCACAAATTCCATATAAACAAGGGAGGAAGAGGCTTGAATTGTACAAGTAAGTTGTGCGTCGACGCGTTTCGGTGGTACTGGACACTGGTATGTTCCACCTTTGTCAAGAATAAAATAAGTTGACTGTCTGGTTACTGGTTCTGAGGAGTTATCCTATGGTAAATATACAGATAATTAGTTGTCCATTCACTTAAATCATTTCCACGATAATAGTACTAGTACTGTGTATTTCTAAAGCACTTGCTAATACATAATATTTCTAAAGCACTTGCTAACAACTAAACATTGGTAGGGTATATACATTAGTACCTCTCAAGTTTGGGAGTTTTTTCTTATTCTGAATCCTATCTCTTATATGTGAGAGTGATATTGCTCATGGTGGGCAAAAAGTAAGCAAAATGTTACTACAAGAGAGACGGGCAAAAGAATCTTGTGATTTAAAATACCTGTACCTCTAAAGCGGGTCCCAAATGGTGAGAGAGTTTAATAAAACATTATGGTACCTCCCTAGGATCTCGATTTTCTTTTTAGGGTATAACAATCGATTTATTTCTTACCTCTCTAAGTTCCCAGTAGGGAGTCTGTTAGACATCTTGAATCTTGCTTTCCAAGGGAAATATGTTGTGGTCTTATGAATAGACCCAAGGTGCTGGGCGGAGTCTGTGGAAGTGAGATTCTATTGTAAGCCAACGTTGTTTATCACGCACTTTAGATTGTGAGGGTCAGTCTTCTGTACATATTATGGGCACAGTTGTTATGGTTAATTATCTAGGGGATGGTGCTACTGTGCATTCTATTATTTAGACGGGTCATTGGGCACCGGGATGTCTTTTGTGTCATAACGGAGAAAAGGACAAAAAATAGATAAATATGTACCTGAGTATATGTTTGACTTGAGTATACAATGGTACTGGTAAAATTGGTTTAAAAGGTCCTGTCTGAGTTGGCGATTTAAACACTGAAAAAGGGAAAGAAGGGTAATTTAATAAAGAAATAATCACTTGGTTTAAACTAGTTGTTAATGGAATTTTATGGTGGAGCACCTACCTCCTCAGATAACAAAAGGATTCTCTCCAGATTAGGGAAAGAAAAGGCTACTTCCCGTTATCAGCAGTTTGATTTTTGAGCAGCTGCTTCGCTGCTCGTAGCTGCTAGGATATTGCAAGTTGGGACAGGGTTAACCGCTCCAAAATTAGGCGTTGGAGATTCCCCAAAGTAGAATCTGACAGGCCCTGATAGAAAGAGAGCACAAATAGGGATGTATCTATTAAATTAGAGTGCTCACCGGAAAACGGTACATAGACGCGAGTGACCAAGAGGTCGAATCTCGCAAAGAAAACGGGTGGAATATTACCTGCTTCCGCGGATGAATCACGCTATGTCAGGGGTTCTGCACGTAATGCTGAAGCAGTCGGCTACGTGTGTTGTTTATGTGTCGTGGGCTAGGAGGTGATTGGTCTCAACCTGGATAGGTATCAACCAATCAGAACTGATTATTTCTAGGTATTGAAATTAGCATGACACGCCGGAGTGAACCTTTGCTCATTGGTTGTATGCTGATTAAGTAGATATCCGCTTCTGAGGGTCGATGAGGTTTCCTATAACGTCCTCCCACGGCGGAAATAGCTCGGGTTAGCCACTGCGGATGCGGAAGTAACCGGAAAAAGTTCCGATTATTGACCGCACGTGTCTATGTTTGTTTACATCGGAAACCGGCGTGATACGCCTGATTGAATTTGAGGTAGTTCAAGTAAGCATGATTATAAGTTGCCGATTTGGAAAAGCAAACGGCATTTCCTCAAAGGTGCAGGGTTCTAGAGCATTAGTTCTGGAGGTTACAGCTTATGGGATATTAGTTACGAAGCGAACCGCTATTGGGGTATTTTGAATGTATTTCTTATTAATGTACCAAGCTGAGCAACTGGGACAGGCGGGCGAATAAGCCTGACAATCCATGGTCTTTTACCAGTACCATTGTATACTCAAGTCAAACATATACTCAGGTACATATTTATCTATTTTTTGTCCTTTTCTCCGTTATGACACAAAAGACATCCCGGTGCCCAATGACCCGTCTAAATAATAGAATGCACAGTAGCACCATCCCCTAGATAATTAACCATAACAACTGTGCCCATAATATGTACAGAAGACTGACCCTCACAATCTAAAGTGCGTGATAAACAACGTTGGCTTACAATAGAATCTCACTTCCACAGACTCCGCCCAGCACCTTGGGTCTATTCATAAGACCACAACATATTTCCCTTGGAAAGCAAGATTCAAGATGTCTAACAGACTCCCTACTGGGAACTTAGAGAGGTAAGAAATAAATCGATTGTTATACCCTAAAAAGAAAATCGAGATCCTAGGGAGGTACCATAATGTTTTATTAAACTCTCTCACCATTTGGGACCCGCTTTAGAGGTACAGGTATTTTAAATCACAAGATTCTTTTGCCCGTCTCTCTTGTAGTAACATTTTGCTTACTTTTTGCCCACCATGAGCAATATCACTCTCACATATAAGAGATAGGATTCAGAATAAGAAAAAACTCCCAAACTTGAGAGGTACTAATGTATATACCCTACCAATGTTTAGTTGTTAGCAAGTGCTAGAAATATTATGTATTAGCAAGTGCTTTAGAAATACACAGTACTAGTACTATTATCGTGGAAATGATTTAAGTGAATGGACAACTAATTATCTGTATATTTACCATAGGATAACTCCTCAGAACCAGTAACCAGACAGACAACTTATTTTAGTCTTGACAAAGGTGGAACATACCAGTGTCCAGTACCACCGAAACGCGTCGACGCACAACTTACTTGTACAATTCAAGCCTCTTCCTCCCTTGTTTATATGGAATTTGTGGTCATAAAACAGGGGTGTGATTAAATTGCTGATCTGAATGTACCAATGTATTTTACAATTTTGATGTTTTACAACAATTCTGTCTGTCCTTTATTATTGTGCAGGTCACAATAGTCAATATTAACTGTTAGCAAAATAGGTTTTAATACAGGTTATATGAATGTTTATTGTTTTTATTTGTGCTCTCTCTCAATATTAAAAACTTGTTGTACCGAATGTTTTGGATTGTATTTAGTTTATGATTTTGATCATATGATCTAGATTGTATTATTGTTTATGTTAATTCATTGTCACAAAGCTAAGTTTTAGCTTCTCCTTATAGACAATAAGGGAATTTTTCTTTTCTTCACTGCTAAAAAGACACTGTGACGAAGAGATCTTATGTTTTGGACTGAATTCCGCCCTCAACTACTTGGTCAAAATGTTCATTGGTCACATTTTTGAGAAAGTCAGAAGCATTTATGCTATGTAGTACGTTTGAACGTTAGGGACTCAACAAATGCAATTTCCTATGTGCTGCATTCTGCCAATCACATCAACTGTCCATGATTATATGCCATATGTTAGTATTGACAAATGCTAATTCTTCAACCGCACCTGTTTATATGTACCCCCATCAATTAGGAAAATGAACTTTGTTATGTAAAAAGCGGCGACTGTGGAAAATTAGGAAAATTGATGTACATAAGCGGCGTTCATTTGCCTTTTCCCACTCCCCTCCCTGTAAGCACCATGAATACCGTAAAATATTGACCGCATCACTCCGCCAGTAAAAGCCCGTGCCCATATGTACATGACAGCCATTTTAGGCACCATGGCCTTTTGCCCGCTCATTGGAATCACCGGCTTTCCTTCTACGCTATTTGAACCCCCCCCTCTCACATGCATAGACCATGAAACCCTCTCCCTCTGCGCGACCCTGCCCTGTAAGGCAACCCTCCTGCTTGACCCACGCAAACCCCCCCCCATTTCCTCTTGAAGAGGCATCCTTCGCCTCAGCTGACATAACCCTCCCCAGCTGTACCTGACTGCCCCCGCTCTCTCATGCACGAGTCAATAAGACCTCTCTCTCTCTGTGCGACTCTGTCCTTGGGAGTCACGGCCGCGCCTGACCAACACCTCCCTTCCTTTCATGAATAACCCCTCTGTTGGTAAACCCTCCCTCCGCGATTGACTGTCCACACATGTCCGAGGTCATCGCCTAAGCCAGGAGATACTGTTTACTGCCCCTTATTGTATGGAGTCACTCCTCTTCAAAGGACCCACTATTGATCCTGGCCTCCCCACCCCCTGGGCTATGATCAGGCGCACATATCCTAAAAATCGGCGGAACACTCAGCTGTGTGACTACCCCCTCCTCTTATCGGCAGGTCAAGGGTCTCTATTGTGAATATATGTGGGGTAGGATTGACACGAGGATTACGGGGATGTCTTTTCCTTGTTTCACAATGTCGTTATTGTAATACGGAATGTTTTGTAAGGTATAAAAGGCGATGTCTCAGAACACTTGTTAGAGCACCTCCCGAAAGACACTGTGTTTCGTGTCCGAAATGACAGGCTCTCCTCATGAGTAATAAATCCTGTTCTTGTGATTCCTGCTTCCAGCGCCCGTCTCTTTATTTGGTAACTATTCGGAATGGGAACTAAGAGGCGACTTGCACCAGCAGCCCGGGCATCGATGGTAATATGGGCTCCTGTTCCACATTTATGTGTAAATATCCGTTTAAACAGAAAACTGTGAGCCCTATATATAAATAAGTATACCTAAGACTCAATGATTCTATGAGTGACTGTATGCATAACTGTATACTTGTAATAGTGATTTTATAACACACTAAGGGGCTGATTCTGATGCGGGTTGGAAATGCTTCCCAACCGAATCGGGTTGGAAATGGTTTCCGACCCACTCGAATCGGGAGAGTTCGACCGACCAAGTACGATGCATCCGGATGCTTCCAGATACGATTTGGTTGGACTCTCATTGACTTCAATGGGAGCACATGTTCCTATGGGAGAATCATGCCCTGGGTGGGAATGCTTTCCAACCCACATCAGAATCAGGCCCTAAGTATGACTTTCTGACTATATGAATAAATAAAGTGGTGTTTGTATAAGTGTGTAACTTAGTGAATATAAGTATGATCAATTGTTTGCATAAGTGAGTAGGATGTCTGCATAAGTGAATAGGATGTGTGCTGGTGTGTAATGTTGATGTAGGTGTATAAGTATATTTAATAGTATTCTATTTATCTTTGTTAGCAATTATGGCTGAATGTATACGTAAGTGTTTAGATGTGTTTGGAGATGTAGGAATCACTAAGTTGGTTTTTAGAAACTTGTATTGGAGTGTCAATGGTTTCAAACATGATACTCCATATTTTATAATCAGTGTTAAAAGTTTATGCTACTGTATGATGAGGTGTATCAGTTTGTCACATAGATGATGTCATCAGTGATGTCATCAGTGATGTAATTTGAGATGTCATCAGTGATGTCATCAGTGATGCCACTTACCATGTCATGAATGACGTAATATATGACATCATCAGCAGTGGATTGCAGGCGCGCGAGTTATAGTTACGCGCGAGTTATAGTTAGTACTACTAACCATAACGGGGGAATTTCAATGGTTTTATACGAGTGAAATGTCCAGCTAACTTTAACACCTCTAAAACCTATAATTTTTGTAGTGAATTTCTAAGGTTTTTTAAATGCTAATTCCTAAATATAACATATCGGAAACCTATGGTTTTTTCAGTGAATTTTAAAAGTTTTTTAAATGCTAATTCCTAACTATAACATGTTTGAAACCTATGGTTTTTTAGTGAATTTCAAAGGTTTCATAAATGGCAATTTTTAAAAGTGTTTATTGTTATTTTTATTATTTTTTATACTGATTTTCTACATTTTTTAAACAGTTTATTTTTAGATATTTTATTTTTAAATTACATTATAATTACATTATACATTACAAAATATACTTTCTCAGAATTAATTACTTTAGTTTAAATACTTTGCAAATAGGCAATAGACTTTTAAGTACAGTAGGTACAGTTGTTGCAATGGGCAACTCAATTTCAAACACAATGCCACATTGAGGTCAATGTAAATTTCTAGTTCAATGCAATTAATTACTTTTTGGATTACATTTCTAACCACAGAACTTGATCCTAAATTCAGCCCTGAGACATCACCTGTAAACTGTTGAGTAAAAGCGTTTTGGTTACAGTAGTGATTTTTGAGGAGTTTTATTGTATTTTAAAAGATGACAGTAACTTTTTCACATAGAATCACCAATGTTATCCCATAGGAAATTCACTTATCAGGTAAGTACTGTTAATGTTACTTTTTCTTACTCAGTGGTGGATCCTGGTTCCAGCACGGGTGCATCTCCTGTAAACAGTCGAAAGAATGCGTTTAAGTCATACAGGCAATTTTTAAGGAATATTTTTAGTTTGTGAAAATAGACACTTAGAAACCTTTCTGGTGATAACCACACAATGGATTCCTATGGAAGGAAATACAAGTTACTGGTAAGTATGGTTAGAAATACATTTCATGATCAGTACTGGGCTCAAAGAAGCAGTACTGAGGTCACTCCTGATAACAGGTGAGTAAATCGGAATTCGTAGTTCTGATTTTATAGGAATATTTTAATGTTCAAAACCTTCACACTTAGAAGAATTTCCAAGTGAAACCAGTCAATGTTCGCCTATGGAAGGAAATTCAAGTAACTGGTAAGTACGGTTAGAATTACTTTTCCTGATCAGTACTGGGCTCAGAGATGCAGCACTGACATCTCTCCTGATAACATGTGAGTAAATCAGAATTCATAGTTCAGCTGATTTTACAGGAATATTTGTACATTTCAAAAATCAACACTTAGAAACTTTTCTGCTGAAAACCACACAATGGATTCCTATAAAAGGAAAGTCACTGGTAAGTACGCTTAGAATTACTTTTCAGGGTCGGTGCTGGGCTAAAAGATGCAGCACTGGGTTCTCTCCTGATAACAGGCAAGTAAATCGGAATTAGTAGTTTGGCTGATTTTACAGGAATATTTGTACGTTTCAAAAATCAACACTTAGAAACTTTTCTGCTGAAAACCACACAATGGATTCCTATGGAAGGAAATACAAGTTACTGTAAGTACGCTTAGAATTACATTTCAGGGTCAGTGCTGGGCTAAAAGATGCCACACCTGGTTCTCTCCTGATAACAGGTGAGTAAATCGGAATTCGTAGTTCAGCTGATTTTAGAGGAATATTTGTACAATGGTGAAAAAAGGGGGCGGGGCCTGAGGTGACATGTGTGCAAACACGCCCTGTGGCGCGTTTTAAGTTGCGGGATTAAGTGCACTTGAATCCTGAGGTCCCCTGGGGCTAACTAGCTCACCAGATACCTCTAGTATGCGCCAGGGGGCTGCGTTGCAGAGAGGTGTTCAGAGGCCACGCTCCTTTTTACAACACTCTGCCACGCAGCTCCGTGGTGCTTACTAGAGGTACCTGGTGGGCTAGTTGGCCCCCAGGGAGCCTCAGTATTGACAAGGAATTAATTCCCCAACTTAAACCATGCCACAGGGCGTGTTTGCACACATGTGTACTCAGGTCCCGCCCCCTCCCTTCAGCACTGTGCAAACGCACCTGTGGTGCATTTTAAGTTGGGGATAAAATCCCCTTGAACACTGAGAGTACCTGGTGGGCTAGTTGGCCCCCAGGGACCCCCAGTATTCAAGAAGAATTTGTTCCCCCTCTGCAAACACGCCAGGGGGCGCATTTGCGGAGTGGTGCAATAATGGGGCGTGGGCTCCCCCGCAATCTTGGGGTGTACGCACCGTACCCCATGTTCGCTGGGTGTATGGTGCGTACACCCTGCGATCGCGGGGTACAGCGCGTATCCCCCATGATCGCAGGGGTATGCGCCATACCCCTGCGATCATGGGGGGTACGCGCCATACGGTGTGTATGTGATTGTGCCCTTTTCCGTACGAATCGCCCTTACCTGACGTGGACCGTACGAACCACGTCCTGATTCCCCGGTCCGGATCGTACTCGGTGGGTCGTACGGCATGTGTACGAGTCGTGCGGTTCACGGTTTCGGCCTTGCAATACGTACGGATCGCGACGATTCGGATGGATTCACGAAATACGGATCATACTACGCGACTCGGACAGACGGGTACGATTCGTACAGAGAGGGATCTGGATTCGAATCGTACGGACGGTTTTTTACCAGGATCGGAATCGACCCCAGAATATTGCAGATTTCCTATGGATAATAGGTGCTAACTATAACTACCTACTGGTGACCGCCGTTAGGTAATATATATATATATATATATATATATATATATATATATATATATATATATATATCATGCTCCTTTTATACGCCAAAAGCGGGGCACTTTCTGGGTGGGTGCGTGTTTGCGGTGGCGTACCGCAACCAATATCCAGCTCACTGTTCCTGTATCAGTGCACAAGGAAAAGAACGGCACTCCCAGGGTTTTGTTTTAAGGCAGCAGTTTTATTTCAAACAGACGCGTTTCGGATAAGGTTTCCTTCGTCACTTTTGTTACAAGTATACATTTGCGAGCGCCATTTTAAAGGAAGCACATTTCGGTATGGCAATCAACAAGGGACTAGCGCGCCAGCCGTTTCCGCGGGTACCATCTTTAAAGACGACATATGGTATTTGTACATAATAGCATCTTTGGTGAATATCAGTTAGCATCTCGACATTTCCCCAAGCATATTGAATGATGCGATTAATCTTGTACATAATCTCACCGTGGATCGGCAATTGCAACCTTTTAAGCCGGTTGCAATGAGCTTGTTCCTTTTCTTTCCATAAGAATATAGCCGTGTATCGGCTTTAAAATCATACTTCCACTAACTTAATTATAGAAATAGAAAACGTGGTGCAATAATGGGGCGTGGGCTCCCCCGCAATCTTGGGGTGTACGCACCATACCCCATGTTGCTGGGTGTATGGTGCGTACACCCTGCGATCGCGGGGTACAGCGCGTATCCCCCATGATCGCAGGGGTATGCGCCGTACCCCTGCGATCATGGGGGGTACGCGCCATACGGTGTGTATGTGATTGTGCCCTTTTCCGTACGAATCGCCCTTACCTGACGTGGACCGTACGAACCACGTCCTGATTCCTCGGTCCGGATCGTACTCGGTGGGTCGTACGGCATGTGTACGAGTCGTACGGTTCACGGTTTTGGCCTTGCAATACGTACGGATCGCGACGATTCGGATGGATTCACGAAATACGGATCATACTACGCGACTCGGACGGACGGGTACGATTCGTACGGAGAGGGATCTGGATTCGAATCGTACGGACGGTTTTTTACCAGGATCGGAATCGACCCCAGAATATTGCAGATTTCCTATGGATAATAGGTGCTAACTATAACTACCTACTGGTGACCGCCATTAGGTAATATATATATATATATATATATATATATATATATATATATATATCAAGCTCCTTTTATACGCCAAAAGCGGGGCACTTTCTGGGTGGGTGCGTGTTTGCGGTGGCGTACCGCAACCAATATCCAGCTCACTGTTCCTGTATCAGTGCACAAGGAAAAGAACGGCACTCCCAGGGTTTCGTTTTAAGGCAGCAGTTTTATTTCAAACAGACGCGTTTCGGATAAGGTTTCCTTCGTCACTTTTGTTACAAGTATACATTTGCGAGCGTCATTTTAAAGGAAGCACATTTCGTTATGGCAATCAACAAGGGACTAGCGCGCCAGCCGTTTCCGCGGGTACCATCTTTAAAGACGACATATGGTATTTGTACATAATAGCATCTTTGGTGAATATCAGTTAGCATCTCGACATTTCCCCAAGCATATTGAATGATGCGATTAATCTTGTACATAATCTCACCGTGGATCGGCAATTGCAACCTTTTAAGCCGGTTGCAATGAGCTTGTTCCTTTTCTTTCCATAAGAATATAGCCGTGTATCGGCTTTAAAATCATACTTCCACTAACTTAATTATAGAAATAGAAAACGTTTTTTGTTACAAAATAGAAATAGACAACATTCTTCCTATAAACAATATTTTCACTGTTTTTCAGTTCATCATTAGTTACCGAGGTGAACTGCCAACTCCTCCCCACTATTCAATCCATTGAGAGATTTGGTGCCCATATCTGTGATATAACGTGATTCTAACCTTAATTTTAGAACTCTGTCCCCACCTCTCACATGTGGGGGTACACAATCTATGCTGAAATACTTTAACAGATCCCTGTTACTGTTGTGTTTTACTGAAAAATGACGTGCCACCGTATAAGTGAAATCTTTTTTTGTGAGGGTGCGCATGTGTTCTAACACTCTCAGTTTTACCATATGTATGGTGCTCCCTATGTATTTTAATCCACAGGGGCAAGTGAGGCAATATACTGCATGAGTAGTCTGGCATGTCATGAATTTTTTGATCTTCTTACCTATCTCTGTGGATTAAATTACATAGGGAGCACAATACATATGGTATATATTAGATTCGAGCGGAGCCTCCTCTGGAATTCTACTGTGTGAGGAAGCAGGAGATTGACAAAAACATACAGGAACTTGGGCAGAATCATCATTTTGGCGATTGCGATCTGGCCCGCCAAAGACAGCAGGGACGTCTTCCAGCGTGTCAGCCGGCTCTCCAGCCACTCCATGAGTCTGCCATAATTGGAATACCACAGCTCTTCGAGTCCTGATTATTATTATTATTATTATTATTACATTTATTGAGCGCACAGCTACCCGGAGGTTTCCCGGCGCTTGCCTTGGGAACCCGTCCTGGCTTTTTTCCCTGTGAGATAGCCCCTACAGGGCATCCCCAAGGTGAAAGCCAGGCATCCCGCCGCAGGGGGGCCGTTGTGGAGATTAAGCAAGCTTAATGCCCAGAGTTGCAGAGTGAGAACCCATGATTAGAGCAGGCACCGAAGCGAGAATTATCGAGTCCGTGGACATTTGAGCTCAAGACCCTGCCGCGTCGGGAATTGAACCCAGGTCCCGGGTCTGACCTCAGCTTCCAGGTCTGCCTGCTCTACACCGTGAGCCACACTTCTCCACAGAAGTGGCTGATTGAGCCAGATACCCAGGTATTTCACTGGGGGTTCTGCCCATTTAAGTGGAAATTTGGATTGGAACGTGTCCGTGGCAGCCGTGAGTGGGAAAATCGTGGACTTACCCCAATTTATGATGATGCCCAAGAGACCGCAAAACCTAATGATTTCGTGAATAAGGGTGTCTAAATTGGTCACCGGGTACTTAACGTAAAGAGTCACATCGTCTGCGTACACAGACACCAGGATCACCCGTGGAGTAAAAACCAGACGGTGCTCTGCGTGGTGCTGTTGCAACCTAGCTGCCAATGGCTACATAGACACAGCAAAGAGGAGGGGCGACAGGGGGCACCCCTGCCTCATGCCTCAGGTCACCCTAATGAGGGGGAGACCACTTCATTGATTCATAGTCTTTCCGTTGAGATAGAATACAATAGAGCAATTTTGTTTTTCAAAAAGCGGGGCTCATGCTGATATGGGCGAGAATTGTAAAATGAGATGGCCACTCCAAGATATCAGTCATATTGGTGGCATCCAAAAAAATAGCGGAGGCAGGGAAAGAGGGGTTGACCTCTTGCATGACTTTGAAAAAAATGCGAAGGTTGTGAGAAGTGCCCGTTCCTGGGTCAAAACCGCAATGATCAGGTCTGAGTAACGTGGGGAGCAGTGGGAGCAATCGGGTGGCCAGCAGTTTTGCAAAGATTTTATTATCAAGATTAATCATTGATAGCGGCCGGTACGAGTTGCACAGCTGTGGGTCCTTGTCTGGTTTGATAATGGTCACTATAAGTGGCTCTCTAAGAGAGAGGGGGAGCACTCCCCCCTCCAGTGAGCCCTTGTTCATGTTCAGGAGGTAGGGGAAAAGAAGTGGTGCATATTCCTTGTAAAAGGCGGCCGTAAGCCCATCAAGTCCCGGTGCGTTGTCCCCCGGCTTGGCCCGGATCACACCAATCACCTCCTCTTCTTAAAACAGCTCTTCCAAATATTTACAGTGGCTCTCTCTTAGCCATATCAATTTGATGGAATCGAGGAAGGGGAGCAGGTCGTTGTGCACTTCTGACTGGCAAGCGACATATAGTGAGGAGTAAAAGGCAAGCATTACCGCCTGTACAGCCTCCTGTCCCACAGCTGACCCAGTGTCACCAACGCGTGGCTCATTGATGCATTCATTTGCCCATGGCTACTTGAGGAGGCCTGCCAATGTTTTCCCTGCCCGGTCACCCTCACCGTATTGGCAGGCACGTGCCTACCTCCCCAAATAATGTGTTTCTCTGTATGTTGCCTCCTCAAATTCTGCTACCTTTTCCCTGATTTGGACAGGTATCGCTAGCCACTCAGTCGTGAAATACTCTGCTTTCAATGCCTGTACCTCCCTTTCAAGGTGCCTGAGGTCGTCTTTGGGCAATCGCAGGACTCCCGCCTGCTTCACATAGCACATTTTTAAACGCCTCCCATAAAGTGGACGCAGAGTCTACCAAGCTGGTATTGACCTCAAAGTATTCAGTCATTGCAGACCTGATGTCTTCTTCTCTAGTCCTGGAGGGTGCCAGCAGGGAGTCTCCAACTGAAGGCCCTGCTCGGTTTGTCAGGCAATGCAAATTCTAGCAAGACCGGGGCATGATCAGAGAGGGGTCAGGCAAGATGAGTGCTGTTGAAGACCCAGGTATCTATGTCACGTGGTGTCAGTCAGTAGTCAATTCTGGACCAGGTGGGGCCGCCTGTAGAAATGCAAGTCCCCTCCTTACTGTGGGGGTGTCGAAGGCGCCATACGTCTTACAATTCATGCTCCTCCATGAGGACCTGCAGCTGCTCCCGGGCCCATGGATATTGCCTTCAGGAGTCACCTAATCGATCTTTTTCCGGATCGAGAATCCATAATACCTCCCCAGGGCCCAAAGATTCTGCCAGCAGCCTGACCTCTGAAAAACTGGGGGTCGTCTGTGCCAGAGCTGTACACTGATATTAGCCTGATCGGGCGTCCTCCAAGCACACCCACAACTATAACACACCACCCTTGGGGATCTTATATCACGGTGCACGTCTGCCACGGGAGTCCCTTTTCAAGGATAATGGTAGTACCTCTTGCATAGTTGTAGTAGGCTGGTATGAATTCCTTGCCCATCCATCCTGCCCGCAGGTGCGTACAACTGGCACCCGTCAAATGCAGGTCCTGCAGGAAGCAGATATCCGCGCCATGCCAGCTAAGGTATGCAGCAACTAATCGCACCTTTCTGCAGTCATTCAGGCCGCCAACATTCCACGTTAGCGCTTTCAGCGTAGTCATTTTGTTGGCATTCTCACTCATACCTGCAATTCTGTATATCAGTGTGCTCCGGCACTAGAGTAGTGCCCACCACCTGCTGATATGTGGCCAGAGAGGGGAGGGAGGAAGGGGGAAGGAGGAAGGACAAAACAAAACTAATGTAACCAAGTTAAGCTACCCAGAGTCCAACAGTACCACCCCCCACCCACTACAGCCTCCCAACATGGCTGACAGACAACTCCCCTACCCTCAAAAGGCTACCAAGGGCCAACTTCTAAGTACAACATGGGACTCATCCTGGGAGGGTGATGCCAGGGAGCCCAGCCAATCCCAGCGATTGAGTGCTGGGCCGCTAGATGATTAGCACCGGATAAGGGTAGTCATTATTCGATCAGGCAGCCATGTTCATATACTGTGAACTGATATTCCGGAGAGGTGCCACCCATAGCGGGGTACCACTAGATTATCAGCCCCTCTGAGCCTTAGAGATCCCAATTCAACCTGTCTCTTGATGCCGGGCTAGGTTGTCAATCATTTTCACTGAGCGGGTCCTCTGCCACTGTGTCCTCATTTGCAGACGCTGCTGGTTTGGAATGTTTGAAGCTGCTAACAAACTTGGTGGCCAGCTTGGGGTCGGTAGAGAAGGAGGTTTTACCACAATGAAAATTATGAAGCTTCGCAGGGTAAAGAAAAGAGTACTTAATGTCCAGTTGCTGCAGCTGTCTTTTAACTGGCATAAATTGTCATCTAACAGCCTGGACAGATAAAGTAAAGTCGGGATAAAAAGAGATTGCATTGCCCTAATATCTGGGGTCCTGCAGGTGTCGGCCACTGCGGAGCACCACATCACCGTCCCTGTAGTTTAAAAGTCTCGCTATTATTGGTCTGGCTGGTGCTCCCGGTGGGGGTTTCAGAACAAGGGATCTGTGAGCCCGCTCCACAATGCACACGGCTGAAAGGGCATCCCTCAGAGCATTTCTTCAATGTAGTCCTCCACCCAGGTCATTGCTGTGGTCTCTGGAATCTCAAGAATTTGCAAGTTGTTGCGGTGAGACCGGGCCTCATGGTCTTTGTTTTTATTTCCTATAACCTGCAGCACCTTCTCCATGCAGAGTAGTTTCTCACGGGTCGTAGTACCTTTGTCTTCAAGTCCGCTGATCAACCTCTTCTATGCGCTCAACAACTTGTCCCTGATTCGGTCCAGGTGGTCTGACATAGAATCAATCTTGAGGTCAAACGCTGACAAGGATTGCTTTAGGTTTGTGAACATTTCGTGGATATTTGGCTCTGGGGTCTGTGAGGGTTTCATAGTTATTTCTGGCTGCTCTACAATTGGGGGGTGCTCCCCTTGGGGATTTTACAATGCTCAAAGGAGATCTTTGTCTGTCTTGCGTCTGCCTTGACCATGACTTGTTGCCTTATCTTGTGCCAGGGGGTGTGTGTAAACCTGGGCGTAGTGTATGTGGTGAGGCTATGCGGAGTGTCATGGAGATGGCAGCAAAACTCTGTGGGACTCCGCGTAGCTCCGCTACACCGCCCGCCTTATAACTTAAAAATAACTTAAAGCAATTAAAAAACACTTACCTTTTAAATGCAGCATCCCCAGGCTGCCCTCCTCCTCTTCTTCCCCATTAGAAATACTGCTTAAGAAAAGTGCACATGTGTGCACACCCGCTCATGTGCCTTTTTCGTAGGAAATACTCTACATACTTCGCGGGCAGAGCAGAGTTCTCCGCCAATGGTTAGGTGTATGCCACCAGGGTCAGTGGCTCTGACCAGTACGGTGTTGAGTTTTCCCAGGGCCTATCTGTTCAGGCGTCAGCACCTTCTACCTCACAGCGGCTTGATGGGCCCATGCAATATCGAACTCCAGTCTTCCTTGTTAGAGCGCAGCTCTGCCCCCCAGTGTTCCACAACTCCAGGTGCCATTCCCCGCGAGGTCACCACCCTAGCCTAGGGCTAGTTTCCAATGCGGACAGAACCTGGGGAGAGGGGGGGAGACAGGCATCCAGCTGCCACTAGAGCACACCTCCCCGCTCGCTCAGTCCGCTACCTCCAGACGTCTCCCTGTCACAGGGAAAGCACCCACCTCAATCAGGGCCCGTGTCGGCCTGAGCGTCTCTTGTTGAGCCTCTCGTGAGCTTCCCATCCCATGCCTCCTGGTCCTCTCCCTCTGCGACCTTCGCTCATGATTGCAGCCCTGCGTGACCCGGGTCAAATTTATATGCTTCAAGCCCCACCTCTCCGAGCTGTACAGGGTGGGTGTTGAAAGTCGAAATAGCACCCCTGCGGCCACAGTCTCTCCCCCCACTGCTATCGCTGCCACTCCAGAGCCCTGTGCACCGGGGTCAGAAGGGCCTAGCCAGTCCTCTCGGCCCACTGCGCTCATCTGGTCACCTCCAAGCAACCCCTGTCTCACCACATTTCTGGTCACTCGGCGGCTCCAACCATACACAGGTGTTTGGCGCAGTGTGCACCCACTTCTGCCATCTGCTCCAGACCTCACCAGGTTCCTCTGCTCTGTTCTGTCCCAAAACCCTGGTGCAAGGCCCGACGGAAAGCATCTTCTCATGGTGCGGCAGCAGTGGAGAGCAGCAGGCCTCACCGCCCGTCTCTCTTCGCAGCCGCGTCATCATAGGTTCGCGGGCCTGCACCTTCCCACTCCAGCTCAACCTCAGTTGGGAGGGCCCAGTCAGCTCTTTCCGCCCGCTGCAACTGTCCAGGTTCTTTTTGACTGCTGCGGCCTCTGCCAGGTGATTTCCCGGCTGTATACCCCCACTCACACTCACCCTGGGTCACCTCCACACTGATGCTTCGGGGGCGGCCGTGCCCAGTTATTCAGCGTGGTGTGAACCCACTACCGCATTCCCTCCAGGCAGTGCCAAGTTCCTCCGCTCACCCACACCTTGCGGGCCTGGATGGAGCCTGATGATGAACCACTACTCACATACCTGCTGCAACAGAGAGCCACATATCTCCCATCACTTTGCTCTCTGCAGCTGTTCCTCCACCAGTCCCCGAGCCTGCTATTTTCTCCCAAGTTTTCTCACCAGATCCAGGATCACTGCATCCCCGTTATTCAGATACGGTCATCATCTTGTCCCTGCAAGTAGCGCTTACAGATCTACTCCTCGATCGCTGCCACTCCACCACAGCAGTCTTGGTCGCTCAGTTTGCGGCCAACAGCAACTACACCTGTTGAGTGTCACTGTCCTTCATTTGCGGGCTGCGATGGTCAACCGAACTGGAGGATAAACGTCGGATTGTCAGTCCACCCCACAGAGCCTCACTATGTGGCGGCCATCTTGCAGCCGGCACTGTAGCACCTCCGCCCCCATTGAAACAAACTCAGTGGCATCCCCAATCATAATATGGGAGGCCCTTAAACCTTCGGTAAGAGGTGAAGCTATTAACATCCTTTTTCATGTTAAATGTCAAAATATTGACAAAATTGACAAGCAAGGAGAAAAACAAATAAGGATGTTAGATCTGACACAGTTATTCATGACTTTTAACTTTTGAAAATGCAATATGAACAATCACTTCAGAGTGTAGCAAGATTAACACAGTGGGCATCAAAGACCCGGCTAAATGAGCATGGCGACATAAGAGAGAAATTGTTGTACTGGATGTGATGCAAAAGGCATATAGAGGGGGTGGTTCAGATTGACAATGGCACATTTGTCACTCAACATAACAACATGTAAACGTAGTATACTTGTAAAGCGCACAGCTGCCCCAGCAACGGGGCGTCCTGGCGCTGTATAACGCTGTGGAACCCTTCCTGCCTCTCCCTGTGAGATGCCCCTCCTGGGCACCCCCAAGGTGAAGCCAGGCATCCCAGTGTTGTTGGGGCCGTTGTGGAGATGAAGCAAGCTATTGCCCAGAGTTGCAGCGTGAGACCCATGATTAGAGTAGGCGTCGAGGCGAGAATTATTAAGTCCGCGGACATTGAGCCCAAGACCCTGCCGCATCGGGACTTGAACCCTGGTCCCGGGTCTGTTCTCTGCTTCAGAGTCTGCCGCTCTAACCAGTGAGCCACACTTCTCCACAATAGCGCAGGCGTTTTCCCAGTATTGACAATAACTTTACGACTCTTAGGACATTGAACTACCTAACACATTGTTCAGATTCATGGATAATTTACCCAAAGCACGCTTGACTGAACCAGGGCAGGCCCTGTTAGGCAGTGAAATCAATTCTGAAGAGATATCAGATGCAATTAGCCAACTAAAAATACATAAAGCCTCTGGTCTCAATAGGTTCCCGGGAGAATTTTCCAAGCAAATGCATTCCTTGTCACTGAGCCACTGATAAGGAGAAGGGATCCTTCTCTAAAGAGATATATGAGGCTACCATTACTATACTAATCAAACCTGGTCATCCAGCTTTTGCATGCAAGTCTTACAGACCAATATTACCATTCAATACAGAGCCTAAAATCCACCTGCGGACAATAATTCACAGATTAGTGAAACGTGATCAAAGTCACTTTATGCCACATAGAGTCTCCACGCACAACATTTGGAAAGGGAATAATGTCATTGTATTGTTTCACAAGATTACTGGGCCCCTGGTATTGTGCTTAGCAGAATTTGAAAAAGCATTTGATAAACGTAGGTGGGACTACCTAGAGGAGAGAAGGAGATCTGTCAGTAGGAGCGCCCGGTTGAGCGTGCGAAACCCCAGGATGTCAGCGGACAAGCTGGAGAGCGCTGGGAGCCATGACGGAGACGATGAGGCTGGGGAGGAGAAGCAGGACACACAGGAGAAGGAAGCTGTCGCCCCAGAAAAGGCAGAAGAGCAGGTATTGAAAGCCAAATATCCCAGCTTAGGACAGAAGCCAGGTGGATCAGACTTCTTGATGAAAAGGCTTCAAAAAGGGAAGTATTTTGATTCTGGCGATTACAATATGGCCAAGGCGAAGATGAAGAACAAGCAGCTGCCAAGTGCTGGGCCGGACAAGAACTTGGTGACAGGAGATCATATCCCCACGCCGCAGGATCTGCCCCAGCGAAAGTCCTCCCTTGTGACCAGCAAGCTGGCTGGAAAATGTGCTTTCCTGCTTGTCAGAAGAAACGCCTGTCGAACTTAAGTGTATCCTAGGGCTGGGATGGACGGATTTCACTTACTCCAACACTTCTCATTCTTTAATGAAGCAGGATGTTGTGTTAAGTCCTAGCCATAGGCTCAGATTTTTACAGTTGGTGATCAATATGCTTAACAAGTCCTTGTTGTTCCCGAAAGATCTGCATCTCTCGATGTGGCTAACTCATGGATAAACTTCAGTATTAAGCTGAGGCTTTCACTAAGGCCAGCTTGAGATGAAGTTTTCTAGTCGTGGAGCCTCTGACCACCTTGCTACAAGCATCCAATGTACACTTTCACATGTACGCTGATGACACCCAACTTTATCTCAAATTACAATCCCCCAAAGACATCCTGCTTCTGAACTCAACGATCAGAGGCACCCAATCCTGGCTTGCCGATAATCATCTCAAACTTAATGCCCTGAAAACAGAGTTCCTTCTAATTTCACCTCCAGCGAAGATCTCCACCACTCAAACTTGGCTTAAACACCTAACCGCACTCAATGTCCAACCCACCATCGTGGACTCAGCAAAATCTTTAGGCATAACACTCGACACCAATCTCAACATGCAGCAACATATCAGCAAGGCAACAAAGGGAGCGAACTTCCAAATCAATACTCTGAGGAAACTTAAACCCTTCCTCCCAGCCAAAGACTTCCAAACCGCAGTACAAGCACTAGTCATCCCTCGAATAGAATACGGCAGCATCGCCCTCTGCGGACTCCCTCTAACTACAACCGCACCCCTAAGAGCTTCTCTAAACGCTGCAGCGAGACTCATCACTGGCTCAAAACAGCACTCCCATATTACCCCTGACTTGAAATCCCTGAACTGGCTGCCTTTTGAAGCCAGAATACATCTGAAAATCGCCTGCATGACACACAAGGCGGTTCACCTAAACTCACCCGGCTACCTCGCTCAGAAGCTGACAATCTCTGGCGGAGCTAGAAACACCAGAGGCACAAACAATCTTCTGCTGAAACCTCGAAGATTCCGGAAGGAAAACACATATAAGCGCTCCTTCTCAGGAATGGCGCGTAGGATCTGGAACTCACTCCCGCCCGAAACCAGGCTTATCTCTTCCACTACACTCTTTAAAAATGAAGTAAAAGCTATCCTCATGGCTAAATACACTTGAACTATTATCTCGAACTCTGTTAATACTCTGCACCGATCTATACTACATGTTTGAACCCTCTGACTATTTGTATTAGTTGTCTTATTACTCACATGATTGGCTTTGCAGCCACCTATCTGTACTGTTTGATTTATTGATTTATCTGTCTGACTATGCTCCCTCATGTACCCATTCTATGTAAAGCGCTCTGATATCTGCAAAGATCTTGTTCGCGCTATATAAAACTTTCAAATAAATAAATAAATAAATAAATATCTATTGTCCCTACTTTATGGAATGAATTTTGGGGTGACTTTACTTGCTTACATCAAAGTACCATACAATAATGCTACCATAAGGCTATGCATCAATGGGTTCCTTTAGAATATCATTCAAATAAACACAATTTTATAAATTCCCACAACTGAAATATGCTTTGTATCAATATATATTCAATTAGATTCAATACCTGACTTCGACCCTTTACAAGCCAAATTCACAATAGAAGATCTTGTGAACAAGAATAAGATTAAGACTTACCACCTATACAAATCCATCATAGTGAACTCATCAGACAACTTCATAAGCTTTTGCAGCATGGGAGACAAATGTGGGTTCTATGAAACAGTTAGAATGACAAGAAGCACTAGCCACTCCTATAGAGATGTACAGTGGCTAAATTCCACCTCATACAATCAAAGTGCCTTCCTCAATCTTACTACATAAGTGTAAAATTATTGCATATTAAATGCTAATCTATACCTCATGTAGCAAACGTAATGCTGAGGAAGGGAATCTGTTACATACAGTCAGGAGCTGCAGTACTCCAAGGGAGTTTTGGGGGGCGGTGGAAGGTTTATGCAAGAGGTTATGGAAACATACATTTAATTTAAACCCATGTATTACACTGTTGAGCATACTGAAAGACCTGGCCCTTACACTATATTAAAAACAGTTTTTTGACCTGACTCTAATAGTTGCAAAATGAAACACAGCCCAAAACGTGTGTAAACCCACTGCAGTGTTGGGAAATGGAAATATAGTCTTAATTAATATAGATTGCTAAAGTGACCTACTCGTTAGGCAAGAGGATGCCCTCAAAAACATGTTAAAATCTGGCAGGCATCAGCCTAATTCTAGGGGCTGGTAGAATAATTGTAAATCATACTTACTCAAGGAACCTGAACAGTCAGCAAGTGTATGAGATTCTGGTTTTAAGACATGTAACTGGGAGCATGTAATGCACAAACACTGGAGACTTTGGGGCATATTAACAAGATATGCGTTAAAAAACGCACATCGCACATTACACTATCGCCGGATTTTTTCGCCGTGTTAGCGCGTTATTATCAACGCGCAACACATAGTGCAGGATAGTAAATCCTGCGATAGCCGGCGATAGTGAACATTAGCGCGTGAAAACAAGCGTTGTTTTCATGCGCTAATGTGTGCCTTGTTAATATGGGGGGTTGGATTCAGCTTAATGATCCACACCCCCATGTTAACAATGCCTACGCCTGTCAGAGCAGGCGTTGGGAGACCTGCGATTAACAAGTTTATCGCAGGTCTTTTCCTCCCAACGCCTGCCTTGGTGATAGGGTGTTCCCAACTCCAACCACACTTTACATGTGGTTGGACGTAGGAACGCCCGCTTTGGATGTCATTAGCGATGTTTCTCGCTGACATGCAAAGTGGGCTTGTGGCAGGCGTTGCAATTCTCTTGTTAATAGGGCGCTGGAAGTATCGCCGCTTTCTCAGCGAATTGTGCTGAGAAAGCGACGATACTTCAGCTTGTTAATATGCCCCTTTGTTATTTTTGTTAACCTTATCTCTTTATTGGTATCAACAATGATTGAACTGTACATGTATCAAAATCCCCCTCTATTGCTCCTCATTTGTATATGTCCCGAAAAGCATTACAAAAAATATAAATGAAAGAATTTGTATTTTTAAAAGTCTGTGCTTGAAACTGGTGGAGAAAAGGGGAAAGGTAGGTAGGAATTGGAGAGAAATAATACAAGAGACGTTGTTGGATTGTAGTCACACAGCGACTGGTCTTTTATGCTAAAAACACATCTACTGTGACGATCTGCTCTTACATCAGTTTCAGTTGCCTACATTGTTTGCTTTTAAATGGATTTCTCATCAACGGTAAACTTTTTCTGAAACTGAAAAAAATACCCATGAATCCATCTTGCAACAGATGTGTTATACTTACCACACAAAGTAATAATGGTACAGAACGTTTATCTTACCAGAGCCAAACAGAGTTGCTAAAGCTTCACAGCAACACCAAACAGAGATATACTGGCAGATGCATCAACGGAAATACCTCCCGGTAAAACTGCGAATCGGTAAAACAGGCCGATACCGAACGCAAAACCAGAAAATGCTATGCATCAAACAATTAATCGCTAAAAAATAAAGAATCGCAAATAACCCCCGCGGAAAAATACCGAATCGCAAAACAGACAATCGGAATTACCGACCCCCAAAGCGGCCCTCGGTAATACCGAATCGGTAATAAAGAATCGCAATGGTATGCATGAAAAGTCGCTAATACCGAAAAACCCAAAAATCGCTATTTAGCATGAGCAAATTAAGGGGAATCACAATCAGGAGGTAAAGTAAACGGAAGGACAGAAAAAAAAATTACAACCCCCAACTGCAGGTGCACACAATCAGTAACCCTTCAAAAAAGCCCAGGGAAACCCCACATGTCTTCCAAAATGGCTGCCCTGTACGTGCTTGCTAGGAGGAGGAGGATCAACGCCCAGGCCCAGCGCAGGAGGATGATCCAGGACAGGATCTTCAGGGTGCGCATCACTTTGCTGGGGCAGACCGAGGAACAGGTCTACGACAAGTATAGACTGAACCGTGCCATGATAATGCGCCTAATAGCAGACCTGGAACCATTACTGCAGCACGAGACCCGTAGGACCAACGCCATACCAGCCCATGTGCAGGTTCTATGCTGCCTGCACCTGCTTGCGTCTGGAAGCTTCCAGGGGGTAATAGCAGAGACTGGAGGCGTGTCGCAAAGCGCTTTATCACGCTTCTTCCACCGGTTCCTAGAGGCCATGCTGACATTAATTAATCGCCACATCACCTTCCCCACAACCCCCCAGCAGCTGACCCGCACCAAACGGGAATTCTACCAGGTGGCACAATTCCCCCATGTCATAGGGTGTGTTGACTGCACGCATGCCCCCATCTGTCCTCCATCAGCCACCGAATACATTTTCCGCAACCGGAAGTCATATCACTCTATAAATGTGCAGGTGGTGTGCAATGCCAAGTACATCATTACGGACCTTGTAGCCCAATTCCCCGGGAGCACACACGACGCTTACATATTCCGTCACTGGGGCCTCCACAGGCGCCTGATCAACGGTGAATTTGGAGAGGGACACCTACTAGGTACATATTGATGCATCATCGTACTCTTCACCCACTCCATCCCCACATGTATATTTTCATTCATGCTGATGACCATTCTCTCCCCATCCTGCAGGTGACAGCGCATACGCATTGCATGAATATCTACTCACTCCCTACCTGAACCCAGCGACACCACAAGAGCAGCGCTACAACAGAGCACACATCAGCACAAGGAATGTGGTTGAGCGTACATTCGGCATCCTCAAGAGCCGCTTCCGTATACTGCACAAGACTGGAGGTGCCTTGCAGTATGACCCAGTGACCTGCTGCCAGATCATTGCTGTGTGTGCCATCCTGCACAACATCGCCACACGCAGGGGGATACCCATAGAGGTGGACGGAGAGGATGAACTACGTGCACAGCAACCACCCCCCCAACACCGACAGGCGCATGTGACCAACACAGCTGAAGGGCAACGGAGGCGGACATACATCACACGGAATCATTTCTGAGACAGGTAAGAGAGAGACTTGACAACAGGTCTCGATTTGCAAGGGTTTAATGGGCATGGACACCTGAGTGGTGCAGAGAAACAAAACAAAAACATGCTGCTGCTGCAGTTAAAGTCAAACTGTAATTGTCCGTCCTCAGAACTGGTGATGCGTGCGGCACTTAAGTCTGGCCATGGTTACGTCACCAAGGACAGTGTAACTTTGTCACATGTTCACTTGCGTTTGCCGCATACCCCCAGTCTCTTGTCCTGTGACTCCTCGGCTTCTACTCGATGGGAGTCTGTGGCAGTTGCATTGCGGCCACTGCGCCTCCTCCCGCTGGTGTCCGATAGGGAGACGCTGCTGACACTGGAGGCTGCCTCACTCCCCTCTTCCGCCCCCAGTATGCTGACACTGGCTGACCCAGGCTGCAGTTGCTCCACTGCGGTGGTCACCCTCTCAAGGGCCTTTGCCACATCCCCACAGTAATGACCTAGGTCCACTTGCAGGGACACGGACCTGCGGGACAGCACAGCCGTGCTGTTGCAGAGCTTATTGATGGCCTTGTTGGTTGAAGTCACTGCCAGCATGATCTGCCTGTGACGCCGCCGCTCACTCTGTTGGCCTGCCACTACGGCACGTGTGAGTTCTTGCAGGCACAGCTTAATGTCATTGTTGCCGGCAGCTACGGCAGTGGTGTGCTCACGCATAGCGTCTGTCATGTTGCTAAGTTTGTTGCATAGCTTGGTCATGGAGAGTTTCATGGCACCCATGTGTCTCCCCTGCTGGTGCTGGACACGCAGCATCCGGGTCTCCACAACTCCGTACCCTCCGGACAGATCGACTGGTCTTGCAGCACCACGAGCTGGGGTCACAGCCCTCTGCCTGATGCGCTGTCGTGATGATGTTTGGCTGGTTGGAGTGACGACAGCCTGGCGTGGAACATTTGGGGGTGCTGAACTGTGATCAGATTCCATCAGGGGCAGGGAGGGAACATCAGCTCTGCGGCTCTGCAGAGTGGCCCGCACTGGTGGTGGTGGTGGTGGTGGTGGTGTCTTGGACCGTGAGGTTGGTGGTGGTGGTGTCTTGGACCGCAAGGTTGGTGGTGGTGGTGGTGGTGGTGGCTTGGACCGCAGGGATGGTGGAGGTGTCGACCGCCGTGGTGGTGAAGGGGAGGACATGGCTTCAGCTCCATGTGAGCACTCGCCTTCTGACAACACTGGCGTCTCCGAGATGATGAGGCGGGCACTGTCGTCTGAATCGTAGGGGGATGCATCTGTGTGTGAAACAGTGCATAGTTATAATCATGGTATAGTATGTGGAAATAGCAGTCGCATATCACAATAAATAACATTTTCTGTCTGACAATTGGCCCTTTGCTGCTGTATTCATCTCTGTGCTCTGGCATGGACCCATTCATGTATGGACTACAACTCCCATGGTGCAACACATTGGTGAGGGTATGTGTTTAGGGCAACACTACATGGGCACTGGGTCTGGCATGGGGGATTGGGCAGGGACTTAGTACACGCTGCATTGTTACGCTGCCATGCATCTTACCTTGTCCTCCTTCCGCAGCACCAGAGGTGTCCAGACGTGTGACCCCCACAACAGCTTCCGGTTCTATGGTGGACTCCACTAGATCCTCCAGGGCAGTGTTTGGCGTCACGTTGGCTGTGCCACCAGCATCCTTGACCCTCTGCGCAATCTTCTCCTTGGCCCTCTTCCTTAGGTCATACCACCGTTTTTTTAGGTCGTCGATGCTGCGGTGGGTGACTCCGCAAGCATTTACCTTGTCCTTGATGCGCAGCCACATCTTGCGTTTTTCTGCCTCTGGCACCTTCAGGGACAATTTGCCAAACAGTCTGTCATTATTGCTGGTCACACACTCGATGAGGATTTCTAGCTCCTTGTCAGAAAACCTCCTTTTGCACTTTCGGTGTGTGTCCTTTCCCTGCTGGGGGGCCTCCTTCTCCATCTTGTCCTGCTTGCCTTGTCCTGCTTGCTACAGGTTCAGTCTTGGTCCTCAGCTCCTGTGCTCTGCCTCCTCCTCAGTGCAACTCCGAACACAGAATGCAGCGTGGCTGTCCTACTTCCTGGTTGTGATGTCATCGGCCCGCATCCGAAGCGTCGCGTAATTTGCCCGTTTTCGCTATTACCGAAATCGCTAATACCGGATTCACTAATACCGAATCGGTATTGGCTAACTCGGTATTTGCTACTCGTGCGGGTGTACTTTCGCTATTTAATAGCGATTTTTACCGAATCGGTAATTTTTACCGATTTGTTTGATGCATCGCGGTTTGCATGTCCTTATTAGCGATTCGGTATTTTTCGCTATTACCGACGTGTATTACCGAATGTTGATGCATATGCCCCATAGTTGATTAGAAATGGTTGGGAACTGAGTGAGGGGAAGAGAGAATTCATTCTTAGGTTTGACAAATAAAGCAGTTGTCATTAATAAAGGAATTTGATATATCACTCTAGCAGCCAGTCCCTGCCTTCCTGCCTACTCGCTCCTTGGGCAGGGAGGGGGGGGGAACTATCTAGCGATATCACTAACATCCACAGTATTTGCACATAAGGATTGACATATCCTGTCTCTCATGGGACTATGGGCAGTAACATTTGAGTTGTGAGCACAGGGGTGGGCACCAATCTCATTTCACCACCTTCCTCAACGTGAATAGCTAGAAATGGTGTTCCAGTGCTTGCTAAAGTACTGGAAACCAGGGTGAGGCATGGGAGAGTTGGCAAAGTCAGTGTTTCTCCCTGTGAATTCACATCATGAAGAACAAATATTGTTTTTCAATCTAGTGACACAAGAGCAGACATTACATTCCATTACATTGGAACTACCAATGTGCTAATATATTATCCTCCAAAAGAGAGGAACCGGGAGCTGTTTAACCAGGTCCTGCACACGTACTCCCAAAAGTGAACTAAGTAAATCTGATTGTTATGTAGTTCCTAAGTGCAAGTGTGAGTGTTCAGGTCTGAGAAAAAGTGCCCTCACACACCCCGAATAATGTCATGCTTCATCATTGGGCCACCTCTTCGTCGAGCCGGCGCTGCAATGACCGATGGGCACCTGTGAGGGGGCTATTTGGGCAGAGATATTTTTGAAGAAGTCATTAGGTGCATGTGGGTGTGTGGAATTGGTAGTGTAGTGAGTGCAAATTGGTGTCTAAAAATGTTTAGAGCAAACCTATTGCCTAAATTTTATTGCTAGGGTTCACTAACCTAGCTAAAAGCAAGGATCCCTAACCGGATACAATTATCCTAAAAGGCATGTGTGGTATAGAAGATTAAACATGTTTCTTGCCTATGGTAGCCCAAAATGGGTCACGTGGCAAATCATCAGGACCAATTGTTTCAGAGAGAGTATCTAAACTCTTCACACTACTGCAATGCTGGTTCTAAAAAATGAGGGGATACTATAGTTACCAGCTTTGCAAATGAATACCAGGTCCGATTCACCTAGTATTCTGTGACCTGAAAAAGAAAGTGATAATAAAAACAACTTTTTGGTAATGTGCGACAGAAACACCCCGCAGCACGTGGTGGCCTTGGCCAAGTGTTGATGAGGCGGCAGCGAGGCATTCATTGACCATAAGGGGGACTCATTTTGTAGCTCCTGTGTGGTGCCTCGATGTGCTCCAAAGTGAGAATTAACAGGGAAAATCTTGTGTGTGCTAGCACTGTTGGCGTGATGTTAAATTGTTGGCCGGTAATTCCGTATAGATGCTCCTAATATTGAAATAACCACATGATTCACTTCATGACTATGTAGCGAGTAAACTTGGAGTTCCATTATACATTGCCGGTTCCGTTATCGGAAGAAATGCACCTGAGACACCTATTTGTAAGGTACCTTCAATGTTAAAGGAATTCCGATTTAACATCCTACGCTGTATGCACGTTATAAAAACAGTGTATTCCTACCGATCATGCGCGTTAACTCGCACTAAGGACATGATCGAGACAGACATGACACCCGTCGGGCTTGCTCCCTTGATGTATTTGATTCTAAAGAAATGCAGCTCGCACTACTCCAGGTTACATGAGTGATACGGAATGTTTCACTTCTTCTCTGTCTCCCCTTTGATTGTAAAGAAATGACGACTTGCGCTGCTATAATGTACATTGGCATGACGGCTCCCAAGTACCGCGCATGCGCGAAGGAGCGGCGTCTCAGGACGCGCCTTCATCCAGAATCATTGCATCCTGATTGCTCGGGGTATACGCCCAGCATACCTCATTATCCAATTGTAAGTGGTTATTTAAGGGTGAAGCTCGGTTTGTCACACACCTCCACTTCCGCTTGGTCGAATACCGGAGGCACCGACGGACAGGTCAGTAACCTGTAGGTTGATTTCTCTTCCCCGAATTAGGTATTTCCTGCTTTATAATGGATCAGTACAATCTTTGTCTGAACAGACAGGATGAGAGGGACCCTTGACAGCGTCACTATCCTGTCAGATTTAGTTCAAAGGTGCCCAAGATAGCCGTCCTGTTGGCACTTAGCAGGACCCCCTACTTATGTTAACACTGTGTTTTGAAATAGCTTTCCAGGAACCAGATAATAGTTACCTACTGGCACATATTAGTATCATTGCTGGTTCCCTGGACAAATATCAAGATCGTAGCCAGTGTGCTTTCAAAAGTGTTCAATAGTGGTTTGTATGTGGGCTAGTATATGGTGTGACAGTGAGTCTCTAACACACGTCTGTTGGGTTAATGTGTGGATTAATTTGAGTGAGCACTGCTGAGCTGTGTACTTTTCCACACGACAGAGCGTGGCCTCATACCCCCGAGCGGTTGCCGGGTGAGGTGAGGTCTTCACCCACACAAAGCTGGGTGAGTATCACTGTGAGGAAATGCCTCCAGTTGATTAAGCTAATATGCTTTTTTGTATAATGCTGAATGCAAATTATTCATGCAGGTGTGTTTGTTAATATAGTCTCTGTGTACCTTCACGGTTGTGTGTTTTACTGAGTGTTATTGTGTAACATTCTTGTTTTCTAGGAAGAAGATACTCTTCTTTCTCTCCAGTGGGCGTCCAACCTCGGTACACTCCTGGTAGATATGTAACTTTTTTCAGTACATTTATTGTAATGTGTCACTTTACACATTAATTTCATTTGCAGTAGCTTTGTCTACATCTAAGGTCCTGAAGAAAGCTGGGGCAATGCCCCGATAGCTGAAACATGTCGACCACTCCACCTAGCGCCATAATGTAGTCCAACTACTTAGCGTGTTTTTAACCTTTGACACACTGACTTTCTTTCGGATGTTTCTTTAAGTCTATGTAGTCAATTTTATTTTCACCTTTACCAGAGCACTGCACTTCCATTAAACTCCATTTTTAGCACAGACAAGATGGCTAAAGATCACTGACATTCACTCTCGCACCGGTAATACATGGCCGGTTGTGGCACTGAATGATCAGCAACTCCCACATGACGTTAACTCCGCCATCAAGGTGGGCTGATGGGATTTGTTTAAGCCTATGTCTTTGACAGCATTTGCTCAGACACACATCTCATTGTTTCACAGTTTCTTTACTTAGCGACACACCATTTCAAAGACCTGGTCTGCTCTTTTGGGTGTTTTTTGACCTGATAGTAGGGGTACGAACAGACAGGTCATTAAATATTCCCCTCGACCCTCTTTTGTTTTTGTTATATTAAGTGCAACTTTTTGGTTGCGGGTCTTCACTTAACGTGCAACATATTTATGGGTGCACCCCAGAGCTCACCCAACTGAATTGTGTGCGTTTCTCCTCTGCTCACCTTATCTAGCCTCTCCCCACTCTTGACACTTGATGTAATAAACATTCTTTTTCTTGTCTTTATGAAAGATACTACACTGGCTTAAGTCATAAATAGCAGCTTACAAAGTGAGTATTCGTCTAGCAGTATCTCTAAGTATATCTGCCCTTTTAACCATTTGCAGAACAGGGAGTAGGATCTCCCGGTAATTCCGTATAGATGCTCCTAATATTGAAATAACCACATGATTCACTTCATGACTATGTAGCGAGTAAACTTCGAGTTCCATCATACATTGCCGGTTCCGTTATCGGAAGAAATGCACCTGAGACACCTATTTGTAAGGTACCTTCAATGTTAAAGGAATTCCGATTTCACATCCTACGCTGTATGCACGTTATAAAAACAGTGTATTCCTACCGATCATGCGCGTTAACTCGCACTAAGGACATGATCGAGACAGACATGACACCCGTCGGGCTTGCTCCCTTGGTGTATTTGATTCTAAAGAAATGCAGCTCGCACTACACCAGGTTACATGAGTGATACGGAATGTTTCACTTCTTCTCTGTCTCCCCTTTGATTGTAAAGAAATGACGACTTGCGCTGCTATAATGTACATTGGCATGACGGCTCCCAAGTACCGGGCATGCGCGAAGGAGCGGCGTCTCAGGACGCGCCTTCATCCGGAATCATTGCATCCTGATTGCTCGGGGTATACGCCCACATACCTCATTATCCAATTGTAAGTGGTTATTTAAGGGTGAAGCTCGGTTTGTCACACACCTTCACTTCCGCTTGGTCGAATACCGGAGGCACCGACGGACAGGTCAGTAACCTGTAGGTTGATTTCTCTTCCCCGAATTAGGTATTTCCTGCTTTATAATGGATCGGTACAATCTTTGTCTGAACAGACAGGATGAGAGGGACCCTTGACAGCGCCACTATCCTGTCAGATTTAGTTCAAAGGTGCCCAAGATAGCCGTCCTGTTGGCACTTAGCAGGACCCCCTACTTATGTTAACACTGTGTTTTGAAATAGCTTTCCAGGAACCAGATAATAGTTACCTACTGGCACATATTAGTATCATTGCTGGTTCCCTGGACAAATATCAAGATCGTAGCCAGTGTGCTTTCCAAAGTGTTCAATAGTGGTTTGTATGTGGGCTAGTATATGGTGTGACAGTGAGTCTCTAACACACGTCTGTTGGGTTAATGTGTGGATTAATTTGAGTGAGCACTGCTGAGCTGTGTACTTTTTCACACGACAGAGCGTGGCCTCATACCCCCGAGCGGTTGCCGGGTGAGGTGAGGTCTTCACCCACACAAAGCTGGGTGAGTATCACTGTGAGGAAATGCCTCCAGTTGATTAAGCTAATATGCTTTTTTGTATAATGCTGAATGCAAATTATTCATGCAGGTGTGTTTGTTAATATAGTCTCTGTGTACCTTCATGGTTGTGTGTTTTACTGAGTGTTATTGTGTAACATTCTTGTTTTCTAGGAAGAAGATACTCTTCTTTCTCTCCAGTGGGCGTCCAACCTCGGTACACTCCTGGTAGATATGTAACTTTTTTCAGTACATTTATTGTAATGAGTCACTTTACACATTAATTTCATTTGCAGTAGCTTTGTCTACATCTAAGGTCCTGAAGAAAGCTGTGGCAATGCCCCGATAGCTGAAACATGTCGACCACTCCACATAGCGCCACAATGTAGTCCAACTACTTAGCGTGTTTTTAACCTTTGACACACTGACTTTCTTTCGGATGTTTCTTTAAGTCTATGTAGTCAATTTTATTTTCACCTTTACCAGAGCACTGCACTTCCATTAAACTCCATTTTTAGCACAGACAAGAAGGCTAAAGATCACTGACATTCACTCTCGCACCGGTAATACATGGCCAGTTGTGGCACTGAATGATCATCAACTCCCACATGACGTTAACTCCGCCATCAAGGTGGGCTGATGGGATTTGGTCAAGCCTATGTCTTTGACAGCATTCGCTCAGACACACATCTCATTGTTTCACAGTTTCTTTACTTAGCTACACACCATTTCAAAGACCTGGACTGCTCTTTTGGGTGTTTTTTGACCTGATAATAGGGGTACGAACAGACAGGTCATTAAATATTCCCCTTGACCCTCTTTTGTTTTTGTTATATTAAGTGCAACTTTTTGGTTGCGGGTCTTCACTTAACGTGCAACATATTTATGGTTGCACCCTAGAGCTCACCCAACTGAATTGTGTGCGTTTCTCCTCTGCTCACCTTATCTAGCCTCTCCCCACTCTTGACACTTGATGTAATAAACATTCTTTTTCTTGTCTTTATGAAAGATACTACACTGGCTTAAGTCATAAATAGCAGCTTAGAAAGTGGGTATTCGTCTAGCAGTATCTCTAAGTATATCTGCCCTTTTAACCATTTGCAGAACAGGGAGTAGGATCTCCCAGTAATTCCGTATAGATGCTCCTAATATTGAAATAACCACATGATTCACTTCATGACTATGTAGCGAGTAAACTTCGAGTTCCATTATACATTGCCGGTTCCGTTATCGGAAGAAATGCGCCTGAGACACCTATTTGTAAGGTACCTTCAATGTTAAAGGAATTCCGATTTAACATCCTACGCTGTATGCACGTTATAAAAACAGTGTATTCCTACTGATCATGCGCGTTAACTCGCACTAAGGACATGATCGAGACAGACATGACACCCGTCGGGCTTGCTCCATTGGTGTATTTGATTCTAATGAAATGCAGCTCGCACTACACCAGGTTACATGAGTGATACGGAATGTTTCACTTCTTCTCTGTCTCCCCTTTGATTGTAAAGAAATGACGACTTGCGCTGCTATAATGTACATTGGCATGACGGCTCCCAAGTACCGGGCATGCACGAAGGAGCAGCGTCTCAGGACGCGCCTTCATCCGGAATCATTGCATCCTGATTGCTCAGGGTATATGCCCAGCATACCTCATTATCCAATTGTAAGTGGTTATTTAAGGGTGAAGCTCGGTTTGTCACACACCTCCACTTCCGCTTGGTCGAATACCGGAGGCACCGACGGACAGGTCAGTAACCTGTAGGTTGATTTCTCTTCCCCGAATTAGGTATTTCCTGCTTTATAATGGATCGGTACAATCTTTGTCTGAACAGACAGGATGAGAGGGACCCTTGACAGCGCCACTATCCTGTCAGATTTAGTTCAAAGGTGCCCAAGATAGCCGTCCTGTTGGCACTTAGCAGGACCCCCTACTTATGTTAACACTGTGTTTTGAAATAGCTTTCCAGGAACCAGATAATAGTTACCTACTGGCACATATTAGTATCATTGCTGGTTCCCTGGACAAATATCAAGATCGTAGCCAGTGTGCTATCAAAAGTGTTCAATAGTGGTTTGTATGTGGGCTAGTATATGGTGTGACAGTGAGTCTCTAACACACGTCTGTTGGGTTAATGTGTGGATTAATTTGAGTGAGCACTGCTGAGCTGTGTACTTTTTCACACGACAGAGCGTGGCCTCATACCCCCGAGCGGTTGCCGGGTGAGGTGAGGTCTTCACCCACACAAAGCTGGGTGAGTATCACTGTGAGGAAATGCCTCCAGTTGATTAAGCTAATATGCTTTTTTGTATAATGCTGAATGCAAATTATTCATGCAGGTGTGTTTGTTAATATAGTCTCTGTGTACCTTCACGGTTGTGTGTTTTACTGAGTGTTATTGTGTAACATTCTTGTTTTCTAGGAAGAAGATACTCTTCTTTCTCTCCAGTGGGCGTCCAACCTCGGTACACTCCTGGTAGATATGTAACTTTTTTCAGTACATTTATTGTAATGTGTCACTTTACACATTAATTTCATTTGCAGTAGCTTTGTCTACATCTAAGGTCCTGAAGAAAGCTGGGGCAATGCCCCGATAGCTGAAACATGTCGACCACTCCACATAGCGCCATAATGTAGTCCAACTACTTAGCGTGTTTTTAACCTTTGACACACTGACTTTCTTTCGGATGTTTCTTTAAGTCTATGTAGTCAATTTTATTTTCACCTTTACCAGAGCACTGCACTTCCATTAAACTCCATTTTTAGCACGGACAAGATGGCTAAAGATCACTGACATTCACTCTCGCACCGGTAATACATGGCCGGTTGTGGCACTGAATGATCAGCAACTCCCACATGACGTTAACTCCGCCATCAAGGTGGGCTGATGGGATTTGTTCAAGCCTATGTCTTTGACAGCATTCGCTCAGACACACATCTCATTGTTTCACAGTTTCTTTACTTAGCGGCACACCTGAAAGCTGTGGAGGTTGCCGCTTGACTCTGTGTTCTCGGGTCGGACTCTTGCTGGGCTCTCCTGCGCTGCCGCTGCCTCTCGCCGCACCCGCTCCTCGGGTGCCGCTTCGCGGCTTGGGAAGAGGGAGAGGCGAGGTCACTGGACACTGGGAGGCGCCTGGAAGAATCACCACGCCGGCGCTAAGCAGGGACTCGGAAGACCAGGAGTCCCTGCTTCCCCAGCTGCACAGGCGGACGCGCCCACCTCCAGACACGCCCTCGCCTGACCAGGAGAAAAGGCGCGTGTTCTCTGTACCCGGCGGGACTCACCTGAAAGCTGTGGAGGTTGCCGCTTGACCCTGTGTTCTCGGGTCGGACTCTTGCTGGGCTCTCCTGCGCTGCCGCTGCCTCTCGCCGCACCCGCTCCGCTGGTGCCGCTTCGCGGCTTGGGAAGAGGGAGAGGCGAGGTCACTGGACACTGGGAGGCGCCTGGAAGAATCACCACGCCGGCGCTAAGCAGGGACTCGGAAGACCAGGAGTCCCTGCTTCCCCAGCTGCACAGGCGGACGCGCCCACCTTCAGACACGCCCCCGCCTGACCAGGAGAAAAGGCGTGTGTTCTCTGTACCCGGCGGGACTCACCTGAAAGCTGTGGAGGTTGCCGCTTGACCCTGTGTTCTCGGGTCGGACTCTTGCTGGGCTCTCCTGCGCTGCCGCTGCCTCTCGCCGCACCCGCTCTGCGGGTGCCGCTTCGCGGCTTGGGAAGAGGGAGAGGCGAGGTCACTGGACACTGGGAGGCGCCTGGAAGAATCACCACGCCGGCGCTAAGCAGGGACTCGGAAGACCAGGAGTCCCTGCTTCCCCAGCTGCACAGGCGGACGCGCCCACCTGCAGACACGCCCTCGCCTGACCAGGAGAAAAGGCGTGTGTTCTCTGTACCCGGCGGGACTCACCTGAAAGCTGTGGAGGTTGCCGCTTGACCCTGTGTTCTCGGGTCGGACTCTTGCTGGGCTCTCCTGCGCTGCCGCTGCCTCTCGCCGCACCCGCTCTGCGGGTGCCGCTTCGCGGCTTGGGAAGAGGGAGAGGCGAGGTCACTGGACACTGGGAGGCGCCTGGAAGAATCACCACGCCGGCGCTAAGCAGGGACTCGGAAGACCAGGAGTACCTGCTTCCCCAGCTGCACAGGCGGACGCGCCCACCTCCAGACACGCCCCCGCCTGCAACGCCCCCTATTTTACGAACAGCCTGACGCTTGGCGGGACGCCGAGCGAAGCCCGAGCAAAGGGCGGGCAGTCTGTGGCAGTCCGGGGCTGTCAAGGCTGGGCTGGGCCACGTCCCTTTCCTTCCCACCAGCAGTGAGTACATACGGACTGTGTGAGACCCCGTGGTATTCCCTGAAAACATGTCTACCCGTTCTGGAAAACTCCTTAGGAGTGAGGGCGAAAGGGGGTCCATTGCCGGGAGCCCTGTTATTGGGACTATGGACCGCTTCATTACCAGGGTGGCGGCGGTGATTGAAAAGGAGATTGCTATGTCTGAGCGGCGCCTATCCGAGGTCTACCTCCCCTCTAGACGTTCATCCTTGGGGGTTGCTGCCCAGTCGCTTACACCGGCCAGTGAGCGAGTTTACTCTGCCCCCCCTCCTGGTGACTGTGGTGATGCTATAGACCCTCCCCAGTTGGCTGAAATCGGGCAAAATATAGATAGGCTGGAAAATCTGGCCGCGCTCCTCCCTATTGCTACTGTGGAAGATGGTGGTCTTAGTAGTCTGTCTTCACCAGTATCACCTAAACCCCTAAACGAAGCCATCAGTGATCCTCTATCTCCAAAACCGCCCACCTCCATCATAGTTATACCAGACGGGGTGACAGACAGAGCGTCCCCAAACACTCAAACTCCCGAAACCAGACAGGAGAATAGGCTCTTAAGTAAAAAGGCAAGAAAACGCAAAAAGGGTAGGATAGTGAAACAGGCCGCTCTTTACCAAAGAGTAAGAAAGCCCTCTGGACCTGGTATGAGAAATATAAGGGGCCGGTCTTCAGAGAATGAAGTCGACATAGAAGGGGATGTTGTGATCTCTCCCAAGGGGTCACGCTCAGACGATAACACCGCCAAGGCTTCTAACCCCATTGACTCTGTAATTATTGAAAACCTCCTTGAGAAGGTAAATAGTCTCTTGAGGCCCTTACTAATACAGGTTAAGGGTCTAGGGGCGAGGATAGATAAATTGGAGCAATCAACCCTTGACGGGTTCCACTCACTCAAAACTACATTTAAACAATCAACCAGAGTGAGTGAAAATCAGGACAGGGGTGCAAAGGGGAACGAACCACCTCCTCAGAGAGACCCTAAGCCCCCAAACTGTCTAAATAAGGTTGACTCTAATAGTGTACCAACCCCAGCTCCTAAACCTTCTCCCCCTCCCAAAGCAGGGCCAAAACACAAGGGGCCACCAGCACACTCAGAGCCTGCTATAAATAAGCCTAAGCCTCTCCCACAAAAGCAGCCACAGATAGCTAGTGGTAAAGCGAAAGACACCCAAACGCCAGGCACACGCAACAAGGAATGGTGACAGGGAAAGCCCCTAGACCTGTATCCCAACCTACAGCCCCAGCTACTACTTTATCGGTCCCTAGTAACCCAGTACGTCGGATCCCTCCAGTAAACCTCCCGCCGGACTGCCAACCTTTTGTTGCGGTTATGGTAAATGTTCCCCCTCTAAAGGAAGGCCAGTTGGAAAACCATCAATCACTCAAGAATAAGTGTATCCATTGGCTGAAGGCAAACAAGCCAATTCCGTTGGGTGTGGATGGGATCATTCTAAGTGTCCGTAGAGTTGGGTGGGTAGGGCAGGGATAAAAAACTCAGGAAGGGGATTGCATAATTATAAATTTTCAAGACCCTAGAGTAGTGCCCTCGATCTGTACTCCTATTAAAAATATGGGGGCTCCTGGGGTTAAAGTGGTAGATCTATCTTATTTCTACCCCAGGCAAATTGTTAGCTTTTGTGGAGAAAGTCTAAGCTCCCCTGATTTCTGTCAAAACTGGGAGACACAATGGGCAGGGGCCTCGGGGGGCACAAGGGTGAATCATTTGTGGGCACCAGGGCCCTACTGACTGGAAATTGGGAGTAGAATAGACCCAATTGGAGTATCACCCGCCCAAACTAACCTTGCTGGCGGGATGGTAGTCTCTAAAGTTGCCCCCCAAGATCCTTGCTCCCCTCAGACACCCTTGAAGAGGACCACAGACAGGGACATTCTTGCGCCCAGCAACATTTCAGCTGTGACAGACCTAGTATTTAAGGTTTTCAGCTGGAATGTCGCAGGGATTGCAAGAAAACTGGCCCTACCAGACTTTACTGCTTGGGTTGATGAGCACTCCCTGTGTATTTTCCAAGAGACATGGAGTCTGGTGCCGGTTCATAGGGTGGGATTCTCTTCCTATTCCTTCCCTGCACTAGTCTCGGAAACAGGGAGAGGGCGACCCTCGGGTAGCCTTCTCATATGGGTTGCAGCCTCTCTAGACTGTAGAGTAGAGGAGTTTCCCACAGGCTGCCCGGACATCCAAAATATTACCCTAATAGATCAAAGGGGAAGACTGGTCTTAAATGTCTATAATGTCTATGCCCGGGGGACCAAGGGTGGGAGAAAGTCTCCTGTAATATCCCTCCTTGAGACCTTACTAAAGAACACCCCATACAAGACGCGTACATTGGTTGCGGGTGACATGAACTGCACGTTCGAGCCCTTGGGCTCGGACGTTGCCCTCGACCAAGACGAGGAGGATACCAGGCTGGGGATCCCTGTATTGGAAATCCCATTGATCAGGAGGTGGACAGAAGTGGCGCTCCAGTTATATTCCCTGAGCCTTGAATTTAATTTAAGGGCAGCCAATGGGAGGACAACCTCGGATAGGGGGGGTGCCCATACGTACAACAGACCAGGACACACCTCTAGGATAGATTATTTGCTAATAGATGTATACCTATGGCCATATGTAAGGGACATGCAGGTGGTTCCTACGACTGAAAGCGACCACAACCCACTCTCCTTAAGCATGGACCAGTGGTGGCATCCCGTAAGGAAGGACAATATTAACCCGGTAGCTGCACCCCCGGATGAGTCTGAAGTTTCGCTCTGTGGTAGACGAATAAAATGGGCGAAATTGGTCCTCTCTGAAGCAAGGGTAGGGGAAATTTCAACCCTCTTAAATCATGCGGTGACAACCCTTGGGTCCTCCCTAGAAGGGGTGGGTAGAGTGAGTGGGCTCTTTGTCTCCTTGGTAGAAGCCTTGACTAACGTGTTTACCTCACACACTAGTAAGTCGGGTAACAAAGGACTTAAAAAACTAGATGATGGTTTGTATACCCAATCGTGTAGGGTACACAAGGCAAAGCTAGTTGAGGCAGTAAAGCATAAACCCCAAAGTGTGATACAGGAAGCAAGGAAGGCCTACAATAAATCCCTCAAAATTGCTAGGAGGGAATTGGAAGACAAATTCTGGGAAGATCTCCTCCAAGCTAGTAAAAGTAAGGATTCAAGGACTTTTTGGAATCTTATAGGTACACGGAACAAACCCGATGAAACTATGAGACCCTGTAACATCCCGCCTCAAAACTGGGTACAACATTTTGGGGCTTTATACCTCCCTCCAGATGGGGAGTTGAATGTTGGGCTGAACCCTACACTAGCAATTGAACCTCACGCCTATGATCTCTTCACTCCCTTAGAGATTGAAAAGGTTATAGGGTGGGTAGCGCCCCGTAAGGCAGCAGGCCCAGACGGCCTCCCGGGGGATCTTATGAGGGCATACCCAGTGGAGTGGGGAAGAGTTATTGCTGCTCTCCTTAACGACATCATGACGGGAGGGACAGTGCCTGAATCCTGGAAAGGGGCGGTGGTGGTCCCGATTTATAAAAAAGGGTGTAGGGAAACCCCGGGGAACTACCGCCCCATAAGTCTGATAGACTCCACCCAAAAGATAGCTGGTAAAGCTATCCTCGGAAGGATCCTCCATTGGGTGGAGGAGAATAAAATCCTATCGGACTTTCAGGCAGGTTTTCGGGCTGGAATGGGGACAATAGAGCAGGTGTTTAGGTTGGCACTTCTGGGGTGGAAGGTGGTGGAACTAGGCAAGGGTAGTCTTTACTTGGCCTTTATAGACCTGAAGACTGCCTTTGACCTAGTCCCCCGGGAAGAGCTTTGGAGGGTGCTTTATGAGTTGGGATTACCCCCTTACATCTTGTCCCTCCTCATTAGCCTCCATGCCCATACCTTTGCACAGGTCCGTTGGGGTAAAAACGGAGAGCTCACCGAGAAGATACCAGTGTCCAGGGGCGTAAGACAGGGCTGCGTCTTGGCGCCCACCCTATTTTCACTATATGTGAATGGGGTGGTAGAACATCTCCAACAAGAACCAGCCGACGCCCCCTGTCTCGGAGGAGTCCGGATCCCCACCCTGCTTTTTGCGGACGACACGCTCTTGATCTCGAAGACTCCCCAAGGCCTCCAGAAATTGCTAACGCGTTTCCAGGAGTTTTGTGCTACAAAGGGTTTAATAATCAACGTGGACAAAACCAAATACCTAGTCCTAAATCCACCAAGGAAACTGGGCCGCCCACCTACGCTTAACTCTGTTGCCTTAGAGAAAGTATCCGAATTCGATTACCTCGGTATTCGGATAACGGATAGAATGTCTTGGACAACCCACATCGACAAAATGGTCCTTAACCATAGGAGAGTAGGAGGAGCTCTTATGAGGCAGTTCCGGGCCTCACCTAGGAGATCACTTACCCCAGTAATCGAGATCTACAAGGCCAAGGTAGTGACATCAGCCTTGTATGGGGCAGAACTGTGGGGCCACTGCCGATTGGACGCCCTGGCGACAGCGGAGAGCAAGCTACTAAAATCCATTATTTCTATCCCGATGAGCACACCATCTGTACCAGTGTTGTTGGATACAGACTGTAAAAACATCAAAGATCAAGCCCAGCTTCGCCCTCTCCTTTTATGGACACGAATTTGGAGGGGTGAAGAGTTAAAATCCTATGCTGATGGCCTGGGGGAAATAATGAGTCTGGGGGGCTGGGCTAAAATAAGATGGTTAAGAGAAACTAAAAAGCTTCTAGAGAATATTGGACTGGGGGACTGTTGGTCATCACGTTCAGCCCCTCCGAAAGAAGTTGTTAAGGCCCTCTTCTGGAAATGGACTGCGGAGCAGCTAATTACAAACTCGAACCACTGCAAGTCTACTGCCGCCTTCTTACTAGTCAAAGACATTGTGGCATTTGAGCCGTACCTGGACTTAATTACCCTCCCCTTTGACCGAGCCCTTTATTTTAAATTTAGAGTTGGATCCCTCCCGCTTGGTGCTGTGGTATCAAATTGGAAATCAGCGGCCCGCACGTCCCCCAATTGTGCCTGCTGCCCGAGTAGGGTAGAGTCCATTGCGCATGTCCTGTTTAAATGCCCGGACTATGCAAGGCCTAGGAGTTTTTGGTTGAAACCTCTTTGCCGAAATATGGGTACACATAGCCACTTAGTAGCTTTACGCATCTTAACTACGGACACATCCCCCCCTATGTATGTGGAACAGCAACATTTTTAAAACAGTTTTGGCTTATTCGTTGTAAGAGATTGTCAGTAGCGGTTTAATCCCTTTTTCAGCTAAATTATTATCGGGCACCTTATGTCCTTTTATCCTTTTTAAATGTGTTCTTATACTGACTTCTTAAAGTGATGCTTTTTGTACATTGTAAATGATTGTATTGTAAGGGTGCTTATAAGATATCTTGCATATCGAATAAAAGCTTATGACTGACTGACTGACACATTAATTTCATTTGCAGTAGCTTTGTCTACATCTAAGGTCCTGAAGAAAGCTGGGGCAATGCCCCGATAGCTGAAACATGTCGACCACTCCACATAGCGCCATAATGTAGTCCAACTACTTAGCGTGTTTTTAACCTTTGACACACTGACTTTCTTTCGGATGTTTCTTTAAGTCTATGTAGTCAATTTTATTTTCACCTTTACCAGAGCACTGCACTTCCATTAAACTCCATTTTTAGCACAGACAAGATGGCTAAAGATCACTGACATTCACTCTCGCACCGGTAATACATGGCCGGTTGTGGCACTGAATGATCAGCAACTCCCACATGATGGTAACTCCGCCATCAAGGTGGGCTGATGGGATTTGTTTAAGCCTATGTCTTTGACAGCATTCGCTCAGACACACATCTCATTGTTTCACAGTTTCTTTACTTAGCGACACACCATTTCAAAGACCTGGTCTGCTCTTTTGGGTGTTTTTTGACCTGATAGTAGGGGTACGAACAGACAGGTCATTAAATATTCCCCTTGACCCTCTTTTGTTTTTGTTAATTACAGAGTCACTTCAGAGTGACCAGGGGCTCAGTAGACGAATGTCCACCAATGTCCGGTGTTTCAGGTGCGAAGAAGAGATGCTTGACACTGCAGCCACGAGGACCAGGAGATGTCGACAACAACAAGGAGCCAGATGTGAGCTGTCCCACAAAGGATGTCGAGCGCTGAGGGGTTGGCGTCCGGCTGGAGCACCAATAAGCCTTAGCAAAACCAACCCACGCAGGAATGTCAATCAGGTTACGGTGTGGACCAGCCAGGTCCAGGGGATTCACCAAGCAATGGGGATTCAGGGCATGTCTAGAGCAACCAGGAAAGGCCAAAAGAAATGAAGATGACCCTCAGGGGGACCCAGAGGCGGAATGACCAGGAGTTGCGAGGGAACCTCAAGCAAGATTGTACAGTACGAGCTCACGGAGCACTCGGTGCGAGGAGGCTGGAGTTTTTTGGCGCAAATACTGCTCACGGTCAGGACTACATGGAGACCAATGCACAAGCTCAGGAATTGCCAAAAAGCATATGCAACTCCAAATGGATGCAGTGCACAGGGGTTCAGGTTATGCAGTCCTCATGAGGGATACAGGCCTCAAACTTGCTGAGAGGGCAGATCTACCTCAGGGACCTTCACTAAACCCACCTCCTGTGTTGCTAATATATTCAGAATCCGCAGGAGCTCAGGTGCAGCAGACCAGTTAGTTGTGTTGAGGTGCCGGCTAGGGCAGGGGAGGAACACCTTCACTCCAGACGAGATTCTTCAGTTGTCTTTAGTGAACCACAGGTCCTGCACGGAGCCTGTATGGAGCAAGGGCACAGACTAAGCTTTGGATGGAAAGGGGGACAGAGTCGAGCCCAGTCGAGGTCCAGCAAAGTCCAGAGTGTCCAGACGGTCGAAGTTTCAGTGGTTTCTTCTAGTAGAATCTTGTCCATGTAAAATCAAAATTTTACAGGTAGGTAAGCCCTTTTGTACCCACAGGAGAGGGTTTCACAGACTCAGGGTCTGTGTTTCTGGTTGGCAGCACCCATTTTGTGCTGACCAGCTCGAGAAGGCTGTCACCGGCTAGACCAGTGACTCCAGGAAGCTCGTTTCAGAAGGATGGAATCATACCTCCCACACTGATTACCGGTGGGGAGGTATGATTACAAGGTGTTTGATACCAAACACAATATGTTTCTATGCAGCCGTTTTCGAGATAGCATTTACCGCGAGGTTATAATGCACTTCTACCTATATGTCCGGCTGAGTCACAGACAACTGAGAGAATGCTCTCTAAAGACTGCAGGGAGGCTCTGCTCATGCAGGGGCACCCTCTCACATAAAACCCAGCACCTTGGTTTCAGGATTGATAAGGCCTGCTATAGGGGTGACTTATAGGTTTTAAGTGTAGTGAATCTATATCTAAGTAAGTGGTGCAAGCACCAGCTTACACAGGTTGCAGTAGCAGACCTGTAGTTGCATTTTACAAGGCCTCTCATTGGTGGCATAATACATGATTCAGCCCATGGGAGGCCTCTGGGGTACCTATGCCCTGGGTACATGGGTACCATACACTAGGGACTTATAAGGGAACCCCAGTATCCAATCTGGAGTATATCAAAGTACATGCATTTCAAGTTAAAGGTGAAATCAGATAGACTGGGGTCCTGATTAGCAAGATCCGAGTCAAACTGTTCAAAAACAGTGAGACATCAAGCAAAAAGTGGGTGTAACCATAAGAACTCCCCCCCCCCCCCAAAAAAAAGGTCATGAGACTAACCTTGACCAGTTGAGTCCTCATTTTCTAAGTGGAAATAACTGCAGAGTCCATCTGCATTGGTGTGGTTACACCCAGGTCTATGTTCCACTGTATAGTCCACCCCCTATAGGGAAAAGGACCACCTCAAAAATGTGGGGTTTTCACCTTTGTTCTGTGTTAGCCATAAGAGGGGCTTATGGTCTGTCTGAACAATGAAGTGAGTGCCAAACAAGTATGGCCTCAGCTTCTCCAGAGCCCAAACCACAGCAAAGGCTTCCCTCTTAATAGCTGACCAATGTTTCTCTCTGGGGGTCAGCCTTCTGCTTATAAAAGCTACTGGCTGATCCTTACCCTCTTCATTCAGTTGTGATAACACAGCTCCTACCTCCAACTCAGATGCATCAGTTTGAACAATGAATTGCTCGAAATAGTTAGGACTTTGCAGAATGGGAGCTGTGCACATGGCCTGCTTCAGGTCATCAAATGCCTTCTGACAGCTAGCTGTCCACTGAACTTTCTTAGCCATTCTTTTAGAGGTCAGATCATTCAAGGGGGTCACTATGGATCCATATCCCATGACAAACCTCCTGTAGAACCCAGTCAGGCCCAAGAAAGCTCTGACGTGAGTCTGGGTAGTTGGAGCAATCCAGTCCATGATGGTCTGAATTTTGCTCTGCAATGGTTGAACCTGGCCTCCACCCACAAGGTAGCCCAGGTATACAAACGTACTCTGCCTTATCTGGACTTGGTGGCCTTGATAGGGAGACCTGCCTTGTGCAGGGCCTCCAGAACATTTATTAGGTGGACCAGGTGATCCTCCCAGGTGGAACTAAAGAGAAAAATATCATCAAGATAAGCTGTACTATAGTCTTCCAGACAGGTGAGAACTTTATTCACCAACCTTTGAAATGTGGCAGGTGTATTCTTCAAGCCAAAAGGAATCACAATAAATTGATAAAGCCCACTAAGGGTTGGTAATGCTTTTTCGGGTTTGGCATCCTCAGCTAGTCTGTTTACCAATATCCAGCAGTGAGGTCAAATGTACTTAAGAAATTGGCTGAGGTCAAAGTATTAATGAGCACATCTGCCTTAGGAATAGGGTGAGCATCAGTCCTAGTGACTGCATTGAGCCACCTGTAGTCTACATAAAACCTCAATTCTCTTTTACCACCCTGGGTATGAGGCTTGGGTACCAGGACTACTGGACTAGCCCAGGGGTTATATGATGGTTCAATTACTCCAAATTCCAGCATCTTTTGGACCTCAGTCCTGATGAAGTCCCTGATATGGTCTGGTTTCCTGTAAATCTTATTTTTAACAGGCAGACTGTCACCTGTGTCCGCATCATGGGTTCACTAGGAGTCTGACTAGGATTCAGAGAAAATATATGTCTGTATTGATTGAGGACCTTCCTGCAATCAGTCTGTTGCTGCTCATTGAGGCTGCCTGCCAAGTCTACACCATGAACAGAACCATCATCATAGGTCTGTGAGAGGAGGGCAGGGTGTGGGCCACTCTCTTCCTGCTGTCCCTCATCAGCACATGTCTGCCCTGTCAACATATGGCTTGAGCCTGTTTACATGGAGCACCCTATGGCGGCACCTGGGAGTCCCAAGGACTACCAGGTAGGTGACCTCTCCCTTCTGCTCAAGAATGGTATGGGGTCCACTCTACTTGTCCTGGAGAGCTGCTGGAGCCACCACCTCCAACACCCATACCTTCTGTCCTAGCTGATACACAGTTAGTACAACCTTTTGGTCATGCCAAGCTTTCTGTAATTCTTGGCTAGCCTGAAGGTGTTTAATTGCCTTCTTCATGTACTCAGCCATCCTGGAGCGGAGACCAAGCACATAGTCCACTATGTCTTGCTTAGGTGGTTTGAGAGGTAACTCCTATCCCTCCTTCACTAAACACAAGGGACCCCTAACTGGATGTCCAAACAGAAGTTCAAAAGGGCTGTAGCCAACCCCTTCTGAGGAACCTCTCTGTAGGCAAAGAGAAGGCAGGGCCACATGACATCCCATTTTCACCTAAGCTTTTATGGGAGTCCAATGATCATGCCCTTCGGGGTTTTGTTGTACCTTTCAACTAACCCATTGCATTGTGGGTGAAAGGGTGTGATAACTTGTAATTTACTCCACACTCCTTCCACATAGCAGTAATATAAATAGACATGACATTTGCACCTCTGTCAGTTAAGACCTCCTTAGTCAATCCCACTCTGGAAAAAAATTCCCAGGTTGGGCCCTGGTTACCACAGGAGCTATGGTGGTTCTAAGGGGTATTGCTTCTGGCTACCTAGTGGCATGGTCCACCACCACTAGAATATATATGTGCCCAGAGGCAGTTGGAGGATCCATGGGACCAATTATGTCAATCCCAAAGCTCTCAAAGGGAACCCCCACCACAGGTAGTGGTACCAGGGGGGCATTTGTGGTACCACCTGCCTTATCACTGACTTGACAGGTGGTACAGGAGCAACAAAAGTCCTTTGTGTCCTCTGACATATGAGGCCAGTGGAAATGAGGGAAAAGCCTGTCCCATGTCTTAATTTGGCTATTATGTGTCAGTGTCAGTAGAAAGCCCCTAAACTTCAAAGGTATGACCAACCTCCTGGTAGCACCAAGCTTGGGGTCTCTACCCTGTGAGTAAAGGAGTCCTTCATCCCATTAGATCCTGTGGGATCCACTGGTACTCCCAGTAGCCTTAGCAGTAGCTTGCTGTGTGAGGGGTTCAAGAGAGGGACAGCTGTGCTGCTCCTGACTCAGATCTGCCCTGGAAGGGCCCCCAGTCCCCAAGAACTCAACCTGATCAGGTTCAAGTTCCCTTGAGACATTTCCTTCACAGGGACTGGAATCATCTTCCCAGGAGACTGAACCTCACTCTGAGTCTGGGCGGAAGGCATTACCTTACCCCTACTGCTTCTTCTCTTGGGAGGCACCTGATCCATTTTTCCAGGATCCAGGGCCTGTTCAGTGGAAGACAGTTTGGCCTGTGACCTAGTCACAGCAAACACATCTGCAGAGATGCCCAACATTGCTGCATGTGTCCTGAGTTTTCAAATAATTGACCAACAAGCATTCCAAAGGAGGTCTGAGATAACCACAACCTTCTTAGGGCCAGTTACCCCTTGTCAGCTGAAATGAACAACTGCCAAGGAATGGTCTGTCCTGGTATTGTTAGCATTGGTCACTTGGTACATCTCACCATGTATGATCTGGTCAGGGCCCACAAGATCCTTTGTCACCATTGTGACACTGGCTCCTATGTCCCTATATGCCATGACCTCCTTACCATTGATCAAAGATTATTGTCTGTATTTGCCCAGATTACTGGGACTGACAAAAAGGGAGGCACTATCCATGCCTCCATCACAGAGGAAAACAGCCTGAGCTGGAGTTTTGACTAGGCCAGAACACATCTCAGATTCCAGGTTTAACCCTACTATACCCTTGTTCCCTGTACCACCACTTTGAGCTGAAATAGGGGGAACAGTTGCCTTAGGGGCAGTGATGGTGGTAGGAGGACCCTCGGCTCTTGGACAATTGGCATCTATTGTCGAATGGGGTTTCTTCTTACAATGGAAGCACCAAGGTTTCTTTCTCTCTTTACCTTTGTTAGACTGTGACCCCCCCCCCCAGATGCATGTTTTTGGGGCTCTGATGAAGACTTCTGGTCTTTACCCTTCTCCCCTCCCGTATCTGAAGGTTTAGCATCTTATTTCTTTTGGTCACCACCTGTGGTCTGTTTTTTATGCTGTATCCTGGTTCTGACCCACCTATCTGCCTTTTTTCCCAATTCTTGGGAAGAAGTCAGATCAGACTCAACTAGGTACTGATGCAACAACCGATTTTGGCAAATTATTAAGGATCTGCTCCCTCATAATAAAATTGTATTATCACTTGAAATCATTCACTTTGCTGCCAAGTAACCAGCCTTCTAGAGCCTTAGTAGCACAATCAACAAAGTCTACCCAGTCCCGAGTCTGTGTCTTAACGTATTACAGTACTGTTCAGTGGTTAAGCCAAACCAATCAATGAGAGCACTCTCCAGGGCTGAATAGTTGTCAGCATCCTCTTCTCTAACAGTGAGGAGCTTATCTCTACCTTTGTCAGCAAAGGAGAGCTACAAGATAGCTGCCCAATGCTCTTGAGGGACCCTCTGTACCTTACAGGTCTTCTCTAAGGCAGTTATCCATTTGTGGGTATTATCTCCACCATGGTAGGGAGGGACTATCTTGCTTAGGTTCCTATGATCATAAGTTTACTCCTTAATCCTCGGGACACTGTTACTGCCACCATGGGTCTCTAGTTCCAATCTTTTCCTTGCCTTCTGGAGTTCTAAAGATTCCTTATCTAGGGCCTGTTGCTCTTGCCTGAGCCTAAGCTTGACTTTCTCAAGCTCTAGAATTTGGAACTGTCTTTCATAAGAGTTATCTCTCTTATGAGATATGGAGGTCCCTATAGAAAATCCTGAATGGTCTGCAGAGGGAGATCTAGATCTCCTGGGCAAACTCTACACTCCCAGGACAGAAGGAGCAATGTGAGGGCCACTGGGCCTTCTTCACCCTCTTCCTGAAGATCTAAGTCGTCCAGGTGGAAATCATCTTGATCCTCCAGGCCAGGGTTTGATTCTAGGTCAAAGAAGGTTTCAATTCCTGTCCTGACCTCATTCCCCGCCCCAACCACTCTTTCTACCTCATCTTACCCTGGGGTATTCCTAAAGTCATCTAAGAGTAACACCTCACGAGACGTTGGGTTTTGGAATTTCACCCTGTCTTCAGCTGTCTAGAAACACACATGGCTTATAATTCCTGAAATGTAAGACTGTCCTATAAGGCAGAGGGCCACTGGCATCTCCTTCAGAAGACATAACTAGTGTGGTTTGGTGTAAGCACCTACCTAATCTAGTAGGAACTAGACTCTCTTAGGTTGGAGAAAGGGTGTGCTAGGCCCTTAAGCTACCCAACCCTAAGTTCAGTAGAACTTACTTATTCTAATCTTTAAGTATTACACGTGCCTAATACTTTAGTGGTTTTCAGTTAATTAATTCAAAGAGATTTATCTGGTAAAACAAATGCAAACTTGAATCCCAACTGCTGCATCCAATGTGAGAAGTTGACCTGGTATATGATGTCCACTACTTAAAGTGGGCAACTTGCACCAGTCCAAATGACCCTTATGATCTATGAGGTCAAAGATAACCTTCAGAAAGCTATCCTAGTGGTAACTGTGGAGAGTAGCCTTCAGGCTTAATCTTGAAGGAATGTAAAGCAGCTTGTTTTACCAGAATATCACCTCCTGAATTAACTAAATAAAGGGGAACCAGACAGTAGTTATATAAAAACATTTATTTATTGATATAACACTCTCTACTGTCCTCTACATGAGGATAGAACAAAAAGCACACAATACTAGATCAATAGAACAGTTGTAAGTAGCACAATACACAGTGGGCTACAAGGGGAGACCAAATCAGTCGTATAACAATCATGACTTGAGTCAAGACAAGATCTGGAGCACATAGAATTGCTGGGACCCCAAGGAACCACCCAAAGTGTGTAGATAGGGAACCCACGGAGAACGGGAGCAGTGTGCTAACTCGACCATTGGCTCTGTACAATTCTATTGGGAAGTCACGGTTGCAATTTTAAGTTTAAGGACCCTTCTAGGAGGACTTCGAGCAAATCCTTTGGAACTTAAGAGGTTAGAGAGCCATTCCACCCGTGGATAATGTAGTATCTGAGTTACCTATCCTAGAGGAGCCGGGTGCATATGTCTGAAGAGGTGTCGGAAACCTCTGTCGTTCTAAATGGAGGGCTGTGAAGATGTACTGCTGCCGTGAAGGTGAAAAGGGTCCGGGGAATCAAAGCCTGGATTCTGGAAGGAATGAACCTGAAAGCATAGGGGACAGAGTCTGGGTCTCTTCAGAGTGACCAGGGGCACGGTAGTCGAATGCCCACCGATGTCAGGTGCTTCAGGTGCGAAGAAGAGATGCTTGACTCTGCAGCCACAAGGACCAGGAGATATCGACGACAACCAGGAGCCAGATGCAAGTTGTCCCACATAGCATGTCGAGAGCTGAGGGGTTGGCGACCGGCTGGAGCACCAACAAGCCTTGGAAAAAGTAACCCACTCAGGACGGTCAAGGAGGTTATGGTATAAACCAGCAAGGTCCAGGGGACTCACCAAGCAATGGGGAGTCGGGGCATGTCTGCAGCAACCAGGAAAACCCAAGAAAAATCAAGATGACCCTCAGGAGGACCCATAGGCCGAATGAACAGAAGTTACAAGGAGACCTTGAGCAAGATTGCAAAGTACCATCCCATGGAGCACTCAGTGTGAGGATGCTGGAGTTCTTTGGTGCAAATACTACTCAGGCTCAACATTATACAGAGTCCAATGCACAAGCTCGAGACACGGTGCATAGGGTTTTGGGTTATGAAGTCCCCATGACGGATACTGGCCTTAAACTTGATGAGAGGGCAGATCAACCTAAGGGACCTTCAAAAACCCACATCCTGTGTTTCTGAAATGTTTGGAGTCTGCAGGAGCTCAGGAGCAGCAGACCGGTTAGTTGCGTTGAGGTGCCTGCCAGGGTATGGGAGTGACTCCTTCACTCCAAGGGAGATTCATCAGTTGTCTTTAGTGTACCACAGGTCTTGTATGGAGCCTCTATGGAGCACGGGCACAGACTAAGTTTCGGACAGAAAGGGGACGATGTTGAGCCCAGTCGAGGTCCAGCGAAGTCCAGAGTGTCCAGATGGTTGAAGGTCACTAGTTTCTTCTTGTCGAATCTAGTCAACAAAAAATCTAAATCTTACAGCCAGGTAAGCCCTTTTTACCCACAGGAGAGGGTTGAACAGATTAAGGGGACCCTCCTAGGGGAGGGGCAGGACAGAGGGGGAGGTTACTCACATGTCCTTCATCCAGTTTAGCGCCAGAGCAGGAGCCAATTGCTCCCAGAACTGGTTTGAACTGACTGGTTATGCACAGGGACACCAAATTTGCCCCAGGGGCAGAATTTCAGGCACTCTCAGAGTGCACCCACCCAGCCCTATTACACTAAACCCTGTCTGGAAGGTAGTCAAACCTCCCTGTGACAGGTGCCTATTGTGCTTCCTTCCTCTGCTTAAGCTTGGCTGAGCAGCAGGAGGGCAGAAATGTGGTTCTGGTCGGCAGTATCCATTTTGTGCTGACCAGGTCGAGAAGGCTGTCACCGGCTAGACCAGTGACTCCAGGCAGCACGTTTCAGAATGATGGAATCATACCTCCCACACTGATTACCGGTGTGGATGTATGATTCCAAGGTGTTTGATACCAAACGAGATATGTTTCTATGCAGCCGTTTTCGAGATACCATTTACCTCGAGGTTATAATGCACCCCTACCTATATGTCCGGCTGAGTCACAGACAACTGGGCCAATGGTCTCCGAAGGCTCTGCATGAGGCTCTGCTCATGCAGGGGCACCCTCTCACCCTGCTTTCAGGATTGATTAGGCCTTCTATAGGGGTGACTTATACGTTTTAAGTGTAGTGATCAATAGATATAGTGAACCTATATCTAAGTAAGTAATGCAAGCACCAGCTTACACAGGTTGCAGTAGCACACCTGTAGTTCCATTTTGCATGGCCTCTCATGGGTGGCTTAATTCATGCTTCAGCCCATAGGAGGCCTCAGGGGTACCTATGCCCTGGGTACATGTGTATCATACACTAGGGACTTATAAGGGTACCCCAGTCCCCAATGTAGAGTATACCAAAGTACATGAATGCAATTTAAAGGCGAAAGCAGATAGACTGGGGTCCTGATTAGCAAGACCCCAGTCTGACTAGTCAAAAACAGTGAGACATCAAGCAAAAAGTGGGTGTAACCATAAGAAGCAGATCCAACTTTCCTACACAATTCCCCAAACAAAAGGACATGAGACTAACCTTGACTATTTGAGTCCTCATTTTCTAATTGGAAATATCTGGCGAGTCCATCTGCATTGGCATGGTTACTCCCAAGTCTATGTCCCGCTTTATAGTCCATCCCCTTTAGGGAAATGGAACACCTCAAAAGTTTGGGGGTTTCACCCTTGATCTGTTTTAGCTTTTCCAAACCATGGCAGCACTCTGTGGTTGGTAGCGACCCTTGACCCTTTTACAGGCAGGCGCTCCCCACGCTGCATAGCACCACCTGTGTGCCCGTGTACTGAGCCCCAGCTGTCGCTGCTGATGGAGTTCAAGGCCCTCCTCCACCAGCCGGCTTCCACCTGCGCCTCATCCCTGGTGGCCAGTGGTAGGCCATATGTTTTTTTTCTGTACTGTATTTGTAATTGTACTGCGATTGTTTATCTGCTTCTATTGGCCTTTATCGTTTTTCCTTCCCTCTTGTACTTTTACTGTGCCCTGTGCCATTTTGCCATCTGTTTCCTTCGCCGTTCCTCCCTCCCATTTTTCCTGCCCCTGTGCCCCCTGCCGCCCCCCCCGCTCGCCCATTCGTCCACTCCCACCCACCTCCCAGCTGCTCCTCCCTCCCACCTACCCTTCTTATGCTGGCTGCTGCACGGTGAGGAGAGCGACCCTTGACCCGTTTACAGGCAGGTCACTCACCACACCGCACAGCACCACCTGTGTGCCCGTGTCCTAAGCCTCAGCTGCCCCTGCTGACGGAGTTCGAGGCCCTCCTCCACCCACAGGGTAAAACCTGTGCCTCATCCCTGGTGGCTGGTGAAAGGCTGTAGGTTTGTTTTTTTTGTACTGTATTTGTAATTGTACTGTGATTGTTTATCTACTTCTATTGGTCTTTATCATTTGTCCTTTCCTCTTGTACTTTTACTGTGCCCTCTGCCCTTTTGCCTTGTTTCCTTTGGTGTTCCTCCTTCCCGTTTTTTCCGCCACTGCGCCCCCTGCGGCCCTGCCCCCCACTCGCCCGTTCATCTGCTCCCACCCACCTCTCAGCTCTTCCTCCATCCCAAAACCCCTTCTCATAGCGCCCGCTGCGCTCAGGGGGCGCGCCGCTGCTGCGCCGAAGGTACGCCTAAGCCAAGCCCGTCCACGCCTGGACCGCGCCCCGCACTAGAACCCCTGACCCCAGTGAATGCGTCTCCGCTACGATGCCAGCACCCTCCACGCACTCAACACCGGACGATCACACACCTGCTTCCTGGCTGACCCGAAGCGTACCCAAGGACCTTTCTCCTGCTGGAGCTGCAGCTTCACCAGCCTCTGAGCCACAAAATCCCCCACCAAGAAAGGATGCAACCACCTCAGATGCATTGTACTCAACACCCGCTCTGCCAGGAAACACTCCATAGAACTCTGGGACCTACTCAACTCCACCTCCCCAGATGGCGCGTTCCTGACGGAGACCTGGTTGAACCCCTCCTCAGCACCCAACATCGCCATACCCATCCCTGATGGCGACAAGATCACCCGCAGGGTCCTCACCAACAGAACAGGAGGAGGAATCTTCATCGTCCACAGTAACATCCTCAAAGTCTCGACCAGCACCTACAGCACCCTCAGCACTGTGGAACACCTGCACTTCCAGATCCACACTGATCCCAACACCACCCTCAGAGGAACCCTCATCTACAGACCCCCCGGACCACGACCACAGTTGAGAGACGCCATCGCCGACTTCATCAGCAAGCACGCCCTTGCCTCCATAGACTACATCCTCCTCGGGGACCTGAACTTCCACCTCGAGAAAAACAATGACACCAACTCCACCACCTTGATTAACAACCTCGTCACCCCCGAACTCATTCAGCTCGTCACAACACCCACCCACTCGGCCGGCCACACGCTTGACGCCTACATCTCCTTCAGACACACCACTGAACTCCACTGGACTGACCATCGCTGCATCTACTTCACCTTCCAGAAATCCACCACACACCACCGCACTTAACAGATCCCTCACTGATGCCGGAGTAAAGTCACTGAAGACCAGCTAAACACCACCTTCGCCCGAAGCCCACCAGTCAACCCCGCCGGCCCCAACACCGCCGCCCGCAACCTTAGACAGTGGATAAACGACTGCGCCAACACCCTCGCCCTGCTCAAGAAACCCTCCAACAGACACACCAACAAGAAAGCCAGTTGATTCACCACGTAACTCCAGGCATCCAAGCAAACCTGTTGAAAACTGGAGAAGAAATGGCACCTCGAACAGATACCGGACAGCTACGCGGCCCACAAGAACGCCATCCGAAGACATCATCACCTCATCAGATCCACCAAAAGAACCTCCTTCAAAGACCGCCTAGACAACAACACACACAAAAGCAAAGAGCTTTTCAACATCGTGAAGGAGCTCTCCAACCTCAGCTCCAACACCAACGACATCCCACCTTCACAAGACCTATGCGACGCCCTCGCCACCTTCTTCCATCGCAAGATCGCAGACATCCAGGACAGCTTCAACACCCTGACCACTCCGACAATCACTGTTACACCTGACCTCAAAGCCACCACCCCCACCGATCCCTTGCTCACCTGGACCAACATAAATGATGACAACACCATCAAAATCATAAACACCATCCACTCCAACTCTTCGTCAGACCCATGCCCACACAACATCTTCAACAAAGCCAGCTCCACCATCACACCCCATCTCCGCAAGGCCATCAACATCTCCTTCGAGACCGCGACCTTCCCTGAAAGCTGGAAGCACGCCGAGATCAACGCCCTACTCAAAAAACCCAAGGAGGATCCCAAGGACCTCAAGAACTTCCGACCCATCTCCCTGCTCCCATTCCCAGCGAAGGTCATCGAGAAGACCGTCAACAAACAACTGACCCGCTACCTTGAGGAAAACAGCATCCTGGATCCGTCCCAGATGGGTTCTGCAGCAACCACAGCAATGAAACTGCCCTTATCGCTGCCACTGATGACATCAGGATCCTACTGGACAACAGCGAAACCGCAGCCCTCATCCCCCTGGACCTGTCAGCTGCCTTCGACATGTCTGCCACTGCACCCTACGCACATACCTCCACAACGCTGGGATCCAAGACAAAACCAACAAAACAAGTGCCAGCACTGAAACTTAGTGGCCTAAATAATTTGCAACAGACTAAAAACGTCAATTTTTAGTCATATAGTTGAGTTAATTCATCAACATTTGTTTTTTATTTTTCAATTTTTCGCAAAGGAGTATACAAAACTTATTATAAATATGTGCAGTAAACAAAGACAAACGACGTCAGTGAACGAATGTAAGTGCTCCACAACAGAATTCCATACACCCTCTTTCACAATCACTCCCTCAATCACAACCAGATTCTCTTCACACACTTTAAACAGAGACAAACATAACATACATATAATTGTGCAGACAAAACAGTTATAAAAATTGTGATGGTGCCTACGTGAACCTTTTTATCATAGTAGTTCAGTTTAGAAAATCATATCTTAATAAATGGCTGCGCGAAACCTAAATCACAAACATGATCAGCCACTATACAGTATTGAATTGTATGCTTACTGTTACAAGCATTTGGACAAATAGAGCTAACTAACGACGTAGGGTACACCAAAACAACAAGGTCGACGTGTTTCAAACCGGACCCTTTTTGTCCGGTTCTCATCAGGACCAACAGCTAATCTTTATTATCAGAAGTAGGATCACTCAGGTATAATGTGCAGCGGCGGAATTTACTCGCAGCGTAGGCGGCGTTCAATCAACTTCCCTCATTCGGGTCAGGAAGGGAATACGGTCTCAGTACCGTGGCCGTCAGTGTCGGGTATGCCGCGGTGTCTCCGATCGCTCGCTTACTGCACATATTTATAATAAGTTTTGAATACTCCTTTGCGAAAAATTGAAAAATAAAAAACAAATGTTGATGACTTAACTCAACTATATGACTAAAAATTGACGTTTCTAGTCTGTTGCAAATTATATAGGCCACTAAGTTTCAGTGCTGGCACTTGTTTTGTTGGCTTTGTTAATTGGACTCTGCCTCACTGAATAGAGTCAAAGCCCTTGGTTGTTTGGGATCCAAGACAAAGCACTGGACTGGACCCCCTCCTTCCTCTCTGGCAGAACCCCCTTTCCGATCCGAAGCCACCGGCATCATCTGCGGCGTACTGCAAGGATCATCCCTCAGCCCGACATTGTTCAACATCTACATGGCACCACACGTCACCATACTGCACAACCTCAACATCATCTTCTACGCCGACCATACCCAGCTGATCCTCTTCCGCACCAAGGACCCCCTCACCGCCAAAACCAACCTTCACGAAAGAATGAAAGCCATCGCAGAGTGGATGAAGATCAGCCTCCTGAAGCTGAACTCAAACAAGACGGAAGTCCTCATCCTCGGCTCCACTCCCTCGGCATGGCAAGACCCCTGGTGGCCAACCACACTGGGAGCAGCATCTACACCCACCGACCATGCAGGCAACCTAGGGTTCCTCCTCGACTCAACACTCTCCATGACCAAGCAAGTCAACGCCCTCTCGTCCTCTTGCTTCAACACCCTCCGCATGCTCCGCAAGATCTACAGGTGGAGCCCCACCGAAACAAGAAGAACGTTCACACAGGCCCTCGTCAGCACCAGGCTAGACTACGGCAACGCCTTCTACGCAGGACCCTCGGCCAAACTCCTGAAAAGACTACAACGCATACAGAACGCCTCCACACTCTTGATCTTCGACATCCCTCACCGCAACCACATCACTCCCCACCTAAAAGACCTGCAATGGCATCCTGTCGACAAGAAGATCACCTTCAAGCTCCTCATCCACACACACAGAGCACTCCACAACACCGGACCAACATACCTCAACAGACGTCTCACCTTCTACACCCCAAACTGTCAGCTCCACTCAGCTGACCTTGCCACCGTCCCCCGCATCTGATGAGCGAACACCGGCAGCAGATCGTTCTCCCACCTCGCCGCCAAAACCTGGAACACCCTCCCCATTCTTCTACGGCAGACCCAGGACCTACTCACCTTCAGGAGGCTACTCAAGACCTGGCTATTCAAGCAGTAGCAGCACTCCTCCCCTCAGCGCCTTGAGACCCTCACGGGTGAGTAGTGCACTTTAAAAATTATTGATTGATTGATTGATTTAAAAAGTTTTATAAGTTTTATATGCTTCCGTACCCTACCTCTTTATTTCATATGTATTGCTTTTTTGGTGTATGTTTGGAAGTTAAATGATGTATATTACTGTAATATCAACAGTGTCAACTGTCATGTGACATAACTCCTTGTGCTGTCATCAAGGTCCAAGGTCATGTGAGGTCACTTCCTGTGAACTCTTGAGACAAGTAAAAAAAGTGTGATGTCACTTCTGCTACACCTGGCATTTTGTTGAATCAAAGCCCATGCGGTTGGGCACAGGGCTTGTACTGTGGCCAGGCCCTGCAGCCCACCTCCTGCTTTCCAAGTAAAGCCAGAAACTCGGGGGTATATTTATCAAGCAGTTGCAGTTGCATTGCCCCTGATAAATCTAGAGTAACGCAAAGCAGTGCAAATCACTGCGTTGCATTACTCATCTCCCGGGAGGCGTTGCATGGGTGGAGGGGGGTGTTGCCCCACATTCACTCACGGATTTTGGCACTTTCCCAGATTCTTTCATCCTGTTAAGAAGTCCCAGGGCCATTAAAGTCTTCACCTACCAGTGCCTGGGCTCTTCTGCTGAGAGCCCTGACTTGCCAAGTGGTGCCAAATTTAATTTCTGGGCCCTTGGAAGTGAACCTGGTAGGAAAATCCATGCATTGAGTCTCAGCTGAAGAATCGACACAACACCTGAAGCACAACCAAAAAATCTACACAACACCTGCTTTGTGGCTGAAAGATCACCACATTGTGAGTCCCGAGCACTGTGTCACCGTTGTCCATGGGACCCTGCTCCAACTCCGACGCAGTCCCTGTAACGTAGCTGAAGAATCAGCTCAGAGCTTGGCCGGCGGCTGAAGAATCGACGCAGTTCTGCTTCGACGCCGCATGGGCGCAGGACGTGTGGATTTTCGACACATTGTTTCTCGACTCTGGACCACAGTAAGGAACTGAGGCAGTGTGTCCGGAGATCGACGTATCACCTCCCCTTCCAGTAAGGAACAAATTAATTACCTTCCCTGACAATAAGGAACCAACACATCACCTCCTGTGCCTAACCGTAAGGAACCAACACATCGCCTCTCCTAGCATTAAGGAACCAACACATCATTTTGCTTTTCTGGTGCCTAACCTCCCCTGCGCCTGTTTCATCTTTCAATTTTGACGCATCCTAGTTACTTTATGCTAAAAGAAATGCATCCAGTGATTCCTATGGACTGAACTTATTGAGCCTCTGAAGTGATATCTTTACTTGTCTATGTGGCATTTTGGTCATTTTGGTCTTGTTCAATTTAGATAAATATTAGCTATTTTTCTAAACTGATGTGGACTTATTCTGTAGTGTTTTCACTGTGTGCTTATATACAAATGCTTTACACAATGCCTCTGAGATGATCCTGACTGCTTGTGCCAAGCTAACAAGGGAGTGAGGAGGGGTTATCTGAGCTGTGTGACTATAGCAAGGGTCCCTACTTGGACAGGGTGCAAACCACTGCCAACTGGAGATTGCATTTCTAAAAAAATGGTATTCAGGTATTACATGCCAAAACACTGGGTTTGACGGAACCACGTGTTTTTGCAATTCCACAAAACTACGGGCTGCAGGGTAAGCATGTAAAAACACCTTAGCTGCGGACAACATGGAATTAAAATCCACACAGTACATTACATGTTGCTGGCAGGACTAAGATTGGTAGCTGTTTTCCTGAACAAGTATCCACATTTGTGGAAAATCAGTTTGCTTTATGTGCGTACAACGAAATTTACAATTCATGCCAGCAAGCCCGCAGTCTTGAAAAGCGACCGAAGAATTATAAGGTAAAAGAATGTTTATGCCGAATTAAGGTTAATTAAGAAACATGTTTAATACTTCGTGACCCTGTTTCGAGTTGCATATAGGTAATCGAAGAATTACACACTTTGTTTCGTGTAAACGAATTCGTTTCCCTCCAAAACTTGCCTAAATTCCCAAATATCAGAGCAGCCTGCACGTCATACGCCGTTACAGAGGCCTGAGGCAACACACCTCCCTTTTCCCTGAGCCGGTGCTTTGGGACTCACTGGACTATGAAGGTCAGGCGCAGGGAAGGTCTCCCGTTATAATTACGCCGCGGCTGCATTTTCGCCCCCTCCGACAAAACATGTGAACCAGGCCCGGTTCCTCTGTCACTCCTAATGGATTTTCTCTCCCCCTCTACGGCCTGTGCTATTGCTATCTTTAATGTAACCACGTGCGGGCCAGCTGACTCCAGTGTCGGTCTTGAGACCTTGAGCCTTTTCAAAAATAAACGTGAGGGCTTCACTGTTGCTCCGGCTGAATGCAAGGGGGAAGGGGCGCGTTTGGCCTGGTCTGCGACGGGGAAATCATATCTTGCAAAATGAATAACAGATCTGTTGACTTGGACTAATGCAAGATAAATGTATTTGATCTAGATCGTATAAAAGATTCATGACACATGTATAGGTCAAATTACCTCTAAATATTCGATTTCTTTACTGCAGCTGAGAATTTAAGCTATACGCAGTTTTCTAATAAAACCCGTATTCCCATTCCTGGGGGCCCCCAAGCTGTCTCGTGGCTTTTATGGTCGTGGAAGATCAGATGGCTCGTGGCAACGTTGCCTATTAAAGAAGTAATTGGTGCATTGTAAATAACGCCTCAGTGGGAGAATCAGATACTGCTCTGGGTCCCAATAAAAATTGTACAGTTTCCAGAAGGTTGAAGATTGGACTCACGGGGTCTAAATAGGTGCGCAGTGATGCGTACATTTTTTAATGTTCTTTCGAGAACCCCTATCTTCCTTACCACATACCTATTAATGGCAGAGTTGTTAGCCTACGCTTGTAACTCGTGAATGATATAACACAATTAGTTTTACCATAAACTTTACGCCACTCGGGAAATGGATTGAGTTTCTGGTCAGTTGCATTCTGGTACTTTTACTCCCAATGGTTTTATTGTCAAAGAAGGCTATAGCTTCCCACAACATAGGCTGATGCTACAGTATGTTCTGTGCTACATAGAGGCCTCACTTCATGGGGTCCGCTCAGCTAAGGTCCATTATATACTGTGATCTAACTCCGTGAACTGTTAATAGCATCTCACCAATTTTTATACCAAAGTCCTATCTTAAGCCATGTCAACAAATGCATTATTGTACAATGCACTGAGGGCTGGAAACAGGGGCCCGATTTATCACCAGTTTGTGCTGATGAAAAAGTACTAAATGACCCAAAGTGTCGTAAAGTGTTGAATTGGGACTTACTTTCCTCTGTAACACTGCCTAAAAGTAACCCAGAGTAGCACATGCACTGATTTGCAATACTTTGTGTCAAGTGGGCATCTCATGAGTTGTTTGTGGATATTCCCAAGTTACCACATGAGGTTTTTGATGCAAAGCCCTATCTACAAAATTTATTGACAAGGCTTTCCACCTGTACAAGGCAGGTGCAAGAATGGATGAAGGTGTTGTAGTAGTTTCTCATTAGCATGCTGTTCATACATTGACTTGTGCAATCTCAATAGGGAGATTTGGATGGATTCTCACCCTATTCCCCATATTGATGACATACTTTGAAAATTTGCTGGTGCGAAGTACTTCTCCAAGATTGACTTAGCATCCGCATAACATCAGGTTGAGCTTCATCAAGCCTGCAAGCATTTGACGGCTTTTGTATCACCAGTCGGTACTTTCCAATTTAGGAGGATGCATTTCGGGCTAGCCTCGGCAGCCTCAGTTTTCCAGCGTGTTATGGAGAAGGTTTTGGAGGGCGTCATTGATACTGTCGTTTTCGAGGATGATATTTTGGTGGCTGGGAAGAACAAGGAGTAGCACAACAAGAATCTTGCTGATGTTTTGGGAGGGTTGGAAAGTCAAGGCACTGTTGCTAACAAACTCAAGTGGGTTTTTAGTGTTGATTCCATTGAATATCTGGGACACCGTATTTCAGGAGACGGTATTGTGCCAAGAGAAGGTCTCATTGACGCTATTTCTAATGCTCCTTGTCCCACCTCAAAAGAGCAAGTCTCCTCTTTCTGAGGTTTGTGTGAATTCTACACAAAATGTACTTCTAATTTTGCTGTGAAGACTGTCCACATGAGGGGTCTCCTCAAGAGAAAATCTGTGGGGCATATTACCAACAACTAGCGATAATTATCGCTATGTTTGTTTAACGGCGATATTTTTATCGCCGAGCTGCGGCGATTTTTATTGCTTAGGAACCTTGCTATTATCAAGGTATATCTCCTAAGCGATAAAAATCGGCCGAAATGCATGAATATCGCTGAAAAGTCAGCGATATTCATGCATTACTGAGCTAATGCTCTTAGCCATGTTATCCACCTATCATTGGATAACATGGCTAAGAACTGCTCAGGGCAGGTGTTAGCTTTTGGAGATATTCGCGCTTAGCGCGAATATCTCCAAAAATTGGTAATAGGAGATAGCGATGTTAGCGACTGTTTCCAGTCACTAACATCTTGGCACGCCCACTTTGCATGTCATTAGTGATAAATATCACTGACATGCAAAGCGGGGCCCAAAATGGTCGCTATCTCCTACTAGCTGTCGCTAACTGGTGTTAGCGACAGCTAGGTAATAGGGAGATAATTTTATCTCTGCTTTCTTGGCTTTTAAAGCCAAAAAAGCGGAGATAAACCCCCTTGATAATATGCCCCTGTGTTTCTTTGGGATGACTCCTGTCAGGAAGAGTTTGTATAAATCATAAAAGAGTTGCAACATTCTTACCCCTTTCAATGCCCTCTTTCTATGTACGTGTCCGTCGATGCTAGTCTTAATGTACTCGGTGGTATGATCTCCCAAGTCAAGATAGGAAAGTAATTTATGATAGGTTTTGCCTCACGAGCTTTACGCCTGAGTGAAAAAATTTCTCGGTTATTGAGCGAGAATTATGGTTGGGTTGTTGAACTTTTCAAGTGTTTTTTGTGGCGGAAGATGTTTACACTCCTTAATGAACATAAGCCCCTCATTCCCATCTTAGAGGGTAAGATTGTCAAAGATCACACTCCCAGGATCGCTAAGTTGAGTTAAAAGTTGCTGCAATACAATTTTGGGGTAGCACATATTCCTGGTGGGCGTAATACTCATGCTGATTATCTTTCTAAGTCTCCCTTACCCCTAGGGAAATATGAACATGACAACGATGCAGATGAAGATTGCCTGATTGCTGCAGTTGATGCTTGTTGTGTGAGTTGTTTCACTGACCGCGATTGGTTTTGTGGTATGGAGTCTGATTCTCTGCTTAAGAGAGTGAAGGAGTTTATCATTTCTGGTTGGCCCAAGGAAAAGCATCTAGACAGTGATCTACATGCTTTCGCAAAGGTCGCGGATGAGCTTACCTCGGGGGATGGAGAGATAATAATGCTTGGGTATAAGTTTGTTCCCCCTGAATGTCTCAGAGGTCGCATCATCAACTATGGCCATGAAGGACACCTTGGGCAGACGAACACTAAGAAAAGGATTCGCAGTGTTTATTGGTGGCCTTCCATGGACCGTCAAATCAATGCTGTTGTGGCGATATGTCTGACTTGTTCTACAAGTGATAAGGTTGTAAAAATAGTTTCACCTCCAATACAACAAGTCAAGGCATCTGAGGGTCCCTGGTTGAGGTTGGCCATTGACTTTATGGAACTTTTAAATGTGCTGAGTAATAAATACAAATTCGCTCTTGTGGTTGCTGATTATTTCAGCAAGTGGTGGGAGGTCCATTTCATGACAGATCCCAACTCACAAGAGGTTATCAGGCTTATTCAAAATCTGTTTGCCAGAGAGGGTTTCCCCAAGGAAATTGCATCCGACAATGGGGTACAGTTTACTTCTAAGGAAATGTCTGTTTTTCTTTGTCAGTGTGGGATCACCCACCGGCCTGTGGCTTTATATCACCCACAGGCCAATGATTTCATTGAGCGCAACAACCGCATTCTCGTTGAGTGATTTCAGTGGGCTGTTTCATCCAGAATTGTCCAAAATATGTTGTGGGCACATTGCCCTACCCCTAGTTCCATCACGGGTTCTAGTCCATTTGCTCTACTTAGGGGTAGGCAAGCTTCTTTCCACATGTGTCCTGCTTGGATGAAGAAGTGGGGTTTGGTGTCAAGGTGCCGGGAGACACAAGGAGACAAAGACATACAATCTTTTCCCACGGTCCCGACACAGTCTGTTGTTCCCTATGTGGCCACATTTAAATCCTATGTCTCTATGGGGGATTGGGTCAGGATTAAGTCTCTTCTCAATGTTCCTAAGGGTCTCTCAAAGTTTGGTCCTCCTGTTAGGATGTGTGTCACCTCTCGATTTGCTGTAAGTGTCAATGGTAAAAATTGGTGGAATCTGTCTAGGATTTATAAGATTCCAATGAAGGTTGTATTGCAATTGGGTCTTGAGACGAACAACACCGGTCAGTCTAAATCTGTTCCAAAAAGGGGTAATGTTCATGAGAGTATTTTGAGGTCTTCCCAGCCTACTCAGGTCGGGAAATCCTCCTTGAGATATTGTTCTCCACGGAGGAGTGGTAGGATGAGTGTTCCACCAAAACATTTTAAATCTTTAGTCTATACTATTTTAGTATTCCATTGCAATTTGGCCTATTTTCTATTGCATTAATATGTGGCCTATTTTACCTGTATGCATTAGTGTTTGTCTTGTTCATTTTATTTTCTGTTGGTACTCTCTCTACCTGCCTTCTCTCTCTCCTTATTTCTTGGTATATGTTCCCTTTATTTTCTCCTTTGTTTCTTCATTTTCCTTTACTGTTGCTTGTTCTCTTTTCTTTTGTATACTTATAGAAAGAGAGGAGATGTTGTAGTAGTTTCTCATTAGCATGCTATTCATATATTATCTTAGTCGTATGATGTCACTGTCATGACAATGGAATGCTATGGTTTGAATCCCAGAAGGTTCACTTCCTGGAAGCTGTGGAGATGAACAGTCCATAAAGTAATTGTTCTTGCACCTACCTGTCCTGGTGTAATCACTATAGTTGTCTTTTCTCCAAACCTTTCAACCTTTGCAGGTGTTCTGTACTGTACAGCACACTATGTAGGAAAAGTTTAAAAATAAGTCTATGCATTGCATTTTGCACTAGAATGGAATCTTTCCAGTACAAAATCTTAACTAGATTCACACAGATACATTTGCACTATGTTGCAAAGGTACATGCCTGGCTCTAGGCAACAAGAATGTGTGCCAGCATTGGAGAAGAGAGGAGCAGCACCATATCTTTGTAGATATGTCTTGCCCTCTCCCTTTCATATAACACAGTGGAGCAACTTTAGTTGCTGTGCTGTATTGTGCGAAGAGATTGTAAATTTATCCTACTGTTTCCTGTGACATAAAGTCACTTGTTTATCCTAAATAACCTACAACTGCATTTTAGAGCTATGAATCCATTATTGCGCTGCACTGGCAAACAACTTGCAGAGATAATATTTTAGCATCATTTGAGATCTCAACTTTATAATTCTTTCTCAAATCGTATTCCTTTTCCCCTTGATCTTTGCATCGGAATTCCTTCTGAAGCAAAACAGTTTTTAGGTGTCTAGAAAATATATATTTTCACTAGTTCTCATATATGTTTCAATATGTTGAATTACTCAATAATGAAGCATCTCTATATGTATACCTTCTGGTCATTTCAATAAAATAATAGAGAAAGATGCAAGCTTAGATTTTGTACCTCATAATAATACTAATCTCACCTTTATCCCCAAAAATGCTGCAGTCAGAATTGCAACAAATCCGCAGAAATCTTCCAGATATGCATCTTTGTTCCAGTAACCCCTCTTCTCTTTCCAGTTTACCATAAGAGATCATACTTTATTGGGGCCTACCCTGTAGTTCATTAGCAACATACTGCTCATGGTGGGAAAGAGCCTTTATTATGCTGGCTTAGCCATGCATGCCGCTTCCACGCAAGCTAATCCACGGTTGCCTCAACCACTCATATGCCTTAAGAACGCATATGTGTGGTTAATGCAAGGCGTAGTCTAGATTCCAAGTGGATGGACGGGAGAGGAAGACAGGAAGAGGAAGGATGATCAGGAATAATGAGAGGATGCAGTGAGGTAAGTGGGGCCATGTCTTGGGAGGGTGGGGTCTTTTGGGGTGGGGGTTAGGTTTTAAGACACAGTAGGAGATCTGGGTTGTTTGGAGGACATGGAGCAGTTTTAGGGTGGGGGGCTGGCTTGGGGTAATTTAGGGATGTGGAAGACAGTTTTTAGGGCTCAGAGTGGGGGGCTGCAGTCGGGGTCGTTTTTAGGATGGGGATAGTTTTTAGGGTGGGGATAGTTATTAGGGCTTAGGGGCGGTGCGGGGCAAAGGGGACCGTTTACAAGGCAGGGCCAGCTTTAGACCACAGGGCGGGGGGGCTGGGTGGGGATACCTTTGGGGTATAGGGGACAGTTTTTAGGGCTCTGGGGGACTGGGGTCGGATTGTTTTTAGGGCTGAGGGGAGGATAGTTTTTAGGGCTACAGACAGGGCAGGGGAAACGGGACAGTTTACAGGGCAGGCGTATGATCTTTAGCATGCATTTCCCTTTACCCATCATATTTTTACCACAGAATTAGGTGGTAAAGGCAAGCGTGCTGAAGGCATATGTGCGAAAGTCGTGGTTGTGGTAGAGACTGTGTGGTACAGGCATACATTGTTCATGCATGCGTTGTACAATCATACAACTTGCATGGCAACCAAAACTGTTGCTCCTCAGCTGATCCAACACCTATGATATTTACTTTTGTCAATGCTTTCTGAATCCACATTTATTTTCTTTTAAAGGGTGGGTGAGGCAGCTCTCTTGAATTTTGTCCCATCTGGCACATTTGTACACTGAAGGCATTGCCTGACAAAAGCACCATGGTTTCATGATCCTTGGATCTGAGGAAGTGATGCTCGATCCACTTCAATGTTGGGTTGGTCAGGTGCGGCTCTTCCAAAAAGGCAGAGGAGCATCTCCCCATCTATTGAAATGCCCTTTACGCCCCAGGGATGAAAAATAAAATAGTAATACAGTTTATGTATTACCATTTTATTTTTCAATAAACCTGCCTAGAGCCGAGCGTCAAGATAGGGGTGAGGCAGCTGCTGACTGGCACATGCAGAAAGAAGTTATGTTCAGGGCACTTAAGTTTAAAGCGCCCATGTAATTTTGGCTGGCCATCTTGTGATGGCTGGCCATCTTGTGACGGCAAGCCAGACATGTTCACTTTAATAACCCCGTCCCGAGCTAAGCGTCAGGCCGGGGGCGGGGCAGCTGCTGACTGGCACCAGCAGAAAGAAGTTATGGGCAGGTCACTTAGGTTTAAAGTGTGCATGTCTCTTTGGCTGGCCATCTTGCAATGGCCAGCCAGACATGCACACTTCAACTCAGCTGTCTTCGACAGCTGGGTTGAGACCGAAGTAAAGGCCTCCAGTGCTCTTTGGAGCACTGAGAGAGCCTGCCCATCCAAACCTGCCGCTGCTCTTATGTTGGTTGAGAGTAGCGCCAGGATTGGGTAGTGGAGTTGCCTGGGACCTGCGCTGGAGGAGTGAAGGACAGCAGACAGGAGTGCCGATGTGCCGCAAGTGAAGTGAGTGTTCTTTTCTTTATTTAAATATTTTAAATGTATGTAATGTATCATAATTCATGTGCACAAACCTGCCGACATGCATTACATTACCATTTTAAAGTTACGATAATGTAATTAATGCATGTCAGCAAATTTCTTGATGTAATGTACACCGCATTACCTCCTCGTTAGTCTTCCTCGCCACATGAGTTACATAGTGAGCTTTAGCTCCACAACAGAACCCTCCAAAGCAAAAGAAAACACCTCCCACCCCCTCCCAACATGGCCGACCAGTCCCACCTGACCTCTATAAGAGGCGGACCGGCCCAACCAACAGCCTGTTTTTTTTGTTCTGCGCGATTCTCTCCAGAGGCGTTGTTCAGGTAAGGTGGGCCGGCGTGAGCTGGCCCTTGGGGTTTAGGGTGGAGGACCTGCTCTAGCGGTCTCGAGTGCCTTATGCCTATAAAATCCCCCCCCCTCTTCCTTCCCCCGGTCCTATGGGGCCGGTTAGGTGCTGCTCTAGCGTGCCAGGGGTTTACAGGGGGGGGGGGCGGCCGGGGATGTGGGGTGTTTGGTCATTCCCTTGTATCCCCAGGTCGTTACTGATGGGCCCTGGCCACTCTGTGGGCTTTTGGGTCCAGCGCAGCAGACGCCCATCGTGTGAATAACCCCTGGGCTCGAGCTGCTGCCCTGTTACGGCCGGTCTGCCTGCAGTTTTTCATTCTCACCGTGGCTGCGGTGCGTTTTGTGATTGTATGCAAATTGATGGGCTGGCTTATCAGGTCTGTTCCGCCTCTCTCTGCTGTGTTTGGGGCAGATGGCGCTCTGCCTTCTTTCCACGGGTGGTGGAAGAGCTGGGATAGCTCAGTCAGCTTGGTTAAAGACAATGTATATTAATTGCATGCTCTTTTAAACTACGTGCGTGTGCGCTGGCTGCATAGCCGGCGCTGGGCTTTCACGGCGTCCGTTGTGAGCATAGCTCAGTGGTAGAGCACGACGGGCTGGCGTGGCCTGGGGCGGCGGCGCTTCGGCAGGAAACTTTCGAAACGCCTGGTTTCGATCCCGGGTGCAATGTGGGGCCCCCCGGACAGCTGACTCAGTCTTACCTCGCATGTCGGCGGGGGCTCCGCGGTCCGGGTCCGGAGGCTCTCCTCGGGATTCTCTGGTGCGCGGCGCTGGGCGCTGCCGCCTCCCTCCGTAAAAGTTGGGCCCCTACGGGCCGCGGCGGTGGCCGTGCGGGTGTTTGCTCCGAACGCTCCCCGCCCCTCGGGGGCGGGGTTTGATTGCCACCAGGTGCGTCCGATGTTTCTGTCATCGGTCTGGCACGGCATTTTCCGGCAGGTTTGAACGCTGCATGCACGGCGCGGCTCGATCCTCGGTGAGGGCTTTTTCCAACCAAGGAGCTATGGCTCAAAGGTAAGGCTTGTGCCTTTGGTGGGGACAACCCTCACAGGCCAGGGTTCGAATCCTGCCAGTGCTGTAGAGGTGTCCCAAGGTGGGAAATTTTCAAACAGTGATTTTCTTAAAATGCGCGAGGTCAGTACCGTTTCGCAAATGTTGTGTAGTGTTGAGGTTCCGTGACAATTGTAAGTGGTGCTTCCGACTCGCACGAATATGGTCGAGTCTGGTATCTATGAACCGCAAATGACGAGTTTAGTAAGTGTGCGCAGTTTCGCTGTGCTAACTTAAACCGTTCGTTTGTTACGTGGGCTTTTCATCTGTACCCACGGGTTCCATCTTAGATACGGCATCCATTTTGTCTCTTGCCCTCAAGTAGTCAGCGAACGGACGCTGTCCGCTTCGCGACCCTGGGACTCCCAAGATATTTGCGGAAGACACATGTTCTTTGTAAGTGTCTTTATGACGAGGGGGATGCTACTGTAAGGCAAATGGCGCCGCTCGAGGCTCATCTTGCCGCACGGACTTATTGTCTCAGCCGTGCATCTCATTAGGCACGTCCCTTTGATGCCTGTATCTCGTGCTTCCCGGCACCTCCCCTTTTACACCCTTTCCGATCTCCCCACTGTCTCCGTCTTCCTCTGCACCTGTCTTCGTTCCTGTTTCGATCCACTTTACTGCTGATTGGAATTTGCTAATGGTGGGAAGATGGGTTTTTACAGTTGGGAACCGCCAAATGTTTCCGCACTTATGTTCCGGACCTTGTATGTTTCAAAGCGACCAAAGCGACCCCTCTGGGAGCTTGATGTGGGAACTGAGTTGTAAACCTTTGTGTTCAATGTTAGCCTATGGGTAAAAACTGTATAAAAGGAGCGATCCACAAAACCAATTTGAAGCAGTCTCCCCAAGTTGCACGCTGTGTACTTGTCGTGATCTCTGTGTTCCCTGCAGCAAATAAACCTTGAATCTTTGACGTCAGAGGAAGTGTCCCGTGTCTCTGTGACTTGTACGCCGGAGCAGGTTACCCACGAAGGTTTCAGGTGTTGTGCCCTGGCACCGCTGGGTCCAAAAGAACCCAGTCCTTCAGTTGGCGCCCAACGTGGGGCTGCATCAGTGGTACCGGTCCAAGCCCGACGATCGTGAGGAACTTCGTGTGAAATCTCCGAGGGAAGGTGCACCCCGCTTCATCGATCCTGTTGTCGAAATAAGTGGCCCGAAGACTTTTCCCGCGAAGATTCCCGCCTCCTAACGGCTGCGACGGACTGCTGCCCTGACTGTAGACCTGTTTTGGCGCCTGGCGTAGACCTTGGTATAGCGAGACGATAGACGGGCCTTCCTGAGGACGCCATTGATCCTTGAGTTAAGTATTTGTGGGTCGCTCCCAGAATCCTTGGTTGTAGACACTTTAGCGAGTGTCTTTGTTGTAAACACTAGTGGTTTGTTGTTGTTGTACACGCTGTGTGAGTGTTTTTGTCGGTGACACTTTGCTAGCGTAACTTTGTTGTTGTATTTGTTTGACGACTGCAGCCGCCAAAGACCGAGGGTTTTGTTCTTGCTGGGACTTGGTAAATCCCGTAACCCTTGAAGTTTGTGAAACTCGGCTAGCGTGCAAGATGCCTGGTCGCAGTACTTTGTTCAGTTGCTTTAGACCTTGTGGTGCGGATTCCCTGTTGGAGGACTCGTGTCCGATACCTCCGGTAGGAACTCCTACTTATGACTTATATAGCAAACATGGGCTAGGCCCGATTGCTTTTAACGATTATTGGATAAAATATACAAAGAAAGACGGCGATCTTCGTTGGCCACCTCACGGTAGCTTCGAAGCGTCGATCTTAGATAATTTGGAAATTAAGTTGTTCGAACGTAAATCTAGGCCGGCCATGTTTGATGCCTTTCGGTTGTGGCGCAAAGAAGCCCGACAGAAAGAGATCAGACAGAATAAACGTAGTGAACGAGATAATGTTGCTACTATTGTAAAGAAAGCTGAGCAGTTTCAGCGTGATAAGGAAGATAAGGATAAGGAAGTGTTTGAGAGGCTGCAGCGTATGACCATAGATAAATGCTATCCTGCTTTGCCTACGGAGTCGGATAAGAAGGAAGAGGCAGTTGAGGATCCTTTAATGTCCTATCTTATGAAGTCGCCACCTCCGTACGTACAGGGTACCGCAGCTCCTGTGGTCCCTGCCGTACCTGTTCTCCCACTTGTTATTCCTCCGCCTGTTCCTCAACCTGCACCCGCTCTTCCGACTGTTCCTGCTCCTGTGCCTGTGTCTATTCCTACTGCTCCTCCGCTTCCACATACTCCTGCTCCCGCTACTGCTCCTGTTTTGTTAACCCCTGTTGCTGCTACTGTTTCTACTCCTTCTCTTGTTAGTCCTGTGTCTTATCTTTCTCCCTCTACTCGTAGTCGTAATTCTCCTATTGCAGCTAGTTTCTTTCAGTCGCTCGGACCTGTTCATGGGTCTGCTAGCTCCGATGGTCCTCAGAGACGTAGTCAGCTTCCTGGAAATAGAGAACGCGTTGCGCTATATAATATGGCGATGGGTTGGATGGTAAACCCCCTTAGAAATCCACCCCGTGTTGTTCTCGAAACGTTTAATCAATTCAACATACCGACCCAAAGGTATGTGTTTGATGAGATGTGCAAGTTCCTACATGATCAGATAGCGGCCGATGCGCCTGACGAGGTGCTGACCGCCCTGTCTGAACTTCGGCTTCAATTCGCAAACGGACTGATAGTAGATACTAATGTCCGACGTGCTATAGAGCGGTTGCTATCTCTTCGTCCCGCTCCTATTCCTCATGCATTATTTGTTGAGGATATTGAGAAACAACCAGATGAGTCTGGTCAATATCCCATGCGAGAAGTTCCACCGGTTTGGATGCCAGGTAACCCTCAAGCTGCCCCTCCGGTCCCGCCGTACTTCCAGAGAGTCTGGATACATCTCCCATGGAAAAGATCGGAAGTGTTACAGGTGAAGCAATCATTGCCTGACCCTCGCAAAAATCCTGCAGGGTATTACAAAGAATTATCGCAGCTTGTAGATGCTACGATTATGAATCTTGCCGATATCGATATGTTGTTTGGCAACGTCGTACCGCAACCGGTATGGGCTAAGATTCGCCAGCAAGATCATGCAAATGAATTAGGTGGTGATTGGGCGGCCATCTTGGCGGCAGATGCTTTACAAACTGGTGGAGCTAAACCTGAGCAGTTGATTGCTGCCCTTCCCCAAAGAATTATTACGTTAATGAAAACGCTTATGCCAGCTATGAGAGTAAATTGGGACAAATTGTCAGCTTGCAAACAAAAGAAAGATGAGAGTGTTTCCGACTTCTTTACGAGGTTTGAGGAAGCATTCATTGACCATAGTGGGCAGGATATGGGTACTGAGGGTGGACAGAGGTTGTTTGTGGATAAATTTGTGTCGAATTTGTTGCCCGATTTGAGCAATAAATTGAAGAATTCAGAGAGTGCATGGGCCGTTTCTACCTCGGCTCAGATATTGGCTACAGCACAATATTACGAAAATAGGGAGAAAGAAGAGAATGACCGTGCTGACAAAAAGACAAAAGAGCTGAAGACTAAAGTGTTGTTACAACAAGCATATCCGCCGCGTTCTAATCAGAATGCGTCTCAACAGAATAGATCACAGTCGCAATCGAATCGATCGCAATCGCGTAATGATTCCTCTTTCAACAGATCTTCCTTAGGGTACAATCAATGTGCTTATTGTAGACAGGAGGGACACATTAAATTTGATTGTCCTGCTTTAAATGATCGTAATAGTGGTAATTCGTCTAGAGGAGGCCGTGGTGGTTCGCAGAATGCATCACGTGGTAGAGGTCGTGGTGCTCAGAGCGACCGCTCTGACAACTCATCAAACTCTAATAATTGTTTCGATCAGCGTGGATCATCGCAAGGACGATCTGCGCAGTACAATGTAGACGATTATTACGTCGATCAGGGAACTGACGACAGTAATTACTAGGACAGCCAAAGACAAGGAGAGGGAGTGGTATCAGTTCCGGTCGATCAGAGAGGGCCTTACGTCGCAGTTGCTACATCGGGCGTCGTTGAGCCTTTTCTGTTGGACACTGGTGCAGCGAAAAGTTCTATCATGCATTCGAAACTCCCTGGCGCACCTTTGTCTGGCTTAACAAATGTATCCGTTGGATTCTCTGGCGCCCCTGTTAGCAATCCAGTTTCGCGCCCTTTGCCCCTTACAATTGGGCCTCGTGAGCTCGAAGCTCCATTGATTTTGACTACTGGGTGTGGTGAAAATCTTTTGGGTCTGGATTTGCTTAAACGTTTGTATGCAACTTTGTATTGTTCTCCTGCGGGTGTCAAGCTTACGTTCGGAGAGAAAGTAGTCTCTCCCATGTATTTGTCCCTCGATAAGCTTCCACCGGAATTGGATTCTCTTCCTGCGTCTTTGTGGGCGACGGGTCCAAACGATGTGGGCCTACTTGATATCTCCCCTTATGTTGTTCAGTTGAAATCGAATGTGCGATTGCCACGTATTCCCCAGTACCGTATCTCCCTTGATGGTGAACGAGCTTTGTTAGCGATCATCTATGATTTGATCGAGAAAGATGTTATTGAGGAGACTCGGGGAAACGTGTGCAACAGCCCTGTACTGCCCATTCTTAAACGTACTGATCCTACCAAACCGCCTGTTTATCGTTTTGTTATCGATTTACGGGAGGTAAATAAAATTGTGGTTCCTCAATTCCCTGTTGTGCCTGACATCACGGCGCTGCTGACTCTGATTCCAGCTACTGCTTCATGGTTTTCGGTGATTGATTTGAAAAATGCGTTTTTCAGCATCCCGATTGCCGAGGAGAGTAGAGACCTTTTCGGTTTCTCTCTTGGAGGACGTAGCTTCCGGTTCAAACGCGCTCCTCAGGGCTACTGTGAAAGTCCATCGATTTACAGTCAAGCTTTGAAGGGTCAGCTGGATGCGTTTAGGTTGCCGGTTGGTGCGGCTTTAATCCAATATGTCGACGACTTATTGGTGGCTGCTGATACTCAGGACATTTGCAAAATTGCTACGGTGTCGTTGCTGCAACATCTCTGTGAGTTAAATCACAAGGTGTCACCTTCTAAACTCCAATATTGTTGTCAAGAAGTAACCTATCTAGGTCACTTATTGTCAAAGGAGGGAAGGAGATTGACCCCAGAGAGAATTGCAGCAATTGCGCGAATGGCTGTGCCACAAACCCAAAGAGATGTGCGTGCCTTTCTAGGTATCACGTCGTACTGCAGGCAGTGGATTCCAAATTTTTCATTGTTAGCGAAACCATTGGTGGCTCTTACGTGCAAGGATGTTCCAACTCCTTTACCATGGACGGATGAATGTCAGAAAAGTTTTTCTGAATTACGTGATTCATTGTGTTCGGCTCCTGTGTTAGGTACCCCTGATTACAGTAAGCCGTTCACGTTATATGTTCACGAGAGGGAAGGTTGTGCGTTGAGTGTCTTAACGCAACCTTTTGGTGGTAAGCAACGTCCATGTGCATATTTTTCCTCGACCTTAGACCCAGTAGCTAGAGCATTGCCGAGTTGTTTGAGAGCAACTGCGGCAGCTGCGGTCTCTATCCGACAATCAGCAGGATTGGTCATGGATAATATGCTTACGGTGATGGTTCCGCATGCAGTCGATACTCTTTTGAACCGAACGAAAACTCAGCACTTGACGAGTGCAAGGTTGTCTGGGTACGAATTGACGCTCTTGGCAAGCCATATTCAGATAAAACGTTGTAATGTCCTAAATCCGGCAACTTTGTTACCAATTAGTGCAGAGTCAGATGAAGTAGCAGAACATGACTGCTACTTGCGTACAGAGGAGGAAACAAAAGGTCGAGTGGACCTTAAAAACACCCCATTGGAAGACCCTGACGGCACCCTGTATGTGGATGGGTCATGTTTTAAGTTGCCGAATGGTGATGTGACTACTGCTTATGCTGTTGTGACGTTGAATACTGTTGTTGAGACTGCGAGATTGAATCAGAATTCTGCCCAAGCTGCAGAGCTGATTGCTCTTACTAGAGCATGTGTATTAGCAAAAGGTAAACGTGTGAATGTGTACACCGATAGCCAGTATGCTTTCGGTGTAGCGCATAGCTTTGGACGGTTGTGGCGAGAGCGTGGTTTCTTCACGTCGCATGGCACGAAAATACAGCATGGCCAGCTTGTGAACGATCTTTTGGATGCATTGACTTTGCCTACGCAAGTTGCGATTGTTAAATGTAGTGCACATCGTAAAGTGACGGATGATGTTGGTCGTGGTAACGCGTTTGCAGATGAGATTGCTAAGGAGACTGCCCGGAACCTTAGCACTCGAATGTATGTGACGAGTTCGGTTAGGTGGTCTGCAGAATCGAGTATGTGTGAGAATACTATAGAGAGTGTGAAAGCAATTCAGAATGAGGCCACCGACACTGAAAAGATGAAATGGAAAGAAAGTACGGGAAGGTTGGATGCGAATGGTTGCTGGATTGATTTGTCGGATCAGAAAAGATGGATGTTGCCGGATGCGTATGTACTAGCCGTTGTGACAATGGCACACGGGTTAGCACATATTAGCGCGAAAGGCATTTGCAAGTTGTTGGCTGATGTGTGGAAGAATGATGGTATTACGAAGTGTGCTGAACGTCTGGTGAAGAATTGTATGGTGTGTATAATGTACAACCCTGGCAAAGGAACCCCAACTCCCCCTGGCAGTTTTGCTCCTCCTTCGTATCCCTTTGAGGTGATTCAATTGGACTTCATCCATATGGAGCGATGCAATAACCTGAAATATGTTTTGGTTGTGGTTTGCGCATTCTCCCGATGGATCGAGGCCTATCCCCTCAAAGATAATACTGCTTTGTCTACTGCGAAAATCCTACTGAAGGAATACTTTCCTCGGTACGGAATGCCTAGAGTCGTGTGGTCAGATAACGGAAGTGAGTTTGTCGGAAGTGTGATGAAGAGTGTGTGTAAGGGCCTTGGAATTAATCAAAAATTCCATAGCGCCAATCATCCCCAGTCAGCTGGATTGGTTGAAGGTTACAATGGTACCCTTAAACTAAAATTAGCGAAGATTCAGGCTACGACTGGACTTTCGTGGCCTGATGCTTTGCCTCTAGCATTACTGTCAACTAGGGCGACTGTACACTCCCGAATAGGGCTTAGTCCCTATGAAATAGTGTTCGGCCGTCCTGCGAATGTGTGGGGGGTTCCTAGGCCAGGTCTATTCGTTGATCTTGAGTATCCGATGTTGATTGATTACTTACATGACTTGACTGCTAAACTGAGGTTAATTCATCAACAGGTTTACGACGCCTTGCCGACGCAGACGGAGGGTCCAGGCCACCAGCTCCAGCCCGGTGATTGGGTTGTCACCCGTAATTTTTCGCGCAAGAAGAATCTGGACCCCCGCTTTGTTGGACCTCACCAGGTGCTCTTGGCCACGAGGACTGCCGTTCGTCTTGAGGGACGGAAGAACTGGGTACATGCTACCCATTGTAAGCGAGTCCCTATTCCTTTGCCGGCAGACCCGTGGGTGAGGAAAGGCATTGCGTCAACAGAAGCAGAGACATTGCCGGCGTTTGTACCTTTTAGCGACGCACAGCCTGTTGGAGAGTCCTCAGCGCAGCAGACAGCCTCTGTTGAACACTTGTCAGCAAAAGACTCGAGACCAGATCAATCAACTGATCAGCAGGACGCTGTCTCTTCAACGGATCCTTTGTTCGACGAGCAGACACGTCCCGGGAAACATCGATATTCTTTGCGATCTCACACTAAGGACAAATAAAATTTTCTTACTTTGCTGAAATAGAAAACTGCATTATCCCCGTTTCCCGTGATCAGTTTTGAACATTCGTATCACTGTAATTTTTGTGCATATATTGAGCTTCCTCCTTGTACCTTTTTCATTTTACAGCAGAGAGACTTTGTGCTTGAATATACGTATTGTGTGTTGAAGGCCGTAGGGCCGCGCGCGTACTTCCTTCTGGACAGCAGGTCTTGACGCTAGGTTAGAGGCCGTCGGTTCCTAGGAACTCCTAGGGATTGACTATTGCTGCACAGAACGGAGTGCGTCAAGAAACGTTGCGGACGGTCGTAGGGAATGGCATTCTCGAAGCTGAATGATTTGGAAGGAGCTCAAGACTATAGATTTAAGCTGCAGCAACTCGGTCGTACTAAATGCTTCATATTTCAATTGTTTATGTTGTTTCTGACTGCTTCTGCATTATTGGCGGGTGGGGTGTATTACACTATGTCCTACTTCTTACCAGCTACACCTACTCCTATTCCTTACCCTAATCTTACCACTACTGCTTCTCCCCATTCTTTTCATATGTTACCGGAACACGAGCAGGCTAGACGTGTAGAATTCCGCAATAATTCCTTTATTCAGCTCCTTCATCAGCATCAGTTAGTGGTTAATACTACTAATTGTTGGGTGTGTGGGTTGATGCCACATACTACAGATAAGGGAATTCCATATCTGGTGTTACCGTATAGTTCCCAAGGGTCAGCTCGAGCATTTCAAACAATGTTTCGAAGCGCACTGGGTTTCCACCCCATTCGAGAACCACATTCCCCCTACTCTGGCCCTACCTCGTATCAGAAGCCTTTATCGATAGCAATAGAGGATATGGAGAGTGAGATCCATGACTATTCGCTTATTCCTGAGGAAGAAGTACAAGCCTATAAGGTCCTAAGTAGAGGTGAATATAGTGTGTTCACTAGTGAAAAACAGCTTAAAAGCTCGCCTCCAATATGGGTCGTACCCCACACTGGTAATTTTTGTATCATGGGTCGTGGCCGAAGATCGCAAGCCCGACTTGGAGCAAGTGGTTGCATCGAAAATTACATTTTGCCGATGTTCTCATCCCCTGTGTTTCTGGCTGCCAAGGGTACCTACTTTATCTGTTATGATCGTGCATATACATGGTTGCCCGCAGACTTCATGGGCACATGTTTTATCGCAAATCTGTTGCCTCCGACGTTCACTGTAGATGCCGATTATCATAGGACTAGAGTTGTGCGAGGCGTAATTAGCGAAGAGGACACTGCCGGTCAAGAGGCAGGAGACTTTTTCAAGGGTTTCCTCCCGTTTTGGGGACCTATGGTTAATAGTAGGAACCTGAGACAGTTGACTCGAGTGGTAGAATCGACAGCTAATATTACTGCCAGTGCCCTTGGTAATATCACCACAGAACTTCAGGCGGAGAGGCTTATGACGTTACAAAACCGGATGGTTTTAGATGTCATCCTAGCAGATCGCGGTGGGGTATGTAAGGTGATCCATTCGAGCTGCTGTATTTTCATTCCAGATAATGCTCCTACTGTCTATCAAGCCATCTCGAGGTTGCATAAGATCTCCGAATCCATACACGTGGATGTAGGGGATTGGACGCTACTTGGATGGTTTTGGGGCCTGATGTCGACTTGGGGTTGGAAAATTCTGATGATCATTGGAGTTGTGGTAGTGTTCCTGTTCACGTGTTGCCTTTGTGTGCAGTGTGGTCCTGCCTTATGTGGCCTCTGTGCTACAACGTGTATGAGACAACCACCTGTTACCAAGGGGACTCGGTCGGACAGATCTATGCTACAACGACATCTTGATGGTCTGATGAATATCGAATATGATTCCGACTAGTGCTTGCCTACATGAGGGCAAAAGGAGCGTCTGAGGTTCCGTGACAATTGTAAGTGGTGCTTCCGACTCGCACGAATATGGTCGAGTCTGGTATCTATGAACCGCAAATGACGAGTTTAGTAAGTGTGCGCAGTTTCGCTGTGCTAACTTAAACCGTTCGTTTGTTACGTGGGCTTTTCATCTGTACCCACGGGTTCCATCTTAGATACGGCATCCATTTTGTCTCTTGCCCTCAAGTAGTCAGCGAACGGACGCTGTCCGCTTCGCGACCCTGGGACTCCCAAGATATTTGCGGAAGACACATGTTCTTTGTAAGTGTCTTTATGACGAGGGGGATGCTACTGTAAGGCAAATGGCGCCGCTCGAGGCTCATCTTGCCGCACGGACTTATTGTCTCAGCCGTGCATCTCATTAGGCACGTCCCTTTGATGCCTGTATCTCGTGCTTCCCGGCACCTCCCCTTTTACACCCTTTCCGATCTCCCCACTGTCTCCGTCTTCCTCTGCACCTGTCTTCGTTCCTGTTTCGATCCACTTTACTGCTGATTGGAATTTGCTAATGGTGGGAAGATGGGTTTTTACAGTTGGGAACCGCCAAATGTTTCCGCACTTATGTTCCGGACCTTGTATGTTTCAAAGCGACCAAAGCGACCCCTCTGGGAGCTTGATGTGGGAACTGAGTTGTAAACCTTTGTGTTCAATGTTAGCCTATGGGTAAAAACTGTATAAAAGGAGCGATCCACAAAACCAATTTGAAGCAGTCTCCCCAAGTTGCACGCTGTGTACTTGTCGTGATCTCTGTGTTCCCTGCAGCAAATAAACCTTGAATCTTTGACGTCAGAGGAAGTGTCCCGTGTCTCTGTGACTTGTACGCCGGAGCAGGTTACCCACGAAGGTTTCAGGTGTTGTGCCCTGGCACCGCTGGGTCCAAAAGAACCCAGTCCTTCAGTGTCCGGCCCCGTATTGGCGGACTGTAGCGTGCAACACAGGGGTAGTGTTCGTGTTGTTGCTGTGGATATTGCTATATGCACTGTATCTTGGCCGGCTTCTCTGTACACCCCCTGGGCAGTGAGTCCCATGGCACAATCGATTGCGCGCGGTACTTGTACAGCAGTACTTGCACTGAGCCATGCCGAGGTTGTGAAGTGGAGAAGGGTGGCTCAATGGTTAGGGCGGCAGACCCTGAGGCAAAGGTCTAGCCCGGGACCAGTGTTCTAGTCCCCGCCTCGGCGGGCCTTAGGCTCAAAAATTCACCGGACCTGATAATTCTCGGCTCGGTGCCTATTCCATTGAGGGAGTCACACTTTGCAACTCCACGACGCTGTGGATGCCTGGCCTCCACTTTCGGATCCCTTTGGTCTGTTTTTTTTTTTTCCCCTCTGGCGCCCTGGCTCGCCCTGGGCCGTCTGGTTGCTCCGGACTCGTGTGTGTTTGGAGGGCTGGGTGGCTGTGCCTTCTGGTCTCCTTGGGGAGGCGGGGGATTCCTTCTGCGCCATCGGCGGGGTCTCCCTGTTTGGCGGCACTAGCCCTTCTGACCGGGCGCGACGGGGGCCCTGGACCCCTCCTCGCCTCATCTGCCTCTCGCCCAGGGGGTCGTGTGCGTCCCCGGTCCTGGTGTTTCTCGCCTCGGTGCCTATTCCACTCCTGGTGTCGCGTCCTGGGGCTCTGGGCAATGGCTTATCTTTTTTCCGCAACGGCCCCCTCCAGGCGTCAGAGGCCTGACCTCCACCTTGGAGGTGTCCGGGGTAGGACGCCTCGGGGAATTGGCCAGGAGGGTGTCCACATCGGCGTTTGTGCGAGCGCCGTGGGCCCTTGCGGATGTGTTGTGTGCTGTGGCGTGTTGCGCTTCGGTGCAGTTCGAGAGGGCCCCTGCACGGGGAGGTCACGCAAGTGCGTGATTCGTTCCGCGTTGAGCGTGACTTTCCCTCTGCCAGCGGCAGTGGTGTTTCCCGGGGTTTCTCGGGGTAGGGTCTCTGCGCAGGTCTCCTGACTCCCTTCCTCTGCCTGCGTCCGTTGTGAGGGGCATTGGGGGGGGGGGCTTTGTCGCCTTTCCCACTCGGTTGGCCGCAAGGCTGGCTCGGCCGTCTGGTCTGGCTGCGTCCTTGTCGGCGGTATAGGCGAATGTCCCACTCGGGCTGTCTCCGGTCTTTTCATTTGGGGCCCGCTCCCCCGGGCGCGGCCTTCCTTCGGACTCCCCGTCCGCCTGTGGGTGTGGTCGTCCCGCCCTTGCAGGGGTGGGGCCCTTTGGCCTTTCCACCCGAAGTCAGTCTTCACGGGGTGCTTTCGGGGTTGGCTTCCGGGCCCGAGTGACGGCTCTTCCCGACCCGTCCTGGGACGTGGCGGTCCCGGTCCTTGGGCTCGGGGATTCCCCCGTGGGGGTGGCTTCACGTCTGGCGGTGTCTCTCACCCGTCGGCTCCCTGACCTATGTACGGTGGTCCCTTCGGTCCTCGTATCGGGCTTGTCCTCCTTCGGGGGGCGTGTGCCTGGCCCCGGTACTTCCCTCTGGTTCATTCAGGGGGGGGGGGGTAGGCGTCCATTGGCGCCGGGTCGTTTGGGGGTCGGTGGGATCTCCTGCGGTCACACAACTCCTCGTGCTTCGGGGATTGCTGTATGTCCTCCTGGCCTGCCGTCGTTTTTCTGTGCTCGCTTCGGCCGCACATTTACTATGATTGGGGGGCTTTGGGTCCCCAGGTCTTGGTCGGGTCCAGCGACCTGGTGTTGTGGGCGTTCCCCCGGGGTCCGGCTAGGTGAAGGCGGTTCGACGGAGTCGGATCTATTCCTTCGCTGCCTGGTCTCGTCCTGCCCCGGTGGTGTTTCGACGCCTGGGGCCTCGGCTCGGGCTGCCTCCGGTGCCTCTGTTCACGGAGGGGGACTCGGCCCTCCTGCCCGGGTTCTACTCCTCCTTCCGGGGCCTTGTGGTTGCCCGGCCTGTCGCATGGCCTTTTCGGTCTGTGATACGCGTTTCCCCCGTGCCCTCTGATATCGCGGCTGGATCCGCTTGGGCAGGGCCAGGGTGCTCCTGGGTGCTCGCCTCGGCAGCGCATGGACTTAGTTTGGAACGGGGCAGTGTAGAGGTGTTCGACGGGCTGGTTTCCCTGGTGGCTCGCTTGGCTCCGGTGTTGTTTTTCCTTCGCCCACGGACGCTCTGCCGGTCTCCCCCTTGGGTGCTCGCTTCGGCAGCACATATACTAAAATTGGATCGATACAGGGTAGATTAGCATGGCCCCTGCGCGAGGGTGTCACGCAAATTCGTGAAGCGTTCCATATGAGTTCTCTCTCTCGTTCTACGAGCTCTTAGGGGTCCGCCCCTTTGGGCCCCTGCCCTCGGTGGCTTTACGGTTCCTCACCTTTTAGGTGGTTGTTCCCTGGTGGCAGTGGTGGCTGCTGGGCGGTTGGGCGTGCGGGGGTCGTACCTCCGCTCCCCTCCATTCTTGCGGGTTTTGCCGGACATGGTTGTTCCTCCGACATGTCCCCCGTGTCCTTCCCGGGATTCCTTCCCTGGGGTCCCGGGCTCGGGTGGTATCTTTACCGCCTTTTTGCCCTGCCGACGAGGTTCCTCTCTTGTCCGGGCTGGTTGACGGCGTGCTGTTTTGGCTTCTCTTGGCCGCCCGTCTTTCCTTTCCCGGTGGGATGGCCTGTTTGTGTCTGTTGGCCCGGTTCGTTCGGGCCACTAGCCCTCTTTCCACCTTGGTTCGCTGGCGTCCACAGGCTATCATCCCTACCTACGCTTCGCTGGGTTCGGTGGATCCGGCGGGGGTCCAGGGTCGGTCCACGGGGTGTGGCCCGGTGTCCTGGGCCCCCTTCAGGTTGTCTCCTCTGTGGAGATTTGTCGGGCGTCGGAGGAGTCGTCCCCCGCCTTGTTCATGGGACTCTTTCGGTCCCGGGGGTCTTCGCTGGGGCCGTTCGGAAGGCAGGTGCTGAGGCTCCTGGCTGGCCTACTTTTTCTTTTTATCTTGATTTCAGGTTTCCTGTGATCCCTGTTTTCTTGTCATTGATTCTACTTCAACCTTGGGTTGGTTTCTCTGCATCACCGTGTGGTGTTGTTTTTATGGTGGTCAATGAAGCCTTGTTGGCTTGGGTATTTGCTCACTATGTAAATCATGTGGCGAGGAAGACTAACGAGGAGGTAATGCCCCGGTTACTTACCGGTAATCTTCATTACTCCGAGTATAGTCTTCCTCGCCACATGAGTTCCCTCCCCCCCTCCCTGTCTGGCTATCGGCTTCATTGTTTGCTTGGTAGATCAGGCTGTTGGTTGGGCCGGTCCGCCTCTTATAGAGGTCAGGTGGGACTGGTCGGCCATGTTGGGAGGGTGTGGGAGGTGTTTTCTTTTGCTTTGGAGGGTTCTGTTGTGGAGCTAAAGCTCACTATGTAACTCATGTGGCGAGGAAGACTATACTCGGAGTAATGAAGATTACCGGTAAGTAACCGGGGCATGTACAGGCACCCACCACCCACCATTGGTGGTAGCCGCCACTGGGGTTGGTACCTTGGCAAGGGTGTTGCAGGCTTTATAGCCCAGCAGAGAAACCAGTAGGGGGCATCAAGTAGCTGATAATGAATATTAGCACAATAGCATCTGAGGGAGGAAGCGAGAGAGACAGAGTGTGTATGCTGCTGCTATCCTCTGCGCTTCTACTTCAGACATTACCACTGTTACGCTCTTCCTGATGCATCCTCCTTTTTAGGCAATCCAGGCTGTGTAATGCATAGGTAAAGGAGAATCAATTAAAATCACAGACAGTCCCATCTCTTTCTTCATTTCCTTCACAGTGTTTGCTAGGGCTTATCTAACCAGAATGAATTATACATTGTGCATTGTGCTAACAAGAGTATTATAAATATGCGGAGTTGTGGGAGTCTTCATTGCCTCAACCGAAGGAGTTGAGACTTTCAAGTCTACACCTAGGCATAAACATTCACTCAGAACTGGTAAATAGAAAAAAAGTGAAGATTTACACTTAGGTGTGGTCGTAGATTTACGCATGCAAAATTGCCTTTGTGATTTTATCCTAAGATTTTAAAGGTACTTACAGGGGTGGTAGGTATATATTTGCAGATTTCCCCCAGCCCCACTTAAAAGTACCAGAAAGACTTACCTAGCTATTAAGTGACGCAGTACCACCTGGACTTTATAGAATCTTGGAAAGAGTGTTTTGTTGGTATTTTTGGTGCATGGCAATGGGAAAACCATCAGTATGTAGTTAAGGAAGATAGTGCACCATTAGCATTGGGTAGGCTAGCAGATATATTAAATTGAGAATTATAGAAACAATCAAAGTAATGCCTGTGGCACTTTGAAAAACATCAGTGCTTGCTAACAAGGCATTACAGAAAACTGCAACTTGAGGCTGCTGGAGAATTATGGACACTTAGAACACCTTTACTTTTGCACCTTAAATGGTTATGAAGTTGTGGAGCTGGATATCTATCCCCATAATTCTAAATGAATGTCATGCAGTTAGAACGCTGCATTGGCCAATGGCAGCTCTGAGGTAGGACCCCTTTCTAATAAAGATAAATATCAAAGAATTGTGAATTAGATTCTGTGAAATATTGGAACCTCTCGTTAAGTTTGTCTAAAGGACTATAGTGGAGTTTGCAAAATGTGCATAATGATAAAACAATGCAGAGGGGAATCTGCTAAAAATACATTGTGTAAACATGCAAAGTGTCATACCTGTGGCATTATAGAAACCTGTAAAAAACATGTAAAGTGGTCTTACATTCACAAAGTTACTCGTCTATTGTGCAATAAAATTCATCATTTATCACAGACCCATAAAAAGTCTTCTGGGAGCACATCAGCCCAACTTCATAAATGTCTATTTACATCCAATAATATCTTGCTCTATGTTATAATGCAAATAAAGTTACATTACATCATTTACACCACAAGTTCTGTGGTGAGGATACTGGGTCTTTCCACATAATATGATCTTTAAATCTTTACAGGCTTTGAAAAAAGGTACTGTCTTAATATTCTTTAGAGGACACAATGTGCATGTTTATAGGTGACCTGTTAAATTGTGATCCTGGCGCAAACACCTGTTTGAGTAGTGTTCACAATTACAAGTGGAATGATATTTCTCACACCCAATGAATAACAGGTATGATAAAGAGCACACTTTTTAATGAATTTCACAAGCCTACTGAAATTTAACAAGGGGAAAAGACCTATATTTATTGGCAGTTATTGGTGCGGTATGCAGATCTATGCTGATATTTTCCGTTTATGGTTTGAATGGTGCTTGTGAGAAAGTAATTCATTAGGTATTTGGTTTTTATCACATGTAATAAAGTCAATATCTTGTAGGGTCCAGTCAAAGGAATTAATAATGTAAACCTGAACTCAATCCCTGCTACTTATTACAGAGAGTAGACAGGTTTAACTTGCTGAAAATGCATTTTTCTCCTTTTTGATAATCATAACCTATAGCATAAAGCATTTCGAAGTGTTAAAATGTCAGAAACACAACACTATAAAAATGCCACTGTCATTTATAAAATCAGAGAAAAATGTGATAGACAACATGTTAAAAATCAAATAAAGGAAACCAAAGGCATGAATTTTAATGAAAAATAAGTGAAATTAGCTTCAAAAAGTACAAAGCACCGATGGTAGACAATAGCCACTATAGACTAGGACCTACTCATGATTTGAGGTCAACCAAGATGGAACACACGTTGGATACACTAAGTACATTGGTCCCATTGAAAAGTAAGGAAGTTCAAGTCCCCCCAAAAATTTCCAAGTCCTAGTTCAAAAATTAGGTTTATTACTTTTTTAGTTAAATTTCCTCTCTTAATGGGTCAGAGCTGAACCTGTAGCCTTTACATGGAACCGTTGGTAGGATACTGGAAGCAGGTTGGTTCCACTAATGCTCTATGGATTTCCAGTTTTTGGTAAAAAAAAAAAAGTCTAAGTCCCCAGGCAGAAAGAGACTTTGCCATTTATTAAGACATGTGGCCATCATTGTGCGGACCAAAGCTGAAATGTAATCCCATGCAAACAGAACAATTGATGGACAGAATGCAGAACAATGTCATACATTCACCCCAGTACAGAGATCTGGGCCTAAATCTATCGATTTTTTTTGCTCACCATGTCATTCCAGTTTGAACCCAGTCACATGCAAAGCAGTCTTGACCTTGCACTCAATGGGAACAGTCCAGCCCGTACTGCAAGGCCAGGTCCTCCCTGGACTGGAAACAAGCATCCCATGACAATGAACTGTCTGTTGGATACTTTTTGCGATAGATATCGCTGAGGCTCTGGAACTCTAGAGCAAAAGTTTTCCAAACGTTCCAAACTTTCTTCTGGTGGCCAAACAACCACAGGAGTACACTTCTAAGGACCCCAGCACCTTAGGGGAGGACACTCAGAGATTCCTAGCATAGCAGGTGTAGGCCAACAGCAAAGTCCATTTGAAGTCCAGTTACCACTGATCAGCTGGCACTTTAAGAAAAAGGCCTCTTGATGCTTGTTGTGTCCTAAGGGCATCCCTACCCACATTTATTAGTACTTCCTGTTTGTATTACTGCAAATAGGTCCAAAATGCCATGGGTCAGGGCATTTCAAGATGATGAAAGTTTTCAACAACGTCGAATTTGGGCTCTGAGAGTTGTGGGTTTGCAAAGGCAGTGCACTTTGGTAATCACTAGTGCCCTCCCATATGTAACACTAAAATACAATATGGATCGGGCCCTCAACTCATAATAAACTGGGAGCTAAAAGTCTGGTATTAAAAAGGCACCCAGACAAGGGTTATGCAAGAATTGTCCTGGCATTCTATTTCATTCCTTTCAAGTGCACAAAGGTGTAACATGTTCCTCAAACAGCCCTGTCAGGCAGGATATGACACAGTGGTATCCAGTGAATATTCTGGAAACCTCAAGGAGTCATCCCTGCCCTTTCAGGTCAACCCATTTGTGTAGCTCCTGGGAGACATGTCACATGTAATTCACGGTTGAGGACAGTCTAGCAGAGGCTAATGGTAAAAAGACTTGAAAGCTCAGGCTGGTAAAGGGTAGCTTTCTAAAAGTTACCTTTACATAATGCTTATTACAGATCTGACTTCACCACAGAACTGGATTTTTAATGGCTATTAAGATTAATCGTTTAAACATTTTTTAGCTGGTCCCTTTCTCAAGTTAGCACAGTTAGTCCTTTAATATGTAATCTAGTTTTCTAAATCGGACAGCTGTATGTGCCGTAGTGAAAATTGCTTTTAGGGTCTTGTCCTTATAGAGATGTATTACCATTAATTTTTTACATAGCCCTCTTTTAAATACTATGCACCCTACTGGGCTGGTTACAAGGCATTCATGGGGTGACTTACTAGTATTAAAAACAGGGTTTTACCTGTCAAAAACAGTTATTTTATTAGGTTGCACTGCATATGTGTTAAACTATATGAAGCCATGTTTTCCTTTGCCACCATGCTTTATGGCACAATAGTGCTGAAGTCCAAAGCAGTCATTTAGCTTTTCATTGTCTGGGTGTATTTGCACACCATATATATGGGCCCACAGAAAAGTGCAAATCAGGGTAAGCCAATTTAATCAAGTCTTACTTTGTTCAGTTGGACACACCTACCCTAAAAGTACAGAAAAAACAATAACCCAAGTCTATTTACAAATCCTAAAATGCATATATAATATACCTAATTACTGATAAAAACATGAGAATCAGTCCAGCAGTTTACCGCAATTTCATGACACTCAGTAGAAATTTCATCACAGCCCAACAAATGTACAATGAGGGCAGTGATTGAATACAAACCATGGCTTCTTTACAATGCCCAATGTTCACATGGCTCACAATATGCAGCAAGAAGCTAAGTCTAGGAGAGACTTCGGGCCTAATTTAGATCTTGGTGGATGAGTTACTCCGTCACAACGGTGAAGGATATCCCATCAGCCGAAATATAAATCCAATTATATCTTGTGACTGAGTAACCCATCCGCCAATATCTAAATCAAAGCGGTACAAAAGGGGGTGGTGATGGACGGAGCATCTGAAACAATCAAACACTCACACCCAGTCAACAGATCTGGATTTAATCCATCACCGTTCTTTAGCCCACTCTACCACCCCAGTTCAGACATGGCCATATGCAAATCAGTCTGACCCTGTGCCTCATGGGAACAGTCCAGCCCGAACTGCCAAGCCATGCCTTCCCTGGACCGGAAACAAGCTTCCGAGGACCGGTTTCTGGCATTTCAGCCGTCTTCAGCCCGGCTTGCTTGAATCCAGTGGCAAAGTGAGCAAGGGACTCACGTCTGAGCATACCCTGCCAACTTATGGCGAACAAAGTGGTACAAAAGGGGGTGGTGATGGACGGAGCATCTGAAACAATCAAACACTCACACCCAGTCAAGAGATCTGGGTTTAATCCTTCACTGTTCTTTAGCCCACTCTGCCACCCCAGTTCAGACATAGCCATATGCAAATCAGTCTGACCCTGTGCCTCATGGGAACAGTCCAGCCCAAACTGCCAAGCCGTGCCTTCCCCAGACCGGAAACAAGCTTCCGAGGACCGGTTTCTGGCATTTCAGCCGTCTTCAGCCCGGCTTGCTTGAATCCAGTGGCAAAGTTAGCAAGGGACTCACGTCTGAGCATACCCTGCCAACTTATGGGGAACAAAGCGGTACAAAAGGGGGTGGTGATGGACGGAGCATCTGAACCAATCAAACACTCACACCTAGTCAAGAGATCTGGGTTTAATCCATCACCGTTCTTTAGCCCACTCTGCCACCCCAGTTCAGACATGGCCATATGCAAATCAGTCTGACCCTGTGCCTCATGGGAACAGTCTAGCCCGAACTGCCAAGCCATGCTGAATGAAAATTAGGAGAATCTAAAAAGAACCAAGGAAACCCTACCTTAACTAGAGTTAGCAAACCCAACTTGGCTCTGCTGAGACATGACGGAACTGCCGGCGTAAAAAAGGAAATAAAAACTTAAAGTGACTCAATGTCCCCATGTCTCCTGGCAGCAAATAATATCAAAATCCTTCATTAAAAGAAATAAAAACATCTATGTAGAGTGACTCAATGTCTCCATGTCTCCTGGCAGCAAATAATATCAAAATCCTTAATTAAAAGTAACCAATCAGGGTTACAGATCTTGGAGCCAAAACCTAAAACATTCCAAGAAGCAGATTTAAAAAACTGGGTTACCACCCAAAATCCTACAATCTCCATTTGTGATGGGCCCTACAAAAGTAGGCACATCGGGTGTGCGCGTACAGTTTGAGTCCAAAGGGATTGGCAGATCAGATATGTGGTCGCACCCCTCCCCCCACTATGAATATAATCCTCATAAACTGGACACACATGTATAGGAGTGGAGAGCGTTCTGCGTGATTGTCAATCATTAGCATCACAACCGAACAATCCATCAAATCTATTATAGAATGACACAGAAAAATTCGAGGCCACAGCAACTTCCTTATAGAAATTCATAATAGAACTGCAGTGGGTGATAAAAATATCCTAAAGGAAGATCTAAAATATGCTGTCATTAGGTGGAATAAATCTCAAGCAATTGAATATGTCTTGAATTACAAATTATGAAACACAACAAGGGCACCCAATCGAGTCAGCACAGGACCTCGGGGAACATATTAGTGAGAACAACAGTGGTCCCATGCATGGAGGAATTGTAAACAAAGGATAAATATAGACACAATGGAAACTATATTGTATATTAACTTGCCCAGCCGGGCAGAGGTCCAGTATTTAATTCTCAACAAAGATTTTCAGAAAAATACCTTCAACAATTTCTTGGAGATGGGCACAAGCCTGTACCCAAGCATTTACAAATTGTCATGGTTAGCAGAGTAGATAGAAAGTAGAACAAGATTTTTAGGCAAGAGATATTATATTCTGTGTACAATATAACATATTATACAGAATATATTAGCTCTTGCCTAAAAATCTCGTTCTACTTTCTATCTATTCTGCTAACCATAACAATTTGTAAATGTTTGGGTACAGGCTTGTGCCCATCTCCAAGAAATTGCTGAAGGTGTTTTTCTGAAAATTTGTGTTGAAAATTAAATACTGGACCTCTGCCCGGCTGGGCAAGTTAATATACAATATAGTTTCCATTGTGTCTATATTTATCCTTTGTTTACAGTTCTTGAATTACAAATTTGCTTCTAAAGATGAGCATCACACAGTCATTAATATCCAGCTTGGGAGAGTTACCAATCCACACAACCCTTCTCACTATGGATATTTTTTAATGTACAGAATATCTAACACTAGACGTTCCCAAGAGCCAATGGACCGCCTTATTTAACAACTGGTCTTGGTTCTTAGTTGAGGATGGACTAAGTTTGGGCACCCCTTTCAAAATGATGGTGTATGGTGTGGCAGCTGGTAGTAAATTTGATGTAAAATTCGATTTAATTGGAGGATTTAAAACTGGGGATATGAGGGAGGTGTTAAAGCATAAATATCAGGTAGGAGACCAGTTGATTACATTTTCGCCACATAAGTTGCTCAAGAATAACAGGAGCAGCAACACAAGAGTCCAACCGAGCCCTGGGAATTGCCTTAGAGGCATCATGCTTATTAAGCACTTTGAAATGTATCTGGGTGGCTGCAATTTGGCTAATTGCAATTCACTAGAAACCAGTCTGTTAAGGATACAGTTCATAAAAGACGTTAGCTGGCACTGGAGGGTCTCCAGAATACAGTTTGGCAGAGTATTGCCACTCACTCGCCATACCCATTCAGCAAGTTGCTTATATTCATCAGACTGTATAGCCATCTTAGCTGCTCTAGGATCAGTTTTCTCTTTCCTCTGTTGAGTTGGTTTGGTGTTTTTCTTCCTTTTTTGCTGGGGAGAAGTAACAAACCTTGATCACAGTTATCCCCACCACCTGTAATAGGGCCATTGATGCTCGCAGGAATTTGCGAGGGGTCAGAAGAAGAGGCTGATTGTCCGCCCTCATTCATCATTGCAGAGACAATCAGAGCAGACTGAGGAGGGTAGGCACGTGGGCTGTCTGACTTATCTTTAGGTTTACCCAAAGTTTTATCAAGGCCTGGCTTAACCGCAGTAGACACATACTCTTCATCAGAGTCAATCTCTCGATCAGTCACCACCTTAGCATTAGTCAGGTAGCTTACAATGGTATTCGGAATTGACAGATCCTGACTGATGGTAGTAGGTGATGATTTCTTTGTATCCATAGTCCTCATAGAATCCAAACAGGCAAAATAACTGGGAAGATGTCACTGCCGATCAGGGAATAAAGATGAATGGCCCAACCCAGCCTTGGCTGGCCATGGGCGGGCACAGGTGGGCTCACACTTGGCCCAGTCCTCATCAGGGCACAAGCACGGACGCATCCCACACTGCGGGAAGCAGCGAAACACTTTACAATATGATGTGCCCCTCCTCCTCCGGGTGCAGGCTGCATGGGGATGTAGACCCACCACAGCAGCAATGAAGGAAACAAAGTCAGCCGCATCGAATTTCTACATATTTTAGGGGTCAAAAAAGTACATAGATTGGACACTGAACAGCAGTGACTCCGTGTGAAAAATCTAAAATCCAGCAACATAATTCAACAAATACTGGGGGTAATCACGCAAAAATATGTATTTTGTCACTAGTTTTGTTGGCACACAACTGTTGCTCATTGCCCACAAAAAACTTGGGAACCTCTGGCATTACTCACAATTTTAGATGGCACAGCCTATTTCTTTACATCAGAAGTGCATGTTTCAAATGCCACATTATCAGGTCCCCATGCCATTTCTTTTATTAAATGTAATATTTGTCCTCAGATTTTGCCTAAATGCAGTTCCCAATACATATTTTACTTTGCATTCAGCTCATAGGAAGTGAGTAACAGTGCCGGTTTGTGAGCAGTTAAATATTCCTTATAACATAATATGTCAATATGTGTTTAAAAGAGTCTGTGCTGAAAGGTGGAAATCTCCAATGGCGCATCACCACCAAGAATCAAAATATTTAATTCAAACACTTATATGCTGGTACAAATGCAAACAATCCTCTATCAGTCTCTTTCAAATGTTTATCTTGACTTTAATAGCCCATCCCCTCTCTCTCTCTGTTCTGCTATTGCACTGTGGTTCTTGTAGGTACTTATTTCACAATGTTTGTGTTTCATAATTAAAAAGGTATTATTATGGAAAGTAAAGTGGTGTTTAACGACCGCAGGAATCTTGTGTGTTGTGAGTGTTTTTTCAGTGTAAATTCAATTGATTCCTATGCAAACCAGGCATATTGTATGGGTCCATATAAAACACAATATTTATTTTAAAGTTATATTTTAATCTCACTTTTGCATGTTTTTACTTCTAGTAAAAACAATTATACGTTACGCTTGTACCTACAGAGCACTTTCGTTCCCAAAAAACATAAGAATGTAACTTTGCAAGATGCATTCGTGCATCATTATGATGCCATTTAAACGTGTTTCTTCTCGATTTGTTGGGTGTCTTTCTGATGAAAAGGAGTCTATTGGCTAATATGCAGCCTTTGGAGGAGAAAATAATACGGAGTGTTGTGCAAACAGCAATGAGTTATAAATGAAAAACTAATAAATAAAAAGGGTATTGCTATCCACTATGGAGGTAATGGTGTGTCCCATGCCAAGACCACATGTTCGAAAAAGGCTTTAATAAATGATGCATGACAGCAGTTTATCAGGACTAAAACACGTTTAGCCTAACCACTTTCCTGCCTAACATGTAGATGTCTATTCCAGTGCTTTTGCTTGTACCATCATTATTGTGACTACCTTTGAAAGACGTATATTAATTAACGCCTATGTAACTTATTTATTTTGTGCCCCCAACTTTCGTTACAGTGCTGTATTTTGCAAATAATCACCTAACACAATCTAAATGGTACACACACACAGAACCCCAAACACACGCTCAAGCTCTGCATATAAAAACTCTTCACAATGAATACACTAGTCTAGTGGCTTTGAAAATGCATGTCGTAGCATATTTTAGTGAACTCTTTTGCAGTTGAACGGTGTTAGCCAACTTTGGATGCTAAACAAAATAAACTAGTCTCTTTTTTAGGTTGGATATTCGTGACGAGTATCATAAGTTGTCTTGCAAACTCAGGGACAGATTTACAAGGCCTGGGGCATCTCTGCAAATCAGCAGGGATGCGTCAGAAAACTTGCGACACACAAAACTGCCTGTGCGCCACCACGAATGCGCTTCATTTACAATAGGGCGCGCCATGGCGGCATCCCTCGACTGCATTTTGGACGTGGCTCAAACCAGCAGATTACTTCTTTCCCGACCGTTTCACGGCGTGAGGCTCCACCTTCAGTATACCGTTGTATCGTTCTCTACAATTATCCTCCAACGTCCGACTGCACCGCAGCGGCTCTCCTGCTTCAGACTATATGACAAAGGAAGGTGACTCAGCCCATCCTCCCACTCAGCCATTGTGATGTTCCTCTGTCCAAAGATACCAGATATGCCATGATATAATTTACTGTTTCATGGTATTCCGCCCCATCCCGTCCTGATAAAGACCCCCCAGTAAGGCACCCACATTTGCCTACAATTTCCGTGGGTCAAAACGTCGACAGTCCTTTCATGTGACCAGCAGTCCATGTATCAGCTTTCTTCCATAATTATCATTGATTGTAAACTACTGGAAGCATGATTTACATGATTTGTTTTTTAATCCAATTTGTTTGCTTGTATAAATCAGATCAATCTCATTGCTTACTAAGGTCCTTTGGCCATTATTATGTCACTACCCTAAATACCCTGCACTTTTCCCAACACCGCAACCCTCCCCACCTGATCCCCTTTTGGGGCACTTACTGCGCTGAATTTCGCTTTTATTGTTCTATGGTATTATGTGTCTACACAGTGTGATTAAATAACAATGATGTTTCCCAATTTTGTATTCATGTCTATTTTTCTCTACTTTAAAAAAAAAATTATTGTACTTATACGTTCTGGGACCACTTTTTCCTGTACTATACTTTCACCCAGGTCCCAGTGACTTTTTGGGTATAACCCCCTTGTTTGTAACGTGGCGCACGGATGGGCAGATGCGTGTCGTATCTGCCGGCGTAAGGTTAGCGCAGTGCTAGAGTCGTGTTGCAGTTGCAACGCAACTCCAGCACTATTCCAACCTGGCCTATCTCCAACATGCTGCCTCTCGCCTTAGATTATCATCCAGACAACTTTTAAAACTGCATTAGATCTAAAACTCTATATTAAATATAGTATTCCTTTCATTTAGATTATATCAAAACATAGGTACCGAGCAAGACGGGCTGGTACATATCAAAATACGCTGATTGCCATTTCTCGTGGGGGCTATTTAAAAGATTCATCATTTTCAGCAGGTAAATACAATACTATTAGATGTCTCTCATATCAATTTTGGGTTTAAGACACGATAGTAAATGTAGTATCTTTTGCCTTTAGACTGCATTTTAACAAAAGTCCCCACTGATACGACGTTCTCCTGCATTTTTTGGAAGACGCTGGATATCATCCGACAGTCTTCATTTGAATATCGGAATCCACTAAGGTATACTTATAATAGGTGATGATGAACACTATATACATTAAACATTTCGTTATCCAACAGGAATACTAATCGTAGTCTGATTCCATCTCCCTCCCCCCTTTTTTCTCGTTTAGTCCATCATTATCTTGATAAGAGACTCTGAGAAAAAACCTGTTTTTAAGTTAAATTGAAGACGCTGGATATCGTTCTACGTCTCCATTCCCTTTTGGAAACATAATAAGGTAAAATACGAGGCTCTCCTTTGAGAAACGTACGTATTATATTTAAAATTAACTATTGAATTAGAAAAACTGTAAAAACTTTTTATCTCGATAGTTGCAGTTGTATCCTATTGCGTCTTATGAAGAGAGAGATAGCCTTTTATATTGGTTGCCCATTTCCAAGCTCAAGATATCTCGCAACTCTAACCTATAACTGACAGGTAATAACCTACGCCTCTTACTTTTAGTTGGCAAACATTTGAGATATAAGGGGTTTATTAGATAGTTGCTAAATTAGCATGTTATCCTCTTTATTTTTTCTTAGATCCTCACGTGGATGCAATTATACTTTGTTTCCCTTGCTCAAAAGCAGTTGAGAACCCTGGGATTAGCAATTTTTCAATTCTTAAAAGTTCTACAGGTATATATAAGATATTAATATGGCCCATAATTTCCGAAATGTGTTTTGATAATCCTCATATTAACACTCTATACAAAAGACAGTATGTTTGCTAATTCATTTAAGGTTTTCTACACCCAATTAGACAATGGATTTGACTCAAATTAAAACCCTTCTGGTTGTCGCACCTTGATTAGAAGTTAAAAGGAAAATGTATCCACTGATATGAATGTTTCTAATAAAACATAGGCTGGAATCAGGTTTTCAAAAAATGAAACACTTGCCTGTAAAGGATTAGTTGTAGAATCCTCAGCCCCTAGACATATATCCAATATGAAGGGTTCATAAATAAAATCGCTATTGGAGATTGAATGTTTTTCATTTTTTCTGATGTCTTAAATATGAAATAAGAGATATAAATATCTAAAGTAAGACATTCCTAAATCCAGATAGATTAGAACAATGAACTTTGTTCATGAGTACTCAACCAGAAATATTACTTTAGTTGGCACATGTGAAGAACAAATGTGATCTTAGGATGTATATATAGATATAAGACCGTATCTGATTTATAAAGTGATCGAATTATGAATATTGTTGTGTTTATTAAATGTGAAATTTATTGTGCTGCTTATGTAAAAATTCAAATTTTTTCTGATTTTAATATTTGAATGATATATTTCTATTAAATCTACAGAATGTATTGTGGCCATTCCTGAAGAAGGCATGTAATACGCCGAAATGCGCGTCGAGACAGAATTGAAAGATTTTGCCACTTTTAAAGTCTTTGAGATAAAATTGAAAGATCTTGTCACACCTTTTTTTAATGTTTTTATTGTATGCATTGTGTAACTTCCTTCAGTGGGAATTTTTAACAATTATTAAAAATCGTATATTTTTTGAATCATTGGTTGTTAGTTCTTCACACTTCACATTGAGCCACATTTTAAAAATTGTTTATTGATATTGGACTGCCTAGAAATGATACTTTTCAAGCTTTTTATCCCTGTCCTAGGAACTGTGCCATTCATGGTTCAGGGGGTCCTTGTTTCTCTCATATCACAAACCCAGCAATTCCTGAACAAATGATCACAATCCCTCACCTATAATAGATACAGTATCACAATATGGGGGAGGGGTGACAGGCTTGCTGACTTTGTCAGGGTGTCACCAAATTAATATAAAAAGAAAAATGTTATAATCTACTATTGAAATACCATTAAAATCAATGTGGATAATACCAATTTTCAATCAAATTCATTGTGATAAGAAACTTTCATCTGTCAATCAACATTATCAGTAGAGCATTGTGCAAAATAAAGGTGCCCTAGAATGTTATTCATTTACACTGCTGCCATGGCAGCTTTAGGACCAACCAGTATATGTTCCTGCACTCCAGTGCTTGTGTACAACATTGTATGCAACAGTAATAGTTCAAAATATGAAAAGCCTCTCATGGAGTGAAGGATTAAATCCCCAGGGAGCTTGGGGAAATATTTCTGGGCAGCTTCTGCACTTCCTACTGCCTCTAAGAGCATTTCAAAAACATTGGTCAACCCCCTGCTCACTCTAGGGGCACCACAAAATTACCAAAATCCATTATTCCGAGCTATTGCATAGGCTTGGTGAGCTCTTCCAAAGCCTAACTGATCCTGTCTATGAATATTTGATGAGTGGTTTCCTGCTTTCCCACTGCAGGAAGCCATAACCTTTTTACACAATGCGGCTTCATGCCATGCACTCATTTTAAAACAAATACCAGGAGACCAAGGTTGCTTAGGAGAGGGTGCCGGCATCTACCACCTACCCATTAGAATTAATAAACGAGGTTGTTCTGAACGCTGGAGCCATGTTTATTCCCCATATATTGGGCAGTTTTCTCTTGCTGCTTAGGGCCCATAACACTTATATGTATCATTTTCTTCCTGGGGACCCCAGCCTCCCATCGAGCAATACCTAAGGTCCCCTAAATGAGCATTTCATTGGACATCTTGAATTTGGAGGCTCCATTACCCATACCTATCCTCGGCTTTGGCTTCTGAATCTCTCTTCTACTTGAGGGGTATCCCACATGTCTCTTCCACAGCCAGCAAGTAGAAGACTCTTTCTGATGCATTCCCCAGGCCCCATGTCCTTCTGGCTACTTGCAGGACACTTGATTGTTTGTTGACTCAAAAGACAGCCCAGGGTCTGTAGCAGGCCCATTCCCCCCTATTGTCCTTCACTGGGTGTATCAGGGCTAGTGCCACTGGCCCTTGTGAGACCCATCCTAGTTCTGGGTGTCGACTGAAACTTCAGCGACCAAAGCTGATCCTTGCAGAGGTTTTGGGGTTTTCTTCCTTCCATCTGGATGTTATTCAGGTATCGTAAGTCCAGATTCATTGTCTTCTCAAGTGTCTTAATTTTCTTTAACTTGTGAAAATAATTTTCAATGGGATAGAAAGATCTTGAAGATGAGCACCTTTGCCCACTCCTAGAGTGCCACATCTTTACTCCATCCCGGCCCCAACCCTCCTGCACAGATTTTTAGGACATTTAAACATGGCGACTTAAAGTGCTCAGTGACAAAATCTTCCCGAATGCCTCGGCTCTGTCTCTAACAGACAGAGCTGCCTGGTCCCTTTCCACCAAAAGTTCAAAGGGGAGTACCACATGGGTTTGCCTTCAGAAGCCTGGCCTTCCTCCTTTGTTTCGATGGTCTTGTCCAGGGCAGATGTAGTGTGGTGAGTTAATTAACACATACAGAATTCCTCCCCAACACTAGTAGTCACTGTATTGTGTGTAGAGGTCTTTGATCTGCCTTATGACCAATAATTAACTTGACCCCGCAGGGGGACAAAGGCCTAAAATCTTATTATGGCTGAGCCAGGAAAATATGACAATATTTAAACTGCCATAAAGATTTCAGACATTACAAAACTGACAGTGGTTTGGCACTCAACATACCTATTTAAATCGATACCTGACTTGTAGCTCGAAGACTAAGGATGGTAAACTGTGCAGGGGCACAGAGTTTTCCCATTAGGAGTAATGCAGTGAGCACACAGCCATCCAGTAAGCACTACAGACCTGCACTATGAATACCCAATCACATTATAAGGCATACACAGGTGAGCAGCAATCCCTGAAAGGTCCATTCTTCAACTGGCACTGGGCTGAGGTAGACAGTAGTCTCATAAGCTCACCTGAACAGGTCTTCAATTGTATGTGCTCACAGGTTTGCGTGTTACCAATCCAGAGCCTCACACTCTAGATGAGCAACAGTTATCTTAAAAGGCAGACACTGGAATTTAGCACTCTCCGTTCATTTCCATCAAATTTATTGTAAGACTCAGTTGATAAAACTTGCACACAGTAATGTCCAAAACCAAGTAGCCAACAAGCTAAAAATCCAGCTGAATTAAATGGGCAGAACTTATTTTCTACACTGCCTTAACCCATTAACTGCTCTAATACATAACCCTCTCATTAAAAGCCATATGTTGAACAAAGTGTGACCCAATCATGCCTAAGCAAATCATTAAGAGTCAAATTATCACATCAGACATTAAAGGAATAGAAAATGGGCTGGGGTCAATATTTTCTAATGAATCCTCTGAATCTGCTTTGGTCTTCAATGAAGCGCTCGTGGGCTTTCAAAGCCTTGCGGTTTGTGCTGCAGCCCTCTCTGCTCTGTCTTTCTGACTTATTGGTCAGCCAGAGGGTCAGCCCTGTCCATTTCTTTAGGACTTGCAGCATTTCCATGTAAAATGACGGTTAGTGCCCATGACATGGGACAGTTGCGACCCAGGTTCAAATAAAAAACTCAAGCTTCTTTTGGCTCTGTGAAGAAAGGAATCTCTATTTCCACAATTATTTTCAACTTAATGGCACAGCACCATGTAGCTATTACCTAGATTTTTCTTTTTTTCCGCCTCTATGAACAATGTTTATTTGTGATGCACCGCTAGGGTATAGTTCACATGTATGACAAATTTAGCTTTTGCAGATTCTTGTGAGCCAATACATCTGGTATACTGCCCAACATGACCTCTGACTCTGTAATTCAACAGCCTTGAAAATGACCGGCTGATCACAGCACAGAGACTGCTCTCCTTGCTGTGTCCGAACATCTGCGGACCGTCCTGGATGCTGGGAACACCACAGCACTGATTCTGTTGGATCTCAGTGCTGCATTCGATACGGTCTCCAACCAAATTCTGTTACAGCGTCTGGAGGAGGCTGGTATCATCGGTTGAACTTTAGAGTGGTTCAGATCTTTCCTCTCTGAGAGAACATTTCAAGTGACCACTCTGCCTTTTCTCTCCCATGTCCAATCTATTGGACAAGGTGTGCCGCAGGACTCTACTCTGAGTCCTGTTTTGTTCAATCTGTATGTTCAACCTTTGGCTGTGGTGGCCAGGGATTGGGGTCTTTCCATTGTCTCCTACGCTGATGAAATGCAGTTGGTGGTGGTCCTCTCCGACGATACAATACGCGAAGGACCCAAGATTAAGAGTGGTTTGGTGGCAGTCGCGGAGTGGATGACCGCCAACTGCCTCCAGCTCAACGGCAACAAATCTGAGGTGTTACTGGTGGGGAGAGACCGCAAGCTCTGGAGTGAGCACTGGTGGTCGGATAATCTTGGGTGCCCACCCACCCCTAAGTTGGTAAAAAATCTAGGGGTGTGGATGGATTTGACCCTCAGTTTTCAGGATCACACCAAGAACTTGGCTGGTACGTGTTTTGTTCTACTTCGGGGATTAAAACCCCTGTTAGGGTATTTTGTCCCGCTGCTGCAATCTTGTCAAGGCTGGACTACGCCAGTTCACTCTACTTGGGGGCTAATAAGGCTGAGGTCACACATCTGCAAAGAGGCCAAAATGTGGCAGCTAAAGCCCTGCTTGGGCTCCCTAGAAGCTGCCCAACAAGCTGCACCATTCAACGGTTACATTGGCTACCTATGTCCAAGCGTATCAAGTTCAAGGTCCTTTGCTTGGCCTCTAAAATTCTGAAGACCTCCTCCCCCGGGATCCCGGCCAATCTGTTAGTCCCTTATACACCACTGCACCCCCTGCACTCTACGGGGCAATGAATGGTCACTGTCCCTCAGGTGAAACGTGTACGTGACGGTGGACGGTCGTTACGCAGCCTTGCGGCTAAACTTTGGAACTCCCTCCCTTCACAGATTCCCTGTTTGGACAACTATCTGATGTTTCGGAAGGCTATCAAAACCTATCTCTTCCCCCAGCTTAGGTCTCTGTGGCTTGCTGCGTACAGCGTTAGGACACCTCTTTGCTGAGGCAGCTGTTACGCTATATAAGATGGGTTAACATAACATACCATGTGTGCCACATAATGAAAGTGAAAGGTGTTAGTAAAACGCATACTTTATCGTCCAATTTTCTAGGAACATTTTCACATTAAAACCCTCACCTCCCACTAACAGGCCAAACATGTCAATGTTGTTGTACCTGGATTTGTCCTATTCATCCTCTTCTCTGTATTAAAGAAACTGAACCCTATAGGTAGAGCCCTCCTCTTCAGAGTGTAGCCATAGTAATCTCAATGGCTGAGATCCTTTCAATCATTTTACATTGATACCTTCTAAGCAGCTCAAGATCTGTGGCTACTGAATCAGTTGTGCTTTTCACTGAGTCCTGGATTGCCAGGAGCATGCTATAGAACATTTCTGCAGTCATGGACTTTGCAGAAGATTCAGCCACTTTGTCCATACCCACAATACACACCATGGGATAGCCGTGTTTGAGTATGGTCCTATCCTACTCTACAGGAAACATGTTACAAAATACCCTGAAACTTTATGACATAAGGTACTCTGTGTGGTTCCACATAGCCCTACAGGTTTGAAAATGTTTGAGTACCTTAACACCTCATAAAGTAATTTTGTGAGCAGCAAAACACCTGCACCTACCAACCTGTGCTGTCAGTTATGCTACATGGGGGATGTCAGCATCAGGACAAAGAATGTCACAAGAAAACTCATGAAGAAAGTGGGGGTATAGCAGCTCCAGTGATGCTTACCTGTGTTACAAGCAGGCAAACTAAATCAGAGGGGATGTCCAAAAAAGGAAAGGGGTGATGCTCTAGGTGTAGGCAAAACTCTGTACTGCTTCATTTTTTATAGAAGCTGCAGATCCACTCTATAGTAGATACTACAACAGAGGCTACAAGGCCTAGCCACTTTTTTTAGCCACCAGGTCTCCTACATCTAGAAGATAAGCACATGTAATTTGATGAACTCAGGCTACCTTGTCTGCAGGCCCCCAGCTGACATTACAATTGGAAGAGTTCTGTGAGCTTCACACAGTCACCACATAAAACTCCTTGGCCACCGGGCACCACTCATGAAAGGGAAGCATGAGCCACTGAAGATGGACCCATACAGCATTCCCACAGGGCAGTAGGACAGGAAGTACTCAACTAGTGTGTAGCCTCTAGTGAATGCATTACCGCTGAAAAACACATGTAGTGTGTGGCCTCATGTATTTCCCCAATGGCTTCCTTCTTGCGAAGCATGGAGAAACTCTACTTCATCTAGAGTCCTTGCTTTGGGCACGATGCTCTTGCAGCTCCCTACAAATCATCATCTACTTGACTGTCCCCAGATAAGGCACTGCAGAGGTGGACCAACCAGGAATGCTCTTTATAGCTGAAACCTGGTTTTGAGAAGATATGTTACAGGTAGTCCACAAGACTAGCCCTCTGGAATATTGAGTGTTTGTATGTTACCACTAGGCAAAGGCCAGAAGAGGCATAATGGTGAATCTCAAAGAATCATTACAACCACATTTAAAGTGATGCTCATGATAGATTTGTCTTCTGCACACGCACACTAGCCATCACATGTGCATTCCTGCCCATATGTAGACCACTAAGAAACAAATTAGGTACCATATACACCTTCATGATAAGAAGTGACACATCTTTCTAAAACCACACCAAATTCTTCGTAGTCGGTGACCTGAATATTTGGTTTCATCAACCATCCCTCTCACAGGGCCATTCACACAGCCTGACACACACTCAGCGCAATCTTCAACCATCATAATCAAAGGGAACAAACATTTGTTATGTTTTGACAACTGCTTTGTCTTATTCACTCTAAATCCCTTTCAAAACCGAATGCTACCATCATCAAACAACTAAAAGCACTGGAGCAAACTCAATCTCGCAAGCATTGATTTTCACCTCTGAATCTTCTAAGCACATTTCACTATAAAAATAAATCAGTTGTACAGTTGTTCTCCAACACCTTTGACTAACTCACACCCTCAAAACTTCCATTCACCCTAAAAATCTATGAAACACCTTGGATTCATTTCGAAATGTAGAAGATACAATCACAATTGGCTGCACTTCAATGCCAATATAATACATTTAGAAACATGCTTTAGCAAAACCTCCCCCAGAACTCAACATCATATAGAAATTATCAATTGTGAAACCTGAAAGGCGACATTACTCAAATGTGGCTAGGAAGATATCCCCTGCACATTCTATACCTTCAGACATGCAAAGCGTTTGTGGCAGTCCCGGGCTCAAATGGATGTCAATGCTAACTGCACTGCACCGCCTGGCGTTGTCTGTCTATATTTCCATGTGTGCTGTATTGCTCAGCTGGGTGTATGTTGTCCTATGTAGTTGAAAAAATAATTGCAGTATCCCTCACACATCACTTGCTATTCCACCCTGGAGTAAACTAGGACCTTCTCACTTCTCTTCTCAGCCATTTTGGGGTGTTGAAGATCAAAACTAGTAACTGGATGGAAGAGGATCTGGAGGTGGTCTTAGGGTGGCTCAGGAATAGCCTAACATCCTCTTCCTGTTTGTTTCATTGGGGGCAAAACACCACCTCCATTACATCACTCTCCATTTCAACTACGTAGTTCTCCACCTACATAGCAGATGCAGGGAAATCCACCACAGAGGCATATTAACTGGGGGAGAGAGAGAGAGAGAGAGAGAGAGAGAAAGAGAGAGAGAGAGTGAATCACACAAATATTTAAAGTAAATTATCACACTGGGAAAATGTAAGTGTAAAATGTTTAAAGTAACATACGTGGGTGTACTACTATAACATTGTGAGATGTCTTTCTCAACATAATCCTGCTGGGGTGCCCTGATCTGAGAGGGGATGAATGGTGTATATGATTTATATCGATGTATGAGAGGATGTGTTGAATAAATAAGTGATATGTTTCAGATGAATATTACATTTAAAATTACCTGTTTGACTGCCATATCATGGTGGTGCAACACCTGTCTCTCAAGGTGGTATATCTGAGCGATGTAATAATACAACTTATTAAAACTAATTATTACAGTTTCTGATTCTCGTTATCATTTTGATATTGGGAACATATGTGCCACCCTGAGTACTGTGGTAGAGTCTATAGATCTCACACTTTGATATGAGGTCTTTAAGAAGTTAAGTGTTCTATAGTACCGAGGGAGGTAAATAAGGTTTTCATTTGGCAGTGTGCTCACTCCTTGCATGGCTGGTTCGTCCATATGGGATACTTGCAATGTAAGATGCGTCTCCTGATACATATATCAGCCATGCTACATGGGGGATATCAGCATCGGGACAAAGAATGTAAAAAAAAAACTCATGAAGAAAGTGGGTGTATAGCAGCTCTAAATGTAAATGTACAGGAATATATATAGCGCAAATCACCGAGCGGTTTCTAAGCGCTTGCTTAGGGAACCCGTCCTGGTATTCCCCTGCGAGATAACCCCAGCAGGGTATCCACAAGGTGAATGCCAGGCATCCCGCCGCGAGGGGCCATTGTGGAGATTAAGCAAGCTATTGCCCAGAGTCGCAGAGTGTGAACCCATGAATCGAGTAGGCACCGGAGCAAGAATTGTCAAGTCCATGGACATTTTTTAGGACTCAAGACCCCGCCGAGCCGGGAATTGAACGCTGGTCCCGGGCTTCTAAGTCTGCCTCCTCTATCCAGTGAGCCACACTTCTCTAGTGATGCTTAGCTGTGTTACAAGCAGGATCCTGATACATATATCAGGGGACCCATCTTACATTGTAAGTATCCCATATGGATGAACCAGCCAACAACAATTATCATTTGTTTTAAAATTGGTTGTATGACAGAATATCAACCACAAAATACTGCAGTATAGAAATATTGTTGTCAAAATATTGACATTCAAAATATTAATATGAGGTAGATATGATATAAAGTATAAAAATAACTGAACTGTTGTGATCTAAAATATAGACATTACACTAATGTAAATTATATGTTTTTGTTGTGTAACTTCAATCCAAAACCATTACTAAAATAAACTAACAAAAACACCCATCTAAATACAGCTCTGCAAACATTAGAGAGAATCCACACATTGATGGGATGGAATGGTTCAGATTTATTATTCTAACTACAATCTAACACACATTGGGGAAGGCGCATACATTGGTGGGGAAGATCATAATTAATATACACTGTATAGATAAAATGACCCATTTAAATCCAATAACGCCTCACAACCCTTAAAATAAAACAAAATGATAAAAATATCATCGTAAATAATATTTTAAATGTTTATATTTTTGTAAAACAATGCAAAATAATAACAATATATATATATATATATTTTTGTAAACAATATTTTTGTAATTATGATATTAAACTACAGCATTATACAGAAGATTCAGCAGGCAATATTTAGTTGGAATATCACATAATCAAGTTTATTTGGGGATCCCGAGACAGAACAAAGCGATAGGATTCTGACAAATATTTGAGGTTGGATTATGAGCCATTGAACAGAAGGCCAGAGCTACTGATAGGCGACGTGGTAAACAGCATAATTGGTGCGTCATTTAGCGTGGTATTATTCAATTCTCCAATTTCAATAGCTAAGGCAATGTTCCACTTTTGCGTTATTTGTTCACAGTCAATGAAGTATACTAGAACCTCCGAAGAATGTATTTCCCTTAGATACCGTGAGGTGTGATCTTGGGTATAATTAAACAATTGTATTATGTTAAAGTTATGATTGGGGCATAATTTCTAGTTTGTGCACTCCACGGTATAATAAATACATCTTTGATTTACGAGCCTGTGTGTGTTTCCTTCTAGGCCTGCCAAAGTAAGACCACTTTAAAAGCATCAAAGAGGAAATGAGAAAAATATAAACCATGGACAGTTGCCAAAGCATAAGGATTACAGCACTGCATTTTTACCATTCCTGACAATCTCCTGAAGGGCTTCTTAGCCAAGCCTAGTTTAATGTAATTCTCAAAAGAGGGTCAGATTTGAGAATTAAGGATTTGCAAAGGAAGGTGGGTATTACTTACAAAACAATTCACCGTGATATCAAGTATCATTTTTCGAATAACAAGCCTCACTTAGGCATGCATTTACTACTTTAAGAATTCGTTCTGCATGTTGTAATGATCATTGCTATATTTTGCCATACTTTTAGTATCACACATTTTTAGACCATTATGTGTGTCTGTGTACTTAAAGGTCTTAGTGACTCAGAGCACCACAGCAAGAAAACATGCTGCACTATATCAAATGGAGAGGGAAGGAATGTGCTACATTTACTGTGATATGAAACATTTCTGCTCTCTCATTGCACTGGTGCGGTAAGTGCTACCTAGTGCAGGCACTCTTGTGTTGCAGTTAGGACTGTTTTTGTGCATGAAGGTACACCTTCCTGTACAAAAAACAATACTTAGAGGCTTTTTCCTCTTTCTAAGTGTGCTGCAAATTGCAGCACACTTAGAAAGAAGTACACATTTGGAGACATAAACATACGTCTCTGTAGTAAAATACTCGTAGTCAGCGGTGAGTTCAGCTGGAATTTATTGTAGATAAGCTACACAGCAGGCACGAGAGCTAGGTGAAGACACATCCAGCCCCAACAGCTCTCATTACCATTTGAAAGTCAGAACTCAACAACAGGGCAACTAGGCAACCCATCAACATTCTATCAGGTGATGCCTGAACTGGAGAATAGAATAACATGGGACAGCATACGGTTGTAACACTAAAGCAATACAGTAAAGAGAATATAACATATCCTCCTTTCTCAATAAACAAAATAAATAAAATAAAAGGAACACAAAAAAATAAAACAAATAGGAATAGAAACAACCAGGAGATAGATAAGAACAATAAATGTAAATGTTTCATAAGTAAGCATAAAACAGAGACTCTAAACCTTTTCAAATGCGGTAATAATTAGATCAAACATTTCAAAAGCGGTATCTCCTAGGAACAATTTTAGGTCTTGAACTCCTTCTAAGAGGCATGCCTGAGGGTACAGAATCCTCAGGACTAAGAGGCAAAGCAGTAGGAATTGAAGAAACATTCTTAACTTGTACAATCTTACCAGCATTACACCATTTTCCCCCTTCAACTTGCACAGAGTTCCTACCCACCCTGGTGACGGAATGGGAAAACCAAACTTGTTCTAACCCTTCTTTACATGCAAAGGGGACTTAATGCGAACAAGATCTCCAACAACTAGATGTACAGTCTTGACACTTTTCTTTTTGTCAAACCAGGACTTCTGTTTGGACTGGGAATTAGAGACATTTTCTCAAACAAATCAGGAACTGACTTGATCCACTTGTTTGTCTATGCAGGCTTGAAGCTAATGTTGGGCTTTCTTCCCCTTAATAAGTCAAAGGGAAAGACTTTGGTTGTGGAGTGGGGGGTGGTCCTATAGAACCAAAGCATACTGTTAAGTGAATTGATAATATCACAATTACAGGACTTGGCCCACTTAATACAGTCCCCCACAACCCTACTTATGCGTTCTACAAGTCCATTGGACTGGGGGTGATAAAGTGAACTGTTAACATGTTCAATGTTGCATGATTTTAAAAGAATTCAAATTCAGCACTCGTGAAGTGAGTACCATTATCAGTTACCATGGTGTCAGGAAACCCCTCGATCGAGAATGCATCTTTAAGAAACAGAATGATGTTACTGGTAGAGGACTACTTAACAAGTTTCATTTTAGGCCATTTTGAAGCAGAATCAATTACCACTAAAACAAAACAACATCCTCCTGGTAAAATTTCCAAAGGTCCCATGATGTCTACACCTACTTTAGACCATGGTACAGAAGGACACTCAATAGGAGAAAGAGGCGGACTGGAAACTTTCAAATCTTTGTCAGCAGATCTACAGATGGAACAAGAATCAACCAGATTATTAATATCACTGTCCATCGAGGGCCACCAGAAGAACTCGTTGCTTGGTGAGCGTGGATCCTAAATGACCCTCGTGGGCTTTGACAATAATATTTTTCCTAAGACTCAGAGGGTCAATAAGCTTGTCACCTAGTTATAACACACAGTCTTCCAAAAAAAATTCAGGTTCAACCTTCCAGAAAGGCTGTATACATTGAGAAAGAGCACGCTCTCTGCGCCAGCCTGACCTGACGAACCCACACACTTGTTGTAAAATCTCATCATCAGCAAGGGCTTTAATCCAACTGTCTGCAGTATCAAGCCCATGCTCCGGTAAATCGAGTGAAGTTACCAGGCAATCATCAGAATCTTCGTCCCCAACATAACCAGGAATAGTTCGTACCTTTTTATTGTCAGTGGGAAAACGTGGCAGATAGTCTGCTCTGTGATTATTGCTTCCAGAAATATGAACATCATCAAACTGGTACCGCATGAGGCGAGATACCATACGAAGGATCCTAGGCGAGCAGCACTTGCTGGTACTAGCCCCAAGAATAGAAAAGAGAGGTTTATAATCAGTTCTCAGTAAGAAGCATCTACCCCAAACATAGGGTCGAAACTTTTCGATGGCCCACAAGCAGGACAACAACTCTTTTCTATGACTGAGTACTGAAGTTCTCCATTACTCAAGACCCTGGAGAGAAATGCAACCGTGTTCTCTCCTCTAGAAGTGTCTTGGGTTAGAACGGCCTCCAACCCTACTTGACTTGCGTCAGCAGTAATGCAAGAGGTCAAGTCCGGGTCATAAGGTTTGAGGGATCACTGAAACAATATCGATAACAAAAATATAGAACTACCATAATACCGAGTAAAAAATATAAATGCCAAAATATCGACTTCCTATCTCCAAACAGGTAAGTACAAAAATATCAAATCAAAAATATTGATGTAAAAAATATAGTTTAGTCAAAATATCAAATTTTTTAAAATGCTTTAAAGTAATTAAAGATTAATGAAATAATAAATATAATTTACTTAAACATACTTAAAATACTTAAATAACCTTACAATTAATGAATAATTAATGTAAGTTAGAAAAAACATACAAATTGATTTATTTATATATATATATATATATATATATATATATATGAACGTAATATTAATAAAAAATAAAAAATATATTTACCGTAGGATAGCGGAAAGGGTACAATTTACTATTACCACTCCAGTGAGTGCAACAGTAGAGAAAGCGTTGGATAGCGTAGGGGTAAACATTATTATTCACACTCTAGTAAGTGCAAAGTAGGGAAAGCGTTGGATAGCGTAGGGGTAAAAATGACTATTCCCACTCCAGAGTGTGCAACAGTAGGGAAAGCATTGGATAGCGTAGGGGTAAAAATTATTATTCCCACTCCAAAGAGTGCAACAGTAGGGAAGACGTTGGATAGTGGGAGGGTAAAAATTACAATTCCCACTCCAGTGAGTTCAACAGTAGGGAAAGCGTTGGATAGGGGGAGGGTAAAAAATAATACTCCCACTCCAGAGAGTACAACAGTAGGGAAAGCATTGGATAGCGTAGGGGTAAAAATTGCTATTCCCACTCCAGAGAGTGCAACAGTAGGGAAAACCTTGGATAGCGGAAGGGTAAAAATTACTATTCCCACTCCAGAGAGTGCAACAGTAGGGAAAGCATTGGATAACGTAGTGGTAAAAAATATTATTCCCACTCTAAAGAGTGCAACAGTAGGGAATACGTTGGATAGTGGGAAGGTAAAAATTACTATTCCCACTCCAGCAAGTGCAACAGTAGGGAAAGTGTTGGATAGCGGGAGGGTAAAAATTACTATTCCCACTCCACAGAGTGCAACAGTAGGGAAAGTAAATACTTCATATATTAATAATAAAAAAATAATAATACCAATTACAAATTAATTACAAATAATTACCTGCAACATACACTTTCCCAGTTATTTTCCTATTGTTAAAAACTAGCACATCTTCAAAATACCCGAGGAGATCAATCTTCCGTCCCTCATACAAGACTGTAGATCGATCAATAGGTTGAAGTGGTATTTCTCCCCATGTTTTGTAGAATAATTCATGAGTCACCATTGTAATCTTTGCACCTGAATTGACAAGAAGATTCAGTGGTTTCCCTCCCACAATAATTTCAGCAATTGGATCTACAGATTCACTCGACTCATCAACACTGGACACAGATTCATGTGAGAGAGAACCAATAGAAACAACTTCAAAATCACATTCTTGATCTGATTTCAAAATACAAGCAACAGATCTTCTTGGATTTTCCCTGGTCATGCAGACATTTGCAAAATGCCTATCTTTTTGCAATAATTAGAGTTACATTAGCTCCGGGACACTTTGCTCCTTTAAGGTGAGGAGGATTACCACAAATGTAACACATCTGCTAAATGTGTTGAGAATCTGACGTACTCCTCCCAGGATTAGCGTTTTTTAGTGTATTGCCTTTTGAAGAAGAGGATTTAGTGTTATTTGTCTTTCCTTTAGTATTAGAGATGACCATGCTAACTGGATCCGTAGATTTCTCTTCCAACTCTTTTAAAGATACTTGTGATGTTTCAATGCTCTTGGCAATTTTGACAGTTTCATCAAGAGAAGGATTTACAAGAGAAAGAAGCTTCTGGCGAATTTGTTTATCTCTACAATGAAAAACAAATTGGTCACGGATCAATTGGTCTCTGAAGATATCATCTTCGTTTTCACACTGTTGTCTTTTTAAAAAATTGTGACGAAGAACCATCAAACTGAGTTGTTTATGAAATCTCGTTTTAAGTTTTAAAATAGTGTCCTGATAATCATCAACAACATCCTCTGGTAGATGAACGATTTCAGGAAGGTGTTTGTAGATTGAACGACCTTCAAATCCAAGGGAATGGAGAAATAGGAATTTCTTGCGTTCACTGCAAAACCTTGATGCAACGATCGCTCCCAGATCAAATCAGATTTCCCATCGGGAGGAGGAGTTACAGATTGCATCGTGGCGAAATAAAGGAAGAAGCAAAAGCTGTGGAAATAAAAGAAAAAGGAAGAAGGAGTATTTCACAAAGAATAGAGAATGCAATGCAGTAAATACAATTAAACACAGTATAACATTGTGTTCCAAAACCAAACATAAAATAAAATGTGTTATTAGGTGTGCAAATCACCGTGTGATTATCAGCTTTTACTGGACAGTTGACAACAAGAATGTTGGGGTGTGAATCACCGTTCAATCCATTTTGGTAAATCGCACAATATGTGTGTGGATTACCGCAGTGTTTTTTTTAAAAATGGTGTTCGAATCACCATAGTTTGCTAAAACAAGGTTCAATGGATGAAGAGTATTCCAAATAGGTGCGTGAATCACCGCAGTGTAACCCACTTGATAAAAGGAATAAAACAAAAACCTCAAAACGCAAAGTAGAAAAGACGTGCTGATAGTTGCGATGGGCTGGCTGGATATAGAACCATGTTGCGAGGCAGCAGTAGCTAGGTAACAATCAATGTTACATTGCGCATACAGTTAGGCAGATTACGGCCTACTGTTGATCAGGAGTTTTGATGCAACGTTGCTAGGCAGCTGATTAAAAACTCCTTTTACGCATGCTCGAGATGATGTCTACGTCTCTGTAAGCGTGAGACCCATCTTCCTTGAACATTGGACAAAACACAGCCGAAATTTGAAAAAAATACCCGCACCGGGAACCAAGGAGTGCAACAAGAGTCCATTTAAAAATGACGCTTGCTCCGCTCCAATTTTGCAGCGAAGTCCTGTGGTCAAGAACAGGTTCAAGGAAAGAGGTGCCTATCCGGCTGTGATACCTCGCACTCCCGTTCCGACCTGCATCCTCGTCCTCGCCTCTCGCAACCCTTGTTGTGAAATAACCAAAAGCCCGCCGCTCATGGCTCCTCGGCTCCCCGGGCACACAACCCGTCCACATTCCCATGACTCATTCCCCCCGGCAATGTGAGCGCAATTACTAACCTTTTCTTCGGCCATGCCGGCAGTGCGCATTAGAGGAAAGAACCTTAGCCACCAGTCACACACGCTTCATTACGTGCGTGACGGGCATTTTGTACACTCGCAATTCATTGCTCGGTCATACGCGACTGACCTAACTGTCAATTTAATTTCATCGTATTTAATGCGTTGGTCCTACGATCAACTACCGGCCCACTCATTTTACTAGGTAATCCTCTACACATTTTTTTCGAAATCCCAACCTCCCCATTACCAATTCGGACTCCATATTCGGCTCTTTTTGTCATTATTTATTAATTATTAATTATATAAAAAAAGGGCACATTTAGACAATGTCTACAGCCCCATCTCACCCAGATATTGACCAGAAATTGGAAGAACTCGTCAATAAGGCTTTGGAGAAAGCCTTGGGGTCTATTGACGACGTAAGAAATAATAAATTGGGATCCATTTCCAACCTACCTTCTACCCCCTCCACAAGTAAATTTATTGGGGCATCTAAAACTAATAAAAAGAGGGTCATTGGAGGGAACCAAACCAAGAAGGGCGCAAAGAAGCCCAAAACCTCCATTTCTACTGGCCTAAAGGGTGCTGAAAGGACTGGTGCCTCGGGCACCCCAGGTGGGCAAGATAAAGGCCCAGAGCTTCCCATCCACATTGACAGCGATGAGAGCTGTGAGGAAGAGATTGAGCTGTCATGCTCCTCTGGCTTTAATACCGATGTGGACGATGATCAGATGAGACACTCTGGAAGCTTGGAAGGGGCTTCTAAGGCCTCGGGGGTCTAATACTATACTATTGGACCCGTTTGGGGATGAAATGTTTGACCCTTTGCTAATTAAACACCCCTTGTCCCCGGAATGGACTCCTTCCCAACACATTGTAGACTACCTCTCCTTCTGGCTAAGAAAGGAAATACCCCAGGAGGTCAGATCTAGGCTTAGATCTGAATGCCCATGCCCCTCACTTCCCCACAAAATTGGCATGACCCTATAATTAGATCCCAAAGTCGTGGCCTTCATAGCCAAATATAACAAGGACCCTTGGAAGGGTTTGGACAAAGGATTGAAATCCTGTCAAGACTGCCTTCTTGACGTCATAGGTCCACTCACCAAAATGTTTGAGATGACCGAATCAGCCTACGTGGGGAATAATCAAATTGATGTTAAAGAACTCAGAGAGTGGGTGCAAAGAGCCATATGCCTTGTTGGCAATGCTAGTTCTGCCATTTCCACGGAGAGGAGAAAGGGAATACTGCTGAAAATAGACCCCAAGCTTGTAGAATTAGCCAAAAGGGATGGAGGTGCAGACTCCCAGGGCCTCATCTTTGGCGAGGATTTTATCAAAGAAATGGCTAAATATGTGAGCGCTTTTAGCTCAATCCAGAAATCACAAAAAGAAATTAAAAAAGTGTTCCAAGATATAGTTTTTACCAGGGCCGGGAGAATGCGGGGTCATTTCCCCGGCTGCGGAGCACAATCCTCAAGACCCTTCATCGCCCGTGGTGGAAGATTTTCCAACAACTACGGCTCCCATCAGTTCTACTCACAGAGACAAAGGAACCGCGGATGCACCTTCAGAGAGCGAACGGACACAACGCTCTTTCTCAACAGGTAGGACCCTTGAAAGACCCTTTAGGTACCCCTCCAAAGGTGGGAGGAAGACTACGCCAATTCGCTGGGAATTGGAGCTTGGTAACTCAGGGCAATTGGGTCTTACATACAATACAGTAAGGGGTTACAAAATAGACTTTACGGGTTTTCCTCCCAGACACGATGCCCTCGCGAGGTCACATTCTCACACAAAGACAGGGATCTAGTCTCCCAAGAAGTAAAAGAATTATTAAATAAAGGGGAAATAATCGAGACAGGGACAATGGGATTCCTCAGCAATGTTTTCCTGGTGGAAAAGAAAAACAAAGAGCAAAGACCCGTAATAAACCTGAAAGACTTAAACCATTGGGTAGTCTACCTTCACTTCAAGATGGAGGGTATATACCTCCTAAGAGACATTTTGAGGAAAGGGGACTGGCTCACGAGGCTTGAAAGACGCTTACTTGACAATACCGATCTGGGAACCCCATCAAAGATTTCTCCAGTTCACTTGGCTAGGAAATCTCTACCAATTTTGCAGTCTCCCCTTCGGACTATCGTCCGCCCCTTGGTGCTGTGACCGCTTGGCTCAGGGAGAGAGGGGTAAGATTAATCATATACCTCGACGATATCCTTATAATGGCCCAATCGAAAGAGACTGCATCTCTTCATACAAACCTTGCGATCCGACTTCTAGAACACCTAAGTTTTATCATAAATACGAAGAAGTCTTGTACAGTACCCAGCCAACAGACACAGTTTCTGGGCTTCACAGTAGATACACTGAAGGCAGAGCTGAAGTTACCTGCCAAAAAGGTCAGGAAAGTCAGGAAGGAACTGAGGAAGGCACTTGTGAAGAAAACCTTCCCACTAAGAATCCTGGCAAGAATAGTGGGCCTCTTATCCTCAAAGATCCAAGCTATCTTACCGGGACCCCTCCATTATCGAGCACTTCAGAGACTGAAGGCGAGTGCTTTAAGATCAAACCATTCATACTCCCAAATGATATCCCTAGACCAAGAGTCGAGGACAGAACTCCTCTGGTGGCTGAAGAAGGTAGAGGCATGGAATGGCAGAGCCATTTTCGGGGAGGAACCGGATCTAGTATTAGAATCAGATGTGAGCTTGGAAGGATGGGGAGCGAGATGTGGGAACTACTCAACAGGTGGACGTAGGACCGCCCAAGAGAAGAGGTTGCATATCAACTGCTTAGAATTACTAGCAGGTTCATTCGCAATTCGCTGTTTTACACCGAAAGCAGCGAAATGCTGTGTGACTTTACGGATGGACAATGAGTCAGCAGTCCGCTATGTCAACAAACTGGGTGGACCACACTCCAAGGGCCTCACGGACCTGGCGAAGGGATTTTGGGAATATTGTTTGAACAAAGGCATTTCGGTTATAGCGGAACATATTCCAGGGTTAAGCAATCGTGTGGCAGACTGGTTCTCCAGGAATTTCAGGGACTCCAGCAACTGGAGACTAGACAGACAAACGTTTTTAACTATCCAATCAATATGGGGTCCTTTCAGGACAGACCTTTTTGCAGACCGCCTGAACACCCAACTGAAGGAATTCTTCAGTTGGAGACCTTCCTCCAAGATTGGAGGGGTGTAAAACCCTATGCCTTCCCGCCTTTTGCATTGCTTCCCCGGCTTCTTCTTCATGCTCGATGCTACAACGAGAACATAACTATAGTAACTCCCATTTGGAGATCACAAGCCTGGTTACCGGTCGTTCTGGAGATGAGCATAGACTTTCCAATCCTGATACTCTCGTTCAGGGAGATACTCTTGGGTCCGGAAGGAGACATTCATCCCCTCGTAGATCAGGGTCTTCTAGGTCTGATGACATGGAGGATTTCAGGAGACAATGGCAAATCCCAGGGCTTTCGCCAAATGCTTTCAGACTTATTTCTGAGTCATGGGCTCCAGGTACAAGGAAGGCATATCGACTGGCATGGAACAAATGGGTTCGCTGGTGTTTTCAACGAGGTCATGATCCCGTTTCAGTTAATCTAGTTCATGCTATTAATTACCTATCTGAACTCTTTACTTCAGGACTCTCTTATAGGACCGTCAATGTCTATAGATCTGCAATGTTTGCAGGGCACTGCCTTGTTAATGGTCTCTCCGTTGGACAAAAATTGGTAACTAAAAAAATTATGAGAAGCATGAGAGTTCTTAATCCTCCAATCGCTAAATATTCTGAACTTTGGGATGTGACACTGGTACTTCAAACCTTATCCTCCTGGGGAGAAAACTCTTCTCTCTCCTTGAAACGTATCTCTTTTAAACTCACTGTTTTATTATGCCTAGTATCTTTTAGAAGAACCTCTGATGTCAAAGCTTTAGATATTTCTAGCAGATCCTTTCAACCAGAGGGTGTATGTTTCTATCTTAAGAAAAGAACCAAAACTATGTCCTCTTGTATTTTTTACCCCTTCTTTCCACAGAATGAAAGACTCTGCATGGTTAAATGTCTGAAAGAATATGAGAGGAGGACTGTTAATCTGAGATTGAATGAGACTCAATTATTGATTTCCTATAGATTTCCCCATAAGGGAGTTTCATTCCCAACCCTGGTAAGGTGGGTGAAGGGAGTTATGTGTGAAAGCGGTGTGGATACCTCTATATTTGGAGCTCATTCCCTCGGAGGCGCATCAGCTTCTAAAGCCTATTTCCTTGGTGGGGGATTACAGGAAATTCTTATGGCAGCGGACTGGTCTAATGATAGTATATTTGAGACTTGTTATTTTAGGCCAATCTCTAATGTGATTGATAATGTTCTTAATGCACTTTGAACTTGCATAACATGGCCTCCGTGTCGTGCCATAAAATTTAGATTTTTCACAGCCTGCTGGGCAGAAAATCTGGATTTTATTAAGGACACAGAGGCTAATATTATCCCACCACTTTTGGTTTATATTTTGAACCCACCCTATTGGTATTACGAAATGGTATTCTTCTTCTTCTTTCAGAATAAGAATTTTCATCCCTCTGGACTGGGATTTGGGAATCTTTCTACGTTTGGAGCCATGGTTTTCTTCAAGTTGAATTTCTTTCTTCGCAGCCTGTCAAAGAAGGAAGATACCTGGTCATAGAGGGACTCTTCATCTCTTCAGAATGTTCACTAAACTTCTATTCGATTGTTGCTGCTGAGCTGTAGTAATAAAGGAGATTTGCATAATATTAGCCTCCGTGTCCTTAATAAAATCCAGATTTTCTGCCCAGCAGGCTGTGAAAAATCTAAATTTTGCAGCGAAGTCCTGTGGTCAAGAACAGGTTCAAAGAAAGAGGTGCATATCCAGGCAATGGAGCGCAGGCCAAAATCATCGGTGGAGTGAGTGAAGGAAAAAGAACAGTCTTACCACCGGATGAAGCAGTTTTCAGCACAATCAACAGCAACGGTGAGTAAGGTTGCACGCAGGGTCCAGCGTGTTACTGTGTAGCATCACAGGATTGTCGCCATTAAATGTAGTAAAATACTCGTAGTCAGCGCTGAGTTCAGCTGGAATTTATTTTAGATAAGCTACACAGAAGAAACGAGAGCTAGGTGAAGACAAATCCAGCCCCAACAGCTCTCATTACCATTTGAAAGTCAGAAATCAGCAACAGGGCAACTAGACAACCCATCAACATTCTATCAGGTGATGTGTGAACTGGAGAATAGAATACCATAGGATAGCATAAGGCTGTAACATTAAACAATACAGTAAAGCGAATATAACAGTCTCCTCATTGCACCTCGAACAGGAAGCAAATAATTTTGACGCATTCCCAGGTTTACTACTCTTAGTAAATCAGGAAATATGGCAAAAATGTAAATCAGGGAATGCTGCAAAAATCCCTCCCCATGAAAAGCCTTCCAATGCAGAGTAACGCAAGGAAGCAACTTGTGCTGCCTTGCGTTACTCCAGAATTACCAATCACCACAGTGCGACGCAACATGACTTTGCATGGCTTAGTGAATCTGACTTAAGTGCTGTATTAGCCTTGAGTGACACAAGGGCAACCCAACAGCTTCAGAAATATGGTTCCAGATTTACAAAGACTGTTCCAGTGTAAAGTCAGGTAACATGGCATAAACGGTACAAAAACTTAAAAGAGTGTTTACTTTCTAGCAAAAAAGATATTTTGCACTTAAAGGTCATTGCAAATAGTGCTGTGTGCCATATTCCATCACAGAGATGTTACTTGGGTAGATCTGCACAAGCATCTATAGTTTTTTACATAAAACCCAATCCATAAAGACCCAAATGTCTCCTTGCAGCGGTCTATAACAAGAACAATTCATTTTAATTCTCCAAACATTGCATATGCTGCATGTGTGCTGCACTGCACAGGACACAGTATGTGTAATATATCAGAATATCTTTAGGCATAGGTTTTTGTTAGTGTGCTTCCAGTACAAATCCTATTGTGAACATCACATACTCATGACTGTGCACCATGGTGCACAGGTTGTGTGTTGAGCTAATAAGGCTTTATTGGGTGCCAGCACAAGGGGATGATAGCAGCAGCAGGACATTTTTTAATAAACTTAAACTCTGATTGCTGCTCTACATTGCACTAAAGAATAAAGAAGTCGGGCAACACAGCACACCGAGTGAAGTTGCTGGCGGGATTATAATGTTGGTTTCTGACAGCCATTCCATGTCAGCCTTTCCGACATGGACTGGCTGTCGGAAATCAACATTGAGGGTCCCTAGCAGGGCTCCCCTCCCTCCACTGCCTTTCCATTTGGGCCTGAGGGGCACCTATGGTCGTGCCACACAGTGCATGGATATTTGCAAGCATCAATTTCTCTATGGGTGCTTATGCTGCGGGCATTTTTCACACACTGCACAGCTCCCATGGGAAAATAGTTTTTTCCTGACAGCACTGTGTGATGTCGCATCCAAACTATGCGGTCGGGAACCACTGACCTGAGGTCGGTTGGTCCCTAATCTGCAACGGTATCAACAACGTAATTAGACCCTTTGTCTGTGTGCTGTACAATGCAGCACACGTGCAAAGTGAAAAAAACAATGAGATATCAAATAAATTCTTGTTACATCTGCATCAAGGAGGCATAGGTGTTGCACATCAAGGAGGCATAGGTGTTGCACTGATTCTGCTGGAAAAGCAGAACTGTCTATTCGGACAACATGACACCAATGTGTAGGGACAGAGTCTCTCTATGTTAGTACCTGTCAGCTTGAGCCTGACTAGCTCACAGTTCCTCGCCCGAGCTCCTAAGCTTCCTAGAGTAACAGGGGATTTTGGCAACCTCTAAAATGACCCTCTAGTACCCAAGGAAACTATGGGTAAAGATCCTCCCTTTTGTTACTCATGTGCTCACTCATTCAAGCCAGTTGTAAACATAAGAAAGGCACAAAGAAAGTTAACAATACATTTGTTGAAACTATCGTAGTCTATTATGTAGCGAGTGTGCTGCGGTCATTAGGCAGATGCAACTAAACAATGTAATTAGTATTACTAACAGGCTGTAAAGGGCAAACATCCCACCCATGGCAAATTATTTATTTGTCTATGTCTTCCCTTACCATATAAGCACAGGGATATATTTGCGATCTCTGGGATTAGCCTAAGACCTTATACCTGGTGTATGTAGTTAGGTGGTCCACATCATGAATGAAAACTTACTTTACTCAGGGCTGCATGTCAGTCACTGCTGTCGTTCCAGATCAGTCCTCTCTGCCAGAATTCTCCTCTTAGACCCCCAAGGAGATGGGACAGAGTTTATATGATAAAACTATTCCACTGGAGATGCAGCTGTGTGGCCGTGTTATGTCTAAATGTTAGGAACTGTTGCTGAACAAAGAAAACAATACACTATGTTGTTATGCATTCTCAGCAACCTTGTACAAACCATGGAGACAAAAGCCCAAGAAGAATTACTGAATAACAAACAACATGTGCAGCGTATTTTCAAAGAATTTTGTAAAACAAATGTTTTATATGTGGCAATGCAGGGTAAACAGAGGCATCCTAAAATGTGTGAAACACACAACTAAATGAGAAACAAAGTGGGCCATATTCCCCCTCCTTGGTCATGAAAGCAACTCTGCTACCAAAAAAGCCAAGTAAATTCAATGTGATGCTGTTATGCTTAAGAACAAAAAATAGGTTTTGATCAATGTCCTTGAAACTTTAGAAATGGGGCCGAATTAACCTGAAATGGAGGCCCCCAAGTTTTTTTTCACATTGTCATTTCGTATTAAATTCAGAACGGATTCAGCTTTTGCAGACAATGATTCTGGAATAGCCCCATTCAGAAGTGCCGAAGAACAGAATTCAGTGCTTAATTTGTAAAAGTGCCAAGGCTTTTGTCAGGAGGCCACTGCAACTTGCACCACACATTGCCCCTGCATTGATGCCAATGATAGTAACACAACTACTAACCATCACACACCCACAACTGTGACAATTCAGACTATTTCAAGTCCCCAAATCTAAAAGAATGGCTTGGGTGGCAAATAATAGCTACTGTTAATGTATATTGAATTAATATTATCTGTTGTTTTAGTCATCTGTAAATAAGCCAGACAGCACCACCTTGTGGCAGACTGTCACAAGCACTGATGATGACATTTAAGTGCTGGTGCGAGCACTGGAAACGACTGACTCAAATTAAGCACTGGAACAGATATGATCCTTGTTATGAACTGATGCTGAGAAAGTATTTTCTAATGCTGCAACCGTATTATTAGATGCGTGTAACAAGAGGGAGAGAGAGGACTAGTTAGCTAGTCCGAGTCCCCGAGTGTTTATATGTGATTAAACAAAGAGGACTAGCTTAAGTTGACCAAAGTGCTCCAGTACTCAAATTAGTTCTGTCACGGGCACCTTGTTGGTGTATTCATGAAGCCCTCACCCACAAACCTAGTTGGTGGCATGCTTCATCATCGGGCCCACCCAGTGACACCTAGTATGTCCCGGGTGTGCTACGACGCCTAATTACAGCTGAGCTGGTATATTGCTGAGAGTGCAGTGAGGTTGGGTGAGTTGTGATTTAAAACGGCTTGGTGGTGGTCCCAGTACCCGAGGGTAAATTACATTTTAATAACTGGGCCGTCACCAGCGGTTAAAAGTAAGGCTACAGGACGCGGGAGGTTGGCGAGTTACTGCCCTCTGCATCCTTCAGATGGTCGACATGTTTCAGCCAGTGCCTTAGAGTATTCTGGCTTTCCTCAGGACCGTTTTTTAAAAAGGTGTGGTGAAATAAACGAGGACGACGGCGGGACAACAGGTACAAGGCAGGCACTGACCAGAAAGACTGGTCATCCCCCTACCGCTTCCCTCCAGGAAGCCTTGGCTAATAACCCAAAGCGTATGCATGAGAAGGGAATCCCCCTCTCACATATAGAAAAACGCCTTAGTGAGTGTATCACATAGTCTGTACCACAACACTAAGTCTGTTTTATTTCACCACACCTTTTTAAAAAACGGTCCTGAGGAAAGCCAGAATACTCTAAGGCACTGGCTGAAACATGTCGACCATCTGAAGGCACGCAGGGGGCAGTAACTCGCCACCCTCCCGCGTCCTGTAGCCTTACTTTTAACCGCTGGTGACGGCCCAATTATTAAAATTTAATTTACCCTCGGGTACTGGGACCACCACCAAGCCGTTTTAAATCACAACTCACCCAACCTCACTGCACTCTCAGCAATATACCAGCTCCGCTGTAATCAGGCGTTGTAGCACACCCGGGACATACTAGGTGTCACTGGGTGGGCCCGATGATGAAGCATGCCACCAACTAGGTTGGCGGGTGAGGGCTTCATGAATACACCAACAAGGTGCCCGTGACAGAACTAATTTGAGTACTGTAACACTTTGGTCAACTTAAGCTAGTCCTCTTTGTTTAATCACACCGTATTATTAGAGCCAGAGCTCATAAGTCTAGGAGGCAAAGCATCCATTTCCCAAGACGGGAGTGTCTCATAGCAGGAGTCTTAAATCCGCTGCAAGTTCATGGGACAGCTTTGGAAATGGGTCATTATCGGACTCATGAAACAGTCTATGTACATAGGAACAGTCAATTGCATTGCAAGACAAACATCAAGTGCCCATTTGAAGGGACACCATAGACAATGAAACAAGGGTTGCAGGTAGGTTAACCAGGCGGGTCTGAAAAGGCAACGACTAGTCAGTGTTCAGCTGCTGGAGCAATTGGGCACCGAGCATCGTATCATGTGATGTGCTCACTGCACAGCTGGACTGGTGGTAATTCCATGACCAGTGGGCTTCGATTGGAAACAAAACATCGATAGAGGAGCAGCAAACATAGAGCCAAAATGCTGCAAATGAGGAATAACACATAAAGCAGGCCCCCAAAAACAGTTGAAAAAAGAGAATGTATAAAATGTCTAAAGAGTTTCTGTAAGATACTGACTAAGCCTGTTCCAGTTGCTTAAACATATTGCACTATACTGGCAGTATTGGATGCATTCAAAATATGATGCACAAGCTCGCCAAAATGCTGTGGGAGATTGGTGCTCAGAGTGACTGTATTTCACTTGATGTCCTTGCAACCTGCAGTTCAAATGTTTCTTGGGCAGATGCTAACGTCTCATCTTTTTGAAACAATAAGGCTAGTCTTCAGAGTTCGAATGGATATGGATATCCAAGGCACTCTCCTGGTAAACAATGTGGATGAACCATTAAATATTGTGATTTTCCACAATGATCAATTCCATAGAGTAAAATTGTAGATATGTATAACTATTTACAATTTTGAGAAAATATCTATTATATTGTAGGAATATTAAATGTTATCCTTGCAATGTACAACACCTTCCCCCTTTTGGTTTAAATTGAAATAGTAGTAGTAAATGTAAACCCTTTATTGTCCAACACCTGTCTCAAAGTGGTTTACATTGGAGTGGGAATAGTAAATGCGCCAACTTTTAGGGAACATTTTCAAAAAGTCATGAAACGCAGCACAGCAAGTCACCTTGCTGCGCTGTATGACAAGGAAAGACAGGAATCTGCAGAATACAGCACACAGAGAGAGAGGAAAAATAAGAAAAATATTTATTTTTTTGATTTTTTGAAAGTTCTTTTTATTATTTTAGTCATAGCAAAAGTACAAAACCATTATCCAAAGCTGTGGTACAGTTAAGTGTTACAGTGGTGAATCAATTACTCTTTGGCTACATGGTATTAGATTCCACATTTGTCATGTCAACGCAAGCACTGAATACATGCGGCAATATCGGCCATATAGGCTCCCTGCAGCACATCCTGAAATAGGCAGAGAGTCAAGTTACAGTGACACTCCCATTTTTCCGAACCAACTGTCCTCCACTGCTCTCTGCGACAGATTGATCACTGTTCCTGCATTTATAGAGAAGGCAGTGCACTCTTAATTCATTCCCCCTTGGCTTACAGTTGCAACTCTACCCTTCAACTCCATAGGGTTTTGCTTTCCCATATGTATTAGTATATTCAAGGCTATTTACGTGGGGTTACGAGGGTGTGCAATCAGGTAGCATGTCAACGGGGCCCATATATCCCTGGGCCTGGAGGACATAGGCAACAATTCAGCATATGAAGTGAGTCGTTCTTGGCAAGTCACCAAATCATCAATCCAGGTCTTGAATTTGGGTGCCCGTCCCCTCCCCCAGTGGCAGGCCACTCTCCTCTTAGCCATGAGCAGCGCAATAGCTACAAATTTACGGTGCTCCGCCCGCAAATGTTTAACATATCCTAATAATCACATCAATGGAGTAGGGTCAACTTGCATGTGTATCATCACTGTCAAAGCCTGGAAGACCTGTTCCCAGTAATCATACACCCCGGGACATCCTTGACAACTGTCACATCTGTCCGAGTCTCTGAAGCCAAATCTTTGCATCCTGGCGGAGGTGTAATACAATCTGTATAGGAACTTATAATGAATTATGCGAAGCCTACTGCTGGCCGATACCTGTTTGGTCTGTAAACAACGAAATTCCCAATGATCGCCAGTCAGGACAAAACCCAGCTCCTCCCCCCATCTTGTGCGGGTTACAGTGAGCGGGACTTCCCTTTGTGTGTGTACTGTACGATATACTAGGGACACTAGACGTCTAGCTGTCGCGCACTGCAGCATCAGCTGTAATGGTGTCAATGCTTGTGGCTCGGCTGGGAAATCCGGGGTCAGTGATGGTATCCCCTGTCTAAGCCGGATATACAAAAAGGTACCCATCGGGGTCTGCTGTGTGTTCTGGAACATCTGTTCCATAGTTTGGAATTGGCCATTATGGAATAGGTCCCCTCAGGTGTGGATGTGTGTACGTTTTTTAAAGTTATGGAAAATGACTTCTTGCAGGAGGGGCATACTTGGGTGATAAGAGGCAGCAATGGAGAATAGAGCATGGGTGCACCCAGCATTCGCCCTATGCAGCGCCATGCCGAGATCGTGCATGTCAGGGTTGTCAGCATTTTGTCTCTAGTCCCCACAGTCTCATAAATAGCGCCATCTATGGGTATGGGGTGGGCCAGCCAGTGTTCCGCCGCAACTTATGGCATATATCACGGTTGCGCTACCCAAACCAGGCATAGTGGGTTAGCACGCTCCACTGCGGCCTCGGCTGCTTACCGCCCCACACGAGTCTTATCAGTTCAGTTCTCAATGTCTTGAAGAAAAAAGTTCTGGGATAAAATTGAATATTTAGAAAGAGGTAGAGCAATTGGGGAAGTATCAGCATTTTAATCAATGATGCCCTGCCCGCCATAGAGAGTGGCAAAGCTATCCAGCGTGTGACACAATCCGTTATGCGGGTCATGGCTGTACCATATTTCAGTCTCATTAGTTCCTTCCTGTCCTTAGTAATGCGTATCCCCAAATATTTCAGCTCTTCATCCAACCATTCTAACGGATAGTCGAGTGGGAAGCGGACCGTCACTGTCATCAGAGGGAAAATATTTGATTTCCCCCAGGTAATCTGGATTTCCGATAGCTTCCCGAACACTATAAATTCCCTCAGCATTGGGTTCAGATTCTGCTGCGGGTCCCGAATGTAAAGGGTGATGTCATCTGCATGTAGAGATATAAGTATTTGACGCAGATTACACCTCAGGGCCTTGTCATTATGGTGCTGTCGCAGCTTTGCCACCAGCGGCTCCACTACGATTGCAAAGAGCAACGGGGAAAGTGGGCATCCCTGACGGGTGCCCCTAGTGAGCTTAAATTGCGGCGAGTTATGCACATTTATCTGTACCTTAGATCCCGGCAGATGATATAGAAACTGGATCCACAAGAGGAAGAGTGGTGGGAAGCCCATTCTGAGCATTACACCAAAAATGTAGTCCCACTCAATAGAATCGAAGGCCTTTGTGGCGTCTAAAAACACTGCAGCCATTGGTAGCTCCTGGGAGACATTATTCAAGATGGTAAAGAGTGTCCTCAGATTATGGGAGGTGGCTCTCCCAGGCACGAACCCTGACTGATCAGGAAGGATCAGCGTCTCCATCAGCAGACTCAGCCGGGTCGCGAATATTTTTGCCAATATTTTTGCGTCACAGTTAAGGAGGGATAATGGTCTGTAAGAGTCACAATGTTGTGGCAGTTTACCTGGCTTCAACAGTGAAATTATAAGAGCTTCCCTCATAGAGGCAGGGAGACTACCCACTTCCAGCGATTCCTCATACACCTCACGGAGTATGGGGGCCATCAGGTCTATATACGTGTTGTAGAATTGTACCGGAATTCCACAGGTCCCTGTGGCCTTTCCAGATTGCATGCTCATGATTTGATTATTTCCTTGACTTCATCTAACTCAAAAGGGGCACATAAGAATGTTCTCTGTACATCGCTAAGCCGCCCTAGCGCTACATCCCAAAAATAAGGGTCGAGATCCAGATCATCCACCCTATTTGGAATGTAAAGCTGATGATAATGGCGCTCAAGGCATTAAGAATATTGGCCGTATCTCTGTAGACCTTCCCATCTAGATCCTCAATTTCCAGGACTTAATTAGCGCAGTGAGGTTTCCTAACTATTTGTGCCAGTGCCCTGCCTGGCCTTTCACCTACTCCATAACTTCTGGCTACCCAGTATCTGCTCCCTTTGTGCCATATCCATGTATTCTGTGAGCGTGTCTCGAAATTTAGCGTGGGCGTTTCCGTTCGGGCCCACCACAAGTTCCCTTTCCAGGGTTTTGAGCTCCAGCTCCAGTTTCCGTATGGAGTTGGGTATATCTTTAAGGACCCCAACTCCCTTCGATATACAGTACCCACGAATTGTAACTTTCAATGCCTCCCAGATTGTCTCCACACTAGCCACTGAGCCCTTGTTGCGTGCAAAGAACTCCTGTATTTCTTCTCGCATCTCCTCCTGAAAAACAGTGTCCAATAGAACAGGAGCATTGAGCCGCCAACCCTTTCGTGACATAGCAAAATCCTGGGATGAGAGCGTGAGCAGGACTGGGGCATGATCCAAATAAGTTCTGGCTAAATGTCACCCTTGTAGTACAAAACAACACCACTGGGTGTGGACTCCCAACAGTAAGGCCAAGCCACTGACCTGTTAATAAACAAAACAACTGCCAATACTGTTCCTCCTTATGACCTAATATTTTTCGCAGCACAATGGAATCAAACCAGAGTGGGTTCCAAGACTAATTGTTCAGTCTGATTGAATCATTATTTAGTTTTATTCACTTTAAATGCATATGTCAATTATTTTATACACTTTTTACAAATCTTTACATCCCTGCAATCAAAAACATCATATACAATCAATAATTAAAAGAACAATTCGAGTACAATACAAAGCATACATTAATTCTCAACCAATCCAAGCATTCCACATTCACTAGTGCGCCACCTAGCGCCCCCAAGAAAAATATTTCTCCTTGTTACACCTCCCTTAGTTTTGATGCCTTCCCAGGTCTACCACTAATGATAAATCTGGAAAAACACTAATATCCATGGATGTTGCATGAGAACACCCACATACCACTCATGGAATGCCTCCCTGGGGCACAGTAACACAATGCAGCCATTTGCTCTGTGTTGAGTTAATACAGATTTATCAAGCCACTCAGGGCGATGGAAGGTGGACTTGCGTGGCTTCATAAATCGCACTTAAGGGTTGTGTTGCTTTTGCATCCTGTTGTGTGACACACAAGAGATGCAAACACTATGATAAATATGTCGCCAAAATAGTTTATATTGGAGTGGGCACAGTAAATCTAAACACCTTTAATATCAAACACTTCCCTCAAAATGGTTTAGATTAGGCCGGTCTTCATGTCGTTTCCGAATTGAGGCAATGATGGTTATTGCCTGAGATGCAGAGGCAAAGAGTTCCAGGAATTCGTGGTGAGGTAGGAGAAGGATTTTCCTCCAGCCGAGGTCTTCAAGATCAGTGGGACAGTGGCCAGTGCCAGTTGGGTGGAGGTTAGATGTCTGGTGGGTGTGTAGAAGGAGAGATGGTGGTTGAGGTCTGCAGGACCAGTGTTGTGGAGGGCATTGTAGGCTTGTATTAAGAGCTTGAAGGTGATTCTGTTGCTGATCGGGAGCCTGTAAAAGTCTACCAGATGACTGGAGATGTGGCTCAGGTGAGGGATGATGGAGGCATTCTGGATGAGCTGCAGTTTCCATACTTGAGCTTGCAGCTGACAAGCACCTCAGTGACCATTCTCTTGGAGTCAGTGGGGATCCACTTGAAGATCTTCCAAGGAATGCAGAGCGTGTGGAAGCAGGAGGATGTGACGGCATTGATTTGGCGGGTCATTGAGAGTGAGGAGTCAAGCATGATGTTAAGGTAATGTGCATGGTCAGTGGGTGTAGGGGGGCACTGAGTGCAACGGGCTACCATGGAGTCGTTCCAGGCAGAGGGAGTGGTGCCCATGATGAGGACTTTGGTTTTTTCGGAGTTGACTTTGAGGCAGCTCTCCTTTATCCAAGTGGCTACTGCCTTCATCCCATTTTCAAAGTTGCTCTTAGTGGCTGTAGGTTCGTTGGTGAGGGAGAGAATCAGCTGGGTGTAATCGGTGCAGGAGAGGATGTTGAGTCTCTAGTTTCTGACAATGATGTTGAAGAGGGTGGAGCTCAGTGAGAAGCCCTGGGAACATGCACGTAATTCTATTCCAAACATATATGTCTGATGCACAGTACTGTACACATATATAGTTGTTCAATATCTTGTTTAAAATATTTTAAACATTTTAATACATTTTTACATGCATTTTTAATACTTAATATTACATTTTTTTAACATCCCAATTAATTTCCGTAGGAAGATAGTTAATTTTTATTTTCATTGCTACCTATATTTTGTACTTTATTAGTGTCATTTTTGGGTTGGTTTCATTCGTGTTGGCCGTGGTTCCCTGTTGCTGTTCAATGGACATGGTAAGATCTTATTAAAGTTGTATTTAGGGTTTTAGAGGTAGGGGGCATCTGGGTAGGGGGTAAGTTAATTAGTGTGGGTTATGGATTATGTTTTATTTGGTAAGTTTGTTTAGTGGTAGTTTATTTTGCGTTGTTATGTAGTGTAATTCGGTAGTTCCAGCTATAGTTTGGTAGTATTAGTCTGTAATTGCACATACAGTTATGTGTTGTAGTAAGTTTATAGCATGAGACTGTTATGTACTGTTTACAGGTTATATAGTCAGGGCAGAATGTTTGAAGCTAATTTTTAAGGCAAAATGTTTTATTTAAACCAATATTATTTTTATTTTCCTTAATTTTTCAGCTTTCCTGGACAGTTTTTTAATTAAAAGATTTTAGGTTTTTTATGGTTTCATTGGCTGTTCAATACTTTGGTGGAATTAATTTGGACATTCATTTTTGCTTTTTTGGCGTTCTTTAAATTTCATTTTTGGGGATTTGGATTTTGTGAGGTGAAGATGAATCAAGAACTATAGCTACAAAACTGTAAAAGTGATATTTGTATTTATTTATTTTTAGGGGAGAAATGCTTTATTTTAATATCCATATGTATTTTGCTTTTCCTACAACTGAAAAGTTTTCTATAGCATGCGTGTGTTTTTAAATCTTCAGCTGCTTTGCATATTTTTTAAATTGCATCTTTTACATTCTCCTAGTAATATTTTTGATTAAATATATATTTAATGCTTGTTAGAGTTTTATTTTGTACTTTAATAATAGATTTCTGTTATAGACTGAGTTATGTTAGTCCGATATTTATTTTAAATTGTTTATGTTATTGTGGTGTTAGGTTTGGCTACATTTTTGGGGGTGTAGCTATCTGCCATGCCATGAGCAGCAGTGTTACAGAGCTCTCTCAACTCCCCAGGGCCTTCCAACATTTTTTGCTGCTGGAGTCCTGTCTGCATGCAGAAGGCTTCCAAATGGGGCCTGGGGAACGAGCAGTGGACTGGGGACTCCGAGGGACTGTGTTTTTGTCTTCTGCGGTGGTTGCTGCTGCTTCTAACCATCCAAGATGGCAGCTGTGAGGTGGTCATGTCTGCCATATACACCCGAGGGCGGCAATGGTGCTCGAGTGGGCGTTTTGGCAGATGTGTGTCCCGAGAATATGTACAGTGTTGGAGGGAGCTGTGCAAGTGGCCTCTCACTATTTTTGTGAGCTGTGCTGCTGACCGTTCATTGTAGTGGGTGGTGCACTGTGGAAGAGCACTAAGGAGGAGATGAGACTGGCATATGGCCATACCCCTCAGTACCGGGCAAGGATGTTGCTTTCTTCATTTACCTCACCTCTCTGATGCTGTGTCTCCCCTTGTGACTTCTGTGGCTCTCTTCTCTCTCCCTGTTATAAGCCTCGTGTCAGCACTGTGGACTGCTGCTAAGTGGCCCATATTGAGTGGGGGCACCTCTCCCTTTGTTTCTTGGACCTCACTTCTTGGAATCATACCCCTTTGTTCCTGGGGGCCTGGACCCACATACCACCTGGTGGGTGCTAGCCATGATGCACTTGGGTGCATTAGTTAACAACACTGGCACCCTATTTGGTTGATAACGCTTCTGCACACTGCTCTGGCAGCCCTCCCTCTGGCTGTAGGCTCATGCCTAACGGGTTTTCACAAAATTCTTTCCCACTCCCCTATTGCACTTTTGGGCCAGTCACTGGACTGCTGTTTGGGAGCTGGGCACTTGGACTTGTGAGGACCCCTTATCTGGAGAGGCTGTTTGTTCCTTGTTTCCTTTACTTATGATCCTGCCCCTCCTGGCATGATGGGATACATACACAAGCCCAGAGTGGATCCTCCAGTGTTCCTTCCTGCTGAGGGAAGCGCAATTCCATGCCTCCCTTGCGACTACTGGCCAGGGACATGATGCTCGATACAAGCTGGATGCTATCCTTGCTGTCATAGACTAAATAAAGGAGGCGCTGGAAACTAAAATTGACTCACTTGTTCTGGATCTGATCCTCTTACAGTATGACCACCAGAAAATGGCAGATTAAAGTGCACACAATAGAAACTGGCTCCTGTCACAAAAGAGCACACTTCTTCCCTCCTCACCATGTCTGAACATATCAGAGCCCTTGAGAATAAGATTGAAGAGCCAGACACAACAACATTAGATATTTTACATTGCCAGAGAACATTGAGGGAAGGGCTCTATGGTCACCTTTCCAGAGGATTGGCTGCAGAGGTGGTCAACCCCGAGGGTCTATTCTAATTTTATGCCCTTGAGAGAGCACAAAGAGTGCTCTCACTCCCTGTGCCTGGCGCACTGCAGAGGCTGATTGTTGCCCATCTTCTTCACTTATGAGATCATGGTTCCTTACTGAGGCAGGTGTGCACTTCTGGACCCTTCCTGGCAGAAAATGGGCAGGTATCAAATATTCATGATTACACCACAGCAGTACAGCAGCTCAGAGCATCTTTCAAAGCAGGGAACAAAAGGCTTTATTATCTGTCCATTTCACATGAACTCTTGTTATTGGCCACACTGTGGGTACAATTTAAGGAAAATCAATCTTCCTTAACCCTTCTGATGCCTGGGACTGTGTTCACACGTGCAATACTCAGACCTGCTAGGAGCAGCTGCTGGACATCCCTGTACCCTTAAGGCACAAACGCATCTGATTGAGGAAGCACAAAGATCTTCAATACTCACAACAACTAGCCTGGGCTGACATTGAAACATCTCTGTCTTTTGCTGCATTGCTCGGCACCACTGCTGCATGGAGGGGAAAGGACACCTCCTCTGTCAATGACTATGGCTCTGGAACTGAGAGTGTCCCTGGCTTGGACTCGAGTTTCTTGCTTACCGAGATTTTACCTACAGCTGCAGATTACATTATCTAATGGATCCTCCTCTCTCCTCCTGCTCCTCTTGGGGACTGGGCGCTTATTAGATCTCCTTATGCATGCCAGACCAAAACTATCAATAATCCTCTGTGATGGTTAAGATTCACGGTGGGAAGCCCCGGAGAAGGGGTCAGTTCTATTCTTACTAAGTGATTATTTCCCCCTCTTCTAACACACATGAGCCCACGCCCTCCAATGCACAAGAATGAAGCTTACCTTCAAAAAGGACCTTTCCCTTACAGCTTTGTTACACCTCCACCTTAAGTGTGACTGGTCGGGCTGCATACCTGGGTCTAAAGGGGCATGACCACTGACTGGTATACACATGTACTACTACTGAGCTTCCATGACCTCATAGAGGAGTTCATCGATTTCGCTGAAACACTTCCTATGGTATGACGTTGCGGCTTCTTCCATGCAGTGTGCCAGAGATGGTAACCAATAGCTCATAGAACATGGTTGCTTCAAAAATATCTGTACCATTACTGATCACATACAAGCAATTACTCTCCTCAATCGATCACTCTTGGCTCATGCTAAGAGCAAGTTGACTGGGCAGCATGAGTGATGGGCCACTGATATTGGTCTAACACTTATGGATACCAATAGAAATAATATCCTAGTGTATACCTCTTGCACCTCCCTCAACTCCTGATTTAAATTAATCCTGCATTATTATTTAAAAAGGCTGTATCTGACTTCCAAATAGGTAAACCTCATTGTTCCTGGAGCAAAGTCTTGTTGTCAGCTGAAGGGGCGGATTTTTACCATACGGAATGGGAATTGGCAGGTTTTACGTCCCACTGGGATAGAGTCATGAACCTCATTGATGTCTCCTCTGCTAACAACTTTGACAAAACCCAGGCAGTCTGCATGTTGGGACTGTTCTCTAAACCTGAAGCCAAACTAGTAACCACAAGATTTGTAGGCCTGACTGTTATCTTGGCCTGACGACAGTTGGCTATGTTTTGGAAGTCTCCTTTGGGCCCTACCCTTAGAGAGGGGATGAACTGACTAAATAGGCAGAAAGTGAGTGGACTTTGCTGAACTCTGAGGCACAAAGAAGTCTGCACAGTCTCAATTATGCAACTGCATAGGAGGCAATTCTCTAGGACTGCCTGCTCATAGGCGTGGATGGGAGTCTGTTTTCTCTCTCTGAGAAGAAATCCTCTGAGGAGTAGCAACTTGATGTCTGCTAGCTCTGGTTCCCATGACTTGTCAAACATTCGCTCAGTCTTATGAGATTATTTTCAGTTGCAAATATAATTATTATTTTGTTGTTATTCTGGTTGTCTGTGGGAGAATAGGGTCTTCATTATGTGTAGCGGTTAGATGTTCTTGAATTTGCATGTCTTGGAATCTTCTGGGGGCAGCAGGTGTGTAAGTTGTGGATTTTATTATTAATTGAAATTTGTGGTTTTAAAAAAGGGATTGCAAGTAGTTGACTTGTAATGTGGGTGTCAGACTCTTAATACGATGTCTTACTACACAGGAACAGAGATGCTAGTTCCCAAATCCACCCCAACAGCAACTTAGAGCTTGGTGTAACAAGTCTCAAAAGAGGCTATTATGGGGGAAGGGGGAAAGTAGATAAAATAACAAAAGAGAGAAGAGTCTGTCCTGGTGGGTTTCTTTGGTAGTCCGTCCTGCAGACTTCTACTTTTGCTGAAACCTGTGGGCAAGAATTATATCAATACAGATCAATTCCTATTCTATCCTGTTCTTCCTTCTTTAACTCTTTATTTCTCACTTCCTTACCCTACGACTTCCAGAACTCAGCTTCTCTTCTAATTCTATTTTTGCGTTCTTTTATCGTGTGCTGTTATTCTAGGATGGAGTCTTTCTTCTGTAATTAGAAAATACCTTTTGAAAAACTGTTTACCTTCTAATTGTTTTTAAGCTCCTCCCTATGTTAATGTTACTTACTTTTCTATTTTCTGTTTATTCTCTTCTTTTATTTCCCTTGCTCTCTGCCTTTTCTTGCAGTATTTCCTCTCTAGCACACCTGTAATACATTTACATTGGTTGATTAACGCTTGCTCACTTATTGACTCTCTGTTTTATTATTTGTCTATCTGGGATTCACTTACTGTGTTTTTTGAGTCTTTTCCTATTGGTATTGGTTCATCTGTAACTTCTCTTATTATCTTTTCAGGTCCTGCCTTTGGGGAGTTGTTCTTTTAGCTTGCTGACCAGAAGGTTACTTCCTTTCCTTGGTAAGTATTAATCTTATTCAAAAAACTATTTACAACTTGCAGTTTGTATTTTTGTCATACATAAACTGATGCTTCTTTTCTAGTCCAGAGACCGGACTACACTGCGTAGTTTCCTGACTGACTGGAGAATTGCCTTCTACGTAGTAAGTATTATCTCTATTTAACATTTGTACTTTCGTTCTCAAGCACTATTTATCATTTGTCACTTAGCTCTGGTTTTCTTCTTTATTTTCAGGATGCTCCGAATGACAGCTCAGCAGCGTCTCCCTCAAGGCGGTAAGGATTTCCTCACAGCTCGGAGACCGCCGCTCTCCACGCTCTCCGCTTCTCTTCTCTTCTTCACAGCGGCTTGAAATGTAGCTCTAACTCCGAATTCCTTTCTTTACTGATTCCGTAGACTTTAATTCTCTGACTGAAACGAAACTATCTGTAAAAAAACGACACTCTTGATTACACTTCCTGACGCGGTCGAATCCTCGATGAAGTGCGCAGTTCACAAACAGCGCGAGCCTCACCTGGATTCTGCAGCGTTCTCTGCTGGGCACTAGAACGTCAACAGCAACTCGATTCTGGTGACCTATTCAGGCGCAATTTTCGAGTTAGCTCAGACCAGGTATTCTTAATAGCGTGGGGTTTGCTTTTCTCGATCCTCCCCTGTGCTATTAATCCAATCTGCAATTTTGGAGTCCTGACAGCGGGCTTATACTTTAGGGAGTATGTCTTTTAAAACGTTAGTAATGGGCTCTTTGGAAGTAGTGTTTACCCATTTTAAACCCTGAAGTACATACATTACTTCTCTCTCTGTTACATTTTGGGGTGGTTGTATTCCATAAGATTAGTTAGAATATAGTTTTGCATTGTAGCCCTTCCATTCGAAGCTTTTGCAAAAAATTTAGTACCTTTCCAATTTATGTTCTTGTATGTGTCTTGTTAGTTTCTTGAAGTCTTCCTTCTTGTTTTAATTTGTACAGCTGAGTGTCATTTTCTTGCAGTTTTTAAGTATTTCCTGTGGAAAATAGGGAGGTCTTGTGCTTGTTTCATAGTGTTGCCTTGATTATATTTATATCTTTGAACAACAATTCAAAACACAAAGTTGTCAATAGAATTTACAGTAAAAACAACTTACTAAAACAGTTGTTACTTTTGATAATGAATGCTAATTAGAGTTTCTGTTTAACTTTGAAATATGTGGATGCTAATTAGCATTTCTATGTCTATTTTAAATATGTGCATGTGTTGAATTGTTGTATTCTTATTATTTTTATTGCTTATTACTATACATTATATATGTTTTTCATTTATTTTAATGGGTACTGTAATATTTTTGTTTAGTGAAATAATGTTTATTTTTATAAAATGTGTTTATTTTTAATAATAAATGTATGCTGAATATATATTGCTGCATACGTGAATTATTGTTCTTTGTGTATATATTTAATTCATGCGGGGTTTATGATGGAAATATTGCATTCATTATATTTTGTGATATTATTGTAGGCAATATATATCTGCTTCTATATATCTATCTAACTATATATATATATATATATATATATATATATATATATATATTCACTAAAAAAACCATAGGTTTCACATCAGTTATAGTTAGCTGGAAATTTTACTGACATAAAACCATTGAAATTCCACGTTATAGTTAGTTGGACTCACTATAACTTGCGCGTGTAATGCACTGCTGATGACGTCACATATTACATCACTTATGACATGGTCAGTGACATCACTCATGACATCACTGATGACACCATCCAGTGAATGTGTGCCTTTCTGAAAAATAAATATTTTTTGTATATGTATATGTAAAGGTAGCTGGAAAAATAAATGTTTAAATAAGTGTGTAAATGGATGTTTTTTTTTTTTTAAATGATTGGTTAACTGGCTTATTAAGTGTATCTTAGTGAATACATATATTAACGAGTAATGTTTAAATATTTAAATATATGTATCAGTGTTTCACTTTGTGTATAAGTTGCTGCTTGGGTTAGTGAGTAGCTACATGTGTGTTTATATAGATTATTAGATGTTTTTTTAGTATCAGTATGAGTGTCTGTATGGTTTGGTGGGAGTGTTACTTAGCACATAGATGCATCAATGACTGACTCACTGTTTGTATGTGTTTTGAAGACGGCATATGTGCAGGACTGTATGGGTGGATGAGTGTGTATATGCGTGTGTTAGTGAGTGAATGACTGTCTCATTAGTGTCTTTATCAGTAACTACATATGTTTTATTCTAGTATATGTGAGTATTGATGTATATAGGGTGAGTATATGTGAGACTGAGAGATTGAAAGAGTTCTTGTTTAAAAAAGTATGTGTTTCTATAAGTGATTGTTTAAGAGAGTAAGTATGTGTAAGTTTCCTTAGAAGTAAGGTGGTAGTGTGTGTATAGCTGTATATGCAAATAAATAGATGTTCAATAGTTTATTTGCATGTGTGAGTATGTGTGTGAGTAACTTTTGGATGACTGTCGGTGTGTAACAGGATGTATAGGTGTATCACTACATATGATGAGTGTATATATGTTTGAGTGACTATATAGAACTGTTGGTGAATGAGTGAATGTGTATATAGATGGTGGAATTATTGAATTGGTTGTTGTAACTGGTATTGGTATCTCCATTTAAAAAAAAAAATTAATTTATATTTTTCAATATGTGTTTCATGGGTTACATTACAGTGAAAGGAGGTCTGTCACTCTGTCACAAGGATGATGTCATAAGTGATGTCATGAGTGATGTCACTGACCATGTCATGAGTGATGTAATATGTGACGTCATCAGCAGTGCATTACACGCGCAAGTTATAGTGAGTCCAACTAACTATAACGTGGAATTTCAATGGTTTTATGTCAGTAAAATTTCCAGCTAACTATAACTGATGTAAAACCTATGTTTTTTTTAGTGAATTTAATAGGTTTTTTAAATGCTAATTCCTAACTATAACTGGTGTGAAACCTATGGTTTTTTCAGTGAATTTCATAGGTTTTTTAAATGCTAATTCCTAACTATAACTGGTCTGAAACCTATGGTTTTTTCAGTGAATTTCATAGGTTTTTTTAATGCTAATTCCTAACTATAAGTCTCACTTTATAAGTAAGACTGTTAGCGCTCTAGTTGTTTAGAACACTCTAGTACATTCTGTCATTGGGCTTTATTTTTTTTTTTTTGTCTCTGGTGGCCATCTTTGGGCTACATTGGGCTACATTGGGCTACATTTGGGCTACATTTTGGCTCTAACATATATATAGCCCAATGTAGCACAATACATATTTTTTCAAAGTTAATTTTCGTAAAAACCACTTAAGAATAGGGCTACCAGTCCCTACAATTTTTCCCATTTTTTTTTGAGCGCTCCCGGTGCGCGCCCCGGGGAGCGCCCCGAAGAGCGTACTTCTATAAAGTGCCAATATCGCGAACGAAAACATGATCGTGACGTATCGCGTAGCCGCGTCCGCGTGATATGCACGGCGTAAGCGCACCCGGAAGTACTCGAGCGAATACGATCGCGCAACGTAAACATCCAACGCGCTTACGCGACGCGGGGCGCGATCCCGGGCGCGCCCGGGGGCGCGTAGCGTAAGCGCGTCGGGTCATGTGACCTGAAAATGACACTTTTTATTGGTTCATAACAGTTTTGGTTTCATAATGATGAAGCCCCTAGTCTTGTGACCTGAAAATAACACTTCTCATTGGTTCAGGACAGTTTTTTTTCCAAATGATCAAAGACCCCACCTTTTTTCCTTATTCTGACTTTGTCCTTTGACTGAGGAAGACCTGTTTGTACCTCTCTGTACCTTTTTGATCTTTATAATGGCTTCAGTAGCAGCAGCAGCTGGTGCATCTGCCCCACCACCACCACCACAACAACCAAGAGGACAAGCTCAAGATTACATTGGTGGTCAACAAGAGGAGGAGGAGGAAGAGGAAGAGGAGGATGATGAAAGATGGCTGCCTGAACAAAATACCCCATACAAGCCCAAGTCACACATTGTATGGGAGTTTTTTTCACTCCCAGAGGGCAAGAAAAAAGTGAATGCGGCCAAGGTAACTTGCCTAATCTGTAAGGAAGAACTCTCAAGGGGCAACCCAAACAAAAAATATTCCTTTGGTAACTATACCATGATTCGACATATGACCCGTAAGCACCCTTACAACTATTCTCGTGCAGAGCTCAGGGAACTGGCCAGTAACCTCCCCCAGTCTTCAAGGACCACCTCCCAAAGAAACGAACCCACTTCACCGGGACCAGAAACATCAGAGATGATGCCTTGTATTCAGCCACGATTTGCTGATTTTAAAATCACTTGTTCTGCATGTGGCAAGCTTATCGCCTATGGTGAAAAAAGCGTAAAGCTCATCGTCCTTGCAGGTGATAATCACAAGTGCCCCAAAAAGAAGTAATTTTTTTTTTTTTTTTTTTTTTTACTCCAGTTGAGCCAGTTTCAATTCCCTTTTTTTTGTTTCCCCCCCTAAAAAAATACAAAAAAATATAAAACTGTTTTGAAAACCCAAAAAAAGTACAAAATGTTCAAAAAACACAAAAAATATATAAAACAACAAAAAGAAGAAAAAAAAAGTTCTTTTTAGAACTACCTCCAATTTCTAAAAAAAGGCTTCATTTTTTAAAAACTCTGTCATCTTTTTTCCTCATAGTACGCTCCCCGGTCCGCTCCCCGGAGCGCGTACCGGGCGCTCCCCCCGCGCAAAACGAAAAAAAAAAAATATTTTAAATGCCCTGCGGGGCCCTTTTATAGCCCCCACATCAAACCTAGGGGGTCAAAGGGGGTCTATCCCTGACGCCTTATGGTCATTTCCCCCTTTGTTTGTTTTATTGTTTGTCCTCCATCTTGTGTCTCGATTGTACCGAAACACAAAATGGATGACTCCCGTAACGCTGCCCGTGCACGTACCGGGGCGCGCACCGGTAAGCGCTCCCTAAAAAAAGGTGGGAAAGTAATTTACAGAAAAACCACTGGAGACACTTTCATCAAATGTAGAATAGGCCCTACTACATAGCAGTCCCTACCATTTGCCCAAATTTGGTGGAATTCCATTAAGACATTAAGGCTACAGGCCTGAATAAATATCCTGAGGTAAATTACATGACCAAAACACATATGAAGTATGAGAATTTGCAACCAATTAAAAAGTTTCTTTCATTTTCTACGATTATTTCCTGACATTTGATTGGTTATGTACATGAATAAATAAAAAAAAAGAGAAGGAAACACAGCCATTTTGACTACTGCTTCCTGAAGTACATTTGAAAAGAAATAACACTGACAACTTCAACTGCTTTCTCAAAGGTAAGTTGTTATTTTGGAAAGTGAAGTATGTTGTGCACTTAATTTGACGAAAAATATTCTGTTACTTAAATACTATCCCACTGTAATAGAAATAGATTGAGATAGACTTCTCTGTTATAGTTATGGATTGAGTTAGGCTTCCCTTGTATTATTATAAATTTACTTAGGCTTCATCACATACTCTTTGTTATATTTCAAATTCCAGCCTACCATACACTACCCAAAGATAACTTCACTGTTAAAAAATCCAAACTACATGTCTGAACTTAAACCCAACAGTGCCCTATCTCTACTGATATAATTATTTTTTATGCAATTTACAGCAACAAAATGGAAGGAGAAAAGAATATATCTTTTGAAATTGTTTTGAACAACAACCAGGATGGAAAAAATGCTGAAAATGATAACATTGACTTTATGGATGAGTCTCTGGACCTTGAATTACTTGAATGTGTGCAATCAATGGAAACACAGAATCTAAATGAAGAGATTCCAGACAACATTTTATTAGAGGTTTTATTAAATTATGAAAAAGAATCAGAAGAATACATTTATATTTAATAATCAAAAATTGTTCGAGCCATTATTCATTTTTATATGTAATTCATCAAGTAGATCAAAAATGTTTAAAATATAAAGTGAGACTTATAATATACTGTGCAACTTTATTGTGTTACATAGAAAGTTTGCTCATAGTTACTTCCTTTCTCCCAATATATTATCTCCAATGTGTATTTAAGATCTCTTTATCATCTCCTGCCTCAATGTTGTTTCAGCTTTCCTGACAGACTATGTTATGAATTCCATATACCACAATAACTTCTGTAACAACATGCAAGATATCTACAAAGGAAACTATGTATATTAAATTATAGACTCTGCATTGATACCTACATGTTGGTACTTAAATAAAAAAAAAACAACAAAAAGAACAATTAATAAACATACAATTTTTAAAAGTGATTCTTTTTTCCCCATAGTACGCTCCCCAGTGCGCTCCCCGGTGCGCGTACCGGGCGCTCCCCCCGCGAAAATCGAAAAAAAGAATTTTGGGGGGGAGACCCCGCAGGCCCTTTAATGGCCCCCATATCAAACGTAGGGGGTCAGGGGGGGTCTACTCTGCCCCCTTATGCTCAATTCCCCCCTTTGTTTTTTCCACCTCTTGTGTCTCGATTTTACCGAGACACAAGATGGCGGCCGCTCCGGACTGTTTAGAATGTTTACAGACACCCGAGAGCCAATCAGCTTTCTGCGCGCAAGTCGCGTGGCGCGCCCGGTGCGCTCCCCGGTGCGCGTACCGGTGCGCGGCTATAGATATATATATTTTTTTAACCTAAATTACTCAAAATCCACTGGAGAACATATCTTGAGACATAGCAAAGGCACATCGGGCTACCAGTCCCTACAATTTTGCCAAGTTTGGTGGAAATCCTTTCAGCCGTTCGGGCTAAAAGTGAAATCGACCGCCCTATGGAAATTAACATGGGGAAAACGCGTTTTGGGACCCCCGTTTTATCTCGGTCCCCGCTTGACGAATCCCCCCCAAACTTCCAGGGAAGGACCGGAGCTCCGCGAGGCCATTTTGAGGAAATTTTCAGTCAGATTCATCAACCGGCGCCAAAGTTATTCCAAATAGAATTTTGAGATTTAACATTGAAAAAAATCCTAATTATAACTACCTACTGGCGACCGCCAGTAGGTAATATATATGTATATATATATATATATATATATATATATATATATATATATATATATATCACACCGGATTACATGCAAAAAAGCTTTTTTATTGCTCCTCACTCGTAGCCATTATGCGTTTCGGTCGCTTGAACCTTGATCACATGACAATGGTAAGGTGCATTCGTGCAATATTTAAAGTGACAGTGCCCCCATTGAACCTAGTCACATGTCGCATATCGTAATAAAACTGGAGAACATACTCACAATGTTTTTCACAATGCATCGGATTTTCATATTAAAACCCCACATTTTTTTCCTCTCTCTTTTCGAGATGTATGAAGCTTTTTAGATATACATCTAAAATATGTTTCCAAATTACAATCTGTTTTTTTTTTTTGTTTGTTTTTTTTGTCCTCATCTCACTTTAGATTTGAGCAGGTTTAACAAGCCGTCTATGGTCCAACTGGGCGCCCTTCGACTCACTGCATAGATCCAAGCCCCCCCGGGCAACCTCTTGTGGTTGAGGTCAGGTGTAATCATTGGACCGGGAAGCCGCCACCTGTAGTCTAAAAGTTTATCAGATGTAACTGTCGACCCTAGTCCAGGAGGGGGGACCATATGTTGGGCTGACTCTCTGTGAGGTCCCCCTGACCCCTATGGGTGATGTTTAATATGGCTTTAAATCAGCTTTCTCTATTTGGGGGGTCGGGTCTTTCCACCTTAGACATATTTCCCTCCTGGCTATGATTATCAGATACAATAATAGGCCTTTTTCCGAGTGGGAGAGCATCTCAGCTGTGGAGTCGTTCTTACCAAAAATGACCAATTCCACCTCTATACTGAAAATTGCAGCCAATATTTCCCTTATCTTCTCCCAAAATACAGTTAGATCTAGGCAGTTAAAGAACAAATGAAGATTGTCAGCCTTATCGGTGTTACATCTAGTGCATTTGGGCGTCGGACTTGGAGCGAACTTCGCAATCTTGGCAGGAGTAAAATACAGCCTATTCAACACAAAAAAATGATTCCTTTTTAATCTCGCTGGCTTTATATATTTGTATAGGATTTTGAGCGAAGATTCAAATCTTTCTTCTGCCGGACAGGCCTGGGGGAGGGAATTTCACACAGCGGATTGGAGGGGGATCTCTCTGTCTTCCGCTTCGAGCAGCTTTTCATACCACTAAGCTATTTCTTTTTTTTTCTTGGATGCAGATCTAAAAAAAACTGTTCCAGATCCCAGTTCCCTTTAATCTCACCCTCTTCTGCTTCATACTATGATCTTAATTGGATATATTTAAATCTTGAAAAAGTGGGACCAATCTTGGCTGATAAGTATTCCCAGGAGAGTAAACCATCTGAATCTACCATATCCAACTTAATCTGCAATCCTGCCCCCTTTAGTGGAACCGCTAAGCTGTCTTTCAAGCACTCCGGAGTCCCCGGAGATTCCCATATTGGGGCTAGATTAGAGAAATACCCTAGACCCCAGATACGACTCAATTTATACCACGTTGACAGGGCGGTTTTCAAAACCTTCAGGCGTACTCGTTTGAAAAATCTGGGCGCCCCAAATTTAATCAAAAATCGACCTTGCCCATTGTCTCTGCTTTGGCCATTTCCCCCAAAAGACTACCCCACTTAGATTCAGCCGGTGTTGTAAGCAGCATCCTAATGCCTTTAAACTGAAATGCCAATAAATACCAATTAATATCTGGTAGGGCCAAGCCGCCTTTTAAAAGCTTCCTTCTAAGTTTCTTCCATGACAGTCTAGCATTTTTTTGTCCCCATATAAAACTTCCAATCTTGCCCTGGAATTTGTTGAAAGTTTTCTGTGGGAAAGTAAGGGGAATAGTATTAAACAAATAGGTCAGTTTGGGGAGGACTGTCATCTTTACTAAATTCACCCTGCCGTAAATAGACAGCGGGAGATTTTTCCACCTTGCAAAAAGGTACTCTATGTCTTTTTCAACCTTAGCCAGATTTAACATGGGGATTTTTTTTATATATTTTACAATTTTAATCCCCAAATACCTAAACTCCCCACTTTCTAGGCCACCCCTATACACCGTATTCCAGCACATGATCTCTGTTTTAGTCGAATTGGCTAGATACCCTGACAGTGTACCAAACTCTGGCAGCAATATCTCAATCCGGGGGATGGCAATATTGGGATTGCTTGTATATATAATAACATCGCCTGCATAGAGAGCTATTTTACACAGATACTCTTGTGATTTAAATGGACTGATGACGTTATCCATCCTGATCAATTGTGCCAGGGGTTCTATGTAAATATTGAATAAGAGGGGGGACAGGGGGCACCCCTGCCTTGTTCCCCTCTTTATTTCAAAACTCGGAATCAGGGTGCCATTTACTAATAAATAAGCTGACGCCCCAGCATAGCATTTTTTTAAAGTTTGCACAAATATCGGACGAATTCCGACGTGGGACTGAGGCCGACTAGGTCTCTATTGAATATGTTAGACTTAATTTAGGTTTGCCAGCTAGCTCAGAGGTCACTAGAAACGTTCTCGAATGAACAGAGAGGAGTGAACTTCCCTGATTAGACAAGAAGGGATTCAGCTTCTGACAACCGCATATACATGACAACTTTGCTCCCCCAGAATAAGGAGTATATCTCCAGAGTCGTGTGAAAACAATAAATAGCTATTTCTCCTAGCAATCGTGCATACTTAGTTTCACCAGAGTGCAGAGAAATAGAGAGACAGGCGTTTTCAATAAAAGGTGTTATTTATTGAGCAGTCTTCTTTCTCATGCAAGAGAAATGAATTGCCACAATTGCAATACTTGTTATAAAGTAAAGTGCGTACAGTAAAAGGAGTATTATGAAATAATACTGTAAAAGCATTGATATGGTTTCTAAGCCATATGATACTTAAAAGAATAAAATATATACAGTTACACACAATGATAAAAGTTTGACTAAACGTGCTCAACTGGTGCTTTTAAATACGCCTACCCCGATGTACCTAACCTAAGCTTAGTATGTGGGAAGGAGTAAAGGAGTTTTTAAGTTAAGTTAGTTTTGCCAAGAATCTGACTCAAGAATAATCTAAGGATCTAATCAGCTCCGTACCTTGGTTTTAGAATGAAGGAGGTCTTGTATCTCGTTCTCAGGACTCGATCTCCCAGTAACCCGCAAGGGTGACTGGAAACACTGGAGTTGGATTTTCTCAGCAGGAGAAAAAGACAGCGTCTTTCTCAGTGCGTCAAATGGGAGGGACGGCTTCCTTCAGCACTCGCATCTGCTGGGCTTCGGATAAGTAGATAGCCGCTCTGCTCCACACCACCGTGTGTTGCTTAAGGCAAACGCTGGTATATTTATACCTGGAAGGTGCCGTGTTTGACGTAAGGTTGGACATAAGACGTCAATAAAAGATGTCACTAAGAACTGGCCGTTCTTTCAGTGCTCGCAGGAGTTCTAGGACGAATCAAAACAAAAGCATGGGGAATTCCCAGGTTGCTGGAGGTTTGGTTTGTTGAAAGAACTCGTTGTACTTTCTAGGAGTCTAAGGAAGTAGCCTTGCCGTATTTAGTTTGCATTGGCTATTACTAAGTATGGATTTGATTCTTATGCCTTTATAAGGGTATGATTTGCTATAACCACATAAGGGCATAAATCGGGATTATTTAATTAGGGTCCTAGATATGATCACAACAGGGGTACAAGGTGTTGAAGTCACGTTTCATCCATATTGGTAGGCAGTATATTCCAGGAGTGCTTGTTCTGGAGAAGCACAACATTGGATTTGAGATGTAACACAGTGGTTGATTCGGCTTTACTAATAAGAATTTTTTTATACCCAAACGTAACTGTTTTAGTAATGAAAGTGCAGGGAACATAAGGTTTTATATGTATGCCACTGAGCTTGCATGCAGCTCTTCGATGTCAGTTCATAGCTCACTGTGCTACATTAGAAGGATTGTAACTTATAAACTGCAAGTAACAATATGATCTCAGTAACAAAAGCAGTAACCCACTGAGCTAGCTACATAAAGTCCAATTCAGTGATCTGCATGTTTAATGTGCTTTGAAGCAGGAACATTAATCCTCAGGCTAATTTCTGATTATTCAGTACATCGAGACAAATCTCATATGTCTTGGTAGGTATATTATTTACGAGAGTTATCTGAACAATTTTATTACTATCTGAAAATTGCTGGGCACATCACATACACTTTAGCAACTGCTTTTAATGCTGCAAGATATTTCATATCACAGCACCATGAACTTGATGCCCAGTGTGGTGTCACCAGTCACACAACCAAGACTGTGAAGTGCTCCAAAATACATAGTGCTTCCGAGCAACATATCAGGGTACATGCCTACTATGGTATAGTATGCAGTTTGCGATATAAGAAAATTACTTGGTGCAGAGCTTAATGAGTAAAAGAATGTGTGCTTGAGCCTAAAGCTTTGCTTAGAAATCAGTGGTGTATTAAATGGCGGTGCCCCACATACCAAGGCTGTGTAATCTTGAATCGACTTCATGCCTCTTTAATCCATTATCAGACACTCCCTGCCCCTTTATTTCATTCTTGCAGGCTACTGCTTTCTCTCTTTGTGATAGTTTTCCAGTCTTTCTCTTCCTCCTTCTTTCCCCTTTGTATGTTTTCCCTCTCTGTAAATGTCTGAGGAAAAATAAGAGCTTGTTCCCAAAAATGAGTACACAAAGGCTCCACCGCTAACCACCGGCTCATTTTAGGCACTGGACAGGTGTGCTGTGTGAGGGTCAGTGAAGTGATTTAATCATGGTGCTCCAAACCTTTAGGTGCATATAACCATGAAGTGTTGCAGGAAAATGTGAAAATAGGGTTGATTGCCCTACAAATAAGTACCTTTTTATGGTCTGACTTGACAGCCTAGTTGTCGCCACACAATTAAGTGAGCATCACTAGAGAGGCTTTGGCTCTGCCCACATGTTGGGACCAAGGAGATCATGTATTGATTGGGCAGAAGTTGTATGCTTCCACCAAAAAATTGCTTGCCCTCCAAACCGCTGTGATCACTTTGTTCATTTATCCAGCTGGATATCAGTGGCATAAACATTACATGATAATGCTGTAAAAGTGTTTTGGATAACAAGATAGTGTATGGTGTTTGCCATTCTCTGGCAGCAGTAGAGATTCCTTTAACACTAGATATATTGGCATTGCCAATGCTTATTTCATATTTGCAGGGGGTCCAATCTATTTTGTAAAAAGAAATGACATCAACTTGTTTTGTTTTCCTTTGCTATTTTAATGAGTCATAGCCCTATCTGAGATTAAACTGAGCACTGTGAGCAAACAAGGTAAGGACGTGGGTGCTGATGGGAAGTGGGGGGTGGAAGAGCAGGGAAAGAGTACGGTTAAAGGCCACCACTGCTCCACAACATGACATGTGTAGTCTTGCCTTTCTAAGGCATTAAAAATCAGCTTAACATGGCGAATAAAAGCCAGAGTACACTGAGTAGATGTCTATTGAACTGACTGCACAAAATTTGCAGCGACATAAATAAAAAGCCATTAATGGTTGATTGATTGAACAGCCATTATGCCCCACTTACTTTTTAGTTGCATTAACTAAAGTATGAGCAGTGCCTATTGTGTGCTTTCAGACATTCCACCGGCATACTCTGCTAGCTGGCACCTTAGACCTTGCCTTCATCTGGGAACAGAGTAGTGGGTTCTTAGTGTGTTACAGAACAATGGATCTGAGGAATACACAGATTACAATGCACAGCCCAACACTCAGCCTTGCCACCATCACCTGATGTATGAATGGCTGTTCTGTCGACTTGTCTCACCTTCAGATGGAACTAAAGCACTTTAGGAAAGTTTACTGCTGAAGTACAGCACCTCGATTTCTACATCTACAGCTTGTAAGATTAAAACATTAAGAAAAGGATATTTGAATAGGAGGTGCAGTGCAAGGTTGTCCCTATCTCAATCTAGGGTCTTGACATATCTGCAAGAAGTTTTGGCTAAGTGACATTTAGAAATCCCCCAGTAAATAATGTATGGTGCCCTCATTTTGTGCCACATTCATGGATGTTGAGGACCTCAAATAGATTACTGGCAATGTCACACTGCAATGATTAATGTATCACTGATTTAAGATGAGCAAAGCGGAGGGTGCAGTGATAACAGCAGTTTTAGGGCCGGATGTACAAAGATTTTTTTCATTCTCAAAAAAGTTTTTTTTTTGTACAAAGGCCCAATTTGCGATTCGATAAACTGCTATTGAATTGCAATTTGGATTGTGTTTAGGGCATCCCTTTCTAATACTGAATCACAATGGTATATGTGAATGTTTTGTGACCAAAATGCCCTTATGGCCAGATACATGTTGATAATAGTTTGCGATTTCTAAATAGCACATTATTGTGATTCGCTATTTGTTAATCGCAAATACTGATGTACAGATGTGTCTTTGACACATTCTACGATTTCCAGTGGGTGTTCATGAGATAGGTCGCGGTTTGTGACCCATAAGCAATTTCAGAAATCACAAGGATGGTGGTCTGCTAGGGTCAACCGACCATCATGTCTTTGGTTGCTTTTCAATAAACCAATGTTTTTTTTTTTAAAGTCAGTCCATATTCATTTAAGGAAACCAGGATGTGTTTCAAAAAATAAAAAATAAAGTTTTCTTTTTATTAATAAAGAGTAGGCATTGGTCTGTGGTACCACTGTCTGCTCTTAAAAAATGTTTTTACAAACATTCACGAAATGTGAAGGAGTCCCTTTGATACCCCTTCCCATTTTCAAATGGGTTACCACCTACTTGAAGAAGCTCAGTTCAGTTCAACTTTATTTGGTTACAACAGTACCCATAAAAGCATAAAAACAAGTACATATAAAATTAACCATTAAAATCTTTAAAAAATTCCATTATACAAACCCAAAGTGACTTTGCGCAAAACTATAAATCATCACAGTGCAAATAGATTATTATTATATAAGGGAACAATTAAGTCACAATACATAACTGTTTATAATTATGTCAAGCATCAATCAACGGACTGCGAGCCCTTACTGCCGAAGTGCAAGTACGAAAAATAAGGTCCACGTCATCTAAAGCTAACATACAACGAAGTGCTGCCTCTAAACTGATCAGTCTTCTCTTGTTAAAATATGAACATAAAAACTGTTTAAAATATTTGCTATAGTATTTACCGAAAAATATAAAGTGCTTGATTGTTTGCTCACTCCTCCCATCACAAGGGCACAGGTTCGATTTTGGATCAAGGCTATAACCAAGTGGGAAGGAAAGTGTGAAACGAATTGTGCCAGCTCCCAAACGGAACAATAGGCTCGTCTCCCAACGGCTCATTGGTAAGGACAAATACATATGGATAACTATACCGTTCGATGTCCATATAGCTGTGCACAGTAATTTTTCTGGCCTCTGCTACCTCCTGCTCGGTCTTATATAGGGAGTACAGAGCATTCTGCATTTCCTTTTTTGAGACTAAGGTAGTGAGTGTAGGGTCCCAAAAAATGCTTTCCTTATTTATACTGCGCAAACTTCTCAACACACCACTCAACCATGGGATTTCTAGCCACTTGGCACAACCTGGACAGTCCTTAATAATTGTCTGGGTCAAGGAGGCTGCTTCATTCTTCCACACTGCAATCCACATAAGTGCCGGGCGAGCCCTAATGAAATCAGTAATAAAATTAATATTGAGCTCTTTGTGGGATATGTAATGGGAGGTTGAGATTTGGACATTCAATAATTTCCTGCAAAACCTATTCTCCACCTGCTGTATACCAAAGCAGTTGACCGTCCCCCATATCTCAGCGCCATATGTGGCTACCGGGATACACTGGAGTTTGTAAATCTTTTGTATGGCTAATACTGCTCCCATGGTCTTGGGGCGAGGAATGCTTAAGATCGAGTTAGTGGCTTTTGAGAACTTGCTCCTGGCGTGGGCTAGGTGCTCACTCCAGGAGCCGTTCGCAGCAAAGGCCAAATCCAAATATACAAAAGATTTTACTATGGTCATCTTATGGCCGTCTATTACAATCGGTTTTTCATAAAAATATTAAAATCTTGAACAAGGAGGCGCAATGAATTTGATGTGCGACCTATTAAAACTGCGTCGTCGGCATAGAGCAATGCAGGAATGGGCACTTTAATAATATATGGGACATCTTGGATTGCCAATTTCAGGGAAGCATTCAGGTCATTAATGTATATAATAAAAAGCAGGGGACCAACACGCAACCTTGTCTGATCCCCCTGCCGATGTTAAGGAATCCTGAAACCAAACCTCCCGCCCCAATTCTTACTTGAGCCTTAAGGTCTCTATGCAAGTAAACCAGAAAGTTAACCAGGTTTTCGTCGAGACCCTTAGACAAAAGGATAGGCCACAGCTTTGACCTATTTACTAGGTCAAAAGCTTTGGACAGATCCGTATAAGCCATGTAAACCGGGGATTTCTTGGCGATGGCATACTTACTAATGATTAGGCTCAGGTTAAGGAATTGTTCCCTTGTTCCTACCTTGCTTTTGAAACCCAGCTGACAAGGGTCTAAGATGTTGGTTGCTTCTGTCCAATCTAGGATTTTATTATATAGAACTCTCCCTAGAATTTTGAGAGTGTTATCTATTAGGGAGATGGGGCGATAGTTACACAGAAGTGACCTATCGCCTTTTTTGAAGATCGGTACTATTATACTTCTGGCCCATGTATCAGGAATCTTTGCCAGAATCAGATTATTAAACATATTCAAAAGCAAAGGGGCCCAGAAATCCGGGTTCCATTTAATTAGGTCTATTGGCAGCCCATCGGGACCCAGGAGCTTTATTACCTAGGCTTTGGTTGATTGTTTCAGTTACTTCAGAGATGTCGATGTCTATAGATGTTGGGTTGCCAATGATAGGAGTTGAATCAGATGAAAAAGGGACAGAATAAATAGCGGTGAAGTGATCCACCCAGGCCTCGCTCGTTATATTGCAGCTAATTGGCGCCATTGACTGCCCCATGGAATGCACTTACCTCACTGTCGCCCAAAAGATGTTGCCGTTTTTTAGGTTAGCAGCATCGGACAGCTTGTCCCAATGTTCTTTCAAAACTTAATTTTTCCTGTTTTTGGTTACCACCTTATAATCACTTCTTGCCTGTTTAACCATTGTGGGGCATCTCGGAATAGTAGTTAGAGCCCTGCAGAGGTTCCTATTTGCTTCGGAGCAAACATGATTGAACCAACTAGGGACATATTCCACCTTTATGGCAGGTTTAGATATGATGGTTTTGACAGTCCGGCATATCTTCCCAAAATCCTCAATTATCTGCGCAGGTGCTGATTCAAGGGAAAGGCAAGTCTCAATCAGAGGCATTTTATTTTTTGCCAGTGTCCTAAAGATTTCTGCATTATCAGCCCCCTTCCAACATAATCTTAGGTTATCTTTTGAAACCGTTTGCCACCCCGCATTCAATATGAGAGATGGTCCATCCGATTTTGTTTAGTGTTAACTTAATGGGGTTATGATCCCCAAAATCAGAGGGTATAACCGCAGCAGATGCCACCAGTTTTTCTATTAGAGGGCATACAAAAACGAAATCTATTATAGAACCATTCCCCCTTCCTCTAAATGTCGGGTGACTATTCCTATGAGAAACTACGACTAAATCCATACCATTGGATAGGTTGTACGATTTAATCAGCCTCTTGAGTTCTCAGCCTCTGATATGCGAGGGTTGTGCACTGTATCCATATCTGCACCTAGACTTCGAAATTTGGCATTAAAATCACCACCTACTGTAATACCCAAAGGGTCTCCCTTAGCAGATTGATTTTCCAGATCTGAAACAAAAACAAATAACTTTAAAAAAGTTTTGTTAGGAACTGACTGAAAGTCATTATTATAAAAATCCAGTAAGTAAAATTGGATACCACTTTTAAACAATACTGCTTGGAGTTCTAAACTATTTGTAGGGATTACTTTGAAGGTTCCCCCTGCTGACACCTTAAATCCCAGAAACAAACCCCCCGATGGCCTCCCCATCCTAGGTGTTTGTGCAGGGACACTATAACAATGAAAACCCTCAATATATAGGTTTTCAGTAGCCCAATTCACCTGGAACATAAGAATATCCTGTTCCCTTACTAAGTTTACCCATTCAGTATTATCTAGTTTTGATCAGAGACCTGCCACATTACAGCTAAGTATACTCAAACTTGCTCCGTTATCCTTTTTTGCTGGGCCTCTTTTCCCTTGGACACAGAGTGGTGCCATTGGTGTAATTCCAGATGGCGAGATACTATCAGCCGTAAAGTCTAAGGGTGTTGGTGGTCAGTCTTGTTGGTCCAAACTTTGGAGAACTTTGAAATTAGTAGACAGGGGTATGGTTGTTCCAGGGCCACTGTTATGGGTGATTGGACGGTTGTAAAAGTAACCCAAAGGAAGAGCACTAATATCGGTAGGAGGATTAAGGGTTGCATCATTAATGGACTTGAAGAAGCATTTTGGTTGCAAAACATTCACACCTTCCTCTGCGATTCGGTATTAGGAAGGGACGCCCTAAACACACCCTTAGTTCTTGAGACAGTGGATGAGGTTCCTGAAAAGAAAAAATCTGAGAAATGAACTGCATGTTTTAATTTGCAAATGTCACCACTAAATAAACCCAGGGGTCTGCACCAGAGTCCAAACGGTACTCAAATTATTCATAAGACTAGAGCATCACCATAGTATGCCTTCACAACTTAACAGTCTTAATTGTATCTAATAGCCATCAACACACATGGTCGCCAGCGAAAGTAGGCGAGACCCACAATCCAGAGATGGATTCCCATCAAAATCTTGGAAGTGATCGTTTTATCATGTGGTCATCCCAAGGTGAGGGTAGGACATCTCTAGGGTATCGAGACAGAGCCAGCACTCACCAAGTAGGATGGGGTATTTGCCCACGATCACAAGTAAACCATATGTATGATCACTCAATGGGAACGTGCAGTGCAAAGTGAAGTGATTACGTGGAAGTGATTAAAAAGGAATAGAGAATCAACAACAAACAAACTTTAATAAATGTTGGTCTCTTTCGAGTTAAAAACCAGAACAGCGCAAGAATATGCTAGTTCAAACAAATATCTGCAAAGGGGCCAACATGTTTCTACCGTAACGGGGGAAGAACCTCCCTAGGTATTCTTCAGGGCCTCTGTTCTCTTAAGTCAATGCTACTGCAGCAAAGTGTTACTCTCAAAAAAGCATAAATAATAAATGTGCCTAACTCAAAAACAAAAAGGATATGCGTATCTATTCCTCCATGTCAGATGGCGTGTTGCTCACCTACAATACATAAAACATGGTTGGTGTCAGTGTGTTGATACTTATTTGTAAAATGAACAGTACTCATAACAATTAAAATATTGACTCACCCATAGTGACAGGGGATAGAGCCTCACCTCACCTGGACCTGTCTCAGGAGAAAGGAGGCCACGCACTGTGAAGACAAGTGTCGAATGCTTAATGTAGAGGCGGGAATAAGACTATATGCCCTGCACCTACAATCTGTCACCCTCTAATCTACTTGGCTTCCAGCCCTCATTAATTCCCTACACACACCTACTCCCCAACAACAGCTCAAACACCTGACAACTCGGTGGTCAAACTTATATTGCCGCAATGTTTATTTAATAGCATTCAAATGCTACTTGACTACGGCAGTGTTCTAAACCATTAATCTTGGCAAAAGAACACATAACCCATCATTAATCTGAGTACATAAATCTAAATGCAATGCTTCAACCCGGGCCCTTACCTGTCCGTCGTTGCCTCGTATCTTTCCTGGTTCAGGGGGAGGCAAAAAGGCAAAAATGAGGAGCACTTAAATATGCTCCCACCAGGTAAACCCTCTCAACAGAGCACTGGCGTATTCTCGCGAGATCGCTAACAGGACTAGCGTCTTCTCGCGAGATCGCTAGCAAAAACTACTGCAATGCCCCGTGATGGCCGGTGTTGTAGTTCAATCAATACTCGACATAGCCTTAAGAATAATATTAAATAAAAAGTGCCGATAATCGTTGTAACCAACCCCGCTAGATCTTTGTTGGGTTCCGAATGTACTCATTAAAGGGAATATCTCGCTTACGTACTCTCGTTATAAAACTACAAAATGACGTCACGGAGGCCTGAGTTGTAGTCCCGGGCCTGCGTCATCTCTCGAGAGCCTATTCTCATTCATTGAACTCCATAGTGACAGTACTCGGACCGGAATGGTGGTTACCGGTCTGTTGTCATCTCATATTGTGATTCCCAAGGGCCAATGATGTTAAATTCATAACCCCCTATGTGTAAATAGTCTCAATGCTACAATATAGGGGTACCTAAAAGAAAACTATTTCCCGAGACTGTAAGCAGTCAATGTCTGCAAGTGATATCTATCCTTTTATGTGGGTTCTTTTAAACCATACTCAAGTGTACTCGCTAAGCCTGCAGACAGCTACCTCAGGGTCGAGGCCAAACAGTCAATCATCCAACTAAGGGGCTAAAGGTACATATGAGACTCCCCTGAGCAGGCATTCTTGCCTTATTGTTCGCTGAACCACCGCTGAAAACCCTCCTATGGACTCCCCACCTAGGTTCACAGAGTGGACCACGGAATGTCGTCGTTAAGACCACAAACATCCGTGGACATCTTATAGATCCATTTTTGTTCAATGGTGAAAAGAAATTTAGAGTGATCACTTATATGTGGTGGTTTGTGCGGTTTGTCCAGGACCATCCAATGGAAATCAGACTCATTGTGATTGCGTTCAATGTAGTGCTTGGTCAGCTTAGAGACGTTCTTCTTGCAACGGAAGGAACTCTTATGCTCTTGCATTCTTATTCGTACTTTCCTGGTCGTCATACCTATGTATTTTTTGGAACAGGGGCAGGTCAGTAAATATATGACATGGGAGCTGTTACAGTTTGAGAACTGTCTCAAGATCCATGGGCGATTTGTTCCCATGTCAATCTGTATGACCTTGGAAGTCTGGGGGCAAACAGAACAATTGCCACAAGGATGGTGTCCTGTCACGGGGGCTGAATCCCATAACGTTCCTACAGGTCTTTTTGGAATTTCTTTAGGTCTCGTCTGAATCAGACGATCCCTCAAATTGCTCGATCTTTTAAAAGCAAAAAGAGGTGGTTCAATGTTGTTATTTCCACAATTAAGAATGCGCCAATGTCGACGTACAATGCGTTGGACCTCATTAGATCTAATAAATTGAAGGTACTTACAAAAGTTAGACGTGTTAGAGGGTCCTTTGGATCCCTGACCTCCAAAAGAGCTTGACGATGACTATTGGCTGCTCTTTTCATGCAACGTTTTATTAATCTCTTGGGGTAGTGCCTTGCTTGTAATTGAGTGGACAGACTGGCGGCATGTTTGTCAAACAAGGCCTTGGTAGAACAATTTCGTCGCACCCTCAAAAATTGTCCAAACGGAAGATTCTCCCTCAGGGCTTTCGGATGTTGACTTTCGTATAGTAGGAGAGAGTTCCTTGCCATGGGTTTCTTGTAGAGCTCGGTCTGGAGACCCATAGGAGTAACAAAGATTGACAAATCCAAGAAGGAAATCCTCTCTCTGCTGCTTTCCACAGTGAACCTCAAGAATTGGTTGCGTGTATTTAACCAAAGATGGAATGCCGATATGGATTCTGCATCCCCTCGCCACACCACGAGGATATCATCGATGTAGCACTTCCACCACCTGATGTGTGGAAAAAAAGGATTGTTGATGTTAAGGACATGCTCTTGCTCAAAGGTGTGGACGTATAGGTTCGCCAAGCTGGGAGCAAAAATGCTCCCCATGCTGGTACCCGACACCTGAAGGTAGATGGTGTTCTCGAACTTAAAAAAGTTCTCCTTCATCGCTATTCTAGCAAGTGCCATGATGAAAGAAACTGGTGTAATGGAATCCGGAAGCGCCGGAGGGACTCGGCAGTGGTTACTCACCTCACGGAGTATCCATGACGGACACGTGATCTTTGACACGCCGTCCTATTGATGCTTGATGGTACGACTACCATAGTCAAGCATAAGGTCTTCACAAAAATATGGAGGATTGAGAATTGAGACCCAACTACGCACCCTGACGAAGTTGCCAATGACAAGGCAATGAAACATGTCGGTCCAGTTACATTGAATCAATGGTATTAATTTAACCATTTTTAATAGTGTAGTTTGGCAGCATCAGAATAAAATCGACTCAGCTAGCCAAACTGCACTCGTTTTATATTTGTTGGTTGTTGGGTGTAGGCACTTGGCATTCTTTTTCATACACTTTTTCTTTCCTACGAGGTTTTGCATTTGTACACTCCTCATTTGTCTCTATCTTTCTCTTCTGTGCACTTCTTTCTTGCACATGTTTCATCCTCTCAGCAAGGGAAGTAACCGATGATGAGAAGTGGGTATACCGGTGATTAACAAACCGGGAACCCCCTCGGGTGTTACGTCCGTGAGGCACTTCCCTTGCTTTCTCACATTTGTCTTTGTGGGTGTAGCTGTACACAGTTATTATTGTCTACGTTTAAAGGCATGGTCGGACCTGTAACATTGAAGTGACTAGTTTGTCCTTGGTGAGTCAATAGGAGGTATGGCCCCAGTAGTTACAGGGCTTTGTAACTCTAACCTTGCAGGCTGATTAGGGCTTCTTGTTTCAGATTTGTTGAGTGGGGGGCTGCCCTACATTGCCTTCTTTCCCCCTGTCATCCCTGTGTGATTGATAGTAATGGAATCCATGTCAGTATTCTCCAGGATGGACGTAATGGTTTTGCTTGGCTGCAGTAGCATTGACTTAAGAGAACAGAGGCCCTGAAGAATACCTAGGGAGGTTATTCCCCCATTATGGTAGAAACATGTTGGCTCCTTTGCAGATATTTGTTTGAACTGCATATTCTTGCGCTGTTCCGGTTTTAAACTCAAAAGAGACCAACATTTATTAAAGTTTGTTTGTTGTTGGTTCTCTATTCCTTTTTAATCACTTCCTCGTAATAACTTCACTTTGCACTGCACGTTACCATTGAGTGATCATACATATGGTTTACTTGTGATCGTGGGCAAATACCCCATCCTACTTGGTGAGTGCTGGCTCTGTCTCAATACCCTAGAGATGTCCTACCCTCACCTTGGGATGACCACATGATAAAACGATCACTTCCAAGATTTTGATGGGAATCCATCTCTGGATTGTGGGTCTCGCCTACTTTCGCTGGCGACCATGTGTGTTGATGGCTATTAGATACAATTAAGACTGTTAAGTTGTGAACGCATACCATGGTGATGCTCTAGTCTTATGAATAATTTGAGTACCGTTTGGACTCTGGTGCAGACCCCTGGGTTTATTTAGTGATGAAATTTGTGTATTTGGGGATATTAACCTGGGCTCGGTCTTAAAACTTCCCTTACACCCTATTCTCATTGTGTGCGGCTAGTTAATTTGCAAATGGCCAATTCTGCAAATTCAGCCATTTGAGAATGAAAAAAAGCTTTGTACTTCTGTCTCTTAGTTCTTAAGAGAAGGGAGGAGTTTTCGGAAAATGAAAAAGCTGAGAAATACTCTTGGGAGTATTGGAAAGGCAGTAGGTAAAATAATTTAAATATTCAATGGAAGCCTCACACATCTTTAGTTGCTCAAACCTGGAGACAAATGGGAGGAAATTTTATAGAGAGCATTACGTTCATTCCCTCAGAGCAGTCAGTGGCTTTTGTACAAGAGGCATATGTGTTTCAGCTGAGGTATATCAGCCTCAACAACAGATATGTGACATTATTCTTGGTATGCTTCTTCCTTCCTCTGCCTCTCCTCGAACCCTTTTCATTGAATTAAATTGAATGGATTCCATTTATTGGGCAAAAAATAAGAGGCATATTATTATATCAAATATGATACTTTTTTATCCAAAAAAGGAAATTTCTGCCAAGCCATATTGCTCTATTCAGATATTCTACAGTAGGTCTAGAACTCTGAACAACACTTGCTTATGGCAAGTTGTGCCAATGAAGCTTCCTTGCTGATGGATTTTCTGAAGGACAATAACTATTCACTACTGCCATACTTTGCCGCCTATTTATTGTCTTACCTACCGGTTTGTTTCATCTACCCTCTACTTCTACTTGAGCACTGTGTCTACAAAAAAAAACATTGACTCCATTCCCAGCATCCACGGATGCTTTCCCAACAGTAACCTCAAACCCTTTATTTCTACAGAACTGTTGCACACATCACAAAAAAGTGTTTAATTTTGAAGAACTCAAAATGATGAAATAGGTTATATGCAATGCCACAAATTCTCAATTTCTTTAAGTGAGGTCATTGGTAATGTTCACCCATCAAGAGAAAAGACATAGAGCACACTAGTTGATTTCTTGGTGCTGCTGCGGAACGGGCTGATTCCTTGCCAGTGCCAAACTCCTGCCGATCTTGACTGCCTACATTCTGCCCACGTCTCGTGGCCCCCGCTTCGCGGGAGCCGCTCGAGAACACCGGACCAACCAAGGACTTGCCACAACAGCGAGAGGAGCCTAGCAGTGACGCGCTAACCCCTGCGGGACTGCGAGGACCAGCGGGCGTTGCGGCTGGAGACTCGCCACAGCTGGTCATCTTCCCGCCCACCTCCCGTTTTAAACAGACTGTGCCAGACGCGCAAGCGGGACGCGCGCGGGGCAAAGCGCGGAGCGAAGCCCGGGCAAAGGGCGGGCCGTTTGAGGCCGTTCGAGGACCGGAGAGACCCCTGGCCGGCCCAGTACTACCAACTTACTTACAACGGACTTCACCCACCGGGAATCTATGATGACCACCAGGGAAACGCAAAGCAAATCTGCATTGGCCGCAGCTGGAGTTCCCAAAGGTACTATTGACAATTATTTTGTTAAAGCCGGCTCACTGCTGATAGATGAAATCTCTGTGCTAGAACGGCGCATCTCCCAAGAGATCGATTGGGTGAGGAGATCATCAATGGGGCCAATGGCTCTGGCTAAAACACCGGAAGAAAGGCCAGAACCTAACAGCAATATTCAGATGGGCTCACAGTCAACCCACTATGCCTCGAACCCAGATCTTACTATGGAGGGCTCTAAGGATCTAGAGCACATGAGTCTCATGATCCTATCCACGACCCGCACATCGTCCGCTCCACCCCCAGCCTCCAGCAAGGATTTGACTGCCCCTTGCATTATCGTGAACACCCCAGAACTACAGAGGGGGGCAAGGGAGGGAGCAATACAAAAAAAGAAGAAAGGGGGGCAAACCAAAGGTGGCAGTAAGTTAAAATCATCTGAGCTTAAACTTGTTGGTGATGTTGGTGACGCTGGAACCCTCGGGGATAATACTCCGGGACAACCACCCATGAATATTAGGAATACTCAAAAAACATCCTCTCGACCCATAGAACAACCCCTCCTACAAGGTGATATTTCTATAAACTCTGCAAATGAGGACATTACCCTTGCAGATATAGGCTCACTTATTAGGTCACTTTTAAGCCCCCTTGAAGCCCGACTGATAAAGATCGAAGCAAGGCTGGTCAATATCGAGAAATCTACAGTCCAGCTTGCAGACAGTCTTAAGTCAGAAACCAAGGGCACCAAATTAGGGTCAAATAGTATGCCCAAAAAGAGCTTAGAGCACACAGTCCCGACGTAGAAAAATGATCCCCCAACCGCGCAAAATATAAAATCCATTCCCAAACAAAATAAGACGACACAAGCAAAATCATACCACCTACACAAATTCAAACACCAATTCCTATGACCTCAAACACAACTAGCAAACCCACACACAAGCCTGATCCCCCAGATAGAGTCAAGAATGTCACGCGGCCCCCAGACAACACCCAGACTAACACCTGGAAACATAAAAACCCGTAAGCTTACCACCGGAAGCATCCCCCTATACAGTGATTCTGGCGGGAGCGCCTGAACTATCTCCCAATTCTATTGAGACGATAGCCTCGCTCAAAAATAAAGTCATCAACTGGCTGTCTATATACAGACCCCTCCCACAAGGAACAACTAGCGATGTATCCATGGTGAGACGCGTCGCTTGGGTGGGCAACCTGAGAAAGACAATCAGGGGTGATTGCATCGTGGTTAGCTTCAGGGATCCAAGGACAGCCTTGTATATCTGTAGCTGGGCCCCTGACGACCATGGGAACTTAATCCAGGCTCTCCCCCTCTCGTTCTTCTACCCTTCAAGCATCTATCTGGCAGAAGATCCTAGATGGGGCCATCATCAGGAGTTACTGGGAGAGTGGGAAAGCAACAGTGTAGGGAGAAGGGAGCCCTATTATCGTAGGAATATGCTCCCTGAATACCTACCGTTACATGATGAGGGGGAGGGGTGGGAGTACACCACCAGAAGGAGAGGGGGATGGGGTGGCAGACCCAGAGGAGTCCCTGGTCCACATAGATTGCATCACCCAGCCTATCTTCCAACCTCAAATAGGTACAGTACCCTGGAAATGGTTGACTGACTGGCTGATTCCAATATAAGGGTAGTGGACCACCACACTACAGTATATTCTGCAGAAGATAGACCTATCACCGGAGGCCAATCTGGGTCACAAATAGAAATCAAAATCACCCCTTACATTCTAAATTATTCCCAAGAAAATGCTAGCAGCATACCTGCTATAAGGGACAATATTACTTACTTAGAGACCGAACAAGGAGAACTCCCACAAACCTCAATGGTAAAAGCTATCCTCGTCCCCACAGAGAACACTCTGTATAATACAGAGCAACCACCCCTAAGACCTGCTACGCTTAACATAATTTCATGGAACATAGCAGGCATTGGCAACAAAATTGAATGTCCCGATTGGCTGTCGCTTATCAGCTCAAAAGGAATCTGCCTCTTCCAGGAAACCTGGGCACGAGAGGAGTTCACATGCCCAGGTTTTGAAGTTTTTTCTAAAAAGGCAAAGTGGGGCAGTAAGGGACGTCCGTCAGGAGGGTTGGCAACTTTGATCGCCTCCAACCTGGGTTGTAAGGCTAGGTGTCTAGCTGTGGACTCTGAGGATATTCTACCTGTCCTCCTAGAATGGCCAAATCTGGTTAAGTTACTAGTCATAAACGTCTATTCGAGACCCGTGCCTATATCTGGGGAATCGAAAACAATTGAGGACCTCTCAACCTTTCTGAGCGATATTCCAAGGGATCTTCCACAGTTGGTAGCAGGAGACCTCAATTCTCACTATGAGCCACTTCCTGGATTGCTGCAAGGACCCTCCCTAGAAGAGGATGCCAGTTGCCTGATACCAGACACGGTGGCTCCTCCACCAAGAGCCTGGACACCCCTTGCATTACAAATTACAGCTTTGACCCTCAATTACGGTCTACGCGCTTGCAACGGGCGTACAAAATCAGACAACCCCTGCAAATGTACATTCAACAAACCAGGTAGCGAATCCAGACTAGATTACATTCTAGCCAAAATATCAAACTGGACACGAATAATTGATTTTAGGGTACAACCCAGAGAGGATAGCAATCACAATACCCTCATACTTGAATATGCCATCCCTGGTACAGATAACACGGAATGGATAACGGAAATGGGACCACTGGGCTAATCCTAGAGAACAACAGGAGGAGAGTGAGGTGGGGGAAGCTGGCAACAAATGACGCAAAAATATCCAGGCTTTATGCCAGAATCACCCCAGTCCTTGAAAGGGCATTTGGTCTCTCCGACAAACTAGAAGACAGAGGAAATATAGAACTACTGGGTCAAACGCCTAAAGACCTAATAAATACACTACAGTTAGACCTATTCTCAGAAGCACCATCAAAAAGCAGTAAGCTAAACAAAAAATCCTGGTATAACACCGCATGCCGGGAATCCAAACGGTAACTTTTATCTGTAATTAAGGCTCATGGATGCCGTGAGATAATACAAGGCAAAAGACGGGCATATAGGAAACTGCTGGCAAATGCCAAAGCCGAATGGGACCAAAAGCATTGGGAAGACCTATCTGAGGCACTAGCCAATAAAGATTCTCGTAAATTTTGGCGAGTGGTTAACCACGGGTCAGAGGATCTCCCCTCGGCTATTGGACCTAACATTGCCCCTGCCCTATGGCAGGAACACTATCAATCCCTATACTCAACTGAGGATACGCCTCATACCAATCCTAACAGTACTGCCATGACTGGTCAAGTGGGTGAACCATTCATATTAAAAGAAGTTTGTGCCGCAATTGCGGGGCTGGCAGGAGCACCGGGGTTGGATGGGGTCCCTGGAGACCTGTACAAACAGGAACCAGAGATATGGGCACCATATCTACTGCTGATATTTAATGCGGTCCTTGGGGGTATGGAGGTTCCAGATACTTGGCTGGGCGCAGAGGTGGTCCCTATATTTAAAAAGGGATCCCCTCTGCTCCCAGCCAACTATCGCCCCATAAGCCTCATTGATGTCTCGCAAAAGCTCTTTGGCAGACTAATCCTGAATCGCTTGCAGAATTGGCTGGAGGAAACGGACACCCTCAGCCCATACCATGCTGGATTCAGGAGGGGTGTCTCCACAATTGACCAAGTATTCAGATTAAATCTTATATATTGGAGAAGGGAACTTATCGAGGGCGGCACCTTATATACGGTCTTTGTGGACCTGCTTGCCACCTTCGACCTAGTGCCAAGAGCAAAATTGTGGGAGGTAATGATAGAACTGGGCGTCCCGAAAGACATCCTCGCGATTTTGTTTAAATTACACCACAACAACTTCGCAAGGGTCAGATGTGGGAGAAGCGGGAAACTAACTGAAAGATTCCCCGTTCGCAGAGGGGTGAGGCAGGGTTGTGTGCTTGCACCGACCCTGTTCTGCCTCTTTGTGAACGGGGTAATCTCACACTTGACCGGGATCGCCAACACCGACCCCCCAAAATTGACCGGCAGCAGGGTGCCCGCCATTATGTTTGCGGACGACACCCTGCTGCTATCTAAAACCCCAATGGGCATACAGAGGGTGCTAGATGGCTTCCAGGACTTCTGCACAGAAAGGGGCCTCGAAATAAACCCCCAAAAAACTACATTCTGGATTATGAATCCTAAGTCCCAAAAGCACCTAAATCCCTTACTTGGTTCAGTGCGGCTGGAAAGGGTATATACTATTGAGTATTTGGGGCTAACGTTAAATGAAAATTTAACATGGGGGGCCCACCGGATAAAAGCCACTATGAGGTTAGCTCAGAAGGCGGGGGGCATCATGAGAATTGCGTCAAAATCAACTTTTCGCCCTTTGTCCCCCGCTATCCAAATCTATAAAATGCAGGCTCGGCGTGGTGCTACCTACGGGGGAGAGATGTGGGGTCACACGTCATCTTTCAATCTACAGGTGACGGAAAACAAATTCATAAGACAACTCACTGCCCAACCAATAAGTACCCCACTCCTGCCCTTGAGATTGGATCTGGCTCTGAGGCCCATTACAGAAGAACTAGGGCTAAAGCCCCTAACATTTTGGCGCCGCATTTGGAGCAGTCAGGACCTCACTTCCTATCGATGTGAGTTGCAGGAACTTCTAACCCTACCTAACGCCGCCAAGATACCTTGGCTAAATTACATAAAGACAACATGCGAGACCCTCGGATTAACAGAACTGTGGTTACACCCAGAAAGCACAAGTACCAGGATTCCAAGGAAAGCACTCTCCAGAGTTTACTACGAAAAAATGCTTACCCGAGTCCTGGCAACTGTCCGAGAGGGCTCCCTGACGCACTCCTTCATCATAATTAAAGACTTATACAACTTTGAAAGCGTGTTGGATGGCATGGCTCCTGCTCTAACAAGGAAGCTCTTCTTGCAATGGAGGTATGGGACTCTCCCACTAAAGACCTTCACTAAAGCGTGGGCGGGACAGTTGCCCACCGAGCTGTGTCCTGCTTGTGCTCAAACTACAGAAAGCGAAGTCCATGTTATTTTCTTCTGCCCAGCCTACCTCAAAAGCAGACGATACTGGTTGGCCCCACTACTGAGAAACCTGGGATTCAGAACTTTCCTTCCTGCATTTAGAGTTTTAAAAACAGACCTATCCCCGTCAACGGTGGTTGCCCTGGCTAAATTTTTAACAGCAATGTGGTATGCCAGAACCCGATATGTAAAGATGGCAGGGGACCACTGAAAACTTGTTGTTTTGATACACTGCAACTTCTGTTTTAATAGTCTTTTTAAATTTTTAATGATGATTAATTGTTGTACATCTTTTATGATCAAACGATCGAAATAAAGATTTGAAATTGAAATTGAATTGATTTCTTGTGATTGTTCACAAACCAACAGAACCAATGGAGAGATTAGAAAACAAATCTCTCTAATGGTTCTGTTGCTTTAAACTTCATGGGCCATCTGGTTGGGGGAGCACCTGCTACCAATGTCAACGCATTTTCCCAGTTGCATTTTTTTCCTGCAACCAGCATTTAGTTTCAACTTTGTTTTTCTGATGGTCTAGAGTCAATTAGATTTTGACATCTTTAAGTGCCTCACCTAGGTTTGAAATATCATGTCTCGGCTATTTCTCCTACCAAGAACGCTTCCCCACAGTACTTACTTAGGAGAAAACATCTCTATCTCTTTGTTAAAATTGTCAAGTGGGGTCCAACAAGACTGAATAGCACTTCGTTCCATTTATATTTGCCCCCAATAATCTTAAATTGTCATCTAAAGGTTGTTTTTGTTCTAATTGTGTGCTCATACCACTGAGTTATAAAGCAAAGTAACTAATATATCTATTCAGTACCAGGCAATTCACATGGCACAGCATTGAGCCCCACTTGCTCCTTTCCCAGAGTCTCACAAAGCCTTTCTACCCATTATGGGAGAAGCAAATTGTGGGAATTCCCTACAAATGCCAAAACTATGCCTACAAAAATGCCAATTTCCTGTCGTTTTCTACATATGGTGGATTCAGTATTTGTGCCTCTGGTCTGCTGGCACCCAGGGAACCCTACAAACATTGGGCATTTCTGAAAATGAGAGATTCGGTGAAATCCAGATTGGTGTGACTTACAAGAATTCCAGGATGTTTACTTTAGGTGTTAGCCATAGATCCTAATTTTGAAGGCATTCCAGACAAGAATTATAGCTAGAATCCACACAAAGCACACCACTCTGGGTTCCCCTAGTTATCAGCTTTTAGAAATGATTGGAAGCATGAGAACATCCCAACACGGTCTCCAAAAACGACAGCTAGTAAAGTTCAAAAAAAGGACTTCTTGAAGGGTTTTGGGTATTTATTCATGCAATAGACCCACCCACTAAAGTAGGGTACTGTTTGTATCAGCTGACGTGTGTGAATGCCAAGACTAGCAATTCCTACACAGATTCTGGAAATTTCCCTTCACAAAATTGACCAAGTCATTATATGACATTTCATTTTTATTATTGCCTGAAAATTGCTAGGCACATGAGAAACTCTTTAGCAATGCTTTTAATCCTGAAAGGTATTTCAAAATATAGCACCCAATGATCTAGGAGCCTGGTGTTGTGACACTGGCCAAGCCACCAAGGCTGTGAAGCGCTCCAAATCACATAGAGTTTCTGGGCAACATATAAATGGAATGAAGTGCTATTCAGTCTTGTTGGACCCCACTTGACAATTTTAACAAAGAGCTAGAGATGTTTTGGAAAGAAGCTGGAGAAAGAAATTTACCCCAGAGTCCAAAAACATCTATAAAGCCACATTGAAAAAATATCATGCTCTATGTAAGAAGGCACGAGCTGACTATGTGTCCTCTACTATTCTGGGGGCAAAAAACTGTCCCCGTACTTTATTTTCTATGGTTAAGAAGTTAGCAGGTTCAGAGACTCAACCTAGTCCACCTGTTCTTGATGAACCACACTGTGACTCTCTTGCTAACTAATTTATAAATAAAGTTAAACAAATTCATCAGACATTAGGTGGAGTGTGTGTGTCAGCTTGATAGTGAGCGGGTTCATACTATGGTAGAAGACTCTCGGTTAAAATTGGAGCAGTGGTCTTTATTGGACACTGATGCCTTTAAAAATATTTTAGCGAGCATTAAATCAGGCTTGCCATGTGACTTGATTCCTTCCACAGTACTTCTACAGATGGAAGAACCCGCTTTTAGGGTGGTCATGGAGCTCCTAAATGCTTCTCTTAAGGAGGCAGTAATGCCAATGGCTTGGAAACACGCTATGGTCCTGCCATTGTTAAAAAAGCCAAATGCAGATCCGGCCATGCCTGCTAATTTCAGGCCTATCTCCCTGCTCCCAACTATCTCTAAAGTTTTGGAGAAGCATGTGAATGGCCAATTAGCCACATTCGTGGAATCTTCCCAATTTTTGCATACATCACAATCAGGTTTTAGGCCAGGGTTTTCTACCGAGACCACATTGCTGGGCGTCACTGATGTGCTACGTCAGTGCCTGGATGATGGTAATACAGTGGCTCTTTTATTTTTAGATCTAAGTGCCGCCTTTGATACGGTTTTACACACCGTATTAATAAAATCTTTACAGGCACTGGTTCGGGGCATGGCTATCGGAGTGTACCTTCCAGGTGTTCTCTTCTAGGGCCACTTCAAAGTCCTTTACATCCCAGTAGGGAGTACCTCAGGGCTCTATTTTGAGCCCTCTCGTCTTTAACATTTATGTGCAGCCCTTAGCAGTGATCACTGAAGCGGCAGGGCTTACACTGTTTTCATACGCCGATGATACTCAAATCATCTTTTCTTTGTCGGCTGATAGGAAACAGGACCCGTCTAATCTGCAATTGGGCTTGCGAAACATTGCAGCATGGAATGGATGCAGCTCAATTTGCTCAAGTTGAACGGGGACAAGACTGAAGTGCTTATCTTCGGAAAAAATTCTGAACATTGGGACCCTCAACATTGGCCTGACGAAATGGGGCCCTTACCCAAGCGCTCCTCTCAGGTACGCAATCTAGGCGTTATTATTGACAATAAATTGTCAATGAAACAACAGGCAGTACAAATTGCAGCCACCGGTTTTACCATCTTAAAATGGCTAAGAAAAATATTCTGGATGCTCCCTGTCAATCAATCAGGAGTTTGTTAAAGCGCGACTACTCACCCGTAAGGGTCTCAAGGCACTAGGGGTGGGGGGGCTGGGGAGGTGCAGGTTCCATTCCATCAAGGAGGGGGTCTGTCGAAGAGCCAGGTTTTGAGGTTTCTTGCGAAGATGGGGAGCGATGTTGTCTGTCTGAGGTGGAGCGGAAGGGCGTTCCATGCTTTGGCCGCGAGGAAGGAGAAGGAGCGGCCTCCCGATCTGGTCTTTCTGGTGCGGGGGACCACGGCGTAGGAAAGCTGGGCTGATTGAAGGGTCCTTTGGGGTGCGTGGAATTTGAGTCGGCTGTTCAGGTATGCTGGTCCGGTGCCGTGGAGGGCCTTGTGTGCGTGGGTGAGCATCTTAAAGGTGATTCTCGCCTCGACGGGGAGCCAGTGGAGTGTGCGCAGGTGCTGGGAGATGTGGCTGTGTTTTGGCAGGTTGAGGACCAGTCTTGCGGCGGCGTTCTGGATGTTCTGTAGCTTGCGGATGAGGTTTTTGTTTATTCCGGCGTAGAGTGCGTTGCCGTAGTCAAGTCTGTTGGTGACCAGGGCGTGAGTGACTGTCTTTCGGTGTTCGAGGGGGATCCATTTGAAGGTCTTACGAAGGAGGCGGAGGGTGTGGAAGCAGGAAGATGAGACAGAGTTGATCTGGCGGTCCATTTTGAGCTCGGAGTCCAGGATGATTCCCAGGTTGCGTGCGTGCGTGGTCTGTGGGGGTTGGCGGGTTTCCGAGGGCGGTGGGCCACCAGGTGTCGCTCCAGGCGTCGGGGTTTGGGCCCATGATGAGTACTTCTGTTTTGTTGGTGTTTAGTTGAAGGCAGCTGTTTTTCATCCATTTGGCGACGGCTTCCATGCCTTCTCGAAAGTTGCGTCTGGCGGTGTTGGGCTCGTTGGATAGTGAGAGGATGAGCTGGGTGTCGTCTGCATATGACACGATGTTGAGTCCGTAGGTTCTGACGATGGGGGCAAGTGGAGCCATGTAGACGTTGAAGAGCGTCGGGCTGGGGGAGGAGCCCTGGGGGACTCCGCAGGTGATCGGTGTGGGGTCCGAGAGGAAAGGGGGGAGTCTGACCCGCTGCGTCCTGCCGGAGAGGAAGGAGCAGATCCAGTCGAGGGCCTTGTCCTGGATTCCTGCATCGTAGAGTCTGCGTATTAGGGTGCGGTGGGAGACTGTGTCGAACGCCGCTGATAGGTCGAGGAGGATGAGGGCTACTGTTTCTCCTTTGTCCAGTAAGGTGCGGATGTCGTCTGTTGCGGCGAGGAGGGCGGTTTCCGTACTGTGGTTTTTTCTGAAGCCGAATTGGGAGGAGTCGAGGATGTTGTGTTCTTCAATGAATGTGGCGAGTTGGCTGTTGATGGCTTTCTCGATGACTTTCGCTGGGAACGGGAGCAGGGAGATGGGTCTGTAGTTTTTGAGGTCGGTGGGGTCCGCTGAGGGTTTCTTTAGGAGGGGGTTGACCTCGGCGTGTTTCCAGTCGTCGGGGAACGAGGCGGTCGCCAGGGAGCGGTTGATGGTTTGGGGGAGCATGGGTGCGATGGTGTTGGCGGCTCTGTTGAAGATGTGGTGGGGGCAGGGGTCCGTGGGGGCCCCTGAGTGGATTGACTTCATTGTCTTCAGTGTGTCTTCGGTGGTGAGGGCTGTCCAGTCATCAATCGCTGGTTTCCGGGTGTCGGGGGTGGTTGGTGAGGGTTTAGTGTGTTGGTTGTCTTCGTCGAAGTTGTCGTAGATGCTCTTGATTTTGTGGTGGAAAAAGATGCTGAGTTTGTCGCAGAGGTCTTGTGAGGGAGGGATGTCGGTAGACTCGCTGGTGGGTTGGGCGAACTCCTTGATGATGCTGAAGAGTTCCTTGCTGTTGTGTGCGTGGGTGGAGATTCTGTCTTCAATCGCTTTTTTCCTCGTTTCTCTGATGAGTTGATGGTGGGCGTTGGTGGCGGCTCTGAAGTTGTTGTGGCCTTCTTTGGATTTGGTGTTTCTCCAGGCCTTTTCAAGGCGGCGGCATGTGCGCCTGGACTCTCGAAGTTCGGTGGTAAACCATCTGGCTTTCTTGGCACGGGTATTGTTTTCCGAGATCCATCTATGCAGGGTTCGGGCTGCGGTGTTGGGGTCGTCGTTTTCCGCGATGGTTGGGGTGGAGTTGTTTAGTGAGGAGGTGAGCTGGTCATCGGTGATTTTGGTCCAGTTTCTTTGTGGAAGCAGGTGCTGGTGTCTGTGGATGGTGGGTGTTCTGAAGGTGAAGTGGACGCAACGATGGTCGGTCCATGGGAGTTTGGTGGTGTGGCTGAAGGTGATGGAGTTTCCTGTAGTGAAGAGGGGGTCGAGGGTGTGTCCTGCTGAGTGCGTGGGCTCGGTCACGATCTGGCGGAGTCCAATGTTGTGGAGGTTGTCCAGGAGGGATGTGGTGTTGGGGTCCAGTTGATTGTCGAGGTGGAAGTTGAGGTCTCCCAGCAGGGTGTAGTTGGTGGATGCGATGGCCTGCGGGGAGATAATGTCCGTGATGGAGTTGGCGAAGGGTCCGCGGGGTCCAGGGGGTCGGTAGATGAGGGTTCCTCGGAGGGTGGCGGTGGGGCTGGCCAGTATCTTGAAGTGAAGGTGTTCCATCAGTTCTGTGGACACCAAAAAGACGGTGGTCCAGGCACTTGTAACATCTCGCCTAGATTACGGCAACATCCTTTTTTTGGGGTCTAACAGAGATGTACTTCGCAAGCTACGGGGGGTGCAAAATTCTGCAGCCCAATTGCTCTGTGGACGTCCCAGAATGTCCAACATGGGTAAGGCTCTGAGAGAACTACATTGGCTTAAAGTAGAACATCGTATAAAATTTAAGGCCCTGTGTTACATGTTCAGAATTAAGATAGGTTCTGCTCCTAAATACTTACAAGATCTGGTACGCCCTTACCATCCCTCTCGACTACTTCGCTCTTCTGCGGATGAGCTTTTTGTGATTCCTAGGATTAAGATGTCGAGAATGGGTGGTCATTTCTTCTCTCTACTGGGACCCACCATGTGGAATTCCTTGCCTGCTGCAATGACGAGGGAGAAGTTGCTTCCCAACTTTCGTAAACAATTAAAAACTTGGTTTTTTATTCAATATTGCTAATGCTAGATCACTGTTGTTCTTCTGTTGGCTTGCGCTGGGAAACCCCTGTTGGGTAGCTGTACGCATTATAAAAATAAATTAACATAACATAACATAACATATCAGAGACAACTGCCTCCAACAAAACTGAAGTACTGATTTTCAGGAAGAACACCTCCGAATGGGACCACAGCTGGTCTTAATCTTGTAGGTTACAACTAGAATGTTTCTGCTTTAGAATGGTTCATTGCTACTCAGTGGAATTCTGAATAGCAACTAGTTTAGACTGTAGGCCTCTTGTGGGAACTCAAAGTGAAGCTAATGTACATGAATCTTTAGCAACTAAGTTGACACTTGTAGATAGCACCTTGCCTACTTTGTACATTCACAGTAGGAAGGATTTAAAATCACCATGGATTATTACATGTGTTTTTGTGTTTATTATGTATGTGTTCCTAGTTAGAAGAGAAGTGTGCTGCCCAGACTGGTCCAGGCTATCTTCTGCGACCATGCCTATTCGCTGTGAGCAACTGTTGATGGTGATTTCTGTCACCTTCTACTTTGTAGGTGTCTATTTTCCTTTTAATGGTTATGGCCACTACCATGACTTTTTCTCAGGTAGACGTTGAACAGATGTTACTGGGACTGTTTGCTGATGCTGTTTGAGAGAAGAGAAGAGATTCGATGAGTTTCCTGAACTACTCTTCATGAGAAGTTTGACTTCAATCTGATTCTACTTCAATGCTCCTTTCAATCTTGATCTTTCGCAAAAGGACTCTTTGTGGGTTCTGGTAGGTTAGGATTCTCTTAGAGTAGACTAGGGACTTAAATTCCTTTATGGAGCATGCTGTAATTTTCTTGATTGACTCTAACCATGATTTATTGATATTGCTGTAAACAGACGTATCTGTTTTACTAATTTGAATAAAGAGACCAAAACCATATACTAAACTCTTATCGATAAATAAAGGTTTTCAAACTGATCCACAAACCTTGAACTAAATGACTAAATTGATGATGTCTATTGAAATGATTTTGATTGATGCTCCATTCTAAAATGGTAGCAACGATCCATTACACATGAGCAGATTTCCGTGGGGAGCTGGAGACCTCTATTGTAAGTTAGGGGTTGAACTGATTAACTTAAAACCTTTTTGCACCTTCAATATTCCACAAAATTAGAAAAAACTATCTTTAGGAGAAATGTAAGATAATTGGGAGCAAAAATGAATGTTATCTAGTGCTCTTATATCTAGTTGGACCCCTGAAAAAACGACAAATCAAACTAGGCAGCAAGAAGGCCTCCTGGTTCAACGATGATCTTAAGAAATCCAAGAAACTCTGTCGCTCCCTTGAGAAGGCCTGGAAAAAAGACCCAACCACCAGCACCAAGGACGCCTTCAAAAACGCCACCCGCATACACCACCAACTGATCCGGAATGCCAAGAAAGCCGCTTTCAAGGACCGACTAGATAACAACGCCCACAACAGCAAGGAATTATTCAACATCGTCAAGGAATTTACCAACCCCTCAGCCAACTCCAACAACATCACCCCCTCTCAAGCCCTCTGCGACTCCCTAGCCTCATTCTTCCACAACAAAATTGCAGACATCCACAACAGCTTCGACAACCGACCCGAAGACCAACCCACCCAACCCCCTGCAGGACCCCCACTCCCCTTGAACATCCTCAATGACTGGAAGCCAATCTCCACTGAGGACACCATCCGTCTGATGAACTCTATCCACTCAGGATCCCCCACAGACCCATGCCCTCACCACATCTTTAACAAAGCAGACTCCACTATAGCACCGCACCTCCGAGACGTCATCAACTGCTCCCTCAACTCCGCAACCTTCCCGGAAAGCTGGAAACATGCCGAACTCAGCGCCCTCCTGAAGAAACCCACAGCTGACCCCACCGAACTCAAAAACTACCGCCCTATCTCACTCCTTCCATTCCTGGCCAAAGTCATCGAGAAAGCGGTCAACAACCAGCTCGCCGCATTCCTCGAAACCAACAAATCCCTCGACTCCTCACAATCCGGCTTCCGAGCCAAGCACAGCACTGAAACCGCCCTCATTGCAGCAACAGACGACATTCGAACTCTACTGGACAATGGAGACACAGTCGCCCTCATCCTCCTCGACCTCTCCGCAGCCTTCGACACGGTCTGTCATAGCACCCTTTTACAACGCCTCAGAAACGTCGGAATCCAAGGAAAAGCACTGGAATGGATCACCTCGTTCCTCACCGGAAGAACCCAGAGAGTCCGCCTTCCACCATTCAAGTCAGAGGCCACTGAAGTCATCTGCGGCGTACCACAAGGATCTTCACTCAGCCCCACCCTCTTCAACGTATACATGAGCCCCCTCGCGGTCATCGCACGCCAACACAACCTAAACATCATCTCCTACGCCGATGACACTCAACTGATCCTATCTCTCACCAGAGACCCTAACACTGCCAAAACCAACCTGCATGAAGGAATGAAAGAAGTAGCCGACTGGATGAAGCACAGCCGTCTGAAACTGAACTCAGACAAAACAGAAGTCCTCATCCTAGGCACCTCCCCCTCCGCCTGGGATGACTCTTGGTGGCCAGAGGCCCTTGGAAAAGCACCCACCCCGACGGACCACGCACGGAACCTGGGCGTCATCCTGGATTCCTCACTCTCGATGAACAGACAAGTCAATGCCGTTTCTTCATCTTGCTTCAACATTCTTCGCATGCTCAAAAAAACATTTCGTTGGATCCCCACCGAAACTAGAAAAACGGTCACCAATGCTCTGGTCACGAGCCGACTGGACTACGGAAACACCCTCTACGCCGGTACCACCACAAAACTCCAGAAAAAACTCCAACGCATCCAGAACGCCTCAGCCAGGCTCATATTAGACATCCCGCGTAAAGAACACATCTCTGGTCACCTGAAAAACCTCCACTGGCTCCCCGTCAATAAGAGGATTACTTTCCGGCTCCTGACCCACGCACACAAAGCACTCTACGAAATCGGACCCGAATGCCTCAACACACGACTGTCCTTCTACACCCCCTCCCGCCAGCTACGATCCTCCAACCAAGCCCTTGCCACTGTACCTCGCATCAACAAAACCACCATGGGAGGTAGATCCTTCTCCTACCTGGCAGCTAAAACCTGGAACTCACTTCCCACTCACCTTCGCCTTACTCAGAACCACCTAGCATTCAGAAAGCAACTTAAAACGTGGATATTTGACAAGTAATTCCCCACCCTTCTTCAAGCGCCTTGAGACCCTCTGGGTATGTAGCGCGCTATATAAATTTATTGACTTGACTTGACTTGACTTGACACATGGCAGGTGTCACATAGTGATAGAAATGTTTCCTCTGTCATAATACATTAGGGAAGACACATAGGAGAGTAAATATTGAAACCGTTCTTTGTCCCCATGTTCCTAGTCCACAACTTCAGAGAGGTGAGCCAGGTTAGCATTAACATCCACATGGATCCCAGAGTTGGCGTTGGTAGGAATATCATCCCCAGCAAAAAATTGAAAACCTTTTGCTCCATAGTAATTTTTAACTCCAGACAGACAAAGAAGCAAAAGATTAATTATGTTATAAATGACTCAAGACATTCTCTTTTAATAGCTTGGAAAAGAATACCTGCATAATGACGGAATAATAGCATATTGAACTTAGTGGACCAAAAGACAAAATTATTTGATTGGGGGTTTACAGTCTAACTTTAAATTATGTGGACACCTTTGATAAAGAATGATGTAAAGAACCTAAACAAGGGGCACATTGTTTAAACTCCGACCAGCATCAAGTTCATGAGATGATTTTGTGGGTTTATGTGCCATCATGAAGAAGAAATACTTGCTGGATACAGTGGGGCAATCTCCAACAGGGTGGAGAGGATGAAGCAAAAAGAGCAGCAGTAAAGGGGGTTTACAAGGCAAGCAAAAACAATGGGACAAGCTAAATAAAAATGTGATATCAAGCACCAACGGGGTCAATCAATAAATCAAAGCATTTATATAGCGCACTACTCACCCAGAGGGTCTCCAGGCGCTAGGGGAGGGGGGTCCGCTACTGCTCGAACAGCCAGGTCTTGAGTTGCTTCCTGAAGGCGAGGTGGTCCTGGGTCAGGAGGAGGTGGGTCGGGAGGGAGTTCCATGTCTTGGCGGCGAGGTAGGAGAAGGACCGTCCCCCTGTGGTGGCTCTTCGGATGCGGGGGACGGCGGCGAGGGTGTGGCCGGTCGATCGAAGCTGGCGTTTGGGAGCGTAGAAGTTAAGGCGGCTGTAGAGGTATCCTGGGCCTTGGTTGTGTAGGGCTTTGTGTGCGTGGGTGAGGAGTCTGAAGGTGATTCTCTTGTTGACCGGGAGCCAGTGCAGGTCTCTCAGGTGTCCGGAGATGTGGCTGCGACGGGGGATGTCCAGGATGAGTCGTGCTGAGGCATTCTGGATCCGCTGGAGTCTCTTCTGGAGTTTGGCAGTGGTTCCGGCATAGAGGGAGTTGCCGTAGTCCAGACGGCTGGTGACGAGGGCCTGGGTGACCGTCTTCCTGGTCTCAGTGGAGATCCACCGGAAGATCTTACGTAGCATGCGCAGGATGTTGAAGCACGACGAGGAGACGGCGTTGACTTGTCTGGTCATGGAGAGGGAGGAGTCCAGGATGAAGCCCAGGTTGCATGCGTGGTCTGTTGGTTTGGGTGAGCTGCCTAGGGCGGGGGCCACCAGGAGTCGTCCCAGGCGGAGGGTGAGGATCCCAGGATGAGGACTTCCGTCTTGTCCGAGTTCAGTTTCAGGCGGCTGTTCTTCATCCATTCGGCTTCCTCTTTCATCCCTTCGTGAAGGTTGGCTCTGGCGGTGGGGGGGTCGTTGGTGAGGGAGAGGATCAGCTGGGTGTCGTCGGCGTAGGAGATGATGTTGAGGTTGTGCTAGCGTGCGATGTCTGTGAGGGGGCTCATGTAGATGTTGAAGAGGGTTGGACTGAGCGAGGAGCCTTGAGGAACGCCGCAGATGACTTCGGTGGCTTCAGATCTGAACGGGGGGAGGCGGACTCTCTGTGTCCTTCCAACGAGGAAGGAGATGATCCACTCCAGTGCCTTCTCCTGGATTCCGACGTTGCTGAGTCGCTGCACTAGTGTACGGTGGCAGACAGTGTCGAAGGCCGCGGAGAGGTCTAGGAGGATGAGGGCTGCTGTTTCTCCGTTGTCAAGCAGTGCTCGGATGTCATCGGTGGCTGCGATCAGGGCGGTCTCGGTGCTGTGGTTGGCCCGGAAGCCAGACTGCGAGAGGTTGAGGGATCCGTTCGTCTCGAGGAAGGCGGCCAGCTGCTTGTTGACGGTCTTCTCGATTACTTTTGCAGGGAACGGGAGCAGCGAGATGGGGCGGTAGTTCTTGAGGTCGGTGGGGTCTGCTGATGGCTTCTTTAGTAGAGCGCTGAGTTCGGCGTGCTTCCAGCTCTCCGGGAAGGTAGCGGTGTCGAAGGAGGTGTTGATGATGTCCCGCAGGTGGGGTGGGGTGCGATGACAGCGTCGGCCTTGTTGAAGACGTGGTGAGGGCAGGGGTCGGTCGGAGATCCGGAGTGGATGGAGTTCATCGTGCGGACGGTGTCTTTGGTGCTGATCGGTGTCCAGGCGCGAAGGGTGGTGGTGTGGGGTGGTGGTTCGGTCGTGGCGTGCGTCAGTTGAGGGCTGAAGCTGTTGTGTATGTCCGCGATCTTGTTGTGGAAGTAGGAGGTGAGGGAGTTGCAGAGGTCTTGCGAAGGGTTGATGTCGTTGTTTCTGGCGTTGGGGTTGGAGAGCTCTTTAACGATGTTGAAGAGTTCCTTGCTGTTGTGTGCGTTGTTGTCCAGTCGTTCCTTGAATGCAGTTTTCTTGGTGGCGTGGATGAGTTGGTGGTGTTTTCGGGTGGCGAGCTTGAGGGCAGTCATGTTGTCCGGTGGTGGGTCTCTGCGCCAGGTTCTCTCGAGGGCTCGGCAGTTCTTCTTGGAGCTCTTGAGTTCGTCGGTGAACCATGGGGCTTTCTTGCTACCGGGTCTGCAAGGCGGGGTCTTCAGGGGGCGAGGTCGTCTGCGCAGTCGCTGATCCACTTCGTGAGGTTTGTGGCCGCTTGGCTGGGGTTCGTTGCGCTGGTGGGTGGGTTCTTGCTCATGGAAGTCGCGAGCTGGTCGGCTGTGATCTTGTTCCAGCTTCTGCGTGCAACCTGTTGCTGGTGGTGGTGGATCGTGGTCCTTCTGAAGCTGAAGTGGACGCAGCTGTGGTCCGTCCAGTGGAGTCCGGTGGCGTGGCTGAAGGTGATGTCCTTGTTGGATGAGAAGACGGGGTCGAGTGTGTGTCCGGCGTAGTGGGTGGGGGTGGTCACCAGCTGCTTGAGTCCCAGGTTTGCGAGGTTGTCCAGCAGGGTGGTGGTGTTGCAGTCGTTGTTGTTCTCCAGGTGGAAGTTGAGGTCCCCGAGGAGGATGTAGTCAGCAGAGAGGAGGGCATGCGGGCTGATGAAGTCGGCAATGTCTTCGCTGAATTGTGTGCGTGGTCCCGGGGGTCTGTAGATGAGGGTGCCTCTGAGGGTGGTCTTGGTGTTGATGTGGACCTGGAAGTGCATTTGCTCGGCGGGTGCGAGGGTGTCGTCGGTGTTGGTCGTGATGCGGATGGTGTTCTTGTGGATGATGGCGATGCCTCCTCCGGTCTGGTTGATTCGGTCCTTCGGATGACCTTGTAGCCGTCTCGGATGGCGATGGCGATGTCGGGCGCTGAAGAGGCGTTCATCCAGGTTTCCGTGAGGAAGGCGACGTCTGGTGAAGTTGTATCGAGCAGGTTCCAGAGCTCGACGGCGTGTCTGTGGACGGAGCGGGTGTTGAGCAGGATGCATTTCAGGTGGCTGCTGCTGTTGCTCGTCTTGGTCTTGGTCGGTGCTGGAGTAGTGCAGGTCCGGATGCAGGTGAACTTGCAGGAGTGGCAGCAGAAGGGTCGGTGGGTGCGTCTCGGGTGGCTCGGTAGCAGCCCGGGAATCGGCCGGCGTTGAGTGCGTTGAGTTCAGTGGGGTCGTAGGTCCGGCGGGTGGGCTGGTTTCTGTGGGGGCCAGGGATCCTGGCGCTGGGCGCGGTCCAGGCACGGACGGGCGCAGACGGGCTTACCTTTGGCACACCTTCGGCGCTCAGTCGGCCTTCCCGCTGCGCGCGTCCGCTGCGCGTTCGCTCTGGGGGCGTCATAAGAAGGGGGACGGGAGGGCGGGTCAGCTGGGCAGCGGGAGCGGGACGGCCAATGGGCCGGTGGTGGGCGGGGCCTGCGGTGAGCAGCGGCGGGAAAACTGGCGAGCGGGCGGCTCAGCTGTGGCTGGGCCGCTCGGGGGGTAGGGGGGCGTCGGAAAATGCGGCAAAAGGCTGGCTTGGCAGGAGTAGGAGGAGCAAGGGGGATGACCCGGCCTGGTGAGAGGTGCAGCGGGGAAGGATGAGCCTTGTAGGGATGGTGGGTTACAAGGCAAGACACATCAAAGGAGCAAGCAACACAAAAAAGCAATATGACGCGACCACCGCTGACCACATCGTGCCACTTTTTTCTGGCAGAAGGGGGTGAAGGGATGTGCTAGCAACAGATAACGAGACAAGCAACATACAACAGGGGAAGCAACAAACAATACACAGGAAAACAACAGACAATGGGGCCATCAACAGACAATGGGGCACAGTAGAGACAATGGTGCAAGTCAAAAGCAACAGAGCAAACAATAACTCAGAGCGGGATATGGCCTCCAAATGAATGCATTGCTGCAAGATAATAAACAAAGGTTCCTCAGATGTGCGATGAGCAGTGGAAGGACTCACACTGGCCAATGAAGCTGCACTTGGCCATGATTCAGGGGAGGGACAAACATACAAAGAGGAAGTGAAACTGGCCTGCGCTAAGCAAAGAGAAGCAAATAAATGAGAGTGATAATTTACCCTACAAATATTATGCAATGGGAAGGCTCTTGTCCCCCTGTAAGTAAACACAATGTCTCTCAAGCAAAAGAGTATACGTTGTCTCAGGTGAGACCTAAATAGTGACTTTCCTGAATATAAGATATTGTGACAAAACTCTTGTCAAAGTTAAAACTGGTTTTAACATATGGATAGAGATATATTTGTCATGAAAATAACTCCACTAGGAAGTGAGGGTCAAAGGGAACATATTTAAAGACCTACAATAGATTGAATCCCCAAATCCTATACTCAATATCAACAAAGCAATCTGGTGGTCTATGATATCAAAAAAATGAAATTAAAGAAGAGAGGAAAAGAAAAACGTGGTTACTTACAGACAAGTTAAGTTCTAATTTAAGCAACCCTGTTCAGGGAAGATGAAAGAAGGATTTCCATCAACTGCCCTTCGTGACCAGTGTCATCATTTGGAATCCTAGCTTCCCTGTCACATCACCCCATTAACTCAGGGGATGATACAGTGATCTAGGATTGTGAACCAGAAAGCCAGAACACCTTACAAAACAGTGTTAGATGACTGAAAGCCTATAGTCCCAAGTACTCAGACTAAATCAAAAGATTGCAGTGCAGTATTAGTGAAAGAATTTAAAAAGGACATGGCAGTAAACCCAAAGTTTTTATTAATGTCCACTCCCATGCCTATTAACTTATGCAGGTGCGGCTTCCAAAAAATGTGCCGCAGGTCTTAGGTCAAGACCTGCGGCACATTTTTTGGAAGCTGCACCTGCATCATTTTAATAGGCATGGAAGTGGACATTAATAAAATCGTTTTGTAAGGTGTTCTGGCTTTCTGATTCACAATCCTAGATCAGGGTATCATCTCCTGAGTTAATGGGGTGATGTGACAGGGAAGCTAGGATTCCAAATGATGACACTGGCCATGAAGGGCAGTTGATGGAAATCCTTCTTTCATCTTCCCTGAACAGGGCTATATGTATCTCTCAGGTTGTTTAAATTAGAACTTAACTTGTCTGTAAGTAACCACGTTTTTCATTTCCTCTCTTATTTAATTTCATATTTTTGATATCATAGACCACCAGATAGCTTTGTTGATATAGAGAAATATTTGCCCATTTAATTTCAATGCTTTTAGATTTTTTCACAGTCTTAAAGTGTTCTGTAATCTATGATTGTTTTCCTATGAGTGTTGATGGAGCAGTTATTTTATAAGCTAATTGTAATGAAAGAAGTACGAAGACAGAGTCACCAAGATGCTGATATAAGCGCTACAGTGGGGAAGTGTTCAGGGATGGAGAAATGGCCCAGAAACTTCTCAAACTTTTTTAATGACCCTTGATGTAACTAGGGTGTCACTGAGGTGCACAGACCCACCCCCTCCCTGCACGGCATGCCCAATGCAAATATCTCTCTTCAATGTTTTAATCTAAAGAGCTGTAGCTGTAGAAATCGAGGGTTATACACTTCCACAGTAAGCCTTCTTTGAGTGCTTTTGTTCCATCTGAAGGTCAGACAAGCCGACATAACAGCCACTCACACATCAGGTGATGCTGGCCCAGCTGAGTGCATGGCTGTGCGTTGAAAATATGTGTATTCTTCAAATCCATTCTTCTGTAACACCCAAAGAACCACTACTCTCTTCACTTAAACAGATGAAGGCAGGGTCTAAGGGGCCAGCTAGCAGAGTATGCTGGTGGAATTGCTGTTCATTGTCTCATAGACGCGTAAAAGCACATAATAGGCACTACTCATACTATAAGTTAATGCTACTAAAAAGTAAGTGGGGCATAATGTCTGTCCAATCAATCAATCAACCAATAATGGCTGTTTATTTATGTCGCTGCGAATTTTGTGCAGGCAGTTTAATAGGCATCTATTCACTCCACCAAGGCTTTTATTCAGCATGTTAAGCTGATTTGAAAGGTTTTAGAAAGGAGGGTCTGTAGATGTCATATTGTGGAGCACTTTCTGTGTTGGAGGTGTTAGAAATGTGGATCTCTGGTTGGCAGTGTCTTGTACCTTGTCCCAGTAAGGACCCTTCCTTCTAATCAGGATAAGCAGATTACACACCCAAGATAACCCCTGCTCACCCTCTTGGAAGCTTGGTACCAGCAGTCAGGCTTATCATGTGTAAAGCATTTGTACGTAAGCACACACTAACACAGTAAAAACACTACAAATCGACACCACATCAGTTTAGGAAAATAACCAATCTTTATCTAAGTAAAACAAGACCAAAATGACATAAATCCAACCTACACAAATCAAGATGTCACATTAAAAAGGTTCAAAATTGTTCAGTCCATGGAAAACTATAGATGCATCCCTTTTATCACAAAGTAACTGGGATGCATCAAAATCAAGAGTTGAAAACAAGTCCTTGTGAGGTGAGGTGCATAAAAAGCTAAGCGATGCATGGGTTCCTTACTCCCATTGGAGGTGCTGCGTTGGTTCCTTACAACCAGGGAAGTTGGTAAGTTAGTTCCTTACTGCAGTGCAGAGGAGGTGATGTGTGGGTTTCTCACTATTAGGGGATGTGATGCGTTGGTCCCTTACTCTCGGGTGACGTGATGCGTCTGTTTCCAGACACACGACCTCGGTTCTTTACTGGTGGGCCACGTTGATGAAGAACTTGGCGCACTGGTGCAATGCTTCGAAAGTCTGGATGTGCTGGGTCGATGCAGCGGCAGTGTAACAGGCATTGTGCTGATTTTCGAGCCATGTGGCAGGTGAAGCATCAATTTAGTCCAGAAGTATTCTGATTTTGGGGTGTCAAAGGTCGAACTCATAGTTTCGATATCTGCCTTTAAAGTAGGCAAACTTCAAATGAAATTCTTTCGAGGGCCCAAGACCCTGCCTTTACATGGCCTGGCTTCCAACATACTACAAGGGGTATGGGCGCAATTTTGTGTGAGGACAGGCACAGCCCTATTCAGATGTCAGTCACAACTCCCTCACTACTCTAGCTCAGCAAGACCCATCAGCCTGGTAATAGGCAATCAAAATATGCTGGGAACACCTCAGATCCCTTTGTGTGACTGTCTAGAGTGGATGCACAAACAGCCCAACTGTCAGTCTAAACCAGACGTGGATTCTAGAAGCAGGCAGAAGCACAGAATGGTAAAGCCAGAAAATACCCACATTTAAAAAGTGTCATTTTCGAAAACAAATTTGAAAACCAATTTCACTAAAAGACGTATTTTTAAGTGGTGAGTTCAGGGACCCCAAACTTCAAATTTAAATCTCTTCCCAATTGAAAGTTACACTATGTTAGAGGTTACAGGGCAGCTCCAATGCTGACTTATGGGTGAGATAGGCCTTGCAATAGTGAAAAGACTATGGGGCAGATCTACAAGGAAGTGACGCAGCGAGGCACAACAAGTCATTGGGGTGTGCCACGCTACAACACTTCTAAAGCACAGGGATGCGACATATTTACAAGAATATGTTGCATCTCTGTGCTTCCCCCTGCGATGGCGCACAAACTGCAGCCATGCACTGGCACAGGCACCATTGCACCATGGTGCAAGGATGCCTGCGTTGTGGGAAGATTGTTTTGTGCAGGAAGGGACACCTTCCTGCACAAAAAACAATCACTACAGGCATTTTCCTCTTTCAATGCGTGCTGTAGAATGCAGCACACATTGAAAAAGGAAAAAACTAGAAGAAATGAAAACATTTCTCCTTGTTGCGCCTCGCTATGCCACCTCTAGGTTGGTGTAGCATTCAGACGCATTTCCAGGTTTAGGATTTTTCGTAAATCTGGAGATGTGTCTTGTTCCATGGGTGTTGCATTGGAACACCCACAATGACACCCATGGAACACCCCTTCAACGCAAAGTGCTGCGTATGAAGGGGCCGTATTTACAAGGAGAGGAAAAGTCATGCAGGGTGGCTTTTTCTCTCCTTGTAAATATGGAGGAGCCTCCTGTGCCACCAGTACATCACGAAAAGTGGGGTACTGGTGGCGCAGGGGGCTTCTAAATATGCCCTTAAATTGATAGTATTTCACCATCAGGACATCTCTTGCTTATCACATTCACGGCACCCTGCTCATGGAGCTACCTTAGACCTACCTTATGGGTGCCTTACATGGTTGAAAGGGGAGATTTGTGCCTGGCAAGTGGGTGTACTTGCTAGGCTGACATGGCAGTTCAAAATGGCACTCACAGACATTGCAGTGCCAGGTCTGAGACATGGTTGCAGGAGTACTCATGTGGGTGGCACAATCAGTACTGCAGGCCTACTAGTAGCATTTGACTGACTTTACTAGGGTTTACCAGTAAATCAAATAGGCCAATCATGGATAACCAATCATAATCACAATTTTCACTGGGAGTACTTGCAGTTTAACACTGGTCAGCAGTGGCAAAGTACCCAGAGTTTTAAAACTATCAAAAACAAAATGCAGCACAGTCAAAAACAGGAGGTAAGAAACACAAAGACTGGGGAAAACACATAAAAGATGCCAGGTCTAAAACGTGTCCCCCCCAGCTGAAAATAGGGAGAGCTACCCAACCTCCTGGGAGTTCCCATCACTAAGACGGAAGAACCTGGACAGACCATCAGCATTGGCGTGTTCTGTGCCAGGGCGTTGTTTCATTGTAAAGTACATTCACTGTACGGCGATGGACCACCTCAACAGGTTTGGGTCATCACCCCTCATCTGCATTAACTATCTGAGGGGCCTGTGGTTTGTCTGAACCTAGAAGTGAGTAACAAACAAGTAGGGTATTAGCTTCTTCAGGGTCCTGATCACAGCAAAAACCGCCCTTTCAATTGCACTCCACCTCTGTTCTCAGTCAAGTAGCCTCCTACTAATAATAAATATAGGTTGATCGAGCCCCTCTTCATTTAACTATGACAACATGGCTCCCACTCCATGCTCTGAGGCATCACTCTGCATTACAAACTCCTTGGCGAAGTTAGGACCTTTGAGCATAGGTACCGTTGCCATGCCTCTTTGAGGGCATCAAAAGTGCTCCGGCATGCCTCTGTCCAGATCACCTGACATCGCTGCTTCCTTGAAGTCAGGTCAGTCAAGAGGGCAACAATGATGCCATACCCATTGATAAACCTGTGTTAGTACTTAGGGAGACCTAAGAAGGTTCTCGCCTTTGTCTATGTTTTGGGGGTGCCCAAGCCGGGAATGGTGTCAAACTTGGGTTGTAGGGGCACCAACTGGCCGCTTCCTACCTTGTGCTCCAAGTATACCACAGACCCCAGCCCTATCTGGAACCTATTGGCCTTGATAGTGAGGATGGCTTTCTTCAGGGCCTTTAACACTTACCAGAGGAGGTGCAAGTGATCTTCCCAACTGGAACTGCACACTGCAATGTCAGTTGGGTAGACAGCACTGAAATCCTCCAGCCCTGCCAGGACTTGGTAGCAGGGGTTCTTCAACTATAAGGGCAAAACCCAGAACTGGTAGTACCCTGCTGGTGTTGAAAACGCTGACCTCTTCTGTGCCCCCTCAGTCAAAACAATCTGCCAGTTCCCAGACGTTAGATCAAATGTACTGAAGAACTTGGAATCTACCAGCTGCTCAATGAGCTCATCCACTCAGGGATGGGGTGTGCAACAATCTTTGTTACAAAATTGAGCCCAGAGTAGTCCACACAGAAATGCAGTTCTGGAGTGGCACAGGGTGCAGCACCTTTGGGCCCCAAGACCAGTGGCTGGACCAAGGACTGCTCGAGGGCTTAATCACCACCAGAGCTAACATCTTGGACACCTCCTCCTTGATGCTAGCTTTCACTCTGTCCGTCAACCTGTACATTTTGTCCTTCACAGGTTGACTGTCCCCAGTGTCAACATTGTGCATGCACCAATGGGTAACCCCTATGAGTGAGAACAGGGTGCCAAACTGTCCCAGCAACTGGTGATAGTCACCCTGCTGCTCTTGGGTCAGTGTAGGGGAGCCATCCTACTCCTTGGCAGATAGAAAGTCGGGGAGAGGTTCACTCTCATTTCCCATTCCATCATCAGTAGCCAACAGCATGGTTAACTCAGACCTCTCAAAGTAGGGTTTGAGGCTGTTCACTTGTAGGTACCCTAAGGGGAGTCCGCAAGTCCACCAGGTAGGTTTGGGGTCCCTGGCCTCAGTGTACAGAAGTCCATCCTCCCATTAATCCCTGTGGGTTCCACTGGCATCTCCCTTTTCTTGCCTATCAGCTTTCTGCCTAAGGCCCTCAAGAGTTGACACTGCTTTTGCCCTTGGCATAGGTCCTCTCTGGAGGGTCCTCCTGCACTTACGATTTCTGCCAGGTCAGGCCAGACTCTTTCAGCTTACCAACGCCATTGGATGGAGCTTTGTCTCATTGTCAGCATTGGTAACCGGGTGATTGACACCAGGCAACATTTGTTCTTTGGAAACCAGTCCAACTGCCACCATACTGCCACTGGCACCTGTATCAGTCAGAGCCTCCACCTTGTTCATATTGATCTTTGGCCTTTATCTGTACTTCTCTAAGCTTGGAGGCAAGACAGCAAGGGCTTAAATATCCATTCAACACAGGGAAACTAAAGTAGCCTCTCTGCAACCTCTGGGCTTTCCAAGTACATCTTTACCCCCACTCGTATGTTTGCAAATCTCTTGGACTACCTCCCATTGGGGGTCGTTTTGGAGCATGCTGCATCTCGTTTCTTATGACCTGCCTGATGACAGTCATGAGAGAACCTACAAGAATTTGCTGGATCACAGTTTTTACCCTGCTACCCCTTTGCTTTGTACTTGGAGAAGTCTCAGGGCCCACAGTCCTGGGAAGTCCTTTGGAAGCCTTTAGAGAATTCATTCTTTTTATGTTTTTTGCTGCTTACCTCCTTCCCCTGATGGGAAGTCTGTGAACTATTTTTCTGAACATTCCCACCTTGATTCTTTCTCGACACCCTGGTTGTGACTCATTTGATGGCTATCTTACCCCGCTCTCTGGGAGAAGACAACTTAGAATACACCAAATGCTGATGCAATTCTCTGTGGTACAATTAATTAAAATGTGCTCTTTCATAAGTACATTATAGAGCCCATCTTAAGTGTCCGCCTCATTGCCTTTGATCCAGCCCTCTAAAGCTTTAACTGAAGAGTCCACACAGGCCACCAATGTCTGGTTTTGACTTTTTGACCTTAATGAAAGTCTCTTTAATTTACCCTGAACTCTTCTCTAGTGAATACAAATCATTCTATCAAGTACTTCCAAAGTAGAGAGCCCCAGTGTTGGCTTGCTATCCTCCTCATTTTACAGGCCCTCTTAAAGGCTGGAAACCATTTGTCAGTATCATCACCATCACTTGGGGATAATCTCTTTAGGGTCAAAGGATTCTTCCTTGTCCCTGTTATTATTATTGCTGCCACCATCTTTGGGCCTAAGGCCCAACTTAATCCTTCTCTCTTTAAGAGCTATTCCCCTCTCGTCCTGTTCAAGCTTTCTCTTTTCCAGGGAATCCTACCACCCTTTAGAAGTCCTACCACCATGAGAAGTCCTACAACCCTTCCAGTGAGGGGACTTCTGTCACTTTCCACTGATGAGGGGGAGCCTAGGAAAGGATGGAGAGTTGAGGTCTTTACCTTCTTATCCATAATTATTCATCTGGGTGTGCGCTTCTTCCTCATCCTCTTTAACATCATCATCTGAGAAATGGCCCTTCCAGGCTATTCTCTCTTTCTTATAGGAGCTGAGGAGTCTCTCTAACTCCTAATTCTTAGCTGTTACTTTGCAGCTAAGGCCCCTCGCTTTGCACTACACCCACATATCCAGGCTTTTCAGGGCTGGAATGAATGTGAGGCCAAGATTCTGACCAGACTCCACTCTGCTTAACTTTTACTTAGTAGTTGGGACCTTTTCAAAAATTTAGAAACACTTTTTACAACTTTTCCTATCTGACTAAAGGCCTGATTTAGATCTTGGCGAATAAGTTAGTCCGACACAACAGTGACGGATATCTCATCCACCGATATGTAAAGTAACTTGTATTTTCAGATGTACTAAAAAGAATGGATTTCTACACAGGGCCTTAATAAACCAATCAGAAAACTAGAAAAAAAAATTGAATTTTTTTTTTATGGTAAAGTCAATTAAGTGGATTTGTCATGCAAAATCATGTATGACCTAGTGATATGGTGAAACAGAGGTTCAGGATCCCCACCACTGTAACACCAATGTAGAAAAGCTGAATATTACGTGTTATGGCTGGTTTGCCTTACCATGTAAAATTATCACAATCCCCCAAGGATAGTCCATGGATTCACACTAATACATAGTTAGCTCTTTCTTGGTAGAGTGACAAAGAGCATTCAGGCTTTACTAGAGGAACATGTGTTAAGAATTTCAGAATTCCACCAATGAGTGACAATTAACAGACACAACTTGAGAGAAATCTGACACCAAGTTATAAAAATAGAGTATTTTTTTCTTGTTTTAGACATGAAAATGAATTGAATATCATACATATAACTGGAGTTGTCGCTTTTTGGATCAATAATAAATCAGTGCATTTAAGAAGGGGAAAAGGTGTGGCGCCACAGCCAGGGCGACTGACACCGGATGCTGGGGCTCACGGTTCGATCCCTGGCTCCGATGGCAGGGGTCTCCCCAGCACCATGTGACGCTGGGCAATAGCTTGCTTAATCTTCCTAATGGCCCCCAGTGCTGGGATGCCTACGGGTAGCTGTACGCTTTACAAATATTGGATTTACATTTACATTTTATTTTACATTGAAACTAAATACACAAAATACCATTGTGGTCAATTGCAAAATCCACTAGTGGCAATCGGTCACTTGCAGGTTGAGCTACTTGGAACCCTTATAGGAGAAAGGACATGCGGGCATCAGGACCAGGCCACACCAGTCAAATCAAATTTACCTAGATCACAGAGTCCAGGTGCAGAGTTGTTCTGTCTGTCCTTGGTGCTGAACAGGAGCCGTGAATGCAAAAACACAACAGGTATACAGTGTAGGAAAGTGTGTTTCTGTTGCCGTACCTCCCCACCTTTTGCCTGATTTCTGATACACTTTGACTGAATGTGCACCCGGTACCTGCTAATCAGGTTCCCAGTGTCTGCGTTAGTTCCCAAAACCGTATCTTTGTTTCCACAATTGGGACACTTCTGGCCCACATGTAAGTCCGTTGTAAAAAGTACCAGTGGTACCAAGGGCCTTACGACCAGAGAGGTTCTCTAAGGGCCGCATCATGTATTGTGCACCCTCCGAGACCCCTCACCTAACACATATACACTGCCATTGCAGGCTGTGTGTTTTTGTGCAGACAAAACTTAAAAGTCGACATGGCACCATCCCTATGTGCCATGCCCACAAACACTGCCTGTGGCATAGGTAAGTTAAACCTCTAGAAGGCCTCACAGTCCTAAGGCAGGGTGCACTATAAGTTAAATCAGGCTCTCCCGCTGACCCCTGTCCGTGCTCAATTTTAAAACTGGCAGCCGAGCCTGTCGTAAAACAACTGACCTATATTATTAACAACATATACCTAGAAGGATACTTCCTCAAAGAATAGAAACATGCCTCCATTTTGCCTCTTCTTAAAAAACTTAACCTAGATGCTAGTGATCCCAATAACTTTAGACCTATTTCCAGGCTACCCCTTCCCACCAAGCTCATAAAAAGAAATTTGAACTCCCAACTCACCAAATTTTTGCAGGACTCACAGGCCCCTGATCCAACTCAGTATGGGTTTACAGAGGCCCATAGCACAGAAACGGCGCTCTTAAAGTTCCCAGAAGAAATTGAACCCCTCTGGATCAAAGGGGAAAGGCCGTACTGATTATAATAGACCTATCTGCGGTCTTCGACACGGCCCATCACGCTTTGTTGATGGACCGACTGGACAAGTTAGGGATCAAAGACACTGCATGGAAGCTTCTCAAATCGTTTCTCACTGATAGAAGTCAGACAGTGACATCAGATGAATTTGAAGCCTAATCTTTCTCCCTGCCCTTTGGGGTACCGCAGGGTTCATCGTTGAGTCCAACATTGTTTAATGTTTATGTGTCATCATTAGCTCCCCTAATTCAGAGCTTTGGGCTTACCCTAACGTCCTACGCTGATGACACTCAAATCGTGGTGACATTGTTACCAGAGGAGATACAGGAAACTGCGATAAGGTTGCTTGCAGAATTGTATGAAAGCTGTGGGAGTCTGGATGGCCCAGAACTGCTTAAAGCTTAATTCCGGTAAAACGGAGGTACTACTTTTCGGAAACAACCTCACTTTCTAGACCCCTACTTGCTGGCCAGAAGAGATTTAATCTTTACCCACGCCAATTAAGAAGGTGAAGAACCTAGGAGTCTTGATTGATGACAAATTGAGTTTTAGGGACCAAGTTAACCATGTTCCCTCCACTATCTCTTACATCCTTAAATCCTGCAAAAAAATAATGCCAAAGGAAGCACAACAAACCGTAGTCTCGGCCCTTATAATGTCTAGACTAGACTATTGTAATAGTCTATATCTTACGATCCGCAAAGGGTCGATGAACAAACTACAAAATTTGCAAAATGCTGCAGCCAGACTTATAACAGCTACACCTAAATACAAGTCTACCTCAGCTAAAATAAAACAACTTCACTGGCTCACTGTCAGTAAAGATACTCAATTTAAGTCCCTATGGCTAGTATTTAAAGCCCTTCATGGTATAGGACCAGAATGTCTAAAAGGTCATTTAACTGGTATCTGCAGAAGAGAGCATTACGGTCAGCCGACCAAAAACTTATTAACATCCCTCGGGTAAAAAAATGCTAACTGGGGTGGCAGGAGTTTTAAGCTCAATGTGGCTAAGTCATGAAATGCTCTACCGTTAACCCTTAGAAATATACAGAACCTCTGGCCATTCAGAAAGGTGTTAAAAACATGGCTTTTCTCGAATTAATTAGATGTCTTTGCCTTCCAGCTTAAAGTGGATCTTCTCACAGGGGCCAGGACACCTTCGGGCATCAGTTTGTGCTCATAAGCACAAGTAACATTAACATAACATTAACATTAACTCTATACCACAGGTAAGAGCATAGCTGCATGAGCAATATGAGCAATATGCCCCTACAGTGTCTAAGTCCATTCTTAGACATGGAAAGTGCAGTGAAGCCATATGGAGTACATGGGCTTGGATTACTGAATGCTGTGAATTCTGGTATCAAACTTCTCAGCACAATAAACCCACACTGATGCCAGTGTTGGATTTATTGTAAAATGCACACAGACGGAATCTTAGAGATACTCCCTGGAAAGTGACTAACTACCTAGTGTACAGCGTGCCACACACAGACATGTTTATGACCCCCTGAGGTGGGAACCCTTGTGCTCTCGTGGGTCAGGGACAAACCCTACTTGCAGTGGAGGTGCTTCTCACCTACCTTAATCAGGAACAGAATTGAGGGTGGCGAGCGTCAATGGTTTCATGTCCTTTATTATTCAAGTTAGATCTTCTCCAGCAAGTGGTTGTGCCCGCTCGCCTATCCAAGCCCCATTTTGGTGGCAAGGTTGGCGGGAAATTAGTAGTCAGGAGATGTGTGTCCTCTCTCAGCCAGGATCACCCCTACGGTGTCCTGAGCTGAAGTGACCCCCTCCTTTGAAAATCCTCCATGTTGAATGGGAAGAGTTTAGCCAATCAGGATAGGGGATACCATCTCCCCAAATGGAGGGGACATACAAAGGGTGCAGCCACCATATAGGTAAGTAGCCCATTGGCTACTGCATGCCAGGACCTGTAACGCCTCTAAGTTCAGTATTAAGGGGGACCCCTAAACTTTTATCCTCAGATGTCTGCAACCTACGAAGAAGAAAGACAAAGAAAACGCCATGCAGCAAAGCTTGATGACTACGACTTACTTGTCCCCAGCCCTACCGGCCTCTCTCCAGCTTGTAGAGCCTGTGAAGAAGACAATGCTTGTCCAGTGGCCAGCAACCTCCAAGAACCCCAGGAAGACTGCCACTCTTCAACAAAGACCAGATGTCCTAAGGAGCGAGTCCTGTTCAGAAAGCTCCAACTTCAAGGACTCTGGATCCAGGTGTATCCCTGACCCCTTTGCACTCTGCACCCGAGAGGCTCGCCTGCCCAGTGAGGTCTTCCCAGGAATCCTGACCTCGACTCCATCAGAGGCTGATCTCTCCTGGACCCCACGAAGATGCCTGTAGTCTCACCTTGAAGAGTCCCCCTGATTGCGACCGGCTCGGGTAGAGAAAATCTGACACGAAAGGGCACCTCTGCATCCTAAGCCTCCCCAACTTTGGGGAGTCCAGTCAACTGTGCCCAAGCCTCCTTCGACAACTCAACTTACCTGCCCAGCTGTTGGCTACCTTCATCCAGCCTCCTGGTCTGAGCCTGCAGCCTCTTTGTTAACTGTTGCTGATTTGCACTCTGCACCTGGCCGCCTTGTTCCGCTGATGGGTGTAAGGTTGGTGCTACCTTGTGGACCCCTGTGCTTGCTCTAACCCCCAGGATATGTGCTGTGGAACCGCGGGTACCTACCTGCAAACCAAACCTGTTGGGGGTGCCCCAAGTCTCCATTCACTAACATTGGGCCCAGTGTCCTCTGCACCTGGCTGCCCTACTGCCGCTGGTGGTGCGGTACCTACCTTGATCTGAGACTTGCCAGTGTTGGTCCAAATTCCCGAAGACTGTTTTCCTTCCATATGATTGCAATGCATTCCCTGCCTATTGCACTAAATGTCTATTTCCTACATTTGATAAGTTTACTACTGCCTGATTGACATTGCCAAAGTATTTTTAATACTATTGTAAAGTTTTTGACTGCCTTTTAAACACTACATTTGAAAAGTATTTCTTGAAACTGTTACTTATCTGCAACTAAGTATACTACTTTCTATAATAAAATAACAAGTATTAACTTTTTATACAAAACAATTGGTCTCGGATTCAGTCTTTGATTGTGAATAATAATTTTTTGCCTGAGTGTGTGCAACAAATGCTTAACACATCGCTCTGATAAGCCTAACTACCCGACCACACTACCACAGAGCTTTTAGTATTATCTACTTAAGCCTCTGGGGATCCACTGTACTCTGTGCACACTATACTTTATTTTGGTATAGTTTCTAGAGAGCTAGCTTCGTAAATACAGCTGCTGACATTGGAGAGGTGTTCTCTGTAGCTTAAGCATCAAGGGTGGAGGTCTGTTATCAGACTGATGACCAACAAGCCTTGGCTGCAGTAAGCACAATGAAAAGATTTGCAAACTTTGCTGGATCTGTGGGAGTAACAAAGTGGTCTGAGCAGGAGCGGCCTGTGAAGGGAGTTCAGAGGGGTGGAAAGGTGGAGCAGGGGAGGGGCAGGGCAGGGGGTAATAAACACCGGAATATGGAGGATTGGGGGTGAGTAAACAATTAAATAAATAAAACTAATTTCGTTGCGCACCCTGATTGCAAAGTGCGATGTAGCGCGCACAACATTTGTTTTATTTATTTAATTGTTTACTTACCTCCAATCATACATATTCTGGTGTTTACTACCCCCCACCTTGCCCCTCCCCCACCTGCCTTTCTGCCCCACGGAATTCCCTTCACCGGCCGCTCCTGGGTCTGAGACTGTGGGGCAGGTGAGATTACAACTCCCACAATGTACAGAACCAGATGAATTTAGGCAAGCCCACAGAGGGCCCGATGGCCAGCTATTCTTCCAATCCGGTGAGCATTTTTACCTGGAGTTTGCAGGGGACTAGTGTCACTATTCCTGGGTACTGGAGTGTTGGTTTTTGGCCAAGGCGGGGGTTGTTCACTTAGTTCCAAGACTGTTGACTCAGGGAGCAAGTATCCCTTTTTGACTTTGTTCTGGTGGGCAAAGTCCTGTTGTCGACAACATGGGTCTCCTCTGGGTCCTTCCTTGAAGTACATTATTCAGATCTGTGGTTCTGGTGTCAGGGGGGTTCCTTAAATCTTAGATTTAGGGGAGTTTGGGGTGTGGGAGCTAGTAGCCATTGGGCAGCTAGTCCCTGCAGCTAGTTCGCCCCTGAGGTGACCAGATCTTGGGGTGTAGGTCACCTTTGAAACCCAGAACCCACTATTTCTGTTCTCCTAAAAATGGCAGGATTCAATTTTAGGTGTACAGACCATGCTGCCAACCTAGAGGTGTGGCCAGCTTCCTGGGCGTGTATACCTCCAGGGCAGCTAATTCCCCACTTTTCCTATGTCAAGTGCCCCTGGGGCAAGATGAAGGGTTTTCCTCTTCAGGGGAACAGCTCAGAGGCATATCAGATGTGGTGTAGCCTTTGAAGCTCACCATTCTGATGTACCAATTCACTAGCAATCTGTGGAGGAGTGAGGTTGTGACCTCCTTCCCACCTAGTCTTTGTCTCTGACTTCTGGGAGTAATCACATTGCCTGGCAGGAGGTTATAATCTTGTCTTGGCAGCAGCCAGTGAGGGAAAGCGTGGGCCGGGTTAGTCAGAACACAGTAAAGCTCGGGCAGCCATGGGGTAACCTCTAAGGTGACCTCTGGGTCCATGCCACGTCACATAGTGCATGAGAATTGTGCCACTGGTGAGATACCTGATACGGATACCAAATCGACTTAATTTAGTTGTACAATAATGGAGCTGCCAATCTCAAGGGTAGCCAGTTGGCAGCCCATGTTATCATATGGACCGCTAACACATATAGTGGCTTCCAATGGAGAATGTTACTATAGGGACATACAGGCTTGCACTTGTATGTCCGCAAATTCAATATAATGCACTCTGCCTCCTGGCCTGAGAAGGCCTTCCTTAGGGTGACAGTGTATTTGACTGTGCATACATGGTGAGAGAACAGTTGTTCAAGCAGTTTGCACTGCTCCTGCAGTCTGCAATACCAGGCTTGCTGTCAGTAGGTTGCATTGGTTGCTCAGGGTGGCACAAGTTGACCATAACAGTTTTAGGAGAGAGCATAGGCACTGGGTTCTGGGCAACATACTCCAGCACACTATCAGAGTCATAACCATCAACATATGGAACAAAAAGTTGGTGATGACCAAACAAAAAAGGGGCACATTCTTACAGAGAGCACAAGCATTTTAGTACTAGCTAGCAGTGGCAAAAAGCGCACAGAGTCCTAAAATGAATTCAATAAACAGGAAGGGTAAAGGCAAAATATTTGGGGAAATACTACGCCGATAGTGGCTGTTAGACCTTTGCCCAGGTCTAACAGCCACTATTGGTGAAATGTCGCACCCACATCAGTGGCATAACACAAAATAATGAGAAGCACCTGCAGAACAAGAGTCAGTCAAAACCACTTTATTCGATTAATTAAAATCATAAAAGTATGCTAAAACATGTTAGGTACATATTAAAAACAGGATAAAAAAGTCAAATTAATACAATTAAATTCATGATAAACGTTAAAAAACCATTTTTCTCCCCTTTTTTTTCCCTTTATTAAGAGGAAAACTATTGCACGATTCCCTTTCCATACAAAACCCCACAATCGGTAATTCATATACAAAATACAGTTTAAAAAGGATGTTTTACAGCATTAAAAGTTCAATCTTAATCTCCTAATTCTTACAGCAGCTGTCAAGAAACTAGCAATACAATACATAATGACAGGGGTTTCCAACATTAACAAAAATAGCAGAGCAGGTTTATACTGAGAAAAACTCATCTCTTTCAGCAAAGGTTTGACATATCGCTTCCGGGGTTCAGAATACCAAGGGCAAAAAAATAGAAAATGCGCAGTATCCTGAACAGACTTATCATCACATTTACAAGGGGTAGAGTCCTCTAACTTACACCAAATTTTCATATCCCATAAGACCGAATGAATTTGATTGAAACGGAATTTTGTCAGTAACCATCTGTGGAAAAAGTTTGTTACCACTGACAAATAGGGCGCCATCTCAGAACTTGTAGTTATCATTACATAACTCCTCACAGAGAGTTTCCCAAGTTCCTCAGCCTCTCGCTCCGCGACACAGTGCCTGATGAAATTGGTCTTCACCCATACTAGATCTTCTTTGCATAGGGATTCTGGTCTTCCAAAATTCTCAGGGCGTCCTAGCTTTACAGCCACATTCTCTACATATGACAACCACTGGATTTCCCTCACGTGATCTAGTTTCATCCAGTCTTTAATGATCTTATGGTTCAGACTAAGATTCTGGTTTATCCAAAGTTTTATCCATAACACAATGGGTGCTAATTTTAGCATATCAGTGATAAATCCCACACCTAATTCAAGGTGTAGGGGATAAGTCACTGTTTGATGGGGCAAACCAAGCAATGACCGTAGGAATTTATTTTCTTCCACTTGGATGCAGTCTGTATTTGTGTATCCCCAAATTGCTGCCCCATATCGTGCAATAGAAACTGATTTGGCTTTATAGATGGCCAGAATAGCCTCTGTGGGTTTCCCCCCAAGTCTTTTTGCGAACCCTAAGACTGCGGAAGCAGAACTTCTCACCGCATTTGCCTTGGAGGTTAGCTGCGGTCCCCAGGTTCCTTTTTGGTCAAACACTACACCTAAGTAGGTGAAAATTTTTACACTGGAGATAACTTCACTGCCACAAAAAAATGTTTTTTCTTTGCTTTTGCTGCAGAACAAGAGACGCAGTTAAATTGGTGCAGCAGGTGCAGTGTCACTTGGGACCAGTGCCTTGAGGGAGCCATTAAACCATTATAACTGTTGTATTTTACTATCCCAACAACAATCAATGGGGTCATTTTTCTTGCTTGCACTAGGGCCCATTACATTCTTGTTACCCTACTGTGCAGAATGCCAAAGTTGAGCCACTGAGTCTCCAATATCTCACAGATCTTAATTGGCCATGGGCTTAATGGGGCCACCCTGAGGTTTGGGGGTCCACCGCGCTGCAGGTGCTGCAGGAGCATGTGTTACACCCATGATCCACCCCATGTGGGCAATATAGATACAGCGTATGTGTGATGAGCAATCAGGCAGCCCTCTGGTTGTGATTGAGGCATGTACATAGTAAAGAAATGCCATCCAACTGGCCCACTATTTCCTAGAAGTTGATTGCTTGATTATGTTATGTCATCTTAGCTTGTAAAGCGTGACAGCTGCTCCAGCAAGGGGGCGTCCTGGCTCTAATGCAGGAAAGACAGACACAACAAAGAGCCCGTCAGAAAAATAGAGGGCAGGGAAAAGATAGGTCTTAATGGCCTTTCTAAAAGCCAAGTAGTTGTCAAGGCCACAGATCTGCACAGGGATCGAGTTCCAAAGGGTGGCGGCTCTCTAGCGAAAGGAGAGGCCGCCAGACCGAGCTCTACAGGGTCGGGGAAGCATCACCAAGTGCTGACCCTGTGAGCGAAGATGTCACGAAGGGACATAAGGCAGCAAGAGATCAGCCAGAATGGGAGGCAAGGCCAATTTCAAAACCTTGAAGGCGATGCATAAGGCTTTGAATTCAATGCGTCTGGCTACAGGTAGCCAGTGCAGACGGCGAATAGCAATAGACACAGAGCAGAATTTGTGGAGACCTAGAAGTGTTCTGGCGGCTGCATTCTGTGCCCTTTGCAGCCTCAGGACCTCCGCCTTGTTGGATCCTAAATAAAGGGAGCAGGCATAGTCAAGTCTAGATAAGACCATCGCCTGAATGATGACCTGACATGTAGAGGCGTCGAAAAGGCCTAGCAGTGGTCTAAGCCCCTGAAGGAGTACAAAACATGTCCCAGCTGTTTCTTTAGTTTGCACTTGATAGTACAAAGAGTAATCAAGCCATACCCCGAGGTTTTTTACTACCTGTTTTGGGGAAGGGGGCTTGCCGAGGCTAGTTGGCCACCAGAGATCATTCCACCGACCATGGTCCCTACCCACTAACAATACCTCAGATTTATTGAAGTTCAGTTGGAGGCAGTTACTGTTCATCCACTCTGCCACTGCTGCAAGGTCGCCCTGAAACTTAAGGGCGTCCTGCTCGGTGTTATTAGAGAGTGCCACCACAAACTGAGTATCGTCAGCGTAGGAGACCATGGTCAGACCTCTACTGCTGGCAACTGCAGCTAAAGGTTGAACATATGTGTTGAACAATCGGGAGCTAAGGGAGGAGCCCTGGGGCACCCCTTGTTTAACTAGATGTTTGCCAGAGGCGAACGGGGGGCAATAACCGTATATGACCTCTCATGAAGAAATGAGCCCAGCCAGTCCAAAGCAGAACCCAGAATTCCAGCCTCCGCAAGACATCTCAGCATTATGTCATGCGGCACTGTGTCGAATGCGGTGCTCAGATCTAACAAAATCAGCACCGACGTTTGACCCTCTTCAGCAGCTGGCCAAAGATGTTCTGTAACTGCTAAAAGTGCTGACTCCGTATTATGGCCCGGCCTGAAACAATTCTGAGAAGAATCCAGAAGATTATTAGCGGTCAGATACTCTGATAGAAGGGAATTCACATAGGCCTCTGTGATTTTGGCTGCCCATGGAAGCAGAGAAATAGGGCAATAGTTCTCTGGTCTGTCTGGGTCAAGGGAAGGTTTCTTCAATAAAGCCCGGGGCACTACAGCTGTTCTAAGAGAACAATTAATCAACTGATTCAGGGGCGGTAGAATTGTCGACAATACCTTCATAAACTGGTCAGGTTTAAGTGGGTCGGCAGGAGAACCTGACTTGATCTTATAGCAGAGAGCAGAGAGTTGATCAGCCGTTACAGGCGGAAAAGTTTGGAGAGTGTTGGCTTGTTGACAGCCACGTGGCTCCAGTGTGACGCTATTGATGGACGAAACAACTGATAAAAGGAGTCCACCTTGTACTCTTGGAAGAATTGGTGCTCTCACGTATTTGATTGGAAATAAAAACAGCACATGCCCGATAAATGGCCTTATGGTATCTCTTAATTGCTGCCCTATAGATGACATTGGCCGTAGAGCAAAAGTCAGGTAATGATAATCCTCATTTTTCTAACTGTCATGTTTGTTCACTAGAGCCCCGGGTAATTGAAAAGTCAAACATTTATTTTAAGTTGACAGCTGGTGTTTTAAAAGGAATAGTTGGATGAATTACTGGTATAGATTGTATCAAAAATAGGAATTTGTAACCCATGGTATTTTTTCATTCGGAATGAAAATAACATCAATGTACTTTGCATTGTTCACAATAGTCACATAACTTTGTTGGTATATTGGCTATCGGGTGCAGTAACTAAAAAATATATAGTTTTGTATCGTAGCAAGGGCATCAGAAACAGTTTCTGTATCACCAAATTGTAATATGTATCACTAGTAATATAAACTCAGCAGAATTTCCCCAAAAATGTTTCATATGGAAAATAAAGTGTGAAAACGAATAAACAAAAATAGAAGCTTCCAAAAATGAATATTAGAATTAGGCAATCTCAATACTGGCTCAATGTGATTTAGATTTCTCATCCCTCTGAAGTGTTTGAGCCAAACCAACCTAAAAGATCTCTTCAAACTCAACTCCAGCCACCCCCTCTATGTCATTACCAATGACAATGGTCTTACAGTCCTACCTTTTGACCAAAGTTATTCCACTGCACCCTCCTGAGTGGTCGGCTTTTATTTTGAATGCAAAATGTCACCCACTAACCAGGTCCGTGATACTCCCTACAATGTACAGTACAGGCCCTCCCTTGGACACCTGATCCTCACTTCCTTCATATGACAAGCTGGAAAGGGCGCCAGTAGCAAACATGCGTTCTGCACTTCACCTTGCCATTCCTTCAGTCATTCATTGTCAAACGCATCTAACATTTCCCTTTCTGATCAGCGTTTTGTGCTTCCACTGCTGCTGAACCCCTCATTAACATAGGCCCATTGTCAACAAAGACAGGTGATCTGGATCACGCGGCATTAGGGGAGTCTTAGGTGATACGCCGGCTGGAAAGGGTAAATAGGAGTCTTTCCCTTTCAGGGGGGAGCCGTCGAATGGAATGCACAGGTAAAAGCCGGCCTCCCACAGGGCCTGACACGGATGGATTACTTCTTAATCCACTTTGTCTTCAGACATCCATCAAGGCAACATGAAACACCTTGAGGACAGGAGGCTTTCAGAGGGGCTTTAGCCTGGAGCCGTGAAGGGGAGCCCAGGCAATGGGAGGGCTTGCCCTGTCTTGCTTTTGTTTCCGTCAATCGATGGCTTCAAAGAATAATACACAAACTTGGTCATGATCTAGTCTTAGTACATTTTCGTTTCCATAATGAAGAGACCTTCACCCTGAAGTAACTCGGCTAAACTGGGTCTAATGCTGGTAATAATGCTAATGTATAGAACAGAGTATTGTCACATAAATTCAGGCAGTCAGATTTGTATATATTAAAATGTTGTAACCGTGCTGGGCGTGTAACTAGCATGCACCGCAAACTGAATATCACTGTAGGTCCTGGAAGTAAACATCGGCATGGGAAAACCCAACTCACTTGACGGATTTACTCCAAGTCTGTGGTGGGAACCTTTTCTTTCTATATATTTTCGTCTAGGGTAATATTTGTAAAGAAACATCAGTGGAATTTCCCTTGAATTCTGAAGCTTGCCATGTCCATGTGTGAGTATCTAATCTACTACAGGTTTTTCCTTTGTTTTGCATTCTTGGATTGTAGTTTTAAATATTTAATGAAATAGGACTACAAATCTCAGAATGCAAAGAAAAAAACTTGGGGTCTGAATTAGAGTTTGGCTGATGACGTACCCTGCCGTCAGACCCTCTGTCTGCATACCTCATTTAGAGACAGACATGTTGACAGAGCCCCTGCTGGCTCCTTCCTCTGACGGCTGGAGAAAGTAAGGGTGGAAGGACATTACACTGTCTGCCCTATTTAGGGTGGACGGGGTAATGTCTTTCTTTTCCTGTCTATCACCACCAGGAAAAATCTGGCTGTGGTGGACAGGAAAAAACACAAGAATGGCCTCACACTGCTGATACCTGTGCTGCAGCTTTACTGTGGGTACAGGCCAGGTCGGCCACCACTGAGGCTACACATGCCCTATTTAATGTGTGTGAGGGTTCAATGATGTTAATGTTTTTTCTCCCTGTGCTATGTCTTAGTGAAGCTTGGTGAAATCAAATTTACTATATAAAAGTGAAAATTACTGCTGTTGTCGTGCACGATGCACATTTTATTTTCCACATTATAGGGTCAAAGGAAAAATAAACTTAAAGGAAGGGTGGGGTCAGTTTTATAGCGGTGGGGCTGTTTTTGTTAACAGAGGGCAGTTTTGCAGCAGTTCTGCACTATGGCAAGCGTTTCCAGACTCCTGGGGCCAGGCAGTGCTTCCACAGGGGCTGGTACAAGAAGATTGTGAGGGCTGCTTTGGGTTCCCAGTCTGGCCCTGATAATACTTATTTATACATAAGCCTGGAATAAGGAGAAATGTACAACCAACCTTGCTAATTGAAAGAATACCCACACGTCAGACTTAAAATAAGTAAAACAAATAATATCTGGAAATCATCAATTCTTTACAACAAAAATAAACTGTTCATACTATATTTCGGTATTTTGTACAACCTTTTTAACTTCATGAAAAAATAAGCTTACTTTTTATAATAACAATGTAGTGGACTGAACATAGCTTACTTACATTGTAGCTGTGAACAAGGGATTGTTTTCAAAGTAGGAGACAGCCATAAAAACGCAAGTCATTTGGACAGTTTGGTATACATCCAGGTTTTTGACAGGTGTATGTTAAGTTGGAAGAAGAAGCCTACCCAATTCAAGTAAGTAAGTTTATGCCACAACAATGAAAGTACATTTGGCCCCAAAAATATGTTTTTTAGAGCAATTGTGCTAATAAACAAATATTCCCATATTTATTACTACCAATGCAAAAGTAAATTTTGAGTTTCCCACCACAGAGGAACTAACTCGACATAAGAATACATCCTATTTATTGCTTAATAGACTGCAAGTAACATTACTTTAGGCAGGGAAACAACTCTCCTAATGGTCATTATATCTCATCAGTGTGATCAGCCGCGGCCCGTGCAGGTAAGAGCGGTGGGGTGGTGGGGCAGGGTGGGAGTGGGATTTTGACAGACTACGACGAGGGAAAATTAATTATTTATTTACTTGTCCCTCGTGGTCGTCTGTCGAACCCCTCCCAACCCGGCCCCACCACTCTTACCTGTACGGGCCATGGCTGAGCGTGAATTTACTTTTCTGAGCAGAAGTAACCACACGTTTCCTAATTTCGATGAAATACCTTTAGTTGAAATATTTACACGAGAAAAATGCCACGGTATGAATCATCAATGCTAGATAATATGCTTTATACCACCACCGATAAGGAAGGGGAGGGACATTGTGACTCACTCAGATCTTTACCTCTTGTAGGTCATGGCACCTTCCCATACCCAACATTGGTAATAAATACCATATTACAATCGGCACATCTGAATAAACACTATTTATTGACAAATGTTCAAGCTTAGTTGCAATATAATGCTACTACACGTACACCCCAGAAAGATCACGATTCACACTAGCACAGCCTATTCTCAAACACCCTTTCATGACCTATGGTGAAATCACAAGCACAACATTCCACATTCATCATATTACCACCAGTCATGTAGCACAAACGCAAAGTATTAAGAGAGACAAAGAACAAAACTTCAAACTTTTTTTAAAAAAAAAAGCAAATAAGCATAGGACAACTAAATACAACCTACCACAACACTCCTAATTCAAAAACTCAAGTACCATCAAACAAAAAATGAAATTATCGCACTCTCGATACCAACTTTATCGAAACAATTACGTAATGCACACAGCATAGTAACGTCCCTCTCCTTCGCCGCACAAGATAGATCTAGAAGGTGGCAAATGTAAATGAGCTGGAGCAACATAAAGGGGGGAAAAACAAGTCATATGACAGGGAGCACAACTCACACACTCTAGATGCTCCCAGCAATAAAGGCATGTATTTCAAATTCTATCATGGTTGGGAACCCATTAGCATGCACACCCAACTGCCAAGAGTCTACCATGCAGTGGCGTAACACTAGCCCCTGCAGTCCCCGCACTGCAGGGGGCCTGCTGCCCCAGTGTACAGGTGGCACTGTACACAGTCTGCGGGTCCCTTGCCTGAGAGCTCCTGATTGGTTCCGGAGCATGGAAGGGGCACCTCCATGCACTTTGCAGGGGGCCCCCTCAAGTTTTGTTATGCAACTGTACTTAGAAAATGTACTTCAAACCAGCAATTTTAAAGAGATAAGCAAACAAGCTGCAAACAGGTACACACATCCTGCTACATTTAAAATAAACTGTTCACCTGAGTTACAGAGCCTTTCACCCCCTGAAAGGCAGAAGGGACATAAGGCACTCTGCAGAAAAACCCATTGGATTGAACCACCTACAACTATTTTAACCTGCAGCATAAACCAGGGTGACCAGCATTATTTTGGTGGAACCCAGAGCCCAGGACCACCTAGCATTTTCCTCTTGTGTTTTGCTGCTTATTAGAGCAGTTGTTTTGTAAAGGAAACAGGAGTGTGACCCATATACCAAATTGGGATTGGGGTTCAAAGGTTTATACAGATACAGTATCCCAACAGGCGAAACTTAAAAAGACAATTGTTAAGGTATGCACGAAGCATTACATGAGCAAGTAAATAAGGAGACAATTATTCCAATGATTTGTACACAATAATTACTTAAATATTTGGTTCAAAACAGGGAGAACAAGGACAAAATAGAATACTTAGAGCAGCATGAATTTTCAAATGTTTGTAAATGACAACCGAGAGTATACTTGGTGCTCAAATATATACAAGTGATGGCTGGCGACGCAAGGGAAGGGGTGAAACTGCGTGGGCGGCGCAATGTGAGCAAAGTGCCAATAATATACAGTGGGTGGCTCAGTGTTTGACATATTTAAGGTGACTTAGATTCACAAATCACAATTTTAGTAGAGCCCCGCTGAATATTGCGCCTCATTTGGCACTGTGGGGTCGACGACATTTCGGTCCCTGATCAATTGGGACCATCTTCAGGACGGGGTTGTCTCATTTTCAATGCTGGAGAAGAAATGGAGGAATGATCCCATTGGATCGTTCTCCAGTCACCCCGCCGGTTCATTAATGGAAATTAGACAACCCCGTCCTGAAGATGGTCCCAATTGATCAGGGACCGAAACTTTGTCGAGCCCACAGTGCCAATTGAGGCGCAATATTCAGCGTGGCTCTACTAAAATTGTGATTTGTGATTCTAAGTCACCTTAAATATGTCACACACTGAGCCACCCACTGTATAATATTTGCACTTTGCTCACATCGCTCCGCCCACACTGTTTCACCCCTTCACTTGCGTCGCCAGCCATCACTTGTATATATTTGAGCACCAAGTATACTCTTGGTTGTCATTTACAAACTTTTGAAAATTCATGCTGCTCTAAGTATTCTATTTTGTCCTTGTTCTCCCTGTTTTAAACCAAATATATAAGTAATTATTGTATACAAATCATTGGAATATTTGTCTCCTTATTTACTTGATCGTGTAATGCTTTGTGCATACCTTAACAATTGTCTTTTTAAGTTTCACCTATTAGAGTAGTTTGGCAGGACAGCACCGCCAACTCCTTTTGTTCATTCTCATCTCCAGGGCGACGGCAAAAGCACACCATTTAATGGCGCTGCCAGAAGAAAAAATCATTGGTGAAATACATAGATTAACTCTTATTTTTCTTCAAGTATTTTTCATATAGTTGGCAGTTTACACATGGCAGACTTATTTGTATGGTTTCATACAGTCCAAAAATTCATCTCAGAGGCCAGATTAAGCCAGTTTATTGTCAATGTTTTAGGAAGAAGTCCGCACTGTACAAGTAGAAGTGAGTAGATTTATTGAAGTAAGTCCAAGGTTAAAGACAAACATTCAGGTACAAGCATTTATATATATATTTGCATTTATGGGGGTAGATGGAAAATTAAAATTACACCAGTTTAATTCATGCTTCTGATGGAACTAGGTGAGCAAAGTGAGCATGCCAAAGCCCTATAAAAACATTCTTGTCAATCGTTTATCCTTTCATCCATCAATAAATCCACCCGCACACCTTCCATGCACCCACCATTCTTTCATCTTTTCATTCACTCTTTCACCTATCCATTCTTTTGCATTCAAATCCATTCGTTCTATCGCAAGTCTATCCTTTCACCTCTCCAGTTATGAGTTCCCCTTCCTTTCTTCCTCCCTCCCATGCCCATATTTTTCCATCTTTCTTTTTTCTTCAATCTTTCACTTTTCTTTTTTGCTTCTCTCTCCTTCTCGCTCTTTGTTTCTACCTTTTTACCCATTTCATAATTTCTCTTTCACTGTATTAGGCTTATTTGGCAGCCCACAGTTCACGTCGCTCAGCTGTATCATGGGATTCCCTTAAAATATTGTGTATAAGTTTTGTATGAACATACAGACAGAAGAGGACCCTCAAGAACATTTTTTCTGGATACCACCTCATGGGCGTTCAGTTGCGACCCCCTACTTTAGTGCTAGGGTAGGGGGTTAAATACGTCAGTGTTTGTAGTAGCATAATACAAGCATGACGGGTCACTTCATCTGAATATCTTAGCCAAATCGTATTTCGCATGATTGATTAAATTGACTAATTGAGGGCTTTCATTGACAAAATACTAACCTTCTTTATAACGTCTGTAAAGCATGAGCTAGGTATGATAATAAGTACTATAGGATAAGTGCAAATAACTATGCACCTCAGATTATTCCAATAGTTGTTCTATTTGTGAGTTCTAATATTGTGTGTGGGCAGCTTATCCATGTCGTGATTTAGATTGTGTTCCATTATCATTATCTTTCTTTTGTTTAGAAAGTGTTAAAGTTGAAAATAAGGGCAATAGAGTTCTCAAGCTTCCCAAATCCATATACTAGTATTCCATCCAGCCAGGGGCCCGATTTAGGCTTTGATATACCGTGTCTTGTTATTGTCATTAAGCGTCTTTGAATTATTTTATTGGGTATCTTCAAAATAGGAAACAATATGACAAGGTTGGGCATAGAGAAAAAAGGAATGTTGGAGGCAAAAACATAAAGACATTTTAGTGCATCGCAGATATTAAGGTTGTTTATAGGTTTTACTAAAAGAAAATGAAGAGAGAAAGAAATTTATAAATGAACGCGTCTTAAAAATATATGTATTGGGCTGTATTTAACTGCATACAACTTATCTCCGTACAGTGGCTGTGATTAGGTGATCATTTTCACCTTGGTTGGTGCTATGACGTCAATGAGCTTTCATTTAAAATCATCATTACCACTCCCAAAAACTGATAATTTTACCCATCCTCTTCCAAGCGCTGATATTACAGAAGAACCCTCGAAATGCACTGATATAAAATGTGCGCTTATTTGTTTACATACGAAAAACATTCATGAGTGTGTAACTCTTAACAATCTGACCACTGCATTTCTAATTGTATTTTTGCAATGTTACAGAGCAGAGCGTTTGTAGAATCAAAGTTTATCTGACATCCGTGGTGCATTATCACTTTTGGGGCATTTCATGCAGGCCTGTCCTTTTATACTCGGCTCATATTGTGTAAGTGACACGATCAGAGCCCATGGTGGACTGTCTTAAATCAGCATTTATTTTTCTACTTTGGTCTGTCGTAGGAATCCAACAGCGATACAGTTTTGCAATCTGATGCAGTTTGTTTTGTCTATTTCAATTGTGGAGGTTATACCTTGTCCTTTTATGGATTTTCTCTCATTTGGCCTTTTTTTTGGTGTCTTAATGTCATGTGTTGTAGTGCATGTTGCCTATCATTGTATTGCTTCCATGACATAAGGTGATCTTCTTGTGTTCTTTTATTTGGATTGCTCCCTGAGGGCTCTAATGCATTGGAATGTTACCAAGATTGTTGTGTATACGTAACGGTAAGTGGAGCACTCCTGAAATCACTACAACCTGAGAATCAGTCTTTTGTGTAAGCAGACAGAGTGTGTATGTCTACAAAGGTATTCCTTTATTAAGATAAATTAATATAAATGACAGTGTTTCTTTCACATAAAATGAAAAGTCTCTATTCTAGCGTTCAGACTCCATGATAGCAGGCAGTCAAGATTTTTAGTCCAAGCTATGTTGGCCGCAGTAAGTGCTTTCCGTTCCAATCTTTTCTGTTTTCTACTATCACGATCTGTTCTATTATCAATCATATAATACTTGGTTAGTGTTGTGTCTAGCCTCCTTAAAGTCCACCGTCCCTTAAGATGTGCGGCTCTTTGGATGTATGATGTTTGTATGACAATTTAATTTCATTTAGTCTTCCTTTGGTTTAAAAAAATAAAACTAGTCCAGAAGGCATTTTAAATGATGAGCAGAATGCCGGGTTTCATAAATTACAAAATGTCTCAATTTGATTATTCTTCCTGCATGAAGATATTTTATGGTTTCTCCTAGGATAATTGCATTGCATGCCCATAGTGGAAATATTCCTTCCAATGGGGGGATTTTTTCATTGTTTCATTGTGTTTTCCCTCTAGATGTTAGTGTATGTTAGTGTCTTGATGTTCCTAGATGTTAGTTCCTTAATATTACTACTAAATTAATATCCAAAGATGTGCTTGTCTCTGAAAATTCTTCAAAATATTCCACTGTTTTGGAGTGATTTTTAATTTACTTGCTCTGTGTAGAGAATGTTGAGACTAATTCACTTTCTAAATTTGCGGTGTGTGTTTTTTCTGGATTAACGGGGTAGGTAGGTGTTGCATGACCCAGAGTGTAATAATAACAGACTTTTACCTCTGGTAGCTCTGGGTTTTACCTTACTATTGAACCCAAAACTGAACACTAACCGTAGTCCTTTAAAACATTACCATCAGGGTAGTGAAGTCAAAGAGTTAAATGCTTATTCATGAATGTGGCATGGGGTTAGATTTTAGAAACTCAGTAAGATATTTAATAGGACTCAATAATTCTTGGTTCCACCTGAGCTTTTACAGTATGTTGCTTTCACCAAAGAACGCAATTCTGTACATGAAAAATCAGGGGGTAATATTGTGTGAAGCAATAAAGTAATTTCTTGCGGTGGGTAAGGGCAATAAGTACTCATAGATGAGGCAGGTACTACTATCTTCAGTTCACACTGGCCCACTCAGTAAAATGAATGAAAATTGTGGTTTTATCTTCCCCTCCATTCCTCCGAAAAGAATGGCAATCGAATGAATAGCAGTGAGTCTCAAAAACTGTTCTTTCCAATGTGTTTAATTCTTTGCACCTTGCCATATTGGATGCCTTTCAATCTCTGAAGGCTGAGTTGCCAGCTAAATTGGTGGCTGCACCTGCTCAATGTCATATGTTATCCACATAGCCCACTGAGCTAGATTGTGCTGATTTTGAGCCAGCTGGACCAACACTTCTGTGATCTCTGATGGATATGTGTGCACCATCAAATACAGGAGAGAAGAGCAAAACCTCTGCCGGAGAAGGAGGATCAGACGCGCCCAACTGCAATCAAGTGATTTTTCCTAACAAAGCATGCAACACAAATAATCTAAGACCCCACTGCAGGGATGCAAAGAAGATCGAAGTCAATCCTATGTGTGGTGATTGGTCTGAGTCGAGCACCAAGACTTTTGAGAATCTTCTTTCTGTTGCACCCACTGACTGTTGTCAGGTCATTCTATGTGCCAGACAGTCATTGACACCATGTATTTCTTATAAGGAGGTGAGGAATGCATTTTTAGAGCTTGTGAGTGCGCATGTGTTTTGCTTTCTTGGCACAATGCTTGAGCACTCATATCTGAAGGCGTCACCAAACAGGCATCTTGGCACTTTAGCTTGTGATTTATTGATCCTACTTGTACCAGGCTTGCACACAGAGTTTGGTATTGCATAGATCCATTTCTGTGATTTGTTTTGGGTAATTTTTGATTTTGTTTGTTTATTCATTTCAGACTTCTCCAGCCATACTCTATCTGATCAGGTGTCAGCAGAAAGCCAGTGTCCTGTTAGTGAAAACCTAAAACGTGTTCATGAAGGCGGCAGAGGCCCACTTAATACCTGTCAACTGGTGGAGTCAGCACTTTTATGAGAAAATGGGTTTGGAAATTATAGATGCTTTTAATTCATTTGCAAGGCTTCTCTGATCCTACTCTTTCACACTCCAGAGTCTGGTGAGCTACAAAGACCTCAGGTCCATGAATTCTGCATTTACTGTTTGGTATTGATAGAGCGCTCTGCGCTCTTAAAATTTGTAAGGGTGCATTATTCTCATGGATGAACTGCACTCGCATATATTCTGTTGTTTTGCTGTAATTCGTGTTATTAGAATGAAGCTTATATCGCAATCTTTCTAAAGTAGAATGAAATTTGTAATGTTATATACAGGATTTTGCAAGTGTTTAGAGAAATCGTGTAATTGTGCATGTGCATTATGAATATTATGTAATATAAATGTATTCACATTTTAGAAATGATTCGTATATAGACTTGTGTAATGGGTGTGCATTAAAGAACGTTCTTAGGTTGGCCAATCTTGTAGGCCTAATTTTAGTTTTTCCTAAGTTTCGTTTCTCCTTGTTCGCTCTCAAGTTATAAGTTACTAAGACTTTATGTGTGTAGAAGTTCCCTTTCGCCCCTACGGCAGGAATTCAACCTCGTTATTTTAGGTTTAAAATGATACATGGGGAGGAGAGGAATGTCTTTGAAGAACCTGAAAAGAGAGAAGGGAGGGCACCTTTCATGCATGATGAAACCTGGGAACCAAGGTTGTCGGAGAGAGCCAAATTAATTGGAGTTTGTGGAAAGCTGCTCAAATAAAGTGTTCACGGAATAACTTACCTTGTGACCTGTTAAGGGTGTAACTTTGGCTTTTTGTATTAGGCACAGGGCCAGTTTTGGAGGACTTCTGCTTTGGACGGAGGAAAGATAGCATCTTAGAATGAGCTCTGTAGTATTACACTACTTGACCCATTTAACGTGAGTGTACGTCTTAGGAAGTCAACGCGTGCTGACACCTTTTGAAGGGAATTCAACTGGGAAGCTGGGTAGAGATGTCACTCTAGAAGTAGAGTAGGAACAGATTATTCTTTAATTACAAATTAAAAGGGATTTGGACGCAGTGTCTATTCTCAATTGTGTTCTGATATTAGAATTAATTGTTCTGTGCCTATTGTGCCGAATGAATTATATTCGCAGACTTTTATGTTCCGTTATTTTTGGCCTTATAATAAATTATCAAAAACGGAAATAAGCATCTGTCGCATGGGTAAGGGAAAATGTGTGAAGTCGCCGAGTCTTCGGGTTCCGACGGGAGCCTTGAAACTGCAGACCGGCGAAGTTGCTGGTGGTGCCTATTTGCACAGGGTGGTCACTCCTTGACCACAAGGGAGATGTCTTCCGTCTTCCAGTCAGAATGGAATGCCGAAGGTCCAAGATATGTCTTTCAAAGATTCGTCCAGAATAATCTAAAGTCCTGGGGACACAGTTCCTATACTTATACTAAGGATGGGGGCTGGATTACCAGACTAGGTCCCTCCTATGGGTGGACCTGAGAAGGGGGTGGTTACACCCCTTTCCCTTTGTACAGTTTCGTGCCAGAGCTGGGGCTGGAGTGCCTCAGCAACTCGTTTGAACCGGGCTATGCATGCAGCACCTTGTGTGCCCCAGGCAGTGTCTAGATGCGTTCACTGAATGCAGCCTTCCCTGCCCCAATACTCAAAACCCCTGTCTGGGGAGGTGCCAGCATCTCCCTGGACAGGAAACCTATTGTCCAGGCAGCCCTTGCTGGAGTTTCCCCCAGCAACAGGTGGTCAGATTCGTGTCTGTGGCAGCAGCATCCATTTTGTGATGCTGAGGCTCTGTTTAACTTTAACCGGGTAAAGCAGTAGGCTACATGTCTTTTCCCTCATGAGGATGGAATGCTACCCCCGCCGCCAGAATTGGCGGTGGGTAGTATTCCAAAGTGTTTGACACCTTACACAACATGTTTTGATAAAGCCAAACCAAAGTTAGCATTAACCGCAAGGATTATAATGCACTTAAGTGTATATGGTAAGGCTATATCGTAGAGCAGCTGTAAGGAGATGGTTCTGAAAGCTGCAGAGGGGCTCAGCTCATGCTAGGGCACCCTCTTACATAAAACCAAGCACTCTCCCTCCAGGATTGTCGAGGCCTACCATAGGAGTGGCTTATAGGTGTATTTGTGTCTTTATATAAAGGTAGATATACGTATACTATATCTAAGTAAGGGGTGATTACACCACCTGACCCAGGCTGTGCGAACAGACCTGTGGTGTTAGTTTGGAAGGCAAACCATGGGTGGCACAATACATGCTGCAGCCCCTGGTAGGCCTAAGGTACACCTATGCCCTGGGTACCTATAGTACACTATACAGGGGCTCACAAGAGTGACCCAGTAACCAATCTGGTATGTACCTAAAGTACATGGTATCAATGTAGAGAGAGAACATCTGGGCTGTGGGTCTGATTAGTAGGCCCACAGCCACACTAAAGTCGAAAAACCAGAGAATCACAGCAAAAAGTGGGGGTGACCATAGGAAGCAGACCCTACTCTCCTACAAAATGTATTGTTCTTAAATAGTTTTCTACTCTCTACACTTTCTAATAAGACCATCGGCCAGCTGTTCCTAAGTAAATCTAGAACATGCACTCCGGCCCATCAATTGGTAGCAGAAATGGATGGTTGCCTCTTGAAGTGAGGGGAGAACCCAGGAAAACCTAGAATAGAATTAGACCCATAGAGCCCAAAATAGAGCCCCATGATTGAGAGCAGAGGACAGCGGGCGTTGACGGAGATTGGCGGAAATTGATGGTGCGGCGGAGACAGCGGTAGTGTGAGTATGAATAGTGATGTGCGTGTTAGATAGTGGTGAATTGTTTATGTGAAGTCTTGCGGAGTTGGAATGATAGTTGAGTTAATGTGAGTTTATTGGTTTACTGGTCTGAACACGTGCAGATCAGGAGGTTTTTGGAAAGCGGACTCATGAGAAGTCCAAGATCCCGAAATAGCTTTGTGCTGTAATTGTCTGATCATTGATGTGAGTGTCGTGGAGCGCTATCGTCAGCTCACTTGGGATAGGGAACATTGTGTGAGTTGAGTTAATAGAGTCAAGTGTGGAAAACCTCGGGTGGCAGGGGTAGACTACAGCGATTTGAGTGACAGAAGAAGGTCGTGGGTCATGGGGTAAGAATGTTTTCGAGAGAGTGTATGCTATCGATCTTTTAGAAGACAGACAATTACTTGGTTTTAGGTAACCGTAAGTTGCTGTGGCTGCCTGATAGGTGGTTACTTGGTTTATTAGCTTTTTGATAAACAGTTACTTGATTGTATGAATGTGAGAGCGAATGAACATGGTGAGATTGTGAAGGAGGGTGAGCCGCTGCAAAGAGGGAAAGGTGACATCAGAGTGCGCCGCGCTGTGATAGGCCTGTCGGTGTAATGCTGGGCCAGGATTGGAGGGTTCTTCGCAGGAAGTGGAAAGAAAGATTGTGTTTTGTAACAATTGAATTAAAAATTAGATGTTTTAAGGTATTACGAGACATATGTGAAGAAGGTTCAGGTGTGGTGACTCGGGTAGGGGAAGAAGCTTCACCAGAGGATACCCCGGTTCACTACATGGCAACAAATGTAGGACTTCATACAATAGTGTGGCTCCAAAATTGGCATAAAATTATGGAAAAAGAGGGAGAATTTGCTTTTCCATATTATGGGTCATTCCGATTGGATGAGTTGTATCAATTAAGGGGAGTGTTGTCTTCTTTAAAATTTGGGCAGCACGAGCTAAGTGGAGAGAAAACTCCCAGGAAAGGATGAGAAAAGCAATGAAGTCCTATCAGGATGCAAGGTAGGATGCTCAGTTGAGGAGATGGAGGGTGAATACCATTGAGGGAGAAATATTGTACCCACTGTTGGTACAAGGAGCTGATGCACAAACCAGAAATACAGAGGATGACAGTGACACAGAAGATAGCCTGTTAGACAGACTGAGCATCCCCCACCTTATAACCCTCAGTCTGAGGAGGGGAGACGAGAACTGGCAGAAGGAGTGGGGTCAGCTCTGGTAGGCCCTAATGCAAGAGTAGTGGGAAAAATCTCATGGGATTAAAAGGGGCAGGAAGGTCAGTAGTTGGGAATTCTGAGAAGATAGGAATCGACTGTGACATACGGCTACCAGAAGCCCTCTCGGTGTTGGTTACCATTGGTCCCGTGGTCTCGATATATAATCCAAGCACGGGAGAAAGCGGGGGTCAACAGAAGATAGGCATGGGAGAAGAAACAATCTCTGGAGGAAGCATTACAATGGGAGTGATGGGTGTACCTTCAGTACCTGTGGAAGCTGTACTCCACTGCCAGCGACGGCAGACCATTCAACTGTGTGCATTGGGTCAGAATCAAGATGGACAGGTACACAGGCGAATTCTAGGTCAGAAATAAGAATGTGGGTCCCCCCAGTGAGGGAAACAAGTGGTATCTAGAACACAACTTGGGTTCCCGAATGCATGGTCGTAAAGTCGATGGAAGAGTCCGATTTGTGAAAGGGAAACCCGGCCCAGTTTTCAAACTGAAGGGACAGAGGATCACTGGAGAAGTCAAAGTTTTGACAGGGAAGGACAGTATAATGTGACAAATCAGGGAATACTTAAGGTTACAATGAAGGCAAAATTGTTGGATATATTGAAATTTAGGACAGAAGTAGATGTGGTAATCTAAAGGAACCTACAATTGGAAAGGATAGATCTATATGATCAAGATGAGTTGTTATTTGTGGCCAAAGTATCACTAGGAAGGCAAAGCGAGCTCAGGTGACGTTAGTTCAGTTGGCACAGAAGAATGATGTGGATTTGACAAAAACAAAAATGTTACAGGGAAATCACAGTTTAAATTACACTGATCAGGAATTGGAAGAAAAGAGAATAGTAGGGTTGAAAGACCATATTTGAGAACTAGTCATAGGAATGCAAGCATGGAAAGAGTATGATAGGTGGGAAGTGGGATGGCACAAGAAGAAGGGTGCCAGGAAAGGGATTGGAGACACTCCGCTTCCCGTAGGAGGGATGGAGAAGGTAGGGAATTACCCATTGCGAGAGGTGATGAACGGAGGGTATGTGCATGTCCCTGGGAGAAGGGGTGATTTGGCATCATTCACAAATGATTTCCCTCGGTTGAGGGAAAAGCCTGCAGAATGGTATAAGCAAGTTGACTGGTTTGTGAAGATTTCAAAGGTATTGTGGATAGATTTGAGCACTCTGTTTGACATTGTGGTCCCAGGTGATTTGTGGGATGCATGCAAATTTGCAATTGAGTAGCCCACTGCAGAACCAGAAAGAGATTCAGTAATGCATGGCCCTTCGCCGGAGGTGATGAAAAAATACGAGCAGGCGATTACATGGCTCCATTCTAAGTTACCCCTCGAAGCATTGATTGGCTCAAGATTGATCATACCACCCAAGAGCCCAGGAGTCAGTACATGATTAGTACATTCAAGAGCCCAAGCAGTCAGTACATGATTATTACGAGAGACTTCTTCTAGCCTTTAAACAGCATAGTGGGCTGGATGCCCTGGAACAGAAATACATGGGACAGTTTACCTTAAAATTTGTGTTGGGATTCAGGTCTGGGATTAGTTTAATGATTCAGCAACATTTGATCTGTTGGCAGAACAAGTCAGTGGACGAGATTCTGTGTTCTGCTAAGTATTGTAGCAATGAAGTAGAGTCCAAACATAGGAAAATGAAGGATAAGCTGATGATGGTGCAGTTGAGGAATGCAGAGAAACCAGATCTATTGCAGGTGAATGGAGGTATAATGGGTCAGAGACAAAATTGTAAAATTGTAAATTGATACTCACCCGCAAGGGTCTCAAGGCGCTTGTACGAATACCGCTATGGAACTCATTCTGGCTTTCCCTGTGAGGCGTCCACTCCTGGGCACCCCCAAGGTGGAGGCCAGGCATCCTTAGCATTGTGGGGGCCGTTGTGGATATTAAGCAAGCTATTGCCCAGAGTTGCAGTGTGGGACTCCATGATTGGAATAGGCACCGAGGTGAGAATTATCAGGTCTGTCGAATTTTGAGCCAAGACCCGCCGAGGCAGGGAATTGAACCCTGGTCCTGGGCTAGACCTCTGCATCAGGGTCTGCCGCTCTAACCATTGAGCCCCTCAGACAAGGGAGTGGTCGAGGAGCGAGCCAAAATATGGCAGCTCCTCCAGGACAGGGTAGAGGAAGAGGAATGGACCCTGGGACAGGAGTTGAGTGAGCTAACATGAGGAGGAACACTGCCTGTCATTATTGTCACAAGATCAGGCATTGGAAGAACAACTGTAGCCTAAACCAGCTAATCAAATGCAATATGAGGAAAATGTGCAGTTATCTGATCGTTTGAATACAATGACTAGACCTAGGTCCATGTATGGGGGAGGTTCAGACCAGCAAGCCCCAAGCATCTCTCTGGGCAAGCATGTGTATCAACAGACGTCTTTCATCAAAATATCAGACAGTTCTGATCTGGACCAATTGCAAAGACAGTGTCTGAAGGGGGAGGAAGAATGTCCCCTTTGGGGCATCCTTAGAGGTAGACCAGAGTGGAGGCAGATGTTGATGGTCATCCCATTACATTCTTGATTGATAGTGGAACTGCCCTTTCTACTGTAAGGTCAGCAGTGGTTCCCAACCTGCCCCTCTCTGGACAATCAATCCAGGTAGTAGGAGTTACTAATCAAAAAATGACCAATCCACTGACGGATAAATTACCAGTGAGAATAGGAACATTTCAGGATCGCCACCAATTCTTGGTGTGTGACTCAAGTCCGGTTTGCCTATTAGGATGTGATCTTTTGTGCAAGTTACATTTTACCATCTATTGTACTCTAAAGGTAGTAGAGTTACAGACATGTGACAATGATCCTGCCTTCAAATAGGCAAGCCAGAACTTGTGTTCAGAAATGTTCATTGTTCTAACAACAGAGGAGCTACCACACGATTTGAGGGATTCGGTCTCTCCTGTCATGTAGGATTTGAGTTGGAAAGAGATAGGTCTGATTTGAGGAGTTGAGCCAGTTAAGGTACAGGTCAAGCAAAATGCTGAATTTCAAAGGACACCGAAGTATAAATTGACTCCAGAGACTGTGGCTGCAATAAGACCTGTAATTGAGTCTATGATCGAACAAGGCATTCTGAAGGAGATAAGAGGAAGCCCCTGTAATTCATCAATTTTGGGGTTGCAGACGCCCAGTGGCAAATACAGAATAGTTCAGTACATGCAAAGAGTTAATGAGATTGTAATTCCATGTTGAGGTGTGGTACTGAATCCAGTAGTAATTTTGTTCCAAATGCCTTGTGAAGCAAAATGGTTTACGGTCATTGACCTGTGTCAAGCATTTTTTTCGATACCCCTCCATGAGGAAAGATAATTTTAATTTGCTTTCCGGATGGAAAACCGTGTGTTAACAAGGTGTCATATCCCACAAGGAAAGTCCATCTATTTTTAGTCAGATCTTGAAAAAGAATCTTGAGGGTCTGGTACTGCCAAAGAATTCAGTTCTTCTCCAGTTCATAGATGATCTTCTGGTTGCCTCTGACACAGAGGATGCTTGCAAGATAGATGCTGTGACTTTGTTGAATCATCTGGCAGAGAATGGACACAAAGTGTCCCCGAACAAGCTTCAGTCCTGTTTGCCTGAGGTTCAGTATTGGGTCATCGGATCGAAAAGGAAAAGAGAGAGGTGTCACCAGATCGAATAGAAGCGATCTTGAAAATAGGTACTCCTAAGACACAAAAGGAAGTCTGAATATTTTTGGGAATGGTTGGCTACTATCGGCAGTGGATTCCAAATTTTTCCCTCAAGGCATAACTTTTGTTATGGTTGACACACAAGGATGTAAGTGATCCTGTACCATGGGATAACAACTGTTTGATTGCCTACCGGGAGTTGAGAGAGAGCCTATGTCTTGCTCCAGCCCTGGGATTGCATGATTACAATAAAGCGTTTTTGCTCTTTTGTCCTGGGAGGGAGGGTACGCACTAGGGGTACTCACACATGTAGGTGCCCATAAACCAGTGGCTTATTTCTAAGCTACCCTAGATCCGGTAGCTTCTGCGTTCCCCATATGTCTCAGATTGTTTTGCTGTAACAAGTGTCAGTATTGAAAGATGTGAAAGCATTGTAATGGATCACCTTCTTACTGTCTATGTTCCGCACTCATCCTTATGAGACAATGCAGGTATTTTGAGAGCCGCTTTTGCTGTTTGTACCATTTTTGGAGTTTTGGCAGCTGCTTGTTTACAAGGTGTATACTCCGCACAAGTGGCTGAAATCATTGCTCTGATACGCACATGTCTCATCTCTGATCGAGTCAGAGTGACTATCTCCACAGATGGTCAGTATGGGGTTGCAGTTGTTCATGATATCGGACAGTTGTGGTCATAGAGGGGGTTCTTCATTTCATCAGGATCTCCTATCAGGAACAGAGAATACGTGTGCCAACTCATAGAGCCTTTGCAGACGCGCAAGGAAGTAGCTATGGTGAAATGTGCAGCACATGGGAGAGGGGAGGATTTTGTAACAAATGGAAACACTTTTGTGACATACAAGCTTGTATTTTTAATGGCGAATATGTAGGAGAAGCACAGAAAAGACTGAGCTCAACATGATGTTGGCTGTGGCTGATACCTGGGATGAGGTTAAGCATCTCCAAAATGAGGTCCCCGAAGAGGAAGAAGCAGCATGGATTAGAGAAGGTTGTGAGATAAGAGGGTATGGCGTTTGGGTGTCAACGGATTTTATGGCAAGTCATATTCATGGAGCAGTTCACCTTGGAAGAGATGCCATGGGGAGGGTGTTTCGAGAGACGTTGGTCAATTCATGGTTTTGTATGTACGCTGAGGCAGTGTGTCATAGGTGTGTTACGTGTCAGCAAATGAATGGTTGCTTTGACTCACATTGGGACATCAGAAAGTCCTTTTAATAGGGTACAGTTGGACTTCATCGAAATGCCCAGATGCAATGGGTTGAGGTATGTTTTGGTGGTGGTGTATGTCTTTTCACGATGGGTTAAGGCATATCCAACTAGGGGGTGTGACAGTCTCTCTCTCACAGTGGTGAAGCTAATGCTTAAAGAGTGCATCCCACTGTTCAGATTTCCAACCTCATTGGAATCGGACAGAGTAACTCACTTTCATTGTGAGATCATGAAGCTGTTGTATCCGGCCTTACAAGTTGATCAGAGACTGCATTGTAGCTACAGGCCTGAGGCATCTGGCCTGATGGAGCAGATAAATGGGACCATCAAGATGAAAATGACAAAGGTTTGCTCATTGATGTCTTTGAAATGGCCAGATGCGCTGACCTTGGTGCCGATGAGCTTGCGTAGCACTCCTGATAGGAGAACAGGACTTTCACCCGTTGGGATATTAATGGGTAGGGCGATGTGCTTGCCTGCAGTGCCAGCTACAACATTAATAAACATCACCAATGATTTGGTTCTCGATTATTGCAAGGGACTGGCTGATGTGGTTAATTCTGTGTCTCACCAAGTCGAGGCTGCAACTGCACCCATCCTGAAAGATATCCTGCATGACCTAAGCCCAGGGGACTGGCCATGCAGTCCCCTGGGCTTAGGTCATGCAGGAAGAACTGAGGAAGAACTGCCTTGATGCACGGTGATGAGGTCCATACCAAGTGATTCTGGTTACAAGCACAGCCGTGAAGTGCATAGGCTTACCGAACTGGATCCATGCCTCCCACACCTGCAGAGATATAGAACCCTTGGAAGAAACAGCTCCTCTCACTCAAAGAAATCCAGCTGAGATTGTAAGGTCAGGAGAGGGGACAAGCCAGGCTGTAAGGGTTCCTGCTGAGACCCACTGCTCACCAGGTCGAGCTGAAAGGGATCAAGCCGCGCAAGATCCAGGTACAGACTCTGACCGGATCGTTGGAGTTGACGTAGAGTCACATTCAACTGAGCAGACTTGTGTGGGGCAGACATGGATGGAGAGGAGGAGAAAAGAAGCTGGAAACAAAATGTGGCCAATGAGAAAAGAAATATTGGATTTGAGACTTGCATCCGAAAAGGATTTCGCTCCCATCTCTTAAATGTCTAAATCTGAGCAAAGTGACTCAGAGCCAAGTCCAGAAGGCTTAAGGAGATCAAAAAGGGAGAGCGTGCCTTGCCGGAAGTACGCTACTCCAGAGTGGACGTACCTGGTCATAGATGCGAAAGATTGCTATGTGTGCATGCAGTTACCAGCATCTGTGGAGGAGGGCATCATACATCACCACCTAGCCCTGACATATGGCATCACTTGTAGTGTGTTGCTGACTATGTATTATGGTAAAGCACGTTTTGAGTACTATTTCTCTAATTATGACGTAGTGCTCCCTGAGGTCCCAGTTCTTAAATATCTGTACAAATATAATTATTGTAAACAAGAAGAGAGAATGTCAAAATATTTTGTGCCTACTGTAAATTTGGATACAGCATATGCCATACAACACAATTTGACATGTATGCTATCTGACATACAAAAGTTATTTGTAGATCCGTTAGAGGATAGGCATAGACAGAGATTATTTAGGCCTGATCCTAAACATGAGGTAATTGAATGGGCCGAAGAGGAGTTAGATCATAAGGCGAAGGGAAGCTCTGGTCCAATAGTTCTAGATCTGCAACAAAAAGGTGAACTTTGCATCAGACAACCAAAGACAAAATATTTTTGAAAAAGAGTGAATGTGAGCACATTTTCTTGATTTAGAAATCAATAAAGAAGGCACTGTTGGATAAATTGACCATAGTGCCCAATGTGTGTTTTGTATGTGGAAGAAATGCGTATGTTCGGTTGCCTCCAAATTGGTATGGATCGTGTTATTTGACTGAAGTATTCCCTAAGTTATTCCACGTGGAAGATTGGTGGCCATTGGAAGCGAAACGACTCCTAAGAGCAAGTGCAGGAGAAATTGCTGGTGACGTTTTGGCACAATGATACCGAGTTTGGGGATGGTTCTGAATGATGTAAAGATTAAAAGGTTGTCAACCTCGGTGGGCAAACTGTCAGTGAATACGGCTCACACTTTGATACTGTTGAAGGAGAGATGGTCTCTATAAGGGCTATGGTGCTTCAGAACCGTCTTGCATTAGATGTATTATTGGCATAAGAGGTTGTAGTCTGTAGATCATTGAGGGTCCAACAATGTTGCACTTATATTCCTAACAGTAGCAAGGATCTAAAAACATATATAAGTAATATCACCGAGATACACCAGGACATACATGATTTAGCAACCAAAGGGATTTGGGATAAAATTGGCCAAGGATTTGGAAAGGGTGGAAGGTGGTTCAGAAGTCTGGGACACGGAATTGTTGGTTACATCTTGAAACCTATCATAATAATTGTAGTCTGTATATCGTGTTGTTGGTTGCCTTCAGAGCTTATATTTGGCACAAGGCAAGTCAGACTGAGAGTTCTCTTAGGAGACGGCAAAGGCAGATGGAAAGACTGCAGGACAGTCACAATCAGAACCTTAAGAACCTGGAGAAGTTTAGGCAGGGAAGGCAGGCTACAACTTCTGTTTAGGTCGGGCTTTTCTGCGAGAATAACGTAGCAAGGGAAAAGTGGTGTGTTTGATTACACCAAACATCAGTGGGCGGGCTGATAAAATTTGTAAGGGTGTATTTCACTCATAGACAAACTGCACTCCCATATATTCTGCTCTATTGCTGTAATTTGTGTTATTAGATTGAAGCATATATCACCATATTAAAACGGTAGAATGAAATTTGTAATGTTATACACAGGAATGATTAGGAGTTTGCACATGTTCAGATACATCATGTAATCATGCATGTGCATTGTGAATATTAGGCAATATAAATGTATTCACTTTTTATAAATGATTCGTTTAGAGCAGGGGTCTCCAAACCGGTCCTGGAGGGCCGGATCCATGCCAGATTTTTGGGATATCCCCATTGAGATACATGTAGTAATTTTAAAAATCTGGCATGGATCCGGCCCTCCAGGACCGGTTTGGGGACCCCTGGTTTAGAGACTTGTGTAATGTGTGTGCATTAAAGAACTTTCTTAGGTTAGCCAATCTTGTAGGCCTGGCTTTCATATTTCCTAAGTTTCGTTTCTTCTTGTTTGCTCTCAAGCTATAAGTTACTTAGAAATTATGTGTGTGTCCTTTCGCCCCTACTACAGGTGCAGGAATTCAACCTCGTTATTTTAGATTTAAGAAGATACATGGGGAGACGAGGAATCTCTTTGAAGAACCTGAACAGAGAGAAGGAAGGACACCTTTTGTGCCTGGTGAAACCTGGGAACCAAGGTCATCAGAGAGAGCCGAATTAATTGGAGTTTGGGGAAAATTACTCAAAAGAGGTGTTCACAGAATAACTCACCATTGTCTTTTAGTTCCTATAAACCTATATAAGATCTGCATGTTTAGACAATATACACTGTAGGATTGGTGTCAAGACTAATTTTAGACACCAATCCTACAGTGTATGTTGTCTAAACGTCCAGATCCTTTGTAGATTTATAGGAACTACAGGACATGGCACACCACGTTGGTTGCCATGTCCTGTAGTTCCTATAAAATTATATAGGATCTTCACGTTTAGACAACATACACTCTAGATTGGTGTCCAGACTGATTCGGACACCAATCCTACAGTGTATTTTGCTTAAACATGCAGATCCTATATATGTTTATAGGAACTACATGACATGGCCCCTCATGTTGAGCACCATGTCGTGTAGTTCCTTTAAACCTATATAGGATCTGCACGTTTAGATAACATACACTGTATGATTGGTGTCCAGACTGATTCTAGACACCCCCACCGGGTATGTTAGCCTGTATACCAGCTAGCTCACAGTGCCGCTAGAAACCCCTCTCACCATGCAGAGATTACTTCTTGGCAACTATCGAGCATGACAACCCTGATCCCTCAGAATCGTGGCAACAGTGCGATACTTTTTCGCTCAGTCACTCGTGCTCACTTTGTCTCAGAGAGATACATAGAATAAACGGTGGGGATGATTTTCAATCAGCATTTATTGAACCAGCGTCATTCTACTGTAAAATAGGTGTTCTGAAACAACCATTAGACAGTAACAGATATAAATGATTATAAGCGCTAACAGAATAAAAGGATGGTAGATTTCTACCATTGTGCTAAAACAATGAATACAGGCAAGTATATAAAATACATGACAGTAGTAAATGCGTACTCCCATGATGCAACTCTAACTAGATGTACCTAAGGGTACCTAGCATGTATGTGGGTGCAAAGCCAAGAATCCCTCTAGGGTAAAGTGAACCCCATTACCTAAAGTGAGAGACTGTGGGACCCCATCTTGTTCTCGAGATGGATACCCTGCAAGGGATGTCAGACCACTGCGAGCTGGAGTGTCTGCGTGCAGGAACCTCAGCGTCTTGCGTCAGTGTGTCAACATGGAATCCCTTATTCTCCTCTGACTACCTCAGCAAGATATGGTGTTTATATACCCCTAGTGGTACCCTCAGGGGTTCTACCTTGCTGTGCCATGTCAGACCTAGGATGACGGAAGGAATGACCCTTGTACATAGTTATTATGCAGGAGATGGTAGTCCTGCTGAGTTTCCAAGAATCCTCATGCATAATGGATGAGGCTAGTTTTCAGGGAAAATCCTAGTAGTACCATAACTCGATAAAAGGTCAGTCCAAAGAACCGTTGTAGTGCAATGGTAGCGGAGAATATAGGTGATAGATTAGTTGACTACCTGGACCTATATTGGGGTACCTATATGGATCATAACACCAAGTGACCTGTTAGGGGTGTAACTGTCTTTTTCTATTAGGCACAGGAACAGTTTTGGAGTACTTCTGCTTTGGACTGTGGAAAAGGAGCATCTTAGAACGAGATCCGAAGCTTTATGCTACTTGACCCATTTAACGTGAGTGTACTTCTTAGGTAGTCAACACATATGGACACCTTTGAGGGGAATTCAACTGGGAAGCTAGGTAGGGATGTCACTCTAGAAGTAGAGTAGGGATAGATTATTCTTTAATTCCTGAAATACAAATGAAAAGGGATTTGGATGGAGGGTCTATGCTCAGTTGTGTTCTGGTACTGGAATTCATTGTTCTGTGCCTATTGTCCCGAATGAATTATATTTGCAGACTTGGCTCTGTATTAGTATTCATGCACATTTACACTCTTTTATTGAGGTGTGTCTATGTTATTTTTGGCATTATAATAAATTAGCAAAAACTGAAATAAGAGACTGTAGTTCTTTGGTCGCATGGGGAAGGGGAAATGTATTGTTCGTAAATAGTTTTTTCCCTCTACACGTTCTTAGCACGCAATAAAGACCATCAGCCAGGTGTTCCTATTTAAATGTAGAACGTGGAATCTGGGCCCATCAGTATGCTCCATCACATGTACCATGTGCACAAATCCAAAATGGACTCCAGTATGCCAACAATAAAACACCACAGATGTTTATCTTACGACATGCACATGTTGAATGCACTCAGGCAATACCCACATCCAAGTGGAAGATGTGACGGAATTGGTTGAAGGTGACTGGCAGGCCACTTAAGGCTATATCACTGTTCAGGCATATCCACTCATTATACTCTCAACACTCTCCGCCACAAACAGTGAACTGATGGTGGTCACACTGTAAAGGAGGGGGTCCATGGTGTGTCCCTCCTGACCACAAAGCCTAATTCTTGGTGTTAATCAGTTTTAAGTAGATCCCAGGTCTGGGTCCCAGTCTGTTTAAAGAAGGTCCTCCTCAGCATGCTTGCATGATTGTCATAAGTGCTGGGGCCTACATACACAAATGGCCTGAGTTTTGCTAAAAGAGGAGTCAGGGCAGGGATGTATGCTCTGCCAAGATATGCAAGGCACATTTTCAGTCCCAACAGGTACATTGGATTTAGTGTTCACAAGTTTTTCTCTATGTGCACCTGCTATTTTTGATTCTGCTTGGCAGAGTATCTCTTCATGTTACCCCCTGTCTCTGTATTTTGAGGGCAAATTTCTTGATTTAAATTGTTGTGGGTACTGTTAGATTACGCTTAGGCTATCCTTTTATCAGTGTTAATGTTTTGAAGATTTTGTAGTTTTTTGCGAGTTATTTCCAAACTTGAAAAAATCAATTCTTAATGGTGGTTATTTGGCTGCCTAACGCCAAAATATAAAAATACTGTGTTTTTCCAGTGTTTTTAAAACATGTTGTGCTTTGCACTGTTTGTAATTATGCACACCTTTTTCAGGGAGAAGAATTGCAGTCTATAGTGTCTCTCCACTGACAGTGTGTCCGGTGGGCTTAAGGTACATTGTGCTAAGCAAAAATGTCGGGGTAATACCCTTTTATTCACATTCACAGACTCTCACATGTTCTCTTTCAACTTTTAACACCAAATTAATTTGTAGCCCTGCATTATAAAACACCTGATGCCTGATGTTTCAGCATGCTTGTCACTATTTTTTTGCATTCTTTGCTGACTACATTTGCTTTTGTTGTGAGGAGAATCATCGCTGCAAAGTTTACCATTACAAGTGTCACTCTTTGTCTGGTCTGACTTTTTAACCAAACTCACATTGTATTCCGGAACATTAAAGGTTTCTATTCACATGTCTCCTACGCCGACGACACCCAGCTGATCCTCTCCCTCACCATCGACCCCGCCACTGCCAGACCCAACCTACACGAAGGGATGAAAGAGGTAGCCGAATGGATGAAGAACAGCCGCCTGAAACTGAACTCTGATAAAACGGAAGTCCTCATCTTGGGAGCCTCACTCTCCGCCTGGGACGACTCCTGGTGGCCCCCCGCCCTAGGCAGCGCACCCAAAACAACGGACCATGCACGCAACCTTGGCTTCATCCTGGACTCCTCACTCTCCATGACCAGACAAATCAACGCCGTCTCCTCATCGTGCTTCAATACCCTACGCATGCTACGCAAGATCTTCCGGTGGATCCCCACCGAGACCAGGAAGACGGTCACCCAGGCACTCGTCACCAGCCGACTGGACTACGACAACCCCCTCTACGCCGGAACCACCGTCAAACTCCAGAAGAGACTCCAGCGGATCCAGAACGCCTCAGCACGACTCATCCTGGACATCCCCCGCCGCAGCCACATCTCCGGACACCTGAGAGACCTCCACTGGCTACCGGTCAACAAGCGAATCACCTTCCGTCTCCTCACCCACGCACACAAAGCCCTGCACAACCAAGGCCCAGGATACCTCAACAGCCGCCTCAACTTCTACGCTCCCAAACGCCAGCTTCGATCGACCAGCCACGCCCTCGCCGCCGTCCCACGCATCCGAAGAGCCACCACAGGGGGAAGGTCCTTCTCCTACCTCGCCGCCAAGACCTGGAACTCCCTCCCGACCCACATCCGCCTGACCCAGGACCACCTCGCCTTCAGGAAGCAGCTCAAGACCTGGCTATTCGAGCAGTAGCGGACCCCCCCTCCCCTAGCGCCTTGAGACCCCCGGGTGAGTAGTGCGCTATACAAATGCTATGATTGATTGATTGATTGCTAAAAAACAGCAGTGTAGTGCAGTTGGGACACATTGCAGCTATGAATTTTTGCTGTTACGTTGATATGATATGTGAAAGGTTATTGTTTTATGATCCCTCCCTAGCTCCTTAGTCTTGTCAGTCAGTTCATCGTTTGTGCCTCTCCATATCAAAAACCATTGTGAATAAGCCTTTGGTACATTATCGGATGGTTAGTTTGCAATGTGGTCTTGAATTATGAGATGCTCCTTAAATTTTGCCCTAACGATGCTCATATAGCAAAGTGCTGTTCACGAGCCTATAAAAGTTCAAGATGATTGAGGGGAATATTCGTCTTCCCATTTGAAAAGTGTTGGGTTTTATTTGAAATTGTATTACTCAACCATCTTTTAAGGAACATAGGGCCAGATGTAGGTCACCAAATACCGGTCGGTAACGGCCAATTTCGGCTGTTACCGACCGGTACTTGGTGATTGAGATGTAGGGGGCCTTAAATTTACCGATTCGGTATATTTCCAGAATCGGTAAATTTACTGATTCTGTAAATTGCCGAATCGGTAAATTTACTGAATCTCAAATTTGTGATGTAGGTGGCACTGAAAACAGTGCCACCGACCCTTAAGAATTCGTTATTTACCATGACATACTATGTCATGGTAAATAACGAATTCCTGTGTACATGCACATCTGTGCATGTACACCTGTGCCATGTGCATGTACACCTGTGCCATGTGGCCCACATACATGCCCTTTGGGCATGTATGTGGGCCACATGGCACACAAGCCAGAATCAGAATCAGGGGTGCAACAGGATGTCAAAGTGACACCCTGTCCCCCTTGCAAATTCGGTAATTTTACAGAATCGGTATTTACCGATTCAGTAATTGACATTGATTCCTATGGGCCTCAAGGCCCATAGGAATCAATGGCAATTACAGAATCGGTAAATATTGATTCATTAATTACAGAATCATACCGATTCGGTAATTAATTCGATAAAATTACCTACATCCCGATTTCCAGTTCTTAAATACCGAATCGGTATTATTCGGTATTTAAGAATCGGTAATCTGGGATTACCTACATCGGGCCCATAGTCCTGTCTCAGAGAAGGATTCTCTGAGTGCAGCAGTTTAAGAACTCTTTGTTCTAACAAAATTGTTTTGCTGCATGTACCACCATTCAATTTCTCACCGATAGGCAAATAGTCTTAGTTATCTAGGCCCTTAAATTATTAAATGATCTTCAACTGCAACTTTGTGGATTTTAGCATCACCAAACCTCCTTTACGACCCTCTAGGATCCCCTGTGTTACCTAACATATAGGATAATGTAACCTAATTGGTTTGATTAAAAAGTGTCTTTTAGCACAAAGATGCTCCTTAGAATGAACAAACGATCTATAATTAAGATTTACTGTATGCCATTAAATGATATAGGTGTCGATCACAATGTAGATGGATCACAACCGATGTCCTATTAGTTGCGATTCGACCCATATTTCTACATGCAGTCTACATGCCTGCTGCATTATGATGCAGCGGGCGGAGGCATCAGGTGAAGGGATCGTCCGCGGAACTTACAACAGGGCTTCAGAACACACCATAATCCCCTTATGACGGCAGAGCCAGGCTCGACTCTGCCGTCGGGACTATGATCGCAGTTTCGAACAGCCCTTTCATGTCGGCCTTTCCGACATAAAAGGCTGTTAGAAGTGGCTTTGGGTCCCTAGCAGGGCCCCATTCACACCTGTCTTCCGGCAATGGGATCTGGGGGGCACCCTACATCCCTGCACCATGGGGCAGGCACCGCATGGTGCCTGCCCCACGGTGCAGGGATGTTTTCAAACGTCCATTCTACATTGGAAGCTTGTGCTGCAGGCCTATTCTGCCCGCAGCACAAGCTTCTATTGTAGAATGGATGTTTCCGACCGCCCTATAGGCAGTTGCATCCAAATCAGACAGTCGGAACTGCGGATCTAAGGTCGGGCAGTTCCAATCCGCACCAGTGTCGGGCAAAGGTAAGTGTATTTGTAATAAGTCCCTAAGTGTTTAATTGAGAGAGAAATATCATCTATCTGATGTGTCACATTCAAACTCAAAGCATCCCCAAAAATGTGGTGCATAATCAAACATGCTTGCATCTATTTATGGTACATTGAATCAATCATAACATAAAGATCAAAGGAGAATTGTCGTGAAACTTTAAACAATATGAATATTAATTACAATCTCATAAAGTTGTTTCCAAGAAAGCTATTGTCTGGGAAGCATCAAAATATGTGAGCCCAACTGCCTGAATCGCCAGGCATTCCTGGAATATTTCCCGATATATTTGATATTTTGAATTCACCAAGAAGTGCTTTACTAAATCAATAGACAACTCTTCTTTTTATGTTGAATTTCAGAAATTACACAGAGTTTATAACAGTAAGTAAATTCTGTTTAAAAGAATCTTGGATTGATAAAATATTTAGAGGAGTAAAGTTCAATTATGCTATTTACCAAGTATGCCAATTTGTTACCTTATTCAGTTATGCAAGTATTTCACAAAAAAGGAACTGAAATGTATCCACTATGTAGTAAACATGTAATATTGATCCCATGGTCATTTTTATGAAACTTATTTTTGCAATTAATTGGGATTTCATATTGCCCAATGTCACAATGTATTAGAGAGCTTTTTCATATAGCCTTGATAATTTACCTCTGTTAAATCTGTCATATTTTATGTTACCATAGTCCTCCGTTGGGGCAGGCTAATGGTTTGATATTTTGCTCATAATTATTATAATTTTCATGCATAATCTGGAATTAAATCACTGATGAAACGTTAGAAAAGTTGCTAAATTAATGTAGTTTTGATATTAAGTAGATACAAGCAGGCAGTCATTGCCAGTTCTGGAAGTGCGAAGATCAGTCCCTGCCATTTCGATACGAACCATCAGATGGGCCTTCTAAATCAAACTGGCCCAATCTACTACTGTAGACATGAACATGAGAGTTGAAAGGGGACAGGGAGCAAACGTAATAGATGTTGCAAGTCTATATTGACATCACCTGCCTTTTGTTTCTTAAATTATGATACCATATCCAATTTGAATGAAACTGTCCAATAAAATGCGAAGAACACTACGTTTCAGCATATCACAATTTTTGAGCAGTTCAATTCAGGGGGGGCATTAAAGGTGGGAGGATGGTAAAAAATATTGTGTTTTCCGTTTTGAGTTGCATAGAAAATATTGTTCTGTGCTACAGTAAAAGCATTGAGCAGAATGACAAAAAAACGGGCATGAAACAAGACCTTTACTCAGAGGCATGTCTTACAAGAAGGCGGTGGGTGGGTGTCAAAGGGTAAATTATAGAGCTGTCCTCACCATTAATTTGTTCGCTATTAATTTATAGATTCTCCATGGATTCATGAATCTACAGAGGAGCAACAAATATGTGTTAAAAAATACAGGCACACCAATGTACCTTTTCTCCCAGTGTCCATTGAGGATTCACTGATCCTGCACAGGATCGGCAGATCCATGCACCATGTGCCAGAAAAAGGTTCTATTGCACCCACCATTACTTCACACAGTGCACCGAGCATCACACTGAAAACATTTTGAATCATTAGGGCATAATGGATCAGGATGGCCAAATACTGACCCCAGACTCTTCTGAAGTGATCACAAAAGGGAACCCAGGGATTAAAGTTAATTTTGAGAAAGTAAACTTTGTCACAGGATTTTCATACTCTGGACCCTCCCCTGACCCTGCAGACCCTGCTGAGGGTCTCAGGTTCTAATTGGTAATTCTAAGAAAAATGTACAACAAACCAATTTTGTGCACATCAGCTCGTCATGACCAATGACCATGCGCAACCCGATTTGGGCTCACATTCGGTGTGGATATGGAACCTGACCATAAGTCAGGCCTTAAGGGCACCACCTGTCATGTCCGACTGAAGACTGTAAACAGCAGGGTTTGACCAACTGTAACGAGGGGGAAATTAATAGAAGTAGTTTTGTAGTAAATCATCAAATGAACCAGATTACAATGAAAGAAACTTCAGCTAATGTGAAATTATAGTTAGCTTTGGTAAAAACACCGTAATACATGTTGAAAGCTCATTTGAAAACACCTTCAATACAGTAAAAGTCCAGTTATGGCTATGAAATTAAACTGAAAATCTCTTGAAATTCTCTGACAATTATTCGCTCCTCAAACCATGCCTCACTCCCCTGCTGCGTGGAGCATACCCTGCACACCAAATGCAACGCTTATGATCTCGCAATGTTTATACCTATAAATGAGAGGACAAAGAGATTATATTGTATTAATAGTCATGACATTCTTAATGTTAATGATATCACAATATTTCATACTGTTAGTAAGAATATTTTTAAAATTTGTGAAGTCATCTTTTCGGATAATAAACCTCCTTGATAGACTGTTGAGTGACTTGGAGTTTGCGAATGGACCTTAAAGTAGCAGGTGACATGGTTCCTGAATTATGAATAATATTCCAAATACCTGCTAGTCAGGACAGTTACATTTCAACTGAGAAGCAGCGAAAGTAGAGAGACGCATGTTGTGGAATCATAGGGCTACCATGACATTCTTTGGGCAGGCCATTGCCTCCTTCATCCGAAAATCTTTCTTGCAGAAGTAGAAGCATACAGGTGAGTGCCCACAGGGCCAATATAACCTATTCATAGAATAATTATTTCATGCACAAAAGGGTACATGGTTTGCACTGTACCTTCAGTAATTAAAGGTCAGTAATTTAGCTACATTAAGTGATATCAAATGTAACAACTTTCACCAACTCCAGCTTTATTACAAATTCACAATGCGTTGAGTCTCGGGATTAATTTTCTTAGTGAGTTTTCATTACCTATTCAATTAATGCCTCTTCATCAGCCAATAATTAAAGGAAGGTTTTAGTAGCAAAGGAATCTGTTTTATTCTTTCGCTTTTCGTAATGGTTAGTGAACTGCAGAATTAAGTGCTCATGAAGGTGAAGGGATATTAAGCAATGAGAGAAGCATTTGGTCTGGGCAGAGCCTGCATAGCTCTTTCCAGGCAGCTCTGACCATATACCTCATCTCTGCCCTGGCCATTGTTTTTGAAGGAAGACTAGAGCCTCTCTGAGTGCATACTGGTGCATGTCGTCACACAAGTGTCAAATCCATAAATGTGATAATTCTTTATTCTATGATAAAATCAAGAATCTTTAACATACAAACTGAGCCAAAAACAGGGCCGGCTCCTCCGCTAAAGTGGAGAAGCGTCACCCCACTGCCTTTCAGCACTGCAAAAATGGAAAAATAAAATGATAATAACCTGATGTTATCATTGTTTTATTTTTCGATGCTGGTGCACTTATTCTGTGGGGCTAGGCTGCACAGGGGGGAAGGGTGGTGGCATCCTCCTAAATGTGCATCAATGTGGTTCCAGCTAAACATTCATGAGCACTTTGCATGTTCTCCACCCAGGCTGCATTACAGCCTGGATGGAGAACATGCCCAGGCTCCCATTCCTCATCTGAGCACCGGACCATAGCATTCAAACCAATCACAACGCTGCATTGCAAAGTTCTGATTGGCTGAGGGGAGCCCACCCTGCTTCCTGTTCGAACAGAAACCAGGAAAAGGATGGAGATGATGAAAGAGAGGCACTGGCCGGCAGGTAAGTGATCTTTTAAAAAAAAGTCTCCCTCCCTTCCTCCCCTTTCTCCCCTACCCACCCCCCACTACTGCTTCGTGAAAGAAGCCGCAACTGGCCAAAAATATGTAATGTTTTTCTTACCCGAAGCCAATTGTAGAGGCCCTGGGATAATGTGAGGAAATACTACTTATTGAACAACCAATGGAAGAAGTAACGGTCCTAGCTCTCGAGATTCACAATTGCAGTTGACAGCTCAAAAGGAACACTGCACGACCCCAGGAAGGATGTGTATCAGTGTAAGCTCATTGACATTAGGCAATACTCAGCCAATGTGAAGAGGAACTTTTTTCACAAACAGAAAGTGCTGTTCAGTTGGGGGATAGCCATGGACTATGGCCTTTGTTTGAGCAGACGGTGCACACACTGACCTGACAGACCAGCCCATCACCCACTGTCTGATTGCCTTATAGGCCAGTCCGACCCTGCTGCAGGGTGAAGTATTTATTAATGTAGTAAATACCTTCTGTTCTGAACGTTTACTGTGAAAATGGAGCATGACACACAGATGTTGGTGCTTACCAATTACGGCACTCAATTCAGCATATGTTTTATGTACCAGGCATGTCTTCCATTTACCTGGGGAAAATTGTGAGAAGGTATTAATAAATGTGGTAATCAGAATTTCTATATGTGTGTTAACAGGGGCTACTGCACATGTTAGTATTTAATGTCTCACAAGTGATCAGAGCCTAAGTAGGTTCTGCAGGTGTTGACATGCGTGGGGAAATAACCCATCTTGATACTCCTAATCAACATCTTTTTGTACATATGCGACAGACTTATGGGTGATCAGAGAGATTTTTAAACATTTAAAAACATAAATTCAAGAAGTGGTCATTTTTCTGTATCTCACACACTTTCCTTCTAAATAGTTGTGGGAAACTCTGCTAGAGACAAAACTAGCAGGTGGGAGTTGCGCTGGAGTCTAGTTTTCGGGTTCAGGGCAGGGTTTGGGTATTTTTAGCAAGGGCTGGGGGGAGGTCGCACTGGCGTCTAGTTTTAGGGCTTAGGGCAGGGTTTGGGAATTCTTAATAAGGGCTTGGGGCCAGGGGGGGTTGTGCTAGGGTCTAGTTTTTAGGGATCAGGAAAGGGTTCAGGTATTTTTAGAAAGGGCTGGGACCCATTTACGGGCAAAGGGCAGGGGTCAGGGAAGACTTTTACCACGCATATGCCTTTAACATACATGCCTTTACAATGAAATTCATTGTAAAGGCATGTGTTAACTCCTTAACCACGGCCCAAATTCCACCGCGTTGCGGGAGTTATATTAAGTGGGTGGGGTCGCGTAGGCCAACGGACGTGCTCAGCACTACCGAGGTAGTGCTCGCGATGGCCGTTGGTCGACGCGCGCATGCAACAGGTTAAAAAGGCATATTCATTGTAAAAAATGTGTGGTAAAGGTCATGCGTTGCAAAGGCGTTCACGGTGAAAAGCATGTGTGGAAAAGACATGCGTTTCCACTGAATGCGTTGTTGTGTCATACATTTGGTCAGAGGCTGCTGAACTGGCTTTAGCTCCTGTAAAGTATCAGTGTCAATACATTAATAATACAAGAGCGCTAGTGTGGTATATGCTTTATGTCAGTAGAGACACATTTCTGGCACTGAGATATATAGTTAAATTACACCCTAGTATTTTGTGATTTAACAGTCAAATAAAAATCTAATTGTTTGAGGCCTACCCTATTGTAAATATGATAAGCTATGCATCTATGAAGCAGGATATCATGTATTTCATTTCCATTGTCCTGAAAGATGTTTTTGTGAATTAAGCTGATTGGACATTCTGATATCTCCGTGGAGGTAGGTGGTTTCATGTGAAGTTAGACAATACTAACTAAACATATTACACTTTAATCTGACATAGTTTGGATGACATCACACCAAGCCCTACTTGCAACTTTAAGCGAGGATTAGGACGTTTATTTAGTAAACTGCGACTTTGTGCCTAATCTCTTGTCTATTTTAACATTTGTTTTGTAGTTTCTCACACATATATATTTTTTAATGTTGCCAAGTACATGGCGAGAGTACAGGTCAATCATTGTAAAGTATGGTGCTATTTTATCAAATAGTGTCTTGAAAGAGAGCATCTCTTACACTTCCAAGGGAAGAGTCTGGCTAGCTCACTTATCACACCCACTTAGACGTTTTCATGTGCACTTACTATGACGTTTTTAGACGGCTTGTTCTTGGTACCTATCTTGGCCCTATTCATTCTATTATTTACACATGTACTCCTGTGCTAGTTTTCTCTTTACACTTAACATAGGTTTATTCTAGTTCTTGCAAACTATTAAACTATAAACATACAATAAACAGTCATAAGTAAGTATGCTTGGCACTTAAATTAATCATACATAAATGTGTATCATAGTACATAAAATGTTAATTGAACCAATGACTTATACTGTGTTGTTCTTTCTCACTAGCTTGTTAGTTTGTTACTCCTTTCATACAAGTTTTTATTTTTGCACACATCTTGCAGTAGCTTTAAGACGAGTTTCACCTAATTCAATAGAAGGAAAAAGTGCAGCAGAGGATGAATTGTGCAACTACAAGCCCTGCACTATTAGACTTCGCAGGAAGCCCTCACCAAAGTTTCATGACCCTCCCAAGTACATGCAATACAAGGTCACAAGTGTATAAATTAATGCTACTGTACAAGGCAACACGATTCTGAGAGATATCACTGCTGTATGTAATACAGCAGTGATGGCGTGGATGGCGTAATCCATCCATATCTCCTTTGTGATCAGTGAGTTAATGTGATAATTTCTAGCTCAATTCAAGGCTACATTTCTGAACTTACATCTACACCTTGATTCCAGAATAGTGTGAAATCAATTTTGTTTCAGGTTCCATTTTGTGACACTCTATAGCAGGACTGCAGAGCATTTAAAGGCCTGCTTGCCTGTAGTTGAACTTTCTGTACCTTAGCTGTAAAGTGTAAACACAAGGCCTTTCGAGATGACAACGTCACAAGTGTATGTGACAAACTGTTGCTATGCTGCATTAGCTGATTTCATGAAGTGAGACCCATATATAGCTAACAGTTACATTTATTTTTAAAGTTTGTATAGCCCAAATATGACCCAGGTGGGTATCAGAGCGCTTTACATACGGTTTAGGTAGACATAGGAAAACAGCTAGGGGAGAAAAATCAGGGTAACACGGGACAATATACAACAGGAGCAAAATGAAATTAAGGTGGACATAGGAAGCAGGTTGGGTGAGAACGAAAAGTAGGGCAATAAACATCAAGAGCAAACAAGACAGTAAGGTATGCGCAACAAATGATATGTATACAGTGAGTTAGAGGAGCAAAGCATATAGTTCAACGATTTGTTCATTAGTAGAGCTTTAACTTCCCCTTTGAAGACAAGTGAAGAGGGAATCAGTCTTGTATCCACCGGACGGGAGTTCCAGATTTTCAGGTCAATGCCAGAGATTGTTCGGTTGTAGGTTTAAGCTTATTAAATTTCTTTGGCTTGAGCAGCAATGTGCTGGTGCTCCTTGTGGACCTGGAGCCAGCAGAAAGTTCCAGCTTGTTTGTCAGGTAGAGTGGGGTGTTGAAGTGTAGTGCTCTATGGGTCATACGAGCGATTTTTAGTTGGATCCTTGCCTCAAAGGGAAGCCAATTGAGCAATTTCAGGTCAGGCGAAATGTGGTTGGTCTTCTTAGAACCCGTGATGAGTCTAGTAAGCAGCATTAAGAGAGGCTCTGATGGGGGCTAAACCGAGTTTCGGCAGTCCACATAGAGTAGCACTACCGTATTCTAGTCTAGAGATGACAAGTGCTTACACCACTGATTTAAAGTCATCTTGGGGAAGGTAGGGTTTGAGTTTTCTTAGGTGGAAAGTTGGAAGTTCGCTCCTTCTATCGATGATCTAACGTGGTCTTGCATGTTTAGGTTTTTGTCCACACAACTCCCAGTGATTTAGTGGAGTCAATGATGTGAGGGTAGTAGTTGAGGGCAGTGAGGTTACAGAGATATTTCACCACAGGGGGGGTTTGCCTAGTGGGTGCAATGAGGAGGAATTCTGTCTTGAGGGAGTTGAAGATGAGATGGTTGGAGGTTAACCAGTTTAGGGTTTTGAGGAGGGTTCCGTTGAGAGATTTGATGTCATCAGGGGAAGAGATTTTTATGTAGAGTTGGGTGTCATCCGCATACATGTGATATTGGATGTTGGAGGCTTTCAGAATTACAATCAATGGTTCAAGGAAAAGGTTAAAGAGTGTGGGGAGAGTGAAGAACCTTGGGGGACACCCAGTGTTGGATAAAGACTGGTTGGATTTGAGCCTTTGTGTTCTGTTGTTGAGGAACGAAGAACACCATTTAAGGACTGGGCCTGGGAGCCCCATCCTGCGTTCCAAGAAGTATAGTAGATTGTCATGTTTGACAGTGTTGAATGCAGATGAGAGCTCGAGCAGAATTGAAAAGCAGGCTTCATTTTGGCCAAGTAAAGTGAGAGCAACATCCACTATGCGAGTGATGGCCGTTTCAGTGCAGTGGCAAGTGCGGTACCCCGATTGGAATAGGTCGAGAAGCTGGAATTGCTCATTGTGTTTGCCTAGTTGTTCATGAACACATTTCTTCAGATGTTTTGCCAGGCTGGGTATGTTTGTTATTGGTTAGTAGTTGTTCAGGTCAACAGGGTCAGCCAAGGGTTATTTGAGAATAGGGAGCACTAGGCCAGTCTTCAGGCAGTCTGGGATTTCATCTTGAAGAAGTGAGACATTGATAATCTTGGACCAGAGCAGTGTTAGTGAACCTATCATATCTTTGAAGAAGCTGGAGGGAAAGGGGTAGTTGATGTAATTAGAGGGTTTAAGGGTCGAGAGATTATTGAGGATTGTAATATCATTGAGGGGAGTGAATTGACTCCATGAAGCATTGTTTTTGAGGGAGAGACCATGAGGTGAGGGCAGGGGTGTGGAAACAGAGGAGTCCAGAGAGGGCGAGAGATTGAGTGCAGCAGACCTTAGATCTGATTTGATTTTATTCCTCTTTTTTCGAGGAAGAATTCCGCAACCGCATCCCAGTTTGGTTGCGGGTGAGAGAGGTGCTGACATTGGGTAGAGGTATTGTTGCATTGTGATTTAGTTAGCTCAAAAAGTCGTTTCGGGCGATTTTTGGCATTGTCAAGTTGGTATTTAAAGAAGTTGGCTTTCGTCGTTCTAATGAGTTTGTTGTATCTACTTCTTTTGAATCTTAGAGTTTTTAGAAGATCCGTGGAGGGAGTGGATCTCCAGTTGCGTTCAGCTAGTCTTAGTCCTAGTGCGTCTGTCCGTATTTAGTCTGTCATTGAACCAAGGTTTGGAGTCTTTTATGGGAATTATTTTTAGTTGAAGGGGGCCGTATCATTCAAGGCAGATAGCATGGCGTTGTTATAGTGTTCGGTAAGGTTGTGAACGTCGTTCAAGTTTGCAGGCGGCAGATGGGAGAAATTGCAGCACTTTATGAGCTCATTAACGCTTGTGTAATGGAGCGATTTTTTCCAGTGTTTTTGCTTTAGTGGTTGTGCACTTTTGTGGTTCCAACTTTCAGTCACAGGGGAGAATTGGTTCGAGATGAATGGAGTTGGGGTTGGAGATGATAAGATCCAGTGTCGAGCCTAAGTTGTGTGTGGGCTGTCGCAGAATTGGGTTAGAGATAGGTCGGTTAAGCTGTTTTTGAGGGTTGGTACAGCCTGCTCATGCGTGTCATTCCAGTGGAGATTGAAGTCACCAAGGAAGATCTGGGGGCAGTGTCGGCCCAGGTTGGAGGAGATGGTTTCCATGATTTGTTCAATTAGATGGAGGTTATCGCTTGGGGGTGGTTGAAGATGTGAAGGCTGCATAGGGGTCTGTGCTGGCTAGTGATATCTATGCATAGGTATTTACATGATGAGAGATTAGCTGAGAGGGACTGTTTTGCTGTGAGAGAGTTGAGGAAGATACAGGCTATGCCACCTCCCGTTTTCTTAACTCGGTCGAGCCTAATAATGTTGTGACTGGGGGAACTAACAGGTCAAGGATAGGGCCAGAGGAGTCATTGAGCCATGTTTCTGTGAGGATAAGGAGGTCCATTTCTTGGGCAAGGATGAGATCAGCAAGGTCTGTGGCATGTTTCACCACTGATCTCTGCAGTTAAGTAACATGCATTTCAGGTGTGATTTGTGCATGGTGTCTGTGAGCGCGGGCTGTGTAGTGGGGATCCACATGAGGTATTAATGTTCATGGAGTTGCGTTGAGTCTGGGCGCTCTATGAGGGTTGGGTGTGATGCTTTGGATGGGTTCCACAATACCAGGTTTAGGGAATGATGAGCTAGGGGCATTTAGTGGGGCTGTTTGTGAGGATCTAGCAGGGACTGAGATGTGAGAATGAGGAGAGGTGTACTCAAGGAGGAGGGCAAGAATATCAGGTACTGAAAATGGATTATTGGATCTAACAGGTATAGATGGGGAGTTAGGGAAGGGAGTGGTATTCCAATTCTGGGCAGGGGGTTTCGGGTGGATCATATGCGGGATCTCATGTGATGTCAAGTTGGAAGAAAGGTGAGGGATCTCAAGTGTTGGAAGAGAGATCCAGGGCTAGCTCTTCGGTGGACTTAATGAGTTTTTGGATTACAGTTTTGAGAGTTTGAAGTTCCTAGTTCATTTTCTGAGCTTAGAAGCAGGATCTGAGGTTGGATAATGGGTCATGTGAAGGGGAGGTAGAGGGTTGGTCAGTGGGGGGAGCAGAGGGTAGACCAGGCCAGGTGAACTGGAGGGAAAGGGGAAATCCGCTAATGGAGATTTCCATCTCTGATGTACGGGCGTGCAAGGCGAGTGGGCAATTGAAGGGAGGTTTATTCAACTGTGCTTAAAATGGCCTCTGAGACTCCATTTTGTGTTGCCATGCTTTTGACAACCTGGTGAAGAATTGCTTTCTGTGTCCCTGTTAGAACTTGCTTAGCCCTCCCCGCTCCTTGTGGTTGAGCCAATTCCTCCGAAGCTGCTTGTGTACGCACCCGGTTGTGCCAGAGACTTAGCCACATCCTGTGAACTGTTGGTAATTCAGCCTCCCACGACCAACGGCTGTGCTCCGTGACCATGCCATCCGGGCGTTGAATCAGAAAAGGGGGTGGTGATGGACAGAGTGTCTGAATTAAGCAGAACACTCCTACCCAGTCCAAAGATCAGGGCTTGATCCATCACCGTTTTTTAGCTCACTGCACCATCCCAGCTCAGAACCTGGCTACATGCAAATTAGTCTGTCCCTGGCCCAGTGCATCATGGGAACAGGGCAGACCAAACTACCAAGCCAAATCTTATACTGGAAAGGAAACAAGCTTCCGGGGACCGGTTTCTGGCATTACAGCCGTCTTCGGCCCGGCTTGCTTGAATCCTGATGGTGCAGTGAGCAAGGGACTCACATCTGAGTATACCCTTCCACGCTTGAGGTGGACAAAACGATTCAGAAAAGGGGGTGGTGATGGACAGAGTGTCTGAATTAAGCAGACCACTCCTACCCAGTCCAAAGATCAGGACTTGATCCATCACCGTTTATTAGCTCACTGCACCATCCCAGCTCAGAACCTGGCTACATGCAAATTAGTCTGTCCCTGGCCCAGTGCATCATGGGAACAGGGCAGGTCAAACTACCAAGCCAATTCTTATACTGGAAAGGAAACAAGCTTCCGGAGACCGGTTTCTGGCATTACAGCCGTCTTCGGCCCGGCTTGCTTGAATCCTGATGGTGCAGTGAGCAAGGGACTCACATCTGAGTATACCCTTCCACGCTTGTGGTGGACAAAACGATTCAGAAAAGGGGGTGGTGATGGACAGAGTGTCTGAATTAAGCAGACCACTCCTACCCAGTCCAAAGATCAGGGCTTGATCCATCACCGTTTTTTAGCCCACTGCACCATCCCAGCTCAGAACCTGGCTACATGCAAATTAGTCTGTCCCTGGCCCAGTGCATCATGGGAACAGGGCAAACCAAACTACCAAGCCAATTCTTGTACTGGAAAGGAAACAAGCTTCCGGGGACCGGTTTCTGGCATTACAGCCGTCTTCGGCCCGGCTTGCTTGAAACCTGATGGTGCAGTGAGCAAGGGACTCACATCTGAGTATACCCTTCCACGCTTGTGGTGGACAAAACGATTCAGAAAAGGGGGTGGTGATGGACAGAGTGTCTGAATTAAGCAGACCACTTCTACCCAGTCCAAAGATCAGGGCTTGATCCATCACCGTTTTTTAGCTCACTGCACCATCCCAGCTCAGAACCTGGCTACATGCAAATTAGTCTGTCCCTGGCCCAGTGCATCCCACTCTGTTCATCACCACCCCCTTTTCTGAATCGTTTTTTGTCACTATAGGTGTGGCAGGGTATACTCAGACATGAGTCCCTTTCTCACTGCACCATCAGGATTCAAGCAAGCCGGGCCGAAGACGGCTGAAATGCCAGAAACCGGTCCCCGGTAGCTTGTCTCCTTTCTGGTGAAGAATTGGCTTGGTAGTTTAGTCTGCCCTGTTCCCATGATGCACTGGGCCAGGGATAGACTGATTTGCATATAGCCAGGTTCTGAGCTGGGATGGTGCAGTGAGATAAATAACGGTGATTGATCAAGCCCTGATCTTTGGACTGGGTAAGAGTGAACTGCTTAATTCAGACACTCTGTTCATCACCACCCCCTTTTCTGAATCATCTGGGCGCTGAAGCCAGAGGTTGTGTACATTGTGCAATCAGAGACAGATGCTCCCTGGCCATGATTACGCCACCCAAGACTGATAAGGAACTTGTATTCTGATTGGATGTTTACAGGGTGTGACTAGTGCTATAATTGTGTGTGAAGCAGCAGTCTCATTAGAATTGTCTTTGTACCATTCTGGAACGCTGTCCTTAGCTTGAACTAATGAAATAACGTACTTTCCTCCACAGCTAAGTTGTCCTGGTCTCTTTGGTAACGTATGAGTAAGGAAGGTGAACCCGTAGATTCTAGGTGTCCCCTGCACCGCTGGCTTTGACCCTCCAGTGGGGAGGGGTCTCCAAAAGCCGGTTCTACATGTTAGGGGACGGAAGGTTGAATGAGCTCCTGTTGGAAGCCCGCTGTCGAGTGAGGGAGTTATGTAGGCATGGGCTAGTGGGAGAGGGTGTGGGGTAAGTGTCTGAGAGGTGCACGGCGCGAGGGATAACAAATTCTCCGTGATTACTGGTAAAAGTCTCGTCAGGACGTGGCATTGCTGATTAATGATTGGTTAAATGCTTGGGAACCCTCAATCATTCGCAAGCCAAATGGATCTCATTGGCTGACTATGTTTGAGCAACATGCAATGCAACCTAGAAAAACATCATGCAAACTTCTGCATTTTGTGTTAGTCTTATATGGTGCAACGATCTTCGCAGCTGTGATTATGTCAAGTTACACTTTGAATCTTATGACTGTGTTTTTATTAATTTTTAGGTTTCCACAATAGCTTCCCACGAGACAGTGTCACCAAAAACTTTCTTTTCATGACAGTCTTGACAAATAAGATAATATTTTGACCTTCAGTTTAGTTGGACCTACTATCACGTAACCAGTGGTTGTGAGGTGCACACCAGAATAGATGTAGTAGACTTTGTAACGCCCTACGTTTGTGTGGAATAATCCAACATTCTAAGTTTTATGGCTGGAATGAATTCTTGACTAGACTTTAACACCAGTTTCTATGGACAGGGGAGCTATTCACAAGGAAGTGGCAGATAGAGGCATTAGCCTTCTTGGCTTAACGCCTCTATCCACCACTTCGGAAAAGCAAGGCTGCACCATATTCACAAGGACATGGTGCAGCCTTGCTTTCCCCCTGCAATGGCGCTAAGTTTCACAGCTTAATGCCAACGCAGGCACCCTTGCACAAGAGTGCAAAAGTGTCTGCAAGCAGGGAGGTGTGTTTATGGACAGGAAAGTGCCCCTTCCTGTACATAAACAAACCTAAAATGCCAGTTTGTAACTTACATGTGTGTTGCTTCATGCTGCACACATGAAAGTTACAAAACGGCATTTTAAACAAAAGGTTTGTTTATGTACAGGAAGGGACACCTTCCTGTACATAAACAAACCATGGCATTTTGCACTTTTTCCATGTGTGCTGCGCAAGGCAGCACACATGGAAAATGCAAAAACGAGGAGAAATAAAGCATTTTTCCTTGCATCGCCAACTTAAGACCAGGGTTTTCCTGGTCTTAAGTTTGGCATTAGCTCCTATTTACGGTGCCCTTGTGAATAGGGGGCAGCGTAAATATTAATGGATATTGTGGTGGAACATCCACCAAAACACTCACTGCATGCCCCTTTCACACTAAACACGTTAAGTGGCTTATTGCTGCCTTGTGAATAAGGCAAGGCCTGTATCGCCACCACAACTTCACTGATAGCTTGTGAATATGCCCCAGGGTGTACTGTTATCCAGAACATTCTGTGACTAGGGAACCATGCAGATGCACATTAAGTTCTTTCTTCAACTATTTTTTCAAAGCATGTTACACAAAGTAGTGCTCTTATTTATTTCCAAAACTTGGTATTACAACGCTAAAATCAAGGGGCATATCAGCAAGGGCCAGCGATAATTAACGCTCAGCTCGCTTAGCGCGAGGATAATTATCGACAGCTGATGCTGCATTTTATCGCTGAGATAGCGTGCTATCAGCAACGCTTATCTCAACAGCGATAAAATTCCAGGTGCAAGCTGCCATTTGTGTGATTATCACTGGAAATCCAGTGATAATCGAACAAATTATGGTGATAGCTTGATGATAGGGCAGGGCAGACTCAGCCATGATATCCATCTTCCAATGGATATCATGGCTAAGTCAGACTGCAAGCAGGCGTAAGGAAAGTAGCGTTAACCGCGGTTAGCGCTACTTTTCTTATCGTAATGCATGTTAGCGTGCAGCTTGATAATTGGAAAAATGTCGGTTAGCGACATTTCTCCAGTTATTTTGGGAAGTAACGCCCACTTTGCATCTCATTAGAGATGCAAAGCTGGGTGTTGAGGGAAAGGGTGCTAAGGCAAGGATTGGCGCAATAGCATGACACTGCTGATAGGGCATTAAGATTATCGCCGCTTTAGCGTCAAAAAGTGCCTCTAAAGCGGCGATAATGCCCTTGATGATATGCCCCCAAGTTTTTAGAGTGATGGGTAAGGAACAATTAGCTTGATATAAAAAGTCCCATCTAAGGCCGTAACCCCAGATAATTCTTAGATGATGGTGTTGTCACTCTTGTTCTGGTTTATGACCATCAATATAAGAATGAGGTTGGAGTTTTCCAGGTGAAAAGCAAATAATCTGCATTCTGTCTCGGGTAATCTGCATTTTGTTCATCTGATAACATCTCTGTGAGCACCAAGGAATCTCTGAAGAGCCTGTCTTATGTGGGCAAGGGAGACTCTATTGTCCAAATAGTGCAGGACAAGGTTGAAGAAATGTAGGAGTTGAAACATCTGCCATAGATAGAAACTATAACCGTACATCAGAGGCATGACAAAATGAAGAGTGAAAAAGCCTCCGCAGTTATCTCCCCTGATGGCAGTCTTATTCAGATGAACTGTAATTTATATATTTGTTGGAAGGTCATGGATGATGCGGAGGGGCATGGATACCAAAGCATGACGTTTTCCCCACAAAAGGGATTGACTTATATTTATCACATTCCACAGCATCAGTCTTCTTTCTCGTCAAAGCCCATCTTTGACACTTGTTACACTGTTTACCTACTTGTTTTTCTTCCTGCTCTTTTGATTATTCAGTTTTAAGACATACCAGGAAAGGCCAAGTTCATCAAAATTCTCTAACACGGAGAACTTCCCTACGGCTGAAAGCAGATATTTTTTGGGTGTGGGTTGACAACGCACCTCTCTTCTAGATATATTGTGACTAATTCTTTCAAATACACATAGAGTGACTTTTAGCTCCACCCATAAAAGTGTAACTCTTAAGTATAACTCTCTTAACGCATGGTATGTGGTGTAGTATTCCATTTTGCATGTAGTGCTTTCTGTGCACTTAGCCTGGGTTCAAGCCAGAGTTGTTTTACCTCATTTTGACAGACATGTAAGATCTGGTTTATTCATGAGGCCGAATTGGAAATTCATATTACTTATGCAAAACCAACAGTGAAAGTTCCAAAAACAGGAGCAGTTAAAAAGTGTGCTAAAAAAATATTTATTATAGCCATAACCCTTTCGCAAGGTAAATTAGAAAGATAATCGATAGAAAATCGATTTGCATTTACAACGTGGAGTGTACACATCCTGATTATTTAAATCTACTCTAAGAACTTGTCGCAGAGCTTCAAGTATTACTGCATTAATCGACTTGACAGCTGAAAAATCACTTGCAGGTGTTTTTTATTCCATCAAATTTCATACATTTTTATTGTAAATCTACCCTTTCCCTTTCAGCACAGTAGCTTACTTTTCACCCATTTACACCACCCATATTTGAAATTCGAGAATCTCATTACCCCTTCTCCAAATGTTTTCTTTGCATGTCAGCTTCAGAGGATCAACTTGCAAAGAGAGCTACTAGAAATGTGCATTCAGGGTGCGAAGTGACAGAAGCAATTTCCTCACTGCTGAACTTCAGTATATGTTGCAAACCCAGCCTGGATTTATTACCCTGGACTGCATTTTGACATAAATGGCTGTCTGCAATTCTGCAACTGCAAATTCCGTAACATTGCTAGAGGACACCGAGGCTTGGAGTGCTGAGAGAACAAACATCGCCCTGTGGACGAGAGGCAGCCTTCCGATTTAACTTTTTAAGGAACAAGATAATTCAGTCTGCAAACACACCTTGCGCTGCAGCCTTGTCAATAGAAACCTTGTTTTGCTAATGGTTATCTGCCCACGAGTCCTTGACCTGCTTGTAAACACATTTCAGCAGGAAAACCCCCTGGCTGCGGCCTTCTAACGCTGCGTCAACAGCAAGAGATAAAGTGACCACAAGTTAACCTGCTCTGGCCTGGAGTGCCCTCTGCTGCCCCTCGACCAAGTACTTCGCTAATCTCTGTCTCTTTCGGCGCCAAAAAGATTGCTTACACGGTGGGCCAAGGAATGTGGAGTAGTTTCTCTATAGGGAATATCAATGTTTTGCAAACATCTGAAATGACACTTGTAATGCAGAAACTAAAAGGTCCCGAATCCCCGTTGCACCGTGCAGTTTCTTCCACTCGTCCATTTTTTAAAAATGTATAGCATATACAATGCCTGATAGGCATTAGTCCCAGGCGAAATTTTAATTACGCCAAATTTATTTGCGTAATTTTGGGGATTTTTTTTGTTACGCTGTTAGGCAAGATTTACAAAATGTTGACACTGCACCAGTCTATTATTTTCTACGGTAGTATGTTTCAGTACCTATGAGTGGTCATGTATGGTGCGCAACCTACTCCAAAGATGGCCTGGAATCCATTTACTATTGTTCTGGCAATTACAGGGATGTGGCGATTTTTGAAGTGTACTTTGTGAATAGATATGTGCTCAATCGTTTGTGGGTAGCTGTTTGAGTGTCGTGTCCCTCCCTACAGCCCTTTTGCTTTTCTCTAAACCTGCCCCGTTTCATAGTAGATACTTCCACTTTTCCCAACACTTCTGGTTCTTTCCCCATTTACTACAGAAGGCCTTCATTATGAGTGACTTGTTCAATTGTGATCCATTCAAAAACACTTGGTTGCGCAAGGATTACAATAAAAAATGCAGTGATGTTTATAGCATCTGATAATTACTAGGTGTATTAAAGATCGTACCATTTATTAAAGTTCGGCAGGTAAAACCTGCCAGAATTAAAAAAATGGAAAATGCCCAGTTTTTACAGAGACATGCAGATTTTTGAGAAGTAAGCACTAAAATCTGAATGTTTTTCCTCAAAAACTCAGAATGTGTTAAATATCACATACCATAAAATCCAAACAATACGGTGATTGATGTTATCCATGCCATAGTTATTGAAACAGAATACCCGGCCACTTGTAAAGAGGGCCAGAGTGGTAAGCTTACATGTGAACATCTACCAGCAGAAAAGATAGGCAAGGTGGCGATTTCAACCCAGAGGTTGTGAACTGCATTTTGTAAATGTAATAAACATCTGTTATTCAGCGCCTTGAGACCCACGGGTGATAAGCGAGCTTTACAACTACACATGTTATGTTATGTTAATAAGAAGTACTTTTTAAATCATACTTCTTTACATACTCAAAATCTAGCTTGTGAATAGGGCTCTCAGAGTGTGGCAAGACTCGTATAGAGTCTGTATGAGCATATTGCATGCACACAAAATTGTGATTCTCTGTCACTTCCTGCTCCCCCTGAATGCAAGAGACCCAAAGCAGTTTCATTGCTGTCTCATTTCTAGCTGCAATAACAATGCGGTCCAGATCACTGCCTGAATATGAAACATTGACCACAATATGTGCTGCTTCTTGTCAGCTATGCCTGTAGACCTGCCTGGAAGTCAGTTTAGACAGTTTGCACAGCCTGGTGTATGGAATGTGTGGGGCTGAATCCCACCCTAGAGCCATCTATGATCTCCACCTTACTGTTCGTCCAAGAACTGACAGTAGTTCTTCTTTCAGGGGCCCACCACTATAGCCTCACTGGGAACCGAAATTGTCTTGAAAAGATTGTTGCTGCCCTTCTCCTTGTTTGTTATAACTGCAAAGATAAGCCAGTAAAAATGCCATCTCCTTGGGCTATGGATTTTTATTCTGTGCTTTGTGAAATATTTCACACATTCTCAGCAACCTAGGTACAAACCCACTCAGGACACTTCATTACCTCCCAAGGCTCAAGAGAAACCTCTGCAAACAACAGAAATATTACAGCATAGTTGTACATTGAGCAACTTCCTAGATAGCGGTGGGAGGAGGGGCAGAACTTTCCGAGCTGAGCGGAGAAGACCGAAACAAACTCCCGCCATTTTTTTCGCCTGGGTCCTAAAGGAGAGGTCTTGTCATGAGATAGGTGGGCAGGTATGCATTGGGATTCCAGCTGTAGAAGTAGAGTTGTGAAAAAAGAACAATTGATGGAATGTTGAACAATGTCATACACTCACCCCCAGTACAGAGATCTGGGCCTAAGTAAAGAGCACAGGAAACATGTCTGGGATACCCATCCCACTTGGGGTGACAAATGCAAAAAAGACAGATTTAGACCCAGATCTCTGTACTGGGGTGAATGTTTGGCATTGTTCAACATTCTGTCCATCATATGTTCTTTATGCATTTGTCAGCCTAAGTGGGACGGGTATGCCCAGATGTGGGTCCCGTGCTCTCCATGCCACTGGAGTCAAGCTAGCCTGGCAGATGAGGGCTGATACCCCAAAACCGGTCCCAGGATGATTGTTTCTAGTCCAGGGGGACCCAGCCTGGGAGCTTGGGGTGAACTGTTCAAATGGGGAGCAGACTCAAAACTGATTTGCATATGGTCCAAACTGGAATGATATGGTAACTAAAAAAACAATGGATTTGGGCCCACATCTCTGTACCGGGGGTGAATGTTTTACATTGTTCCGCATTCTGTCCATCAATTGTTCTTTTTGCTGAAGTAGAGTGGCATTATATCATGGTCACCCTGTTATAATCCAGTTCTTTGAGATGTTGCTGGAAACCTGACACTTGTTTATTGGTAGTGGTTTTGGCAGAAGGAGGCAGAAATTATTTGATGTTACACACTGAAGACCACCAATCCGGTCTGCCTCGTAGCTTCTTCATTGCTAACAGATATTCCTTAAAAATTAGTCTGGGTCTATAACGAGACATGTGATTAATTGTTTCCATTCTATTGTGAGTGTGCTTTTGCGGCCTTATTTGCAGGCTTTGTGCTGCTTTATTGCTTATGGTTTTGGCAGGGGAAATGAGTCAAGATAATGACATGACTCATAATAAGGGATGCATGTCGTTACAATGCATACTTTTACAACGCATACCTTTACAACGCATTTTTTACACCGCAACATCCATTACAACGCATTCCATTACAACGCATGCCATTACAACGAATTCTTTGAAACTACCTTTACAACGCATTCCACTACAACGCATACTACATTTACAATGCATACCATTACAACGCATACCATTACATTGCATGTATGGTAAGTATTGGATAGTGTAGGGGTAAACATTACTATTCTAACTCCAGGGGGTGCAACAGTAGGGTAAGTGTTGGATAGTGTAGGTATGCGTTGTAATGGTATGCGTTGTAATGGTATGTGTTGTAATGACTGCGTTGTAATTCCATGCGTTGTAGTGGTATGCGTTGTAGTGACATGCGTTGTAATGGTTGCGTTGTAATGGCATGAGTTGTAATGGATGTTGCGTTGTAAAAGTTTCGTTGTAAAGGTAGTGTGTTGTAAAAGTTGCGTTGTAAGTGTTGTTTCCCCATAATAAACCTACTCTGCTCCTTGACTTCCGTGATGCTGCTAGAAACTGTGTGCATTTTTGTTGCTGGTTTGGTAAGGGAATAATTCGGCACGGTTGATCACATGATGTGCAACTAGCATTGGTAAATCTTCTGTACTATGCTCTCTTTGGTATTCTGAGGCCTTTGAACTTTTCTCTTATGGTGGGTTTAATAGGAATATGTGCTGTTTTCAGTGACATATATTCACGTGCCATCACTTTGGTGTGCCTGAGTGTCTATGTTGTTCGAGTGGATCAGGGACTGTTGAATTGCCATTCCCATGTTGCTCCCGTTCCCAAAAGCATACTGCATGTGGTAATGGGTTAGCCCACTTTGCTTACTGGCTGCCTTCACTTCGAATGCCTGCACAAAGCTTGAGCACATTGTTTTCTTCCTCTTAGAAATAGTTCTTTCTTTTCATTGATAAAAGTCTTTCAAAGTGTACTTATTTAATTGTATTTATCTTCAAAGGCGGGCAAAGTTTTGCTTGCACTTCAGGTGACCAAATAGATGGTGATTTATTTCATGTTTCCTTTTTAAGACTGCTGTCAAAAAGTGCTTAAGTTACATTGTGGCTGCATGCAATTCGACCACTTGGTTGATTGATGATTTACTCTTGTCGCCATCGCGAAAAATGATAGTAAATGCATGGCACAACAGAAAGGATTGTATTCCTTTTTTTAAGTCATTGCAGGTAAATCTGCCAACCCTTTTAAATGTAAACTTTTTATTACAAGGATAAGGTGACCACATTTGAATGCAATTTGTTTTTTTAAATACTTGTGGCAATAAAAAATGTAAACAAAAATCTTAATCGTTACACTAGCATGCCAAGGTCAGGACTATTGGCTGTGCCAATAAATGCTTGATTGTTTTTGTGTGAAGTAGAAGCTACGCCGGTAGTATATGATCGACCTCCTCCAGTCAGTAATTCTTGAGACCCTCTATTTCTTGGGCCTCGTGCACCCTTACTGGTGGTGTTTTATAAGGAAACACAATCCCATTCCTCCAAACCAGTAACGGGATCACCCATGTTAATTCCACCTTCTATGAGGTTTCAAGGGCCATCCAAAGAAATAGTATACCCACAGTTGCTTGATTCTTGGGTGGATTTCTAAAAAGGTTTGCAGTGAATTCAGTGGTGTTTATCAATTACAGTGTATCTATTCTCTTGTTCACTGTTAGATGATGCATTCCTTTCGCCACATATTTGAGGTATTGATCTTATCTGTACAATAATTTATCGTTGAAAGTGTCCAGTTATCGATGGAAAGTGTCCAGCTGGCGGCATATAAGGAAGGGAAAGGTCGACTGGCAAGGTAGCCATGGAAGAAAGAAATTCATAAAAAGATAGTATTTCTAATAGTCCTAAACTTATCTTGGCATTGCTGTCGGTAATAGCTATAAAACCCAGTGTGTGTGTATATCCCTTCAGTCTGGACACTTTAGATGCATCACGCCGATATAGAAGGAAAACAGCCACGAAAAACCCGAACATATATTCCATCAGAAGCAAAATTACTCAGAGTGATTTCTCGAAAAAGTATTGCATCACAAGCAAAACTATTCAGTGATTCCTCGAAGAAGTAGTGCATCACAAGCAAAACTACTCAGCATGATTTCTCGAAAAAGCATTGTATCACAAGTAAAACAAGTCAGAGTGATTTATCCAATGGTATTCATACACTTTCCAAATTTGTTATCGTTTTTGCATTTCTTAAACAAGTAATGACTAAGGCTGCACATTGTAAAACTGAAGGAAAGAGAAGAAATATTGTTGGCCAAATGCTTAGGCATTGTAGGCACTTCTTACAGAGTATTGCTTTAAATATCCTGCTTTGAAATCACAGGGGAGTGCTTTGTATTTATCCGGAACAAGCATAGCCTTAGCTGTCCACTGGGAACTTTGGCAATATTGACTTTTACGAGTATGATTGAAGCACTTTTCCTTCATCTAGACACATTAAAAAGCAAGAGGCGAGTCTGCTCCTTGTTTAGTTGCTTGGATGTCAGAAAGGCTATGAATATCAACATTAGTTCAAAAGACCAAAGGGCAGTCCAGACACTCAGCCAGCTAATTAAGAAGAGAAGTGGTATTTGGGCTTCCCTAATGCCGCAGAAAAAGTCAAGTGCTGTTTGCAGTGTAAGGCCCAGGGATCAGTGCATGAAAGTAGCAGTGCCCCTTAAGTTGCCTCTGAAAAGGCCCTTCAACAGGAGGGAGTCACTTTTGATGTGAGGCTTGACAGCACTTTCCCTGAAAGTAAATGTTCAATAAATGCATTCAGTGCCGATTTCAGTGCTCAATCATTTTCTGGATAAAATAACTTGACCTTCCCAATCACCCTCATGCCCCAGCACTACAAACCCTCCCGAGGGGAACCTTCCCAGGGCTGTGCAATGTGCTTCTTTTTATTTGGGCCTGGGAATCCCTCCGGCCTTTCTGCCTAGGCCCAGATTTTTCAAAGCACTGATACAGATCTGAGCCACTTAGCAAGATGTTGCTCTCTATTCAGACACCTCTGGGTCACCACAAGGGTTAATATGAGGTGAAGGGTCAGCACAGTCATGAGTTAGGGCGGGGTGGGGGTAATGTAGATGCCGCCTGGCTCTTAAAAACATGTAAATTAAAAGCTACCCCTGTTTTCGCTACAGGCTTACTCGAAGAGCTCTGCTTTTCTGCAGACGATCGGTGAGTTTTTTTCACACAGATTGCGCTTGTCTTCTACTGCATTATTTTGTGAATGTCCAGCTCTTTCCCAAATTCATATTAACCAAAAAAGAAGAAAAGCGTTTGCCTAATACTACGAGGAGAGTAGATGCTATAATGTAATTAGTAAAAAAAGTATACAGGGACATTTCTTAAATTTTGTTTCCCCTGTAATTGGTCCCAGGGCAAAAGGTTACTTTTTTTACAAAGTCAAAATATATACACGAGGTAGTCTTAATTAGGGAACAAAGCACAGTGGATACAGCAACTTTGTCTAATAAAAAAAAGAAATTAGCACATTGACCTTCAATTTTAAAAGGCCCTGAAATCTACTCATTTCACAGTTTGTGCTTTTTAACTAGCACATGGGGATTAAAATGGAGCGGTGTAGAATGGCTCATATTAGCTGGAAACGATAACACACATTAGGCTCTTAACTAGGAAACTTCCCCGTCCCTGATTCCCACACTCTTTTCTTTCCCGCTTGTTCTGTAAGGTGCCATATGTAGTTTTGAGTATGGGAAGACCAAAACATGTATGGAATGCACTGCTTAACAGCCCTCTGATCTTGAGTAGCTTGCTTTGTCTAGACTCTGAGGACAAATCTTTTGCTTTCAGATACATATGAATGCAGCTTTCTCCTATAAGGTACTGCCGGCAACGAAAGAGACCATTTGATGTGCTGTGCTAGGTCCACAGTTGAGAATCAGGTACTGAAGCCAAAACTGGAAATGAGGTACTAAAGCTTAAGGTTGCAGTGAGGCCCCTAGGTCCTAATTTAGAAGTAGACACTAATGCCAATACAGGCAGTGAGGTACAGAGGGTTGAGATTGGAGCACTAATGCAGTGCCAGGGACAGAATGTGGAATGGTGTATGTGTCTCTGCATGGTGTTGGGCCCATTAAAGGCAAGGACTTTGGACCCTCGTGTGAAAGACTTTCTTTTGGGTTAGCGTGCCCTAGCATCTTAGAATACTTCTGGGTGTGGCACTTATACTACATCTCTGAATGGGTGGTTTGGAAAGCGAGAAACATTTGTTACGTATGGATAGGGCTGTTGCTTGCAGACCTCTATGGGACTTGGCGTGGCTCCAGCAGGGATCTAGGCTGTGCAGCGCTTATAAAGCCACCCTCACAAAAACAGTACTAGAAATCTGGGATAAAATTGCACCTTCCAGGGCCTTAACCTCCTTCCCATCCCCTAATACTCCTTTGGCACTTTTGGCAGCTTTCCACCAGCACTGCCACCACACTCTTTCCCTGCAGAGGCAGATGGGGAATGTCGAATAATCTGGGATCTCTTTGTGGGTGACCAATTTAAATCTTTCAAACAGTGTAAAAAAGAATCCTGCATCCCGGAAGACGCCCAATTACAGTACCTTCAAATTCGGCTTTTGTTGCATGCACCTTTGGCCATGCAGGGAGCGACCCGACCCTTCACAACATTTGAAGCACTAGTCCGGGACCAGGTGCCTGATTTCCCGAACATACCAAGTATTGCAACATTCTGCTCTGAATACCCTCAAGAGTTCCCATTCAACCCGGTCAAAGGCTTTCTCTGTATCTAGCGAAAGCAGACAGCCTGGATGTTCCAGCCTTTTCCACCAGATGCACTATCTATCTCACATTGTCTGCTCCCTGTCGATGCCGAATAAAACCAACTTGGTCCGGATTGATGAGTCCCAGCAAATATGGCTCTAAACCGTTGGCGAGTATTTTTGTATAAATCTAGAGATCAGTGTTAAGGAGTGCGATGGGGCGATAAGAGGAGCACAGTGTGTGGTCTTTGCCAGAATTAGGGATTAGCGCTATTTTTGTCATGGTCATAGTGGCTGTCGGCCCATAACCTCTGTGAATAAGTTAAAGAGGTGCAACAACTGGCCTTGGATTTGTGGAAGCAAAATGCGGTAAAAGTGGACCGGAAGGCCATCTGGCCTAGCGTTTTACCTATTCACAACCCTTTTAGGGCTCGCTTAAGTTCTTCTAGTGTAATTTGGTCTTCATGTAGCTGCAAATTATGTTTATCTGACGGGGTCCATGTGCAGGTATCCAGGACTACCTGGATCTGAGTCGAATGGGTAGTTTCTTGGGCATAAAGGCCAGAAAAGTATGCCTGTAAAGCTGTCAGTTTATCCCTTTCAGTTGTGGCCCATGTGTCTTCTGTAGTTTTGATTTTTGAAATATATGCCTTTCGAGCCTTCTTTTTCAGTCGGCACACCAGAATTGCTCCCACCTTATCTCCCCGTCATGGTATGTTTGCTTTATTGCCATCAATGCAGGTTCTGCCTTGTTCGTTCTCTGTTTCGTAACTGACCCCGGGAGTATGGCCAGGCAACATTTATTGACGAGTGAGGGTACCTAATGTTCCAGTTTCTCTAAGGATATTATATGGCTCTCTCAGTTTGTTCTCTACCAGTTGGGCTTCTCGGTTACGTGCTATCGCACTGGATGTGATTACTCCTCTAATGGTCGCATTAAAAGCGTCCCATATTTCTTGGTAAGGTGTTTCCGGAAGGTCATTAGATATGAAGTATGCTGTGATAGCTGCCTTGATTTCTGCTAAGTCTACCTGGTTGCGCAGTATATTTAGAGGAAGGCGCCAGCGGGGATTATGTTGTGGGAGGTGAGTGTGTTTTTGCAGCCATAGTTGAGATTGAAATGTTTGACATGGAGGTAGCGATTACATCTCGCACTAGGGAGTGGGAGAGAAATAGGTGATCTATTCTGGAATAAGAGCGATGTACGTGGGAATAGTAGGAATAATCTTTTAGGTCAGGGGAGTGATAGCGCCAGGCATCTGTAAGGCCAAGATGCATAATCATACGCTTTAGTGTTGCAGACATGGCTCCAGTCCCCTGGTAAGAGTTAATGCTAAGATCGAGCTCTGCATCCCATACCAAATTCAGATAGCCCCGAAAAATAAGTTGGTGAGCTTCATGCTGTACCTGCTCCATCAAAAGATCTCTGAGAAAGAGGTCCTGCGCCTGATTAGGTGCTTAGGCGTTAAGAAGGGTAAGCGTTTGTGTCCCCAGTTGAACATTAAGCTTAATATATCTCCCCTCCCCTCCATTCACTACTCTCGCTTTACCTCAGGTGAATCCAGTCTTACATAGTATTGCCACTCCAGCTGTTTTCGTTGGTGATGTGTCCCCTGCAAAAAGCTAATATCGGGGCCTTGAAGCAGTTGGCAATGCCAAATCTAGTGATGTTTTGTGTGGGCGTTGAATCCCTTTACGTTAAGGGAGAGAATCTTTAGATAGGAACAGTAGTCATTGTTGGTAGATAGTGCATCCTGTTATGTCATAGCATTGGGTTGTGCAAGGAGTGATCTTGGGACAGTGCCCTGCCCTATTGGAAGTTCTACTGAGGTGTATCTCAAGAGAAACCATGTCTATACCTGGGTGAATTTATGGCAAGACAACCCATCGGTCCAACAGCTTCAACTGTAGGGCCTGTTTATGCAGGATGCTGTGTCCCTCCCTCACTCCAGTGTGATGAGAAAGGAAAAAGAATAAAGAAAGAGTAGGAAAGACAGTAACATTTAAAGGCCAACTAGGCCAACACATTCTATTCCAGTCCAAGAATGGCAAGGTGCCAATGCACAGTCCATCCCAGAGATGTCACTCTCTCTGGAAAAGGATTGGGGAGAATGGGTCTAGGGAGGAAAGTACAGTTCCAGACAGGGTCCACCCGCCCCTGCCACCGGGCTAGTGCTGGGCAAAAGGAACGATTCCTCATTGTGTAGATCCTTTCAGCGTCCTTATCTGACGGGGTCCATGTGCAGTTATCCAGGACTACCTGGAGGTGATCCATATATGTTAGTTGCAGCCCAGCAGCAATATTATTCTGATGCTGCCTGTGAGGAGGTGGGTGACTTCTCACCTCCCAAGGACCGGAGATGTTGTATAATGTCCTATTTGGCTTGGCTGGAGGAGAGGTCCCTGCCACTGTTGAAGGACTTTGGCCCATTCAGGGTGCACAGGTTCCCTGTCTCTTGGTGGCAAAGTGGATGGGATGGCTACCTCGGAGGACTGGCGGAGCTGTAAGAGTTGTTTAGCTTCTTGAAGAGAACACAGCACCCGACGTTTGCATTCCCAGGTAAAGATCAGGGCGAAAGGGTGGCCCCATTGGTATCTAATGCCTAGCTCATGAAGTCTATCACTGCTTGGTTTAAAGTCTCTGCGTCTCCGAAGTGTTACTGGGGAAAGATCCTGGAAGAGTTGAATGATATACCCTTTGCATGTCAGTTTAGCCTTATTTCGAGAGGCCTGTAGCATTTCTTCCTTCCCCGTAAAGAAATGGACGCTAGTTAGGATATCTGGGACCAATTCAGAACATCCAGGAAGGGCAGCCACTCTATGGGCACTGTCAAGTGCTGGTGGAGATGTATCGTCGTCTCCGCTAATGTCGTGCAGCAACTCTGCCACAAATGCCATATTGTCCTGTCCTTCTGCTCCCTTGGGAACGCCTCTGATTTGTAGGTTGTTTCATCGACTCCTATTTTCGAAAACTTCCTGCTTGATCTGGAGTTCGATATGTTGTTCCTCAAGGGCAGACAATCCTTTCCAAATTTGCTACTGGTCTCCCCAGCGATTATATACAAACCTTTCCAGAGCGTCTACTCTCTCCCCAATTTACGTTATATCCTTCTTCATCTCTTTGAGGCATGACTTAAATTCTGTTTTTAGGGAGCTAATTGCAGTTTTAATTTCGTGGAGAAAGTAATTCATGAAGGCCTGGGTGAGGGGCTCGGATGCCCCCTCTGGGATAGGTACCTACAGTTGGGTGTTACCCTTTTGCCACAAAGAGGTCACAGGGTTGTCTTTAGAGAGGCTTGCAGCAGTGTGTTTACCTGTCTTAGTGCGTGCCATAGTCCATGGGCAGTGCCTCCCTGAGAGAGCGGCCTATTCAGCTGTGAGTGGTAGTCATTCCAAGATAGTGGGAGTCGCAAGTCAATACAGTTTCCCAGATGACCAGACAGCATTCCAGTTCAGAAGGAGGGGTCCTTCGTATGCATTCGCAGGTGCCAGGGGTTGTAGTACAACATTCACTATGTCCGTGTCCCAGGTAGGCCTTTCCCATTGGGTCTGGAGCCACTATCCTACTCAATGTTGCTTGCAAGGGGACTTTGGCTCCTGCCTGCACAATTCAAAGCTATAATAGTGTGGGTTATGTAGGTGCTCCGCAAGAGCAGTTTGACCACTACAACTTATCCTGTTAGAAGTAGAGGATACAGGTTCTCAGTACTTCTGTAGTAGACTTCACAGTGAGGTGCCAGCATGCCCGCCAGCTTAATTGGTGGGCCCAGTCCCTCGTGAGCCAGGCCTTTTGTACCACAGTCCAAGGGTCCCCACCATCTTAAATCGGCACCGCAATTAAGTATTCCGCAGGCCTGTCAACTCAGGTTCAGCCACGCCTCATGTGTCTCCCGGGACAGCATCCCCTCTGCTGCTCACCCACTCACAGTGACCGATCGTCTCCTCCAACGGCCGCTAGGCCTCTTCCGTTCTGGTTCTCTTCCCCGTATGGATTAAGAATCTTACCTGCATACCTGCATACCTGCATACACTACCCATGGGCTGTAGTCCCACCCCAGGGGTTACGGGCGCAGCAGGTGTTAGCCGGCACACCCCCACTTGCCTCAAAGGTCGGCCGTCTCCCCTCAGGTGGTCCAGTGCAGTGCGGGCATCAGCCATGGGGAGATTGGTCTCTTTCAAGCCCCGGAGTTGCATACTTTAAATCAGCAGGTCCCTACTGAAGTCTGGTAGGGAGGACAAGAAACACTCACCGCAGCCCAGTGCTACTCCGCTGTGTTTCTTGTTGCACGAGCTGCAGTATGCCACACTATGCCGATAGGTGACTGGACCGCGGCATCGTTATGTCTCCGTCTGGCCTGCCGGGTCTCCCAAGATGGTGGTCTCCAGGTTGTCCTCAGGCGATCCTCCGTGTTGGTTGTGCGTAAAGAGCGAATTTGGCTCTCGCTTTTCCACCAACAGTGCCGTCACAGCAACAACCAGTCTTGGTGCACGTCTCTTCCGAGCTGTCTGCTAGCCTCCAGGGGAGAACCGCATATGCAGGTCCCAATACTGAGGATCTCTGGGAGGCCCAAGATGGCAGCTGCGGTTCGGCTCTAAGCAAAACAAAGTTTGCTGATGGCCACCAGGTTCAGTGGCGCGAGATACTCGTGCATCCTACGCCCTAGTCTCTACGATGCCTGATGGATCCTCTGGAGGGGCCCTCCAGTGACGCAGTGCCATATAATTCGTTTAAAAAGGCTTAAGTGGCACGGAAACCTCTGGGTGCACAACTTACTCCATGCGCTGCTAGACCACGCCCAAAGCATATTAATTGCAAACCCCGTACATTGCTTTTTAAACAGTCCATGGCACTGGCCCAGAGTACCTCAAGCAAAGCTTTCAATGGTATATCCCATCCAGTTCCCTTCGGTCTGCCTCAGTATACAATCTCATTGGGCCTAAACACAAAAATAGCTTGCTAAGGCACAAGAAGCTTTATTGTGGACACAACCACATTCTGGAACTCTCTCCTTCCTCCTGGAATTGAAAAGGAAAATGTATCTGTTATGTTTTAGAAAAGCCTTCAAAAGCTGTTTTTTTAGCCAATAATCCCTACGCTCTTTCTCCTCTTTAACCAGTTTTAACTACCTTCGGGTATGAGTTGTGATTTATACATTTTATGTTATTTTCATTTCATTTCTTAGGGTTTACTATTGTGTGAGCAAGTGGCTCTGCTACTACTCAATACATAAGATACATAAGATTGATTGAATGTGTCAGTGCCTCTGACAGTGTCTGACAGTGTCTGACTACGTGTATGAATGGCTCTATAGTTTTCTAAATAACTATCTCAGTGATTGCATATGTGGACGTACAACTATGTATATTGGTCTCTAAGAATCTTTCTAACTCACTAAAAATTCAAAGTACTTATTTTGCCATTCAACTACATACCTTCCTACCGTATTATATAACTAAAACTTATGTTAGGTATGATTTGTACTTAATAAGTGGAAAGTTTAAGACTTTGAAAATTATTGTATATGTCAAATCAACATAGAAGGGTAAATTACAGACACAGGTTCTGGAGTAGTAAGTCTTGCACTTATTCGAATTGTTTCTTCTCTGTGTTGAACAATAAGACATACAGTACATCTAATAGTTAATTATTTGCAAATCCCAGCACACCTACAGCACCAATTGAATATACCAAATGAGGATTAGGTAACAAAACTGTATGTAGGAGAGAAAAACATTCACTTGACCACTATCCAAATTTGCAGTCACTAAATTCCAACTACATGACGCAGTACATAACTATATTTGTTTTTGGCTGCTTTATTATCTAAGCACCTATTTGTCAGTATGTTTACAGGTACATATAAGTTACTGATCAAATGATTGAATAGTTCCATAAGCACTTCATTTACAAATAACTATTTCAGCACTCTTTAAGTGTGGTACAGGATATGTAACTAATATTCAAACTTTATTTTATGTACCTGACACTTCTAAATCACTATATTTTTCTATGTATACATTATCAATGTTCCCATTTCTAACAAACTTCTCAATTTGTTTTGATGATCCTTCAATTTTAACACAGATTAACTTCAAATTTCTACTCTCTTTAAGAAAGAACCAGAAACGGCAAATTGTCCCTCTCTTTTTTCAGTGATAATGATATAGGTAGCAAATCAAAACTTTCCCATAATCTTTTCCTGGTCTTATTCCAGTTTTCTTTGGTCAGTATTTTTAACCCTTTATTAGTGTCCTGATGAGAAGTCCAGTCAGGAAGTGCATGTCGGTGGATTTGAGTCTCCATTGCGACGCCCAGCAAGGCCCCCGTGTAACTTCACTATCGAGTAGCGAATCCATACGAGCATTTACAATGATAGTGCTATTATAGTACTCAATTCCCTCTATTTTAACTGCCTTTCAGTTTGAAAACTTTCTCATTTAGCTCCAGTTTGCTCCTATGTGCTACTTCTCCTTGTATCCAAAAAGCTTAGAGTGTGGATTATGGGTCACAGCTTTATGTTTTTCGGCTAGAGAGTGAGATAGAAAGAGTTGCATTGATAGGGACTTGTGTTTGCCTACTGTGGACATTACTTGAACTCGAATAATTGATTAGGATAATTGAATAACAGGTGCTCATGTACATCACTTCTGATGACTGAAAGAACATGTGATGGAAGACCGGCTGCAGGGAGACTTGACCCTCCTCACTATCACAAAAATTAAATTGAAGGAGGCTCAGAGTAGCTATGAGTTTTATCCTTGTGCTACTTCTGTGACATCTAATAGTTGTCCTGTCTTCCTCTTCATGTTTGATGAATATGACAACTGGAAATCAGTGACTTATGCTGACCCTCCTCTTTGTCCTTTTTTATAAGACTATAGGAGGGCTAGTACAGCTCAGAACTGTCCTGCTAACCTCTTCTCAACAAGTGACGGTGGTGGAATCGCTCTTATCTGACCTATGGTTCAAATGTCTATCTTCTCCTACTCCTAGGGAAGGCAGGGTATGGTTAAGAACATAAGAAAAACCTGTGTCACTGAACATCAGGAGAGATTAACAAAATAATTCCATCCTACTCAATGACAAGGCAACAAGGGGCAAGGGTATATAGTCTGTTCTCTTCTTTTAACTAGGCAGGGGTGTTAATTTATATTCACAACCCACATTTGGGCCGTGGTGGGAATAAAATGACTATTGCTCACAACATGAGTGCGTAATGTAATATAAATTGCAAACAGGCCCAATGCTGCAAAAGGTTGAAGGTCTTATACAACTGTGGTTGGCTGCAAGGTGTGTTGGGAATTGAGGAACATAAAAACACGGGATTTGTATTTAGTGTATCATGAAAAATAGCAAAAAAGCACTGAAAAACCTTTGTTAATGGTAAGTGATGCTTTGTTCTGCTCTTAAAACATTACAATATGGTTTCAAAAATCTCAGAGATTTCTTGAAAAGCACTGATGAAGTTACTGTATGATTATGAAACAAAATCTAAACTCTACTGAAACTGACCTTTGCACAAATCACAACTCATCGAGATGTGCTGCTCATGACGTCTTATGATGTCACTGATGACATCACAAATTACATAATTGGTGACAACATATAGTACCTCAGCAATGACATAATCAATGACATTACTTTGGATCTTCACCTGCTTTTTTTTATGATATCTTGGTTTTACTTATGTTGTTTATTCATGTGCTGCATTTGCTTATTATCATAAATCACGTAAACACTATTTCTTGATACTTGCCATTAAGAAAGATGCGTGTAGGTTTTCAAAATGATTACTATGAAAAGATTTCCATGTTTTCAAGAAACAGCATGTTCATATACTAGTAAGGTTGTACTATCCATATATTATTGACCATGACTCAAATTATGTGAAAAGATGGCTTGTGATTACAGTTTGATTCACAAATATTTTATAGTTATGGGGTCATTTTTAGAGCACAAGGGAGCAGTGGAGTTCTACACAGCTATCAAACGATACACAAAAGAAACAGAAAGCAGCAAATGAGAGGTCACTACAAAAGTATTCAGTGAAGAGGAAATCACGTGCATTATTTCCTTTCTGAATTTATGTATGTGTGTCTGCATGTTAATTTCAATGTATACATGTTCCTTGATTAAAACACGGGGTTGTTCGATGAAGACTCAGGAGAAGGGAGGAAGGAAACACAGAGTAAAAATACAAAAACAATGCAAACATTCTATCCAAATAATACATTTGTCTTCTGTGCAATTGCTCGAACTATACGACATTAAGAAAAAGGTACCACCTGGAGTTAGCAGTGAAAGGAGAAATGCAGAAATTGTCAAATGGATGCTGCTGGCAAAGTCACCCAGTGGGATCTTCCTGACACAAACTACATTACCTGAATAGCCATGGGGAACTGTGATACAAAATAGTTCAGCTGAGTCCAGGGGATTACATCCATCACACCAACACATTGGGGCTGCGGATAGAGCAGCCGTGCTATTCGGATGATGCTTCGGGCATCTGCACGCATGGAGGTATTCTTGGATAGGATGAGTGGCTGTGTAACCGTGCTAATAATTACCCCCTGAAGAAGTCGCTAGCAGGCGATATTTTCATCCCAAGATCTCAGACTCAAGGTTACATAACAGCGACCAGAGCTGGCATTATTAGTTTTAATGATTCACTGTGGCAGTGCTCACTTACTCAGCTGCCAGGTCTGTGAAACAGAGAGAGAGAGAGAGAGGGAGAGATGCACTTTCACTCATGAAGGTATTTCGACCTTCAGAACAACACTTCCCAAGACTTACAAGGAGGGCAATCCTTTATAGGGAAACCCTCTTCCACTCATTGGTGGTGAGCATCTCTAAGTGCATTTCCTCTGGCAGCTTTTTCAAAGACAAAGTAACACAAATGTGTATTAAAAAGCAAATATTCCAGCAGCTTACCTCCAACAATAATCGAGGCAGGACATCCTATTATTTTTAAGAAATCTTATTTATTGCCTACATGTTTCTCAAGGACAAGAGGCACAAGTACTGTGCATAAATAGGAGCACAACGCAGGAATATATCTTGTTGCTCCAGCTAAATGCAAATGTAGTAACACAATTGGTACGACTACAAAATGAATAAAAAATAAAAAATATCATCCTGCTGTCAGACATTCATGTTATACTTATTGCTCAGCTTAACGCTACGTAATGAAGATTGTTATGAAGAAAAGTTCACCTTAACAAAAAACAGCAAGGAAAGACTTCCAGTTTATTATTATAATAGCATCAACGTCATAAATACCAAAATAAGTTTAACATTAAACAAAACTTTGTCTAGGTTTGCAGAAGTTATAACTCCGCCTACATAAGGTCATGAGTCCTGTCAATAAACACACACTATTGACTATTGAGATCAGTTTAACAAACTGAACAATTTTGAAAAAAATAAGTTTTAATCATTATAAAACGAGGTAACCTAAAATTTTAAAGTGTCAATCAATATGTACTTATGAAGCAACCAAGAAAACAAATATGTAACAATATTCAAGAGATGTTGCGCTTGATGTACAAAGCATTTTTCCTTCACAATCCCTGGGGTTTATAAATTCACAGTATTTGTGACCAGAAAAGGGCATTTCTGAATTGCACATAAGAGGGGCCCGAGTTAGCGGCATATATCAATGGTTTCTGCAATTGTGGTCACAAACAATTGATCAATGACCGACATCCCAGGCTAGGGTGCTTACTGATTTCCAAACGGGAAGCTGTCCCTGACTCCGGTTAAAAAATGTAAACAAAATCCTTCAGTCACATATAAATTGAAAGATCTGTTTTATTTAACCATGCCTGACACAAAGATTTTATTCTATTGCTAAAACAATTTCTTTACAATGATTCTTAATTGTTAAACAATACCCAACTCAACTTACCGTGAAATATATATAATGTATGAGAAAGACACATCAGCATCTGTTATCAAACAAATTACTTATAACACAGAACTTGTCAAGTCACTTGGATTCATCCTGAACACCAACCTTAACTTCAGGGAAAACATTGCCCTGCTCCTCGGCATTCCACACTCCACATTCCACACTAACACCCTCTAAAGGCATCCTACACGGAGCAGCAAGTCTCATTCAGGGCCTGAAGAAATATGATCACACCATCCCATCCAGATGGACCTCCATTGGCTCCCTATGCAAGGCCACACCATCTTCTAAACAAGTTGCATTATTCACAAAGCAACCCCTCCTTATCTTACAGACAATCTCATCATCTCTGGCAGTTCTCTGCACACTCACAGCCAGGACATCATCAGACTGCAGCCTAAGAAGTGTAAGAAAGAGAAAACAAGTCAGCACAAGTTTTCCATGTATGCACCCAGGACCTAGAAGAAAATCCATGTATCCATCAGTACCGCCCCTACGCTGCTTCAGTTTTGAATTAAAAAATTACCCATTTAACCCTTTTGGTGAGGGTCGGCCAGAAACTAACACGTGCACCCCTCTCCAATGCATTTATGGGCCATTGGTGAACACTGGGGAGGTCTAGAAGGATGCTGTGGTGCTTGCCCTGGAGGATTACTTTTTTTAAAACAAAGGGCAGGGAAGATGTGAAATTACTTCTGCTTCAGCCTCTTCATCTCCTATGACACATCTTTGATGTCAGCGCACCGCGAGGCATGGTAACATCACAGATTCCCCACCATAGCAGCTAACAAGAGCAGATGCTTGCTCTCTCCTGCTTCGGTAGGGTAAAATGCCAAAACAACCTCCCCAGGTTGCAGGGAGGCCTTGATGTTGCATGGAGGCCTCGTTAGAAAAGGGAGTCTCCCCTTGCCAACAAAGTCTACCTGAAACAGTTTCCTGTTACTGGATCAAGGTGGTGCAGTGATCGATAGCCAGGAAACCCACTTGGCCGCCAGAGATAAGTGTTTGAGGGGTCGCCCCTCATGGTAATGGATGAAGCCTTCCCCAAGGGGCCAATTTCTGTAAAAGAGCTCCCCCATGGAAAGTTCAAAAGTAAAAAAATAAAATAGAAAAACAATGAAATGATCAGGGTGGTGGCCCTCCTTGCATACAGATCAATTCCCTTTGAGACCCTAGTTTGTTGGTGGAAATGTGTGTTTTTCCTGCAGGAGGGGCTAAATGCGGCCCTAAGGAGATCCACACATTTAGAAAATAAAAAGTAAAGAAATGTAGTTAGGGTTTCAACCTACAGCTTATGGGTCAACCACCTTTGGAGGAAGGTGATCTTCAAGTAGCTAGCAATGGAAGGTGTTAGTAAAGTTCAATTGGCAAGTAGACAGGATTATTCATGCCTTTAAAGGGGACAGAGACATGAACAGGTAAGAAAAGCTGAGGCTAGGTGTGCTTTCACAGGGATGTTGCATCTGTAGAAAGCAAATAGTCAAGATACTACTGATACACTTGCCTTTACTTCATCTTCACCAACAGAATCAACCCTATTGGTGCCGTACCCACCCGAATATTGAATTACTCCCTCTCTGAATGCAGATAACTCCAGACCATTCAGAACAGAGCAGGGAACCTCCTCCCTGCACCTCCCACTGCACACACACCCTGCACTTCAAACAACTTTATTGGCTCCCCATCCATAGCTCTTTTCAAACTCCTAACTCACATACTCGGAGCCGCACACAGCACTGGCCCGGCATACCTCAAACCTGCCTCAGATTTCATAAACCTTCCAGACTCCTTTGCTCAGTGGGACTCATACTTAAACATATTTCATGTATACACAGAACTAGAACATGGAGACATGACTTCTCCTAATTTGCTACAAGAGACCAGAATGACCTGCCCCTCCACGTCTGCACTGTTTCTAACATTATTGCATTATGCACAAAGTGGAACACTTGACTCTTCATCTAGGTTAATCCATGAATCAGCCTTGACTGGTCCTGCGTTGGTGACAGGATGTCCTCCCGGGTAATAGGGTACTTTACAAAAGTCATAACATTACACAGAACTCTACACCCAATGCTACATGTGTGGATATGTTGTCTTGCTTTCCACGTTCATCCTCCATCAAAACTTAGAAGATGTTCAGTTTTCCATATGATAGGTGCACTACAGTCACAGCACTGCACATAATGATGGATGGACGAAATGCCACCTTCTCACCTGTGTGTCATTTTTGAAGGTTAGGATGTGCTCTTTATGGAACTTAGTCAAGTCAGAGGGATTTATTAAGCGCACATATCACGCTGAGGGCTCATAGCGCTCGGGTAAACTCCCTAAAGACTGGTGGTCAGATATACAGGCCTTATGGATGGTCAAAAGGCCAGGTTTTTAATTCACTGCAGAATGGATCATGGTCAGCGATGGAGAGGAGATGTGATGGAAGTTTATTCCAGAAAGCAGGGGCAAGGGGAGAAAGATCTACCGCCATTCCTGACGGTGTGGATTCTACTTGACCTGAGCGTCCTTCTCGGCTGATACCAGCTAAGATTTTTTGCAAAATAACTTGGCCCATTTCCATACATGTTCTTATGAACAAGACAGAGGATTTTGAATTGGATTAGCTTCCTGATAGGAAGTCAATGAAGAGTCTTCAGGCTAGGTACTGATGGGGCTCTCAATTGAAGGTTTAATACAAGTCTAGCAGCGGTATTTTGCAAGACTTGAAGCTTAGAATAGAGCTTCCCCAGCATGTTTACCATAGTTTCAAAAGTAGATATGCTCACTCAGTTAAAGAAAAGTGAGCCTCGGTAAGGCAACCACAGACATCCACAAACTGAAAGGGGTTGGATTTAGCACTGTCAGTGTGCTAAAGGCACATGAAAGACACATCGTCCTGAACTTCAAGTGGCTTTCATGAGAGTCATTAGTTAAGTTTCACTGTCCACGTGTTCTAGTCGGTCTAGTCTCCAGGACTCACGGGGGCACAAAAGCTGACGCTGGAACGAACGCGCAGCGGACGCGCGCAGCGGTGCGCCAGCGGCGCGCCAAAGGCAAGCCTGTCTGCTCCCGTCCGCGCTAAGGACGCGCTCAGCGCCAGAAATGCTGCTCCTTCAGGGCCAGGACGTGGGCCTGTTGCAGAGGGAGAGCCCAGACAGTACACCAGTAATGAACTTACTATTATTGGTGAGAGGGGATATGATAAAGGGACCCTCTTGCTGTCTCACACGGCTTCCCATGTAGCGGACTTTCTGAGGGGTGACTCCTTAGCTGGTGGGCTTCTGAATGTGAGGTTTTTCCCTAAACACAGTGTGGATATTCAACTGGTGTTGGAGACTCACAAATTAGACTTCCTGTGCATGTCTGAAACCTGGATTGTGCCGGGGTGCAAAGTTGATGCTGGGAACGCCTGCCCACCAGGGTTTAAAATGCGCCATAATCCCAGAACTAGTGGGAGGGGGGGTAGGGTGCGTGTGATTTTTAGAGATACAATCGACTTGAACGTCTTCAGCATTGAAGAGTGCAACGGCTGTGAATTACTTGGATTCTCCATTAAGAACTCACAGAGGCCTGTTCTAATGTGTATCATCTGCTATAGACCTCCGGCGGTCTTTACGCTTGCCCAGCAGCAGGCGTTATTGGAATTGTTCTCCAATATGGCCGTCACTCATAACCATTTGGTGATCCTTTTGGATTTTAACCTGTGGCTGAATGGCACTTTGAATACAGACTTCCTTAATATGATTCACTCGTGTGAGGCCCTTGATCTTTCCCAGCTAATTTTACAGGCTACCCACACAGGAGGTCATCGGCTGGATCTGATTTTTTCTGAGATCAACCTCCTCACTGTTGGGGATGTGCTACCTATGGCCTGGACGGATCACTCTTTGATTACGTTCTTTGTAAAGACAGGCACACTTATAGCAGGGACATCTGGCCAAGCAAGGGAGTATGTCAGCAGGGACTGGAAGTCCCTTGCTCGGAAAAAAGATGCTTTACCCACGTTCATGGTTGAGGATTGCTTTGCCCCCGCCTTACAGGCGGAGGTGAATTACGCTGCCCTCTGCTCGAAAATGATCTCGGTGTTGGACACATCTGCTCCCTTCAAACATCATACGAGCAGAGGTAGACCCTCTGCACCATGGTTTACAGACAGCCTCAAAAAATTTAGACTGGAATGTAAACAAGCAGAGAGAAGGTGGAGGCATGAGTACCTGGACAGGGACAGGCTGGCTTGGAAAGCTAAGCGGGGGGGACTACAAGAAGGAGATTCACAGAGCTAAGGTAGAATACTTCTCAAGGGTGATTCTCGACGCCCCGAACAGCTCTCGCAGCATCTTCAATATCCTGAATAATCTTACCAGTCCAGAGTGTGCCAAGAATGAATTCCCCCCTCTCAGGAACTCTGCGAGAACCTAGCTAGGTTCTTTCAGGATAACAAATTGGTCATTGATGACCTGGGGGTGAAGCAGCATCAATCTTCGGTAAAAGTTGACTGCGGTAGCCAGTCGACTCCCGGCGCTCTTTATGAGTTGAGCCCCTTGCAGAATTTGCACAGCTGTATGCAGAGGAGTTCAAGGAAGTAGCCTTTGGTATAACATCTGGGTCTCCGCTTGACCCGCTCCCATTAAAAAATCTGGCAGGAGTATGAGCTTTAGCTCTTCCCTACCCTTCGGCTGGTGTGTAACCAGTCACTTGCTACGGGAATGGTTCCACCTCATTGGAAACAAGCGTTGGGGACCCCATTACTGAAAAAGCCCTCCCTTGACCCAGACTGCCTTAAGAACTTTAGGCCTATCTCGCTCCTACCCTATCCAGCAAAAATTGTAGAGCGGGTTGGTGGCAGGCACCCTCTCCAAACATCTTGAATAGTACAAGCTCCTGGAAGAGGTTCAATTCGGCTTCCGTCCAGCTCATGGCACCGAGGCGGCCCTTGTGACCGTACTGGATGAGCTACGATGGTGCGCAGACAGGGGACAGGCAGGGGTTCTGATCCTGCTAGACCTGTCTGCCGCCTTCGATACGGTGAACCATGACATTTTGCTGGACAGGCTGAGAGAGGTAGGAGTTGCAGGGAGTGCCCTTGGGTGGTTTGAGTCCTTCCTCCAGGGTAGGGAACAAGCTGTGTCCCTTCCTCCCTTCCAATCCGCCTTTTCTACTATCTCGCATGGCGTCCCTCAAGGCTCAGCAGTTAGCCCAATACTTTTCAACATCTATATGAAGCCCTTAATAGCGGTCATCAAACATTTTAAGATCGAAATTGTCAACTACGCTGATGGTACGCAGCTGATTCTGTCCTTGGAGGGAAATGATTCTACCTCCTTGGAGGAATTCCACAACTGCATGCGAGCCACTGCGGAATGGTTGAAAGCCAACTCGCTGCAATTTAACACAGGGAACACCGAGGTGTTATACTGCCCTCGGCCCAGGATACACTCTTTTCTACCTAGCAACTTCTGGCCAAAGGACTTTTCTCCACTGGTCCAGCCTCTGAAGGTAGTTCGGAACCTGGGTGTGATGTTTAATACTGATCACTCCCTGGAGGCGCAGGTCTCAAAGGTGGCAGCTAGCTGCATGACCATCATTCGCCTCCTGAGAAAAATCTTGCCCCTGTTACCGCCCACTGCTCGGATAGAGGTGGTGCATTGCACTGTGCTCTGTAGGTTAGACTACTGTAACGCCTTGCTGCTGGAGTCCCCGAGTTACCTTATGGACAGGCTCCAGAGACTCCAGTCTGCAGCAGCTAAACTAGCCTTAGGGCGGCCAACGAGATCTTCCTCCTCAGAGGCTCTGGCTCAGTTGCACTGGATCCCAGTGAGGCAGAGGGTGATTTTTAAGTCCCTATGTCTGACCTATAAAGCCCTTCACGGATTGGGCCCGGCCTGTCTACAAAGGAAGTTTTCTTGGCATGTGCCGGCCCGTAACCTACGCTCCTCCTCGGCCAGGGTGGTGACCGTACCAAGGTTTAGGAGATACAGAGCAGGAGGTAGATCGTTCAGTGTGACTGCGGCCAAGCTCTGGAACTCTCTGCCCATTGAACTTAGGCAGGTCAACGGCCTTCTTGCCTTTAGAAGGCAGTTAAAACCCTGGCTTTTCCCCTCTTTCCCTTACCCTCAGCCCGTTAATAGCTGTCCTTCTTTTTTTCCTTGAGTCTGCCTGCGCCAGGATGCCTCTGGAGGTGATAGTGCGCTCTATAAGTGAAATAAATAAAACAAATAAATTGACAGGAAGCAACAACATAGTCAAATTTCTTGTTCATTTGTAAAGGTTGTGGAGGCACCAAGTATTAACTTGTCTGGACATATGTGTTTATAGAGGTTTGTTTGTATGCAAGCTGGTTGCCAAGGGACTTCCATTAACCTAAATTTGATCTGTTTCTGTTGTCTTGGATCTTCGTGGGTACTTACAAGGAAAATGCCCTGAGGATATTCATGATCCTGTGCCCCTCAACAGTGCTAGGTCATTGAAGCCTTGTAAACTTGACATTTGCATGGACCTCAACAGGCTTGACACAGCATGGCACTTTAAACCTTCCTTACACTGTAACTATGTTTGAACTCTAGAGGATATCTTTGTGGCATTACACAAAATGATGTCCCCCCCTGCAAAATGATATGAGGGTCCCCGGAAACTTACAGATCGACCAGACATTAATTGGACTTGCCTGGACGGAGCCTTCACCAAGATGGCTGCCACCGTTCTCATAACGGCTTGATGCGGTTCAATTCCCCCATCATGCTTGAATGCAACAACGGCCAATACCTGCTCCAACAACGATCCTCGCATCATGTGTAAAGAGGGACTGGTCATCTGAGGGGTGCTTTGCTGGCAAATAGTAAGCGCGAGCTTCCAATGCACGGAGCTCATACCGATGAAACCACGTGTTCTGGCAGACCCGGGCACCTATTCATGGCGGCGTAATCTCTACCAAGCTGCAAATGAACGTAAATAAACGCTGGCTGGGCTCTGATACCGATTTTGATGTGCTCCCTGAGCCCTGCTTTTCTGGGTGAGTCAACAACTTTAGGTGCACGAACAAGAAGGTGACTTCACCAGTCCTTCACCACGGACAAGCATCATACAGTGTCCTAAGACACTCATTGTTATACACCTGGGTCCAAGGGGTGGCGGTGAAGATCTAAGTCATCTGGCGGCGCAATCTCTACCAAGCTGCAAATGAACGCAAATAAACGCTGGCAGGACTCTGATACCGATTTTGATATGCTCCCTGAGCCCTGCTTTTCTGGGTGAGTCAACAACGTTAGGTGCACGAACAAGAAGGGGACTTCACCAGTCCTTCACCACGGACAAGCATCATACAGTGCCCTAGGTCACTCATTGTTATACACCTGGGTCCAAGGGGTGGCGGTGAAGATCTAACTCATTTGGCCAGTACAGAACTGGGAGGAGTACCGAGGAGCCCACTCAAATCACATGTTCTGCTGTAAGATCTACGCTATACATTTATAAATACCGTAAGTGGTTCTTAAAATAAGCCTCACTGCGGTTCTACTCTTTTGAGACTCTGCATTGAGAGAAAATAATTATTGGTCTCACATTTACGTCCTCACGTCTTCTACGAGGTGCCACCCAAGCACTGGAACTGGGGCAATGGATTCCAAGAAGCAAAACTCCCTAAAAAGTGTTAAATCTGATCACTCAAATCCAGGATCTCCTAACAAGACCAAGAAAGTCACACCTGATGCAATAGACATGATCCTAAGCAGTCTGGATGAGGTGAAAGACCTGGCCAGGTCGACCAAAGAGGGGGTTGTGGCAATTCGACAAAACATAAGGGACACCAACGCTCGCCTTCCAGAGACGGAGTCAAGGATTAGCCGACTCAAGGACATCGAAGTTAAAATATGTGCAGCTCTAAAACAATTGAACATATCCTCGGATCAAACTACAAGAAAGCTGGCTGAATTGGAGGACAGGAATCGAAGGGGAACCTGCGCATTTTCGGCGTTCCGGAGGGATCCGAAGATTCACAAGGCTCATGTATCCAATTCCTGGAATCATGGTTCGCACAGGCTACAAATCTGACCTTAGTTCATCCCCTAGAATTCGACAGGGCCCACAGAGTGCCGGGAAGGATCACCAAATTGCAAAAAGGTCCCAGGCCTATAGTGTGTAAACCGTTACGCTACCAGCACGTGGAACAAATCCTTGCCTTTGTCCGGAAACACAACCATATTTTATGGAAGGATGCGAAGATCTACATCTCACAGGACTACAGTAAGGAAATGGTGGAAGTGAGGAAAGCGTTCCTGGCACTTCGACCGCAATTGAAATCAAGGGGCTACCAGTTCGGCTTTATGGGTCCAGCAAAATACAGAGTGATCGTGCGGGGGTCCCCCCACATCTTTTCAGACCCCATGAAACTCAGGCGTATGTTGGACGATCTGGAAGAACGTGACATGGACACCAACAATATGGACAATGGGGCGGCTTCGGCCTTTGGCTACAAATGAGTATCCTTTACTTAAGTTGTCTATGTCAAATTCCATTGTGCTTTCACAAAATAACGTGACTATCGGTCTCGTCTTTCTGCATAAAATATCCGCAGGTCTGTTGCTCTTGGCTATTGGTAGGGAACTACTGGCAGTTAGCTGCTCATTCTTTTTCGCTCAGGACTTCAGCAACGCTTATAATCTATGTATAAAGTTTGTACTAGCTCACCGCCATTCCTGGGCACAACTCATAGTACCCATTTTGCTCGTAACTGTACTACATCAATCGCCTTATGGTGTGTTAGACTCAATAGGAGTTCTTTGCCTTAAACCGAGTATGTGCCAGGTATTGCATGCCACAATGTCCATCCTTAACTGCTCCAGTCTATGTAGATGGGGGTTTAGGCACTAAGAGATAGGCTATGACCCATACTTGCAATACCTGGTGCAGAGCATTAGGTCTCTTCATGATGCATATGATAGGCCCAAACTGGTCATTCTCTTCCAAAGTTGTCTTCTTAGATTTTATGATGCACAGTCTCAGAATTATTGACGATTATGGATAGCTTATGAGCGGAGCCTTTAGCTTCTTCACAGTATAAAGGCTGTTTTCTTATTGTTCTGCATAAATGTTCCAATGTTGGACTGGCGGTGCCTCGAATCTAAACCTGAGACATTTCTCTCATAGGTCTAGCTGAGTTATCACTACGTTAAATGTTTAAAAAATTGATCCAATGTTTCTACTATATTAGCATATACGGGAGGGAACACTGTGATTTTCCTCAAGTCACCATGCTTTCTGTTTGTGGTTGGGGAGGGCGGGGTGGGGGGTGTGGGAGGATTGGGGAGGATATGTGTTGTATGTATTGGTTTTAATTTTCTTGCTTTTTCTTTGTGCTGACAAGATCTGGCGTTTGCATGCCATCCTTACAAGCTTACACGATTACTCGATACTCCTATGGTTCGGGTGCTACACTAAACAGGTCATTGAGTCTACTACAATCCATGCTCTCACTGAACTGCATAGAACTAACTTCTCTGAGAATCATACGAATACATATTGTCTGTAATTCTTTAGAATGACGCGTTCTACTATTGATACGCCACTTGGGGTGGCCACGGCAGACAAACTAAAAATTCTGTCCCTAAATGTGAAAGGATTAAATCAACCCGTTAAAAGGCAAAAGATACTAGATTATTTGCGCAGGCAAAAAGGGGATATTATGTTGTTAAAAGAAACCAAATTAGATAGTAAACAATTCTATACGTTAAGAAACAAATAATATTCTGAAGTAGTAGGCTCTGATGCGGTGGGGAAAAAGAATGGAGTATTGATATTGATAGCTAAAAGATCCAAAGTTGAGTTACTCTCCTCGTCAGCAGACGAGAAGGGTAGATGGGTTACGGCCAAACTAAGCAGAGATAACACAGAATTTTATGTCACCAACATTTATGCTCCCAACACTAGTGACTTGAGTTTCTGGGAGGGTCTAGCGAAACAGGTTGAGACTATTCCAGACTCTGCTATACACATTTGGGTGGTGATTTCAACTTTCCAATGGACCCATTCCTAGATAGAGATTCACGGTGAACTTTCAAATCAAACAAGTCTCACAAAGCACTCCTTAACCTGTGCCAATGTTTCCACCTGGTTGACACATGGAGATTACAAAACCCCACAGATAGGGACTATACGTTCTACTCCTCACCACATGATTCCTATTCGCGTATTGATTACATCCTAATCACCCAGAATGGGGTTCCGAGAATAGAGGACTCTTCTATTGAACCAAGAGTTATGTCCGACCACTCGTGTATCTCCCTCTCCATTACCAACGCTAAGCCTTCTTCACGTCAAACATCGTGGCGCTTAAATGACAAAATACTGAATAAAGATAAGCATCGACTCGCTATCCAATCTGCCATTCGCTAATACCTGGAGTTGAATGAAAGGGGGGACACCTCTGACCTAGTACGCTGGGAGGCATTAAAAAGCACGATCAGGGGGGTATGTATCAAAATCGACAAAGTAGACTGGGCTTTTCTCGAGGCCGTGTTAAATAAATTCAACCTAGGAGCAACATTTACGAAACTTGTCATGTCACTTTACGCCTGTCCCACTGCAAAGGTTAGGGCGGGTGGCTCTTTTTCCTCTTCCTTGTCTCTGAAGCAGGGTACGAGACAGGGATGCCCCCTCTCCCCATCCTTGTTTTTGTTAGCGATTGAACCGTTCCTATATCATATAAGGCATAATGATGCAATTGCCTTGCCGGTATCCCATTTCAGGGTTGTACCATAAAACTGACCGCATTGCTGATGATGTGCTAATTATGTCAGAGAGAGCGGATGAGGCTATTCCGGTGCTCATGCATACCATTGATGAATTCTCTAAGGTATCGGGCTATAAGCTAAATAAGGACAAAACGGAGGTCAAACTCCTGAACAATATTGGTAATAGTGACATCCTTGGAAACTCCGGCCTCACCTGGCAACCGCACTGCTTTAAGTACTTAGGCCTTGATTTTGGGAAAGATTTAATTTCAACACTGAAAATCAATGAAGAACTAACCCTGAAAAAGATCTCAACACTATTAGATGGTTCGTCACCCAAGTTTCACTCCTGGTGGGGCAGAGCAGAGACTCTCAAAATGATGTCCACCCCTCTGGTGAACTACCTAGCTAGCATGCTTCCTTTGACTTTTACGGACGACTTTGTTAAGAAAGTGGACAGGCTGTTTGGTGAGTTCTTGTGGCGGGGGAGGAAAGCCAGGATATCTATGAAAAAGCTGCAGATGGCAAAAGAAAAAGGCGGCCTGGGTCTTCCCTCGTTCGGGAACTACCAGACGGCTTTCCTCTGCAAGCAGGGAGCCTTATGGCTGGTAGACTCTCCATCATATGTCCCAGTGTGGCTAAACATTGAAAAGTCTATCATAGCACATGCACCTTTACCGACCCTTATTAGTATGAACTTGGCACATTTACCTCATTCCAAGTATATCCTACTGAATACCAGACGAGCTTTACTAAGGCTCGATCAAACCCATAAAACTAACCTTACTATTAAAAAAACACTTTTATGTCACTTTGGAGAAACCCTATGTTCAAAATAGACAGTGAAACCCTTTTCTGGAAATCATGGTCTGAAAGGGGCATTAATATGGTTAAGGATCTCTATGAGGGAACGCAACCCATTCCTTTCTCGAAATTACAGACGTCATATGACCTGTCCCCCATAGACTTCTACCATTTCCTGAAACTGAAGTCTATCATCTCAAAACGTAATCTCACCACCGACACACCTTGGCTTGTGACACATCTTCCACACTTTACTCGTGTTGGCCACTTTGTATCTAGAATCTATAATCTACTCCTACCTTTACCCGGGAAATCCCACAGAAAGGCTGAAGGTAAATGGGAATCTGAAACCAACACGACGGGGATAGTGTTAGATTGGGACAGAATTCATAAAACCGCCTTAACTAACAAAGTGTCCCCAATTCTCTGTCAGACAAAATATATGTTGCTGAACAGGAAGTTCTGGACCCCACAGAGACTCTTTAAATGTCATCTGAGAGATACACTTATTTGCTGGAACTGCCAAACAGGGGTAGGGAATTTCGCACACATGCTTTTTCACTGCCCTATATTGCAGACATTCTGGGGAAGGATTTTTGATTATATTCACCAAACCTTTCACATCAATCCCACAAGGGACTTTATTTATGTTGTTCTAGGAGCACTAGACCCACAGCTTCATGACATTCATGACCGCCAACTTCTTGATCTGATGCTAACACTGGCTTGCAAGGTTATCTTGTGTAAGTGCACCGGAAAAAGCACCTGCAAAACTGCAGAACGGCAATGGAGGAAAACCTACTGTCCAGATGCCAAACTAGCCTACAAAAATAAACTTTCAAATTACCAGAGGCTATGTGCTAAAGCCAAAGCTGAACATGCCTGCACAAAAATTACTGAAGCCCTATGCCAGTCCAAAACACTTTTTAAAACTTTGAGAGAACTAGCTGGTTCCCTCACCTTACAATCTCCCCCAGACCTTAATAAATCACAATGCGGCTCCCTTGCAGCCTTCTTTGTAGAAAAAGTGGATAAGATATATCAGGGTATAGAACAAACCACAATTGACATGGCCAAGACTCATGTGATTTTGCCTTCCACTGATACCAGTTTTGAAACCAATACTTCAGCCCCCATCATCCCTGCTGAAACAGCTCTGTCCTCCTGCACACACCCCTATGACGTAACACCTCCAGCTATTCTAAACAACTGGCCGAAGCTTGACCTAGACCTGGTTCGCAAATTATTAAATTCTATCAAATCAGGCTCACCTAATGATCCACTACCATGTTCGGTCCTGAAAAAACTCAATAACGAGGCCCTGGAAATAATCACTAACCTTCTTAATAAATCCTTACAGGAAGAAACCGTACCGAAGGAGCGGAAACATGCGATGATTCATCCATTGCTGAAAAAAGCAGGAGCAGATCCCAATTTGCCATCCAACTTTAGACCTATTTCCCTGTTACCAACCTTTGCGAAAATACTAGAAAAACACGTTCACAGGGTCCTTACTGATTTTATTACTACTCATGATTTATTACCCCTTCACCAATCAGGATTCCGCACAGGCTTCTCCACAGAGACGACCTTGTTAGGCGTCACCGAGAACATCCGTCTAATGCTGGACCGTGGAGAAACGGTAGCCTTGCTGTTGCTCGACCTCAGTGCAGCATTTGATACTGTGTCACATACTGTACTTGAACAAACACTCCATTCCATTGGTATCAGGGGCGCAGCGTGTAATTGGATTAAATCCATACTGGAACAGCGCACTTTCCAAGTTTTCTCCAAATCCGCCTGCTCAGACACTATGACTCTTAAACATGGAGTACCTCAGGGCTCCATACTGAGCCCACTGCTTTTTAATATTTACATGAGCCCGCTGGCCAAAATGATAGAAGAGACTGGATTACTTATGTTCTCCTATGCTGACGATTCTCAGCTTATCTTCTCTCTATCATCCACCGAATCTAATAACATCTTGTCATTAAAACTCGGTCTAACCAATATCGCGGAGTGGATGAGAAAAATTTTTCTCAAACTCAATGGCGAAAAGACCGAGCTACTTGTTCTGGGTAAGAACAAAGAGCTCTGGGGACCCCAACACTGGCCAGACATGATGGGTACCCCCCCGATCCCAGTCAAATCAGCCCGCAACCTCGGGGTCATCATAGATGAATCGCTTAATCTCAATCAACAAGCTTTGAAGACGTCAGCTACATGCTTTGCGATTTTAAAGTGGTTGAAAAAAATCTGTTGGATGCTGCCCAAAAATACCCAGAAAACTGTTATTAACGCTCTAATAACCTCCAGACTTGATTATGCCAACGTGCTATACTTGGGGGCCAATAAGGCCACTACCCGACGATTACAGACAGTGCAAAATGCCGCCGCGAGATTACTGTGGAAAATTCCCATCTTCACACCTACCACCAAGTACATCCGCGAATTGCACTGGCTGAAAATCGAAAATCGGGTGAAATTTAAATCTTTATGCTTTATGCATAGGATCTCAACCAACAATGCACCCAAGTATCTACAAAATCTAATACATCCCTACCGCCCATCTCGAACCCTTCGTTCAGCCACAGCCAACCACTTTGTGATTCCTAAAATCAGGCTGGCGCGAATGGGTGGAAAATCCTTCTCATATCTTGGACCCTCACTTTGGAACACTCTTCCGGTGACACTTAGGCAGGAAACCTACTATATGAAATTCAGGAAGGCCTTAAAAACCTGGTTGTTTAACATCTAGAACCTGAACCAATCAAAGCACTGGATCACTAGCGCCGGGAAACCCTTTGTTGGGTAGCTGTTTGCGCTATATAAATGAAATAAATAAATAAATAAATAAGTGGAAAAGCTCTTCGGAGGTTACTTTTGCAATATGGCAGGAGTGGCTCTCCTTCCTGAGAGGGGTAGACAACCCGGCGCTGCAGTCGGCCACTTGGCGTCCTTCAAATAAGAAACTATGGAAATCTCTTGATGCTAAGTATTTTCAATATGACCCCCCGTGAAGCAACGGGTAAGACTGTGTTTACTCTTGTATGGTTCTCTGCATGTGTAGCTCCGCACCTGATCACACTGAACAACTTTATTGTTGCTAGCTTGGATGTCATGTTTTTGGTCCTCTTATCTTCTGTTTCTTTTCCTTACGTGTAAGTGTCATTTAGCAATATGTATAAATCCATCTATGTAATTGAAGATTTTTTGTAATGTTTTTCCTTTGTTTTATCCTAAATTCTCAATAAAAATGATTTGAAATAAGAAAAAAAAATAAGTGCACAACGACTGTTTGGTCGCCCCTCTCGGGCTGCCCAAAACAGGCATGCACACTTTGCCTGTTCTCCATGCAGGCTGCATTTCAGCCGGCAAGGCAAACATGCCCACCCAACCAGCCCCTGGTTGAGTGCCGCGTCACACTGCTCAGACCAATCACAGCGCTGCATTGCCCCCCACATGCCATTCCACCCTGCCTGTCACCCGCGAGCCCTGCCTGCCACCACTGTAACCATGTGAAAAGCAGGTGAATCGCAGTGGAGGTGAGAGTTGCTTGCAAACATCCTGCTTGGTCTGGTGGCTTAGTGCCTAATACATCCACTTCCATGATCTATGTTTAACTTCCATGTTCACAGGTTCTAATCCATGCAGGCAAACTCTATGTTGCATCCTTCTAGAGTCTTTAAAAGGAGTACCATTGGTACAACCATGTTTTATTGTAATAGAAAAACATGTAACATTGTCACATTTCTTTGACATATCTTGACTGAATCATGAGGTTACAATAGTGGAGCACATCAAGTGATTCTGTCAAACACACTATTAACTTAATCCCTATGGCTTCACCAGGTTCCTATTGTTCACTAGTCTTCATTCACAACCCCATAAATTTTAAGATGATCCCTTGGCCCTTCTTTTCTGGTCATCCAATCTGACTTCACCCAAACCTCCACTTAAGGAGATAGTGTGACCGATAAGTCAGAAAAATACATAAAGAACAGTAGTAATGAAGTCTTATGTAGAGGCCACTTGCGTGCGTAATCTAGTTTTCAAACTGTTCAAAAGGTCTGCCCCAACCTTCTCAAAGTTATTGGTCTGGTTGTTGAGCCAGTAGATAATCTGCTCATATGATGCTATGCAGTACATTTCCTGTAACCAGGTTTTGGTCATCAGGCATTTGTTCAACTTCCACAGACTTAGGGGATCATTCGGATGACAGGAGGACTTAGTCCGCCCGCCATCCTATCGGAATTCGGGACCACCCGCCATAAGGGCGGGGGTCTCGTGGGGAGTATTAGGATGCGCCCGCCACAGTGGCGGGCGCATCCTGCATTTTTAACATGGTGGCGGGCGGTGCTCTCTGCACGCCCGCCACAATGCTAAAAATGAATGTATGCATTTGCATACACAAAGCGGCAGGCACCGCACGGTGCCTGCTGCTTCGTGTATGCAAATGCTGGGGGGTACCACAGGTACCCCCCATGTGCAGTCCCCCACCTTTCCTTCAGTCTGGGGGCCCGCAGGGGCCCCCCAGAGTGAAGACCGCATGCCTTTCCTTGGCGGCAATGAAAAGGCATCTGAAACAGCCCATTTTAATCTGGCTGGTGGAGTCTAATAGACACCGACACCATATTAATCCTTTTCCGCCCCGGTCTCAAGGCGACTGGGGCGGAAAAGCAGCGGAAGGTCTTTCCGTCCGCCGCGGTCCCCCTCGCCATACTAATATGGTGGGGAGGGAATTTAGGTGCGGATGGCGGGCGGATTGCCCCCGCCAGGCTGGCGGTGGCTACCACCTGGCAGGGGCAGTCCGCCCACCATCCTAATGGGCCCCTATGTATGCAGATGTTCGCCTTGCTTTGTATGCCATGAGTTGGCAGGGTATGCCCAGACGTGGGTCCCTTGCTCACTTTGCCACTGAATTCAAGCTAGCCTGTCTGATGAGGGGTGTTACCCCGAAACTGGTCCCAGAATGCTTGTTTTCGATCCAGGGAATACCTGGCTTGGCAGTTTGGGCTGGACTGTTCCCATGAGGCACAGGGTCAAGACTGATTTGCTTATGGTGGGTTTGAACTGGGACACGAAGTGAGCTAAAGAATGATGATGGATTCAACCCAGATCTGTGAGTGGGGGTGAGTGTCTTAGTTTCCGGGCTCCGTCCATCATCTCCTCCTCAGTATTGCTACATTTACTGCTGCCTAGAATGAAGAGGAGGTAAGAGTTGAAATTCATGTATGCAGGTGGCCCTAATGGGTAATATTCAAATATGTAGGTTCATATTTAAGAGTAAAAGAAATGTGTCATGTGACAATTTGTGTTAGCTAATTTAACACTAAAGATATTGCATGGTTTTGGTTACATGGGACTGTGATTTAATAGAAATATGTAATTGAAAACTTAGCATGTTTTCAGATAATTGTGTTAACAAATTGTAAAAAGGCTGCACTTGGTCTATTACAATTGGAGAACAAGTCAAAGGATTCACAAAACACAAGACATCTCCGCCCTGAAGCACCTAATCCCGGACCAGACCAACCAATTTACTCTCATGAAAGTCTTTTGATGGGTGAATCCAAGTGTGTTTGAGAGTGAGGGGACTTTCTGTTGAATTGAAGAATGACACTCCAAATAGGTTCGAATAGTTTATTCAAATAGGTTCGAATAGTTTATTCCTTAGTAAGCAGGTACATAGCCAGACAGGTAGCAGGACAGTCATCAACTGAATAACCCAGAATACATATGACATATGTAGAACACAGTGACAGTTGTGTTCCATAGAACATGGAATGAACACAATTAAAGAAATATAACATAATACACAACATAACACTTTCTTCTCCCAAAAATGGAATACAAGCACTGTAGAGTGACGCAGTTGCAAATGAGGACACATTCAGAATCAGAACTACAAACCTACACGTATTTTATTCAGTAGAAATCATGAATCTGATAAATATTAACACCCATCACCATCCACCGAGCTTGCTTTTCTGTGTCGTTTGCACTTTTTATCCAAAGTGCGTGCAGATTTTGGCGACATTCGACATGTCTCTTAATCGGCACGCGCACAGTGCTGGCTCATCAATCTCCCGTTTGCAATCTGGTGCCCACGTCTAAAATTGGCTATCAGTCGTGAAAGCCTCTCTGGGCAAAAGAGAGCGTCGTTTGATCACTTCATCAGCTCAACCTCCTGAGTGCTCTGCTCTTTCAATATGAAAAACAGTCTAATCACAAGAGAATGAAAGAGATAAGAGGCGGGACAGAGGCGGCCGCATCAGGCCGGAGCGTCCCCGCATGGTCTTTTGCGGAGGTGAACGATACCCATCAGGGAATACAGCGGCAGGCTATCAGGCGATACCTTTGGGACCAGGGCGATATCGGGCACTTTAAATTCTCATTTAAAAAACGCAGACGTGTCGGAGAATGCAGGTAACGAAAGACGCGCGTCATTCGAGCCAGCAACGCGGTTTTGCGGGGGAAAAAGAACTTCTTTAAAGAAGAAAAAGAGTTTTAAGCAAGCAAGGTACGCTAACAGAGAGTGTCTATTCCTTGTGGGTGGGTGGAAAAAACGCTTCCCTTTTACAAGACAAGAGAAATGAAAGGAGAGCATTCTTAATGCAGAGGGAGGCCGGAGCCAGATGGCTTTCAAAACACAAGGATTAAATGGATTTTTGTGCCTGCACACATTTGGGCGTGGAAAAAGAGTGAAGAGCAGAATACTTCAAAGGAGGAAGAGACACACAACATATGCAGCAGCAATTTTTTACACTATCAAATGAACTGATGGAAATCATAAACCTAACAGTGCGCCATAATTCTGTTAAACCTTGTATTTCTTTAACTAGCATGGTCATGATGTCATAAAGCTATAGCATAACTTTATATTGCTCATTGTCCAGTGATAACAAATCCAGCGTGACCAACGATGACTATATCATCAATCATGTTTCACACTGTAGACATTTCTATTTCTTAAGAATTAATAGTGTGGCACTTGAATATCAACTTTTTTCCTATATAGCCATTACAATAATCAATTTTTGTAAAATAATAACAAATATTTGGAACATATGCAATTGATGTTGAAAGTAGACTATTTTATTTGTAACTCTTTGACACTAACACCCAGTTACTTTAACAATAAAGGCAGTTTAGATATGTCAAACATCACACCATCTTGACATTCCGAGCATTCGAGCTATGACGTCATGTCATCTAGAAGAAAGGGCCCATTTCAAAGTTGAATCTGGGCCTCACTATACCCCTTCCAAACATGCACACCATCGGCCTACAAGACAAAGAGAAAGAAAGGCATATGGCAAATGTAGGCAGCCTGGCACCATTCCACGAATCAGACTATTTGGACCACCACAATGCAATTTTGCACTAAAATTTCCACCAAAATACCGAATTTTGCACCAACATATGCAAAAATAGTTGTCCCAGAATTCAATGCAATCGTTCATGTTTTTTCACTGTTTAGTCCGTTCAACGGTGAAACTGACCGGTAAAATATGTATGTGGTCGAACTAAACAGTTTTCCTGTTAAACAATGATTCTTATGTGCTTAACTGATCGCTGTTTAGTTTTACTACGACACTCACGTCTTGTTAGATGAAGGAATGGAAGGCGTGCCAAAGTCTCACATTAGGCTCAACCACTCTTTTAACAACAATATGATGAATTAGTATCTTCCTTGGAATGTTTTTCTGACACAATTTTAATAAATGCAGTTTACTCATTTCAAGACACATCTCGATTAATTGAAGTTAATTTGAACAAAAAAATAGCGTTCAATATGTATCACTGTGATCAATAAATGTTTATTGAGCGACCTTTTTTAAAAATTTTATTTTTGCATTTTCATATGCATACAACATATGCGCCAAACAATCAGCCCCCCCCCCCCCCTGTGACAACAAATATGTATCGAGCGACCTTTAAATTAAATATACACTCGTGTTTAAGACCAAAACTCCATTAGATCTGAGTTAGTGGAAACATTGCAAACTTTTGATTGTCACTGCCATAACTGATTGTTCTGCTACTCAGAACGTGCATTTTAATAACAAATCATCCGTTCTACGTTCTTCTTATGCAGAGTCGTTGTGTTAATTATTTTCAGGAGATTACTCAAGTTTCACTGTTTTAAACTTTTTTAAATCTGCTCTCTACTGCAAGGATTGTTCACCTAAAACTATGAACATAACGTCACTCTTTAAAAATGTCAATGATTCTATCTAGAAAGACGATTTTTCTCTAAGTGAAAAATTTATCAGCCAAACAAGTTACCATTTTCAATAAAAGTAAGTGAAACATCCTTAGATCACTTTTTCACTTATTTTGCTTTCGAAAAAACTTTGAACTCTTGGAAACTATTTCTTCTGTGGCCAACAGAAAAATCTTAACGGTGGTTAGTAGTTTGAAAAATTAATGCAAAGCTACTAAATGTTGTGAATTGCAAATGTCCTGATCTTTGCACCATCCCACCATTCAAATCAAAACTCTACTAACCACTGCATGTGAATAAATGTACTTCCTATGACGCTTGTGAGGGATTGCGACAATACATCAAGAATTTAGAAATACTTCTCAGACCCTTGTTACCATACATACAGAAGAGTGCAGGATCGGGAAATATCCATTTTGTCTATGCAAGATTTATTACACTGATAGCCGGAAAAAACATTTCCGCAAATGAGTGTCAATCATGTATTGCTTTTCACAAACACTCTAAGCAGAATGCTTCTTTCAAAACTTTTCCAAAACTATTTCTAATAAAAGTTCCATTATCAGTGCATTTTTAAGTTATCTGAGTCTGCAACCTTCATTAGAGAAAACAGGGTATGAATCAATCAATCAATCAATCATATCATTTGTACGGCGCTCTGTTCACCCATGAGGGTCTCAATGTGCTGGGGTGGGGAATGCTGCTACTGCTCGAAAAGCCAGGTCTTGAGGAGTTTTCTAAAGGTCAGCAGGTCTTGGGTCTGCCGTAGGTGGATGGGCAGGGTGTTCCAGGTCTTGGCGGCGTGGTGGGAGAATTATCTGCCACGGAGGTCGCTCTTTGGAAGCGGGGGACTGTGGCGAGGGCGAGGTCGGCGGAGCAGAGCTGGCGGGTGGGGGTGTAGAAGATGAGTCGTCTGTTGAGGTACGTTGGTCCGGTGTTCTGGTGTGCCTTGTGATACCTCTGATAACAATGTTTTCACACTGAAGAGGATAGAATTCAAACTGAGATTTCAAATGAAATCTGATTCATTCAACTCTGTCATTCCTCATAGTTTTCGTCCTTAAGAAATCAACCTAATAGTATACTATCATCATTGATACCTTTTAAACATAATAAAGAGCAAACTTTACTTGCAGAATCATATGTCACATGAAAAAACACCTTTTCAAGGTAACAATCCCAAAAACGCATAATGAGTAAGATGTGTAATATGTCCTAACTTGCCCTCTTCAGGTTTGGATGACATTTATAAGCCACAAGACTTTCAACTTCGTGGTTTATGATGGCATCTGGACTCCTTGATGGAGATATTGCACCATATTACACGGCTGCATATTCTGTATCCTCTCTCTCTCTCTCTCTCTCTCTCTCTCTCTCTCTCTCTCTCTCTCTCTCTCTCTCTCTCTCTCTCTCTCTCTCTCTCTCTCTCTCTCTCTCTCTCTCTCTCTCTCCCTCTCTCTCTCTCTCTCTCTCTCTCTCTCTTTATTTGCTCTTCATTTCTACTACTTTTCATCCCTTTCTCTATTCATATTTGATGGGGAAGGGTTAATAGAGTCTAAACACAAAGCCCAAAAAAGATAGCATTCCAATTTTAAATTAATATGTTACCCACATTTTCCTACCCTGCTTGACTGACATAACCATAACTTTTACTTTATTTATTATGGACTGAATTTGAGAGATTGTTCAAAACGTAATGCATTATTGTATGTGACAGGTTATCTGACGTTGTATAAAGAGTGTATGGTTGTGGTGGGAGTTAGGGTTTGCTGTAAACAGTGGGATGAGAGTTACGTTTAAGGTCGTACCAGAACTTGAAAATTTCCTGTCATTTTAATATTTATGGTGTGACAATTACAACACCCAAGTGAATATTAACTCCCTTTTAACTTAGTTAAACGTTAACTAGAGTGGCCCACCAAGCTCAGTCACTAGCAACCAGTCCCTTTGACCCACTTGATCCAGTACAATGAGTATCACTTGCTCACTCAACCATTCCCATTAAGAACCAATTACTACCAGTGCAGTTCCATGGATGCCCGGACTAGCTCAGTAACTGACACCACCACCAAATGACCCTTATCTTTAAAGGCCCACAAATTCCTACCTGGCCTCAGTAACTTCCATTCTGGTCATGTGAGGTATCGCATTTCCATTTCAGTCCAGATGTCTCAGTGTAGCCCAAGCACACAACCAAGTTACTCCTAGTCCAGCCCATTGACACGTAGGTCATCCCATCGACCAATAAGTGTAGCTCTGTGCCACCAGCCCAGCTTTGCAACTCCTCTTCTGGTATAGTGCCCTAGCCTGGGTTACAGATTGTAGAGAACAATGAAAGGTATGCAGAGATTCTCATTTGAAGACATGTTTTTTCCAGATACAATTGCAGTGAACGACTATGACTTTGCAGCAAATTATGAACACATTTCCTTTCGAAATCTTTCATAACATTCAGATACTTTCGTTTTTATATGGATCCTGTAGTATACAGAAAGAGCAGCCAGAGGGAATGTCCTCTGTTTATGGGTATTCCATGGTACTCCTGCTTTTTCCTCTTACTTCTTCTATTCTTATTCCTACTAATGATTACTATTTCTCATAGTTATTGCAATTTATTCCTACTCACTTTTACTCTTACACCTACTTAGTCAATCTTTTCCTTCTGCTTACTCCTAGTATGAGCAGCAGAGGGATTTCCTTTTCTAGCCCCCAACTTGCGGGTAAGGAGGAAAATATTTGCTTTGTAAAAGAAAATGGGGTGGGGGTCAGCCCACCTGGTAATGGGCAGCATGCTTAACCCCTGCGTCTTTTTGCCGACGGGGGTACATTTGGTGGGATTTCCCCAATGTTCCTACCCGAGGGGGGAGGATAAAAAAAATCACTAGACCCAGAGGATAGATTTTTCTTTTAGAAGTGGTTGGAAGCTGGCTCACTTTGGTATCAGGCTGCAATCCCTCCCCTAAAGAACAAATATTCATTCTGCCATCCGGGTGGGGCAAATTGGGAATCTACCCTCAATTTGTCCTTCCAGGAGGGCAGAAAGTACATTAGACATTAGTTTGAAAGAAAGATTGTCTTATTTTCAGAAATGTTGGTTGGTAGTTTTTTCCTGAGTGCTGGCCAACCCCGGCCCACATTCTGCTGCTTAACACATCTTCAGAGACATTGAAATTCAATAGAAAAATCTTGATGTCTCAATGCTCCATTTCAGAGCCTTTTCTGTTGCGGATCATAGGTCCACCCAAACAAGTGGGTGCAGTTTTTCTCAGGAGAAATGTGGTAATACAGAATATTAGAACATTTGTTATTATTTATTGAATGTTTTCATTTTTGTCTTCCAACTGTAAGGTGTAACGAGTAATCCGAAATTCAGAGTGATAGGAATATCCACTTTTACTAAACATATTCTTGAGCACATTTAAAAAAATGCACAGCTGTCCAGCATGCAAATTGAAAATTAATTAGCTTTTAACTTATGAATTTCTTTGTGATTGGTACACAATGGACATTAATTATTAGCTGATGCTAAGTTGTCGGGTCTGGGTATTGTGTTTTTTTAGAAAATCAATAAATACTATACATAGATGTCACTGAAAGCGGTTTACGGACATAACTGTGTAGTACTTTTGTGGATTGCCCATTAGAAAAAAGGGCAGATAAGCATTTTGTCATTTGTTACTATTATTTCCTGCTTCACTTTTATTAGTTTTGCTTTCAGTCTTTAGTTTATTTGGGAAAAACATAAGCGATCTGCACCAATGACCCCTTTCTGTATTTAGAATTGTGTCTACTTTTAAGAAATGTAGTTTTCCAAATTCACACATTTGTTGTTCGCCTCTTCTCCCATAAACTGGTAGCAGGTAGAAGCAACTCAAATAGGAAATGTTGATTATCACCTAGAAATGTGCCAAAAGTGGGCTAACATTTTTACAACACTACATGTTCCTGAAATCTGAGAGGAGGGAGATCTTTGCACAGCAAACCTTTTGTTGATGGCATTCTGAAAAAAAAACATCTTTTGCACATTTTTCCCATTTTACAAAACATGTTCTTACATTTTTCTATTTTCTCTGTTCAGAGGGGAATCAACAAACTCAGTACATTTAGCATCACCAACGTGTAGGAGAAAAAGACACAAATGTGGCCTGTATATCTTTCGTGCAAAAATATTAGAAGGCTTAAGCCCAAACTATCACAAATATAAAGGAAAGGTTGATCATTGGAGGGAATGCCTCATAATTAAAAAGGTTGATATGTTACCCTAAGTGTGATCGATTTACCCAGACTTGAGTTTAATTCTATTGTGCTATATGATCTAAGCTGTGACTCATTAAAAATAAAAAACAATGATAAAAAACAGTCTTGGGCTGCTCGTGTTGACATTCAAAGGGGATGTGATTCGGATGACTGGGCTGGGCTTTTCCTTTTGGATTAGGACCAAGAGAGATTAGCCAATGGTTCATCAATGGAGCAGCATCAAGACTCAACTTCCTCTATTTGGTTTTTTTCTGGACTTGCAAAGTTGGGGAAAAACGATGAATTGGAATGTCACTCAAGCAACTCCCAATGACTTAGAGTTTGCAAGCATACCACCAAACATATTTTGTTGCTTTAACGTAACAAGATAAACAATAAAGAGAGAAAGGGTTTTAGCCAGTACAGGCAGGATTGGGACTCCCTGTCCCCTGAATATATAGATAAACAACAATAAAGGAGTTGAACCTTATGGGTAAGTCCCAGTCTCAGTAGAGGAAAGGAAGGTAAGTATGTTAACCACAAATCAAGAGGATGTCCTTTGTCCTCGAGAAGACCCCTCACTCACCAACCTAGTTGGTGACATGCTTCCTCCTCGGGGTCCCACCCGGATAGCCGAATGCCATCCAGGTGTGCTGCGACACCTGATTACAGTGGAGCTGTTTTTTTACTTTTTATATGTGTAAAGAGGAAAAAGTGTGTATTAAAAAGTATCCGATACTACCCACTCACAGAGTTTATTCTGGAGTGTCTCGGGTACTATTAAAATAAGAGGCACCTTTTGCCCTGTTAGGTGGGCTGTCGGTGTAAAAACTGAAGGGATGTGGGTTAAAAAGGTCTACATATTTCAACCTATGTGTAAATTTACAGGTTTTCGTCAGGACCAAGTGGAATTCCTGCGGGACGGTGTGCGCACGCTAAGGCGCACCCTATCCTCGTAGGTAACAAATGTAGAGTCTCAAAATGAGTCTCCAATAAAAACGTATGTTTCTTCCTGTGTTTCCTGGAAAAAAAACCTGTGAAAAGAAAATGAGGGAAAAGGGTTGTGGGTAACAAACATACACGTATACTAGACATACACGTAAAACACACATAGGTGATAAATCACTCCGTGATGAGTGCACCTCCAATTTTTAAGATGCTGTCTCAAGAAAGCTAATTAGAGTCGTCCTAATGTCATAGTGACCCAAGGGTCTAGGACCACAGGATTGAAGTGAATGCACCCACTGTATCATTGATACTGTGACCGTCTCTGCCTAGTGCCAAGCCGACCTTGTGAGAGGGTCCTTGACACGCGGTAGCAAATAATGTGGGTGTTGTGCCTCGAGATCGAGGTAAAAGCAAGGTCGCCGTGAGCGTGATGGCGAACCTTGCGTGATTAAATTACAAGAAGCATTATTCTGGACGTATTGCACCATCCAAAGAGCCGAATAGAGCGCTGGTGCCAGGTACAGTGAACATGCAAGATAGGCGTCAAACAATAGACCAATCTTACTAGAAGCGCTAATATTTATGGCTCCATGAGCAACCCCGGACTGGCCAAATCCTCGCTATGATCTAGATGGAGGAAGAACACAGTGAGTGTCGAATCGTGGCGAATCTCGGGTCTTACTTGTGGCGGGAGAGACGTGCGCCGTTAGTGCCTATGCCGTCCTGGCGGGTGCTCCATAGTGTTACTGAGCAGGATCGCCTGCTCGGTAATGAGGAGTATCCCGTTTCCGTTTTCCTTGGGTATGCGATGGACAGGTGGATATTGCCAGGTAGTAACTACATGACAGCCTTGTATTCTTACCCATCTAAAACAGTACTGACAGGACCCACTTACCCTGCAGTTCAGGTATGGCATATGGTGCAGAAAGCATGGGATGGGCAAAGTCCGTAAGACTTGCCACCCCACTTTGGAACGCTGAACAGCTCGGATCCCGTTGGAAAATGAAAGGCTTTGCTGTGTGGGACACTATTGGGATATCGCATGTTAGACATCTTTGGAAAAAGGGAGAGGTAGCAAACTTCGAGATGTTACAAAGAGAGTATGATCTGGCGGCGAGTGAGAGATTCAGGTATCTGCAGGTGCAACATGCATTAAAAGCGATATTGCCCCGGGAGGGTTCGATTCTAGAGGCCTCCCCTCTTGAGGACCGGCTGTTAGATGGACATCTGCCACGCAAAACAATCTCGCTAACTTATTCCAAACTGATTAATAACTTCCCGGATCCACTTCACCAGCTCCGGACAAAATGGGAACAAGAATTACATGATTTATATGAGGAGGAGTGGCGTGAGACCTTAGTGTCCCCCAAGGAGGTGGTGATCTCATCAAAATTGAGGCTAGTGCAATTGAAAGTGCTGTATAGAATATACTATAAATGGCACACATTAGTTAAGATGGGCTGTAATGAAGACGCTAATTGTAGATGTAACTGCAGTCAAGAGGGCACATTCCTGCATATATTGTGGGAATGCCCGCAGCTAGTAACGTACTGGGAAGCAGTCCTCAAATGCATGGGGGAGGTTCAGGGAACTCAACTAGAACTGAATCCCAAACTGTGCCTTTTGAATATTTGGGACCCATCTGTCATTGGAACCAAGGAGAAGACATGGGTGACCCTGGGGGGAATTGTAGCAAAAAAGTAACATCCCAAGAAAGTGGGTAGCACAGGATACGCCAACAATATGGGAATGGGTGGAAGATATGGACTGGTGTATGTTCTGAGAGAAAGCAGTGTATATCTTAAGGGGGTACTCCAAAAAATGGATGCAAATATGGGGTAAGTGGAACTCTTACAGAGGAGATATATGTGCTCCGCCCAAGCTGCTAGATCGCACCTTCTCGGATGACATGGAGATGTAGGTGGGGGAGCCCTTATAAATATTGTTGACCTAATATTTGTAAATATATGTAGTGATATCCTAACGAAGCCCCAGAATGTGATGACTACAATACCTGTATATCTGTATTGTTTACTGATTGTCCTAATAAAAAGAATTTAAAAAAAAGATATTGTCAAAGGTTTAGTAATTGCCATGAGATACCTTTTTTATATGCATTTCACAACTTTGAGTAAATGCTGACTTAGCCTTTCATCTTTCAGCTTCAATAATATGAGTGTAATTGTGGTGATTAATTGGTTCTCCAATGCTTGTTAGTTGCAGGGGATAAATAATTGTGTGGTATGCAATACATAAGCAGTCACACTTATATTTGGGCACTATCAATGATATAGTCAGTCAGAGTTGATGAAAGTTCTTGTATTGTGTACAAAAGGGTGCCGCTGGGTTTTGCAGTGAAGGTGTTATTTTTACACTGCAGCACACAACATTGTAGTTTTTGCCCTCCTTTTTAATATGGGGTAATTAGGAAATACGTGAAATTTTATTAATATTCTGGATGTTGATAATCAAATGCTTGAAAACCAGCCGTGTTAATTTTTAAATTTTAAGATTTCTTGAATAGGACAAACTTTAACTAGGCTCTATATTTTTGGCTGTATTGTTCATTTTATAATTCCATAGGGTTGTGAAAGAACAGCCAAGGTAGAGCTTTAGACAAGAGATGCAAAATTCAACACTAATATCCATTGCTTAGTACTCGTATTGTACTGCATTAGTATTAATAAAGCACTTTGGTTCCTACCATTGTGAGCCCTAAACTACCCCTGTAGTGATGAGTAAGTAGCTGTTCTCTGTGTGTTATTGTTAGGATCCATGTGTGGGATGAAGTTGGTTGTTTGGTTTACAGAGGAACTGTTGTGAGCAGCAGGTGAGGTTTGTGGCATGGCAGGGCGTGGTGCATGTACCTTCGTCACACACTCAGTGGCGGCTAGTGACATTTGAAAGTGGTGAGCCTTAAAATGATAATCATACTGCACCGTAGCGAGCGAGCCAAGCGAGTGAGCCCGAACCCCCTAAGGAGGGTTCGGTGGATTTCCCCCCGAGAAAATCTTGAAAAATAGTGAAGAAATGGTGCATTTTCAAGCAAATTTGAGAAAGCAGCTGCATGAGATAGCCTCCCTACCTGTCCTCCCCAATCCCCTCCACCGAGATAGAGGACAGATACGGCAAAGCCTTCTAAGACACCAACAGGCCACATAAATACTCTATGATGCTAATAAATGAAGAGCCCCCTTTATTACAACAATCGCGAGATGTTTATCATGGCAGACTTCGCACAAGAAACGAACGTAATAGTAATACATTCTCAGCCTTAAGTCCACAACTGAGAAAATCAGACATTTAATTCGCTTGTGCCAGCAACAAGAACCCATGTCACCCATACAGCAAAATCAATGAGAATTCAATCCACTGAACCCAATGAAGGAATGGGTCTGACTGTAAGTGACTACACTTTGGACTGCCAAAGAATGACCACAGAACAGCGAGAATCCTAAGCATAATGTTACAGAGGAATGTAAAACCCTGCTTTACTGTACGTACTAATGTACCAGCCTCCAGTGAATACTCCCATCATAGGAAATATACCAAAGATTAGAAACTTTTGCATAAATAATGTACACTTAACATAACAGGAGTAATTAAATCAACACAATAAATGGAGGGCAGCCACTGGTAACAGCTAGAGATCTGATATTGGTGGGTTGGTTGTATATGGCATCTCACTTCACTCACGACTCACCTACTCATAGAGCATAAAATAATTGTTACAGAAGTTAGGATGCCCTTTTTTTTGCCCTTTTACACAGAGCGAACTCGACCAGCAGGTATCAGACTCAGAGAGCTTTACATGAGCACCAGTTGCATTACAGACGGACAGGTACATATTTTTTTGTTAGGTGGGGGAGATTAAGTGATTTGCCCAGAATCACAAAAATTGTTTGAGCCTGTTGACAGACTTGAAGAAGGTTCACCAGCTGCCAAGTCGGCCGCTTTAGCCCTTAAACCACATGATTGCAATTCGATGCAACTAATGTTGTAACCTGGTAGGATGGTCAAGTAGAGCTGTGAGCCTTGCTCTCTGGAACACTCGTTGAATGTGGCAATGAAATTGGAAGCAACCCAGGAGAAGCAGTGGGAGCTTTTCACGGGCAAGGCCATGGCAGATATTAAGCAAAGAACAGAACAAGAAGACCCCCCACCCCTCCAGGAGAAGCATGGAGCATATGTTCAGGTCAAAGAGCAACACTACAACTAGAAAACAGTAAGAGTCGTATACCCGATACTATGCACAGACTGCCACGATCTATAAGTGCTGTTGAAGCTACTGACAGGCACCTGAGGGACAAGGGGTCAAGAACAATTGTGGATGGGAAGTGCTTCGGAATGGTAGATTTCCTCTAAATCCTGTCAGAGTAAGTCGCTACTGGAAACTACAACCTTGAAAGCTAAAACATTCAGTTATATTTATAGCCTACAATGCATCTGTGAAACAACCAAGTATTGCTGGCAGTGCAACTGCTTATCGACGCACCATAAGCACTCAGTTGTTCACGTAGTGTTGTCAGAAGATTTTTCACAACCATCAAACCATGTGTGTAATCAAGAAAGGTGCTGGTGCGGGGTCATCTGATTACAGGCCCGCCCGCCCATAGTCTGCAGCCAGTTTCCAGTTTTTCCTATTCTTGCATGCTCTCAAGAACAGGCTCATCATCACCGAAAAAGACAGTGGCGCTCTCAGGAGGAGTTACTGCCGCGGTGCTGCTCTGACTACCAGTTCGCAGCGCACCAGTGACCAGGCACAGCAGGCGAGCAGAGATGAGACGAGGCCAGGCCAGGGGCAGTGACAGTCTAATAGTAAACAATATTTTCCTACTATATTAAAGAAGCATAAAATTAGCATACCCAGCCAGTGCAATATAATTGGCGGTCCGGGTCCGTCCGTCCGTAGTAGGCACAACAAGTCACGGGCGCTCTCAGGAGGATTTAGTTACTACTGCTGTGCTGCTCTGACTACCAGTTCCGTTCGCAGTGCACAAGTGGCAGCAGGAGCAGACAAGAGATCAGACGAGGCCAGGGGCAGTCTGAGTCTAATAGTAATTAAATAAACAATATTTTCCCACTTTAAACAAGCATAAAATTACCATACCCAGTGCAACAACGACGAGTCAGGAGTCACGCGCTCTCCTCTGACTGACTCAGATGGATGGTCCGGATCGACTGGACTTACTCAGTACTGGACTTCTACTTTCACTATCACTTTTGTCGTTGTTGTAACTTCTGGCACTTATACCCAGCCAGTGCAATATAATTGGCAGTCCGGGTCCGTCCGTCCGTCGTAGTAGGCACAACAAGTCACGGGCGCTCTCAGGAGGAGTTACTACTGCCGTGCTAAGTAAAGTTGCCAAGAGAGCAAGTGGCTCAGTGAAAACAGCTGATGGTTGAGGCACCTTCTGTGTGTAGTACACACAACATATAACACAGAGCAGAGATGAGACGAGATGAGACGACTCAGACGAGGCCAGGCCAAGGGCAGTCTGAGTCTAATAGTAAACAATATTTTCCCACTAGTTAGTTACTACTGCACTGCCATGCTGCTCTGACTACCAGTTCCATTCGCAGCGACAGCAGGCACAGTCGCAGACAAGAGATGCGACGAGGCCAGGCCAGGGGCAGTCTGAGTCTAATAGTAATTTAAACAATATTTTCCCACTATTAAAGAAGCATTACATTACCTGATACCCAGTGCAATGACGACGAGTCAGGAGTCACGCGCTCTCCTCTGACTGACTCAGATGGATGGTCCGGATCGACTGGACTTACTCAGTACTGGAGTCCGGACTTCTACTTTCACTATCACTTTTGTTGTTGTTGTTGTAACTTGTGGCACTGGTGCGCCACGCGCGGTGATGTCACTGCAGCTTAGAGAAATGGCCAATGACCTCAACATGGCTTGATATAGCCATATGTGATTGGCCATACTGAGCAGAGCAGCCAACACCCGTGCGCGGCACCATGATCCTGACCCTGCTGTCTACTCAGCCAATCCTGGCGCAGCCTTAACAGTGCCACTGCGCCAGGATTGGCTACGAGCAGGATAAGATCTGCCCATAATGAGACCGGGTCCCCGGGTCCTGCCAGTGTCTCAGTGCTATAGGGGGCGGGGGAAGGTGTAAGAGGTGTACGCATGCGCAGGCCAGTCTAAATTATGAGTACTGCTGGCTGTCACATGCGCAGTCACCCCGACCCCGCTGCAGCTGCTTACGCTATTCTCAGTGCTCTCTGGCTACCTGTGCGCTGTCACTCACTCTGCCGCAGCCCCGCCCCCAGCTACGGCCCACTTCCTTAAGCAATGCCCGATTCTGTCGGGCTCGTCCCGGGCCGGTAGCGCTGAGTCAGTGCACTCTGATTTATTTTGAACAATCTGTTTCAAAACTTTTGTTATGCATGTTGTTGGCACAGTGACGGTCGTCCATGGTTAGTGGGGCAACGCCCCAACGCCCCCAATAGACGCACCGCCACTGCACACACTAGCGGAAAGTGTGAGAACAGATGAAGCCGCTTATGAAGATACTTCCCATGGAGCTGTGGTAAAAATAGATTTAAGAGTTAGTAGGAGGGATGCAGTAGTCCGGGGGCACTACCCGTGTGGTAGTTGTACTGTGTGTCCACAGACTCAGAAGACCCTTTCCATTGACATCGGCACATCCAGACCCTGGAAATTGACTAATCACACGAACTGCAACTCGGAGAGATTGATCTATATGATCACATGCCCCTGTGGTCTGGCATATATTGGACACACTACCAGGAGAGTCAAGTTGCGGATCAGTGAACACAAGAGCACGATACGTTGTAGTAAACAATCCACCTGCCTAACGAACCACTTTCTAATCAAGAAGCACAAAGCAGAAGACTTGAGGTGGGTGGTCCTTGAACAACCCTTCATCCCAGCACACATCACTGATGTTTCATGGTTCCTGTTCATCAAGGAACAACGGTGGATTTTTAAATTAAAAACTGATGTGTCAGGGTTGAACGATAACATCCCATGGGTATCCATATGAGCAGTCTGGATCAGCTCTTGAGTACTTACCATCATGCACTGATAACTATGAGAACTCTATGCCTCCTTTATATAGTTTCCTGTACTGTACACTACCTAGGCTTTCCCTAGTAATCATACATTGTACAGCCCTTGGTAGGAATCTTCAATACCGCCTCTATCTTTGTGCTTGGACCAAGAAATGTAAACATTTTCCAGATATGGTTCTATTCTCCTAGAGCCTTACCAAAGAATTGCTCTATCTATATAGACCATGATTTGACACTTCGTGGGTCGTGTCTTACATTTCATTGGTAGTACACATTCCCTGAGTTTTTCCTTTTCTTTTCAAGATGTGTAAACCTTGTAAATACCCCCTTTTGAATTGTGGTTTCTTCTGTCTCTTTACCTTAAATCTGACATCTCAACAGCTGTGATATACTTTGTAAATCAGGCATATAACGTAATTAATAGCGCCTGCTTAATGTATTCGCGGTATGTTTGCCCTTGCATTGACATCAGGGCGCGCTCGTTCTGTGCATTATCGCCGTTATAATATATGCGGCGTTTCAGTAGTTTGAGCATGCACAAAGCAGTTCCATTTACTGCAGGCGCGCTCATTATCACCCTGCGCATGCCCCGGTTCGAGACTATAGCGCGTTACGAAATGTCTTCCTGGTACGCATGCGCAGTGTAAAGCTTTCGCGCATTACATGACCGGAACGAGGAGGAGCAGCTGATTATCGTTGCGCGACTTCTGCCAATTAGAACAGGTATTTAAAGCGCGTCTCACCTCCCCTCGTTGCCTCCCCTTCGGCTTTGGGCTTAGCCGAGAGGTACCGACGGAGAGGTGAGTGGCCGCATCGCGCTAAGTTTGTCATTAGACTATAACTTTGTTTTGTAGAGATAATGATGGCTAAAGAAGCGGTTTTGCTACAAGTAACAGTCACTGCAAAACCGGCTCGATTACTCAACATCCGGTTTTTTGCCCTGCTGAACTATTGAGGCGCTGGGCTTCAGATTCTGCTCTGCCTCGCCAGTCAAGCCAGAGGCTATACTCTTTCTTTAGAACAAGCCATATTAGAGAGACAGTTGAACCACTTGTTTCATGTTTTATCCTAAGTGCTGCAGTATATTCTAACTGACAGCTGTATGCATATTGGAGTATTTACAAAGGCACTCATCACTTTGGGCTAAATAGGGGGATTTATACATTATCTGCCCTATCAGTCAGTATCTTTTGTAATGTTTAACTAACATCTATGCCTTCCCTTAATTCTGTCCTCCATGGTCCTGTGGTCGTGGTGGGTAACTTACAACCAGTTGTTCATATGCACAAACTTTTGAGACATAGTACTGACTAAAGATACATAACAGATCTTTCTAGTCACTCCGGTTCACATGTTTACACATATATGTTTGTGCCTAGAGCGGGGCCTCAATCTCCGAGCCGTTGCCGGGTGAGGTGAGGCTTGACTCCCACACACTGTTGGGTAAGTCTTTTTTTTCATTATTCTTGACTTCGCATTCAGAAATTTCTGTGGTTTATTTTATTTGCAACCTGTGATAAATTATAGTGGCTGGTCTAAATTGGCCAGGCCGTGCTGAGTCTTACATTGGTCCTTATGTTTTGTAACCCCATCTGGGGCTAACTCCTCCTGTAAGTTTGTTATGCTACAAGAATGTATAGTAGTTTTTTTCTTTTTCTTTTGCTTACAGGACTGCATCCTCTATCAACTAACGGTTCAAGAGGATACGGTAGGACGGTCCTAGTGACCACAGTATTAGTTTGACAGTCTAAAACTCCTGGTCTGTCATCCTCACGTTTTTCACTAACATCAGAGTGTACCTTTGCAGTAGCAACATTCCTTGTAAATGGCCCTGAAGAATGCCGGTTTAGTATCACCTAGTGGCAGAAACATGTTGGCCTTTTCCATCACACAGCAAAGTAGACAGTGATTTTTTCACACTGTCTTGCATCTCTTTTTAATCTGACGTCCAGGTGAACACCAATAAAAAGTCTTTTGTCTGCCTTGACCTTCATTTTATATCACTGATTCAATTTTCATTTTTGCACTGCACTGCACCAGCACCGCCCAGTGGCATGGACACTTCTATTTGTATGAGCCATTATTGTGTGCTGTCTAGCCAATTTCTTTAGGCTCTGACACACCAAGTTGGTTCTAGACGTCCTACATGACGAGGCTCCGCCAAATGGGTGGGCTGATAGGATATCTACTATACACCTAGTGTCTATTGACCACTCTGGTCTGGTTCAGTGCAATTCAAATACGCAGTTTTTAATGAGGACCTTGTAGACTTGGCACTTTGTTTCCTAGACCTTCCAACTCTTCTTGTTCTTTATAGTTTCAATAGGGGTTATCCGAGTTGGGACGGTCTATAAATATAATCCCCTTGACCCTCCCTAAATAGTTGTTTTTCTGGGATGCAGTAGTCACCCACAAAATTAAACATTCGTTTCTAGGCTTGAGGATGCTTAATTGCTTTTTTTCATGACAAAAGGCTCTAAACAGTAGTCAATATCTCATTAACAGTGGATGCTGATTAAAAAAGTCCCATGTTTTTGGCCTTGATGGGGAGAAGCACGTGTTGGCTTAAAGTTGTAATGTCTGTTGGAAACAATTCAATCTATTACTTGCGTCTATGAAAAATAGTGTACTGTGTGACAACTATTTGTACAAAACTAAATGTCGAGCACCGTGGGCATTCATGTTTCCACTTAAAAATAACTGCATCACAGTGATGTAATCTGCAACCACTGTTAATGACATGTTGACTACTGTTTGTAATGTTTTCTCATGCAAATGTGCATATGACCATCCTCAAACCGAGAAACAAATGTTTTACTTTGAGTGGGGCTATAACATCCTCCCACTGACTCTTACTGCAATATGTATGTAAAAGGGCTTTAACTAGATAGATGCTTGGCTCAGCTACTGAATAGATTGCATTTTCAAAACATTTGGCTGTATTAGGGATTAGGGGACGAGTCAATAGCCCTTGCCCTTCCTACAAACAGTATGAATAGAAGACGTTGTTGATAGATTTATTGTGATTTACAGGGCAGATACTGTATGGACTGTGCCCTGTGATGAAAGTTTGGAGTTCTACCTCATTCGGACAGTAAGAATCTATAAGCAGCATTTTATTTGTGTTTAACCCCTTAAGTGCTGCCGTCGGCCAACGGTCGTCGCGAGCACTACCTTGCCAGTGCTGCGCACAACCGTTGGCCGACAGGCCAGCATTCGTTCTTCGAACGTTCAGCACTGGGCGCTGAACGTTCGACGCTCCTATGAGGTTAACTAGCAGTGAAAGATCCAGTCCAAATGTGGCACAGCGAGATCACCTGGAAACCACAAAGGCCCAGATTTACTAAGATTCTGCACAACCCAGCAAGACAACTTAATGCGGTGTTCCAAATGGGTAGAGCAATAAAGCGCAGAGTGGATCTCAAGCTGAAAGAATAAATAACGACGAGAAATTAAGATATTTCTCCTCATTGCGCTTCTGTTGGGATGGTGTACCATTTTGAGCCATTCCCAGGTTTACTGGTCTTGGTAAATTTGGGAACGCACCAAATACTTTGGATGGATGCATGGGAACATCCAAGCCCCACACATTGAATGCCTTCCCAATGCAGAGCAACGCAGCGCAGCGACTTGTGTTGCCGTGCGTTAGTCCAGATTTACTAAGTCACGATGAGCTAGGCAAGGTGGCTTTGTGTGGCCTAGTAAATCCGATGTAACCCCTTAAGCGCTGCCGTCGGCCAACGGTCGTCGCGAGCACTACCTTGCCAGTGCTGCGCACAACCGTTGGCCGACGGGCCAGCGCTCGTTATTCGAACGTTTAGCACTGGGTGCTGAACGTTCAACGCAGCTATGAGGTTAAGGACTTTAGTGACGCAAAGGCGACACAAGCCATAAATCTGTGCCCAGGTGATGCCTATTCAGGAGGGAGAAGATTGCTCCCCCTAGTCATATGAGTTGAAGCTTCAGATTCACATCATTGCTCATTCTAAACTTTTCACCACGAGGTCTAATCGAATATCCCCATAAATAAGCTCATGCACTCCTAATTTGCCAGTACAATAACCATAGCAATTCCACCTTCTGTTTGCTTTAACAGCTCCTTGTCTGCGGTATTGGCTTTCTATCTATGTTCTGGTGTGCCACTTTCCCCACTCCGCCTGTAAAGAGCGCTCACTCAGCAGCATCAGATAGATTCGTATTTTTGGTACCAGCCATGCTCATGTGTGTCTTCGCCTGCTGCTCTAACCCCACAGTCTGTCTAAAGTGAACAAAAGAGCTGTCTCACATTCCCAGCCCCTGACACCTGTGACACCCTGGGTCCTGAGTACATGCTCCTGTTCTGTGGCCTAATGCAGGACTCAAATGTTTTGTAAACAACTGTAAGCAGATACAGGCTTTAGCCATACTTTGAAGCAGAAATAAGATCAACATTTTCACATTAAGTGTTCATCATTCAGTTTGCTTTTTGACACGAGCGAACCCATTTAACCTCAAAGAGTGAAGAAATCTGCCACAGTTTGACCCCCCTGCTGACGTCTGCTTTGAGAAGCCTCACTGCAGGCAGAGGAAGGGAAGTTTTTTTTCTTCTCGTTTCCCTGCACAGCTTCGACCCATCTCTACGGCGGAACTCATGAATATGCATTAAATCAGAGATGACATTGGCCTGCTCCATTAATAATCATGTCATCTGACTTGTGCCGCGCAGAGCCTGCAGCCCCCGTGGCTCCGTCATCGCGAACGCAGCCCGGAGGAAATAAAGGCCAGCCTTTTTTTATTGGGATTAAGTGCTTGGAAATTTGGCAGGGGGTGTCAAGAGAGTGTGGAAAGGAGGGGACCAGGAGTTGGAAAAGGGAAGAAGAAAGAGAGAGTAAGAGAGAGAGAAATGGCCCGTGAATGCGCCGGCTTGTTACAAACCCACAGCAGTGGGTGTAATGGTATGCGAAGTGACCTTGAATGTAGGCACTGTGGGCAGTCCCGGATTTTATTTTTTTTTTTTGTGAAAGAGGCATTTGCAGCCGAGGTTTGGATTTCATCCCTTCCAGTCATCAATCATCTCTGCCTATTCTCCACTTTGACAGCTTAGTACAAGGCCTGACATTTGACACTTGGGACCTCAGGACTTAGCGCTCCGGCACAAGCCGAGGCCGCGAGGGTGCTCGAAGAAAGTGGCAGTTTTCCTTTTCGATCCGAGTAGAAAAGCGGTAAATATACAAACTGAAGTATAATTGTGCTGGAGGATAGCATCTGATCATTCTGTGCGTAGAGCACACTGTTAATGCGAACAAGAACTATAAACAAGTCCACTTCTAAATTCACTCCTCTGCAGGCAGCTAGGGGAAAAGGGAGAGGCCACCTCTGTCTGAAATAAACTCAGATCTATCAATGCACTGAACAGATGGAAGTCTGTGGAAGCAATATGTATGGTATTATATTCGATTTTAAGTCAGAGAAAACGCATTTTAACCTATGAGTGGCCTTAAGTTGGAAAGTAACTGCCTCCTACGTAAAACAAAACAAAAAACGTACTATTTCATCTTACATGTGTTTTAAGCCAGATCCATGCCAATGGCAACAAACAATTGGGGTAAGAAGTATTTTCATTTATTGTTAAAATATACTATTTTATGATAAAATGTTCCACACAGTAGTGCCACCATGTTGCCAGAATACGAGGGCACGGTCTTCTTCAAACTACACATTAAGAAAATAAGTTATTAATTGCTACAAATGTTAGTGCTTTGTTATTTTTGTCAAACTCTACAATGTGTTAAATGATTAAACAATGTTGAATGTATGGTTTGAGTTACAACCAAACAGAACAAACCCTTTTCAGAGCAGGACACATTTCACTGCTTATGTACAAATGTATGGGTGATACCCTACAGCTCTGACATGCACAAGCCACAGATTGCATTCACATTGGATATCCTTTAGCCCCACTCAGCAACATTTGTATGCAGTTAACCTTTTCTTCTAAATGGAGTTTGATGATGAAATGCAAACATGTTTCAGAGGTCTGGCAGGGTCTGCCTTTGGTATCTATCGTAAAACAGATCAAATATATGGCTCCTTGCTGCACGTTTGCGCCACCATTGCATCCCTTTTTATGACACACCAACGGTGTAAACGATGCAACAGGTTGCAGACCATTTACAACGTGATGCATCTAGTGAGGTGCGTCACCTTGAAAAGCCCTGCGCCACATTATACCTGCATGAGGTATAATGTATGCAGCGTGGGTGTTCCTACGCAGGAAAGCCTCGCAGAAGTGACGCAGTGAATTCTACAAGATTTCACTGTGCAACTTATACGACGCCACTGCGTCAAAACCTTACGCCTGCTTTGAGCAGATGTAAGGAGAGATGCAGTGTATTAAGTAAAGGCCTCCCCTAGCATTGCTGGAGTTGCATCATGCTTGTGACACAACACCAGCAATGCGTTACTTTTGCGCAGACAGATGCTGTCAATCCTTGTGCCATGTTGCGCTGTTTTTTAAATATTACACATCCATGATGGCGCAGGGTTTCTTTGCTCGGCGCAAGGAAACTGACACGTCTCTGCTCTAACTCAGAGATATGTCAGTAGGTTAAATAAGCCCTTATGTATTGTACATCATGCCTTCTATGAATACGATTCTGAGTGTCTCCATGCTAGGATTCATTGCTACCCCCTGCTGGGATCCAGAGGATATCCAATGTAAAAGTAATCTGTCACATCTGCACTCAGAAGGGTTTCCCTCCTAGGTTCCACAAATTAAAAGGGCACACAGGGTAGGGAAGGCTTTCTCTGTTTTAGTCCCAAATTGTGGAGGCGGTAATCATATTTACGCCAAATACTTAGTAGCTCTGTATCTTTGAAGGTAAATATTTGGAAGATGTTAGGTCCCTCATGCAGCGCTTTCTCATGGATGGATCACTGAAACAATATCAACAGACCGAATATCGACTACAAAAATTATCGACGTAATTATATCGACTACAAAAATATCGCCTCTCTATACTTATCCTCTTAGGTGCTGCGCCTATTCCAACGGCCGACTACACCACTACCTCAGGAGTGCTGCCGTCGGCCGTTGGACGTTCGAACCTCACCTGCGCAATGGAACGTTCAGCACTGGAGCTGGACATTCCATAGCTGCTAAGAGGTTAAACATAAAACTAAAAAAATATCGACTCAAAAATATTGATACTCTAAAACCTCGAAAACAACATTATCGACCCTAAAAAATATCGCAATTAAAATATATCGACTTTGAATACACATAAAGAAATAATCAAAAATATCGAAAACTAAAATATAGACCACAAAAATTTCGAAAAAAAAATTATCGACTGCACTATACATAATCAATATAGGAATATATCTATAAAAACACTTTAATCATGACATAAATCAGCATACTTATATAACATATAACATACTACAATTAAACAATAAATAAACAGCAACATTTAACACATATAAAACATTTTTACAGTACAATAAGTTCACATGATATAATCATATAAAACATTATACAGGTCACATTACAAAACAATATTAAATAAAAAAAAAATAACAATAAATGCATCACAATATAAAATCATTACCTACCATCTACAAAACGATTCACTGAACTACCAAAAAAATTCAAAATGTCTCAAACAACCAATAAAACACACCAAACAATTACATCGACCAATGAGATCAACCAACAAATAATTCAAACATTATATAAAGAAAGAAAACACACATTTAGACACCACTTGGTGCTACAAAATGTGAAGAAGGGGAAACTCTGCCAAATTTTCACCTGAACAGAAAACTGCTACCATCAAACAAAGGATAAAGTATACCAAAGTAAGTACCTGACATTAACTAGTAGGCTTAACACTACAAACTACAAATAATAATTTAAACAATAAACTAATCAATTTCTTTCATTTTTACCATTTATTGCAGATATACCACAATTAAAGAAAAAAAGGCCAACATTTACAAACCTATCAACTCTAAAAACAAAGTAAGTATACAAACTGAAATAACAGAGACAAGTTATAATACGAAACTTAGAAAGAAAATGTCCAAGTGAAAAGTAATCCAATACTTGAGAGCAAAACATATACAATAAATTATTTTTCTTTTACCAACAGAGCCATCTACAAAAGAAACAGAGAAGAAAACCATCAAAACATAGAGCACAGCCCTCCAATCAACTGAAAAACTGGTAAATATACTGTGCAAATGTGATAAATGTAATGATAAACGTAAAACAAACCTAAATTTCTCTATGTAACATTTATTTACTGTAGAAAGAAACCAGAACAATGACAGAAGAAGCTAAATTTGTAACTTCACAGAAAGAGAAAATGATTCTTTTTATATGGGCTAAACATATACCCAAGAAAAACAACATCAATTAAAAGTGTTTTGGAAATGCAGTAAATATTACAGTAATAAATGTTATAGTCGTGCTATAACTAATGAAACAAATGTAACTAACACAACAGAACATAACCACCCTCCCAACGTTACAGAAATAGAAATTAGACAAATGCTTGACTCACTAAAAGAAGCCAGCACTAACCCACACCGCCCATCTACAACTATTCTTAAAGACCATCTAAGAACTCTCCCTCAACATGCAACAAGTCAAGTCCCTTCTATAGATTCTCTAAAGAGGACAATAGCTAGGCAAATAAGAATAACTAAAGCTATACCACCTGCCCCAAAAACATTTGAGGAAGTCCAAATACCCCCTGAACAAACAATAACCCATAATAATGAACCTTTCATCATATATGACAATGCAAGTGAAGAAAAAAGAATTATGTTTGCTACAGCTAACAATATGGTGAAATTACACCAATGCGAAACATGGATGATGGATGGCACATTCTAAGTGTGCCCAAAACCATTCTACCAATTATACACCATCCATGGACACTATCAACACTGCAATATCCCCTTCATGTATGCCCTACTACCCAACAAACAGCAAGCAACCTACACTGAGGTACTAAATAAAATAAAAGACCTAACAAATAATTACTTCCCCAAAAAAATTATCATTGACTTTGAGAAAGCAATGATAAATACTATTCTAAAAACCTACCATCACATAGCAATCCAAGGTTGCTACTACCACTTTAACAAATGTATATGGAAACATATACAAAAATCTGCCCTAAGCACCCAATACTGCACTGACAGTACTTTTGCCTACCAGGTAAAAAAATTAATTGCACTGGCCTACGTTCCAGTTACAGACGAAGCGGAACAATACAACTTATTAATAGACAGCCCCTATTATAAAAAAAATGAAACTAAACTAAGCCCTCTCTTAGATTATTTCGAGGATACATGGGTAGGGAGACTACACAGATCTGGACACAGAAGGCAACCCAAATTCCAAATCCCCTGGTGGAACGTCTATCTAAAAACACTAAATAAACAAGCTAAAAGCAACAACGTTGTCGAAGAATGGCAAAATGCTTTCCAAGCAGGTACAGGCAGAGGTTCCCTAACCCTTCATAAACTCCTTCAAGCATTACAAAAAGAGCAAAGCTATCAAGAATTCCGAATGGAGCAATCTATAACACAAATAGGCCCGCAACTAACTAAAGAAACAAAAAAATTTACAACACCTTACAAAGCCAAGTAACCCTATACCCAACTACCAGAGACCTACCATACCCATCTCCCATAGCTAAAACAATTCTTTAAACATAATTCACATACCTACTATATTCAAATAGTAAACATAAAGTATAGCTATTAAACACATGTTAGAAACTGTAACAAAATTATTGAAATATATTTAATATATTTATTTAAAATATATCTAAATAATTTCCTTACAATTACTAACATATACCATAAAATTACATAAAAAATAACATAACAATCCCACCCAATAAAAAAAATGAAAAATACCTACTCACTTTTTTGCTGAAGAAAAACCTTTGTAACCAAATAAGTCATTCCTTCGAAATAATCCACCAAAACAATCCAAAAGGGGTCATCCAAAAATAACACGAAATCCCCAAAAATCTGCTCCAACACAATCCACTAGGAAACCCTTAAAAAACCCGAAAATAGTTCACAAAAATAGAAAAAACGCTCCATGGAAATGAAATAGAAATAAAATTAAAAAAACAGATCCATAACGATTCTTCTCCATAATGGATCCAGCGATAAGCCATTAAAGACCCGAAAATAGTGTAAAACATAAAAAACTCTCCAGCAAAAACCGAAAATGGTAGAAAGTGTGTCTCTAATATATTAAAAAATAATAGAAACCCTTCTTATGAAAAAAATACCGCAATCTTCTCCCAAAAAACGAAATCCACATAAAGTACCTGTAAAATAGAAAAAATACAAACCCACCCGCGCACAATACTCCCCAACATACAATATAAAACATTATTAAACACAATACAAAACATTACGTTACATTTCTAACCCTATTCCTACCTTATCAACATACTAACCCAAAATTAGTAAACCGGAACCAAAACGAAAACCATAACTACCTCCTAAAATACACACATCCTACAACTACCAAACAATAGAAAACTTACACACACTCCACAAACACTCAAACTAAACATATAACTTATATAAAGTACTTAAAATTAAACTTACCCTTCCACACGCAAAGCAGGCTCCAACCGCGAGCACTTCCAAGTCGAAATGACCCAAAATAACATGGCGCAGTTACAAAATAGGCCCAAAAAAACAAATAATCCCATTTCTATTAACATTAAATAACATTTAAAAATTATTTTACACATGTTACAATATACATTATGTAACTATTGTATTTTTTTCAATTAAATAAAAATGTAACATTGTTATAAATATTATTCCAATGTACTATATGTTATTTTCAATGACTTTATATTAAATACAAACACATTTTTCTTATTACAAATTACTTACATGACTGTATGAATATACAATACTGTTATTAATATTACTATTATTTACTATTTGTACAAACCAATGTTTTACCTAAAAACATTAGCAATGTATCTGTAAAAATTATTATTATTAATATTTTATTTATTTATAATAAATGTTATTTTAAAAAATACAAATGTAAGTATTATAATAATGTTAACACAACCTACCTTTTTGTATTAATGTTTATAAATATGTGTACTAAAAAAAATGTTTAAAAATACTACCACAATGTTAGATAATTCTAAAAAAAGTTGTTATATATAACGTGTCAAATACATTTTTATTTTTACATTAAAATCTGTGAAATAAACAAAAAAATGTACACTGAATAAATATTACTTTACTTCAAAATAATTGTAATAAATTATGTTTGCAATGATTTTTTCAGACAAATGTACAATTGTGATGAAAATGTAAAAATGTTTTATTGATTTAATGAAAATAAAAATGTACAGATAACTAGGGGTGGGCGTAGTTCGCGAAGTAGCGCTATGCAAAGCTACGCAAAGTGCACTTTGCACTACGCGAACTTCACGTAGCTCCACGCGAGCTGCGTAGTAGCATGTTCGCACTGTGCAAGATGCGTTTTCAATGATTGCACAGTGCGGACAAGCATCCAGCACCGTGCAATCATTGAAAACAGCATCTTGCACAGTGCAAGCTGTAGTTTTCTGCAGCTCGAGTAGATTATTACTCGCGCAGCAGCTTTCTCAACGGGAACTGGTAGTTTCTCATTGAGAGCGGTCGCGAGCATGCGCAACCACTCACAATGAGAAACCTGACCTCCCCTCGTTGAGAATCTCACCGGGATGTCATTTTGCTTGCTCGCGGTCGCGAACATGACATTGAGGACCGCGAACAAGCAAAAGATGACCGCTGCACTACGCTACGCTGCACTACGCGTGTTCGCACTGTGCTACGTGCAGCTCGCGTAGAGCGAAGTTGGGCAAACTTCGCAAACTCCGCGAGCGTAGCGTAGTGCTTCGCCCAGGGTTACATATAACATTGAAAAATGTCAATAAAATTATTTTCTGATTTCTTATTTTACAACCTACTTTTTGAAAATAATAAAATATTTTAAACATGCTGTGACTCTAATTAATGTTATTTTAATTACTAACAATTACAAAAATAAATAAATATTGTAATAATAATTTTACCATACAACATGAGTTCAACATAGCTAATATCATTATATGTACTTTCACAAAATACTAAACATTCACATATTATAATTTACTATTCCCACTCCACCAAGTACAAACTCAAAGAAGGTGGTTGAAACAAAACCCATATAATTTACTATCCCCACACCACCAAGTACAAAGTCAGGGAAGTGCTGGATACAAAACCCGTATAATTTACTATTCCCACTCCACCAAGTACAAAGTCTGGGAAGGTGCTGGATACAAAACCCATATAACTTACTATTCCAACTCCACCAACTATAACCTCAGGAAAGGTGCTGGACACTCAAACAATGTAATTTACTATTCCCACTCCACCAAGTAGTAACACAGGGAAGGTGCTGGATACCAAACCCATATAATTGACTATTCCCACTCCACCAAGTACAAACTCAGGGAAGGTGCTGGACACAAAACCCATATAATGTACTATTCCCACACCACCAAGTACAAAGTCAGGGAAAGTGCTGGACACAAAACCCATATAATTTACTATTCCCACTCCACCAAGTACAAAGTCAGGGAAGGTGCTGGATACAAAACCCATATAACTTACTATTCCCACACCACCAAGTACAAAGTCAGGGAAGGTGCTGGACACAAAACCCATATAATTTACTATTCCCACTCCACCAAGTACAAAGTCAGGGAAGGTGCTGGATACCAAACCCATATAACTTACTATTCCAACTCCACCAACTATAACCTCAGGGAAGGTGTTGTACACTCAAACAATGTAATTTACTATTCCTACTCCACCAAGTAGTAACTCAGGGAAGGTGCTGAATACCAAACCCATATAATTTACTATTCCCACTCCACCAAGTACAAACTCAGGGAAGGTGCTGGACACAAAACCCAAATAATTTACTATTCAAACTCCACCAAGTACAAACTCAGGGAAGGTGCTGGACACAAAACCCATATAATTTACTTTTCCTACTCCACCAAGTACAAACTCAGGGAAGGTGCTGGACACAAAACCCATATAATTTACTATTCCCACACCACCAAGTATAAACTCAGGGAAGGTGCTGGACACAAAATCCATATAATTTACTATTCCCACTCCACCAAGTACAAAGTCAGGGAAGGTGCTGGATACAACACCCATGTAACTTACTATTCCAACTCCACTAACTATAACCTCAGGGAAGGTGCTGGACACTCAAACAATGCAATTTACTATTCCCACTCCACCAAGTAAAAACTCAGGGAAGGTGCTGGATACCAAACCCATATAATTTACTATTCCCACTCCACCAAGTACAAACTCAGGGAAGGTGCTGGACACAAAACCCATATAATGTACTATTCCCACACCACCAAGTACAAAGTCAGGGAAGGTGCTGGACACAAAACCCATATAATTTACTATTCCCACTTCACCAAGTATAAAGTCAGGGAAGGTGCTGGATACAAAACCCATATAACTTACTATTCCAACTCCACCAACTATAACCTCAGGGAAGGTGTTGTACACTCAAACAATGTCATTTATTATTCCCACTCCACCAAGTAGTAACTCAGGGAAGGTGCTGGATACCAACCCCATATAATTTACTATTCCCACTCCACCAAATACAAACTCAGGGAAGGTGCTGGACACAAAACCCATATAATTTACTATTCACACTCCACCAAGTACAAACTCAGGGAAGGTGCTGGACACAAAACCCATATAATTTACTTTTCCTACTCCACCAAGTACAAACTCAGGGAAGGTGCTGGACACAAAAACCATAACATTTACTATTCCCACTCCACAAAGTAGTAACTCAGGGAAGATGCTGTATACGAAACCCATATAATTTACTATTCCCACTCCACCAAGTTCAAAGTCAAGGAAGGTGCTGGACACAAAAACCATATAACTTACTATTCCCACTCCACCAAGTTCAAAGTCAGGGAAGGTGCTGGACACAAAACCCATATAACTTACTATTCCAACTCCACCAACTATAACCTCAGGGAAGGTGCTGGACACTCAAACAATGTAATTTACTATTCCCACTCCACCAAGTAATAACTCAGGGAAGGCGCTGGATACCAAATCCATATAATTTACTATTCCCACTCCACCAAGTACAAAGTCAGGGAGGGTGCTGGACACAAAACCCATAAAATTGACTATTCGCACTCCACCAAGTACAAAGTCAGGGAAGGTGCTGGATACAAAAGCCATATAACTTACTATTCCAACTCCACCAACTATAACCTCATGGAAGGTGCTGGACACTCAAACAATGTAATTTACTATTCCCACTCCACCAAGTAGTAACTCAGGGAAGTTGCTGGATACCAAACCCATATTATTTACTATTCCCACTAAACCAAGTACAAACTCAGGGAAGGTGCTAGACACAAAACCCATATAATTTACTATTCCAACTCCTCCAAGTACAAACTCAGGGAAGGTGCTGGGCACAAAACCCATATAATTTACTATTCCCACACCACCAAGTATAAACTCAGGGAAGGCGCTGGACACAAAATCCATATAATTTACTATTCCCACTCCACCAAGAACAAAGTCAAGGAAGGTGCTGGATACAAAACCCATATAATTTACTATTCCCACTCCACCAAGTACAAAGTCAGGGAAGGTGCTGGATAAAACACCCATATATCTTACTATTCCAACTCCACCCAGTATAACCTCAGGGAAGGTGCTGGACACTCAAACAATGTAATTTACTATTCCCACTTCACCAAGTAGTAACTCAGGGAAGGTGCTGGATACCAAACCCACATAATTTACTATTCCCACTCCACCAAGTACAAACTCAGGGAAGGTGCTGGACACAAAATCCATATAATTTACTATTCCTACACCACCAAGTACAAAATCAAGGAAGGTGCTGGACACAAAACCCATATAAATTACTATTCCCACTCAACCAAGTACAAAGTCAGGGAAGGTGCTGGATACAAAATCCATATAACTTACTATTCCAACTCCACCAACTATAACCTCAGGGAAGGTGTTGGACACTCAAACAATGTAATTTACTATCCCCACTCCACCAAGTAGTAACTCAGGGACGGTGCTGGATACCAAACCCATATAATTTACTATTCCCACTCCACCAAGTACAAACTCAGGGAAGGTGTTGGACACAAAACCCATATAATTTACTATTCCTACTCCACCAAGTACAAACTCAGGGAAGGTGCTGGACACAAAAACCATAACATTTACTATTCCCACACTACCAAGTACAAACTCAGGGAGGTTGCTGGACACAAAAAACATAGAATTTACTATTCCCACTCCACCAAGTACAAAGTCAAGGAAGGTGCTGAACACAAAAACCATATAACTTACTATTCCCACTCCACCAAGAACAAAGTCAGGGAAGGTGCAGGACACAAAACTCATATAATTTACTATTACCACTCCACCAAGTAGTAACTCGGGAAAAGTGCTGGACAATCAACCTATATAATTTACTATTCCCACTCCACCAAGTATAAACTCAGGGCAGATGCAGGATAATCAAACAATATTCTTAAGTAATCCCACTCCACCAACAACAAACTCAGGTAATATAGTGTTCACAAAACCATTATATTTTACTATTTTATTAAATATGTATTTTCTTTTAATTTAATAGTAACATTTTAGTAAAATATTATACAATTTCAAATTTTTCAAACACTCCGCATCCTATACCTATAAAAACCCACATCTCACTCTTAAACTTTAATTTAAATTTTTCAAATTTTGATCAACTAATTACATTTTTTGAAATTTTAAAATAAAAATTTCTAAGAGTCCACATTTCAGAGTAACTAATGTCCATATTCCCATTAAAACACACATCCCATTTCTAAATCTAAGTACACATTTTGAATTTGTTTTTTTTTAAATGTTTTTAACAATTATTAAAATGTTATTAATAATTAAAAATTTTACAATATTCCCCACCCTATGCCCCTAAAAACCCACATGCCACTCCTAAATAAAAAATAAAAAAAAATTCAATTTTTTATTTTAAAATTTAAATTTTATTAATAAAAATGCAAATTTAAAAAAAACACCCAAATGCGTTAAAAACCCACACCCCACTCCTAAATTTTTTTCTAAAAATGTAAATATTTTTTAACATTTTTTTTCATTAAAAAAAATATTTCTTAAAAATTCAAATTTTTACAATACTCCCCACCCTATTCCCCTCAAAAAAACACATCCCACTCCCAAATATTTTTCTACAATTTTTTAAATTTAAAATATTTTTTTAAAAAAAATTTTACATTTAAAAATCAAATACATTTTTTAAAAACACTCCCCACCCTATTCCCCTAAAAACCCACATCTTGCGCCTAAATTTTATTATACATTTATTAAAAGTTTTTAAAAATTTTAATTTAAAAAACATTTTTTTTTTCTTAAATCACTTTTTTAAAACACTCCCCACCCTATTCCCCTAAACACCTGAATCCTGCTCCTAAATTTTATCATACATTAATTTATAAATTTTATATAAAAATTGAATTTTTTTTAAAATTAAAAAAAAAAATACAAATTTGTAAAACACTCACAACCCTCATCCCCTAAAAACCCACATCCCGCTCCTAAATTTTATTATACATTAATTTATACATTTTACACAAAATTAAAATTTTAAAAAAAAAATTAAAAAAACAAAAAATTTCAAATACACATTTTTAAAACACTCCCCACCCTATTCCCACAAAAACCCACATCCCGCTCCTAAATTTTTTTATACATTAATTTAAATTTTTTTTAAAAAAATGTTATTTATTTTTAAAAATTAAAAAAAAAAATTAAAACACTCCCCACCCTATTCCCCTAAAACCCACATCCCGCTCCTAAATTTTATTGTACTTTAAAGAAAAAATTATTTCAAATTATTTATTAAAAATTATATAATAATATATATTTTTAAATAAATTACATTTAATATTTAATAAACTAAAAACAAATTTTAATATTCTTACACTCTATATTTACAATTTAGATATTTTAACTTTCTATATTTTTACATTCGATATTTTCATACTCAATATTTTTACTTTTGATATTCTGACATTCTATATTTTTACAATCGATATTCTTACACTCTATATTTTTACATTTGATATTCTAACACTCTATATTTTTACTTTCGATATTAATTAATTACTAACAAAAACAATATTTTACACACTCGATATTCACAACCCGATATTACTACCTTTGATATTTTGTTTCACTTTTAAATTCGATATTACTTACCTCGATATTACTTACCTTGATATTAGTGCAGACTCGATATTCCTGACTCAATATTATCTCCATTCGATAAAAAACACTCGATATTTAGACCGCATACCCTCATGGAGGAATTTTGGTGATAGTGAGCTTTATAAGGTTTTTAGTTATTCACTCACTCGCTCATGTAACAGCTGTCTGAACCAGACTTGTTTTGTAGAAAACATGTCAATTAAACTTTCAACTGTATCTAAACAATCCCTCTAAAAGATGCCCTTTATACTGCTTTATGTCACAATGTGTAAAAGGGGCATTAATGTGGCATTTTAGTATAAACATCATAGTTTTGATGCAAAAGTCGATCTGCTAAGATAGACAGACCAGGCTTTGCGTCGAAAACCAAATTCTCCTTTAATCAGGTACTAATAAGGAGAACTGTTCTGTTCTCATTTCTCAAAACCCCACGCTTTGCATGTGTGCAGAAGGGCACAGCACACATCCAGTGAGTGGGATACCTCTATGTTTGTCTAGAAATAGGAATTTGTACTGGAACAGTGTTTGTAGTAAAACTTCCAAGATAGGTAGTGCACGCAAGAGAGCAAGCAGTCAGTATTGTTGCAGGTTTTTGTATTGCACAGATCCCAGCATGGACCTATGCAACTGAAATGACTAAATCCAGATTTTAAACTGAGAGAAAGGAGTGCAAGCTATGGGAGTTGCTAGTGGAGCAAAAGCATTTCCTAATAGGCATTGGAAGCACAGTCCTTCATAGGGGAATGATACAGAAGTCTAATGGATACATTGGTAATCAAAAACATTTCAAGTCTGGACCAGCATAGTTCACACAAGACCATAGGAGAACATATGCAGAAGTCAAAACTAAATTACTGTGCTTATCTGGCTCGGGCAGGACGGCCCTGTGGGACCTCAATTACACCCAATGATGTCAAACAGATATGAGACAATAGCAGCAGCCACTACATTGGCCATATTATTAGAGCTCAACTTAACTTACTTTACTCCATTCTCAGATTATCAAAGAATAAGAAGAAAAAATTTTGGAATGAGCTTTTCATTGAAATATCTTGGGATTATGAAAATGCATGACGTTGATGAAGAGGGAAGTTATGGAAAAGAAACTTACTAGTCGGAAACAGTAGTATACAATGTATTACATAGCCATAGTAGAATCTTGTGGGCCTCATTTATGAAAAGTGACGCATCGCTGCGTGAAAACAGTGATGCGTCACTTTTCATTGCGCTCTCCTTCTGACACCAATGATGCACCATATTTACATTATGACGCATCATTGCTCAAGGAGTTACAGATACGTCAGTATTTCTAACGTATCTGTAAGCGCAAAAGTGACGCATTGCTGGAGTGTGTCACAAAAGTGACGCAACTCCAGCAATGTGTCCTTTCACATGGGGCAAGCCCCATGTGAAAGGGCCTGCGTCAGTCTTAGGCCTGCTGTGAGGCAGGCGCAAGATTTTGACACAACAGCGTCCTAGAAGTGACGCAGTGAAATCTCATAGATTTCACTGCGTCACTTCTACGACCCTTTCTTGTGTCAATACGCCCCCCTGACATACATTATAACTGGTGCAGGTATAATGTGGCGCAGGGGTTTACAAAGTGACGCATCTACTTAGATGAGTCACTTTGTAAATATGGCGCAACAAGGTGCATTTTTTACGCCACTGGTGCGTCACAAAAAGTGATGCACCAGCGGCGTAAAAGTGACGCAAGGGCTCATAAATAAAGCCCATGTAACTTTAAATGGCCCATCAACTGTTAAATATTCTGCCTTAGTAAGTGATAAGAATGTAATAAACACACAGACTCTCACAGATAACACTTCTAGCCTTGACTGAAGTCAGATTTTGAAGGGTTTATACATCCCAAGTTTTGACCAAATATATACTGGGGAGAAGATGGTAGCAAATCTTTAGTTTTTACTACTTATCTATTATGCACTGAACTGCAAAAGTTTAGATTTTCAACATTTGAAATGTTGGAAACAAGTGTAAGGTGGAAAAGACTGAAGACTCAACTGTATTGGCTCTCCCTAGAGCCATACAATATAATGTTACTATGTGGATCAAAAGCATGAGCTATTTGAAGGATTTCAGGTTCTTATTGCAACCTAATTTCATGAAATGTTATCTAAAGGGGTTGTGTCTGACCTTAAGTGGGAAGTTTTTTCAACTTGAAGACTCAGTTTTTCCAGTGGGTTAATGGACCTCCATATTAGGTGTTCATGTTTGTATCAGCCCAGGATTGTAATTACATTTTAAATTAACTAAAATTAAATCTGTATCTAACTAAATTAACTAAAATTAAATTAAGACACTTAGGGCTCCATTAGGATGACGGGCGGACTTTGCCCGCCCGTCATCCCATCTTAAATCGGGACCGCCCGCCCAAAGGGCGGGGGTCCCGATATTGGCATTAGGATGCGCCCCGCACAGTGGCGGGCGCATTCCTCAAATTAACATTGTGGCGGGCGGTGCTCACTGCACTGCCCGCCTCAATGTTAATAACAAATGCACGCATTCGCATAATCGAAGCGGCAGGCACCGCGTGGTGCCTGCCGCTGCGATTATGCAAATGCAGGGGGTACCACATGTACCCCCCCATGTGCCACCCCCCTTTGGCCGTAACTGTGGGGTCCCACAGGGGCCCCCAGAGTGAACACCGCATGCCTTTCCGTGGCGGCATTGCCGCGACGGACAGGCATTGAAAAATGCCTATTCTAATATGGCTGGCAGTGTCTGATAGACACCGGCACCATGTTATCCCTTTTCCGCCCCGGCCGCAAGGCGACCGGGGCGGAAAACAGGCGGGCGGTGTTTCTCACCGCTGCGGTTCCCTCGCCATCGTAATATGGCGGGGGGAATGCAGGGAAGGATGTCGGGCGGATTGCCTCCGCCAGGGTGGCGGTGGCCACCGCTACCCTGGCGGAGGAAATCCGCCCGACATCCTAATGGAGCCCTTACTTTTCATATACTCGGCTATTTTAATTATTTGTATTGCATCGGAGAAAATCCTTTTCACAGTCATTGGATGAGGTTTTTGGTATGCTGAAAAATAGGCAATACATCTCTTAAATATATGGTAGGAATTTATAAACCTAGATGTTTTCCTCCTCTTGTTATGGTGCTGGAATTTGAGACATATGTTAATATAGTCCTAATCCAAAATGAGTAAAAAACCTTATTGCCGGTTTTTAATAATGGCCTGCTTGATAGCATGGCAAATGAAGTTTACCCTGTCAGGATGGTGGAGGACTAAACATTTGCCATTTGAGGGACTCACAAATTTAGAGTTTTCCACCAGATCTGCACACAACTTTCTACATTGAGAGGAATTACCTTCATGGCAGTTCCTGACAATGTAGGGAAGTTTTGATGATTGTACAATCAACCATGGTGGGTGACATTCAAATTATCCAAATGTGTTTTGGTTTTCAAAAACAAACTCCCAAAGTGAAAGTTTTCTTTTGGAAAACAAAAAAAAACAAATGGCCCCCACTGCCTCGTTGTTTTCTCCAAGCAAATGGAGCAAAGAAAATAGAGCCACAGTCACCTAAAATAGGCAATGACAGAACAAGGGCATGAATATTCACTAGTAATCATAGTAATGATAAACAAATGTGTAGAAAATAGACAAAAATAAAAGTCAAGAGTGTGCAAAATGTGAAATCTTGCCCTCAAATTTGGATGAAGCTTTTAGACCTTCTACAGTCTGTAAATGATGCTGAGGTTAACAACACATATTGTGCAGAAGAGAATTCTTTGGTTCAATGTAAATATGTTGCTTATTTTTCTCCTGCAAACCTGCTTTTCAACAATTGCTTGTCGCAACTATGTTCTTTTTACAACTTTGCCCACTTCACAAGAATTGCAAACCTTTTGAATTATCTTCATAAAACTGTACAGGATATTATTTTGGTGCATCGCATCTCATAAATCCCTCAATAGGACCCCTTTTTCAAGGGCATTTGCTTTCCCAACCCCACTATTTCCAAAAATACAATAAAACTAACTGAGGGAGATGACGCCGGTCAGTAACAGAAAATATTTGTTTAAGCCCAAGTGTGAAAGGGCACATACATTGCTCTCATTGTAACACTATGAGTCCCATGAGGAGGGAGCCTTAGCGGCCACTACATCTGTCTTACTTGCAGCCAAAACAAATAGGCAACTGCTACATTCAGTAGAAATGAAGAAGATCCCTTACAAGAAAATAAATCAATGTGGAGACCTGATGTCCTTCTAAGAATGCCTCAGCAGACCAAAAATGCCTATAAAATGAAAAATCTCTCAGAAAGAAATTCAGGTAGCACTACCAGAAAACGTGCTACCCTATGACAGATAACCCCTAGATCATACCCCAAGAGAGCTTTTTCAAGAAATGTATGATAAGCCTGCAAACAAATCCCCCTTTAAAGATTAAAGTAGGTATCCCCATGCATGTAAAATATTATTATCAGAATAAGAGTTGGGGGGCCAAAATCCTAACATAAAAATGTAAATGATTTGTCCTAGGATATTAACGATTTTGCCAATATGAATATTCTAAAAACAAAGAAACACATAGCCACTTTGAAACACAAGGCAGCACCTTAATTCAAGATAAAATCGAAACAAAAGTATTTGTGAGATACCCTAAAGGTAATCAAACACAAAACATAACTCTCAAAAATGAACTGAAGATCATTGTAGACAACGTAGAGGCAGATGAAGCAAAATATTAAAGTCCTTTGAAGAAAAGTAGAACTTTCTAATATGACTGTACCCTTGCCTCTATTTTTCTTATTCTGAAATTTTGAGAACTTAAAATGTGTCTTTCGAAAGTCAATGCCAAAGACGCTTGGTCTGCAAAGTCCCACAAAGTAATAGCTAACAGTTAAGATGGCCGGCACCCCCAAAACGTTATTGAATACTGACCCAGCTGCAGTTCTCTTGAAAACGGTGAGCAACATGCATGTATGCAGTATGGCGACTATTTATATATGCAGAATTATATATTTTATTCTTAATACACGTTCACAATGTGTTTTTCATGAATTGCGATACTCCTATTACCATGAATGGAGAATCTGGATTTCATTAAAGACATGGAGGCTGACATTATGCAATGTCTTTTATTGCAGTCTCAAAGCAGCCGCATATGTCATAATACAAAGGTCCCATAAAGAACATTGAAACAAGGTAAATGGTATGGCATGACAACAATCTGCCTCTTTAAAACAGGCGAAGAGAAAAGAAAAAGTTCAAAGGTATCGGAATGAAAACTTGAAGGCTTCCAAAGGATTCAAATGGAGACGTGAAGAGGAAAGTAACCAAACAAGGATTCAGCACAAGGCATCCAAGGTTGCCTGAAAAGAAAGAAAGTAATGAGAGTCTCTAGAGAAAAAATAGAACATTTCATGTATGAATTAATGTAAACAAATATTGAAGCATTACATAAGCATAAATGCAAACACAAATATTAAATCATAAATCACCAAACACCAGGGAGTGGGATGGGTGGGATAATGTCAGCCTCCGTGTCTTTAATGAAATCCAGATTCCCTAGTCATGGTAATAGGATAATCACAATTTCATTACAAGAACGGAGGCCACATTATGAATGTTGGTAGCTTTGTAATACAACATTAGACATATGTTCGATAGGTTTACAATAATGTCTAGCAAATATACGAGCGTTCGGCCAGTCGGCCGCTTTGAGAATATCATCTAACTTACCTCCAGACCATAGAGATTTACTGGCCATAGCAGCTCTAACAGAATGAGCTTGAAATGTTTCCAAATCAATACCTGCCAAGTTCATGTCTGTCTTAACCCATCTAGCAATAGAAGTAGAGGTTATAGCTCTATGAAGTTTAATAAAGGAAAATAAGACGTTGTTTCTCATCGAAAGGAAGTAAACTGGACATTCTTTGATCATATACTTTCATGCACTCGACCACACAAAGTTTTGGGCAAGGGTCGATAGAAGATGGAATCAGACATGGTTTTGGTTTTCTGCAAACCTCGAATTTGACACCAAATATGTTACAAGACCTATTAGAGATCTCCAGGGCTTTGACGTCAGAGACTCTACGACAAGAAATAAGACAAAGAAGAGTTGCTAGTTTTATGGAGAGGAGTTTTCTATTCAGAAGGGAATTCTCAGGCCAGGATTTGAAAAGATCTAAGTTCACATCCCATAGGGAATCATATTTGGGTTTTGGGGGTCTCTTCAAATGAATGCTCTTCATTACTCTGCAAACAAGAACATTTTTACCCACAGTTTTTCCATTGACAAGTGCATGACCAGTGGATATAGCAGATCTATAGCAATTGATAGATCTATAACTTAAACCTTTATCAAATAATTCGACCAGAAAGTTTACCACATCAACGATAAGTGCCTGAAGGGAATCAAAAATTCCTTCCCAGGCACCAATGTACCCAGAATGTCCAAATGTTGTTGTATCAGTAGTGGGTGCCCGTTGCCCAAGACTCTCTAAGGAGAGTTGCAGCTGAAGACGAAAGTCCTGAGATTTTGTTAGATCTCCTGACACTTTCCAAGCAAGAAGGTTCAAACTCCCCATTTGGGTTAGGAGATGGGAATCGCCATTTACATCTGTAAGGAGATTCTCTAGAGAAGGGATTAGGAAGGGAATGTCGCATGCTAGTTCCAGTGTGGTGGGGAACCATGCTTAGGATGGCCAAAACGGAGTTATCAGGACCAGAGAGCACTCTTCTTGTCTCACTTTCTGTAAAACCCTCTGGATCATGGCAAAGGGAGGAAAGGCATATGCATTGATTCCTGACCAAGGTTGCAGGAGAGCATTCACTGCTGAGGCGCTGGGATCCGGTATCCAGCTGAAATAATTCTCTAGTTGAGACGTGAGATGGCTTGCAAAAAGGTCTATCTTGAAAGGACCCCAAATCTTGTTCAGGGAATAGAAGACAAGTGGATTGAGTTTCCAATCGCTGTGATCCAATAGGAATCTGGAATTCCAATTGGCAGAGATGTTCAATTTCCCTGGAAAGTATACCACTCTGAGGGCAAATTTGTGTTCTAGACAGAACATCCAGAGTTTCCTGGCTAGATTGGAAAGATTGGCAGATTTGGTACTGCCCAAACCATTGATGTAAGCTACCACAAACATATTGTCCATCTTTAAAATGACCGACCTCCCCTGGAGGGAATGTTTGAAGCTCATAAGAGCATAAAGGCCAGCCATAAGTTCCAGGAAATTGATGTGGTGAGATGATTTTTCCTGAGACAAGATCCCTCCTGTGTTCTGGTCCAAAAGGCATGCACCCCAACCGTGAAGGGAAGCATCGTATTCCAAAACAAAATCTGGTTCAGAACCAAAGATTGCCTTGCCATTCCAGGCCTGTAGGTAGTCCAACCACCAGACTAGTTCTGATTTGGCATCTTGATCCAGGGTAATCCGTCCTTTGCACCAGAGACCTGATCTCAGAGCTCTCCCTTTTATCCTTTGTAAGGTCCAACAATTCAGGGGGCCTGGAAAAATCACTTGAATAGAAGAAGAGAGAAGACATAATAGTCTGGCTAGATCCCTTAGTGGAAGGTCTGTTTGTCTCAAAATATGTCTTATTTCTTTCTTGATTTTTGATATTTTGGTGGAAGGAAGAAGGAGTTGACATTTGGAGGTATCTAGGGTAAAACGGAGGAACTCCATTTTAAATTGTATTTATTGATTTTTGTATAAAATCATAGAATACATAAATTTACACTGAGAAAGTTCATCAAACCCCCCTAACCCTCCCCCACCCCTTAGTCTGGCAGACTTCTATAAGAAAAGAGAAGATAAAGAAAGAAAAATGTACAATATGAACACCACATTATGCATTGTTTGGCCCCGTATAATAACTGTGTGCTCTGCCCTGAAATCAATCACAAAGCTGGCATTTGAAAATAATAAACCAAGCTACATCAAACTAGACACATATATTAATATCACAGCATAAAAATCTTCAAATAAGAATACAGAAGCCTTTGCTAATTCAAATTCAAATACAAGAGCAGTTACCAATTCCTCTGTCCAGTTACTACCTGGTTTAATAGTTAAACCCCATATATAGACTTCACTAAGAGTGACACCAATAGAGCTAGGTTTGGTTTGAAGGAGTTGCCTATTATTATTATTATTATTATTGCCTTGATTGTCACACCATTCCTGTAGCGGAGCCCAGATTTTCAGACCAGCAGTGCGTTTCCTTCTACCTTTCCCTTTATAGATTGCAATTTCCAACTTAAATGCGGCTAGTAATCTGGCAAGCCATTGCTGAAATGAGGGTGCCAGTTCATCTAACCAGGCCGATGCAATACACATCCTAGAAACAGCCATTGGCATAAATATAAATTCTGCCCCTTGTCGATTCCAGTTTGGGTCAGTCGCTCCCAGCAGCATCATTTCAATAGTCAAAGTGATGGGATTTTTCACAACCGCTGATATAAACCTCTCAATATCGAGTTTCAGTTGGGATAGGCCGTCACAGGTAGCAAAAATATGTATACAGTCTGCATTCGGAAAGTGGCACCGGGGACAGTATGAGGAACTCCATTGATTTTGAGGGAGTAAGGATAGACTTTTCTTTGTTTATAATAAATCCTAGACTTTCTAGAAGATTCATGACTGTCTAGGTCTAGGAGAATCTGTTGAAGGCTTTGAGACATTATCAGAATGTCGTTGAGATAAATGATAAGGCGAATACCTCTTTCTCTCAGGAAAGAGGCGACTGTCCTCGTAACCTTGATAAAACACCAAGGGGCGGAGGAAAGTCCGAACGGAAGTGCCTGGAACTGATAAAGATGATTTTTCCACATAAATTGGAGGAAAGGCTGATGGATTACGGCCATAGAAATCGTGAAATAGGCGTCCTTTAAATCCAGTTTGACCAACCAGTCTTCGTTAAAGAGGAGGTCTCTCAGGAGGTGGATACCCTCCATCTTGAAATGTCTGTAGACTAGAAATTTGTTGAGACTTTTTAAATGTATTAACGGTCTCCAACCTTTCCCTTTTTTCTCTAAGAGGAATAATGTACTTATGACTGTTAAAGTGTCCAAAGGAACTTCTATTATTGCACCTTTCTTGAGCATAGAGGATATTTCCTCTTCCACTATTTCTTGTTTTTCCAAAGAGAGAGGTATGTCTCTTAGGAAGGAAGATTGAAAGGGTACCTGAACAAAATCTATCAGGAAGCCTTTGACTGTTTTTAGGACCCATGGGTCTTGAGTTATCAACTTCTAATTCTGGAAAAAAAGCTTGAGTCTGCCTCCCACCTTTAAGGGGATAGAAGGGGCAGGGGGTGATGAGCACTTCCTTGGTGGATTGGAGTTGAATGCCCCACGGGATCTCAATCCTCTTGAACCACGAGTTCCTCTCCCGCGCTGGGGGTAGAAGGTGAATCCGCTAAATTGCTGGTATCCCTGACCAAAGCTATGGTATCGTTGATAGGGCCTCTGGTTAAATCGGCCGGAAGAAAGGCCCCTTCTCCCGGCCCTTCCAAAAAGGTTATTATTAAAGACTCTTTTCATATTCTTTTGGGCCTTGTCTAGGGCTGTAAAGGTTGAGACATATTTCCCAAGTGACTTTATTAATTCTTCTCCAAAAAGAAGTCCTTTTGGATTTGGAGATGGCTCCTTGTCGGCCATATCGGAAAGCTTGGGGTCAATCTTGTAGAGAATCAATCTACGCCTCTCAGCGTTAATGCTACCATTAGCATTGCCTAAGAGTATTATTGCCCTTTGTCTCCAGCCTCTAATGAGATTAACATCAAGGGGAGTCCCGTAGATATGGCTCTCCTCAGACGAGTCAAGGATTCGTGTTAGGGGGCAAAGAACGTCTAGAAGACGGTACTGGCAACTTTTAAATGATTTTTCTATGCCCTTTCTCGGGTCACATCCGAGTTTAAAAAGACATTTAATAAGTTCTGGGTCAAGATTAGAAGTTTGACAAGTCTTATCTTTGATGGTGGGTCTTGAGCATTCTGCTCTAAGAATATTTCTAGGGTCCCTTTCCAGCAGGTTGCAAAGCCATTTCTTAATAAATTTAGAAACGTCGTCCTGTGGCGATCATTGTGAAGATCTAGGATGCTTTAAGTTTAAGGGCGAAAACATTTCTTCCCCCAAAGGGTCTAGAATGTTGTCTTTAGAGGATGGAAGATGTTCCTCCTCTGTGTTGAATAGGTCATCGTCTTCTTCATTTAGATCTAATATGTACTTGTCAGGTACATCTAAAAATTCATCATTGAGAATATATTGGTCATCTCTGATATTGTCTTGAGCACTATTAGATATTGTGCCGCCACGGGCATCCGAGTTACTCATGCCGCGAAGGGCACCTTCTGCTGTTGTGCCGCTTGAAAAACAACACACCTGCCTATGCTGAGCAGCTTTCCTTGAAACAATACTTTGATAATTGTACATGAACAATAAACATGAACAATGGCTTTTGAAATTGCAACGTTTCTTTTAATTCTTTTGCAGACTATTTTGCTTTTTAGTCTTTTGCTTGATTTTTCTGGCATGAGAATACAAAAAATTGTGTAGGAAAAAACTATACATTTACATACAATCAAGAAACAACATACTTTGGTATGTACATAATTCACTCAAACTAGCATTCAACACATTCTTGGCCATCCAGACATACAAAAAACATTCATACAGGTCCCATCATCACAATACAGTTTGTAATAATGCAAGAATAATAACAGTTGTAAATTTCAAACGAAAGTGAAACTTTTTTTCAGTTCTTTAGAAGGAATAATAATTCATCACTCGAATGACACAACCATAACAACAATGATGATATGGGACCGGGTCAGGTCGACGCGTTTCGAACCCTATCCTTAGCGGGTTCTCATCAGGACCACAGTGTTACTAAAGGGGAAGAGGAAAGCAACAATCACTATACTGAACCTGGGAGATCACCATCTCAACCGATGTCCCACTGCACTCAGCCTACCTTAATATGTGGGTCAAAGCTCCTCAAATAGTAAATGAAAGCCGATGTATTCCCATCGTAGGGGAGCGAAGAGGTGCTGTGAGAAAAGAATACACGCGTTCAGTCATGCCGACTCACAACATGCTAACTGTGTCTGCACTGGAGCGGGGCTGGAAGGTTGAGTGTGCTCACCTTGCAGCGCGTGTGCGCTCACTAATGCTTGTAGGATGGCGCTCGGTCCGCAATTTCTGGATCCGGCGCCTCTGGGGATAAATTATGACAGTAAACGTTTGAATTCGGCAGGCGGGAGAGAGCGCATCGTCAGCTGCTTAAAGACCGCGCTGAAGCGTTCCGATGTCCGCTTACCTGAAAAACCACTTTAAAACTCTCAAAACAGTATATCGAACGTCCTCGCTCCTCACTCAGCAATCACTTGCAGATTACTGAAGCCGTGATGTTGAATGACTGAAGGTAGAGGTCGCCTCCCAAAGCATGAAGGGAGTTGTAGTTTCATCACGGAGAATTCTGGGAGATGAAGTCCTGTGGGCTAAATCATGGAAAAGTTTTGTAGATTTCCGAAATTTCGTTCAATCCACTGACTGCTGTATCATACTTCATTATCAAAAGTGCCTCTCTTTGGTTTAATCTTAGCTCTGAATTCCCTCCTCTTGGATCTTTTTCGATTTTGGACAGGACGGTCCATTTGAGGATATTTTTATCATGCTTATTCGTCAACCAGTGGTGTACCAATGGCGCATTCTCCACTTCTCTACGCAGTCTCGATTTATGCTGCGTGATACGTTGTCTTACCTCCTGGGATGTTTTCCCGATGTATAGTTTGGGGCAGGGGCAGACGATCGCGTAAACTACATTCCTGGTTTTGCAGTTGGTGAATGATTCATGCTTCCAGTGGATGTTGTTAAAGGAAAATACTGTTTCTTCCATGGTGTCATGACAACAGATGCAAGTGCCACATTTGTGGTGTCCTTTTGTCTGGGGGAAGCCAAAAAGGCTTGTTAGAGTTGGTGATTGTTTACTAGGTAAGGCTGCCCTTACAATATGGTTCGCCACGCTCTTCTCCTTCTTAAATGCAAATAATGGTAAATTTCTCAAGTCCTCATGTAGGTTTTTAACTAGATGCCAATTAAGATTTATCAGCCTTTTAAGTTGATTGGCAGCAGGGCAAAAGGTTGATACACAAACCATTCGATTTTGCTCGACCCTGGCTTTCTTAACCATAAGTGTTTCGCGGGGCGTCCACCATGCTCGCTTAAGAGATTGCTTTAGGAGTTTTCTCGGGTAACCTCTATGGAGAAGCCTCTCCATGAGTGAATTGGCATGGTAGAAATAATCTTCTTTGCCTGAACAATTCCTGCGGATCCTCAGGAATTGTCCAAAGGGTAAGTTCTGTCTCAAACTCCGGGGGTGGTTGCTGGTAAACAGCAAAGCCTTGTTCCTATCGGTTGTTTTTCTAAATAAAGTTGTTGCCAGGTTTCCGTTGTCAGGGACAACTTTCACGTCCAAAAATGTGATAGATTGGCTGTGGCTATCACATTTTTGGACGTGAAAGTTGTCCCTGACAACGGAAACCTGGCAACAACTTTATTTAGAAAAACAACCGATAGGAACAAGGCTTTGCTGTTTACCAGCAACCACCCCCGGAGTTTGAGACAGAACTTACCCTTTGGACAATTCCTGAGGATCCGCAGGAATTGTTCAGGCAAAGAAGATTATTTCTACCATGCCAATTCACTCATGGAGAGGCTTCTCCATAGAGGTTACCCGAGAAAACTCCTAAAGCAATCTCTTAAGCGAGCATGGTGGACGCCCCGCGAAACACTTATGGTTAAGAAAGCCAGGGTCGAGCAAAATCGAATGGTTTGTGTATCAACCTTTTGCCCTGCTGCCAATCAACTTAAAAGGCTGATAAATCTTAATTGGCATCTAGTTAAAAACCTACATGAGGACTTGAGAAATTTACCATTATTTGCATTTAAGAAGGAGAAGAGCGTGGCGAACCATATTGTAAGGGCAGCCTTACCTAGTAAACAATCACCAACTCTAACAAGCCTTTTTGGCTTCCCCCAGACAAAAGGACACCACAAATGTGGCACTTGCATCTGTTGTCATGACACCATGGAAGAAACAGTATTTTCCTTTAACAACATCCACTGGAAGCATGAATCATTCACCAACTGCAAAACCAGGAATGTAGTTTACGCGATTGTCTGCCCCTGCCCCAAACTATACATCGGGAAAACATCCCAGGAGGTAAGACAACGTATCACGCAGCATAAATCGAGACTGCGTAGAGAAGTGGAGAATGCACCATTGGTACACCACTGGTTGACGAATAAGCATGATAAAAATATCCTCAAATGGACCGTCCTGTCCAAAATCGAAAAAGATCCAAGAGGAGGGAATTCAGAGCTAAGATTAAACCAAAGAGAGGCACTTTTGATAATGAAGTATGATACAGCAGTCAGTGGATTGAACGAAATTTCGGAAATCTACAAAACTTTTCCATGATTTAGCCCACAGGACTTCATCTCCCAGAATTCTCCGTGATGAAACTACAACTCCCTTCATGCTTTGGGAGGCGACCTCTACCTTCAGTCATTCAACATCACGGCTTCAGTAATCTGCAAGTGATTGCTGAGTGAGGAGCGAGGACGTTCGATATACTGTTTTGAGAGTTTTAAAGTGGTTTTTCAGGTAAGCGGACATCGGAACGCTTCAGCGCGGTCTTTAAGCAGCTGACGATGCGCTCTCTCCCGCCTGCCGAATTCAAACGTTTACTGTCATAATTTATCCCCAGAGGCGCCGGATCCAGAAATTGCGGACCGAGCGCCATCCTACAAGCATTAGTGAGCGCACACGCGCTGCAAGGTGAGCACACTCAACCTTCCAGCCCCGCTCCAGTGCAGACACAGTTAGCATGTTGTGAGTCGGCATGACTGAACGCGTGTATTCTTTTCTCACAGCACCTCTTCGCTCCCCTACGATGGGAATACATCGGCTTTCATTTACTATTTGAGGAGCTTTGACCCACATATTAAGGTAGGCTGAGTGCAGTGGGACATCGGTTGAGATGGTGATCTCCCAGGTTCAGTATAGTGATTGTTGCTTTCCTCTTCCCCTTTAGTAACACTGTGGTCCTGATGAGAACCCGCTAAGGATAGGGTTCGAAACGCGTCGACCTGACCCGGTCTCATATCATCATTGTTGTTATGGTTGTGTCATTCGAGTGATGAATTATTATTCCTTCTAAAGAACTGAAAAAAAGTTTCACTTTCGTTTGAAATTTACAACTGTTATTATTCTTGCATTATTACAAACTGTATTGTGATGATGGGACCTGTATGAATGTTTTTTGTATGTCTGGATGGCCAAGAATGTGTTGAATGCTAGTTTGAGTGAATTATGTACATACCAAAGTGTGTTGTTTCTTGATTGTATGTAAATGTATAGTTTTTTCCTACACAATTTTTTGTATTCTCATGCCAGAAAAATCAAGCAAAAGACTAAAAAGCAAAATAGTCTGCAAAAGAATTAAAAGAAACGTTGCAATTTCAAAAGCCATTGTTCATGTTTATTGTTCATGTACAATTATCAAAGTATTGTTTCAAGGAAAGCTGCTCAGCATAGGCAGGTGTGTTGTTTTTCAAGTTATCATTGGCTCAGCCTTGCTGAGTTTTGAGTCAAACCCTTTACTGTTTTTCACGTTGTGCCGCTTGGGACACCCTTTGAAATTGAGGTGCAAGGACCTCCAATTAGATTTGAGGTGTTAAAACATCCCACGTATGAAGAGGTGCTAGGACCTTCTGTTTACCCCTTAAATCAGGTGCTCCATTAGATATATCCTCTTGAGAAGGAAGAGGTCTTTTGTTGGGGATGACCTGACCAAGGGTCTCCAACATACATGATCTCATTTCCTTTTGAAGCATTAACCTGAAGATCTCATTATCAAAGGTAGGAAAGGAAGCGCTATCCTGATCGGAATCAGAATCAGACATAGCTTACCTTTTTTTTATAGAGATGCTCCTTAAGTAAAAATAAATCTATATCAGAGGAGGACAAGTATCTGATTGTATTCCCTATGGAAATCTCTCTATACTCCTCTTAACTGTCAATGCTAATAATTATATTTCCTAATCAGATTGCCTCTTTTTGTTTTGGTTATTGTGGGCTAAAGAAAAGTATTTAATCGATTGGTGTGAAGAAAAGCATCTAAAATTGTCCTATCTAGTCCAGCTGATCGTCAACTGACGATCGCGAGCCTCGTTGTCATGGAGATGTTAGAAAACAATCCCCCAGGTTCATAGCTGGACGTGGCGGCAGAAGAAAGGCCCTTGGCAGCCCTAGCGCGTGACGCGCCTGCTGTCAAGGTACTTTCCTTTAATGTTGTCTGCCGTGTGAGGCCCGCATCGAAGGCAGAAGGAATCTCCTATGGCGGGCTCAGAGATCGGTAAAGTGCGTCGGGGGTCAGCGCCTCTGAAGCACGCTCGCAGGAGAAGACACTGCCTGCATCTCAGGCTCTCCCTGAAGGAGGCTGCGTGTGCGCGAAGCCTGCCTATAAAAGTAAGTACGTGTTAAACTTACCTGACGACCTGCAAAGGGAAGGTTTGTCAATAAATATGAGGAAAGCGATTAGAAAGGGGGAGGGGACCTCCATAAATTGGAGACCAGTAAGGAAGGGTAAGGAAAATAGGTGAAAGAGGGGGTTAGCCCGCAAGTAGTACTTGAAGCATAGTGCATGAAACATATCAAAAACCATTAGGAGTCAGGTAAATAAGCATTAAACATGTCAACATCCATCAAAAGTCAGGCAAATAAGTGAGTTAAAGCACCAGATTAAAATCTAATAAGATAAAACTGAGGAGATACTCATCTGCTCAGAGCCGCATTTAAAAGAGGTAGATTGTTGTCATGCCATACCAGTTACCTTGTTTCAATGTTCTTTATGGAACCTTTGTATTATGACATATGGGGCTGCTTGGAGACTGCAATAAAAGATATTGCATAATGTAGCCTCCGTTCCTGTAATGACATTTATATTTCCTACCTGGCCTATTTTTCTCTAAACATGCCAAAAATAATTGTTTTTGGAGGTAGCACGTATGTAACGTAGTTGCTATAAAAACTATGACCTATTCACTCCGACATATGGACTCCCAGACCTGCTCGTCGGGCACATTTCTCCTCATTAAAAGCGGAGAATGGTTGCAGCTATATTACAAGATGAAAGCATTCTGCTTGTTTGCACTCCCTTGATCCATAAACGGAAGAGGATATGTTTATACTTGTATGCATCACAAAACAGATTTCTTATTGTCTTTTATGTGACCAGCACCCATGTAAAAATATTAATTCTTCAGTTGGTTGTTTTTTATAAAATTAGAAATATGTGAGCCCTCCCTCTGCATGAGAGACTGTAAACTGTGGTGTCTCTAGATTTTTAGAGGGGGCTGGGGAGACACACAATGGGTTACAGATACATCTGGTGGGGACAGTGTGTGTCTGTTTGTGTATATATATATTTACACAAAGTAATTTAAATTTTGTATGCAACTTAATTAAACATTACTATGGTCGGTGGAATGGGCGGGTCTTCTGGGTGTCTCTATCAGTCCATTTTCCTCTACACACCACTCTCTTCTGTAGTTTCCTTCTTAGATATTTAAGCTCATTTTGCAACTTATCTTTCTGAAACAAACAAACAATCTACATATCCCACTCGTCATACCTTATTAGGTCTCGCCTAGCGAACACAGCGCATGTGATGCTTCACTTGGCGAGACTTTATTGACGTTGCTTTCCTTAGCGAAGAGAGATAAACCATGTGCGAGCACGAACAGTCAATGTGCGCGCGCATGGCGTCTCCTCATTGCTTTCACAGCATCTCTTTCAGCGCGCACGGGGACAGGAGATATGCACGCGTTGCCAAGCTTTGTCAATCTGCCAAGAATCTCATCTGAAAGGGAATGCCAAAGCTTGTGAGCAAAACCACAAGAAGTAAGGTAGAGAGCTGCATCTCGGAGCGGAAAAATTCCACAAACATTTCTGGTTTCATTTGCTTTTGCTGCATAGTTTTGAATTAGACATCCCGCTTTTCATTTCCTTTATCTACCATTGGCTGTGCATGCTAAAGGGCGGGACCTCCTTCCATAAAGCCAGCTTACTATTGGCGGGATTGGACTGCTGTACATTTGCACAGATTCACTGGATGTTAAGCCCACGCCGGAACTAAAATCTGCATTTCAGCCTCCGCGCTTTGTGTGTTTTCCCCACATCTACCCCATGTTGTGCTATACCTGTGCTTTAAAATTGCCTTTCCAGGGATGCATGAGGCATTGTAGACCTTCATACTTCCCCCGTCCTAAGCATGGCGGGGAATTCAGGACCTCGAAAAGAGGGGGGTTGGCTGAAGGCAGCTGAGTGCCTTTCTTATTTTCTACATGAGCCCATTTTCATCATGCTCCCCCACCACCATGTGTCCTCACTGCGTGTTTGTGCCAGTTTATAATTCTTTATACAGGCAGCCCTCCTCCGTTCCCTTTCCCCTGTCTCACCCTACATCAGCACAGAGGGAGTATGTAATGCTTCCCCACCAATCAGCTTTCTTTCCTTTTCTACTAGTCCTGCCAGACGCCCTCCCCAGACCAACTCCCATGCCATTGATCACAATTACCTCCTGCCATTAGTCCCCATGAAAAATAAAATACAGTGAGAAATTCCTCCGCACAGTTATTCCCCATTCTGCTGGAATTGAGTGCAGTTACTTGAGGAGTATTACAGCATTATACCAGGGTTTATGGGTGCACAGTTACCACACCGTCACCTTGTAAAATTGGCCTTAATCAGGAGGAAGGGAGTGCTCTTAAGCAGCTTCATGATACGTGTAACAGGAGCGCGTTCTTGTTCAATCAGATCAAGAGAACTTGTAAGTATGTGAGGGAAAAACACGCAGAGGAGCATCACGAATGTCTGCTCCAGCGGCAGCAACTGTTTCTTGGGAGCAGGGTGATTGTAAATAAGGTGTTCCACTTAACCCTGAAGGTCCTTCATCTGTATGCTTGGAAAACTGTTAAGTCATGACACAAACCTTCTAGCGCGGTGGTGGTCCGAAAAGCCTCAATACATTTAATTTCCATGCCATTGATGCCCTCTCCAACTTTTTTCCATTTTTCAGCAGCATACAGAAAAAAATTCAAAAATGATGCAGGCTGTAGGCGTGCGAGATAAATTGCAGGAGCCCTCAAGAGAAAATAAAACAAGCATTTGCAATGCAGTAGGTCTCGCATTTGCGAGAGTTTGAGCTATTGGCATTGTAAATTACAATGCCTTTTATTTATGTGTTGGTTTTTAAAATAAATAAATGAAAGGCAGTGTCATTTACAATGCCAATAACTTAAACTTTCGCAAATATGAGAACTATTGCATTACAAATCCTTGTTTCTTCAGCACCCTCTTTTCAATCTGTCCTGCACGTACTTGCATCTTTTTTATCCATTCTCCCCCACACACAGAATGCAGCCACTCACTTGAATGAACTGCACTTTCTTTAACTTTCACCCTGTCATATTTTGACAGGTGTGTACCTCCATCACACTTTCACACGTATTGACAATCTTAATTGGCATACCTAGTCACTGCCCTGTGCGCTCTCCAGCGAGACCTAGTATTGGATGCATATGTGTTCTGGACCTCTATATATCAACCACTGACAGGCACTGAGAGAAATTCACACTGTGTTTGGCCTCAACTCCACAGCTCTCAATGTCTGCCCACAAACAACCTGAACTCAGGCAACTACATAGGAGCGACCATTTCACACTATGCAGTATACATGACTAATATGAGGCTCTGAAAGACTACAGAGGGACCACATCCTGGAAAAAAAATACTCTTGGGGAATCCAAGAGAAAATAAAAAGTAAAATGTAAACAGCAATAACAAAACTCTTCCCAGGAGAGAGCAGTGTCTATTTTTTGCTGGCTGTAGCTGTTGTCAGTGGTGGATGATGTGGGTAGGGTAAGTCATTTACTGATGGGGCACTAGCCTCTCCTCCCCGTCCCCAGTAATACTACTGACTGTAAGGTGTTGCTTCTTATCTGTGTCACGTGTCGACGAGATTTTTGCAAAGTATTACATCTGTGGATACATCATAGGTAGCTGTGTTTGAAGGTTTATTTCACTAGAGGGAATAAATAAAATCAACATTATTGCATTTTTTAAGAATGCAATATTACTAATTAATTTCTGTGATAACACATCTGTCAAAATGATCTCTCTACCTTTTTTGTAGGAAAATTGTGTAAAACTAATTTTGCAGATGATTTTTGCTTGTGTAGTTTTAATTTATTTTTTAATACCTGCAAGTGTGATGAAATTACATGAAGGTTATGAAGATTTCGCACACTTTAAGGACTGTGTAAAGTCCTGCAGTTTTGAAAACATGCTTAGATGCATCTGTTTGGAGGCTGAAATAAAGAACAATTCTGTTTAGGCTTTGATCGTTTTTCCCATCATAAAATACAATTTTCTTCTTTGTAAATGTGTCAACAAAATATTTGAGACACCAGTGATCTCGTACGCTGGTGGTGTGTGCAATAATTAATACGACAATATTGATTCCATGATAAAAAAAAAGTGAAAATGAAGTGATGGAAAAAATCCAAGATGACAGGAACTAGATCAGGTAGGAACTATGATGCATGGATCTGGTTGGAACTATTTGCATCTGGTCAGTTACAATTTCCAACAGGGTTACATTTGAGGCGCACAGATATGCAATACATTTTCTATGGAGCTGAGGTAATGTAATATCTAGGTAGTCAACCGTTACAGTAGCAAAGGTGGGTTTTATGCTAGCTTTAAAACTCCCTAATTTAATTCCAACCTCTGATAGCGTCAGTCAAGATCAGATGCATTGTGGGTGGAATTGCTATAGACAACACCACCTAAAATGATAGCATTCAACCTTTGAGAGCCATCTTGTAGTTATGAAGGTTGAATGCTTATCTTTCTTTTAATATGGGTCAAAGAAGACTCAGTGAATGATTTACAAGTTCTGCAGAGTGGTAGATTTTCAGAAGTACCACCCCGTAAAATTACATGTTCTTCTGTTTGTGGACCTGCATCGGAAGGACGAAATGCTTTTCAACACACTTTTCCTATCTGCTGTAAGCAACTGAAGAATGTCCACGGAAAAGGGCCCTGAATGGTAAAATAATATGCGGATATAGGCTGTGTAATTCAAGGACCTGCTTGTTCTTTTCCATTCCAGTCCCAGAACCTAATAGTAGATGCTAAACAAGCAGGAATACCAATGAGAAAAAGTCATTCTGGACCTGGCATTTCGATACCTCCTGTAAGCCTGTAATCAGACCAACAATGACGATAACGTTTAAATATTGTGTAAGAGATGGAATAGAGGCAAATGCTTAATGTTTGTCCATAGTTACTAAAAAAACTCTGATCAATAGAAGAGAGACATACATGCACTTATTACACACCTGAAGTATGGATCAGATGATGTATCAATCATATTAATAGAAAGATAAACTTTCAGTAACAATTCTTGTAAAGGCATAGCAAACTCTACCACACGGGTTGCTTCAGTACTCATTCGTTGATTCAGGCTTACAAACACAAGGAGGCAAATACTAATTTATCTGAGTTTGCAAGTTGCCCATTACCTGCAAGAAACATCTTTTTCATAACGATTGATTAGATGTTTATATGTTGTTCTGAGAAAAAAAGTGATGCAACTAAATCAATACAAACTAACCAAACATAAACCCATATTGCTCTCTTTGTGTGGAATATAGCCTCAACACTCTTAGGCGTGGATCTGATTGTAAACAGGTATAGTCCTAAGTCGACTAAGGTGCAGTTGTTCCTTAGTTGACTTAGGACTTAGGACTGGTAGTAGTAAAATTGGATACTGCCATGAACAGGAATGCCTCTGAAGTATCAAGCTTTTCTAGATGAAAAGTGGTACACATCACTGCAAAATCCTAGAACAACTTATTTATGTCCCCCTTGGATGTCCCCAAAAACATTTGAAAATCTGTGGCATGCAGATGAGGTATATGAGCACCTCTGATAAACTGCTACTCATCTAGCTCCTCATTTTATTATAGTGCTAACTAATACCTGTCTTTAGTAGGGTAGTATATTATGGAATGTAACATACTATTTGTTAGATTGGTCTGAAATGTGAGATGTTTAGAAGTGCTGCATGTTCTCATTTGTGTCTGCTTCAATGTTTTCCAAGTGTGGAATCCTTCTCTTTTTGAAAAGCAGGCAAGCAGAGTGATTTATTATGTGGCCTTTTTGAGGTCACCCCCCAATTCTCTAGGTCAATCGTAAGAATGTTATTAAATGCTTTTGAAAAAGGAAAAAATAGCAATGATTTCACTGCCACAGCATCCTGCCTTAAGTGTACTTTTTTTAGTTATATATATATTTTTTTAAATTGTGGCAGCTGGGTCGGAAGCGACTCCTGAGAGATCCGGAGACCATGCCCAGCTAGGGGACCCCCAGCAATCTATCCACATTAGGAGACCCATGTAAATGGTGTATCAGAATTCCACCAAAATATAATTTCAAAAGTATCAACTGACACAAATTATTCGTCAAAATACTGTAATGTCAATAATTTCGTGGACCACATATTGAAGGTAGAATATTAGTTCAAGTTTTTTATGTTTTTTTTATAAAAAAATAGATGTACTTATTATCGCTTTTATTTTTTGTTTAGTTATACTAGCTTTTATGTAATAAATTGATAAAAATGTAATGCTAGTATATCTATTTTTAGTGTAGTTTTAGATTTTCATGATTAAGTGACAAATTTAAGATTGTAGTTTCTTTCAACTTTTTCTGGTGGGCTTTTGGTGTTGTATTGGAATAGGGTGTGATATTTTAATAAATATACATTTTTTAATTGATTATAACTGTTTACCATATTCATTTGATTGGTAATTATTTATTTTTTAATTATTCATTAGCAAGTATTTGGTGATTGTTGAATTGATTTTGTTAGTTATTTAATTCTTTTTATTAAATTCCTTATTATTTAATTATATTTTTTTCGGGTTCTTTTAAAATTAATTTTAAAGTAGTGTTTTTTAAATTAATGATTATTGTTGTCTTTTCTATTATTTAGTTAATATGTTTAGTTGTAATTTTCAGGGTAATGTGGTGGAAAGTGTGTTAAATCAAATTTTTGTAACAAAATGTAATTGATGTAATTTATTTTTTAAAGTAGTTGTAAGTGTGTTCATTTATACTTTTTGTTTTTTATTATTCATGTGAATTATATGATGATAAAATGTTTTTTTATGTTTTTGGAAATATATTTTATGTTCTTTATTTTATATTAATTTATTTATATTTTATTTATTTCAGTATTGGGAAAAGTTAATCTGAGCTTTCTAAAGTGTAACATTTTCCCTAATGTAGGGTACATTGGAGTAGGAATAGTAGTTCTGACCCTTCCAAAGTCCAAAACATGTCCTACTTTTGCTTACATCAGAGGGGATGTAGCAAATCAACCCTGTGCAAAGTCCAGCACTTTCCCTACTGTTGCTGAAATTGGAGTGGGAATAGTAAATCTGATCCCTCCAAAGTCCAACACTTTCCAACTGTTGCTTAGGTCAGAGTGGGAATAGTAAATTTGATTCCTCCAATGTCTAGTAAATTTTCTATTTTTGCTCAGATCTGAGTGACAACACTAAATTTGAGTCCTCCAAAGTCCAACAGTTTCCCTGTTGTTGTTTACATTGGTAATGGTAAATCTGACTCCTCTAGAGTTCAATCCTATCCATACTGTTGCTCAGGTTGGGAACAGTATATGTGGGACCCCTCAACGCCCCAAGATCGGATACTTTCTCTATTTTTGCTTATGTTGGAGTGGTAATAGTAAATCTAACCCCTTCAAAGCCCAACACTTTACCTACTGTTGCATGCGTTAGGGTGGAAATAGTAAATGTGATCCTTCCAAAGTCTAAACCTTTCCCTCATGTTGGTCAGGTTGGGGTAAGCATAGTGAATCTTATTCCTCCAAGTCTATTTGGAGTTGAGCCTGGGCAGCGCATGCGCTGCTCTACCACATGCTGTATTGGAATAAGGAATTGAAGCACTGGCCACTCTCCGCCCATATTTGTCATTGGCTTGTATCATTGCCCTTGTAAATGCTGGCTTCTGATTCGTTAATAGGCTTGTTAGTCCCTCATTAGTATGTCCTTGTCATTTATTTGGAACCTCCTATGAGGACTGGCCCTTTTGCTTCGGTTGTTGCATGGTATGCCTTTTTTAGTCTGTAAGCACTATTTTCTGTAATGATTTTCTCCTACTGCAGGCACCACATGTTTTCCTGCAACATTCCGGGCGCCATGCCTGCTTTAACTTTCTGAGCAGCCAGGGCCAATGGCAGTTGTTTCTTTGAATAGGTCTCGCATTTAAAAGAGTTTGAGCTATTGGCATTGTAAATGACGATGCCTTTTATTTATGTGTTAATTAGCAAAACAGATAAATAAAAGGCATTGTCATTTACAATGCCAATAGCTTAAACTCTTGCAAATGCAAGACCTATTGAGTGCAAATGCTTGTTTTATCTGCATTAAAAAATATTTTTTAACAAATAATTTGTGAATTAATTTTTAAAATTAGTTTAATGTATAATATTTTTATTCTACATGTTTTGTAGTAGTATTTTTTTTATTAAAGCAATATTAGTATTGTAATTCTGTACGATTTGTGTTGGTAAATCTCTAATGTTGTAATTCTAATTAATTAATTATAATAGTATGTTATCTTATTTATTTCTAAATAATACTTTTTAAATATATGTATTCTTTTTGGGATATTTTAATGTATAGATTTGTATTTTAAAGTATACAGTTTCTTTAATTTTTAGATATTATATAGGTATATGCCTTTTAAAATGCCTTATTATTTTAAAGCTAAGAAATATTTTAACGTTAATTTAAGGAATAATCATTAAAATTCAATGTACTTACTTATTTCATGACAATACATGTAAAGTATGTAAAGCTGATATTTTTGTCAGAGATATTTCATCAAACAACGTCTGGAGGATGCCTGGATCCTGGTTGGATGGGAATTCACACCCTCTCCCATTTTTCTATTGGACCAGGGCAGAAAGCCTGGAATATGCTTTCAAGATGGATACGTGGTAGAAGCAACACAATGGTGCTCCTTCCACAATTCCCTGATCTCATGAAGACCCCACTCTCCGCCACTGTGTACCTTCTTTATTTTCCAATCTGGAAGTCCTCATCTGGTGGGGTGGTCAGGGCTCCATGAACATTATGGTTGTAGCTGCTACTTGTTCTTGGAGTCTCCACTTTCCTGACACCCCTTCCTGTAGATAGGAGCAGGCACGCACAATGTTATCAGGTTCATTACAAAAGTGTGTTTTCATGTGTCATTTCAGTTGTGAAGACTTATCGGTCCATATGCAGGGGCTTTAATACATATGACGCACTGAAGAAATTGCCTAAAATCCATGTGGCAATGAAACATGTCAGCAAATGAAGTAGTATTGGTTATATAGGTGACAACCAAAACTACTTTTTCCTTCTTTTTAACCCCATACCCAGCACTAGAGACAGAATACAATTGCATTTCTGTGTTGGTGTGTGTGTTTTATATGTTGTTTTGACACTTTATTGGTCACTTCTTTTTGTTTGTTTTTCACTGCATCTTTTCACAAAAACTCTTCTTGTGAGTTTCTGGACACCAATTCTTTTTTTTCTGAGCTTGATTGTGCCAATGATGAGAACAGGGCTATCCTGGCGAGTACCAGCCAGGTTCCCGTTGGTGGTGCGCCCGTGAGGTGCCATCTTGCTCTCACACATTTTTTTCGTTTCTAGCACTTCACTATTTGTGTTGAAAGTGTGTGTGGTATGAGTGGTCTCACAACTGTCTTTTAGCTATTGGGAACCAGGTGAATGTATAAAGGAGGCACAATCCTAAGATATACCAACTACCCCATTAATTAGTGAAAAGGGAGTCAGGTTTGCAATATCAATGCACCAAATGGTATATCTAAAATAAAGGTAAACTTTATAAGTGCCTATATAGTCTAGGTTTTTGTGGTATTAGTTACCCCTTCCTGTAGGACATAATGTGGATGACTGTGCAGTCGGTGTGATAGTTGTCAGACTGCGGGCACCATTCTAATCTGGGTCAAGATAGCAAGCGTCGTAGGAGGTGGCTTGGCTGTGTGTTTGGATCAGCACATATGGATGAGGCCCTGTGCATTGCCCAACCAAATTGTGTACTGCGGTGCCAGCTAGCAAGAGGCCTTATGGTGCTGTCCTTGAGAGGTGACAGGCTACTGCCGTAGGTCACATTACCTCATGCAGAGAATCATAAGCACTACCTCCTTACAACAGGGAGGGCACAAGTTGCCATCTTGTATCCTCTTGTCGTTTCGAATCAGGGCATAATCACGGTGATTCCCTGGGAAGCTGCTAATAGAAGGACACCGGGACTCACCCACAGTTTTTGACATCACAACCTAGTGGCTGCCATGTTGAAAGAGAAAATAGCCGCCTACCGTGGTTTTGAATAACCCAAAGCGATCTGCATGCTCCTTTTGAGTAACGTGAAGTGTTCTGCATCACATTAAAGCAAATAAACTTCAGAAATAATTGGTAAATGCATTATATATAGTTTTACAAATAATGTTACTTTATAAACTGTTGTTTTCCAGTGAAACCTATGTTACTGTCCTTTAGTAAACTGGTCATATGCAGTGGTACTGCCTAATGTTTCTGTCTCGTTTGTGCTGTATAAAACTGCAAATGAATAAACACAAGTTTGAGAACCTCTCGAAATCTTGAATAATGAAAGGCATCAGCCAATGGTAAACAGGGATTGAAGCATTACATCCCGGAAGGTAGCAGCTCGCGCCAGTGCTCCACTGGTTTCGTTTCCTCCTGTGCCAACCAACCCTAGGGCATCTCTAGGTAAGAGGTACACCTACCGCTTACAGTGACTGTGAACGGTCTAGAATAAGCGCTCTGCAAACACTTGTGTGTGAGCTCACCCTCGCTGCCGGTGGTACACAGTAGCCGACACACTGCCAGGGCACTCTCCCAGCCAGCCAACCTCCCCGAGCACGTGAGATTAAAGCGTCGGGTTTTCAAGCAGTTCTTCACACTGCCTAATGTATACGGATATCAGGGATTCAGCTGGAGAATTAGAAAAAAAAGGCAAAGAAAAAAGGAACTGGGGAAAATATGATTCTTCCTCGGTCCCAGTGGTACGCCGCATTCGTTTTACCAGAGAGTTTATTCTTCAGTACTTTCATGGATTGACATAAGGGAGGAATCCACATGTCAGGACAGATAACATCTCTCTGCTGCCAAAGGACTCTATTCAGAGATGCATGTTTGTGGGTTGATAACTTATTCTGTATTGCAGGGGACTCAAAGATAGACATTTCTCCTTTTATCTCCTTCTATTCGTTCCCTGCATACTAAAGATACGGACAACCAGCCAGATACATCTTAACTAGCCACTCAGGAGAGCAAGGTTTTCCAGCCATTTCTAAGAAAGGAAAACATGCAGGCACACAGTGCCACATCATACAGTATCGCAGCAGCGCGGAGTTTATTTTCCTAATCCCATTACACCTTTCGAATATGCTTGAAATACAAGTATTATGACGTTCTGGCATAAACACACATAGCATTTGATAGCCCTGGTTTCAGGCTGATATAAAATAGTATTTAAGAAAATATTGGCAGGCTGATCTCTGCACCTCTTCTGGCGACAGAAAGGCGGCTCCGAACAACTATGCAAACGTAAACTGTACACTCAAATGAGTATAGATAGGCATCTTAATTTTATTGTGATTGTCAGTTGGTATTTTGACAGTTGACACTCAGAACAGTATTTGTATGGGATTGGGGCGTCCTTTGGTTGTTCGGGTTAATACTTGTTTTCTTCTCGAGCCATAGTCTGATTTCATTTTATGAACTGAAACATTTTGCATCCATCCACAGTTCACATGCTATTCTCTCGTGCCCTTGGGCGGGTATTGGCCATAGTCGATGCCCGTGCGGTAAGAGCGGTGGGGCCAGGTTGGGGGGAGAGGGGTAGTAATTCGACAGACAACCACGAGGGAAAATTAAATAAATAATATATTTTCCCTCGTCTTCGTCTGTCGAAATCTCCATCACCTGGCTCCACCACCCCACCACTCTTACCTGCATGGACCGTGGCTGGTTGGCCATCATTAAGACTTCATGTGATCAGTGATGTTGCATGATGCCAAGCAGACCAACAGGTGCCCGACTTGCCTGAGAGTCAGGCAAAGATGGCGATGAGCATGCAGTACATCAATATTCACCCTGACACCAGGTCCTTATTATGTCATAGGCACTGGCAGAAGACACTGCTGTGCATTTTTTGTATGTGTTTACAGTGTCGAAAGTAGATGAATTCAACATTAGGGAGCTGATTTATCATTCTTTCATGCAGCACAATGCAGCAAGCAACCTTGCTGTGCTGCATGAAATAAAAACTGCAGTAATGCACTGTAGTTACCAATATACATCTCATTCCTGTCCTTTCCTAGCACTGGCGCACTTTTGGCTGCCTAATGACAATGCAGGCATCCCTGTGCCATGGTCCCAGAGTGCCTGTGTTTTAAGCAGGATTGTTTATGTGCAGAAAGGAGACCTTCCTGCACAAAAACAATCCAGAGAGGCTTTTTCCTTTCTATGTGTGCTGCAGAATACAGCACACGTAAAAAGAGGAAACAAGCATTTGCAATGCAATAGGTCTCGTATTCTCGCGAGTTTGAGCTATTGGCATTGAAAATGACAATGCCTTTTATTTATGTCTTAAAACATAAATAAAAGGCAGTGTCATTTACGATACTAATAGCTTAAACTCTCACAAATGCAAGATCTATTGCATTGAAATAAAGGGCCTTCTCAACCGCTTGTTAGATTTTAAATATCAGAGGAAGAGACCGGCCTGCAAAGTCTTCAAAGTAGTGATAAATAGTGCAGTGAAGAAGATGTGTAAGTGTTGTAAATTACACAGACACATAGGGGGTCATTAGGATGGCGGGCGGACTTTGCCCGTCCGCCATCCTCGTGGTAATAGGGACCGCCCGCCATAAGGGCGGGGGTTCCGTGGGGGGTATTAGGATGTGCCCGACACAGTGGCGGGAACATCCTGCATGTTAAGCATTGTGGCATGCGGTGCTCTCAGCACCGCCGGCCACAATGCTTAAAAAGCACTTTTGCAATGGCATAATCAAAGCGGCAGGCACCGCGCGGTGCCTGCCGCTTTGATTTTGCAAATGCAGGGGGTTACCACAGGTACTTGAGCTTGAGCATTGCCCTGAAAGATATGTATTTTGGTACATTAGCGATTCAGCAGTTCATTAATTGGAATAGTAGAGTGAGGACTGCACTTGTCACTCGGCTTACTTGAAAGTGGCTTTCACTTTTCTCAAAGGTACCAATTTCCTCCGTATAGTCATCCGTTTTCGTTTGGAACATGAATTAAGGTTCGCACTGAAAGGGCGGGATTTTACTTCTAGAGTCGGCTTACCATTCTCCAGAATCCCGACACAGGTCGACTAGACCTTTTTACCTGTCATAGAGTGAATTACGAAATCCATCTAAACAATGATTAGTCAATTTCAACCAATTACCCTTGTACCCTCAAAGAACCATTGACTAGGAACTAAGTGCAAAGATTTATTACAAAGCCAAAAACAACTGGATGTATAAACATCTCAGCAAAAGGTTCAAAAGATGAACAGGCACTAAAACAAACATAATCATACGGAAGAATCTCAGACGACTCAGAAATAATACAAGAATCAATTTAAGAATCATCAGGCTAACAAGAATTACTATGACCTGAGTTTTAGTATGCATTTATAAAAGGAATAAAATCCAGGTTACTCTGTTCCTACACTATTCTAAATCACATCCCTACTCAACAATATCCCATTCAGAAAAAGGTGTCAGCAGTGGTGACTCTCAAAAGAGTTCACTCACTTTCCTTCGATCTCAATCTTCAGACTACTCAGGCATAGCTAAGCTCTCTGCCTGACCAACCGCTCTCTCTGACTCCTCAGCCCATCTGCTCTACCTCCACCCTCGGGGTGCTGTCCCTAATACAAAACCCCACAATGCGGACGACACGCCTTCAGGTACGCCCCTCTAGAAGGTGTTGGTTTTCAGATTTTTCCATTATGGCACCTCTCCATCATCGTCTGTTAAAACGTCCTTGGGTCCCAGGCTCTCCTTCGCTTCAAGTTGCTTCCTTGAATTCCTCGGCTACTCCTCCACATCTGAGCCTAGTATCCTAACTCTCATACACAATGGGCCCTTCTACTCCACTATCTACTTGGTCCTGCACCTGCAAAGGAACGCATGTAAATCAGCTCACAATTTCTAAATGTTGCAATTGACTTTAGCTAAAGCAGCTTTCGCCAAAAACTTTTCTACGATTTAATGCTAAGCAAGGCATTTCAATCAGGCCTACACGATTTCCATGAAATGGGCCTCTGCACGTTTATGTGCGCCAACATTCTAACATAAGCAATACATTTTCGTTCTTTAACATCATCTTTAATGCAAAATACAATTTTCTACCTAAGCCATTCAATCACGTTTAAAAGGTACAACTGTGAGTTTTAATAAAGCAGATCTAAAGGCATAATGGTGATTTATTAAACACATCTCTTATTAGTGAAATACTTCACATCAAACGGCATCTCTATGTTAAAACAGCATTATTGATTTTTAAAGCACTTTACATTAGCTCTCAGTGTATTTCTAATACCAACTACATTAGTTCTCAACCCTACATTACATTTGAACATGATTAGTAAGTCCTCTAAATATGTGGGTGCTGACTATTCGTGCATATGATGCACCCCTACAATTTTTACCTCTGTTTTGCGCTCTCTCAGTTCCCCCCTTTGATGACCTGTGTCATCACCATCACCACACCATCCCTGAAGGTAAGAACCGAGTCAAACAGAGCCTGTCGCCACTTTCCCTCGCTTGAACATCTCCATCGCTCTCAAGCTCTGATATTGACTGTCCTGCAGTCTCTCCATTCTTCGCTCTTGCACTCTCATCGATCTTTCCAACCTAGTTGACCTATACCACTTATACACTCTTACCAAACCCCACAACCCAATCACACATGCCACAACTATGATGAGGGGTTTCAGTACAAACCTAAGGAAACTCCTTCCCAAGTTTGCAAACCAGTTTCCAACCTTTCCAAATCCTGTGCCAACCTTCTCCCACACGTTCTCTTGCATCAAATCCTCAATTTCATAATGAATGGCAGTAATGTTACTTATATATTTCTCCAGATCCTTAGAATTGTCTGGAATATACGTGCAACATTCCTGGACCTTCAAAAGTTTACAGACTCCTCCTTCTTTAGCTAGAAGGACATCTAGAGCAAGAGGGTTTTGTAAAACCATCGTCCTTATCGACAACATCTCACCCTCAATCAACACTAATGACTTAGCTGTACTCATTGATAGTTCATCCACCACAGTAGCCAACCGCCATATCTTCACGTCATTCAGAATCACTCCCAACATGGGAATCACTGCTCCGAACACATCTCCAGCAATTGCAGCAGCACTTTCACCTCGCTTTACTCTCATCTGGTGTCCTCCCTCCAAGAGAGCAAAATCCTCAGTATGGTATATTTTGGGAAAAATAATCGCTAGATAACACGTCCCATACCATTTCTCCGGCAATCGCACATACGTATTCCTTCCGCAGACAAAATACACAGTAGGAATCACCTGCACCACGCTCTGCAAGAAATCCTTTGTGTAATACTCTAATGTGAAAGTGTGCTCACATGTAGTATGACCCACATACACATTCTTGTAATACGTCTGTGGTCTGTGAATGCACAGCTTCCCCTTCTGTAACTCATCTAGAGCTATCGGGCCATAGCTCCCTCTTGACTTGTGCTGCTTCTCCTCATCCGTCCAATCAACTTTACCTTGCCCTGAATCTCGCAACTGTTTTTGCTTTTTGTACCTGTCCTCTACTTGTTCTATGAACCTTTTCTCTGTCTCTGATAGTAAACATGTCAAATTGTGTCGGTGAGCATATGAGGTGTCTAACTCTTGTGTTGGAATGAAAAAATATCCAAGTCTGTCCTCTGACTTATAATAATCAAACTTATTCAGGTGCTTATAAGCAGGGACTTCTGGAAGCACAGCGTCATAATTCGAAAAGAAATACTCAAAATGATTTCGCCCATAAAATATGCTAAGCAGCAAACTACATGAAATCCCATATGTCAATGGAAGGTGATGGTATTTAATACCCTCATCTACTGAAGCCGGCAATTGCATACACACATAACAGTCTTTCGCATCCATCGCATCAATGTACTCGTACAACAACTTTGCATACGCATTCTGCTTAAAATTGCCTTTAGACAGATCAGCATGTAACCAACGACTCTCTTCTACTAGCAAAGCTTTCTCGGCTCCTACTTTGACCTCTTTCTTGCTAGGAGTGGTAGGTGTCGGTGTTCCCTCAACCTCCACTGCCTGCTCGTGTGGCACTAAATATGAAACTATAACTACTAAGAAAATAAAGAGTATCACTCCTCCTACAAGTGTGCCTACAATGCACTTAGCCCTACGAGTCAGGTTTCCAGCCTCCATGGTCTCAGAACAGTGTAGTCGTTCTCAGCAACAACAAAAGTCTCTTTCTTGGCTGTTTGAATGTCTCGAACCACACCTGGAAGCAGAAATCCCCTTGTAGTTTTTAGTTCTTCATTTACATCAACAACAAACAACCCTAACCCTTCCCCGTCCTCTGTGGAAAGTCCCTAAGTTTCTTCTTCTTCCACTCGGCTCTAGGTTAGTTCAACAGCTATTTACAAAAGTCTTTAATAATCGATGATCACACTTGTTCCAACTGAACTTAGCACGTACTCCAAAAGTTCCATGCGAAGAACAATCTATTCGTGAGTTGGTATTTCTGGACCAAATGTAGGAAAAATCAGTCTATTCAGGATTAAATCACGTATCTTGCTTAGATAAGGGGGATTAGGAACGGTGAGTGTCAGTACGCCTTCGATCTCAAGTCCAGGTACCAGCAGCACCACATCCAACTTAACATTTGGGTTCGTACTGGTCACTGTCACAGCCCTCACCCTCCCTGATCTCAGTACACCGGGCATCTGTCACAGGGTAGGTCCACTCAGGAGTGGCGTATCTTCCACAAGGTATTCTCACCCTCCTTGACCTTCTTGAACCTCCTTGCTCTATTTCTTGTTCACCTTCTTCCTGGTCTGAATCTTCAGATACAGGGGCGAGATCTCTTTCGGAAGCCAGTCTTATGTTCAATTGCCTCCGCCTCTCAGGCCAACGTGTCTCTGCGCTTCTCACTCTTCTGCTTCTCATTTGCACACCCTGCTCATCACTACTTTCAGCTTGCTCTGTGTTCGAATCACCTTCACAACAACTTCCCCTTTCAGAGGTAGACTCAGAGTCGCTGTCGTCGTGATTTCCTTCAGCTCGATAAGATGAGCTACCAGCTTCTTCAGACACCCCCACAGCTTGACTTGTCCCCTCTAGTGGATCTTCCACCACAGCTGGATTTTCATCTACGAGAGGAGCTGTTTCTTCCAGAGGTGCTGGAACTCGTCGGGTGTGAGAAGCATGGACCCAGTTCGGCAATCCTCCACACTTCACAGCAGTGTTCGTCACCAAGACAACCTGAAATGGTCCTCTCCAGCGCACATCCAGGCAGCTTTTCCTTACGTGTTTCTGCACCAGAACCCAGTCACCTGGACACAGGTCGTGACAAAGGTCTTTAGAAGCCGGAATTTCAGCAGTCTGCACCTGAAGGGACACAGAATGGATGACATCAGAAAGTCCTTTGCAATAATCAAGAATCAGATCATCTGTGATATTCAGCAAGGCTGTAGAAGGAACAGATGGTAGCCTCATAGCCCTCCCCATCAATACTTCATGAGGTGAGAGACCTGTTCTCCTGTCTGGCATACTGCGCATGCTCATTAGCACCAACGGTAATGCATCTGGCCATTTCAAGGACGTAGATGAGCACACTTTTGCCATTCGGGCCTTGAGTGTGCCTCTGGTCGATAGCTACAATGTAGTCTCTGTTCAATGTTTAGTGCAGAGCAGAGCATTTTCACGATCTCGCTATTAAAATGCGTCCCTCTGTCTGATTACGAAGAGGTCGGAACCCGGAAACGTGGCACAAGCTCCCTCAACAATAACTTTGCTACTGTGAGTGTATCGCACCTACATGTTGGGTATGCCTCAACCCACCTGGAAAACACACACACGATCACCAAGACATACCTGAGGCGATTACACCTCGGCATCTCAATGAAGTCCAGTTGCATCCTATTGAAGGGTCCGCCGGACCTCCCAATGTGACTCAGTGTGACTGGTGTTCTTTTCCCAACGTTCATTTGTTGACATGTAACACACCTCTGACATACTGCTTCCGCAGCCGCCCAGAATTTCGGGTTGTACCACGTTTGTCTGAACACACGCATCATTGCATCTCTTCCCAGATATACAGGACCATGTATCTGTCGTGCCATCGGACTCACCAGCTCATTCGGCAACACAGCTCTCCCATCAGCCGAAACCCACAAATCCAACTCTCCTTTGACACAACCAGCTGTCCCCCACACCTTTTTCTCATAGTCTAACGCCTGCTCCTGCATGCACTTCAACTCATCCCAGGTATCAGCCACTTCCAGTATCATGTTTAACTCAGTCCTTCCCTGCGTCCCTTCGACAGTTTGTTCAGTAGACGAGTATCCCTGCTCGGCACAGTAACATGCGACTTCATCAGCATAACGATTACCCAGGGAGACAAAGTCAGTACCCTTACTATGTGCAGTGCATTTCACAACGGCTATCTCTGCTGGACCCTGCAAAGCCTCCAGCAGTAATCTGACAAATTCTCCATTCCTGATAGTGGAACCTGATGATGTCATCCTTTGAGACCACAACTGTCTGAAGTCATGAACCACACCGAACCCATATTGGCTGTCAGTGTATATGGTGATCCGAATCTTGTTGGCTGCCAAACTGGCACGCGTCAACGCAATTATCTCAGCCACCCGAGCGGAGTATACTCCTTCCAGGCAAGCCGCTTCCACTATTCCAGAAATAGTACAAACAGCAAAAGCTGCTCTCAACTGACCAGTATTGTCTCTTACACATGAGCCATCAACAAAGAAAATTTTATCAGGGTCTACCAATGGCTCATCAACAATATCCGGTCTGGGTTTGGTACACAGTTCAGTCACATCAAGGCAATCATGGTCTTCACAATCATCGTCTAAGGCATTTGGTAATGGCATCAAAGTAGCAGGATTCAAGACCGAGCACCTCTTAAGGGTCACATTCTCCGCAGCAAGTATAACCTGCTCGTAGCGTGTGAGCCTATTATTTGTCAAGTGCTGGGTCTTGGACCTGGTCATCAACAATTCTACAAAGTGGGGAACATGTACCGTCAGTGGATGACCCATCACAATGCTTTCACACCTTTCAATGCTGACACCTGTTGCGGCAACGGATTTGAGATATCCGGGCAACGCTGCGGCTACTGGGTCTAAGGTAGCCGAGAAGTAAGCAACTGGTCTACGGACACCTCCATGATCCTGTGCTAAAACTGCCAAAGCACACCCCTCTCGCTCACAACAGAACAGCGAAAATGATTTGGTGTAATCAGGCATTCCCAGAGCCGGAGCGTGACACAAGTCCTCTCGCAGCTCAAGGAAAGCTATCATACAGTCCTTGTCCCATGGTACCATATCACTTACATCCTTGTGCGTCAGTTTCTGCAATGGTTTCGCTTTCAGGGAAAAGTTGGCAATCCACTGGCGACAGTAGCCAACCATCCCCAAGAACATCCTAACCTCTCTCTGGGTCGAAGGCACCATCATTTTCATGATCACCTCAATCCTGTCAGGCGACACTTTCCTCTTCCCCTTCTCTATCCTGTGACCCAGATACTGTACTTCAGACAAACAGTACTGTAACTTGCTGGGGGATACCTTGAGTCCATTTTCTGCCAAATGGTTCAACAAGGCAATGGTGTCAATTCTACAAGCTTCTTCTGTCTCTGACGCAACAAGGAGATCGTATATGTACTGTACGAGAACGGAGTTCTGCGGCAGTACTAGATTCTCAACATTCTTTTTCAGCAACTGATTAAAGATCGATGGGCTCTCTGTGTACCCTTGAGGGATACGACACCACATTAATACATGATTTTCCAGCTTGAACGCAAAAAGAAATTGGCTCTCCTCATGCAATGGAATCGAGAAGAAAGCCTGACAAAGGTCAATCACAGTAAACCACTCAGCTTGGAACGGTATTTGAAACAGTATCACTGGTGGATTCGGTACCACTGGATAGCATGGAACAACTATGTTGTTCACCTTTCGCAAATCCTGCACAATCCTGAACTTCCCGCTAGGCTTCTGCAAACCCATGATCGGGGAGTTGCATGGACTGCCCAAAACTTCCTTCAGAATTCACTGTCTAATCATGGATTCGATCATAGGTTTTATTCCTGCAATAGTTTCCGGAGTCAAATTGTATTGGGGTGTTCTTGGGAACTCAGCATTCGGTTTTACTTGAATCTTAACTGGCTCTACTCCTCTAATCAAACCGATCTCTTCTCCTGTAAAGTCCCACACTTCCTGTGAGACTGTATCCCTCAAATCCCAAGGGAGTTCCTCTACAGTTAAAGCAGGATACAATTCTATGCACACATGCGCATTTGCAACCTTAAAGGCAGCATCATCATCGTTTGTCTGCAACTTCACTCCCTTGGGATAGATGGTACAATTGAGTTTACACAGGAGATCTCTCCCTAACAGACACACAGGACTGGACTCACACACTACAAATTGGTGTTTATCCCTGAAACTTCCTATCTTCACTGGGACTGGCTCAGTCAGTGGGTTTGTCATTCTTCTGTTTGCAACGTCTACAACTTGGATAGTCTGTCCTGAAAGGGGTAGGTTGGGGACTACTGCAGACCGTACAGTAGAACGGGTAGCACCAGTGTCAACCAGAAAGGTGGTGGGATGGCCATCCACATCAGTCTCTATGAATGGTCCCCTCTAGTCTACCTCCAGAACTGCCCCGAGGGTACAGTCCTCCTCCCCACTCAGGCATCGTCCTGTCACTGGGTCAAAGTAATAATACTCATCCCCTTCAACTATGAAAGGCATCTGCTTGTAAACCTTGTTCCCTGCCGAAATCTTCGGTGGCTGGGGAACCGGAACCCGAAGAGATGAAGTCCGCCCTTTAGCCGTCTTGACCTTTGCTATTGCTACTTTCTGCACCGGAGGGGCCTGAACCTCCTCCTCTTCCTCTTCTTGTCCTTGATTTTCTGGGTTAAGGGGACACTTGCGTCTCCAATGTCCGACCTCATGACACTGATGACACTTGGTCGTCTTCTTCAGAGTCGCCAGATCTACCTCGGTTTCGTACCGTCCTCATTGTCCCTTTTCTGACCACCCGATTTTCTCCCTAAGTTTCCACCTCCTGACTGACCCTGTCCTCCCGATTGCATCTGAACTAACATCAGCTTATCCTTAAGCTTCTTTGTCTTAGAGTCTATCTCATCACTGCAGTACCTTGCGTACCTCAAGATCTCATCTAGAGGTTTGTTCTGCCAACAAATTAAATGTTGTTGTATCATGAGACAAATATAGGTCTCAGTCCTAGGACAAACTTAGACACAAACTGTCCCATGTCCTTTGGATCCATCACATCCAATCCGCTGTACTGCTTAAATATCTGCAATAATCGCTCATAGTACTCGTGAACTGTCTCCTTCGGTTCCTGCCTAGTCCGATCTATCTTCACCCAGTCGATGTCCTGTGGTGGTACCCTAGTCTTCAACCACGTGATCACCTGCTCATACTTTATCATCACCCTGGGTGAGGGTCCATTTGTGGCAGCATCTCGTTCTGGCTCCACTGTGGGCCATTCAACACTGACCTTACATGCTATCCACAGGTCTCCTGGAACCACAATGTCAAACAGAGTATTCAGATCAATCCACAATACCTTTGAGATCTTAACAAACCTCTCTACCTGTTTGTACCATTCCACCGGACTCTCACGCAACTTCGGAAATGAGTTCATAAAGGCAGCCAAATCTCCCCTACTCCAGGGTACATGTACATATCCCCCGTGAGACACCTCCTGCAAGGGGTACGCCACCACATGCATCAACCCTCCTCCCGGAGATGTCTCAATAGCGCTTCGCCTAACACTCTTTTTCTTTGACCACCTTTCCTCCCATTTGTCCAAGTGGACCCATGTTCGGAGTCCCACAACCAATTCCCTGATGTGGGTTTTTAATCCGATCACCCTCTTCTCTTCTAGATCTTGGTCCGAGTACTGCAACCTATGGCCACCCTGTAATGCTTTCGTCCTTGTCAAATCCACAGCATACATGTTCGCTAATTCAGACAATTTCTCATGAGCTGTCCTAGCCCTTCGAGTAACATCTTTCGCCACAAACAACAGTTCATCTGGTTCGTAGAGTTCGATTCTCTCTAGTGGCAATGTGCCTTCCACTATTTCCTCCACTTCTGATTTGAGTCCCATCACATCAATCCTCCTTGCCTTTATTGCCGCCCTCAATGTACCTTGACTAGATATTCCATTAGAGTCCCCTCTGCCACAGTCCTGAGTCCCTCGTCTTTCTTCTTCAGGTGTGTTATGGGGAACCCTTCGGTTTTCCCAACCTTCGCGGTCCCACTCCGATCTGTTATCGCTAGGTGCGTGGTGGGACACCCCCCTACTTTCCACACTCCCGCGATCCCATTCCTGCCTGCTTCCGCTAGGCGCGCAGTGAGACACCCCCCTATTTTCCTGACTTCCATGATCAAAATCATCCCTCGACCTGTTGCTCTGGGCATCCACAATCGTCTCCCAAGTTCTCAAATCAGGCCTTAATTCCCTAAGCGACCTTGGCCCTCTCAGATCCATCGGTCCTCTCAAACCCCCCTGCTCTCTAGATGAGTCTGCCGATGCTGCCAAAGGGGTGCTCCTTTCCACAGGCCTTGGAAATTGGCTCCATCCATCCGCCACATTACTCCTCCCTTCGCTGACACTTCTCTCCCTGTCTGTTTGTGGCAGACCCTCGCTTTGTGTCTATTCTGGATTGTACACTGATACTATGGGACCTATGGTAACAGGTACCGTAAGAGCGTCTGGCAGTCTCTGAGAATCGACACCCTCTTCGTTTTGTACATTTTGTACCGTAAATCTTTCCATTACTCTCGTCCTTGGAGAAAGTTGAGGTGCCCTTTCTCCTTCCACCGAGCCGGACCTGTTCCCTAAGGGGCCCAAACCGCTCGCCAGTGGGATGCCACCATCCACGACAGAGGCTTCCCTGTCCATTGCTGATGCTGGTCTTCCATCTATCTCAGGATTATATGGAGGTGGTCTCTCCGACAACAGTCTCTCTATCAGGCTGTCGTCTGTCTCACTGTCCTCATCCTCAGTACTCTTTCTCTGCGCATCCCCTGTATTGACCAACAACGGTACAACCTGTCCCCTTCGATGGTCTGCACTCTCGACCTCTTGGCCAGTGCATCCCATCTCGCATCTTGAACCGCCCTAACTGATCTTTTCACTCTTTCTTGTCTCCTATCTCTGTTCTTTTCATGGGCTGCCCTGATCCACGCATTCAATGCTTCAAACTGTGTTTCGTTCTGGGCAAAGGCTGCAAAGAAGCCATAGTCGCTTTTAACTGATACAGCACCTCCAATTTAAACGTTCCATATCTAGGAAAGGTCAATTCCTCGCTTCCGCCAGTCATCTTACACCAGTTCTCAAGCCACAATATGGTATGCAAACCAACATTCGTAGCCATGTAATGGGCTGGAGTATCCTCGGATGGAGCCTCCTCCCCACCCCGAGGTTCTAACCTCTTCTCGCCTTTGAAACAATTTCGCAACACTTTTAAACATTTCATGATGAAAACCACAATGTTTCTTTGTTTATAGCGCTCTTTTACTTCCCGATGACAATCCACCAATCCCAGCGCGGCTCCACACTAACCGCCCTATCCCAGCGCGGCTCTCTCTGAAGTCACTCGCCTCCGCTTCGCAGCAGTTCCCCTCCTCTCTCAGCTCATCTCCCGGTCACGCATGCGTCCCAATCATACACTTGAAATGATCACTTCCGACCAAGCAACCACTTCCTTGACTGTACGTCCACAATCTGACTGTAATTGGCACCGAAGTGGCAAATGTCTGTCCACAAAACGACCGGACAATCCTCAACTGATAGGTTACAAACACACGGCAACTTCCGACCAGCGTCCATTACCCACGCACTCACACATTTGTTCCCCCTATCTCGGTCCTGTGGGCGATCAATGGTACCTCATGACCCCCTTAACAATAGTCGACAATTACTATGGGTGTTCGATACACCCGAACCACTTAAACTCCCCTTGAGCCTAAGATTTTCACTGGTTGCGCGCGCTCACAACCTGACTCCTTTCACACTACCGGCACTCAACTCCGCAAGACAATACAACACAACAATACAAACGTAACCGCAATCTAACAACGCATGACCCTTTTCATACTCACTCTCTTACGACCTGCTGCTTTCTGCCGCACCGTCACTCTCCGTCAGTTTCCATGGAACGCCATCCTCCGTCCGTGGTTCTCTGGACACTCATCACTAGATCTCTATGGGCCTCGGGGAAATCTTAACCTAATCTAGATTACCCTCACTCTAGAAGGTAACCATCCTACTCTGCTACCAACTGAAAGGCGGGATTTTACTTCTAGAGTCAGCTTACCATTCTCCACAATCCCGACACAGGTCGACTAGACCTTTTTACCTGTCATAGAGTGAATTATGAAATCCATCTAAACAATGATTAGTCAATTTCAACCAATTCCCCTTGTACCCCCAAAGAACCACTGACTAGGAACTAAGTGCAAAGATTTATTACAAAGCCAAAAACAACTGGATGTATAAACATCTCAGCAAAAGGTTCAAAAGATGAACAGGCACTAAAACAAACATAATCATACGGAAGAATCTCAGACGACTCAGAAATAATACAAGAATCAATTCAAGAATCATCAGGCTAACAAGAATTACTATAACCTGAGTTTTAGTATGCATTTATAAAAGGAATAAAATCCAGGTTACTCTGTCCCTACACTATTCTAAATGACATCCCTACTCAACAATATCCCATTCAGAAAAAGGTGTCAGCAGTGGTGACTCTCAAAAGAGTTCACTCACTTTCCTTCGATCTCAATCTTCAGACTACTCAGTCATAGCTAAGCTCTCTGCCTGACCAACCGCTCTCTCTGACTCCTCAGCCCATCTGCTCTACCTCCACCCTCGGGATGCTGTCCCTAATACAAAACCCCACAATGCGGGCGACACGTCTTCAGGTACGCCCCTCTAGAAGGTGTTGGTTTTCAGATTTTTCCATATGGCACCTCTCCATCATCGTCCGTTAAAACGCCCTTGGGTCCCAGGCTCTCCTTCGCTTCAAGTTGCTTCCTTGAATTCCTCGGCTACTCCTCCACATCTGAGCCTAGTATCCTAACTCTCATACACAATGGGCCCTTCTACTCCACTATCTACTTGGCCCTGCACCTGAAAAGGAACGCATGTGAATCGGCTCACAGTTTCTAAATGTTGCAATTGACTTTAGCTAAAGCAGCTTTCTCCAAAAACATTTCTACGATTTAATGCTAAGCAAGGCATTTCTATCAGGCCTACACGATTTCCATGAAATGGGCCTCTGCACGTTTATGTGCGCCAACATCCTAACATAAGCAATACATTTTCGTTCTTTAACATCATCTTTAATGTAAAATACAATTCTCTACCTAAGCCATTCAATCACGTTTAAAAGGTACAACTGTGAGTTTTAATAAAGCAGATCTAAAGGCACAATGGTGATTAATTAAACACATCTCTTATTAGTGAAATGTAAATGTAAATGTAAATGTATTGCGATTTATATAGCGCACGTATCACCCGAAATACTTCACATCAAACGGCATCTCTATGTTAAAACAACATTATTGATTTTTAAAGCATTTTACATTAGCTCTCAGTGTATTTCTAATACCAACTACATTAGTTCTCAACCCTACATTACATTTGAACATGATTAGTAAGTCCTTTATATATGTGGGTGCTGACTATTCGTGCATATGATGCACCCCTACAATTTTTACCTCTGTTTTGCGCTCTCTCAGCACGATATTGCCTACCGATATAATCGGTAGGTTTATCGTCATTTCAGTGAAACGTTGCTTGCTGCAATGTTGATTTTCCACCGCTCGTTGTCACAGTTTAACAAGCTGCTTAGCGGTTACTGATGCAAAGTATCTATGCGCTCGTTTCTGAAGCCGATTGCTTCAATTCGAACCCTTTGCTCCTCCGTCTTACGGCATTCATCAGCAGGTCACAGGCCTTTCTCTTCAAGGTAATATTTCTCTGGGACTTGTCACAATCTTTACAGAATTGGTTTCTTCACACTGTGCAGGACAAACGCAGACTAAATACTTAAACCCACTTACATTTGGAAGAGCTTCACATCATTCTTCGATCGTGTAGTTGGAGAAACATGCATTCCTGTGTGCTTGTGCTGTCTCTGATTTTACAAAGTGAGGCTTCCTGACAGGAAATGGAAGGCATTATGGGACTTGTAGTCCTTTTTTTCAATGAAGTTACTTTATTGCTAGATTCCGTTCTGACATTTCATTTAAACCTATTGCTGTGCAGTGAAAATTTTAAATTATTATGGTGATAGTTTCAAACCTGATAGAACAGTCCATTCAAAATCGTGTTCGGATGATTGTACTCCACAAAATGTTGCACCATTGGCGCTGTTAGAATTCGAGTTTTGATACGTGAGTGATGTTGTACTAGAATAAGTAATACTTTATTTGATTTGGTTTAAATCATACAAAGAGCGGATTAACCGCTAAAAACACATAGACACTTGCGATTTAAAATTCATGTATAAACTGTAAACACTAGTTAGTTGATAAAATTCCAATTAAAACATTTGATTGTTAAAACATGGATAAGTAAAGGAAGATAGTACGGTTAATGCCTATTAGTCTTATGGAGTTGATCTGGCTTGAGGAGTCTGATTCTTTTGCTTATGTTTGCTTTGGAGTGATTGTCTGAGCATTTTCTGAATCAAGTTCTATATCTTTCCTTTCTAGCGCTTTTGCAGCGAGTCTTAAAAACTTTAGTGATTTACATGCCAGTTGCACTGTTGACCCTCCTAAACATTTTATTACTGCAGATCTGCATGTCCTTATCTGCTCTTTTTTCAGCAACGGCCGCAGCAGTTTTTTCCGTTCGGATAATAGTGCCGGGCAAATACAGAGTAGGTGGAGCACTGATTCATCACCATGTCCGCAAAGGCGACAATCCATTGAGGGCCAGGTGCGTTTCCATTTAGGAGTTAAATCTTTGGTAGGGTACACTCCCAATCTCAGTAGAATTAATTGCTGTTTCATTCGGTTTGCGAAGTGTTCCAGAAGGTATGGTTGGGACTTTAGCTTTTTATATGTCGGGAGCACCGTCCATGCGTTTGTTTTCTTGGACAGCGTGGCTTTATCCTGGTCTTGGGACATTTGGTTAACTGTTTTGTTGACCAATTGTTTAAACTCTGAGTAGGACGGTGTTGTTTGCCATACTTCCTCTAACTTTAAAGCCTCAATTGATTTTTTTAGGACCGAATGAATCGAGTTGGTCAGTTTTGATTGCTTTTCGACTTCCAGCCAACAGCAATGTACCAGGGAGTCGTCCTCTGCTGCTCGCATTCTCCAATAATATTTGACCAGTGCTCCCTGTCTTGCCATGGTCTGATTTTTTAGCCCAAATTCAAGTCTTATCCGGTCTTGTGAGATATGGCGTGGGATGTTAAACAGTTTTTTAAAGAGACTTGTTTGGGCGATATTCAAGGATGTTGCATCCTTTGCATTTAATAGTTCAGAGCCGTATGTAATTGCAGGTAAAAATTTTGATGCCACAACCTTTAATAAGTGAGTAGTGGAACTGTCACTGAGTTTTTTTTGCAAAGTTTTAAATGCAAACAATAATTGTTTAGCTTTTGTTTTCCGATGTTCTTGGTGTTGCTTGTAATTAAGATGACTATCCAAAGTCAGTCCCAAATACTTGGATGTTGTACTATTCGCTGATTAATTTGCCGTGTGGTTTTTCCAATATATATTCTAGAGAAGGGACATTTAATCGCATAAACAATGTTTTTTGTTTTACAATTGGTAAATTCCGTGTGTGTCCATTTAATAGAGTTATGTACAAACTCATGCCCTTCAATTGTCGTGCTGCAGGCTGAACAATTGCCACATTTACGGTGACCTTGAATGGGTGGTAGATTCCTTTGTTCTCTTAGCTCTGTCGTTTTTGTTACTGTTGAGACAATGTCTGCCTGAATTATTCTCTGCCCGATGCTTTTATTTTTTCGCATTGCGAATAATGGTCTTTCCATAGGACATTCCAATTCAATTAGAAGATGCCAATTTGTCAAAAATATTTTCCAAAACTTATTGGTATAAGGCCCAAACGTGGACACACACACTAGTTTATTCAGGGGTGCTTTTTCCTTTTTTGTCAGAAGTGTTTCACGTGGTGTGTACCACACTCGTTTGACTGCATGCTTTAGCAATTTCCAAGGATAACCTCTGTCTCTTAGTTGGTCACAAAAGGTGGTCGCATTTATCATGAAGTCTTCTTTGCGTGCACAGTTCTGTCTAATTCTCAGCAACTGCCCATAAGGCAAGTTGTTTTTTAGACTGCTGGGGTGGAAGCTTTGATAATGTAATATGGTGTTCCTGCCCGTTGGTTTACGATGTAGAGTTGTTGTGAGTTTCTGATTCTCTGCAAATACTTCTACATCTAGGCATGTAAGAACCGACCTGCTCTTTGTCATTGTAAACTTGATGTCTGGATGCCTTGTGTTCAACCTTCGTGGAACTGTTCAAGAATACCTTCTGTTCCACACCATATGCACCAGATGTCATCTATAAACCTGTACCAATGAACAATTGATTCATTGAAGGGATTGTCATCAATGATAAATCTTTTCTCGAAAAGTGCCATGAACAGAATGGCCATTTCCGGGGCAAAAGGACACCCCATAGCAGAGCCTTAATCCTTCATGTAAAATGTATTTTCAAATCTGAAATAATTCCTTTTGAGTGCAATGCGAGCCAAGTGCTAGCAAACTCATTCTCTTCTGGCTCCAGACATCCCAGGCCATCTCCTGTATACTTTCTCAATAAGAAAAAGGCAAAAAGGAGACTCCAGAAATGAAATGTCATAAAAAAGGGTTTGAAAGCCAGGAAATTCCAACTGGGGCTCGTCCAATAGGCAAACATGAAGGCAATGTGAGAAAGAATATGTATTTTGGGTACATGGTCCTGATAAAGGCATATCTGTAAATATTTGCCTGTTCAGGAGGGTGGGTTCAGGGGAATAGAGTAAAATTGTAATAATTGTTCCCTATCATACAGATGGTAAAAAATAATGTCCAATATGGAGTAGCCGCAGTGTAGTTAATTCTTTATTCCTATGAGTGTAAGCACCAAATTAGAAGGCTCTGTACCAAAAAGGATTTATCTACATATTCAATTCTTCCTTATTGAATTAAAAGTAATAAAGAAGAGCACAAACATGTTCCACTCAAAATGTCGGGTAATTCATCCCTCTTGTGTTTTGGCTAAAAGGAGCATTCGAGTAGTGTTTTGACCTGGTTCTCATTTTTCAAAGATCACCATTTGTCATAGGTTTATGTAAGTTAGGTTGGAAAAGGTTAATTGATTGTGCGTCTCCTATTCTGTTTTCTGCATTTCATTTTCAAACTGGAGATTGCTGGGTTCTACTATTTAAATTGAGACACAGAGGAATTCCGTTTTTTTATTTTTAACAAACCACTAAACTACAGGATGAAACAACACATTGTTTCTGTATGTCAGCAATTGTACACATTTTAGAATGCTAATGTGTAAATTTGCTGCTCTAGATGACACCTAATGTGTCAGTATTTTGTGCAGCTCCTCAGGATTGATCCTGTTCTCTACTGGAAGCCATATTGCACGTTGAGAGACTGCGGCTCATTCTAGATGAGGTTTAGGGTGGTTTTTTTGGACCCACTTAAGTTTACTTGCACGTTTTACTGAAATCACTGGTTTTAATTTTATTACATTATTGTAATTAAACATTCATCAAGGGATCCGATAACCGGTTTATTAACCTGCTGCTTAATGAAAGACGAAACCCTTTCTGTTAAGGGTTTACAGAGAATGCTTATTTATTATCTATCCCATCTTAAGTCCCTGGTGGAATTGGCCCTGGATATTACCAGGAGACAACATTCTTTCATTACTTATTTACTTTGACGACTAAGTAATTTGCATATAAACCAAACTGGTCACTTGAGTGTAACTATCTCAGTCACTGACTATTGGCATTTAGACATCTTCATGCATCCGCATACCACAAGTCCAGCTTTTTAATCAGAGAAAAATCAAAAAGGCTTTTGCTAGAGAAGTGTATGTTTGTATAACACAATAACATGCTTCATTACTCCAAGAAACCTGGCATTGTGGTACCTGGTATTTATTCAATAAATGGAAACTCTAACCTAAACATGGTAATAATAACACCTACAAGTGGCATAAGCTCTTGCTTACCTAGACTGGTCTAGGGCTTTATTCTTCTCAAATATCTCCCGGAAAGTTGGCTCAACCATTGAAAATAGTAGAGCCTTGTTGGATCTCTCAGCCTTAGGGTAGTCTTTCCCTAAACCTTTTGCCTTCACCCCTCCTAGTTTTGCATATCTTATTTTTGTTGGCAGTCGCACTCTAGCACTGGTTAGCAGTGGTAAAGTGCTTGTGCTTTCTTCTATAAACATGGTTGAATTGGCTTACACCCAACTGGCCCTTTTTAAAATAAGTGTAAGTAAATAGTGAAGTGTACTATATGAACCCATGGCCTGTAAATTAAATGCTACTAGTGGGCTTGCATCACTTATCGTGCTACCCACTAAAGTAGCCGTTTTAAACTTGTCTCAGTCCTGCCATTGAAGCCTGTGTGTGCAGTTTTAAACTGCCATATCAGCCTGACAAAATAAACCTTTTGCCAGGCCAAAACTTTCCTTTTTAATGCATATAGGTCAAGCCCTTGGGTAATCCCTGAACATCCCAGAGGGCAGAGTGCAGTGTGTTTAATAAGTTGGGCATGTACTTTTACATTTTACATTTCTAGGTAGTAAAAAATCTAGCCTGGCTGATAAGGGGTGATACCCCAACACCTGTCCCAGGGTACATGTTTTCTGGTCAAGGAAGGGCTTGGCCTGTCAGTTTGGGTTGGAATATTCCCATTAGGAGCAGACTCAAGACTGATTTGCATATGGCTGGGTCCAAACTGGGTGGCACTGTGAGCAAAACAAAGATGGATTTAATCCAAATCAGTGAGTAGGGGTGAATGTTTGACAATGTTTAGCATTCCATCCGTCATCCGTTGTGTACTTATCATACTTTGCACTTCACAAAGGGTTTGTCACTAGTTTGTGTGTCCCCAGACAATCTGGATCCATAACAGGCAGGAAGGGGTTGCGTGACACCTCAGAGGGGTGGAAACCTTCAGAACCTTCTCTTACTTTCTTAAGTGGGCACATGTATAAATATTACACCCTTAAATCCAAAGCTTCAATACACATCTGGATAAGTGGAAGACTCAGAGGAAGAACGGCCTTGTTGCAAGAAGGACTGCCAACCTGTTGCCCTGCTGTTCTGCCCTCTTGCCTGAGTGAGAAGGACTGGACCCGCATCTCTTGACCCCTGGACAACCAGAATTACTCCAAGCCCCACACCGACGATATCTTCGATGATGACACAGGACTCAGCATCGCAAGCCAAACAGCTTTTTCGGAACCATCCGGTATGTGATACATCTTCGGCGCAGGACTTCTTATCACAATCCCCTCATCAACAGCATCACTTACGATGATGCAGGAGTTCTTATCACAGCCTTGCAGCTTCCCGGGACTGCTTCCATGCTATGCATTTCCTTTCCAGGACCTTCCATCACCACGGTCGCACAATGTATCATAAACGCAAGGCCTTGCTGCACTCCGCACCTAGGATTTATGTTGCTCTTGTTGAGCGGGCCTAACTTGGTCCCTGTAGCTGGCCAATGCTCAATCACAGTTGGCTTGAACTTGTGATTTTGTCCTGGTCCAGCAGGGCCTGGTAATCACAGTTGGCCCTTCATATTTTTTGGTGCTATTTTCACCTAACATGTTGAAATTGCATATATCCAGTTCTACTGATTGGATTTTTGTTGTTTTGGTCTTAAATTATTTATTAAACGTTGCTCTATTGTTCTATATTGGAGTGGGCTTTTTCTTGTGTGGATGTTCACTTTATTACTGTGTGAAGTGCTGCATAAATACTTTACACATTGCCTCTAAGTTTAGCCTGACTGCCTTTGGGCAAAGATACCAGAGGTTTAAGCATAGGTTCATTTGGGGTTTGTTTGAAACTTCAGCCTAACAGAGAATTGTGGTTGCTGCTTGAGTAGGATTTTGCCCCCTCAACCATTAACCCAATTTCTTGTAAGTGAGCATCAGCATAACTCACCTTACAGCTCACAAATCAGAATAATTTTAATTCCCTTACACCAGAATGTGGCATCTTTAATAATAAAAGCCTGCCCAACAAAATATAAACTTCCCCATACTTATTTTTATATAAACATAGGCACCAAAATGAACTAAATATATTGCATGTAAATATTAAACGATAAATGCAATTAAAGCTGTCAAATGTTCACCATTAAAGTCAATGTGGGAAAACACACTTAGCAAAACGATAGTTGCAGGATAAGTTCCAGTGAACCCTCTTGTGGTTAAGATTCTGCAGGTCCCTAGACCGATACTCGACAGTCATTGCTTTGTTAGCTTGCCTAGGTGGTCCGGTTGCAGAGGTTACTTGGCTGTCCTTGGTGCTGACGGGATCCGTGAGAGCTGTCAAAATTGCAGCTCTTGGCAAAACCACTCTTGGCTATGGAGTTAAAATCTAGTAGAGGCCTTTTGAATCCCAGGATCCGGGTGGAAAAGCTAGATTTCTTCTACCTTGCTCAGCCAATCCTGGTGCAATGGTAGCTGGCAGCTGTCAATCACCGCGGCAGGTCACACCAAAGATGCTCTGCCACACACTCGACGACTCTAAATCAGGATGCATGGTCACAGCAGCTGTGTCATTGCTGATGTCAGTCACTTTCACTGGGATTTGCTATCTGGCTGGAGATGTCAACCAAGGCGCCGATCAACCGACTGGTGATCACCAGCCAATCTAGTCCTCGGGTACTTCAATGGCTGGAGTTTGACAGGAGTGGACTAGCAGCATAAGGCTTGGTGTGAACTTAGCAACCGCTATAGGCTTGCAGTGAACCACTTCTCTTTGAGCTCAGTCTTGACAGGGCCAGAGCACCATAATTCCTGAGAAGCATGTCTATTCTTTTGTAGGTTGAAGGTGACTGGTTCCACCAGTCAGGGGAGTCTGCTTTGGCTTCTGGCATCCACTGAAGTCCCTCTTGGTGAGAGCAATAAGCTTTTGCAATGGACACATGTTAACATATGGTCTCTTCAGGGCACTTAAGTGTACTCTCTTTGCCATGTGACAGAGTTCAAAGTCCTTTTGTCATTGACAGTGGCTTCTTTATGCCTCTTCTTTAAATCCAAGTTAGAGCTGAAGTTCTGGTGTCAGGGAAGGCCCTTAAATTCTAGTATAAAAGTCATTAAGGGTGTGAGGGCCAATGGATCAATGGGTTGCTAATCCCTACGGGCAACCCCCCCTGTAGTGGCAACATCCTGTTGGTGTACATTACTGAGCTACCCAAAATACTCTATTTCATGGTCTTCCATGCATACTGCAAAGAAAAGATTTTTGCTTTGGCTTCTAAAGCTAATTATATTAAGTGATGACCCCCATCTCTTGTTAACATGGCAAAATGATTCTCAAACACGTTTGGCATTATGGCTAGGTACATAGATATGCAGGGATCAATATAATGGAAAAACACTAAACACTAATAGATTTCAAGCAAAATGGATTCTGAGAGTAATGGATAGACAAATAATTTATTATATGTTCATCTAAAATGTATAGCCACTCAAGGAACGCTTCAAAACACTGTGCACAATTCAAACCATCAAGAAGCAGTACTATAACATACAGTGTTTCAATTAAACAAAATGCTAAGCACTAATTTATGATATGGATGTAAAGAAAGGCTGGCCATAAAAGAAAGGTACTGCAGAGGGTGCTTAATAAAAGTATACCATGAAATGTACATATATGTACAAATGCAAAATATAATGCCAATTTTGCTATCTGCATAACGCTTGATGTAGCTATAAAGGGACTCAGAAAAGACCAGGAGGGACAGAGTGAGGATATGCCTACTGATACTGCAATTAACTCCTAAATAGTGAGTGACTTAGGCTCAGAGTAAGGAAACTGTGAGGTATAATCTGTTAACAACGAACCATGAATCACAGCAAGCTGACATGCCATGGCAATGGGGTGGAGAGCAGTCTGGTGCTCCAGTGGCTCTAAGTGCACTGTGTAGGACTGCAACACTGCCATGGTCAGGGAGAGACACAGCAGAATGCACCACCACAGCCCAAGGTGCTGCTAGAACCGCCTTCCAGCCATGATGCAAAAGAGTGGTGCATAACAAAGTTGCTGAAGTACTCAGTTCAGAATGAACTTGGCAGGAGATTTTCAAGAAGGTTACAGGGTGAAGAGTACAGTCTGGCTTCTGAGTGGTGCATAATGTGCTGTTAGAATAGTGTGAGAAATTGGGTTGTTGGTTGACTGGGGTGTGAGTCCTGGTCAAACAGCAACCACAATTTTTGTCAGGGAGAGGCACAAGCCTAACCTAAACTAACCTGTGCTCAACCCTTTGGTAGGTTGGCACAGAGCAATCAGGCTAAAATTAGAGGCCATGTGTAAAGTATTTGTGCCACATTTCAATCAGTAGTAAAATGAAAAACACCACACAAAAAGGACCCACACCACATTATGAAAAAAGAGTAAAATAAAACAAGAACAAAATAACAAAAATCCAATCAGTAGAACCTGAGTTATTCATTTTGAAAGATTTTAGAGAAACTAGCACCAATAAACAGAAAGTGCCAATTAGGTATTTTTGATTGCGCTGCCCGGGTCAAAGCCGCACATTCAGGCCGACTGCGATGGAGTGCATGTTGGGTACAGTCACCAGGTTTGGCCTACCAAAGTTTACCTTCTCAAATTCATTACAAGAGTCCTCTTCGGGATGGAGGGGGCCGCAAGGAGCAGGGAGAGTATTGAGGGAGGTTCACAGCATAGCACAACATCACAGACGATGTTGCCTGAGCTTCACTTTGGCGCTCCCTTGGTAGTGGTTGTAGCATGAAGACGCTGCTGCTGCAGCTTTGCGTGGAATCTCAGTGCGAGAGGTGAGGTCTCAATGACAATGGGCCCATTTGCGGTTGTGAATAGCCCAAAAGCTTGAATACAGCTCTCCTGACCAAAATCAAAGGTCCATGACCTGAGGGCACCCCTCGAGGGTCAGAAAATCACTGCAGCCAGGCCAGGAGACTGGTGCAGGATGTTAGAGAGCCTTTTATGTCCCTACGGCTCGGATCAGGAGGGCAGCAAACAAGCCCTTGGAGTCACTCTGGGGTCCGGGTTCAATGGTGAAGTTTCAGGTTCAGTTCTCACCCAGGCAAGAGGGCAGCAGATAGCAGTTCAGCACAGCAGGACAGCAGCTCCTTCTAAGCAACAGTTCAGAAGAGTGGCAGTCCTTTCAAGCAGCAAGCATTCCTTTTTCCTGGTAGAGTGTCCACAGGTCCAGAAGTGTACTGAAGAGTTGGTGTCTGAGGTCCAGTATTTATACCCAGTTGTGCCATTGAAATGAGTAAAAGCTTATCGTGGCAAGGCTTTTAATTGCACAGGTGCCCTACCTTCTTGGCCCTGGCTTCAGGCTAACCATAGGGGTATGCAGCCCTTTGTGTGGAGACAGGACACAGAATCTTCATGTGTAAGTGGGACTGGGCCCCGCTCCTTCCTCCCATCCTGCCAGTGATGGCCCATTCAGACTTGCTGAAGCTCCCAATTGTGTATGGCTGTCTAGAAGGAATATACATAGCTCAAATGTCAACTGCACCCAGTTAAGTGACCCAGAGAAAAGATGCAGACAACAAATGGCTAAGGCAAGAAAATGCCAACTTTCCAAAAGTGGCATTTCCAAAATCGTAATGCAAAATCTGACTTCACCATAAGGTAGGAATTTTCATTACAATTCCAGAGACACCAAACATGAAGAGGTTACCTGTTCCCAGCTGGAGATTATACTTATAGAATATAATATGGGAACTCCATTATTATCCTATGTTAGGCCTTGCAGTAAAGAAAAATGAACATAGGGTTTTTCACTGACAGGATATGAAAAACTTAAAAGAACATGTCCTATTTTTTAAATACATTTCACCCTGCCCCATGGGCTGTCCAGGGCCTACCCTAGGTGTGATTTTTATGTATACAAAAGAAGGTTTGGTCCTGACAAAAGGTTTACTTTAGCCGGTTGAAATGGCAGCCTAAAACTGCACACATACAGGGTGCAAATGCAGGCCTGAGACATGTTTAACATGCTACCTTGATGAAATATGAAATATTAGAATACCACATCCATCTTGTATTTTGCCTCCATTTTTGTATTGCCATTACCCAGGCCTGACTTCGAGGTATGCGCTCGGCGCTCCCTGTCCCTGAACGAATACAACGCCTGCTAAAAAGAAAACTACTCCCTGTTAGCTTTGCACTACAGAGTCAACCTAGTACACAAAGACGATTGTGCGAGATCCCAGCCCCGCAATGTGGCTCATGTTTATAGTTAGGCTCATCTGTCCTTGTGGCGAGTGGTATAAGTCATCAAATGTATTGATGATTAACTATGTTGCAAAAGATGTTGCAAGAGTGAAAAACAAGAGCATGCGATGATCATGCAGTACTCGGGCAAACAAGAAAGTCACTGCTGATTGGTTAAGGTTTTTGTGTGTCTACCACTATAAAAGAATGTACGCTGCGGATTGAAGCAGCGGTCTCCCGAGAACTTACTGTGTTGTACTTCTGGGACTACTGTTCATGGCTGCAGTCAAATAAATGTTTACTCTTTCTCACGAAGAGAGTGTTCCGTGTCTCTGTATACCTGGACAGGTGAACTCAAAGATTTCAGGCGTCCCCTGCGTCGCCGGATCGTAATTAAGGTCCGGTTCTTCAATCTAAGTTGGTGGCATAATCAGTACTGCAGGCCCACTAGTAGCATTTAATTTACAGGCCCAGGGCACATGTAGTGTCACTTTATTAGGTACTTACAAGTCAAATAAATATGCCAATTGGTTATAAGCCAATCTTACATTGTTTAAGGAGAGAGCATAAGCACTTTAGCACTGGTTAACAGTTATAAAGTGTGCAGAGTCCTAAGGGCAAGAAAAATGAATTCAGCAAAAAGGGAGGAGTGAAGGCAAAAAACTCTGGAGATGACCCTGCAGAATGGGCCAATTCCAACAGATATCGATCCAGTTAAGGAATCTCTATGCGGTTTTGAGATACCAAGAGGTACTGCGACTTTTCACAACTAAATTTGGTTGTCATTTATGTTACCTGCCCCTGGTTGCAACTGGTACATTTTACAGTAGATTGTGGGTACCATGGTATTACAGGTGTGATGGTGACAAGTTTAAGTCTCACCCAGGTTAAGAAAAATATGAACAACACAATTCTGCAGAGATACTATAGAGTGGTTGCTAAATAAAATTAAGGAAGAACTTAGGATGCATTTTAGTGAATGTTCATGTGTGCGGGTCAGGTTAATTGAAAACAGCTTTTCTGTTGCTAAGTTGAAGGGCATTCAAGAAAGATTTATCTTGCCTGCGGAGAAAGTGAGGAGCCAAATCAGAGTATTGAAGGATAATAGAAGCTCATAATATATCAGGACATGGATGTAAGCAGAGATAGGAATCACTCTGGCCAAGAGAGAAGGCAGTGGAAATAGCCACAGGTGTGAATCTGGTTTGGAGAATACAGCGGGCGTCTCAGTGAGTCTGAGTCCAAGGATCGTCAAGGTTCCAGACGCACTGGATGCAAGAGGCGGAAACCGGGAGAGCACATAGCAATTTTTAAAACTTGTAAACTATCACTTATTTCTCTTGTGCTAGCTTTTAAACTCACAAACTTACCACGCTGCAGGGAAATAGAGCATCTCAGTCAGTACAGGTAGCGGATCCTAACGCTGCCGGCTGGCCCCTAATTGAATCATTCCTCAGACGCTCTCAGTGCGAGGACTCAGGCCACGCCCCTTTTTAGGCCACGCCCCCCTGCGACGACTACATAACGCTGATTACAAGCGCCAGGTAGCCCATTGACCACACTCCTGAGGCGGAAGCCGGGAGAGCACATAGCAATTTTTAAAACTTGTAAACTGTCACTTATTTCTCTTGTGCTAGCTTTTAAACTCACAAACTTACCACGCTGCAGGGAAATCGAGCATCTCAGTCAGTACAGGTAGCGGATTCTAGCGCTGCCGGCTGGCCCCTAATTGAATCATTCCTCAGACGCTCTCAGCGCGAGGACTCAGGCCACGCCCCTTTTTAGGCCACGCCCCCCTGCGACGACTACATAACGCTGAATACAAGCGCCAGGTAGCCCATTGACCACACTCCTGAGGCGGAAGCCGGGAGAGCACATAGCAATTTTTAAAACTTGTAAACTGTCACTTATTTCTCTTGTGCTAGCTTTTAAACTCACAAACTAACCACGCTGCAGGGAAATCGAGCATCTCAGTCAGTACAGGTAGCGGATCCTAACGCTGCCGGCTGGCCCCTAATTGAATCATTCCTCAGACGCTCTCAGCGCGAGGCCACGTCCCTTTTTAGGCCACGCCCCTCTGCGACGACTACATAACGCTGATTACAAGCGCCAGGTAGCCCATTGACCACACTCCTGAGGCGGAAGCCGGGAGAGCACATAGCAATTTTTAAAACTTGTAAACTGTCACTTATTTCTCTTGTGCTAGCTTTTAAACTCACAAACTTACCACGCTGCAGGGAAATCGAGCATCTCAGTCAGTACAGGTAGCGGATCCTAACGCTGCCGGCTGGCCCCTAATTGAATCATTCCTCAGACGCTCTCAGCGCGAGGACTCAGGCCACGCCCCTTTTTAGGCCACGCCCCCCTGCGACGACTACATAACGCTGATTACAAGCGCCAGGTAGCCCATTGACCACACTCCTGAGGCGGAAGCCGGGAGAGCACATAGCAATTTTTAAAACTTGTAAACTGTCACTTATTTCTCTTGTGCTAGCTTTTAAACTCACAAACTTACCACGCTGCAGGGAAATCGAGCATCTCAGTCAGTACAGGTAGCGGATCCTAACGCTGCCGGCTGGCCCCTAATTGAATCATTCCTCAGACGCTCTCAGCGCGAGGACTCAGGCCACGCCCCTTTTTAGGCCACGCCCCCCTGCGACGACTACATAACGCTGATTACAAGCGCCAGGTAGCCCATTGACCACACTCCTGAGGCGGAAGCCGGGAGAGCACATAGCAATTTTTAAAACTTGTAAACTGTCACTTATTTCTCTTGTGCTAGCTTTTAAACTCACAAACTTACCACGCTGCAGGGAAATCGAGCATCTCAGTCAGTACAGGTAGCGGATCCTAACGCTGCCGGCTGGCCCCTAATTGAATCATTCCTCAGACGCTCTCAGCGCGAGGACTCAGGCCACGCCCCTTTTTAGGCCACGCCCCCCTGCGACGACTACATAACGCTGATTACAAGCGCCAGGTAGCCCATTGACCACACTCCTGAGGCGGAAGCCGGGAGAGCACATAGCAATTTTTAAAACTTGTAAACTGTCACTTATTTCTCTTGGGCTAGCTTTTAAACTCACAAACTTACCACGCTGCAGGGAAATCGAGCATCTCAGTCAGTACAGGTAGCGGATTCTAGCGCTGCCGGCTGGCCCCTAATTGAATCATTCCTCAGACGCTCTCAGTGCGAGGACCCAGGCCACGCCCCTTTTTAGGCCACGCCCCCCTGCAACGACTACATAACGCTGATTACAAGCGCCAGGTAGCCCATTGACCACACTCCTGAGGCGAAAGCCGGGAGAGCACATAGCAATTTTTAAAACTTGTAAACTGTCCCTTATTTCTCTTGTGCTAGCTTTTAAACTCACAAACTTACCACGCTGCAGGGAAATCGAGCATCTCAGTCAGTACAGGTAGCGGATCCTAACGCTGCCGGCTGGCCCCTAATTGAATCATTCCTCAGACGCTCTCAGCGCGAGGACTCAGGCCACGCCCCTTTTTAGGCCACGCCCCCCTGACCTCACCCTCAGCAACCACTTATTTAATGTGCCTCAGCCGGAAGCGCAGCGGACGAGCGCAGCGGGAGCGCCTAAGGCAAGCCTGTCTGCACCCGTCCGCGCCAGACCGAGCCCCGAGGCCATAACCCCGGCCGCATCTACCCACCCCCTCATCAAAAACTCCCAAGAATCTCTGCATCAACTCAGAGACCTTTCACATACCAGGTGTAACGGCACCATTACCCCGGAGGATGTACACTCAAGATGTCCTAACTGCTCCTATAGGTTTACGCCTCTCCCCCCCCCAGAACCTTCCTGCCTCGGGATGGCCCTGCTTAACTGCAGATCCCGTCCGAAGCATCAGACAGAAATGAACTTACTTCTGACAGACTCCGCCATTGACGTCCTTTTCTTAACAGAAACCTGGCTCTCAACAGGTTCTGAACCAGACATTATCCAATCGCTACCACCTGGGTACCACATAAAATCCCACAACAGACCCACGGGCACGGGTGGGGGTCTAGCGATCATATATCGCGACTACCTGTCATGTCAGTTTAAAGACAGCTCCATCTTACATTGCGAAAATGTCCTTTTCTCCATACATCAGCCGCCGTCTACTACGCTATCCGGGATACTAATCTACCGCCCCCCGGGACAGGTAGGATGCTTCATGAACTCCCTAATGGACGCCATCTCCTCCCTTGCCTGCGTATCCTCGAACTTCACAATCCTTGGAGATTTAAATCTCCATTTCGATGACCACGCTAATAAACTTGCTTCGGATCTTAAAGCTGATCTAGGCTCCGTAAATCTACAACTTCGAAACAATGTACCTACTCATATGAAAGGACATCTGCTAGACCCCATCTTCTCCAACCTCACCAGATTATCTGTACAACCCTCTTTGCCCCTCCCCTGGTCAGACCACTTTTTGGTTCCTTTTAAACTTAAACTTCCAGGGAAGAAGTTGGAAATACCCCTTCCCCAGCTTACTTCACGCCCATGAAAAAATTTGGACACCAACTCCTGGGAACTAACACTTTCTTCTACCATACTGGTACTAGACCCAGACCCTTCTAAAGCTGATGTCCAATTGCATGAATGGATCAACGATTCCCTTAATTCAGTCCTGCCACTCAAATCTCTTCCAACTATCAGGAAATCTTCCAAACTCCCGTGGTTCACTCAGGAATTAAGCGATCTAAGAAAAAAGGCAAAAGGCCAGAGCGCCAATGGAGAAAAAACTGGACTACGGAAGACAAAAGTGAATACAGAGCCCATATTAGACTCTATAAAAATTCTATAAAAACAGCGCAGGCCACCTCAGCGGCCAATTCCGCAAAAGAGACCTACCGCATTGTACATCTCCTCACCAAAATTCAGGACCCACCGCCGACTCCGGACCTGGAGGGCGTAAGATGTAACCAGATGGCCGAGTTTTTCTCGGCTAAAATCGATAAAATTCTGACTTCCCTACCGGCCCCCTCCCCCACCCAAGCATGTTCTAGCCCCTCCCCTCTCTGAGATGCACCATGCCTACGCACCTTCCCCCAAATCACCACTGAGATGTTTCTAGCCATCTTACATACGGTAAAAAGTGGTGCCCCGTCAGACCCAGCCCCGATCAGTAAACTCAAACTGGTTGCCTCTACGGTAGCCCCCCTCTTACCAACCTGGTTAATGCCTCTTTTAAAACAGGCACGGTCCCAGCTAACTGGAAGAAGGCTACAGTCAAGGCTCTTCTAAAAAACCACAGCTAGACCCCATGGAGCCATCTAATTTTAGACCCATCTCACTGCTGCCGGCTATCAGCAAAATTGCAGAGCGCGTAGCCAACCAGCAACTCTCCAGATTTCTGGAAATCAACCATCTGCTCCGCCACTCTCAGACAGGTGTTAGACCGGGACAGGGGACTGACACCGCACTATTAGCCGTGGTCGAAGAAACTAGGAGCATTATGGACGCAGGGGGATCAGTGGCAGTGATCCTCCTCGACCTAAGTGCCGCCTTCGACACGGTGGACCATGCAACCCTTGTCCACTGGCTTGGTCTGATAGGAGTGGCGGACTCCGCCCTAGCCTGGATTAAATCCTTCCTTGAAGATAGATCCTTCCAAGTGTCAGATGGGTACACCACTTCCAATGCCCAGCCACTCAAGTCTGGGGTTCCGCAAGGATCTTCCCTGAGCCCCACACTTTTTAATGTTTACATGGCCCCTCTCGAGGATGTTGTCACACCTTTTGGCATCAAAACAATAATGTACGCCGATGATACCCAGCTGGTCGTTTCCCTCAACCAATCAGACAATTCCCTCCCCAATCTATCCAGTTGTCTAGAGAAGGTGTACCAGTGGATGTGTGACTCCCGGTTAAAACTAAACGGAGATAAATCGGAAATACTCCTCCTGGGAAATCCAAACAAAATTCCCACATCCCTTCCCTGGCCACCATGTATGGGGACCCCACCAACCCCCAAATCCGAAGTAAAAAGTCTGGGTATCTGGCTAGACCAGGATCTCAGCTTCAAGACACAAGCCAGGAAAACTGCAGGAACTTGTTTCGGCCTCATCAAGATGTCACGAAAGATCCTCCATCTGATCCCCTACCAATCCAGAAAACTCCTGATGCAGGGGCTGGTGAACTCCAGATTAGATTACGGCAACGTGTTGTATCTGGGGGCTCCAGCCTCTGTAGTCCACAGACTGCAATGCGCACAGAATGTGGCTGCAAGAATCCTGACTGGAACCAAAGCGAGGTGCTCGGCCAAACCAGCCCTCAGAAACCTGCACTGGTTGCCAGTGAAAGAACGGGTCACGTTCAAAACCCTGTGTATTGCCCACAGAATAATGCACGACGAAGGCCCCCCCATTCTTAGACCACTACTGAAACCGCACCAGTCCAGTAGACAACTAAGATTCAACTCCCTATCTCTCGCGAGCGTCCCAAGGATTAGGAAGGCTAGAACTGGCGGTCGCCTGTTCTCTTACAACGCCCCCAGATTGTGGAACTCCCTCCCACTTTCCCTGAGGCGAGAACACAATCACCTTAGTTTTCGGAAACAACCAAAAACCTGGCTCTTCCCTTGATCACCTCTCCCCTGCTCCCCCCCCCCCCTTGCTGGATCTATGGTCACTGGCGCTGGGATGCCCTAGGGTAGCTATGCGCTCTATAAATCCCAAATCAAAAATCAAATCATCAAATCAACCTTGACTCTGATTTGGCCCCTAGCATTCTCTGATTGAGGTCAGCCACACTCTCAGCAGTTTCCTGAGCTCTAGGAGGCTGTTTTGTTCTGGTATCTACGAACTTGTGCCTGTCCAGTCTTCCCAGGCATTTGTGGTTGGTTAATGCTTAGCGTCCTGAAGAAGGAGTGACCTGCATCCAGGTTCTCTCACCGAAACACGCCCCGGCGCTTGTTCTTGGCAGATAGGCACAACCTTCACACAATAATTAATATTCTATGTTTCCGTTTTTTCTGTATCAATTAATTTGCACTATGTGTGGGACTTTTCCCTCTGAGGGCATTTTTGCCGGTCTGTATGTTGCTTCGTTTTTCACCTTAATGAGTGATTGATTGAGTACGGTTTCGAATAGAGTGCATGGCAGATCTGGTTGCACGGTACATTTGATCTTCTCTTGCTTACGCCTGGGTACTAAGAGTGTGTGTGATAATTCTTCTATTATGTATCACTATATTTATTGTAATATTTTATTCATGTAATTTTGATATTGCTGCATCCCATTGATTTGTATAATAAAACCGGAGTATATATCCTACAATCATTGTTCTATGGTATACCCAGGAACTTTCTCCTTTTTGCAAATTGTGTTGTGATAAATTGGATTGGGTGGTTTATTTTTCCCTCTTTTGATCATTGACGTCAAGCTGATTGATTGGATTATTTCCAGGAAGTGGGGTTGTCTTTGATTGATAAGTGCTGGAGGAAACAGAGTGAAAGTGACAGCACTGCAGCCTGTACTAACAACCCCCTTGTCTGAGACCCTTCTCTGTTCAGGTGTGGAGAAATTAAAACCTTTTGGAGGCTCCTTAGTTTACTGCAATCTGGGTTCTGAAATTAATTCTAGTGCTGATATTGCAGAGGTAATGGTAGAGTCCATGGGAGCACCATCTGGAATAGGCTCAGGAGGATATGTCACTTAATTATGACATTGGGCACCCCACCAGCCTGTTGCCCACCTCTCAGGTCAGGATAGGGATAAGGGCAATGAATACATTGTTACTCCTGTGACAGTAAAATCTAATATGTTGATAGATGTAGTAAGAGACAAGGATTCAAATTTATATTGCAGGAGTCAACACCTCCCCAGAGTGTAAACAACCCTGTGTTGCGAATTCTTTATATTATTAGGCAGAGAACGACAAGACGAAGTCAGTTCTGATAATAGCAGGAGTATAGCAAGCTCATTCACTGGTCTAACTGACTTACCTGGCCCATGCATTTTCCAGAGTGCAGCCTCCCTTGTAGCATCCTTCAGAACACCCGGAGAAGGTGGGTGCTGGAATCAAGGAATTCACAATAGGGTCATTTCTAAATACAAGTTTCTAAATGTGAGGCCAATGTAAAATCTATCAGCCTGACACACAATTGCACATGCTTCTGGAGTCCCCTGAAGTGTGATTGTAGTTGCCATGGAGAAAACGTTTAACAGGATCAACGATGTTTAATTATTGATGATGTTTAGGATTTGGTTTTTCCCTATATTCTTTGTGAATGCTTTGGCATCCATATATCGTGCTTCTACTGCCAAGAGATGCATTACATCCACACTTCTAGACCCTGTTATGTGTATGTGGCTGGTAGCACCATAATCACATCTATCCTTTGCTGGGTGTATGGAGGCTAAGTCAGATCTCAAATATACATCCTTTTGAGTTTGATGAGACTAGCCACAGGATAAAGTGGTAGACAGATGTCCCAAAAGAAATTTATGGAAAACCAATATTCACAGTGTAATGATATTCTGAGGGAAGCTAGACCTCTGAAAATGACTGGTATATTTATGTCATTATTAAATAGACACAGGGTTAGCTCTTAGACAGGAGGGTGCATGTTAATGGGAAACAGTTCAGGGCTGCCAAAGAAATTGCAACTGTTGGTCTCCATTCTCCTAGGCCATTACACTCCTAAAATGGAATGCCATCAGACAGGTGGAAAGTCTTGTGGTATCTGACCTAGAAGTGGGGTGGGGCAATGAACATTGCAAAATTAGGTTGCACATAGTTGAAAGATCTTAGGTTCACCAAGGATACATGAATGGAAAGACAGGTTACAACTCATGATTGACACAGAAATTCTAATAAACAAGGGGCTACAATCAGGATGAGCTAACAAGTGGCGAGATTTGAATAATTATCTATAATGCTGTGGTGGGGTGCCTAAGAGGCTCTTTTGCACATCTTCATGAAGGTATGACTGAAGATAACTCACTTTCTAAATCATGTGCAGGTCTTCCAGGTAGGCTGAGCAGCCTCTGTGAAGTGAAAAGTTAGTTACCTTTGGTATTTTGCTTTAGGATTAAAAGCTAAACTAATTCGATAAGCAGTGCTATGTAGAATAACTATGCAGTCCAAAAATAAGACAGAGCTGGCTAGTGGACTCTCTATGAGAAGTAAAAATAATATATTTTGTAGCAAACATAGATGTTACTTTAGTATTTAACTCTCGTTACCTTCTGGGAGGCACTGTTGGGATCTTTCACATATTGCTTCATCAGTAAGCCTAACTACTGCCCTGTTCTTCAGCTGGTTGATACCATGCATATGTGAGGATGAAACTCTCAAGGACTGGACATGAAGTAGGTCTGTCAATTGCCCTTCAACAATGCCAGAGAAAAGGGCGAATCCTCCCAGTACCCTTGTGCCAACCTGCACGAAATATGATATATGAAAAATTATAGCAGTCTTCTTTGGGGGATAAAAACTAGTAAAAAACCTCCTTAGGACATCAAGCACGGGAGAAAAGAATCCCACAAGAAATCAGGGAAAGAATCCACTGCAGTGCATCCTGCCATTTGATGTGGTATCTTTTATTTGCTAAAACAGGACTTCATAGGTAGAGACTTCGCCAAATATTGGCTTGGGAACTTCCATTAACTCATCTAACATGGGGGTTTATCCATTGAAAGTTATTGGGATTTCCCAAGCCAAGATGTGGCAGTGTCTCTTCCTATGAAGTTTCTAATCTAATTTATCTAATTTATCAGGTTTATGCTGCTAATAAACCATACTTTTACAAACTCATTGTGTATGAAAATTATTTGAGTTCAAATTAGATCCGTTTGAATCATTGTTTTCCAAGTAACTAAATACCCAGGTTCACACAGAAGTATTCGCTGCTCTCGCTCTCTCTGACCAGCCTGGTGCTACCCTGCCCAGCCCTCAGTTTTTTTTTAAAGTCCCAAGCCCCTTTCTCGTTAGTAGACCTCTCTCAGGCTAATTCTCAGGCTAAAGCTATCCAGCAAACATCACCCCTCCAGCTCACTCTGAAGGAGGCAACGAGACAGAGGTTCAGCTGCAAAGAAAGCATCAGTTTTAAACACCATCTATTATATGATTGAAAGGGTGAAACATGCTGTAGAAACATGCTGGCACACCACTGATAAGATACCCGCAAACTTCATCACTATCACTCAGGCACATGTTGTGGACACTGGTCTGTCATCTTGGACACAATGCCATCCTTGTCCATGAATGAATCCCCCATTAAACTAAGAATTAAAGAGGTACTCCCATAATTAAATATAAAACTAGACACAGTTTGTAAACTCACTTCCCTTTAGAAAAGGTTGCTTCCGAGGCTTCAATCACATTTCGTAATTTCCTCTCCCTATCTTGACCAGACCTGTGTTTAGAAGTTAAGCTTCTGGTGGACATAATGTTAAGAACTGAAGAGAACTTTAGCAAGCTGCGCATGATTAGGAAGATCTGTCCCTATCTCCCTCAGACGTCCCGCGAAACGATTGTCCATGCTCTCATCACGGCACATCTGGACTACGCCAACAGCTTATATGCTGGTGCCCCCCTCTATCTTATTGACCGATTGCAAATCGTTCAGAATGCGGCAGCTAGGCTTATTGGAAACATCCCTACCCGCAATTCGGTTAGAGCATATCGGAACGACCTACACTGGCTTCCCATCGCCCGACGCATTCAGTTCAAAATCCTGATCCTTGCCTTTCGGGCTATTCATGGAACTGGCCCGGCTTACCTGAGCAAAAGACTCAAATTATCCATATCAGAAAGACACCTGAGATCCAACAGCCTCCGCCTACTGATTGTTCCCAGATTTAGGCTCACCCGGAGTGGCGGCAGAACGTTCGGCGTGATGGCGGCCAAGTACTGGAAAAGCCTTCCTCTGGACCTTAGGTTCACTGAGTCAGAGCAAGTCTTCCGACGCAATTAAAAACCTAGCTGTTCACCAAGCTCTGATCAGGCGAGCCTCTGTAGCTCCAGGTTTGGATGGTTCTGAACCTGGTTAACCCCCTCCTGTGATTAACTTGTACTCCCAGCGCCAGGACGCCCCCGACGGGGGTAGCCATGCGCTTTATAAGCTTCTTAAATAAATAATAAATAATAAATAAATAAATAATAAACAGCAGTATTAAAGAATAGGAAAATGGTGCAGATGCTCTGTAGGAGTCTAGGGAAGTAGTGGTTATGGGAAGAGATAGGAAGGGTAGCAGGGAGAAGTTAGAATCAGGAACTAACTTTTACTAACTGGTATGGCTGAAATGATCTATGCCAATGTGGTGGAGCAAAGTGAGAGGGTAGCTGAAAAGCACTGTGAGAGTGTTTAGATGGGAAATTGTTTTTTTGTGTCAGGGAAAAAAAATGGCGACTTGGGAAGATGAGTAAAATAAAAATGTGAGTTCTGTCACAGAGGCCAAGAGAGGAAACCACTAGTGAGGCGGTGAATTTTGAAGTGTGCCAATAATCTGTGATTCTGTCAGAGAGCAGAGTGCTAGCTTCAGGGAGTGTGGGGCAGTGGAAATTGAGAAATGGAATCAGGGGAAATATGTGTGTGTGCTGGTGATTTGTGGTCTATACTTAGCATTTTATTATGAAGATGTTGTATTCTACTTATTGCATATTCATATGTATGCCTTTACTCACTTCATGCCTTCTAGTTGAATGCCTCTGCACTGTGATGCACCATGGCATGTTGGGTGCTGGTTGAAGATAAGCCACAGATATGATGGGGCTGAGCTGCCTGCTGGCTGCTTCTGGTGCGGCTTATTCCAGGATACTTAACAACTTATAATAAACCTACTTGAAAAACCTCAACCAGTCTGGAGTTCATTACTATAGAAGAGCCCATAATAATCCCTGGAAATTACTCTCCTCGGAATTCCTTCTAATGTGTTTCTGGTTATTTTTGAAGAGAACGCAAATTATACATTTTTGGGAAATAATTTGCAGAAATCGTTACTATGCTGACTCTCCCAAACTTCCTGGGATTCCACTGCGAGACTTAGCCTGCTTGAATAAAGTAAAATCTTCAGTATGAATAACGCTCAGCAGGGATGTTCTCACTAAACATATATTTAAGATGGCACAGTGGCTTCCCTTACTGGGGCCCTCAGAATTAACGGATGCTTCTGTGTCTCACAATGGCTCATTTGACTTAGTCAGTGTGGTTTTAATCGAGGGATCAGTGAGAAAAGCTGATTGATACAAATTAAAGGCATAACCGATTAATGTTTATCATTTATTAAGGACTTGCAGATTAGGAGATGGGGCAAATGAGGTTGTGCATAATTTGTTTGGAGTTGTGTGGTTTGTGTAGGTTCACAAAAGAAGCCAGCGGTGTATTTGTATGCATATGTAAATAGCTTAGAAGCTTGTAGGGTAGTTTTGGCAGATGTTTGGTTTGGTAAAGTGTTGGTGATGGGTGAAGGATATCTGCATTTTTGTTAGTGATTGACCTTTATACATTTTTGTAACGTTTTTTAAAGGAATGGATGCAACATAAATATTTAATTTTAATTTTATTTGTGGGGTAGGTTACATCAAATATATTCTCCACATAAATTTACACAATACATTTAATGCAGTCCATACTAAATATCACGATAAGGACATGTTCAATGTAAACCGAAAACATCCAGTAAAGTAGAATATTCGTTTAATGCATCCATTGTGGATATCTCCATGCAACCCTGAAGTCCAAGTTCGAAACCTAGCCGGTCCACGGCAGCCTTTTATCGTACGGGGGTTAGAAATGAAAACAACTTTGGTGGTTTATAATAATACCTATTACCTGACATTTAGAGACAATTTCGTGTGTTGTGTACAATACATAAGCACAGTAATTACTGATATTACACTGAACACTAACATTAACCCTTAAAAAAGGAGAAAGACAAAAAATGGAGCAGGAAAGCAATTTCAGACTTGTAAAGAAGCAAACATATTGCTTAATTATGCAACACGGATGCTTATTTACAATTCTGCCACTAGTCATTCCCAATTCAATTTTTGGTTTATGTATACCATGTAGCAGTTATGCATATTGGTTGCAAGTAACATATATCTAGAATGTTGCATGTATCAACCAGCTGTTGAACGGAATAGGCACTTCAAAGCTAACATAATGAGAAAAAGCATTGGCAAAGTCAATAGGTCTGGCATTGGCCGTCAGCCTTCAAGCAATTCTTATTTAGTTTTCTCATTGTGTATTAAAAGGTTTATTGTATGGGAATACACCAGACTCTCATCAACATAACAGAAGAAAGAAAGAAAGTGCAAGAAAGACAGAAGACCAAGAATAGAGGAAAGTGATAGAAATAAAGAAAGAAAGAAGGAAAAAGAGAATATAAGAGAGAAGGGATGACAAAAGAAATAAGAAAGAGAGAAGGAAAGAAACATGGAAACAAGGAAAGAAAGACAGAAAGACAAGGAAAGAAAGCAAGAAGAAAAGGAAAGAAAGAATGGAGGAAAAAAGAAAGAGAGAGGAACGAGAAAGAAATTAAATGATAGAAAGGATAAAGGAGAGAAAAAGAGAAGGACAGATGTAGAAATGTAAGAGAAAAGGAAAGAAGGAAGGAATGAGAAAGAAAGACAGAGAGAAGGTAAGAGAAGAAAAGAAAGAGAAGGAGGCAAGGAGAGAGAAAAGTAAAGAAAGAGAGAAGGAAAGGAATCCTAGATGTAAAGAGAGAAGAAAAAACAAAATGGAAATAATGACTGGAAGAAAGGAACAAATAGAAGGAAAGAAAAAGAGAAGGAAAGAGAATTAAAGTAAATTACGACAGAAGGAAAGAGAAATTAAGAAAAAGAGAAAGAAAGAGAGAGAGAGAAGAAAGGACAGAAATAAGGAAATACGGAATTGAAGAAGGAGAGAATGAAAAAAGGTGATGGAAAGAAAGAAAGAGGAACAGAGAAAGGAAGAAACAGGAAGAGAGACAAAGAAAGAAACAAAAGAAAAGAAGGAAAAAAGAAGGTCCAAAAAAGAAAGAAGGAAAGAAAAAAGAAAGAAAGGAAGAAAAAAAAGAAAGAAAGAAAGAAAAGAGCAAAGGAAAGAGAAAAAAAAATGAATGAAGGTAAATATGAAAGAAGGCAATAATGAAAGAAGAGAAGGAAAGAAAATGAATGATGGAAATAAATAAGGAAAAAGAAAGATAGAAGGAAGGAAAGAAGGAAAGAAATAAAGAAGGAAAGAGGGTGTAAAAAAATAGAACATTGTAAGAGCTCTTAGCTAGCATGTTTCAATTTGTGAACAGGACAGTAGGACACATATACATTGTCACTACCCTCCTTCACTCTTATGTTTGTGACAATAAAGAATAACCCTGAAAGTGTAAAGCCCTTACCATCCTTTTTCACAAATGTGAAAGGATGCAGTAGGGCAGCTATTATCCACAGAGTGGGCCTTAGCTGTGTTCCCCATCTGACATTTAGAAAAGGCAGGGGATAAAATGTATTCCCTATGCCCTTTGAAAAGGTGTGGAATGGCAGAATTCCTCTAAACATGGCCAGGAAGTTGAGGGGGTGAAGTAAATAACAGCCCCCACCACTTGGAAAGAAGAAAAAATAGTCATTTAATGTTTCCTCGCTCATATTTAACCAAGGGAGGGGTGGAACAAATGTTATCACCTTGCATGCTTGGGCTAGTTGGGCAAGTTAGACCCTATACCCCCCCAACTGACCAGAAAACTGAAACTCTCCCTAGCACCACACTGGTGCTGATCATAAACAGCTCCTTGAAAAATTGAATTGTTCTAGAGTGCCTTAAAGTAGGGCAAGTCACGCCACTGCTAAAAAAAACAGCCTTGACATAAAGGATTTGAACAAGTTTAGACCCATCTCCAACCTTCCTCTTCTTTCCAAAATCCTAGAAAGATACATACTTCAACAACTAACCCAGCACCTGGACAACATCGACCTCCTTGACTCCCATCAGTCTGACTTTGGAAAAGGATGCAGCACTGAAACCGCGATCCTCAACATCATCAACAATATCCACAAATCACTAGACTCAGATCATTGCTGCCTCCTCATCCTCCTAGACCTATCAGCAGCTTTTGACCCGGTAGACCACAAACTTCTCATTAAGGCTCTCCAAGAAAGAGCCGGACTTGGCGAGGTGGTCCTTGAATGGTTCTCATCCTTCCTACTCAACCGCACCCAAAGAATCAAAATCAAAAACTTTGCATCCGACCTGCATCCAGTCAACAAGGGAGTCCTGCAAGGTTCAGTGCTCTCCCCGCAACTTTTCAACATTTACATTGAACCCCTCACCAAACTACTCAAAAAACCCAAAATTTGCTTCCATCTTTATGCTGACGATACGCAGATCTACCTGGAATCCTCCTCCATCAAGGACACCCAAAGACTCAATGACATACTGAGAGACGTCCATCACGGGCTTTCTAGCAAATACCTTTAACTAAATCCTGATAAAGCCAAAGTTCTCCTCATCTCGAACAAAGACGAGAACCCCCAAATTGCTGAATGGCTAAAAGCTATTGATGTGCTCAACTGGAACCTCACCCTGGCCTACTCTGTCAAATCACTAGGTAGCATGCTAGACCCGAAACTGAACATGACCTCACACATCAAGAACTTAGCTAAGAGCGCCTTCCTTAACCTAAAACTACTGAACAAAATAAAACCTTTCATCCCGCCCAATGATCTCAAACAGGCCACCCAAGCATTGGTGTTGTCAAGACTAGACTATAGGAATGAAGTCCTCTCCGGATTGGCAAAATCACAATTTGCTCCCCTCAAAACAATGCTCAACGCGGCAGCCAGAATGGTCACCGAAATCAAGTAATTTGATCACATTTCTACGGTACTCAGAGGACTTAAAAGGCTCCAAGTGGAAATGTGGGCTAGCTTCAGAACAGCCTGCCTCACACACAAAGCCTTGCACTCAAGCAAACCTGAATATTTGGCGGCCAAGCTCAAAATAGCCAGTCACATCAGGAACCTCAGAAGCTCGAACTCTCTTCTATTCATTCCGCTGAAAACTTGAAAACAAAAAACTGTGGCTCGATCCTTCGTTGGGAGCGCGCCCAAAATCTGGAACTCTATTCCCCCTCACATCAGTACTACTACCTCTTTTGCAAAATTCAAAAGCCAGCTCAAAGTCCTGTTCTTCGACCGCTCTCTAGGGAACCGACAGGAGCAGCCAGAGTGTGGAAACAGTCACCTCTCATAGCTTCGACTCTATGTCCGCAAGCCTCGTAACCAAACTTGCCGCTAATCGACCTACACTATTACTGTATTTTGTGATTCTCTGCATTGTAACTGTTGTAAAGCGCTTCGATACCCTCAGGTCAGGCAAGCAGAAGGGGTCCACAGGGCAATATCTGCCCGGGGATGGGGGCAATGCGGGCCTTCTCTACCTTTAAAAAAAATAAAAGGAAGCTCCGGCCCCTGTTGATTGGGTCCATTGGCTGAAATAGGCCTTGGTAGGGGGTCTGCGCTGGCCCACCATCCTATTTAAAAAAAACAGAAGGCCTGTCCTGGGGGGGCCCTCCACTTTGCCATGGACCACCACCTCCCAGGGTATATATTTAAAAATAATACATGGTGGGGCTCCATTTTTGTTGGAAGCGAGGTGCGTGGCCTCCCTTATAGCGCCGTAGATGGCCCTGTGGACCGCCACTCCCAGGGCCAGCTCCAGCAATGTCCCGGGGTGCCCACCCCTGGGACATTGCAGTTTGCTATGGCGTCCCGCCAAGCCATAGCAAACTCTGTTCCGGTTCATGGAGTTGCATGTTTGCAGATCCCTCTGTCCAAAAGCAATGCTGGCTCGTGCTGTAGGTGGGGAACCAGCAGGGATTTGCGGGGACCTTCAGGCTCCCCGGCGGTCCCCAACAGGGATACCATGCCCCAAGGGAAGGGGTCCACAGGGCAATATCTGCCCGGGGAGGGGGGCCATTTGGGCCTCCTCTACCTTTAAAAAAAATAAAAGGAAGCCCCGGCCCCTGTTGACTGGGTCCATGGGCTGAAATCAGTCTTGGTAGGGAGTCTGCGCTGGCCCACCACCATATTTAAAAAAACCAGAAGACCTGGCCTGGGGGGATGGAGTCCCCGTGGCCAAAATTGGCATGGGGAGGAAGGATAAGCAGCCCCCCTCTCTATTTAAAAACAAATGAAGGCCTGGCCCCAGTGGATGGGGTTTTTAAGGCCGAAAATGGCCGCGCGAAGGTGGCTTCATGGCTCCATCCTTTTTTTTTAATAAGACATACAATGGGCCTGGCCGTGGGGGATGGGGTCCCCAGGGCCCACAATGGTCTAAGGAAGGGGGACCATGCAGCCCCCTCCCCAATAAAGTTAGGAGGAAAAAAGACAGGAAATCATTGAGGCCCGCCTCTTTCTTCACCACTCTGCAAATGCACCTTTTGGCATGCTGCTGGGTGGGGGATGAACTCCCCTTAGCTGCTTAAGGCCCTTAGTGGCCAGCAAGACCTCCTTTTACCTCCAGTAAGCCCCCACACAGTGGAAGTGCTGAGAGGTTGTCCAATTTCACATCCCTTTTCTGTACCACTCTGCAATTGCAACTCTCGGTGCACTGCTGGTGGAGGAAAGAGGTCCCTTTGGCTCCTGAGGGCCTCAGGACTATAGTAGGCAGCAGTACAACAAGAGGCATGTTTGTAGAGTGGTGGAAAAAGGAGGGGAGGCCTCTGATGATTTCTCAGCAGTCCAGCTGTGCGGGTCTTACTTGAATTAACAGATTGCTAGTTGGCCCCCAAGGACCCTTAAGAGCCAATGGCACTTGATCCCCCAACTAGATGTGCACCAGGAGGTGCGGTTGCAGAGTGGAGGAGAAAGGGCAATTGGCCTTCTGCGATGTCTTAGAAATCCCGCTGTGTGGGACTTACTGGAAATAACAGCAGGAGTAGTTGGACCCCAAGGAATCCTTGGGGGCCAACTACCCCTCCTTTTACCTCCAGTAAGTCCCACAAAGTGGGATTGCTAAGAGTTGTTCAGAGGCCACATCCCCTTTCTCTACCAATCTGAAAATGTGGCTGTTGTTGCACTACTGATTCGGGAAAGAAGTCAACTTTACTCCTGAGGGACCTTAGGGCCCAAGAAGCCTTACTAGTCCCTCCTATAAGTCCTACACAGCAGGATTCCTGAGAGCTGTTTGGAGGGCCAGCCCCCTTTCGTTACCACTCTGCAAACATGATTACGAGTTTAAAAAAACATAGAAATTCACTGAAAAAAACAAAGGTTACAGGAATGTAATAGCTAGGAATTAGCATTTGAAAAACCTTAGAACTTTACTGAAAAAAGCAAAGGTTACAGGGACATTGTAGTTAGGAAATAGAATTTAAAAAACCTTAGAAATTCACTGAAAAAACCAAAGGTTACAGGGACATTATAATTAGAGTCAGCTTTCACTCGTACAAAACCAGTGAAATTCAACAGTTATAGTTAGCTGAGCTTACTACACCTCACGCCCCAACAATGCACTGCATATGACCTCACATATTACATCACTCATGACATCACTCATGACATCTCAAATGACATCTCTGATGACAAATCTCTATGTCTCTCTCTATATATATATACATATTTATGTATGTATATATATATATATTCACACACACACACACACACATATATATATATGTACATATATAGTTGTAATTTAAATTATTTTTCTTTTCTTTTTTTGGGTGGTAGACCCATCAAACCTCTCCACTTTTTTATATTGATTATTGGGGACCCCCCCTTTTTTAAATTACCTGTGCACCCCATAACCATAACATCCCTAAACCCTAAAAATACACAAACCATCCTATACTGCTGCCCAACATTAAACCCTAAAAATACCAAGGGCCAGATGTAGGTAAGTATATTTTACTGATTCATAAATACCGAATTTTACCGATTCGGTATTTATGAATCGGTAAAATAGAAGGGGTGAGATTTAGCAAGAATCTGTAATTGAATTACCGATTCTGCAAGTATCGGTATTTACCGAATCGGTAAATACAGATTCGGTAATGCCCATTGATTCCTATGGGCATTGAAGCCCATAGGAATCAATGGACATTACCGAATCGGTATTTACCGATTCGGTAAATACCGAATGTTGCAAGGGTGCAGGGGGTGTCACTTTGACACCCTCTAGCACCCCGATTTCAGGCATGTGTGACATGTGGCACACAGACATGCCCTAAGGGCATGTCTGTCTGTCACATGCCATAGGTGTGCATGCACACATGTGCATGCACACCTGGAATTGGTATTTTACCACCCAATTGGATTGGGTGGTAAAATACCGATTCGTTAAGGCCTGTGGGACTCAGAAGAGTCCCACCTATATCTCAAAATTACCGAATCGGTAAAAATACCGATTCGGTATTTTACCGATTCAGTAAATGTACCGATTCGGTAAATTTACTGAATCAGTAAAATAGGGCCCCTACATGCCAAATACTGAATACCGGTCGGTAACGGCCGAAATCAGCCATTACTGACCGGTATTTTGGCTCCTACATCTGGCCCTAGAAGTGGACAAAAGTGGCTAAGGTTCAATCTCGCGGGATTACATTAAAATTACACAGAATTCCTCAAAATTCTGCAATGTGTGCAGCACATATTATATACCCCTCGGTGGTCCATACGACTACAACAGATATTTTTTACAAGTAAGAATAGAGTGCCAGGAGTTAAGGAGCCCTGTGTGGTCAATGGTCCCATGTATCGCCTGCACACTTGTGTCTACAGCACTGACAGCAGTAATACCCCTTTCCCCCCACCCGGCAGCATGCAAGTGGCAAGAGACATCCTCAGTTACAGGGGTCATGGTTGCTAGTTACAGTTCCACCTCAGAAGCAAGACCTCCTGCACTTAACACTGCCAGTCCTGTCCCTCCAGCGCATCTCCCGCTTAGCAATGAGTAACAGTCCACTCCTGATTTACCAACTCTTCTTCTCCCCATGACCTCTGCCATTTTTACAACCTTTGACCATCAGTTACCAGCCAGCAGCACTGGTCCTCCCTGAATAACAAGAATCTCTAGCCAACGAAATAAGACCAAACTAAGGCCAGCCCACTGTGGTGTAGTTCTTATATTCCCAATAGGCTCTGCGCATTGGAATAATATACTCTATAGATATGATGTAGGACTTATGTCAGTAGGTCTCTATCGAATATACTAAACTTAATTGTGAGTGCCAGCTAGCTTAGAGGTCACTAGAAAGTTTCTCGAATTCACAAGAAGGGATTAGTTTCTGACAACAGCATAAACATGACAACTTGGTTTCCCTAGGCTTGGAATAACGATCTTCAGAGTCGTGGAAACAATAGATAAGTATTTCACCAAGTCAATCGCGCATGCTTCGTTTCTACAGATTTGCAGAGAAATATTGAGACAAGCGTTTTCAATAAAAGGTTTATTGAACAGTCTTCTTTCTCATGCAAGAGAGGTTAACTCCTATAATTGTTAGGCAGAATGAAAAGTATAATGTGTACAGTGAGAATAGTATTATAAAATAATACTGTAATAGCATTGTATGGTTTCTAAACCATATAAAAATACATACATAAGTAGCACAGGCTAAAATACTCAACCGGTGCTTCTAAAATACGCCTACCCCAATGTACCTAACCTAAGTCTAGTACGAGGGAAGAAGTAAGTATGGTCTTAAGCATAGGTTTAGTTTTGCCAAGAATATACCAAAGGCTTCTCTAGGTTCTAATCAGCTCCATACCTTGGAATCAAGTCAAGTCAAGTCAAGTCAAGTCATAAAATTTGTATAGCGCACTACATACCCAGAGGGTTTCAAGGCGCTTAGGGAGGGGAGGAGGATTATTTGTCAAATATCCACGTTTTAAGCTGCTTTCTGAACGCTAAATGATTCTGGGTGAGGCGAAGGTAAGCGGGGAGTGAGTTCCATGTTTTGGCAGCCAGGTATGAGAAGGATCTGCCACCCATGGTGGTCTTGTTGATGCGAGGTACAGTGGCTAAGGCTTGGCTGGAAGAGCGAAGTTGGCGGGTGGGGGTGTAGAAGGACATTCGAGAGTTGAGGCAATCTGGTCCGATGTCGTAGAGTGATTTGTGTGCGTGGGTGAGCAGTCGGAAAGTGATCCTCTTATTGACGGGTAGCCAGTGGAGGTCTTTAAGGTGACCAGAGATGTGTTCGTTGCGTGGGATCAAAGAGGTCTGGTATCTCTGTCTCAGAACTCGATTTCCCAACACCCCGCAAGGGGAGTCAGAAACACTGGAGCTGGATTTCTCAGCAGAGGAGGGCAGCTTTCTGATCAGTGCGTCAGCTGGACAGTCGGCTTCCTTCGGCACTTGCTGAAGCGAGCTGTGTCGGGCAAGTAGGTCATCGAACTGCACCGAACCAACGTGCTTTGCCATAGCAAGTGAAGGTATATTTATAACTTGAAGGTGTTTAGGAATGGCATGTTTGATTGAAAGTCGGGCATATGAGCATCATGAGTGAACCCCTAAGGAATAGATGTTCATTGTAAAACTAACCGAGTTCTCGGAGAAATCAATATTCAAGCAAGGGGAAGTCCCTAACGGCTTAAGCTGGTTTTCGAAGAAATCGTTGTGACGTTTGGTGAATGGATGGAAGTAGCAATGCCTGTATTTGGTTTGCACGGGCTATGCCTAAATAAGGGCTTTATTTCTATGCCTATATAAGGGCAATGTGAATTGTACCTATATAAGGGCATGAATCAGGAAAATCCATTCGGAATCTAAAACGCCATACAACACCCACTCCACTTTCTTATGTATGACTTCTACTAAATACTAAGGGGTCATTACGATGTCAGGCGGATCGCCACCGCCATGGTGGCGGTGGCGATTCGCTCGATATAAATGCCCGCCCACCACCCTTTCCCCCCCGCCACACAACAATGGTGGGATGACCGCAGCGGAGGCAAACACCGCTCGCCACTTTTCCGCCCGGTCGCCTTGCGGCCGGGGCAGAAAAGGGTTCATATGGTGGCAGTGTCTATCAGACACCGCCAGCCATTTTTGGATGGGCGTCTGCAGCCGCCACGGAAAGGCAGGCGGACATCACTCTGGGGTCCCTGTGCCGGCCCCCAGAGTGAAGGAGAGTAGGGGGGTGAACACGGGGGGTACCTGTGGTACCCCCCTTCATTTGCATTTACAAAGCGGAAGGCACCACGCGGTGCCTGCTGCTTTGTAAATGCAAATGCTAAAAATACAGGATGTGCCCGCCACTGTTGCGGGCACATCCTAATTCCCCCCACGGGACCCTCGCCCTTATGGCGGGCGGTCCCTATTACCACGAGGATGGCGGGCGGGCAAAGTCTGCCCGCCATCCTAATGAGGCCCCAAGTTCTAAACACGTATAAATTAATTCAAACTATCTATAGAACAAGTGTTTAAAACCCACCCAAAATATATAAAAATGCATTGGTACTGGTTGTACATGAAAAAGCATTTGTGCTGTACACATTTAAAGCAATGTTTTCATTCTAAGCATATAGTTGACATTTGTAATGCTGTCTAAATGAATCATTAAAATACATTTATGAAAATGGCTCATGAATACAGAAGAGAGAGGTGCCGAAACCATTTCATGTCATAATACATATAACTGTTGGTATGAGGACAAGGTCAAATATTGTCTCTGGAGGTAATTCAAAGACTCTCTAGTTCTCTATGAATAGTTCTAGATTAAGCAGATTACTTTGTGCCAAAAAAGAAAAAATACAAACTTGGAAAAAATAATAATGATAGAAAAAGGAATTCCAAAGTAAGAACTTTGTTTCGAAAAAATTAAGGTCGAATTCAGAGTTTTTCAGAACACTGTGTGCCAAATCAAAAGTCAGTGTTGGTATTTGGACAAAACATCAAATCTTTTAAGTCTGTGAAAAATGTATCTACCATTGTAGGTGAAAGTTGGATTACCTCGTTAAGAAGATCAACTGAACATAGATGTGAAGCATCGCTGTCATCATTGGTTGCATTAGCAATGTTCAAATTGGAAGGTACCTGTGTGCCGGTAGTTTCTCGTACCTCAGCAGTAGCATTTTGCATCTGTGAGATCTCACTGAATGCCGTCATCAGAACTGGTAGCCGCTGTGGACAACACAGTGCATGGGCCATTAGTGGTTCAAGCAAAGTAACAGCATCCATTGGCATGGCTGATGGGAGTGTGAGACAGGTGTCTAACACAGATTCTTCTCCGCATAGCAGGCATCGTAGAACAGTTAAGATGCAATCTTGCCAAATTGGTCTGAATGATGAAAACCATGTGGTATTCAATTCTCTTAGACAAAGTGAGCACATCGTCCAAAATTTGGACGATGCGCTCACAACACTTCATCACCAGTAGAGTTGTCTTCATGGTGAACTGGGTGTCACTTGTGGAATGACTTGCCATATCGCAGCAACCGGAGCAAAAATACTATCCCTGCAGCGAGTCCCAAAATGAGAGGCAATCCGCCAAACACAGAGTGCACGAAGTTTGGAAATATTCCTAGAACTGCTACAAAAGCTTCAAATTGGTTGCAGGGGCGCTCAGCCCCTGCTCTGGCACGAAACTAGACAAAGGGGTAGGGGTGTAACCACCCCAACCCTGGACCCTCCCATAGGTGGGACCCTAGAGTAAGTCCAACCCCTAAACTTAGTATAAGTATAGGAACCCAGTCCTTAGGACTTTAGATCACCCTGGACAAAACTCTGCAACATATATCCTGGAACTTCGACATTCTATTTCGACTAGAAGACGGAAGAACCTCCCTTGGGGTCAAGGAGTGACTCCGCTGTTCAAACAGGCATCAACGAAGCATCTTACTGGTCTGCATTTCCAAGGCTCCCACCGGAACCCGAAGGTTTTGCGACTCAGGACATTGACTTCCAGACATCTCAGAGGCTGATACAAGATCATAGCAAAGCTGAGACCTGCAGCGCTCACGAGAGACGTGGAACAGGAACTCCTGGACACCATGCACATTTGCTAGTGCACCTACTTCCCAAACTTTCCCGAAGTTGTGCATTGGCTACTCGTAGTCCAAGCCCTGAGCACCATCTGCACCGAAGATTGTGGGTCTACACTCCACGTGAAGTACTGAAATTATATATCATAGAGCTATACTTACCAATAGCCCATATACCTTATTTACCAATAATAAGTCAGTCGGCAATGGAGAAGGTTCAATCATTTATTTTGCAAAAGTGCCCTATATAGGGGAGCCTCTCTCTCGTCCTTACCCTCAAAGGTACGCGGAGGAGACAACTGGATCACATTCAAAACAGGAAATCCCATATAAGGCACAATTGATTGATTCAAAACTCAGCTCAAACTATTCCGGGGGTACGTTAGTGAAGGTGCCTCCCTTTCGTTCAGGAGCTCGGGAGTACAGGCACAGCGCCTGCAAGAATGTGCTCATCCTACAAGAAAGACAGATGCAACCTTGGGTTTCTTAAGTTAGAACCAATGGTCCATTCATAGCCCAAACCGACCTCTTAGACTTTTTACACAGTAGCAGGTCACGTGTTTTCCTAACTAGCAAGGGAGAGGCAGAGAAACGAAACCAAGATGGCGTTGTTCGGTCAAGCCTGATTCTTAATGTATACATGGTTCGAGTATATTTACAAGGGGTCTCCCTAAGGTAGCATATTAATATATTGGATACATTAGGTCAACATTATATAATATCGGAGTTATATTCCTTCAGACTGCCCTTTTGGCGTGATGTAGCCAATATATAATATGGCAGATTTTCAAATCTAAAAACACGCCTTCATCTATTTTCATTAGATCAGTTACTTTTTTCTGCACCAGCTGCTTCTCAATTTTTTCCTGGCGCGAAACCGTCAATGAGGAAGTAAGCTTGGCAGCACAATAGGAGCAACATGCTGGCCCACAATGCAGGCATAGGCAACAAGTAAATACAACCCCAATTACTCCAGCGAGGCTCATGAAGATCTTCCATCCCCAAGTGGACAAGAGGTTCCAGAACCACCCTGATAAGGACCATGTACCAGTATCAGCATGAACTTCTGCTGCCAGGCATTGTAATTTCTGAATAGCCAAATTTATAGTTGGAGCAGAATCAAGTATATACATACAACAGGAGCTGCCGATCACGCGGCATGCTCCTCCTCGGTCAGCGAGGGTGACATCAAGCACCATCCTGTTTTGCAGCGAAACGAGCCTCGTAGCTTGAAGCTCTACTGTCAGGCTAGTCAAAATTCCAGCAGTGGTTTGAAATACATTTTCCACTACTCTGGACAAGCGTCTAACATCCCTACTAGTAAAAATAGGACCCCACATAGGAATGAGACCTTTTGCTATATCCGTAAACTGCTGCAAAGCAGTGTCAGTCTGATCGATATTATCTGTATTGGTACTTCTACTAGTTCATAGGAACTCTGAATTTCATTTAGTCAGCTGGTGATTCTTATGATAATTAGAAGGGGCTATATATACTGGAGGGTAAAGGAAAGACAGATAACACTGCCCTGCCCATCCTCGGGGAAGCCAAGTATAAGCATTCTCACTGCATACAAAATACACATTAGGCGGAGTTATCAAGGGCGGGGTGCTATTGGTATGCAAAGTGTAGGTGTAGTTACATCTGCTATTTCCTACCTTAACATGACCTTTCCCTCTAATACAAAATGAAGCAGTACTATTTAAAATAGGACCTGGCATTGCCTTATCATCTGTAACATTACGGTCTTGGAAATACTGAAAATATTGCGTGGAATTAAAATGTTCAAAATTCAACATTTCTTCCTTAAACCAGGTAGCATTCTCATAAGTGGTATACATATTCATACAGGCATCCAGGTCTAAAGATCCCTCTCCTTGGTTTCCCAAAGCATTGAATCCCTGATGCTGTTCTATATATCTCAAAACAGCTTCATAGTCCTTTACAGTATATCTTTTAGGTTCTGCCACATAATGTAAATACATTAGAGACAACAATTGAAACCACAGCTTGCTAAATGTGATAATGGTAAAGAAATGAATAAATCATGGCGATGCATTACAGAGGGCAAAAGGCCGCAAACCCAACAGTGTGTCTTGTTTGTGGTACTATGAGCTTGATGCAGCATTTCAATGAACACATTTTCTAGCATTGGTTTCTCGATGTCTTTACTTATGGGGAGGCAAAGTATAAAATAAATGTTCAGGTGGAACTGCTGTAGTACCTAACACCTTATGCATAGGATATTGACATTCTAAATACACAAACACACTCATTAATAATTTCATGATTACTGCAATATTTTATTACAAAGGCTATCTTCACTCTCATAGCCCAACCAGAAAACAAAGGGATGTTTTCAAGAAAAGGTCGGGGAGCAAGGGGTCGTTAATCTTCAAGGGCGAACCGGGCAAAGGGTTCTCCCCAGGAAATCCGTAACTCAAAAAAGAGGATCAATCAATCAACCCTGGTTTAGCCCAGAACTCCGAAAACTCAAAAAGAGCTGTAAAAAAGAGGAGAATGGAGAAAAGACTTTGATTCAGAGATAATAACTAAATACAGAGCCTCCATTAAAGCCTATAAATCTGCGCTAAAGGCAGCTAAAACAGCTTTTTACGCAGAGAAAATTATTGCATCTCCTAACTCATCGAAAGAAATTTTCAAAATTGTCAAAACTCTTTTCAATCCCCTGACCCCCCTCTTGCCCCAAATGCATCAGGGCCCCGCTGTGAAGAACTTGCATTTTTCTTCCACACTAAAATCCAAAAGATTCTTCTGGGTCTCCCACCAATCCCCATCTCCGAACCACTATCGTCAACTAGACCTCCCTCTCAAGGCACTACTCCTGAACTCTCTTCCTTCACCCCGCTCACTGAGGAATTGTTACCCCCCTCCTCAATGCAATAAAAAGTGGCTCGCCGCTTGATCCTGTTCCAATTAACATCTTGAAATCAGTCCTGCCCATTATCGCCACTCCAGTCATCAATCTGATCAACTCCTCGATCGAAACAGGCACAGTCCCACGGGACTGGAAAATGGCCATGGTCAAACCATTGTTAAAAAAACTAACCTGGACCCTGGAGACCTATCCAACTACCGCCCCATCTCCCTTCTCCCGGGTATCAGTAAACTGGCAGAAAGATTTGTAAACCACCAACTGTCTTCATTTCTGGAAGCCTTTCATCTACTCCATCCTTCTCAAACAGGCTTCCACCCTGGACAAGGGACGGAGACGGCACTTCTTAAGGCGATTGAAGAGTCTAGGAGGATCCTGGACACAGGTGGCAATGTGGCTATTATCCTCCTAGACCTCAGCGCCGCCTTCGATGCGGTAAATCACTGTATCCTTTTAGCCCGTCTAAACAAAATCGGAGTCTCGGGAAAAGCCCTCTCATGGCTTGAATCTTTCCTTCAGGAAAGGTATTTTAAGGTATTTGAAGGGGATTGCCATTCATCGCCGATACCCTTGCAGTGTGGGGTTCCACAGGGCTCCTCCCTTAGCCCCACAATTTTTAATGTGTGTATGTCCCCCTTAGCTGAGATAGTGCCCCCCTACGGAATTGAATTAATCAGCTATGCTGATGACACATAGCTCGTGGTCTCTCTGAACCAGGCAGATTTGTCCCACATGAGTTTGAGTGACTGTCTTGAGGAGGTAGCAAAGTGGATGGGCCAGTCTCAGCTCAAACTTAACAACGAGAAGACCAAACTGATGTTACTGGGCAAGAAGGCATCATTCAATTAGGATTCTGGTTAGATGAGGATCTTTCATTTAAAGTACAAGCCAGGAAAACTGCGGCCACTTGTTTCGGCCTGTTAAGATCCATACGCAAAATCCTGCCTCAACTGCCTGATAGAGCCAAAAAGATCCTAGTTCAAGCCTTGATTTTATCTAGGCTTGACTATTGTAACGCGCTCTATCTGGGAGCCCCGGCCTCCGTGATCTGCAAACTCCAGGTAGTCCAAAATTCAGCAGCTAGACTGCTGACGAGCTCAACCACCGCTGCTCAGCCAAACCAGCGCTAAGATCACTCCATTGGCTACCGATAAAAGAACGGATACACTTTAAGGCCCTTTATATTGCCCATAGAAATCTCCAAGGCAAAGGCCCCCTGATCCTTACTAACCTGATTAAACCATACAAAATGCCCAGGAACCTGCGTTCCAATGATCTCAATCTGGCAGAAGTCAACAGAATCAATAAGGCTTGCTCTGGTGGTCGCCTTTTCTCTTATAATACCTCAAAGTTATGGAACTCCCTGCCCCTCTCCCTTCGTCAGGAACCCAATCTCCTCACATTTCGCAAGAAAATAAAAACATGGCTTTTTCCCGGAAACTAACTAAATAATTAGATCCCATCTTTCATTCTCAGACCTCCTGTCGCCGCGGCTTCAAGCGCTGGGATGCTTCCGGGTAGCCATGCGCTATAAAACAACTACTTTCATTTCATTTTATTTCATCCTAAGTAAAAGTCCAAACTAAACTTGGGGAAAAGGTGCAAGCCAACTGTCAGAGGGTTTCTTCTTCCTGTGTCCGTCTAGAGCCTCACAGGCAGGCTCCTATCGTTCATCAAAAAGAACAATTTTCAATGTTTGACTTCACCGTTGCAACTTAGGCCCTTAACATAGTCTTTCTTTCTGAACAGAGCAAATGTAACAGTTCCAGGCTCTCAACGGCTTCAGTCCAGTGTCTCGCTCAGTACCCCAGTAAAGAGCTAACAACTGAAGTCTTCCTCTATCTCTTATAATCCGAAACTGGGGTACTGCATTGTTTTCCGGGCCGTAAGTTGTATCGAAGATGGCAAGGTTGTTCCTGGTTTTGAAACAACACAGCAGCAGGGACATTCGGTGCAACAAAGCCCTCAGAAGCCTCCGAGGAATCAGCCTGGTCCAAAGATTCAGAAACCGTGGCCGATTTATTTCCTTGTAGTGCCAACAATCCTTCCTCTTGCCCGACTTCAAGGGCATCTGAGAAAGGCACAAAACTCAACCTCCACTCTACTTCTTGCGTTTGAACTCTGTCTTCTGCTGATCAAACGGGAGCGGAAGGGGCAATTTTTTCACGTGTTTCTTCCAGGCTACTTTCAGTGCTGTCCGTATTGCCAAGAGAATCTGATAGGGACGGATCCACCTCGGTTCCAAACTCGATTTCCGCTGGTAATTTCGTACTAGGACCCACTGTCCTGGCTCCAAATGGTGTCCGGGACCCTTCGTCAGCGGCTGCAGTATAGCTGACACCTGTTGATGAATGGAACGTAAATCTTTAGTTAGAACGTACATATAATCTGTCATCATAGGGTAATCAATATCACGGAAGGACCTAGGTCACGGGACTCCCCACACCTTAGCTGGTCGACCAAAGACGACTTCAGAAGGTAACAGCCCTACTCGTTAATGGGGGGTTACTCTTAATGACATTAACGCTAGGGGCAAAGCGTCAGGCCAGCTCAGACATGTACTTTCTTGGATTTTTGCCATTTTTAGGTCTTGTGACCTATCAATGCGCATGCGCATTGATAGAGAAGCGAGACTATAGGGCTTTAAACAAACTTTAACTAACTGGCGATTTGGTGCTGTGCCCGTGCGCTTTTAGGTCAATGCGCAAGCGCATTGACCTAAAATGCGCGTGCACAGCATCAAATCGCCAGCCATCTGTTGCCCAGCTTGGTGCCGCTCCACCCCCTGCCAGATCAAAGGCTTTCACGGCCGGCCGGCCGTGCTTTCAGTTTCACGGCCGGCCGGCCGTGTAAAGTGCACTTTTTATTTACGATGCCCACCATACAGCCTTCTTGAGCTGTTCTTTTGATTTATGAATGTGGTTACTTTGATTTCAATTTTTAGTCACTGAGCGTGCGCTGCAATGGATTTCTTTAGCTTAAAAGAATTGTTAAGTAAGTTATTGGTCTTTGTCAGTAATGCTCCGTTTCTTTTTGCACAATATATGCAGTTTGCAGAAGCACTATTTTTTGGGCAATGTGTTTTCTTTTTCACCAGTTTTCTTATTTGTCTTTTCATGGTCTTTATTTAGTTGTGTTGGTGACTTTTTATTAATCGGCTGTAGAATGTGCTGTATTCACACAGCTAAGTGTAAAGTCGTATTTATTTCTAAATGATCATGGCTGGTTAAGATGCGAGTCAGCGCAAAATAAATCGTTAGTTTATATTGTATAATCCGCACTTGATGCATGTGGGTTCAATGTAATCCAACACCACCACCACCACCATATCCACCACCACATCCACCACCACATCCACCACCATCACATCCACCAACACATCCACATCCACACCCACCACCACATCCACCACATCCACCACCACATCCACCACCACATCCACCACCACTTCCACCACCACCGCATCCTCCACCACCACCGCATCCACCACTGCATCCACCACCACCACATCCACCACCACCACCGCATCCACCAACACCACATTCACCTCCACCACCGCATCCACCACCACCACATACACCACCACATACACCACCACATACACCACCACATACACCACCACATCCACATCCACACCCACCACCACATCCACATCCACACCCACCACCACATCCACCACATCCACCACCACATCCACCACCACCGCATCCACCACCACCACCACCGCATCCACCACCACCGCATCCACCACTGCATCCATCACCACCACATCCACCACCGCATCCACCAACATCACATTCACCTCCACCACTGCATCCACCACCACCACATACACCACCACATCCACCACCACTTTCACCACACCCACCACCACCACATCCATCACACCCACCACCACTACATCCACCACCCCATCCACCACCACCACCACCCCATCCAACACCACCACTGCATCCACCACCACCAACACCCCATCCACCACCACCACTGCATCCACCACCGCATCCACCACCACCACCACATCCACTGCATCCACCACCGCTACATCCACCACATCCACGACCACCACCACATCTACCACCACTTTCACCACATCCACCACCACCACCACGTCCACCACCACTTCCAACACCACTACATCCACCACCGCATCCACCACCACCACCGCATCCACCACCACCGCATCCACCACCACCACACCCACCACCACATCCACCAACACTTTAACCACACCCACCACCACCACATCCACTACACCCACCACCACTACATCCATCACACCCACCACCACTACATCCACCACCCCATCTACCACCACCACCCCATCCACCACCACTGCATCCACCACCACCACCGCATCCACCACCCCCACATCCACCGCATCCACCACCACATCCACCATCACCACCGCATCCACCACCACATCCACCACCACATCCACCATCACCACCACATCCACCACCACATCCACCACCACATCCACCGCCACATCCACCACCACATCCACCACATCCACATCCACCACCGCATCCACCACCGCATCCACCAACACCACATCCACCACCACCACCACATCCACCACTGCATCCACCACCACCACATACACCACCACATCCACCACCACATCCACCAACACTTTAACCACACCCACCACCACTACATCCACCACAACCACCACCACTACATCCACCACCCCATCCACCACCACCACCACCCCATCCACCACCACCACATCAACCGCATCCACCACCACATCTACCATCACCACCACATCCACCACCAGATCCACATCACATCCACTATCACCTCCACATCCACCATGACATCCACCGCCATATCCACCACCACATCCACCACATCCACATACACCGCATCCACCACCCCATCCACCACCACCACTGCATCCACCACCACCACCGCATCCACCACCACCACATCCACTGCATCCACCACCATCACCCCCACCACATCCACCATCACCTCCACATCCACCATGACATCCACCACCATATCCACCACATCCACATCCACCGTATCCACCACATCCACCACCACCACCACATCCACCACCACATCCACCACCACTTTCACCACATCCACCACCACCACATCTAACACGTCCACCACCACTTCCACCACCACTTCCACCACCACCACATCCACCACCGCATCAACCACATCCACATCCACCACGACCACCGCATCCACCAACACCACATCCACCACCACCACCACCACATCCACCACCACATCCACCACCACCACATCCACCACCACCACATACACCACCACATACACCACCACATACTCCACCACATACACCAGCACATACACCACCACATCCACCACCACATCCACCACCACATCCACCACCATATCCACCAACACTTTAACCACATCCACCACCACCACATCCACCACACCCACCACCACTACATCCACCACCCCATCCACCACCACTGCATCCACCATCACCACTGCAGCCACCATCACCACCACATCCACCACCACATCCACCATCACCTGCACATCCACCATGACATCCACCGCCACATCCACCACCACATCCACATCCACCACCACCGCATCCACCACCACTGCATCCACCACCGCATCCACCACCACCGCATCCACCACCACCGCATCCACCACCACCGCATCCACCACCACAGCATCCACCACCACAGCATACACCACCACCACATCCACCACCACCACATCCAGCGCATCCACCACCACATCCACCATCACCACCACCTCCACATCCATCATGACATCCACCTCCACATCCACCACCACATCTGCATACACTGCATCCACCACCACATCCACCACATCCACCACCACATCCACCACCACACCCACCACCACATCCACCACCACATCCAACACTTCCACCACCACCACATCCACCACCGCATCCACCACCACCACATCCACCTCCACATCCACCACCACATCCACCACCACATCCACCACCACTTCCACCACCACCGCATCCACCACCACCACCACCGCATCCACCACTGCACCCACCACCACCACATCCACCACCGCATCCACCAACACCACATCCACTGCATCCACACCACCACCCCCACCACCACATCCACCACCATATCCACCATCACCTCCACATCCACCATGACATCCACCACCACATCCACCACATCCACATCCACCGCATCCACCACCACCACATCCACCACCACATCCAGCACCACCACCACATCCACCACCACCACATCCACCACCACATCCAACACGTCCACCACCACTTCCACCACATCCACCACAGCATCCCCCACCACCACATCCACCACCACCACCGCATCCACCAACACCACATCCACCACCGCATCGACCACCGCATCCACCACCACCACATACACCACCACACACATCACCACATCCACCACCACATCCACCAACACTTAAACCACACCCACCACCACCACATCCACCACTACATCCACCACCCCATCCACCACCACTGCATCCACTGCATCCACCACCACCACCCCCACCACCACATCCACCACCATATCCACCATCACCTCCACCATGACATCCACCACCACATCCACCACCACATCCACCACATCCACATCCACCACATCCACATCCACCACATCCACATCCACCGCATCCACCACCACCACATCCACCACCACATCCACCACCACCACCACATCCACCACCACCACATCCACCACCACATCCAACACATCCACCACCACTTCCACCACATCCACCACCGCATCCACCACCACCACATCCACCACCACCACTGCATCCACCAACACCACATCCACCACCACATTCACCACCACCACATACACCACCACACACACCACCACATCCACCACCACATCCACCAACACTTAAACCACACCCACCACCACCACACCCACCACCACTACATCCACCACCCCATCCACCACCACTGCATCCACCATCACCACCGCATCCACCACCACCACATCCACCACATCCACCATCACCTGCACATCTACCATGACATCCACCGCCACATCCACCACCACCACCACCACCACATCCACCACCACCACATCCACCGCATCCACCACCACATCCACCATCACCACCACCTCCACATCCACCATGACATCCACCTCCACATCCACCACCACATCCATATACACCGCATCCACCACCACCACATCCACCACCACCACATCCACATCCTCCACATCCACATCCTCCGCATCCACCACCACCACATCCACCACCACATCCAACACTTCCACCACCACCGCATCCACTACCGCATCCACACCCACCAGCACTTTAACCACACCCACCACCACCACATCCACCACACCCACCACTACTACATCCACCACCGCATCCACCACCACCACATCCACCTCCACATCCACCACCACATCCACCACCACATCCACCACCACTTCCACCACCACCGCATCCACCAACACCACATCCACTGCATCCACACCACCACCCCCACCACCACCACCATATCCACCAACACCTCCACATCCACCATGACATCCACCACCACATCCACCACCACATCCACCGCATCCACCACCACCACATCCACCACCACCACCACATCCACCACCACATCCAACACGTCCACCACCACTTCCACCACATCCACCACATCCACCACCACTTCCACCACATCCACCACATCCACCAACACCACATCCACCACTGCCTCCACCACCGCATCCACCACCACCACCACATCCACCACCACCACATCCAACACGTCCACCACAGCATCCCCCCCCACCACATCCACCACCACCACCGCATCCACCAACACCACCGCATCCACCACATACACCACCACACACACCACCCCATCCACCACCACTGCATGTAAATGTAAATGTATTTGAGCTTATATAGCGCACAGCTACCCGCAGTGGGTTTCCCGGTGCTTGCTTAGGGAACCCGTCCTGGTATTCCCCTGTGAGATAACCCCGGCAGGGTATCCACAAGGTGAAAGCCAGGCATCCCACCGCGAGGGGCCGTTGTGGAGATTAAGCAAGCTATTGCCCAGAGTCGCAGAGTGTGAACCCGTGAGTCGAGAAGGCACCGCAGCGAGAATTATCGAGTCCGTGGAATTTTTAGCCCAAGACCCGCCGAGGCGGGGAATTGAACCCTGGTCCAGGGCCGATCTCAGCTTCCGTGTCTGCCGCCTCTAACCCCTGAGCCACACTTCTCCACACTGCATCCACCACCACCACCGCATCCACCACCACCACATCCACCGCCTCCACCACCTCATCCACCATCACCACCACATCCACCACTACATCCACCATCACCACCACATCCACCACCACATCCACCACCACATCCACCACCACTTCCACCATCACCACCACATCCACCACCACATCCAGCATCACCTCCACATCCACCATGACATCCACCGCCACATCCACTGCATCCACCACCACATCCACCACCCCCACCACATCCACCACCACTTTCACCACATCCACCACCACCACATCCACCACCACATCCAACACATCCACCACCACTTCCACCACCACCGCATCCACCACCACCACATCCACCATCACATCCACCACCGCATCCACCACCACCACATCCACCACATCCACCACCACACCCACCACCACCACATCCACCACCACATCCAACACATCCACCACCACTTCCACCACCACCGCATCCACCTCCACATCCACCACCGCATCCACCACCACCACATCCACCAACACCACATCCACCACCACCACCACATCCACCACCACATCCACCACCACCATATCCCCCAGATCCACCACCACCACATCTATATGTGTGTGTGTATGTGTGTGTGTGGCTGTGTGTGTGTAGCTGCAAATGCAATGTTCTTGGATTTTCATCACAATAAAATACACTGAACATAATCTTCACAAAAGTTATTTACAAACGTTTAAGGTATTGCCATTATAAATTACAATAACTTTTATTCAAGTATTAATTATTTACAAAATTAAAAGCCATTGTTATTTGTAATATCAATACATCTAAGTCACGTAAATACAACACACATTGCATTACAAATGCTATAGGTGTCACATTTGCGAAAGTTAAAACTATTGACATTGTAACTGACGAAGCTATTAATTTTGCTATTTTCAAAACCAACACATAAATAAAAAGTGTCATTTACAATACCAATCGCTCAAACTTTCCTAATGCGAGATCTATTGCATTTCCAATGCTTGTTAACTTCAGTGTACCATTGTATTTCTCAACCAGCCCTGCAGACTGCGGATGTCGAGCTGCATGAAATTTCTGTTTTATGTGTAAACCTTTACAAATATATTTGACAAGATCTGCATTAAAGTGTACCCCATTGTCCATCCGAATGACCCGAGGCAAACCGAACCGGGGCAGAGACTCTTTGATTAGGGCTTTTGCAGTGTCCATAGCAGTGTTATCTTTGTTAGGGCATGCTACAACCCATTTTCTAAAAGCACATACCACCACCAGCACATATTTGAGGTTATTCACCCTTTCGAGTTGAATATAGTCCATTTGTATTACTTCAAATGGCAAAGTAGGAGGCGCAAAATTTCCACTAAGGACTGTCTCCCTCCCTCCAGGATTATACTGTAAACAAATCATGCAGTATTTGACCACATGAGCAGCATTTTTTTAAATATTTGGGTTATTCCACACAGGATCTAATAATACACAAATACCTTTTGCACCAATGTGAGTGGGACCATGGGCCATCACAACTACTGCATATACCAGTGCATTAAGCAGTAGCCATTGCTGTTTTTCGGTCAAATCGATCCAACAATTATTCTTATCCAACTTTCCTATTTCCTGTTTCCATTATTTTATTTCATCAGGAGTAACTCCTTTCTGTAATTCCTTAACACTTTCAATCGTATTATCAAACACTGTTGTCTCCGCCACCCATCTTGCTGATACACTAGGGAACAAACTAGACATTTTAGTTTGTGCTGTCTCTTTTCCAACCTGATCGGCAAAGGCATTTCCCTCCCCTGTGGTATCAATAACTTTCTTGTGGGTGCTACACTTGATAATGGCCACCTTCTCTGGTAAGGTTAAGGCATTCAACAATCTTTCAATCAAAGAGCCATGTTGTATCCTTTGACCATGGGAGGTAAGAAATCCTCGTTCTTTCCACAGCCGCCCAAAACTATGGGCTACGCCAAAGGCTTACTGGCTGTCTGTAAAAATATTTACTCTCAAACGTTCACTCCGTTCACATGCTCTTAACAACGCTATTAGTTCAGCTGCTTGCGCTGAGTGATAGGAAACCCGAGCGGTCTCCACTATAGTTCTGAGGGTCGTTATAGCATATGCAGCTGTTGTCGTACCATCTGGTAATTTAAAGCAGGAGCCACCCACATACAACTCCCCTTGGGGTTCAGATAAAGGGGTGTCGGTTAGGTCTACTCGTCCCTTCGTTTCTTCTTCAGTACGAAATATACAATCATGGACATCGTCCTTTTGATCACTCGAAGGGAGGGGTAGTAACGTGGCTGGATTCAGAGTGGCACATCTTTTAATAGTAATGTGGGGTACAAATAAGGTTCATACATAACCGGTCAATCGCGCACTTGTAAGGTGCTGGGTTTTCGTTCAATTCAATAATATAGCCACAGCATGCGGTACCATGACTATGAGGTCAGTATTCAAAACAATCCCCTCGGACTGTCGAATGGCCACGCCATAGCAGCAGTAGCCCTTAGACAGCTAGGAAGGGCTCTGGCAACATTATCCAATACTTCCGAAAAATATGCACAAGGTCTTTGCTTTCTGCCAAAACCCTGTGTTAGCACTGAAAGTGAACAACCGTCCACCTCATCTACGTAGAGTACAAAAGGCTTTCGGTAATCCGGAGTACCCAAGACGGGTGCAGAGCAAAGAGAGAATTCAAAGAATCAAAAGCATCCTGACATTCATCTGTCCAGGGCAAGGGTTCAAAAAACAAAAACAACAAGTGATGGACTGAATGTGGATCAATGTCACACACTCCCCCAGTCAAAAGATCTGGGCCCAAATCCATCGTTTTTTTGCACTCCACACCACCCTGGGTTAGACAATGGCGATATGCAAATCAGCTCTGACCCTGTTGCCCCATGGGAACAGTCCAGTCCGAACTACAAAAGCCATGTCCTTCCCAGAACGGAATCAAGCATCCGAGGACCGGACCGGTTTCGAGGTAACACCTCTCATCAGCCCGGCTAGCTTGACTCCAAGTGGTGTGGAGTGCCTGGGACCCACGTCTGGGCATCCCCAGCGCACTTAGGGCGGCAATTGCAAAAACAACAAGTGATGGACTGAATGTGGATCAATGTCACACACTCCCCCGGTCAAAAGATCTGGGCCCAAATCCATCGTTTTTTTGCACTCCACACCACCCTGGGTTAGACAATGGCGATATGCAAATCAGCTCTGACCCTGTTGCCCCATGGGAACAGTCCAGTCCGAACTACAAAAGCCATGTCCTTCCCAGAACGGAATCAAGCATCCGAGGACCGGACCGGTTTCGAGGTAAAACCTCTCATCAGCCCGGCTAGCTTGACTCCAAGTGGTGTGGAGTGCCTGGGACCCACGTCTGGGCATCCCCAGCGCACTTAGGGCGGCAATTGCAAAAACAACAAGTGATGGACTGAATGTGGATCAATGTCACACACTCCCCCAGTCAAAAGATCTGGGCCCAAATCCATCGTTTTTTTGCACTCCACACCACCCTGGGTTAGACAATGGCGATATGCAAATCAGCTCTGACCCTGTTGCCCCATGGGAACAGTCCAGTCCGAACTACAAAAGCCATGTCCTTCCCAGAACGGAATCAAGCATCCGAGGACCGGACCGGTTTCGAGGTAACACCTCTCATCAGCCCGGCTAGCTTGACTCCAAGTGGTGTGGAGTGCCTGGGACCCACGTCTGGGCATCCCCAGCGCACTTAGGGCGGCAATTGCAAAAACAACAAGTGATGGACTGAATGTGGATCAATGTCACACACTCCCCCAGTCAAAAGATCTGGGCCCAAATCCATCGTTTTTTTGCACTCCACACCACCCTGGGTTAGACAATGGCGATATGCAAATCAGCTCTGACCCTGTTGCCCCATGGGAACAGTCCAGTCCGAACTACAAAAGCCATGTCCTTCCCAGAACGGAATCAAGCATCCGAGGACCGGACCGGTTTCGAGGTAACACCTCTCATCAGCCCGGCTAGCTTGACTCCAAGTGGTGTGGAGTGCCTGGGACCCACGTCTGGGCATCCCCAGCGCACTTAGGGCGGCAATTGCAAAAACAACAAGTGATGGACTGAATGTGGATCAATGTCACACACTCCCCCAGTCAAAAGATCTGGGCCCAAATCCATCGTTTTTTTGCACTCCACACCACCCTGGGTTAGACAATGGCGATATGCAAATCAGCTCTGACCCTGTTGCCCCATGGGAACAGTCCAGTCCGAACTACAAAAGCCATGTCCTTCCCAGAACGGAATCAAGCATCCGAGGACCGGACCGGTTTCGAGGTAACACCTCTCATCAGCCCGGCTAGCTTGACTCCAAGTGGTGTGGAGTGCCTGGGACCCACGTCTGGGCATCCCCAGCGCACTTAGGGCGGCAATTGCAAAAACAACAAGTGATGGACTGAATGTGGATCAATGTCACACACTCCCCCAGTCAAAAGATCTGGGCCCAAATCCATCGTTTTTTTGCACTCCACACCACCCTGGGTTAGACAATGGCGATATGCAAATCAGCTCTGACCCTGTTGCCCCATGGGAACAGTCCAGTCCGAACTACAAAAGCCATGTCCTTCCCAGAACGGAATCAAGCATCCGAGGACCGGACCGGTTTCGAGGTAACACCTCTCATCAGCCCGGCTAGCTTGACTCCAAGTGGTGTGGAGTGCCTGGGACCCACGTCTGGGCATCCCCAGCGCACTTAGGGCGGCAATTGCAAAAACAACAAGTGATGGACTGAATGTGGATCAATGTCACACACTCCCCCAGTCAAAAGATCTGGGCCCAAATCCATCGTTTTTTTGCACTCCACACCACCCTGGGTTAGACAATGGCGATATGCAAATCAGCTCTGACCCTGTTGCCCCATGGGAACAGTCCAGTCCGAACTACAAAAGCCATGTCCTTCCCAGAACGGAATCAAGCATCCGAGGACCGGACCGGTTTCGAGGTAACACCTCTCATCAGCCCGGCTAGCTTGACTCCAAGTGGTGTGGAGTGCCTGGGACCCACGTCTGGGCATCCCCAGCGCACTTAGGGCGGCAATTGCAAAAACAACAAGTGATGGACTGAATGTGGATCAATGTCACACACTCCCCCAGTCAAAAGATCTGGGCCCAAATCCATCGTTTTTTTGCACTCCACACCACCCTGGGTTAGACAATGGCGATATGCAAATCAGCTCTGACCCTGTTGCCCCATGGGAACAGTCCAGTCCGAACTACAAAAGCCATGTCCTTCCCAGAACGGAATCAAGCATCCGAGGACCGGACCGGTTTCGAGGTAACACCTCTCATCAGCCCGGCTAGCTTGACTCCAAGTGGTGTGGAGTGCCTGGGACCCACGTCTGGGCATCCCCAGCGCACTTAGGGCGGCAATTGCAAAAACAACAAGTGATGGACTGAATGTGGATCAATGTCACACACTCCCCCAGTCAAAAGATCTGGGCCCAAATCCATCGTTTTTTTGCACTCCACACCACCCTGGGTTAGACAATGGCGATATGCAAATCAGCTCTGACCCTGTTGCCCCATGGGAACAGTCCAGTCCGAACTACAAAAGCCATGTCCTTCCCAGAACGGAATCAAGCATCCGAGGACCGGACCGGTTTCGAGGTAACACCTCTCATCAGCCCGGCTAGCTTGACTCCAAGTGGTGTTTGTAATTTTCTCCCAGGGCAAGGGTTCATGCACGTCTTTGGTAGTCAAATGGAACAAGGGTTTAGCGAAAAGAGAAAAACTAGGAATCCATTGGTGACAGTAAGAGGTTATGCCAAGAAAAGCACGAACATCACGTTGAGTACGGGGCACAGACATGTTAGAAATAACAGCTATTCGTTCAGGAGTTAGTCTTCTCCCAGCTTTCGACAGTAAATGAGCAAGATAGGTCACTTCCTGTCGCCAATACTGAAATTTGGATAAGGATACTTTATTACCATTAGCCGCTAAATGAGTCAACAATTTGACAGTGGCTTCTCTGCAACCTTCTGCCGTGTCTGACGCCAGCAATATGTCATCCACATACTGGATGAGACCATAACCAGGGGGTAGGACTAATTCATCTAGTACTGCTTTCAATACTTGGCTATAAATATTAGGACTTTCAGTATAGCTTTGAGGAGCACAACAAAATCTGAAGCTGCGGCCAGATAACGAGAATCCAAAAATATGACGGCTGTCAGGGTGGATTGGAATGCTAAAGAAAGCATTTTTCAAATCTATCACTGAGAAATACTGAGCAGCAGGGGGAATCATAGTAAGAATTGCAGTGATGTCTGGAACCACAGGATATTGGGGAACCACTATTTTATTAACCTCCCTTAAATCAATCACAAACCGATATGTATTTTTATAATCAGGGTCACCATTCATTGGGGCCTTTTTCAAAATCGGTAAAATAGGGCTACTACAAACATTAGCAGCCATTTCTTCTACCACTCCTTTCTTAATCAAGTCACTAATTATCTGTAATAAGGCCTGTTTGCCTTCTGGCAAAATTAGATATTGTGGGATACGTGGCACATGTGCATTTGGTTTTAAAGTAATTGATACAGGAGGTATTTTTAATAATCCCACATCCGTGTCCCCCGTCGCCCAGAGGGTCTGGGGGATCTTTGAAAATTCAGGGGGAAGATGCTCATTTTTGGCAAAACATTGAGCCGTGTTTTTAATAGGAGGCTGCAATGTTAAATAAACACTGTCAGGAGAACAATAAATGCAAGCATGCAATTTCTTTAGTATATCCAATCCCAACAGATTCTCGCCACAACTGGAAGTAAGCAAAAATGGAGAATCTACAGTAACTGGGCCGGTAGTAAATGGAAGAGGCTTAGAAATGGGGCTTACTACTGGGATTCCTGAGAAACCCACTGATACATTGTTTTGCCCAGACAGAGCAGCCCCTGGGACAGGCGAATGAGCAACAGAACTATTCTTTGCTCCAGTATCCACCAAAAACTTGTCAGATGTCCCCATCAATTGCCCATTTACATAAGGCCCCTGTTGGTCAACTGGTACTGATATGTGGCCCCTGCTCTGTCCGTGGCTGTCTCATGCGTAACCATTTCCATCAAATCCATCCTCCCGATAATCTTCATTATAATATTGCCTCCCTTGAGGATCATCAAAATAAATCCTTCCGTACTCACCACCATGTCCCGCGCCTCATACTAGTCCGAACAGTACCAGCTCGCCCTCTTCCTCTTCCTCTGTTAAAAGCGCCTCATCCATATAACGATGGACACTGAGCTCACCAGTGTCCCTCCTGCCTACAATTGGAACACTGATTTATCCCTATATCAGGAGCCGGACCCGCTCCCCCTCCTCTTCCACTTGTTGCCCTTCTTGGGAATGAACCTCTTCCTCCCCGTCCAGTATTTTGTCCTCTACTAACCTGTTGTAGCAGCACTCTGGTTTTTAACTCTTTAACCTTTTTATCAGACTTATCCTTGCTCTCATTCTCTCCCGATGTTCAAAATATTGGGCCATGCTAAGAATAACTGAAGGGGTCGAAGTGGTCCATGTGCTTTCAGCAGCCTGTAATCGTGTCATTATTTCAGGCAACAAATTAGTGACAAATCTGTTCACAAATAATCGTATGCCACCCTCAGTGGACAAGCCCTGTCCACTAAAATCAATAAATACCTTCACAAACCGGTTAAAGAAATCAGACACACTTTCATCCTTTTTCTGTTTACAAGCCGTTAATTTATCCCAATCCACTTTCCGTGGGGGAATAAGAGTTTGCATGTATGTTATAATACGTGCTGGTATAGCTAAGATCTCATCTTTAGGTTTATCACCCGGCTTCCGATCTGTATCCCAAACTTTAATCTGATCCCAAGTCCCTCCAAGTTCTGCAGCATGATCTGAATCATGTACCTGTCTCCATATAGCTACTGGGATCAAAAGGCCGAAAAATAGCTCAATATCAGCTAAAGTCATGACGGCCGATTTTGCAGCTTCAGTTAATTCTTTATAATAGGCTGTAGGATTTTTACATAGGTCAGGAAGTTGGGCTTTTAATGTAAGAACCTCACTTCGCTTCCAAGGGGAATAAACCCACTGTTCTTGGAAACGCGCCGCTACACAATTTCTGGCCACTGCTCCACCTCGATTTTGCAGCTTCAGTTAATTCTTTATAATAGGCTGTAGGATTTTTACATAGGTCAGGAAGTTGGGCTTTTAATGTAAGAACCTCACTTCGCTTCCAAGGGGTATAAACCCACTGTTCTTGGAAACGCGCCTCTACACAATTTCTGGCCACTGCTCCACCTCCATCTCTTACTTCGGGAATCTCTGGATGGAAAAGGGGTTGCACTTCTCTCATAGGATGTTGTGCCCCCCAATCTGGACATTTCCAATGCATTCGTTCCCGGTAATGTATCAGGGTCTCGACTTTCTGAAAGACTTCCTCGGCTTGCATTTCGAACTTAAAAGCTCAATCCCTGATATCACATAATATCTGAGGAGCCAGCCCTTCTTCAAAACATTGATCCCATAAAAAAATTCATTGAATTGCCATGTGTTCTAGTGCCAATTGTTGCGTAACTGGTTCAAAATCTTTCATAGAACTCCAACTATCTTCCAAAGTATAAATCTGATTCCGCATCCATTGGGATGCCTGAATCACAATAGCCCGTCTTTCTTCAGACCCTAAGGACGATCGAGTAAACACTCGTCGGCCTTCCAAACCCCCCACGGGGCATCGTGGCGTAACATCTAAAGGGACAGAAGTCATTCCCATAGGGGTGACTGCCGGTCCTGCAGCCGGGAGTGTTAAAACTACTTGGGGCAAGGGAGAAGCAACAATCGACCCAGGTAGCAAAGAAATCAATTCTGAGGTAGGTGGACGATGGGTAGGAGGAGGAAACAGCGGAGCCGGAGGGGGCACGGCTACCCGGGCAGTAGCGACTGAGGGCGCCGCTGTGGAAGATGGAGCTCCAGCTATCCCCGTTCTAGCTACTGGTACTGCAGTATATCAACCTTGAGGGGCATATGGAGGTGGAGGACGGGCTTCTAATAATTCCTCTATATCATCTTCTGTCTCAGTCCGTGTCTTATAACTCTTATCTGTCTGTAATCGAAATTGTCTATCCATTTGTTCAATATTTTTCTCTACCTTTTCCTTTTCATATGCTACTGCTTTTTGGGTAACAGTCTGTCCAGCTTTAATTTTTCCCAATTTTTCTTCTCGTAATCGCCGCCGTTTCGCCTCCTTTCACCATAGGTTCAAGGAGTCGATCATAGTTTGACGGCTCCTTTTCATAAACAATTTGTTTTGCAAATAATTCATTTTTCTTTCATCGAAAGACCCGCTAAAGGTCATTGTAGTTCTGAATTATCTTTAGTATACTTGTTCCATAGTGTATTAAACAGAATGGGAGAAGTGCCATGTTTCACATGCATGTCAAAACTGGGACTGCCTTCCGGAGAGCAGGCTGTCTTTCTTCCAGCCGTCCACTCCGACGACGGCAACATCCAAAACACAATTTACTAAACACAACATGTTTATAAATTCAATAACTCATACCTTTTCAACTAGACTTACTCTCATGGTTGCGTCCGTTCATCACATACCCTTTCGCTCCTAAATCATACAATCCCACTTGCCATTCATACATAAAGTGCATAAATTTCGATAGATAGAGGCAATTCGGTCAAAGTTCCAAAATACAAAATTACATGTCTTCCAAATCGAACAGAGCCCGTCGACTCCTGTTCGGGGAATCGATCACGCCGGATTCCAGACCACACAGATCCACAAAAGAGACAGTCCAAAGACTGCCCTGAGATCATCAGACAGGCGAACCATGAACCCTCTTACAGACCATCCCATAGTCCTGAGCTGGTTGGGCCGGGCGACTGGGCGCGTAGGTTCAGAACCCAAGCTAACCCAGTTGCTCCTAGGGCTTTTCCGAAGAGGATCCGGCCAAGTGAGCACCCCCCGTGCAACATTAAGGCGTCCGATGTTGTCTCAAATAATCACCAAACAAGTCTGTGGGGCATCCGCCCGTGCAGTCACTCCACTGCCACGTCAGACCCCCAGATTCCCTGTGGTTCACTAACCACCAAATTCCAAATACAGTTAACTGTTTTCAAAAGCCACTCCTCTAGAGTGCTTGTTCCAAAGACGTCAAAAGACAAACAATACAATTCACTCACCTGGTGCACTCAGGTCTGATGGCGAGTTCTCCACTGCCGACTCCTTTATAGACCAACACGGTCAGCTGTTCCCGGTTAAGCCCGTAGGACTCCGGCGAAGGGTCATTTAGCCGCTGGGAAGGTCACTAGGCTCGAGAGTGGAATTTCTTTTTCTTACCACAAACTGACTTTAGGACCCCTAAACTGAGAAATAGCCAAACTTTAAGACTTTTGGTATTCACAGAAGGCATTTAGGAGTCCTAAAGTTAGGAGTCCTAACTTTATTACTCCTAAAATGAGAAAAATCCCAACTTTAAGACTTTCGGCATTCACAGAAGGCCTTTAGGAGTCCTAAAGTTAGGACTCCTAACTTCTGTGAATACCGAAATGAGTAAGTGCCTTCTGTTAATACCAAAATGGTAGTCAGTTTAGGATTTTGTCTTAAGTTAGTTCTGTGAATCGGGCCCCTGGTGTGGTTCTCCTTTCATTTGGTCATTTGCAAGATTATAGACTGGTAAAACAAGCTGCTTCACATTCCTTCTAGACTTAGCCTGAAGGCTGCTCTCCACAGCTACCACTAGGATACCTTTCTATATAGGTTGTCTTTAAACCTACCATCAATAAGGGTTGTTTGTACTGGTGCAAGATGCCCACTAGAATAGTGGACAGCATATGTCAGGCCAACTTCTCACACCCACTACAAGCTCTGATCACATGATGCACACCGCCTCTGCTAGAGCGCCCCTTTCCCCAGCGGGTGTGCTCAGTGGCTCTACAATGGGGACCTCCTGCCATTACCTCTCTATGTAAGCTTGGGAGAGCCACAACATGCGCTCAGGAAGCATCATCAAAGCAGCAGCAGAGTCATCCTTTGTCTGTACTATATTATGTTCTTATTTTGGGCAAGGCGTTTGATGTCACTCCTCTGCGTGCCCTCATACACTATCCACCAACAGCCCTGATTGGATTCAGCAGTGCTGCTGATTTTTTTAATCTGCCGCAAAACAGCTGAATTAATTATTCATTCTGTGTTACATGAGTAACGTGGAATTACTAAATTACTTCAATTCCACCAGTAGAATTAAAAATGTCATCCACCCCTGAAAAATACCCTTACCACCTTATTACCCTACCCACCACTCAACCCTAAAAATATCTTTACCACCCTGTTCCACTACCCACCCCTAAACCTCTTACTACCTTGTTTACCCCTAAACCCTAAAAATACCCTTACCAACCTATACCACAACCCACCCCTTAACACCTACCCCTAATGTTGTGAAGGTTGTTTCTCCTATATAGCAGCTACAATCGCCCTTTAACATTCTGGAAATTTTGCCTCAGAAACGAGATTCAATACTCTGGATAAGGCCTAATGAATTAGTTACACAGCTGTCTTTGTAGAGTTTTTTTCCCTTTATTATTTATTTATTTGTATAGCGCAACTAATACCTTGGGGCGTCTAAGCGCTTGGCATCAAAACTTCATGATAATATACAAGAAACTTAAAACCTAGAATTAGAGAAGCTATAAGCTAAATAACTGAGGGGCATATTATCAACAAATAGCGATATTTATCGCTAAATAGGCTTAGCGAAATTTTTTTTATCGCCGCGCATCGCCGGATTTTATCACAAAGATAACATGCTTTTAGCAACGTTTATCTCCAAAGCGATAAAATATCCGGCGATAGCAGCGAAATGCGTGAATATCGCTGGAAATTAAGCGATATTCAGGCATTATCGCTAATAGGGACTTTACCTGAATATCCACCTCCCATTGGATATACAGGCTAAAAAGTGGTCTGAGCAGGCGTTAGGATTTGGCGATATTCGCGCTTAGCACGAATATTTTAATCGCTACACCTGCGTTGATAATAGGCGATAGCGATGTTAGCGACTGCTTTCAGTCGCTAACACATTGGGTACGCCCTCTTTGCATGTCATTAGCGATAAATATCGCTGACATGCAAAACGGGCCCAAACCGCTCGATATCACCTAAACGCTGTCTCTAACTGATGTTAGTGACAGCCTGCAAATAAGGCAATGAAATTATCGCCGCTTTGCGGCCGAAAATGGTCACAAAAGCGGCGATAATTTCATTTTGCCTGCCTTGGTAATATGCCTTCAAGTCTTGAGACCTTTCCTAAAAGAGAAGAGATCTGGCATTTTTTTTTTTTATTTTAACAGGCAAACGATCCCATAATCTGGCTGTAATATTTAAAAAGCTTTTGCCTCCCCAGTTCGAGAGTCGGGGTTTGGACACCTCTACAAGCTTGTGTGATGAAGACCGAAGATTTCGGGAGGAAAAATACCAGCAAAATCGGTGAATCAGATATCTGGGCCATGGTTATGAAGGGCTTTGAAGGTAATGCATAGAGCCTTTTCAACTCTGTCTTTTGTAATCCAACCTTCCTTGGGCCCAATGATCACTTTTAGGAACCATTGTTTTAATGCAATATATTTTTCTTATGAATGCTTTATTACTCCTTGGCATCCTCTGTCTCTGTGTTCTGTTTCTGCACATTAGCTGTCCTTTCCAAGCACGAATAGATGACCCTCCAGCGTGGTGCTGTGACTTTCTGCCACTGAGGACATTTTTCTGTGCTTCCAGTTCTCACAACCAGCCTGAATGTCCACAGCCTTCGAATGCTTATGTTTCCGTAAAAAGAATGGCTGACGCTCTGGGGTCTCTTACAAAATACAATCTGAAGAGTCCCTTCATCTCTGGATGCATAAAGTGCTTTTCCATCCAAAGTGCACTTCTGTCGCCACTCGCATCAGAGTCACCGGGATTCTATCTATTAGAAGCCGTCGAGAAACGTGAACAAGGTTAAAAGAAGAACATGGGAGGAGTGGGGGCAGCTCTCTTAAGAGTCTGGCACAGCCTCGAACACCACTCGCCCCATCTTCTGCTTCCGCTGTCCACCCCTTCACCATCCCCCCACCCGCTCCCCCGCGCCCACAGCCTTCTCAAACACTTCACTGCCCTGAAAATATGCTTTCATTTTCTGTAAATTGTCCTGTCTCCTAAACAATGGGGAGTGTGTGATGGCATTTCCCCCCATTAAATACTTAAACACTTCTGCACAATAAAAGCAAAAAAATAAAGGCAGAACAACTTGAATAGCTTTCAAGCTTTCAGATTGTGCTAAACTCTAGCACACACCATTAAGAGTGATGGTGCATGACAACAAAACATTTGACTGCTGTTTAGCAGTACTTTAGGAGATTGTTTTCATAAGCCATTCATGTGTTATATTATTGCAGAGTTTTCTTTTGTTTTATTCAAGCTTGCACACAGACACACGCACACCCGCGCGCACACACACGCACACGCACACACACACACTCAATTCACGCATCCTCCATGAGACAAAAGCAACAGAGCAGCTTTAGAGCTTGCAGGTCTGGGGGCTGCTGGAAGCAGGAGAGGAGAGAGGAGCATGATTGATGGAGTTCTGGTTGGCTTATAAAGGGCAGCCGGGAGTGCAGGGAAATAATCAGGGAAAAGGGCGTCCCGTGCTGGCGCTCTCAGAGGGGAGAAATGAATCCTGCACCTCTGCATTATTAAGTTGTCAGGCGGGCCGATGATGAAAATCTGAAGGTCACGCATAACAAGAGGCACCTTATGGGGGGTCGCAACCTTTCTGGAAGTGCTACACTCATGTTTATCTGCACCTAACCCGTATCCACAATTCTTTATTTGATAAGAAGATTGGAGAGGCGGGAGGGTGGGGTGCGGCGATGGGGACGGGGGAGGAGGGACGGATTGCATTCATGATATGAATAAGCAGCAGGTAGAATTACTGTTGGTTCCGTCCTCTCCAGCTGATGGCGAAGGCTCAGTTCGCGGAGAAAGATAATAAACCAAAAGGACACACGAGGGATGCAGGCAGAAATTGTTTGCTACAGTGGAACTCAATAAAGGGAACTGGGGCCTTCCTAAATGACAAATTCGGTACAGCACTGCTAGGACCAGGCCCTCCTCTTCATTAGCGCTCCCGCTGAAGCTTGCTGGTAGATCATAGCTTTCCTGTATCTGCTTTTTGAAAAGGCTCGTTTTGAAAACAAGAGATCTGTGTAGACAAACAAGTGTAAAAAAGACTATTGGCTGGGGTTGACATTTGAAACTTTTAGCACGAAGCACTGCAGCCTTCAGCAAGTAGAAGTCGATGTTGTATGATTCGATGCCAAGAATATAGCCTGTCTCACTGAGCTTATCCACTCCATGACCGGCGGATCAAGTAACCTGCGTCCGTGAGCGGCATTTCGAAGATATCTTCGCAAAAAGGGCCGAAAGCTGACTTGTGCTAATTTTTATGTTTGCAGTTTTATATAGCGCGAACTCGAAGGTATCAGAGCGCTTTACGTGAGCATCCTCTTTTGTAGGCACGGTGAGATTCAGTGATTCACCCATGGGCATAGGATGCTTGAGCCTACTGCAAGACTCGAACGTAATTCCCTGGCTTCAAAGTCGGCCGCTGTAGCCGTAACGCCACACCACCTAGCAAGGCAACATTCCCAGACGCACTTCTAGACACAGTTTCAAATCTGATAACAATACACTCCAACCTGTGCATTCTGGGTGACCTTAACATTTGGTTTGATAAAACCAATATGACCCATCCAAAAACAATAATCAATGGCCTAGACGCATTGAACCTACATCAGATTGTCCCCAATCCGACACACATCGCTGGACATATCCTAGATGTCATTTTTGCTAATACTGAACTAGTTACCTTTCAAACGATAACTCCAGTCACATGGTCAGACCACCACTTGCTTGCTTTCCAACATAAAACAACACTAAGCGACTCAACTAAAACTACCTTACATCCATCCACCTATCGGCCGTGGAACAAACTCAATTTTGAACACTTGGAAACACAACTAACATCCAGTATAAATCTGGAAACCATAAATTCTGTTCAGAATCTATATGAGTGGCTACATGAAGCGTTTGACATCCTGATACCACTCAAAACCACACAACAGAACAAAAGGAAAAAAGCGCCTTGGAGAAACATAGAAATAAAAAACATAAAACAACAAATTAGAAAGCTGCAACGCACCTGGCTCAAAACAAATGCCAAACAAGACAAACTTAACCTACAAAAAATTAACAGATTATATAAGTCGGCTATCAAAAAAGCTAAGAAAAAGTACTATTCAGACAGAATTCAAAACGCTAAATGTGCAAATAAAGAATTCTATAAAATACTCAATGAATTTCGAAAACCAAATTGCCTAGAAGGAACTCATCCTGTTACTCAAGATTTCACAGACAACTGGCAAATCATTACAAGGACAAAGCAGACACGCTGGACTCGTACTTACAACAGAAACAAAGCACCAGCACCAACCCTTGTACAAAACAACTATCCAAGAATGCTCTAATCACGCCTCTCTGTTCCTTCCAACACATCTCACACGATAAATTTATGGACCTGGTCAAAGCAAGCAGGCCTGCCGGCTGCCCTTCTGACCCCTGTCCGCCACAAACTTTCAAGACAATTCTTTTAACAACCTCTGCTGCCATTCCAGTAAGAAGAATCATCAACGATTCCTTAACTACTGGAATATTTCCGGAAGAACTCAAAAAGTCATACATACGCCCTTTACTGAAGAAAACAAACTTGGACCCGCTGAACCCCGACAACTACAGACCCATTACAAATGGACCTTTCCTGGGCAAACTGATAGAAAGAGCAGCGTTCGCCCAGATGTCACAATTCATTGAAGAAAATGACATACTTTCAGATTTCCAAACAGGATTCCGTCCGGGAAGAGGCACAGAATCTTCCCTCCTTGCCATCTGGGATGACCTAAAGAATACAGTTGACCGCAACGGGGTTGCTGCGCTACTCCTCTTGGACCTCTCTGCTGCCTTTGACACGGTTGACCATGACACTCTGAAACAAAGACTTTATGAAGCCGGCATAGAGGGAACTGCTCTAGACTGGATCACGTCCTACCTTCGAAACAGAACTAATGTCATCCACACCCCACCTTTCTCTTCCAAACCGTACACCACAAAAGCAGGGGTCCCTCAAGGTTCTATCATCTCGCCCATGCTTTTCAACATCTACATGAAGTCTTTACCAATACTGATCAATAAATTTCACCTCACGTGCTACAACTATGCAGATGACACGCAAATACTCCTTCAACTGGAATGCCCCAAAGACATTGGAAAATCACCAATTTTCAGCTGTCTCAGAGCCGTGGATCAGTGGATGACTTGGAGCCATCTCAAATTGAATGCTTCAAAAACTGAAATACTCACGTGTGGCGATTGGAAAAATTACAACCCGCTTGCCGCATGGCCTGATGAACTGGGATCACTGCCTAAAGTATCGAAGGAAGTAAGAAACCTCGGAATGACCATGGACTCCAAGCTGTCGATGAATGTCCAAGTAAATAAACTAGCAAGATCAAGCTTTGCTACTATAAAAACGCTGAGACGAATTTTCCCTCATTTGGGATTTCCACACAAGGTCCAAGCTACCATCTCCCTTGTTCTATCCAAACTCGATTACGCCAATAGCCTCTACCACGGATCACCTTTAGCGACCATGAAAAGACTACAACGGATTCAGAACTCGGCTGCCAGACTACTCTTGCATATCAAACCACAAGACCACATCTCCCCTGCCTTGAAAGCCCTGCATTGGTTACCGGTTGCCAGAAGATCTACGTTCAAGCTGCTTTGTATTACCCACAAAGCAATACATGGAATAGGACCACTCTTCATCAGGAATAAAATCACCAAACACATTCAACAAAGGAACCTGCGCTCTAAAGGAGCATCTCGCCTCAAAATCCCACCATACAAGAAAAAAACAATGGGTGGCACATCCTTCTCTGTTCAAGCAGCCAAATTATGGAACTCTTTACCCCCCAACATAAGATCCACCGACAACCACCTTGTCTTCAGAAAACTACTCAAGATCTGGCTCTTCCCCACATAAGCACCATACGGAAATAGAAATTTACAGCATATCCCTCTGTATATAAGCATTTGTTTTCACTATAGATATGTACCTATCTTTGTGTATTACTTTATAAAACATGTAAAACAATTATGTTGTTAAGAGAAGGAAAAAAAAATAATAATAATAATAATCATCATCATCAATAAATAAAAATCACTTTTGGTCTACATGTACATACTTCCATTGTACATCTATGTACCTTCCATGTACTTGGATCTGTGTGTCTGTTACTTTTCTCCTGAAAAAGCATATCCAATGCACTACCCTATCTTTCATCCTGTGCCTCTATCAATATATTTAATCTAAATATACTTACTTTTTTATATATCTATATACTTTTAATGTGGTTATGGATCTATATACTTATCTCTTTCTTCTAATTTAGCATTTCCAATGCACTAGCCTATTTCTCAGCCTATACCTCACTCATATCTTCTACCCCAACCTTCTGATTTCTCTCAAACTTCTCTCTACTACTCCTTCTAATGCAACACCCTATCTCTCATCCTATAGATCTATCAACATATCATCTACATCCACTCTCTCATTTAGCCCAAACCCCACACCACTACTATGATCGCCAAAATAACCTTTTCTAGACTCTCTCCTGCTCTACACCTCCTTGCATCATCTGACACCTCTTTTTACAAACTCTCCCCTCTGACCCCTTCCCTCCAAAACTCCTTTTTACTCATCCATAAGCTTCTTCCTACTGCTAAGACTTAAAAAAAAAAAAAAAAAAAAAAAAAAAATCCTTTACTCTTTTATCCCTCCACTATTCTTTTTCAATAAAAATTAACAGACTAGCATGTTTCACTTCTCAAATTCCATATTCCATATTCAACTATACTAATATACTGCCCAAATAACTGAATAACATATCTACTACTCAAATTACTTCATATTTATACTATACTAATTTTCAACACTAACCCTTTATGGGTTCCGGAGTGGCGTGCTACTCGCCAGAAAAGCGCTTCAACGCCCATTAGGGGTAACAAGTGCTATATGAATGCAAATCTTTCTTCCCCTTTTACCCATCCGCTATCCTTCTCACTCCAAGTAACAGACTAATATCCACCACTGAAATTACCTCATATTTCACCATATTAATTCACCACTAATCCTCTATAGGCTCCCTGAATAGCATGCGTCAACAAGCGAGCGATAAATAAATACAAACCTTTGTCCTACTCTATCCTTCTGCTATCATTCCAAATCCAAATAACTGATTAACCTATCCACCACTTAAAATGTACTTGCATGTTTCACTATACTAATTCAACACTAATTTCTCTGTTGGTCCCGGAGTAGCGTGCTACCCGCCGAAAAAGCGCTTCGACGCCTCGTCAGGGGTAGTAAGCGCTATATAAATGCAATTACAATACAATACAATACAATAAACGAGTGTGGAGACAGATGACAAAGTTTGTGTGGAGTGCATACGAAGACACACTTGCAAGCACATCCCTCATAATAAATCAATCAACGCACAGCCACAGTATTTCCCTCATCACCGCTGGTGCATTTGATGTAGCGCTCTAAGAGGCCAACAGTCTGACCAGACGTGGGTCCCATGCTCGCAGTAGCTCAGGATCCAAACTATATTTCAGTGATGAAATGGACTACTCCTCTAAGAGATGGCCTGTACATGGGAAGTCAAACACCAACATGATCACATTGGTTCCAATATGAAATGAATTAAAAGCCAAAATGCAGAGGGAGAAGCTACGTCAGCAAACAAGATGGCTGCTTAGCCTCCCGGCTCCGCGGACCATCGTAACCCGCCGTGATATCCTGTACATTATCCTGACTTTACGCCTGGTCTCTGTGTGCATGAACTGTTCCGCACTCCGATGGTGAAATCCGGAAACTTTTATCGGCTTGTTGGAAGAAGTTCTGTCGTGTTGAAGTTTGCGGCCTGCTCCAGCGGTGAAGCCGGGGCCTCGAGTACTTTCACAGCCGGGCTGCAGTGCAACAACATCGGCCAGAAGAACCAGGCTGGGCCCGCTCAACCGGAGTGGAGGCTTTGTTTAAGCCCGAATTTGGCTGCGATCGTTTCTTTTGCTCATTATCGATGGAGGAGTAATTCTGCTTATTGCTGGCTGTGAGTATACCGGGGCCGCCGGGGTTCGTGGTTCGGGGCCTCTGGCCTGCGGCCTTAACGGTGTGGACCGTGGCTGCGAACAAAGACCGGTCACCCTCTGCATCTGCACGTTCGCGATCCTGTTTGTCCCCCCCGAGGATGCCGGATTCACCCGGGGAGGTGATTGGGATTGATATCGGGCATGAGACCGTGGATCGAACGATGCATGAGCCATCGCTGGGGCCAGTACTGGCGGAAATTCGGGCGTTTCGATCACAGGTGGATATCTTATTGAGCAAATTGGACTCGCGTCTATCTGAGACGCTCCTGGTGGACCCGGACCCGGCCTTATGGTTGAAACAGGAATCTGCAGCCATTCAAACCGTGGCCATTTTGACTCCATGCGAGAGCCCCGTGAGGAAACAAGCATTGGAACCATCGGATGGTGCCCTGGGAGACGGTGTTCCCGAGGATGTCATGGTATCACCGAACCTTCCGCCACTACCGGCTCTGGAGATATCAAAAGGCGTTCCCCTCCCCGGAGACTTTTGTTTGTGACTTTCCTTTCCCTTTGTGGTCGTCTTCTCTTTTCTTGGTGACTTTACGACTCCCGTGCAATATACATTGGGACTGTTCATCCAGGAGGGAGAGGTCTTCAGTGTCTAAAGTTCCCGTGGACCTACCGCCTGCGAGTCGCCATGGATTGATTTTTGATGACTCTTTTTTCTTTTATTATCTCTTTGTGTCCGTGTTCTTGTTCGGAAGGGCCAAGGTTAGGATTGACTAGGTCGGGAAGGGTTGGATTGGCTTTCACAAATGTTCTACCTATAACTGCTTGCTCTAAGAGGCTGGGCGGTGTTTTCTGGTACCCTCTACCTTCTTCTATAGTGTTGTCATAAGTGTTCTTTTATTGATAGGGGGTGGCTGTATCTGGCGGGGGGTCTAAAGGGGCTGGGAGCCCGAATGTCTATGCCCTCCTCCATTCTCTTTTTCCTTCCTTTAGGGTTTTAGTTATTAGGGACGACAGGCACGCTGCTAGTGGGGTTAGGCTGTAGCCATCTGCACGGGTGCAGGGTGGGGGGGCTGGACGGGTTTTTTTTTATTTTGCCTTTTTTATTTTCTAAGGCCTTTCTTTTCCTTCTCTTTCTTTCTTAAGGATCAGTATAGCTACCAAACATTCGGACTTTTATCGTATGCTTGTATCTAGTGCTCATGCTTTTCTGATATCCGATTTCCGGGTGGGCAGGCTCCGAGAATTGGCGCAACATGGAATGTATATTGTGTGTTCATTTGCATCGATCTGTATACTTTGGCGCCGATTCTCCATCACAGTGGTTATTATGTGTCTATCCTGTTACTTACCCTGTCCCCCGCATTATCTGGTTTGATTGTATGGCACCTGATCCTCTCTCATATAATATAAAACGAAACCTCTGACTCATTTTGAAACTTAGTTGTGCATTCTTATACCAGTTTTGTCCTGAATCGCCGCCGAACCTCTGGGTTGTCGGCTGATGAGCTGTGCAGTACTGTAATATCGGTGGTCTTAATCTATCTAGCGGCCAGCCCCCACGCTTGTAGGCCCATGCTTGTATTTTCTTGAATGCTACAATAAAGGTTTAAAAAAAAAATCCAAAATGCCAGCCGAATCTATTTATGTGAACACTATGATGCAAAAAGAAGACCAAACATACAAAAGATAATTGGGGGAATGCTTGGAAATGCTTAATTGACTGGCAAGCACCCTGGGTATCATTACAAATAATTTTTTTCACCCACTGTGCCACACTAGTAAGAAGCACACCTTATGCAAATTAGTACTGACCCTGCTCCATATAGGGCCAGTCTATACTGAACTTTTCCTTCCCTACTTAGCGTGTTACATCAAATGCAAAAAATTAAATGTGAAGAATGCTTACAAATAGTCTCAACCACTTGAAATCCACCTAAGTAGTATTCCATCATAATGTGCCCACTGTGCCACTCTGGAAGTCCACCTTATGCCAATATATTGTAACCTTGCCCCTCATGGGAAGTGTCCTACCAAAACTGATAGAAGCGACTGCCCTAAGGGAGGGGACTTGAGAAATCCCAGATGGGTTTCGGCCTTATTAAGCCTTCTCAGTGAGGTGTAGTGTTGATCCTGTGGCAAAGTGAGCAAGGGACATGTGTCTGTTAATGTCCTTTGCGACTTTGAGCTTTACTTCACACACACAAATGTTGATGGGAGGAATGACTGCAAAATTACCTCTACCTCACTGATGATACCAAACAAGACTGGATCTTGTCTGGGTTGCTCGTGTTCCCAGTAATGGTAGGAATGCAGCCCACAGTGATTGTCAGTCGTGCAGAGTTTTGGCATATTGTCAAGCATATTTTCAAGCATTCCTCACTTCACCATTTGTGTTGTCCAAAAAAGATTGCACCCACATGGTACTGTTAGATTGCACACATTTTACTCTCTACAATATCAGCCCACTCCCAAAGCCAAGCGCACATGCCCAAAATGTCTCTGAAGAGAACATCAGTGAGTCATGTCCCATACACATGGCAGAGAAATGTAGGCATACAGGGTATTCAGTTCACACACTTAATAAATACACTGGCACACATTCAAGAAGTAATAAGAAAACAAATGAATATCATTTCCTTAACGCTTCAACAAAGTCACAGAAGGGAAGTCGGTAAAGCATTTACAGGAAATAAAAGGAGTCATGTACAATGGCAAGTCGAAGGCACATTGAGAAGCGGCACCTTGGACAGATTTGAAAGTCTACATATTGAAATGCCCCTAACAAGAACTGCTAAATATACATTTACCTCTCCATGGCAAGGCACCCACTGTCAGAAACGTCAGGTCTACACAATTCAAGCACTCAGTCTCTTCATTTCAGCACAGGAAACAATGCCAGTCAAGCAGGAGCAAACGCCACGTTCCACTATAGAACCTTGAAGTCACAAAAAATGCACTCATAAAACAAGCATCATCTCCTCTTCAAACAATGGAGTCCCCTACACATATGTCACATATGAATGTTCTCTTAAAATATGCACCCTTTCTTCTTTATATAATGCAAGTTCCCTAGGCATACAGAGTCCGATCATGATGTAATCCGAGCTGCACACACTCATTAAACACAGAACCGGTTATCTAAAGATTTCGTCTGCTGACATCCTTAACTAACTTCACCCACGTTTGCAACCAGCTCAGTCAAGTAATGGGTAACTCCTCATGTTCTACCCATAAGGATAGTATGAAAAGTAATGGTGACATGCAATATTGACTTCCATTTTAAGATACACATTTACATCAGAATATGGCAAATAAAATAGTCAGAATTCCAGCAGATACCTCCCAGGTTGAAAGTGCAACATACAGGCATGGATTTCTTGTATTATCCATCATGAGAATTTCTCAGAATGAAATCAGAAGGAACTTTGTTTCTCTTACTGGTTTAGCCACCATTCTAGATATCTATAAATCAGGATAATACCCCAACGTTATGAAAGGAAAGCGAAAGGAAAGCATGAGATAAAGAAACCATAAAAACTAAACTATCTAACAAAACTATAGACCCATCCCCCCACCCTGCACCCCTGCATGTGGCTTTCGCCTGACCCCAACTAGCAGAGTGCCTGTCGCCCCGACTAACTAAACTACAAAAAGTAAAAGAAGAATGGAAAAGGAGACTGTCATACAAACTCCTGGTCACCTTTCCCCCCGCCTGAAATGAACAACCCCTGTCCAAAGACCACAGAGTACTCAAAAATATTATAGACAGAGCCAGACAGGGGAGACGTTGAACACCGCCCAACCTCCCACAAGCCTTACGTTAGCGAATCCCTTGTCCTTTAAAGCCCCAAAATCAGACCCAGACCAACAGACTCATCCTTGACCCCTCCGATCTTTCATGCCGACTCTGTCCGGTAAGATCATTACCGCCCCAGGAGAGTCAAAGTTCGTAGGGAGTTCAATTAAGATTAATATGAGACCAGTCGAACACATTGAGTCTCTACAGACATCCACCACCGGTAAGACCTCCCTTACCGACATTCAGTCCAGATATCCTTTTCTCCGTAGATGTAAAAGAACCACAAGGGCGGGAAGGGACGGTAGTGACTTTCGGATTTTACTAGTCGTAGTCTCAAGGGGTGAAGAACTAGGTAGCTCCACAATAATCGGATAATCGGCTGCGATGGTGAATGCAGCGATACCCCCAGAGAAACAATTCCGCAAGTATTCTGCAAACAGGTCAATGGCGTCAAAACGTTATCGCGCACTGGGTCTCCATCCTCCTTTACTACTGGCATCGTGGGAGAATCAGTTCGTTGAAAGTCATGCAATATAACAGAGCCCAGACTCGGTCGCCCAGTTTCGATGTCACCAGCGTTCATTTTATGGACAAGGGTCTCCAGATGCAATTGAAGTGCCCCGATGGCGGCCATTACGGACCTCAAGGACGGCTCACAGTTTGTCCGATCTGCCTCCACTCGCTCGGTTCCAAGCATGGGCGGGTTCCTCAGAGAGCCGGGTCTCTCCGGGAGAAGAGGCAAGAGCGGAGCGGACGGCAACGGAGGGTGCATTATCGGTCGACAGTACGCCACCGCGAGCGAGGGCCCCGGCCCAGCAGACCCGGGAGGTGGCGACCGGGTCACCGGGGATGGGGACTCCCCCCCACAGCCACAGACGGAGCCTATCACCACTCCTTCAGTATAAAACAGACCATACGCTCGCCACCAAAAACAGGCAGGATAACCTCCAATGCAAGAGACCGGACCCTGTCTGAGTCCCACGGCCGATGTTATTCAACTGCGACCCGGCTGGGTAAGTACTCGAGGCCCCGGCTCAGAAGCTGGGTTAGGCCGAGATCTTAAACATGACACAACTCAGTCAATCTGGGAGATACATTTCTCGGGACCGCACCGTTAGATTCAGCAACAGTTCATCCACACGGGGGTTGGGCGTAAAATCAGGATATCTGGCAGGATCATCAAGTAGCAGACGGAGGTTGGCGGAGCCGGGTGCCTATGCGGCCATCTTGGTTGCTGCGTAGCTCCTCCCCCATCGAGAAATTCAGTTTTGAGCCCATCATGTACAGCACTGGTGAACACGTCTTAGTTGTTTATTTTCTTCAGAGTGGCGTAACAATGGTGCCAAGGAAGGGTGCTAATTGAGGCATGAAAAATGTGTCCATATTCTGCTGGATGTGTATTAAAATGCAGAGTTAACAGTAATTCAGTGGGTCTTTGGGACCCAGTGGCACAATAATATTGTATCTAGGCTTCTGCTACTGAAGGCTTAGGAGTGCACTCTCAACAAAGACTGTGTACATTGATGACATCTATGCTTGAAGAGGGGATCTGGATAAGACTATAAGGAGGGTGGGCTGAAAGAAGGTGGGAAACGGAATTGAGAGTCCGACAGAAATCTGTTCCACAACATCTGAAGTACTGCAGGAACCTAAACAGACAAGGTAGGTAACAAGGTAAAGGGCGCACAGCAAAGAGTTTGGCTAGGAGTAAGAAACGCACATATCATAGGTGATTGCTTCTAGGCAGAAAAAGGAAGGTTACCTAACTTCCCAAATATTCCCTGAACAGGGCCAGGGTGTAATAATTATCAGAGTTCCTGCCGAGCAATCTGTTTAACCAATCATAATATTTTCAGAGTTCATGCAATTAGTTTAAACAAAATAAGTCCTTATGTTATCCAATAGCCAGTCAGACACCAGAATCTTGAAGTGCGTTGATCCGTATTTTTATTCCAGATTTCAAAAATATTCTCTGTAGTCAAAGTTCAAAACATTCTCCGCAGCGGCAGCCAACACGTGTTTCGTTGGGCATATATCTTTATGCCAAAACAACTTCCTCAGGGCTGCAAGCCAAAACAATAGAAATATGGTATAGTATACCCGCAGCAATAAACTTTTGCAGTTTATTGGAAAAGTTAATATTAATAAATAAGTCAACACCTAAGTGAAAGAAAAGACATAGTTCCCAAATCTGAGTGACAAAATATAAAAAATCTAATACATTCTATGTGACTCCCGGTGTCAGTGTGTAGCCAACAACAAAACGTTCAGGTATTTCGCCATACATAAATGACATAAATGTGCATTACCTAGATTTCAATACGATTATTGTCTGTATTTTGTTTCTTCCAAGGAATATTTACCAAGGATCAATAACTGTATCTGGAATGATATAAGGAGGTTCTTAGCTCTGTCCCCACAAGTCACAACTCTCCTAAGTTAATAAAAACAATAGGTATACTACTTACTTATATTAATGTAAAGTTATCTCTGTTAAAGGGAGCGAAGTTCCTCTCAAGTCTGAAAAATCAAAATTATGTATGAATTCGAATATTAAGAAAAACATATATCGTCCTTGTATACCAAAGTTATAAGGACTATAGAGTTTACCTATTCGTTCTGAGTTGTAAAAAACGTCTCTCTAGTTAATAAACACTTTGCATTGTGTTCATACAAAGTAAATTATGAAGTTACAAACGTTTAACTAACGCGAACCCCATCATAAGTACAACCTGTGTCCGCATATAAACATACTGCTCATTACACTGAGCATAAACATGAACCCTCGTTAAAGTATTGCTAAGGTAAATCCCTGTTACCTCTCCGGTGCTCCACTCCAGCGTATCTCTAGTTCTCGGCAATTCTTATAATATCGTTTTTGCAAATTCTATTAAAGAAAAAACACAAGATCGGTATCTTGCGTATTTGTATATCAATTCTGACCTGTATTAAGGTAACTCTGATTATCGCTTACCTATATCTATTGTGAGGTCGCATATATCTTCTGCTCAGTCCTTCCGTGTTCGGTATACTGGCGTTTACCTTGGCCGCCATCTTACTTAAGTACAATGCGTCCGAGTTAGATTCAACTAAGGCGGCTACGATTAGAGCCACTCAAAGTTAGGTACAATAATATTAAAAGATGGTCAGGTACTTAAAGCTCACAACAAATGTAATAATAACAAATAAATAAGAAAAATAAATTTATATTTTATTTACGCGAATCATAAAGTTAGATACGTCATATTTTAACCCCGCCATTATAAAGTGGACATTAAATACAAAAAAAGGGGAAGGTTTTAAATGTACACTATTTTACCGAACTTCGAAATAACTGCGTCCTACAGTATAATGGTATCTTACCACGGCATATTTTATCGCCATTGAATACAAAGAAAAGAGAAGGTTTTTAAATGAACACTATTTTACCGAACTTCGAAATAACTGCATCCTACGATATAATAGTATCTTACCACGTAGGATAATAACTAAACCAATCCAAAGTAACAATTATCTACTTTTAACTAGGTGAGCTTTTCAAACAACCACCATGTTCTAGTAACGCCATATTCGGACAGGTGAGCCTACCAATAATAATAGTAGGTATTTTACATGAACAAGCGTATATTTACGCAAACAAGTCAAGACGCTTTACCTTAGCAATACTTTAACGAGGGTTCATGTTTATGCTCAGTGTAATGAGCAGTATGTTTATATGCGGACACAGGTTGTACTTATGATGGGGTTCGCATTAGTTAAACGTTTGTAACTTCATAATTTACTTTGTATGAACACAATGCAAAGTGTTTATTAACTAGAGAGACTTTTTTTACAACTCAGAACGAATAGGTAAACTCTATAGTCCTTATAACTTTGGTATACAAGGACGATATATATTTTTCTTAATATTCGAATTCATACATAATTTTGATTTTTCAGACTTGAGAGGAACTTCGCTCCCTTTAACAGAGATAACTTTACATTAATATAAGGAAGTAGTATACCTATTGTTTTTATTAACTTAGGAGAGTTGTGACTTGTGGGGACAGAGCTAAGAGCCTCCTTATATCATTCCAGATACAGTTATTGATCCTTGGTAAATATTCCTTGGAAGAAACAAAATACAGACGATAATCGTATTGAAATCTAGGTAATGCACATTTATGTCATTTATGTATGGCGAAATACCTGAACATTTTGTTGTTGGCTACACACTGACACCGGGAGTCACATAGAATGTATTCGATTTTTTATATTTTTTCACTCAAATTTGGGAACTATGTCTTTCCTTTCACTTAGGTGGTGACTTATTTATTAATATTAACTTTTCCAACTAACTGCAAAAGTTTATTGCTGGGGGTATACCATACCATATTTCTATTGTTTTGGCTTGCAGCCCCAAGGAAGTTGTTTTGGCATAAAGATATATGCCCAACGAAACACGTGTTAGCTGCGGCTGCAGAGAATGTTTTGAACTTTGACTACAGAGAATATTTTTGAAATCTGGAATAAAAATACGGATCAACGGACTTCAAGATTCTGGTGTCTGACTGGCTATTGGATAACATATGGACTTATTTTGTTTAAACTAATTGCATGAACTCTGAAAATATTATGATTGGTTAAACAGATTGCTCGGCAGGAACTCTGATAATTACTGCAGGAACCTGCAAGTAGAGAAACAGTACAGGAACCTGAAGAGATGGAAGCGTAGGAACCTACAGAGAATGAAGGCTTTAGTAGGCTGTATTTAGTAGCACCTTGCAAGAACCTGGAGTGATGGAACTACCATAGCAGCCTGGAAAGAGGGAATAGGTGCAGGAGCCTAGAAGTGGGGGACTACTGCAGGTAGAGCAGCTCTGCGCGAGTCTGGAAGATGGGAAGGGTTGCAATAACCAGGCAAGTGCTGCAGGAGCCTGAAGGAGTGAAGTGCTGCAGGAAGTTTGCTAGAGAGCAGCACTGGAGGACTCAGGCATGAAGAAAGCAGCTACAGGAGTCAATTGTGAGAATCACTTAGCAGGAGCCTTTAGGGTGAGAAGAGTTGCAAAGACCTAGGGAGAGACCTAGGGAGAGGGGAGAGGTTCAGTAACCTGAGCAGAAACACCACAACAACCTGGAGGAAAGGAATTCTAGAGGAAGGCAAATACTACAGGAGCCTGGTGTGACTATGCACATTGATTTCAAATGGTATTACACACAGTGTAACATAGGTTGCATGAAAATGTGCAGATATTTATTTTAATTTTAAAGCCAGGGTTTATCTACATTCTAGGAATTGTGAAGCAATTTCAAGATATTATTAGACCTTCTCATTAATCAAAATGTTGTAATTTCTGATACTGCGGAGGGGCACCGAACAAGAGGGTTAGGTGGGCCGCGGTCACAAGTGGGGGCCGGGAAGGGAGGTGCTTGGGCGCGAAATAAAAAAAGAAAAGAAAAATAATAATAATAATTTCTGATATTTATCAACAATAGCTGGTCTCTGAGGGATCCATGAGCGGGAAATACATTTTAAAGAAAAGTTTGGAACTGAAATACCCATTTATATTAAGAGAATCCAATAAATAAACAGCACAACAACATTGAGTGCAGTTTTGCAGTCTTAATTAAAGCAAGATGCGACTACACCCATTTAACGTGGAGTTACAAACATGGAGGATCCATACGTAAGATTATGCAAACACTTGCAATTGAGGCCTTGCTCACCAGTCCTTCCTTCTTTCTACTCGAAAAGCTTCTCCCAAATATACAGCTGCAACGATTTATTCAGGACCCAGCAAGCTGAGCAGGTGGGCCAGGCTTAAGGGGTAGGGGAGGCTGGGGAATGTAGTTTAGATCTAGTGCTGCTGAATTCGTTCTTCTTTTTCCGCTGTTTGGGAAGAGTCAGAGACAGAGTGTGGAAGCTAAACTGCTTCCCTAAGGTCTGCCACTCAGTCTCTCTTGCAGTCTAACCAATGGAGTTTGAACAGTAGCATGGGAAGCTGTGAACTGGATTATGTGCAGTGGGTCATCGAAACTCGAGCTGATACACTGTGCAAAATCCAGTGCTCAGTATCCTCTTAAATCCTCTAACCCCACCCTTCCCCAATTCGTCCCAGAGTGGTATAGGTGAATGAGGCTCCCTGAACTCACCCCACCCTGTGACGATTTAGGGAAGGGTGGAGTCAGTGACTTGTTTCCAAACCTTGACTGACGTGAAGCACCTGGCGCTGCAGGGCTTTAGCTTAGAGCGCCCGGGGCTAACTTTGATAAAACGTCCTCAAGGGGTGGAGCTCAGACCAGCAGGCTATTGCTATGTGGTGCAGATGAGCAGACAGGCCTGAGGGATGTGGGATCGCCAGCCAGGCATTTTGATGATGGCAGCATGAGAAGCTCCACCACAGTTAGTCACTTTGACAGATGGTGAGTGCTGCATGTGTAAAAAGCTAGGTAAGTTGTGTGTATGTGTGTGTGTTACGAGTGACTGTGGCCACATGTGCTAATGTAAGTATGCATATCTTTTATTCCCCATCTCGTTTCAATTTTCAATATTTAATTTTAGGCAGAAAAGGAAAGAAAAATAAAGACAGGGGAGGTGCTCTTACGCCCACTAGGGGGAGCCACCCCTGTCTTTCAGTTTTCCTACTTTGGTGTTACACTAGCATAATTTCATTGTAAAATCAGACAACCAAATCATGAAGTTGTGTCTTTCAATCCTTGTAGTATTCGCTTTTTTTCTAGAAAAAAACATTTTACTATAAAGAGATGAAAGATAATACATGGTAGAAAGCTAACAAACCAGAGGCTGCAACATATTCTTTTAAGGAGCAAATTAACTTTTCTAGAGAGGGATGGCAATTAAGGCAAAGATAGGAACTTAGAAAGTAATACATTTTTTTCTTTGATGTTATCAAAGACTTTTTACTCAAAAACAAGCGGTAGTCATGCAATCCGTGGTCAATGCGAACTCAATGCACTCAACAGTTTAGAGAACATCTTGCACTTAAAAAAAAATATTAAGCAGGTAGATAAGCCCAGCCCTACCCACACTCTCTTTCAATCTTGGTCTCCCACTTTATGTCACTTGTGTACCACAAACCACACTCATTCTGCCTTTTCTCTCACCCTTACTGTGACATTTTGTGCCTTTTTTACTTGCTCTTAATCTCTTCTCACTCACTATTACTGACTTTTCCTCTTATTGTGACCTTTCTGTACCATTTCTCCTGTGCTTCATGCCTCATTATGTCATTTATCTCACTTTTTTCTAACTAGCTGTGATTTTTGTGTGACATTTATTGTGCTCTCTTTACTTCTCTGTGTAATTTCTGTGACTTCTTTGCTGTGTTTCCTTCTCTTTTTGCCCTTTTCTGTAATTTCTCTCACTTTTTACTCACTCTCTCTCTGTGACTTTTCTGGACCGTTTCTCTCGTTTATTTTGCTTCGTAGTGCCATTTCTGTGAATTTTCTGTGCAGTTTCTCTCGCTCTTTTTTATCGCTTTGTTCCATTTCCCTCACTCTTTTCTCACTCTCCCTATGAATTTTTGGTGCCTTTTCTCTCAAACACCTTTAGCCTCTTTGTACCATTTCAGGAACTCCTTTCTCACTCTCTGTGTGACTTTTCTGTGTCGTTTCCTTTGCTCTTTTGCCTACTTGTGCCATTTATCTCACTATGTTTATACTCTGCCCGTCTTTTCTATTCCATTTCTCTTTCTCCTTTGCATCTTTGTTCTGTTGCTCTCACTCTTTGCTTGCTCTCTCTCTGTGACTTTTCTGTGCTATTTCTCTTTCTCCTTTTGCCTCTTTGTAACATTTCTCACACCCCTTTCCTGCCCTCTCTGTGCCTCCTCTCCCCCTTTCCTGACCTGCTCCTTTGCGCCTCTTCTTCACCGTTGTCGCACTCCTCCTGAGCCCTATGCACCATCTCCTAAGCTCATCCCCTCTTTAAGGCTGCAGCATAGTTGTGCCAAAGGCAAGCGCATGTGTGCCTGGATTTTGCCCACCAGTTGACCCACCACGACCCTGCAGCTTTCAATCGTGCCTTGAGACCCTAATGCCTCACGACCCTCTGCTGGCATGCCCCTCCACACCAGCCAACACAAAAGGACCCTTCATCTGCTCCCTCTGCTTCTTCACCTGCACTGCCTCACCCACAACGCAAGCCAAGAACATGTCCACTACACTCCCCACACATGCTCAAACACATATCAGCAAACACACACTACTAGGATGCATGCTCCTCAACACCTGTTCACTCAGCAAGAATTCCACAGAGATCTGGGACCTGCTGAAAGATGCCACCCTGGCCATCCTCTTCCTCATGGAAACGTGGCTGACCACAGCTTTAATGCAAAACATTGCTACAGCCATCACCGATGGATACAAGATCTCCAGGCAAGATCTCCAAAACAGTCCTGGAAAAAAGAATCACCATCGTATACAAAGACATCTTCATGTGCACCACCTCCACTTGAAGCTGTAACAAACTACATGGAGCACCTCAACTTTCAATAACAAACTACAGTAAATTTAACTCTGGGCGGGACCCTAGTCTACCGCCCCCCCAGACCCTTGAGCCAACTTTGTAAACAACAATACGCATTTTGTCACCACCTCCCCAGTCCTCAAAGCCAGCATTTTCATCCTCCTAGGAGACTTCAATTTCCAGACCATACCGACCCCAGCTAAGCTCCCTTCTTGACAACCTCGAGAACCTGGGACCAGTGCTTAATCTGAGCCATAGGTTTCCGGTGCTCAGCACTGGCCCTTCATTGTCAACACCAGCACTCGGGGCAGTCTGCCACAAGGTGGCACTGTCTGGCTATTTTGGAGAAGACCTCAACAACTGTCACTTATTAATTTAATGTACATTAAAATTACTATTACCTACAGCCCAAGCCATTCCGATAGCTTTGGGGGCCTGGAATAGTCTGAATTGTCACACTTGCAGGAGTGTGATGGTTAGTAGTTGTGTTGTTATTGTCATTGGCAGCATGGCGGGGGCAATGTGTGATGCAAGCTGCTGTGACCTCCTAACGGGAGGCCTGTCACACCAAGATACGTGGACAGATCATGCTATATTCAGTTTTACAATAGACATCCAACCCAGAATCCAGAATAGCTGCCACAGTGGTCCCAGGATGCCGACACTGGAACAACCTCACAGAGGTGGGCTGGTTGACCGCCCTACTTGATAACAAACTGGTACCCAGAGACATCCTGGCATGCAACATTGAGAATTGAACAAATGAGTGACCAATTGTGCCGACTCTCTGACCCTGTGAATTTAATCAATATAACAAAAACCAGAACACAAGCCAGCAAGACCTCAAAATGGCCAAGCAACACTGCAAACAACTGAAATAGAAATTAAGAACCAGCAAAGGGGAAGTGGAAAAAGATGTCTCAAATAAATAAATAAATGCCACCTATAGCAGCAAGCAAAGAAATCTTCACAATTGACAAAGCATACACCACACCCACAGCTGTTACCGGAAACTTCAAATATCACTTCTTCTGTAGCAAATTGCAACCATATAGAGCATTGTTTCTATGCAGCCAGACCCCCTAGCCTTCTCCAGAAGTCTCATAATAAAGAAAGTCAACACAGTCACCACATGGGACACCATTAGCACAGAGGAAACCATAACAATCATGAAGATCATTCACTATGGGGCCCTGGTGGACCGTGACCCACCATGCCTTCAACAAACAAGCAAGCCCTATCAACACCTCCATCAGGACAACCATCTTCCTGGAACTATGTTAAAATCTAGCCACCAACGCCCTGACAAGGAAACTCTCAGCGGATCCAACCAAACTCCCCCAATTAACGACCAATATCCCTTCTTCCCTTCCCAGCCAAAGTATTGGAAACAGACTTCAACAAGCTCCTATCTGTCCACCTCGCCAAACACTGCTTCTCGACGGGACACACCCATTACAACACAGTTATTACATTGCATTGCTTTTACAACGCAACTGTTACATCGCAACTGCCTTTACATCGCATGTTATTACAACGCATGCCATTAAAATGCATGTCACTACAACGCATGCCATTACAAGGCATACCATTACAATGCATGCCAATACAACACATTATAAGGTAAGTAATGGAGATTTTATTTAGTTTTAGGGTGGGTATGGGTTTTGGGGTGGATGGGACTAGTAAGTTTGACCCATATACTATCCAACACTTTCCCTACTGTTGCACTCACTGGAGTGGGAATAGTAATTTTTACCCCTACACTATCCAACACTCACCCTACTGTTGGCCTAAAAGTTTTATGCGTTGTAATGGTATGCGTTGTAATGATAGCGTTGTAATAGAATGCATTGTAATGGTAGTTTTAAAAAATGTGCTGTAATGGCATGCCTTGTAAAATCATGCAATGTAATGGTATTTGCGATAAAAAAACATGTTGTAGAAGCATACGTTATAATTGTTTGCGTTGTAACGTCATATATTCCTTCTCGATACCACACAATCAGAATTCAGTCCCAGCACAGCGTGGAACCCGCCTGGATGAGCCTCAACAAGGGGGATTCATCCTGCTAGATCTATCATCAGCCTAGGACACCATCTCTCACCCCCTCCTAATCCACCAACACCATGAAGCAGGGATTCATGGGCTCACCATTGAATGGATTTACTTCTTCCTCACTCGAAGAACCTAAACGACCAAAATGCCCCCACAAGCGTGGAAGGGTATGCTCAGATGTGAGTCCCTTGCTCACTGCACCATCAGGATTCAAGCAAACCGGGCCGAAGACGGCTGTAATGCCAGAAACCGGTCCCCGGGAGCTTGTTTCCTTTCCAGTAAAAGAATTGGCTTGGTAGTTTGGTCTGCACTGTCCCCATGATGCACTGGGCCAGGGACAGACTAATTTGCATGTAGCCAGGTTCTGAGCTGGGATGGTGCAGTGAGCTAAAAAACGGTGATGGATTAAGCCCTGATCTGCTGACTGGGTAGTAGTATTCTGCTTAATACAGATACTCTGTCCATCACCACCCCCTTTTCTAAATAGTTTTGTCCACCACAAGCGTGGAAGGGTATGCTCAGATGTGAGTCCCTTGCTCACTGCACCATCAGGATTCAAGCAAGCCGGGCCGAAGACAGCTGTAATGCCAGAAACCGGTCCCCGGGAGCTTGTTTCCTTTCCAGTAAAAGAATTGGCTTGGTAGTTTGGTCTGCCCTGTCCCCATGATGCACTGGGCCAGGGACAGACTAATTTGCATGTAGCCAGGTTCTGAGCTGGGATGGTGCAGTGAGCTAAAAAACAGTGATGGATTAAGCCCTGAACTGCTGACTGGGTAGTAGTATTCTGCCTAATTCAGATACTCTGTCCATCATCACCCCCTTTTCTGAATCGTTTTGTCCACCTCAAGCGTGGAAGGGTATGCTCAGATGTGAGTCCCTTGCTCACTGCACCATCAGAATTCAAGCAAGCCGGGCCGAAGACAGCTGTAATGCCAGAAACCGGTCCCCGGGAGCTTGTTTCCTTTCCAGTAAAAGAATTGGCTTGGTAGTTTGGCCTGCCCTGTCCCCATGATGCACTGGGCCAGGGACAGACTAATTTGCATGTAGCCAGGTTCTGAGCTGGGATGGTGCAGTGAGCTAAAAAACGGTGATGGATTAAGCCCTGATCTGCTGACTGGGTAGTAGTATTCTGCTTAATTCAGATACTCTGTCCATCACCACCCCCTTTTCTGAATCCCTATGCCTCTGAAGCACAAGATCTTACATGCGGAGTCTGTCCAAGCTCCTCATTCAATCTATCAATCAGGGAATTGGGAAGCACGCTACTCATCTGTGAAGGTCTCAAGGTGCCGGGGGAGTGCAGCTCCGGGTCAGCCGAAGAGCCAGGTCTTGAGCCTCTTCCTGAAGGTGTGCAGAGTGGAGGAGCGTTTGATGTTGATCAGGAGCTCGTTCCTTAGCCACAAAGTAAGAGAGCCACTCTGGTTCTGTAGATGCACGGGGGTTTCCGCAAGGGCAAGGTCGGCGGAGCAGAGGTTTCTCCTGGGTATGTGGAAGGAGACTCTTTTGTTGAGGTATTTGGGTCCGGTGTTATGGAGGGATTTGTAGGCATGGGTGAGTAGCTTGAAAGTTCTCTCTTCTCGACGGGGAACCAGTGGAGGTCTCGCAGGTGTTGGGTGATGTTTTCATACCATGGGATGCTGAGGATGAGTCTGGCCGCGGTGTTCTGGATGGTCTGGATTATGTTTGCGTAGCAGTGATTTGTTGATTCCAGCATAGAGTGCTTTTCTGTAGTCCAGTCTGCTTGTTATGAGTGCGTGGGTGACGGTCTTTCTGGATTCAAAGGGGATCCATTTGAAGGTCTTGTGTGCAATCCAGAGGGTGTTGATGCAGGTGGAGGAGATGGCGTTAATTTGGCAGGTCATGGTGAGGGAGGAGTCGAGTATGATGCTGAGGTTCCGGACGTGGTCCGTGGGGGTGGAGTGGTTGCCGAGGGGGGTGGGCCACCAGGAGTTGTTCCAAGCTGAGGGTGTGGGTCCGAGGACAAGGACGTCTCTCTTCTCCGAGTTGAGCTTCAGACAGCTGCTGCTCATCCAGAATGCGATGTCTTTCATTTATTTACTTATAACGTTTTATATAGCGCGAACAAGATCCCGAGGGATATCAGAGCGCTTTACAATATGAATGGAAGGAAGGACATGAATGCAATAGCCACAACAAGTAAGGAAAACAAATAAAAAATTAAAATTCACAGATTACATGACAAATGTACAAATGAGGGTAGCTCAATCAGCAAGTAAGGGTCGACAAGTAAGGGACATGCATATGCAGTAAAGAAGAGTTGTAACACATGGTGGTACAATAGTAGTAGGAACAATGAAAACAGACAAGTGAAGCCTATCCCTCTTATGGTAAAAATTTGTTCATTAGGAATCTTTTGGCTTCCAATTTGAACCTTGTCACTGAAGAGATTCTGCATACTTCCGGTGGAAGGGAGTTCCATATTTATAGGGCAACACCTGAAAAAGCTCTGTGACAAGTTCTCTTATTGTTAAGAATGAGTGGTTTCAGGAGGAAGGTAGAGGTGCTTCTTGAGGCTCTTTTCTCAGAGGATAGTTCAAGTTTTTGAGCCAGGTACAAGGGGGTATTGAAGTGAAGAGCTTTGTGCGGCAGAACAGCAATCTTCAGCTGGATCCATGCTTCATAGGGCAGCCATTTGAGAGATTTTAGTACAGGGGATATATGTTTGTTTCGTTTAGTATCTGTAACCAGTCTTGCTGCAGCATTTGGGAAAGCCCTTAGTGGAGCCAGGCCGTATTTGGGAAGGCCACAGAGGGTAGCACTGCCGTAGTCTAGTCTCGGCAGGACAAGCGCTTGGTCCACCTGCTTGAAATAATTTAGTCAAAGGAAAGGTTTGATATTTCTGAGTGATCTCAACAAGTGATTTGATCCCTTTCATACATTGCTGATATGATTTTTCATATTCATATGCTTGTCCAATGTGATTCCAAGTGACTTGGCTGAGTCTATGATAAGAGGAGTGCAGTTGAAAGAAGTGAGGTGAGTCAGCCATTGGTCTAGTTTGGGGATGTGGAACGGAGGGGAGATGAGCAGGAATTACGTTTTGGAAGTATTGAGTAGGAGGTAGTTCTAGGTTAACCAGTTTTGAGTAGATGTTACAGTAGTATTGAGTGAGATGATTTTTTCTGGGGATGACATTTTCAGATAGAGTTGCGTATTATCCGAATACATGTGAAAAAGAATGTTCATGGAGGTTAGTGAGTTTGCAAGAGGTTTCAAGAAAAGGTAGAAGTGAATAGGAGATAGAGCGGACCCTTGGGGGACCCCCAGGAATACAGGAGAGGGCCTAGAGAGAGAATGGTTTGCCTTGACTCTTTGTGATCTGTGATGTAGGAAGGATGAGAACCACTTTAGCACCTGATCTGAGAAACCCATTCTGTTTTGCAGGAAGGATAGGAGGTTGTCATGATTAACCATGTCGAAAGCAGAGGAAAGGTCCAGGAGAATCAGGAGGCAGTATTCATTTAGATCAAGCATTTTTAGGATGTCCTCTATTACGTGAGTGAGAGACGATTCGGTGCTGTGACCCTTCCTAAAGCCGGATTGATGTTGGTATAGGAGTTGGTAGTTGTCTATATGAGCACAAAGTTGAGATTGTACATATTTTTCTAGGAGTTTTCCTAGGGTGGGGATGTTGTAAATGGGGCGGAAATTATTCAGATCAGATTTGACAGCGTTATTTTTTTTTAGTATAGGATATACCTGAGCTGCTTTTAGACACTCAGGGAGCCTTGAGAAAGAGAAGCGTTAACGATCCTTGTCCAGGTGGGATTGAGTGCAATCTTGATTTCTTTGAAGACAGAGGGAGTCAACGGGTCACTGAAGTGGTTAATATTCTGCAGAAACTTGTAGATGTCATTTTCACTAAAGGGGGTAAAGGTGCGCCATGCCGCATTGTTCTTGGTGTTCGGGGTGGTCGAATGGTGCTTTTCAATGGGGTTAATGGATGAGGCTGCACTTATGTAATAAAGCCTTCTTGGAGGCGAAGTCAGTGGAGATCATTCTTGATTTCTGCGTGAAGAAAGGAGCAAAATCATCGCATGAAGGTGGGTTGCCGCCAGCATCCACGTGGTTAGGACCGACGAATGATTGCTGTTTGACCAATTTGAAAAGTTTTCTTGGGGTGGTTTGCAGCTTAATCCAATTGGTATCTGAAATAGTCAGCCTTAGCACTCTTGATTTGTTTGTTGTAAGAGCTCCTGACCTCTCTAAGGAATTTTAGTTGATCCAAAGAGGGATTGGATCACCAGGAACGTTCAGCTGCCCTTAGGTTGCGGTGTTCCGTGTGTAAGTTGTTGTTATACCACGGTTTGGATATCTTTGTTGAATCATTTTTTTGTTGGAGTGGAGCAATGTTATCCATGATGTCCGAGATGGTTGAATTGTAAGTGTTGGTGAGTGATTGCACCTCAACCAGGTCAGCTTGGGGGGAGAGGGCAGATCTGAGATCACTTTTCCATATCTTTGTTTTCATTGGTTGAGACTTCTTCAACAACAATTCCTTGTTAATGTAAAAGAGGATGCTGTGTAGGATTCTATGCTGAGGCCAAGCTGTCTGACGATGGTGGCGAGGGGGGTCATGTAGATGTAGATGTAGAAGAGAGTGGAACTGAGCGACGATCCTTGGGGTGCTCCGCAGTTGATATATGTGGGTTTGGAGAGAAAGGGTGGGAGATCCTTTTAGGTTCTGCCAGCCAGGAAGGAGCGAAGCCAGTCGAGCCAGTCGAGGGTGGTTCCCTGTATGCTGGCGTCGTGGAGTCTGGCTGTCAGAGTGTGGTGGGAGATGGTGTCGAAGGCTGCAGAGAGGTCTAGTAGGATGAGACCCAATGTGTGGCCTTGGTCAAGGAGCATGCGGATGTTGTCTGTGGTGCTGAGGATGAAGGTCTCGGTGCTGTGGTTACTGCGGAATCCAGATTGGGAAGGGTCGAGGATGGCGTTCTCCTCAATGTCAATGTTTGTCAGCTGGGCGTTGACGATCTCCTCTATGACTTTGAACGTGAATGGAAGGAGAGAGATGGGTCAGTAGTTTTTCAGGTCCATCGGGTTTGCAGATGGTTTCCTGAGGAAGGGTTTGACTTCTGCGCATTTCATCTGGGACAATGCCATATTCAAAAGTGGTGTTGATGGTGCATCGTTGCTCAGAGGCTATAGCTCTGAGGAAGATGTGCGGTGGGAAGGGGTCCATGAGGGCTCCTGAAAGAGTGCTCTTCTTGGTCATAGCCGTATCTTCGGTGGTGACTGGGGTCCATGCGGCGATGGTAGGCTGGCTGTCGTTTCTGGGGGAAGCAGGGGTTTCTGGAGTTTGTTCGCTGCAGTTGTCATAGAGGGAGTTGATTTTCAGATGCAAGTAGGATCCGAACTTGTTGCAGAGGTCCTGGGAGGGTGTGCCGGGGGTTTGGTGAAATCCTGGATGATGTTGAAGAGTTCTTTTGAATTGCTGGAGTTGGCGAGGATTTTTTTCTGGATGAAGGTCCTTTCGGTGGATCTGATGAGTCGGTGGTATTCTATAATGGCGTTCTTGTAGGTGGTCTGGCCTTCACAGTTTTTGCTGTTCCTCTATCGCTTCTTGAGACGTCTGTAGGTGCGTCTGGATTCTTGGATGTCAGTGGTCAACCAGGTGGCCTTCATGGGGCGCTGACTGTCGAGGTTGCAGAGGGGGTCGAGCTTGTCTGCGCAGTTGGTGATCCATCGTGTAGTTCTTTGGCTGCCGAGTTGGCATTGGTCGAGGCGAGAGGGAGATCGTGGTTAAGGGTGGAGTTGAAGTGCTCCTCCTTGACCTGGCCCCAGATCTTTCACAGTGGACATGGTGTGGGTTTGTAAGCAGTGGCATTGTTGAAAGAGAAGTGTGTGCAGTGGTGCTCCGTCCAGGGGGGTTGGGTGGTATGGCTGTAATGGATGTTGTTACCTTCGTGGAAGATAGTGTCGAGGGTGTGTCCTGCTTTGTGGTTAGGGGTAGTGATGAGCTGTTTCAGTCTGAGGTTGGCAAGGTTGTCCAGGAGGGTGGCAGAGTTGGGTCGCTGAGGTTGTCGAGGTGGAGGTTGAGGTTTCCGATGAGTATGTACTCCTTGGAGGCAATGGCGTGGGATGCAATGAGGACAGCGATGGTAGTGGTGAATGTAGTTCGAGGTCCGGGGGTTCTGTAGGCGAGGGTGCCTCATAGGGTTATTCTGGGGCTGGCCTGGATCTGGAAAATGAGGTGTTAGGTGGTGGAAGGAGAGTTGCTCGTTCTGGAGATGGAGAGTCAGAGGGAGCTCTTGTGTGCGATTGGGAGTCCTCGTCCTGGGTGGTTGGGGCAGCCCTTCCTCTGGATATTGTATCCATCGGGGATGGTGATGGCGGGTGTGAAGGAGGCATTGGTACCGGTTTCATTGAAGGAGACATCTGGAGAAAGGGTGTTGAGGAGGTCCCAGATCTCTATAGCATGTCTGTGCAGGGAGAGCACGTTGAGGAGGATGCACCTCAGGGTTTCAGGGGTCCTGGTGTCCGAGTGAGTGCGGTGGCTCTGGGGTTGCAGAGGGTGGTGAAGGATTGTCTTTAGTGTTTGCAGGAGAACTGGCCATGGGTGGTGTTCGGCGTAGACAGCTGGTAGTTGTTTCTTCCTGGGTTGAGTGCGTGGAGGGCAGCTGAGTCGTAGTGGTGGTTGGTCAGAAAGCCAGGGTCCCTGGTGCTGGTCATGGTCGGTTCGCGGATGGGCACAAACGGGCTTGCCTTTGGCGTACCAGCGGCTGCCATTAAATAGGTAAGGGGTAGGAAAGTGCAGGTGGGAGAAGGAACCGGCAGGGGGAGGGGCCACAGGGGTGGAAGTGACAGGAAAAGGGGGGGTGAAAATGGGCATGGAGGACACAAACAAGAGCACAGGTACAATGAAAGGATAAAAACAGGCAAAATAAACAGAGGTACGATTAACAAAAAAAGACAGACAACAGACATTTATCCTTTGAAATTAAGAAATGAAGCTTAAGCTTTTGCTCTTTTTATTTTACATAAAATAGCCCTGCATAAAGCATTTTAAGTCCTTGCACTTGGCACAACTTTGAAGTATTAGAACTGGCACAAAGCGCTTTCTTTTAAAAAAAAATATCTTTATTCAGTTTATAACAGCAATTTTCACACCCCTCCCCCCCCCTCCCCCCCCCCCGATCCCAACCCCACCACCACCCCTCCCGGTCAGACAAGTATACATACAATTTCATTATTCACACAAAATCATAACTTTAGGAAACACTGGTTCCAGAATATGTTAATTTCTATAGAAGAGAAACACCCACCACCAGATCCCCATTGTTCATTAGTACTCAACTAAGTACAGCCTTGCGATTAACACCATTCTATTACAGGGGTCCAGATTTTCAACTCTCTTTTACGTCGCTTCCTGCCCTTCCATTTATAAATGGCAATCTCTATATTAGAAATGGCTTAGTAGCCTAGCTAGCAATTGTTGGAACAACGGTGCAGTAGAGTCCAGCCACGCTGAGGCTATATACAACCTAAAAACAGCAATAGAAATAAAAATAAGTTCAGGACCTACTCTAGCATTGCTAGGATCCGCCACCCCCAATAAAATTATATCACTAGATAATGCTATTGGGCTTTGAAGTACTGCGGTAAAAAATGTCCTTATCTCTTGCTTTATAGATGTTAAACCTTCGCATGTAGAAAACATGTGTACACAGTCAGTATTATATGGCATACATGTGCCCTTGCCGCTACCCCACTTAGATATTTTATCAAGTGTATAATGTAAAAAAAACAGGTTTTAAAAAATTGTGCTTGCAGTTCGTTGACATGAGGACATTAAATAAGCATAGTTAAACTCGTTAATCGACATTCCAACATTTTCCTGCCATTTCTTTGAGGTTTTCTCCATATTATCCAGAAACAGCGCATTAAAAACGTACTTTTTTAAGGTGAATTATTGTTTCTACTAGATCAACTTTTTCAAACAAAACCCTGCCCCCACCTTTTGTGACAAAAAATCTCTAATTTGAAGGTACTTAAAAAAGTCCCGCCAGTCCAGTTCAAAATCTCTTTTAAGTTCTTCAAAGGATTGAATCCCTGTAGAGAAAAGGAGGCAGCCCATCTGGACAATTCCCGCTTCATTCCATTTGGGTATTCATCTGTCACTTAAAGTATCCGGGAGATTCGGATTATCCTTTAGGGGAGTGTAGAAGGAAAGTCGCCCTATACCAAGCATTTTTCTGACGGCCTTCCATACCTTAAATCCACTATATAGCGTTTTAAATGTAACTTTCTTGTGATAACTATCGTGCAAATGTCGCCAAAGATATCCTCTACTCTTACAGCCTAGAATTAGTTGAAAGATGGATGGAATACAGTCCCCACCCTCCTCCGTTTCCCCATTGTTCTGTAATAACTCTCTACTAAACAACAGCATGGATGCCCAATAGTAAGCCTTTAAGTTTGGGAGAGATAATCCGCCTCTATCCTTGGGGAGAGTAAGAAACTTATAGGCCCGCCGGGGTTGTGAGTACTCCCAAATAAAGCTTGGAAACATACGTTCTATTGATTTAAGCCAAGATGTTGAAAATTCTAAGCATATCGCCCTGAACAGATACAGAATTTTGGGGGAAAAGACCATTTTAACCGCATTAACTCAACCAATAATAGAGAGGTGTAGATTGTCTAGGCGTTGAAGGTCTTTTTGCATTGAATCTGTCATTGGTTTAAGATTTAGCTTGACCAAATTTTTAAGATTTGATGAAATACAAAATCCTAAATATGTAGGTTTTTTTACTACTCGGGAATCACTCATTTCGCTTTTCTGATTCAATACAATCTGAGTTTTCCCTTTGTTAAGTGCATATCCAGACACTAAACTGAAGTTATTAGCCTCACTTTCAATAGCATTCAATGCCGTGATAGTTCGTTTGAAATCTCGTCAAAGACCGACGGATCATCGCTATTGCTTGTGTTATCTTTTGCCCCCTCCCGTATTGGCACTCTGTAATCGCCCAACAACCAAATTTGTCTGCTTTAGAGAGACTAAAAGCATACCTACTTCCCTTGGCTAAAATAGCAACCCCCCGCTCCCTAGCTCCCCGTGTAGTGGCACAAATCAGCCTATACCATAGTGTTTTTAAAATGTGTGTTTGTGAACCCTCTATGTGCGTTTCTTGTAAACAGACAATATTTGTGCCCCATGCCTGTAACCCTGCCGCTACTGTTTGCCTTTTTTTAATATCATTTAAGTCACAAATATTCATAGAAAAAACTCTTAACAATCCCATCTCATTGCATTGCATACTACAAATATATGTCCAAAATGTTTAATGCACTGTGTCCCAGTATTACCATCATACCAGTTGTGTCTATCAAATTTTTTAAGTTTTTGCCCAACCTGTCTGACCGACCACCACCCTCCCCCTCCCACCCTCACCACCCTCCACCCTGTACCACTTTTAGAGGTTACCTGGCCACGGTCGGGCCAGGAGTTTGGCATCCGGCATGCAGAGCACCGCGAGCCCGCTGAGCCTCCCCGCTATAAATATAACCTTCTGTAGAAACTTACACCAAAAACAAAAAAGTACCATAATAATCATCAGGGGGGAAAAAGAAAAAAAAGATGAAGAAAGCAAACAGATGAAAATATCCCTAACATTATTACAGAACTAAATTCCCTGCAGATTGCATCTGCCTGAGTATCAAGTTGCAAGGTGTATTGTATTCATTATTTATTTCCCGAAACTTCCTCTAGGTACTTATTTACTCAAATTTCTGAAACAAAGCTATGTGTAACCTTTTATATGCAATTTTCAACCTGCCTGGATTTTGTAGGTACACCTCGGCCCCTTGTTTCTGAAACAGTTCAAAAAGCTCTCTGAGTCTCCACCTGCGTTCCACTGTGGTGTGTGCGAAATCGGGTCTGGTGAAGAAGGTTATCCTGTCAAAAGTCTGCTAATTTGTGGGTCTGGCCAAGTCAAAAAGAGTTTGACGGAGCAGGAAATATCCAAAAAACAAAAGCATAGCACGAGGATGTTGAGGTGCTGTGGCTTGTTTAACAGGAAACAGAGGGAATCTATGGCCTCGCTGTATTTCTTTGTCCAAGTCCCATGATTGTAGCTCTGGAAAAGCCCTTTGAGCAGCGCAATCATGAATTTCCTGGGGTCATCTTTCTCAACCCCTTCTGGAATTCCTTAGAAATTGTTACACCTCTGCCGGTTTTTCTGCTCCTCCATCTTCCACATAAGATCTTTAACCTCCCCCTCGTGCTCCTCATTCTGTATTTTAGGCAATGTCTTTTTCTAGTTGTTCAGTCCTTTCCTCCACCGAGGCCATTCGACCAGCAATTTCGGCACAGGTTTTGCCGACCTTCCTGACTGCCCCTTGCAGTTTTTTGGCAGCCAGGCGTGATCTGCGACTATCTGCCTTGACTTCCTCCTGGAAGCTTTTGAAGGATTGCAGAATATCTGTCAAGGCAGGTTCGAGTCTTGAGTCCCCATGGTCTCCCCCTTTGCCGCTGCAATGATTGTTTGATTGCCCCCAGAGGCTGCCATGGAGTTAGAGAATATCGTAAGAGGGGTTTCATTGTAGCCCCACTTCAGATCCCTTGCCCCCTCTTTGTCGGAAATGTCACAATTCTTTTGAAATTTCTCGCTAGTTATCTTTTTTAGTAGCTTTTTAGCACCCAGTTTACTTTAGGTTCGTATCCATTTACGTACCTTGCATTGGCTCCCAGTGGAGTATCGTTTCCAATTCAAAATGTTGTCTATTGTTCATCGTGCCCTTTATAGGCTAGGTCCTATTTATTTGCAGAAGAGATTTGTCTTTTACAAACCTACTAGACAACTTAGTTCATCGGATCAGCTATTAATGCAGAATCCTCGGTTCAATCGCCATAGGCTTGGCGGGAACTCCTTTGTCCGCAAAGCAGGCTTGGCCTGGAATCTGTTACCGTTGGCTCTTCTGAGTGTTCATAACCCATTGCTCTTCAAGAAAAAATTAAAAACTCTGCTCTTCTAGCTTCATTTTCTGGAGTTAGCGCCGGAACACTTCTAGTAGCTGTGCGCTGTATAAATTGAATATAACATAACATAACATAACAATGCAGTCAGGCCATGTCACATTTCATTTGAAAAAAGTGTTGGTTGCCACTGAGAAGACAGAGGTTGGATTTAGAGTTTGGAAGACAGGTTGCTCCATCACAAACATGATGGCTATACCTTCTACCTTATTACAAGTGCCAAGATAATGCAACAGATTTCTTGGATTGACTTGTACGTAAGCTTGTGATCTTGCTGTGCAGCGCTTACTACCTGGAGGTTCACTAATAATTGACAAGCCCAGGAACTAATATAATTTTGCTGGAGCAAATTCGAAAATGGGCAATGCTTGATGCCCAATCATGGGTGACAATTGGGCATTAATTGGGCATCAAGCATTACCCATTTTCCAGTATGGCAATTTATAACAAGCACTTCAGCCCACACTTTCCTCACCTAGATGCATAACTGGTGATTTACTGACGCTAATATAATTTGGAGGTATTTTCTACTGTGTCTCCAGCTGAGTATAATTGATTTCCTCCTATTCACCAAGAACAGAAACCCATAGACTCATATCCTGGGGTCCTCAAGTCAACTGCTGGGCTTTTCGTCTCTTCTCCTACCTACCATGAAAACTTACCCCACATATTTGTGCTCATATATTAATTCCTGTCCTGATAATGACCTCAGATTAGGTTGAGTTTGAAATGCCATTGACTGCAGATTCAATGTAGACCCTCTGATTTACTGCACTCCCTTAAAATAATTCCAGAGTTGAGTCATATGTTTCGTACCGTTTGTTATATGTACTTGTCACTTTTCTATGCAGCTTGTACTTTTTGACCAGCTGAGCACTCTAGTCATGTAATCATTAAATATTTTAATAAATTGTACTACATGCTTTATTGAAATGATTGTTCTCAATAGTTCTGGTTTATGCTCCTAACTCTTAATTGCATATTCTGATAATGTCTCTATAATGGATAGAAGCTACATCAACCAATGTATCAAATATTCCTTTTGTAAATAGATCTATCATGAACGATAGCTGGCTTCTGTACCCTACTGCTTATCAGCAGATTAGGCACACTATTGTTTTTTTCAAAGTTCTTTTACTAAAATAGCATGATGAATCATGGTACAAGCCTTGAGCTTTGCTTGAATTGATCTTGTAGGTTTAATGGTCCTGGTCCTGTTCCTACTTGGAAGGCTCTGTGGACATTGCAGAGTGCCTTGAACATTATTATTTTAGCTATAAGGTACAAGTGGAGTGATTGTAGGACTGTAGCCATGTGTTCTCTTGCCTGAAGGCAAAGAAGCAGAATAATTTTGGATTTGTTTTATTTTGGCTATGATGAAGCTGGGGATGCCAAGTTAAAGTTTGTTGGCATAGGAATGCTGGGAGATTATGAGTATGAGGATAGTTTGCAGCTTTTGTTGGTATACAAGGTATGGGAAGATGCGACAGAGTGCTTTCAATTTGTAGAAGGTGCTCTTTATGATCATGTTAATATGTGGTATCAATGATAGGTCTAACTCCATGATTACCCTTGGCTGTCATACTTTTCTTGATGTTGGAGGAGCCTCAAGTTCCTTGGGCCATATAACAGTAGGTTGATATTTTGAGCTGAAGAGCTGCTCCTGGCCGTCGATTTTTAGAATGATTTTCATTTTATCTGCATAGCTGTAACAGATGAGGCTGAATGATCTAATCAGTTCTGGTAATGGGTTAGGTATACTAATCAGGCAAGGGGGAGCAAAATCTTCCTTATGGTTCTACAAGTTGCGCTGCCATTGAGGTGTTTGTTCCAGGGTGGTCAGAACGTTAATTAAGGAAGATGGATATTTTCACCAGTTCATAATTTGTAGCAGACTGAGTGTTACTGCCCAAAGTTTTGCTTAGAAACCCACAATATTACCAACAGTCAGGGTGATGTATACTACAGGTTCATAGCCAGGTGGAGAAGTGTGGCTCAATGGTTAGAGCGGCAGACCCTAGATGCAGATGTCTAGCCTGGGACCAGGGTTCAATTCCCCGCCTTGGCGGGTCTTGATCTAAAAATTCCACTGACCTGATAATTCTTGCCTTAGTGCCTATTCCAATCATGGAGTCCCACTTTGCCACTCTGGGCAATAGCTTGCTTAATCTCCACAACGGCCCCCACAACGCTAAGGAATCCTGGCCTCCACCTTGGGGGTGCCCAGGAATGGACGCCTCACAGGGAAAGCCAGGATGGGTTCCACAGCAGTATTCGTACAAGCGCCTTGAGACCCTTGCGGGTGAGTAGTGTGCTATACAAGAATCAATTTACATTTACATTTACAAAATCTTTCTAATTGTCTTATGGTTCTACAAGTTGCGCTGCCATTGAGGTGTTTTTCTAGGGTGGTCAGAAGGTCAATTATGACCAGTTCATAATTTGTAGCAGAATGAGTGTTACGGTCCAAAGATTTGCTTAAAAACCCACAATACTACCAACAGTCAGGGTGATGTACACTACGGGTTCATAGTCTTATTTCAACCTTATGCCTTTTACATCAACACCAGGCACACCCTGGTCCTTTATCTCAAGCTTGCTGGTCCTTGCTCATCCTAACTTTCTTTATGACTGTTTTTCCTTTTTTCTCATCCTCTTTCTTTCCCCCTTTTGTGTTTTTCTCTCTCTTGCTCTGGGTCAAAGTTTGTGGAGAAAAAATAAGTGCCGGTCCCCAAACATAAATGCTGGTGTGCCCCACCTCCAACCACCGGCTCAAATTAAGAACTGATTTTCACTGCGAAATACATCATACATAAGGTTACAAAATGACTCATTGTCATCAGCGACAATACTTTCTAATCCTCAGCTTTTATTTAACAACCCAATGTATACTTGGAACTATAGTCATCGTCTTACTCAATTGTATTACCTTTCCAACTCAAAATGGGCTGGAGAAGTAACCTGAACTATAATGAATGGCATAGGAAGGTAAGTTAATACTGTACGGTGTCCCATGTAATACTGAAGTGTTCATACAGCTTATTTACCTCTGCATAACTCTCCAATTCAAAACACATACATTACTAATAAACACAGGAGTGACAGCTCCTTTATAGAGTAAAGAGAAAGTTAATGGTTCTTAGTAATATTCTAAAACCATCTTCTTCTCTTCCCTTTCAATTAAAATTAAACCAAATTACCTTCTGTCACACATGCTGTGAAGTGTGATGCCCTCCATGTATAACTCTTTATTCAATTGCTTTTGAAATGACAGCTATAAAACCTCAGTAAACAGCCTTAAAACATGATGTAGGGACAACTTCATTTAACTAACTGTTGGCATAGTAAGAAGTGAAAATGTGATTTAGTGTTGGGAAAGGAGAAGTTCATTGCCTTTTTGTGCGTTTGCATGCTCATACAATGGAGAAGGTCGTGCTCCTCTGAGTTTCACTGATACAAAATAGATACATTTGGTAATGAGTTTCGGACTAAATGTGGCCATTTTAAAAAAGGGTTAGAGAGATGATGGCAATAGATTCACGATTAGGGTAATTTTGCAACTACAAACGGTAATCATGACAGTTCTGTGAATTTACGAAGAGCAACATTCAGTGGTTTCATTTGTCGTTTTTTCCATATTTAAATGTTCAGAATTAGCATCAACTATTAATTGGTGCTAACAGGGAAGGATTTTCGAAGCAAAAAAAGTAGTATTACTGCATTTTTTCATACGTTTACACCACTTTTTTATGAATAGAGAAATTATGTTAAATGGCCAAATTTACTAAGTGCGCGTTTATTACAAATTTTGCACCCCTGACACACATTGTGGATGAGTGCCAAAGAGGTATACATTGTACATTAATGAAAAATGTGTGCAGCTCAATACCTCTTTTAAAATCCTATATTTGCTACTAGATAATCTTGATTTAGTTGTGAGTGCAACAAATCACCCAGTCGGAGCTAAAATACAGATGCATTTTAAAATGTTATAGAATATCCAGCGTCCGAATCTGAAGGGTGGGTGCGAAATGTGGCAGCAAATCATTCACTTTCTCTATTTAACTCATAGAGTTAGTCAGTTTGGACCACCGTTGACACATCTAGGAGATAGTTTTTCTGTAATCCCCATATCAGGTTAAATTGTGTTATGTCCTTTATTGTATATGAACATACTGTCACTACATTTTTTAGAAGCTCCCATGCTTTGCATTATATCAAAACGCCTATTACAAATGTTATTTTAGATGGAACGTTCACCTCTCATTTGATATAGTGGATGACGTGTGGTATGTTGTTGAGTGAATATTTGTTATACCTGGACTGGCAACACAGATGTTTTACAAAAACATGTAGCTTATGGATAAAGTCTAGGAACCTATTTAGGGTACGTTTAGGAAGCATAGTGGACATTTTCATACTTTTTCAGTTACTGGTAACATCTCATTACAAGTGATGGGCGAAGAAGCAGCTATACATATTCTATACTTTCATATTAGGTTGAGAGTCGTTAGTAAATTAACATTAATTCTCAATACACAGATTGGAAGTGTGAAGGTTACATGTAGGGTTCACTGGCCCATTAAGTTTATGCAAAGAATTAATTTGCCATTTGAGAAAATGTTCAGGGTAAAAGGTTTGACTTAACTCATGATTAATGGTCACCCACAATACACAGAACTGTACAAACAAGTCTGTTTTCAAGAATATTTTCCAATCTCATTAGAGACTTTTGTGTAGGTATTGCCTAAGTGCTGCTTTCACGGTGTGAGTCATCAAGGAAAGGGGACACTGGAGTTAATCTACGCATTAGCTTGAGGTGTTTTCATTCAGTACGGGTGTTATATTGAGAAGACTCTTTGCCAAGCACACTACTTGGCCAATGCATAACCTCACACAAATAAGGCAAGTTGGAGTTATGTGGTGCTTGGCCCACTAGGCATGCTTCATGAGAATAAAAAAAAAAGCATTGGGGCATATTATCAAGACAGGTAATAAAATTATCACCGTTTTAGCGTCAGAAAACTGCTGCTAAAATGGCGATAATGGGCTTGAAAATATGCTCTATGGAATTCCAATTGAATCCCATGTTAGATATGAAGGACATCTAACATAGGCTTCAATTGGAATTCCATAGAGCACATTATAGATAGTTTTATCACCTGTCTTGATAATATGCCCCATTGTTCTTTCTTTAGCTGCTAAAAGGTGTGTGGCAGAGCCAAGGTAATAACAGTCGGGCAGTGGGAATGTCCCATCTCCACATCAGTTCCATGCTTGGTGTCGTAAAGCAACCCTTATTTCTTACTGCCTACTTGTTCTCCCAGTTTTCAAGGCCCCTTCCTGCTGATGTCTTGGGTTGAGGTGATAGACCTTGTTATGTGCTCTGCCATTTTTGAATAGCTATAATTTGTGGTGTTGGGGAGGTTGGCATGAATTAATTGTTCTTCAACAATAGAACAACCATCGGAGGAGAGATAACTCCTCACAATAAGAAGCTCGTGGTCACAGAATGTTCATATTGGCAATTGAAAACCGAGCCTGCATATGAGGAAAGGAACACCGGGAAGATGGTGCCCAAAGAACCGTAAAGGTTCCTTGTCATTGCTGATCTTGCTGCTGAGATAAATGTGATTAAACAAACAATGGAATATCTGGGCCTGATGTAAAAAAGACTGTTGCCTTTACAAACCCTGCAAATCACAAGTTTGCAAAATAATGTTTTGTGATTTTCGAAACTCCTTCTTTTCAAGTCGCAAAAGGGGTTCTGTGACACCTTTAAAAGTTGGAATATAAGGGGAACCCCTTCTTAATTGTGATTCTCAATAACAATGTTTACATTTGTAGTTGTGATCACAAAATATTGATCAGATACCACACCAAAGCTGTGAGGGGAATCTGTCACAATGGTTCAGTTTCATCATTCTGAATCATGTCAGAGGGAGCAGATAGTTGTCCAGGGAATAACTACATGATTTCCACACACTTTTCAAATAGAAAACATTTTTTTAAAGAAGCACCTTCTCCTTTAAAGTGCCGATTGCTGTTTTAGAAAAGGTTTTTTATCTGGGAATGTGAATGAAGGGATGGAGGTCTGTTGGAATTTGCATACCACTACCCCTTTATTTGTAGATAATCACTGGGGTTGGCAAATAGCAACTTGCCTAAAATCCACTAGGCAGATCTTATTTTGTGATTCTATTTGATGAGTCATTTTGTGATGAGACCTGTTAATACATAGGTAAAATTGCAAATCACAGTCAAGCATCAAAATGTGGATACTCAGTTTGTACCCAGTAATTGGGAGCTGCATGCATGTACATTAGACTCTTTTTTTCTAATTTAGCCCTTTGGGACAATCCAAATCTTACTGTCAATTCAACCACAAAAGTTGCTAATGTTTCACAGTTGTTCATTGTTTCTTGCTGGCGATTGTAATTTATACTGCTTTCCTGGGTTATTTTGTGCTCTTCCTATTATTCTGCGCTTTAGTCCTGCCACCATTCTCACCCCATCATCAAATGTGTTTCTTCAAACCAATCGTAATCAATCGCACATAATTCCTTAATTTGCTAGTGCTGTAGAAAACCCTACATACTGGATTTGCATTAGCGTTTGCACTTATAATCGACAAACACCCAGTACTGCTTCTACAGAAAACCCATGTTACCAAATAAGGGCATCACTAGGTGGCTGTTAGAAGTGTAAGAAAATTTAGAGGCCAAAGTACCAACTGCAGCATTTTATGATTTGAGGCTATGAGCATACTTCCTGCCAATATCCATGGATTATAAAGGATTGTTTTTACTTTTTTTCATGAATGTCACTGGCCTGTGCTTCTGTGGAAGAGTGGAAGTAGATTTGTACCTTATGGCAAAAAGTGGGCAAAGTAGGTGGTGCAGAGGGCTGCAGCCTCCAAAATTTGAGCCAGCAATATTATACTATTCTGATAATATTTCAGTTACAAGAAAGTATTGTCAAATTTTGAAACCCATATCCAAAGATTTTAATGTAGAAGACCATATTGAGCTTAAAGCAGACCAGAAAGGGACCCAAATGCTGCCTAAAGTGGTAATTCTAAAATAACATAAATGTAGCCTTCAGGGATCATTTGTAAAGGTAATTCTATTTTCTCTTCAAGACACATGTATTAGAGTCATGTCGCTAAAAGTATATTAAAAATAGAAAAGTAGGATTGGGGAAATTATCACTCACTAATTGTCACTATAATGTTTTGGAATTCGGACATTATTTTAGGATTGTTTGTGGCAAGCACATGTTCACACACAAGTCCTTTTAGGGCTAAGGAGTAGCTGGCGCGCTGGCAGGCATCATGCAGTGGCACTGTCTGGAATGAAGCGAGGCAGGGACTGGCTGAATGAATGTCCTGATAAAAGAGCTAGACTGTGCTGGAGTGGTTACATTGTTGGTTGATATATTGTCTAAGCTCATGGATGTTCACTGAACTGCCAGGAGGCCAAGTCTCAGCATCTAACGCTGTCTATTTGATTTCGAGTGTGAGAATTCCTCTCCATGGGTGAGTAAAAGAGGCACAATCCTTACATTGGTGTAAACTGTGAGGATAGGGTTACTAGATCTTCAATATAATATTAGTAGGACCACATAGTATAATGCATGATTTTTGTTGATAAATTGTTTTCATATTTGTTTACCTAGTTGGTTCAACTAAAATGATCCAACACTACAACTCCCAGACCAGGATTAACACCTCATTGAATATCAACAGGATGCTAAGTTTCTAGTAATGGATTTTTATGTACATATCTATACCTTCCAGCTATGGGAAAAGTGGCAAACAGGAAATTGAGGTATTGGCTCTGGGATTTTGCTGCTAAGGTTTCTAGCTTTCTTAAAGAAAAATATTGGCTATTTAATAATATATTTGTATTCTAAAAGGGATAGTACTTTAATAATATTTTTCAGTACTCTGGTTGCTTCGTTAATCTTTTAGGAATGTTAAGCAAACCTCTCAACACTCTAAGCTTCTGAGGAGTGTGCTATTGAGTGGCTTAGGAGGATGAATCTTTTGCAACCAATATTTTTGTAAGGTGAGGACAGTTTTTAGGTTGAGCCTAGAGCAGCGCGCATGCGCTGTTCTGCGAGACTTATTGTAAGGGGCTTAAAAAACTCACCACACGTTTGTGCGTGTGTGGCCTATTGCTTGTGGTTACCCGCACAGGCACCATCTGTTTTGAATTATCGTGCCGAGACACGGGTGCAATAATTCAAAACATGAGCCTGGTGCTCGCTCTCACGCACACCACTCGCGGGACACTGCAACTGCTTTCACTTTTGCCGCTGCAGCTGCTTTCACTTTTGCCGCTGCGCTCTCTCTCGCACACCACTCGAGGGCTTCTTTGTCAAGTTGGTGCTCAGGGTGGAAAGGCGGTCGGGGAGAGCTCCCTGAACCCCTGCCGTGCGCAAGCTAATGCAAAACAGCTCGGTTTCAATAATCAGCAGCAGAAGGAAGGGGGCAACATCTGGGAATGGCTACTCTGTAAAATACATTTGTTGGAAGACAATGACAATAGTTGAGGCTCTGTTGCTGGCTTAGTGTGACCAGCATCTGTATACAAATGCTTTATACAATGTTGCAAAGCATGTAAATGAGCCACTGCTGAGCTGCGCTGCACTGCTTGTGTTAATATGAACTGATTTATGAGACCGAGCATAAACGGGGTAATGTCATCCGGCACTGTAGATATAAGAACTGCCTTGGGGTCTGTCAAGGCTGGCACCCACCTCCCGCTGCCACGTCAAGATGACTCGTAGGAATCGCCTCACAACATGAGCAGAACAGGCGGGCTAAGCACGGACTCCTGGTGGCCTCGTGAACACAGCAAATGGGCTTTAATTCCCTTCCGAGGCTTCGTCGTCTCTATTAGAGTTCAAAACCAGGTGCCCCCACAACCCCTTCCGCCTCCACCCATCCCCACCGGGGTCCTACTGCTTTCCTCAATCTCTCTTTCAGGAATCAGATTGTGATCCCACAGAATGATCTTCTCGTCCTTCCTGCCTCCTGTCAGCAGCATGCCATTCCTCATCTGACAAAGGGTAAACACACTGCCATCATGAGCTCGAAGCTGCTTTTTTATTTGATACACACCTATCACAAATACAAAAAATTATTTTCAATGTTATTCTTATAACCATCAATTTATTCCTCATTTGAACTAATGTTTTGAGGACAGGACACTGTAGTGTAACCTGTAATTTTACCTTTGATGCCCTGCAAACACATCTTGTATCATTTATTTGCATTATCTGCGCAGCGTTTTGGTACTTTACGGTATCAGAACATGCCATAAAGTTGTGAACATGATGGAAGCTTGTGGCATCAACGGGCTTTGTGTAAATACACATAACAGCAATATGTTTGAAAATGAACATATAAAACGTGAAAAACGCAAGACAGTTATTGGCTGGAGGAGACAAGTGAAAATGTGATGATTGTTTCAATTAAGTAAATGAAATGCATATCATGTACGTGTAGAAATTGTTAACATTTAGGTTCAGTCCCAGGGGACAGCATGGGAGATCAGCTCTTAAACCTATGATGTGCAAGGATAACCTTAAGGTCAGATCGACTGAACAGAAATCAAAAACACTGTATAAATCCAAATCGCAGAATGTTTTATTCATATAATCTTTGAGTTGTTTAAAGTACACAAGCAGTAACACCAACAGTGGATGACCAAGACTGGAGCCGGTACCTGGATACTCAAACAAGAACATCTGGCCCGGATCTACTTGTTGAACTGCAGTAGATGAGTGTTTGAAGGATGGTTTATCAAAGTATGCACTAATGTCAAACAGAAAAGCAATGGCCAAAAGTGAGCCAATGAGGAAAGGTATCAAGAGGTTCTCATACATTGAGTGAAGGAAGTGACGTGCCCCCCTAATAAAAACACAACAGGAGGCAGCATGCAACGGTTTACTTTCAAGTGCAAAACCTGTAGGACTTGGAATGATCATGGAGGCGTGAGAATGTAATGGAGTAAGAGCACAGGTTGTTCATAGTACTGGTTAACGGGTGCCAATGAACTCCTGCCTATGGACAACAAACTCTCCACTAACACCAGATGCAAAAATGCAAGAAGAATGTTAACAAGCATTGGCATAGCCAATAGGTCTCGCTTTTGCAACCTTATAAGTATTTAGTTATGCAGCACAATATCCTTGGAGCAACAACATCAACCGTTGCATGGCTTAACACTTATAAGGTCCCCAAGGCGTGACCTATTGGCTTTGCCAATGCTTCTTTATAGTGTGAGGTCCACAGAAGTCTGTGGAAGGCAATTTGCTTGATTGGAAAAAGAAGAGCATTCAAATAAGCGTGGCACCCTCCAAGGAGAGTGAAATGAGAGTTATTGATTTGATGTTACACTACAAAGAGAAAAAATATACATTTTTGTATGTTTGCATGATGTGTGTCGAGGTCTTGTCCATGGTGTTCAAGGTGTCTTGGTAATGTTTGTACTAAGTGAAATCTGTAAGCAGTGTAATTTCAGAGAAACTAATCCTGCATTGTCATGCATGCAAATGTGTATCAAAAGCTATCGTATGAAAGCGAAGGCAGCTAAGAAAAACTTGTGCATGGTAAACATGACCGCATTTATCCCCAGGCCTAACTAAGGTACATCGCAAAATAATTTACAATCTCTTGGCTAAGGCACTAGAGAAGACAGCACTTATCACTATTGTCACCAACAGCAAACACCAATTCATACATTTGTCAATGGTGCATGAGTTAAGCAAGGATCAGCCTCCACCATCCACCGTATAAAACAGCCAAGGATGTCCCAAAAACGTATTTTAGAGTAGAAATTTAGCACTAATCATGTGATATACGAATCAGTCATAATTTATGAGTGAATAACACAGGAAACATGGGCAAAATTTGATTGTAGCCTGAACAAATAGCTTTTTTTTGTAGCCTATATGATCGATTATTTTCAAACTTCTTCATGGCTACAAAATACATATATAAGACTTGTTATACATATGTTTACAAAACATACAATTAAAACCAGACAAATAAATTCAAATATTCTAGAGAAGTAACCTGATACCCACGTCATATGAAAAACGACGTGAACAAAAAATGTATCATCAAACCCATTGGTAATACAGTGTTAATAAATTATCACCTTATCTACATCAGATCATCTTGTTATCCTTACAAGGTTAAGGGATAAAATTGAAGGCATCTTCAGATCAAATCTTGATGGGACATTGAGTTCTAACCTGTAGTATATTGTCAATGTTGTTACCCAGATTATGCATCACATTCACATACCATGACAAATGTATATTGTATCCCAATAATGTATGCTTATTGATATAGTATAACCAAAACGCACGCATATCATGTTTAAAAAAAGCATGTAAGTTAATTTATAATGGTACTTGTTTACTCATATATGTACAACATATAAGAAGCACATTAGTACCTTTAAAGTTAGTGTAATTTCATTAGAACATCAATATGTAACCTCAGGTCCACAAGTATATATAATGTTTGTTGATTAATTTACTACTTCCTACAATATAAAATGTCAGCAAAGTCTTACTGTCAGAAAACGAGACCAAACCCACACTTTGTCAAAGCTGTGTCATAATAATCCATGCAAAATTAATCATACAGTACTCATATCTTATATGTAATATAGACACTTATATGGAGTGTACTGTACATCAACCACATCTGGCTACGACATGTTTATAAACATTATTCTATCATGCAAAGCACATACCAAATATCCAACATGAGTACCATGTTGGAGTGTACTATCTGGCATAAGAGCCTAATATATATAATATATTCATATACAACGTAGTTCATACTCCTAATCTACATACATTCCCATTACTATTCCGGTTCAGTCACATGCAAGTTACAACCAATAGATTTTCCCAAAGCGATTGCCAATTGTTACCTCTTATATGAAATGTGCATATAAATGCATTCATACTAGCTGTGCTCTACACTTAGGAGTGCATTTTAGGCATCTGGCTTGGTGTACATGTTTCAATCAGAGTTTCTATGATAATGTGTCAAGTTATCATTACAAATTTTCATTATCAGGTTTTCATCTAAATATTTTGATATCGAGTTTTCCAGATAAACATTTAGTCTTACTGTTTTAACCAGACAAATACAGTAAGGTAGATGTTACCTTATCTAGAGTTATTTATACAAATGGAAAAATAAGAAAAAATACTATTGATACACTTCCCATGTGATCTTTAATCTTCCAATAGCAGTGCAAATTGACAGCATAAAAGTCTGAATTAAAATTGAATATCACCTAGTGTATTGCTGCACACTGAAATAACTCCAGCCTCTTTTCATCCACTCTTTTATACTGATTAATAGCACCCATAAATGCCACTGAGTGGATTTGAAACGAAAGGGCAGACATAGATAGGATGAACAGATTTAATGATTAGCAGCATCACCACTATATGTATAAATGTCATAAGATTCCTTTCGAATGTTGTTATACAAAATATACTTACCTTAGACTACACCTAGATGATCAGTTTCATGCTATATCTTTTATTATTAATGTTATCTTGAGTTTTTGAAAAGAAGGCATCTTAAGATCTTGCAAACTGATTTACATATACTTACGTGCCAGTATAAAATAATAACATGACCTATTCAATTGCATTTTATTAAAAATGTAATGTAATGTACCAAACGAAAAAGGAAGAAAAAGTCCCCATCGTACAATGACAAAGGGATATTTTCTGTCTTGTGCAGTGAAGAAAAAGTTACAGAAGTAGTCTGGTCTCCTGCAACAGAATGAGTATAAAGTGACCACTGGCAAACTGGGTAGTCTTGAGAATAAGTTTCTAGTCCTTTTTATATGTTAATTACAGTTTATTATGAACTAGATTTACTACATTTGAATAAACAAAAAATTACGTTTAAATATCTAATACACTATTGAATTAGTAAAACACTCCGTGCTTGTTCCGTTTCTGCCAACATATCTCTTGGTTTGTTGTTGGACAGGTACAGCTCGGCCAAGCCAAACAGAAATCAAATGTGGATCTCAGTTTGAAGATCACCGATAAGGAAAGAAAAACACAGGGTGGAATACCAAGAAAAATGTAAAAACAAAATTAGATACAATAATACGATATCATGCAGAAATAACATGGCTTGTTCTTTACAGCAGCATGCAGAAGTAAGGCAAGGATTTTAATTGGCAAAATGCATATTTTGTTCAGATGAAAGAAAGCCTTCCTGTGGAACATCTACTCTCAAAGATAATGCTTCTGCTCAGTATTTCTAGTGAAAATAATTTGATCAGGCATCTTGACATAATATGTAAAAACATAAAAGGGATCCCAGTCAGGAAACTCGGACCTGAACTTTGGCCTAGAAGACTAATTGATCATTTCAGCGGAAGTGGAGTTGGTGTGAAGCAGTATTATTGGAAATATGGAGATGAGGCTGTAAGCTTGTAAGACATTTGATACTGTTTTCACAGATCAGGAGCACTTATAAGACGTTTAGATGCAGCGTAATGTTTAGTAGGGTTTATATATATGATTATTGATAATTCATTTTTAAGTAAGTAGGCTGAAACGCTCTGAGGAATGATGCTTCCATTCACTTTCGAGATTGTAGTTTTGTCATTGCTGTCAGGAAGCAATTGCATTCATTTTGCAAAACTGTCACTAAGCCAGGATGATGCGAGAAAATTCGATTCATAAACCTAGGCACAAAACCACTTGTATAGAAATGGCGTTTGGATGTTTGTGCCTGATTTTCCTTTCTTAACACTGAGATTCAAATATGGATTGTGGGGCCACAAACAGGACTTATACATACAACCATATTGCCATGTAGAAATGGAGCCCATCATTGGCGCACCCACAAATTGCGTGTCGTGATAGCATCCGCTTGGGTACCAAATTTTTGTCAAATTTCCTCACTGTCTTGATTTATTTCTGCCTTTCTACTCGATCCTGTGTAATACAAGAAGACAAATAAGGCTCAGAGAGGTCAAAGAAGAGGACAGAATAGGTAGAGCCTTAGCATATTCCTTTGGCTGATGCTTCAGCGATGCATAGATGAGTATACACAGCTGACCTACTGAGAGAAAGTTAGGAGCTGGGAAGACTGGGGATGTGTTTTAGTAGAGTTGATTGAGGATCATTTGCACCTGGGTTTACATTTCTTATTGTTTCGCATTCTGAATCTCTCCCTGCCCCTTCTGGTGAGCCTAATTCAGACTACGTCTTTCACAGCAAGGGAAAGGGAGTTGAGAAAGCCACAAGGGGGAATGGGTCGAGACTGCTAACAGTGTAATGCAGTCATTCGCTCCTCTAAAAGGTAGAGACACAACACTGGAGCAAGGTTACCACAAAGAGCATATATTATAGACAAGGAATAAACCAATCCCACACAGAGGCACCCGATCATTTGGGGAACCACTAAGAACAGACCTCTGAGCTCCGACAATGTTCACTGAAACACGAACAGGTCGCCCGTTAGGCTTGACACAGAGTAGTGTCATCAGGGGTGAGTTTAGGATGGATCTCTCCCAGACCATAAAGTCATAGGAGATATACAGGCCAGGCCATCTAAACGAGCTGGAAAGAAACTCACCCAAACAAGACAGGTACATTCTCCTCCTAGCAGGGATGTTGACCCTGAGAACTCTTCGTTGAACTGTCCATCGTATTATCTTTATCAATCCGATGCTAGTGGTCCGTAGTGCAGGAAGGCTTGGATGATTTGAGCAAGTGGTGGTCCACCCCGAGTTGCAGGGCACAACAGAGAAAAGGCACAGTGTTGTGAGCACAGTAAAGTTCCTTTTCTAATAAATGCCATGTCTACTAGGCAGCGGTACCTTTGCATGCAGCAAGAGCAGTCTTACTTAGTGCTACAGAGCAGGTGAAGACACACTTGACAATGAGCTAAGATACCCTGGAAATTGGGTGTTAATTGTTGTTTATCTATGCCCCATTTTCTGCTCCAATCATAGCAGTTATTTGTGATTTATAACAATTGGTGAGAAACTATTTGGTTTATAATGCTCATTTGATCAGTTGAATGTTCTTGTGGCTGGGATTACTCTTTCAAGGGACTTTGACCTCTGTGTCCATCACCGCCAGAATGTGGAAGGACGTCTGTTTGCCATGTTGATTCCAAAGGAGGCACATCTTGGAGAATAATGCGCCTAAAGTTAAGAAGTGTGTTTGTCTCTAGGCCCGTCTAATGCTTTGCTTATCTCAGGCAGGAAGTGTGACCTTAGCAATTAGGAACAGAATTCGATTTCACTGTGTATCCCCTGTGGTGGATGTCTCTTAGGGGGATCACCTTCAGTGGTGCATGATCGGTTTGGCATTCAGTCTGGTGTACTCCTTGATAGTCTTCGGAGATACACACCCCAAGGAAGATCAGAAGAGGGCCATTTAGTCCCAGGCAACACACTGAGGAGATTCCCTATTGCAGTGACTTAGCACTGAAAGCAGTTGTTCTTAGATTCATATCACACCAAGACAAGCATTTACTGCAGTTATAAAATGTTATCGTCTCTTCGATTTGGGGGACTGCTCCTGGTATGATGTCAGTCAGTACAATGAAGGTGGCTTTCATACAGATATAGCAGTTGTCACTGATATTGTCACTGCAGTAAGAGTGTCTTGAGAGGAAGAAGACACTCCAATCAGGCAACTCCAATCAGGCAACATGGGCCCATGTTGCATGATTGGAGGGTGGTGGGCCACAGCTATGCGTCTCCAACTCTCTGAACGACCATGCACCAATGTCCTAACTATGTTTCCCGTGGGGCTCCTCAACTCACACACATTAACCTCTTTTACATTGTCTCTCTTCGATTCTCTCTCCTTCATTTCTTATTTGCCTCCTGTCATCTCTCTGCTTTCTTCCACCACTTTGGTAATGCCTGCTCTGTGCATGAAGGAATATTGCACCTTGTTCAGCTTAATATGCCTGTTCTGTGTAGAATTTTCAATTCTACATGCTATATTTTCCCTGTTTTACATGTAAGGAAAGCTTGAATTGTTCTGTTTAGTTAGAGATACATTCACCAAAATGATCCTTGGAATAATTTATTTTTTATTACCCCCACTGCTCTTTTATTGTTAGTCCATTTACCTACTGCATTATCCCTGCAACGCACAACTCATCTCCTTTGCCTAATTTCACTGTTTCATTCTCTCATTTTCTCACCTGTTAGTTAAGAAACACTCACATCTTCTACATACAAGATGTGCCTTTACAATGTCACTTTAGTTTGGTATACAACTGTTACAACGAAGTTTTTACCACGCACTACCATTACAACGCAGGCATTACCGCGCATACCATTACAACGCGTAGCGCTGGGGGGCGCTCTAGGATAAGGAATAAGTATAATTTTATATCCAACACCTTCCCTAGTGTCCACGGGGACTGGAGTTGGAATTTTAAATTATACTTACCACTATCCAGCACCTCTAAGCGCTATGCGTTGTAACGGTATTCGTTGTAAATACCGCGTTGTAATGGTATGCGTGGTAAAAGTATGCATTGTAACGTCATACATCCCTTTAGTTTCACCATCTTTACTCGAGGACAACGTACTGGTTTTCCAAATAGCTAATGAACAGGTTCTGGTCACTTTAGTAAACGTACACACACAAAAAGATCCACTCTCATTTCTGAGTGGCTTTAGTGTAACTTAGCTAACCAGCCTAATGAATATAGATTTTTTGAGGCATTCATTGCCTTTGGAGGTAGTGACTAGCGAGCTCTTTTCCACCCACCAAAAGTCCCAGAACCAATTGTTTTACCCATTAGAGAAGGTGTGAATCTCATGAGAAGGTATACTGTGTTAAACTTAGATCCTGTCACTGCATTCTTACTCACATAGGGAGAAAACATCCCTCCTGCTCTTATCTCTTTAGCTGCATTGACAGTTCATCTACTCTTCTTCCAACCATTTTCCATGCTAATGTCCAACAAGTCTTCTGGATCTCCATGATCCTCTGATCCTTAAACGCATCTCTCAGCTGTTTTACCTATAGGTCACATTACCCAACACTCTGATCAGCCATGTATGCATACCACTAAAATAAACATTTACAACAGGCAGCCCCACAAGAGTCAGCAGATTGGAATGTAAGTAACAATGACAACGTCAATCACGCAGATCTGCTTTCTTAGAGAATTTGATACGGTATCTTTAATCTAAATTGGAAGACTGAGTTGCCTGATGGGCCAAAGGACTATCTCCCAGATGCATCAACAAATCAATTTGCGATTCCTTAATAGCGAAAAATACCGATTCGCTATTAAGAAATTGCAAAATGGAATGCATCAAGAAATCACTTAAAAAATAGCGATTTCTCAGAATTTCTTAATTGCGACTCGCAAACTGCCAGTCGCAATTAGGGAATACCTCCCCATTCATTCCTATGGGCCTAGAGGCCCAAAGGAATGAATGGGAAGACAATCTCAATTTGCGATTCGCAATTAGCGATTCGCAAATTGAGATTGCGATTTCAAGGGTGCAGGGGTGTCCAAAGGACACCCTGTTGCACCCCTGAAATTGATATGTGCACATATGTTGCGAACACACATGCCCTTAGGGCACTTTGAAAAATGCACTTTAGTGCATTTTTCAAAGTTTTTGCAAATTACCACAAAGTTGTACTTCATGGTAAATTGCGTGCCCTATTACCGAATTCGCTATTTTAAACACTTTCATGCATTGCATTTAAGGAATCTCAAATTGAGATTCCTTAATTGCAAATATATTTAGCGATTTCTAAAATTGTGATTTTTGCATTTGGGATGATGCATCCCAAATGCAAAAATACCGCTCTCAAAAAACCAGATTCTCAGAATCTGGCCCTTTGCGAGAGGATTTTTGTTTGATGAATCTGGCCCTTAATACATTTTTCCCTTCTCCTTAAATTATAGCATCTTAATACAACTGCCGCTCTGAAACAGGCATTTTTGCCCCAAGTCAGTATTGTGATACCTGCAGTATAACCACTGTAATACCATGGGTGACTCCAGGCGAATGCTTCTATTGAAACCTCATGGTTTGGCCCACAATAACAGAATAAAATCCAGAAATCAGTGCAGCAACATGGATTTCCACGTTCTTCAAAATTCCATAGGGGTTTATATAAAGTGCTTAAATTGGGATGGTGATTGTAGGTGGTGGGTGCCAGAACTAATTGCGGGAACTGGGACTCATATTTCATCAATAATATTTTACCCAACGCAAGAAAGGGAGAAAGAAGAGAGCCAAAAATATTGTGAAATAGTGAAAAAGTAACATAGCAGGGATGATAAAGAATATATAAACTTGAAATAAAAAAACAAGAAGGATATTGGAAGAAAGTGTAATGAGGTGGAATCAAGAATAGGCAGCTTTGTTATTCGGCAACCCTGGCCCTTGATGGAACTGGCGACAGGCTCCCACGAAAATGTTTGACCCCTTCACTTATTTTCTATATAGGTGTCAATAGGTGATACCTTGTAATTCTCTGGAAATACCGCATCCTGGAATTACTGTTATCCATCTTGTAAGCAACGTTGCCCATGTTTTTACCAGTTCACAATTGCCACAGTAGTAATGATGGTGGATGAGGCAAGGGCTTGCTAGCTGAGTTATTAATGATTGAGCTGGCTTTTAGGATAGATTACCACATTTAGTTGGAGTAGTATTGTCCATTTCCACTTTCTACTGTACATTAGTTCCTACAGCAATATAGGCAACAATAATTGTTGGTTAGTGACTGAGCGATAGAGAACTTTTCCAAACAGTTTAGGGGGATTGGAAGCCAACTGTGGGAGGAGCTATTTGGATGATAATGCAATATAGCTAGTTTTCAGTGCAAAAATACGAGACTCAAGGCATGACTCATGTAGTGAGTGGGGATGTTGGATGAATATATTCATATTGAAAATTATATTTTGAATTTCTAGATTGTGTGGTACATCCGGCACACAATAGTCACCAGTAACTAAGTTCGACCAGAGACATAAGGCCTGATTTAGATCTCTGCGTATGGGTTACATCCTCACAATGGTGAAAGATATCCTGTTCGCAGAAATATAAATCCCATAGGATATATTGGGATTCATAATTCAGTGGATGGGATATCCATCACCGTGGTGACAGAGTAACCCATCCGCCGAGATCTAAATCAGGCCCATAGTGTCTAAATAGTTTCCATCAAGGGACTTGTTGAATGAGAGAAGAATATAGTAGACGGAAGGTGCTACAATTGTTAGAGGAATGGGTTTCCTATACAGGTAGGGCATTGTAAATTGGGAAATAATTAAGTGAGTACTTCAGTGGATACAGAGGCGTTGATTCACAATGATTTTTCTGTGACTTACACTTGCATTCCAGGAGTAAACGAGTGGTGGTATACACGGAAGCAGGGACGGATGGAATTTTAGATGACTACACCAAGTGACACCTCTTGAAGATGTCACACAGAGTCTTACCCTAGAATTTCCTTCCATGGGGCTCCTACTATTACTATTATTAGCATACTATTGCTATTATTATCATAGCTCCTATCATTTTTAGGAAACAGAGCGAAGTTTAGTACAATTAAAACTAGCAACATTTTTCTCATGCATTTTTGTTTTGCACGTGTCAACATCTTCAGAGACTGGTTAGGGAAAGGCCTACAGATATGGGTGGCTATAGGGTTCCTTGGTACTGGTGCGGCCTACAGACACCTCATGGGATTCACAGTGGATTGTTGAGCATTTTGATCCGTGGATGAAATGGACTAATGACACCTTGAGATCGCAATAGACTCTTTTTTACTGTCTTATTTAAACTCCTAAAAGATCCTCAGTTTAGATGGAAGTAATTTCAAAATTTCTGAAGGTAGGATCCACCACACAGAATATAGGGCCATATTATCAAGAACGGCGCAAACATTATCGCCGCTTTACCAGCAGGAAACTGCCGCTAAAGCGGCGATAAAGGGCTTGATAATATGCCCTAGAGGATTCCAATAGAATCCCAGGTTCTGGCGGAAAGGACATTATACCTGGCCTTCTATTGGAATTCTCTTGGGCATATTATCAAGCCCCTTATCGCCGCTTTAACAGCAGTTTACTCCCGGTAAAGGGGCGATAATGTTTGCGCCGTTCTTGATAATATGGCCCATAATCTTCTATAAAAGATCTCCAACACATGCTCTGACATTGGAGCCCTCCCAGCCATAACTGGACACCTTAGTTGGGGGAGGTGCAGACCCTATGATGAAGCAGGCTTGCAACATAAATATAGGGATACCAAGAAAGCATAGTCTGGACCTCACAGTACAAATTGAGAGAACACATTTATGTGTCATTCTACTTAATTTATGATGGTACAGTGGCTGTGTATACAGAGAGGATGTACAATGTACCCTACAAAACCTTCTCACTCTTTCCAGTATTGGTAAGTTAGGAGTAAATCTGGGGTATTACAAGCATAAGTCACATGTACAAATACACCATGTACATTGGGCCCTCTACCTTTATGAACTTTAGCTTCCCTGTCCAGATTGAAGTCATGTTTTAAGAGAAGTCTTGTAATTAAGCGAATCATAGTGGTGAGAACTAAAGCTCAGGTCCTTGTATGCAAATTATTATTATTATTATTATGTTTCTTATATAGCGCCTGAATCGACCCCCGAAGGGGTATCTCCGCGCTTGCCTTGGGAACCCATCCTGGCTTTTCCCTGTGAGATAGCCCCTACAGGGCATCCCCAAGGTGAAAGCCAGGCATCCCGCCGCGGGGGGGGGGCGTTGTGGAGATTAAGCAAGCTTAATGCCCAGAGTTGCAGAGTGTGAACCCATGATTAGGTCAGGCGAAGTGAGAATTATCGAGTCCATGGACATTTGAGCTCAAGACCCTGCCGCGTCGGGAATTGAACCCTGGTCCCAGGTCTGACCTCTGCTTCAGGGTCTGCCTGCTCTAACCATTGAGCCACACTTCTCCACTCCACAATTAAACTTTTAATAATGATCTCTAAATTTAAGTCATATCTTGTGCCAAAATATGAGAAGTAAGAACCAAGAAGGAGAATCCGTCTTGGCTGTTTAATGGAAAAGATTTAGGACTCAGGGACTGGTATAGGTTTATGTGGAATAGGGGGTTGCCATCTCCACATGGGTGCACAATCCCAATGAATGTAATATAAGTGTCCCTGGACAAAATGCAAGATCTAAACAGCTATATTTCACATATCTTATGAGTCTTGGGTATAAACATATTCTGGATGAATTGTTTTAGGTGCATTTATCTTTTTTTTACTTTCACTTTCTCGTTTCTTTCTCTTGATGGGGATAATAATTGGCTGTACTGCCTTTATAAAGCTAACTATAAGCATACAGTTAAGAGCACTGGTGGAAATATACTCACACAGTGTGAAAAAAGTCTTTGAACTATAGAAAAATCAACAGTTGGCATATGTGCATAACACCCCTAACCCTCCCACCAATGGCAATACTTTTCAGTAACACTGAAACAGCTAAAGTTTTCATTCTTAGGTATTGGACTGATTTTTACTGTGGAGTAGATTTGCATGCAAAAGTGGTATGATAAACATGAAACCACGAAACGTAACTTTAGTTTGGCATTGCAGACGATTGGGTAGGTGGGGTTATGCATGCTGAAGAGTCTTGAGCAGGACTACAAATGTTGTGCTGACCACCATATTCTGTTTCAGTTTGGCAGGTTTTTGTTAATGGTTGACTTCCTTGACACTCTTTTTTGACCACTCCCTCACTCCGCAGTTTTTCTGCTGGTTATTTATTAGATATCTAGCACATGACAGTTTACTATTTTTGGGGAAGCAGCCTGTGCGATGATGTTTATCAGCATTTAACTTATTTGTATATATATTTTGTATTGCATGTTCTGGCTGTTCATAAAACTAAAGCGTGACTTCAAAATAACTGTGGTGTAATTTTGCTAACAAAGCGGCTTTGATGCCCCTGAACGTGATTGATTTGGAGATGTGGGAAAGGCCAGAAATAATGATATTCATTTGTTTCTGTGATCTGTATGATTATTTGTGTGTTGAATGATTACATTGTATCCAATAATATTTCTATTCATTTGGCTATGCTGCAATTATTACCGAGCCCTTCAGATCTTCATCTAATTTCTTCTTTACGTCTGAAGCTGCCTCCTCCTGGAATCTATTATTTTCCTAGCGACATGAGCTCTGTGTCTCTTGTGATACTTTCCTTTCAAAAAGATTTCAGAGGACTGTGGTTACTGTGTTCTCTTACAATTTAGCAATAGTTCCTTAATGGGCTAACATTGTTCAGTAGTGTCACAGAGCAGCCCCATTTACCATCTCTCTTCTCCTTCCTTCTCGACATTGAAGCTTCTTTTATTTTCCTTCACTTTCTTAATCTGTACTTGATCAGGATGATATCCTTCAAATCTCCACTTCCCTTCTCCATCCTTCAGCAGCCCATCTTCAACACAACTTTATTCCTGCTCCCTAATAACTCTAGTTTTCCATACATATTAATTCCATGATGTATTTTTATTTTTCACCTCACCCTTCCTAATATTTGCCTCACTGCTCCCCACGTTTCATTCACTTCATCGTTAGCTTTTCTATGTGCTGATTCTACTGAATGTGATTCCTTTGCCCCATCACAGTAAGGGTGGAAATAGAATAGAAAATAATCTTTTTTTAAAACAGATCAACATTCTTTCCTTTCTGTTTCTTTTTTATTCAATTATACGTACATGTTCTAACATCTGGGAAGTTGCAAGTTTTATATTGGTATTGTTTCCTACAATGCCAGAGATTTTATAAGGGACAGGTGAATTTGTATTAATTAAATTCAATATGCTCCTCAAAAGGATGTTCTCCATTTTGAGCACTTGCCAAGTTAGACATTCAGTAGCCTGAGGTCATCAGACCTTTTTTGTATAAAGGGATAGTACTGATTCTTACTCATCCTCTCTAAGTCTCAAACTTTGTAGGATAGAATCTACAGAAAGAGGTATGATAGAGATACAGGGCAAATGTGAAAATCAATCGAAGCGACAGAAGACCATTTCATAGAAGAACTTGGGATGTAGCTGTGTTAAATGGTGATATATTTGTGGATTCATATTTCTTCTCTTTTAGGAGAACACCCTCCCAACAATTATTTATTTTTGAAAAGGTGACCTTTTTGTATTGCTCCATGCACTCTTCATAGGGTTGGTGCAGTGCTTAATTTGTCAAAATGTAAGTGCTAGTGCCCTTTTCGGGAGGCCACTGCAGCCTGCACCACCCATTGCCACTGCCAGCACTGTATGACAGTACCTACATACTATTGAAAATCACACGTATACAAATGTGACAATTCAGACCCCCAAAGCTATAAGAATGGTATGAGCGACAGTTATTAATTTAAATGTATATTGACTTAATAAACACTGCTGTTGTGTTCATCTCAAAATTTGACAGACAACGCCACCATTGGTGGACTGTCTCTATAGCCAGTGCTGACAATAAGTGCAGATGTCAAGCACCGGAAACCACATGCTCTAATTAAGCACTGGGGCTGGGATTTTCTACTCATTGAATAGTAATATCAGGCCAGGTTTTGACAGTACTCACCATATATCTGATATATTTACCTTTAATTAATTTAATTAAAGATCACTGTTTTTTGTTTATGCAGAAACTCAACTGGATTCCCCTCTTTGGCGGGTTACTAATGAACTGAATACAAGTAAACTTGCAATGACCTTCTAATGCAGATAAGTAACAAATAGCAAAATAAATAAAAGGGATTCGTACTGATGGAAATTGAGCAACATTCAACATAAAATAGGGAACCAAACATATAGCTAATAGTTTATCTCATCTATTTAACACTGCGCCAGATGTTTTGAGTCACACACAATGCAGTAACCACATACTGTAGTAATTGTACTGTCAGCTATGACAATTGGAAATTGAATCGCTGTCCCTACAAGAAGTAAAGATCCGCATTCTAGTTATTAGTTCTCTGTACACAAATAGTAAGTGAACCGTTTTCGACCCACTGTTCTCAATAAAGAAAATAAGTCCCTGTGCCTCCCTTCCATCTCCCTCTCTTAAGGAGCATTGATCTCCCATGAGAATAACCTGCAGTTGTAACTGAAAATAAAATCCAATATTGTGGCTTCACATAGCTCATTCGGTTACACCTGAGTTGCACTTCAACAATACGCCTTTTTGTGGCACTGTTTGAGAAAATATATTTAAAGTGCCCTTGCAATACAGCTATTACATGCCTGCAGAGACAGTGATCGATACACCCAAGTTATGAAGCAGAAGGAGAGAAAAACACAACAAATAAAATGGATTTCAGGATAAGAGAAAAGTCTTCCTTCACCCGTACTCTAATGACAGGCTTAGAGCTATGAAAGGCTAAGGGAGGCAAACTTCTTATGAAAAGGCGAAATTAAGAGGTATTAATCTATTGTCGGGCAGTCGCGTCATGGTCACGCTGCCACGGCGCTTTACGAGGGCTCGCCTTGATCTGTCATGGGTGCGTGAAGCGGCCTCAGTTGAAGCATTCACTATAATCCACAATGAAAATAAGGCATAGGGCGCTCTTCAATGGGCCGCGGGATGCTCAGCAGCCGAGGAAGGGCCAGCACAGGCTTTTCCGTCGTATTTTGCAGCCGATTAAACTCATTCAGGACTGGGATCTGGAACGAAAACAGAAAGATTATCTCCTGCGCCCCACTGTTCTCTTCTGGGCAGCAGGCTAAAGATGTAAAAAGCCTTTCACGGTAGGGAGGGCTGGGCGGTGCCGGCATTGATGTCTCGATAACCTGGGTTAGCTGAGAGAGCCGCCCAGGTGCTGCATCAGCTGTCACTTCTGTTCACTTGTACCTTATTTCACGACATGGAAGTTTCCGAGCACATAGATTGCTGGAGAGGACTGAAATATAATGACTCCCATGTTGTTTTCACCTAACGCACCAGGCACAGGACACCTCTGACAATAGCTGGAAGGCAATGATCACTTCATCAGTGGAGCTAAAGCTCTGCAGGCACAGCACAGCCACATGAGAAGCTTCACTGCTTGATCGTGCTTAATAATCTCTCTATTGTGGCTCTTTGTAGAGCGCTTTTTGTGTTTATATATACTAATACAGATGCCCAAGCGCTATGTTTCCTCATTATGTGAGCCTCAGAATGAAGATCAGCTGGCAAAAACGTTGCTCAATTTGTAAATGTCACCTCAATTTTCATAGATGAGACAGGTAAAGTCTTCACCAATGGGGTGCTTCCGGGTTAGCTTCTCCAAAGTGACCAGTTGAAAGGTTGAGCGCTGAAGGAACACAGAGAAAGGGTAAACTGTCCGCGATCGCATGGAGGTCAACTGACTGACTTACCTCCCAACTCCAACTATAGACTATGGGGCATATTTATCAAAGATTTGCCTTGCCCTTGCACATGCTTGCATTGGCACTAGGCAACACATTGTGCACCAGCACAAGGAAAAGACAGGAATGCGCCGTATAATGTTAAAAACCGCACAGTCTTCCATTTCCACATCACACAGTGCAGCAAGGTGTTTTGCTCCACTGCATGATTTCTTGATAAATGTACCACATAGCGCTCAGGAGGGAACAAAAGAAGATGATTGCCACCAGGGGAAAATGCCAGAAGATTTTTAAGGTTGTACACTGGACCCCCTGCACCAAAGGTGCAAATTCTTATTCGATTACAAGAGCTTCGTTCAAAGCTATCCCTGGATTTTTAAAGAGCTTGTCCTCCAGACTGAGCTGTTGCACTCAGTGGAAAGGAATACCTATTTACTTGGGAAAACTTATCCCAGTCCACGCTATACTCCCAATGGTAGCATTTAAATCTCAGAGAGCTGCTGTAGCATACCCTTTCTTCATTTCAGAACAGAGACAGAGAAAGGGGCATAATGAGAGGAAACGTTCCACGGGTGAGTGGAGCAGCCCAGCTGGCGACATCTTATGCAAACAAGACAGTCAAGAATAATGTTGACATAATCATTTTAGCTGTCTCTTCAAAACAGAAGTCAAACTGTCAAATCATGTCTCCTAAGCGGAATGATTTACTTTTGCTGAATATACTTTAACTAACAGGTTGAAAGCTGGAACAGGAAGTGTATTTATTTAATTTACATCATTTTATTCATTGTGTCAATCAACAGAACATATTTGATGTGTGGTTTACGCTTACACAACATAGAAGCGATGTCAGAAGATGGCACGATTCTGATCTACCACTGTTGGTGAAGCAGCTCATGACTGGGCTGCCAGGTGGAGCAGCTTCCTAGACAGAGATGTAGGACCAGGTAGAGTTAGATGGAGTTCAGATCCAATCGTCTATGAGACAGCCTGTCAAGTTTAGCAAGACGGAGAATGTAATTGAAAATTAGTACTAAAGCCATTGTGTTAGATGATGATACTTACTAGCCTTAAGCAGTTCAGAGTAAATCAAGGTACAAAGATTAAATGAATGGCTATGTCAGTCTACCTAACGTTGGGTGAGCTGGCATGGCAGAGAGGCACCTAGCTAAAGGCCTATCTAAATCAGTGGATCATCATACCCTTTTGCTCTTTGGAGAAGTTTCCTTTAAGTGTCAAACCTGAATGAAGGGCTTTCTAGAGCGAGGATCCTCGGACATGATAGGACCAGGGTCTGATTGGGTCTGAAAATTTGGTCGGTCTGGGACAGAAAATAGGCCTGGGCATCAAAATAAAAGTGACCATATTAACAAATTATCTAGGTAAAAAAAAGTGGGCCATGTTTGCAAATTGAGACAATTTTGAACTTGTAGAGACCGGATGTATGACGTTACAACGCAGGCTATTACAACGCCTGCCTTTACAACACGGTTTTTACATCGCGATCCATTACAACGCATAGCGCTTTGAGGTGCTGGATAGTGAAAAGTTAAATTTACTATTCCAACACCAGTCCCCGTGGACACTAGGGAAGGTGTTGGATAGTAAATTAAACTTATTCCCTATCCTAGAGCACCTCCCAGCGCAATGCGTTGTAATGGTTTGCGTTGTAATGGTAGTGCGTTGTAAAAGTTTCGTTGTAAAGGTTGTTCACCGTAGAGACCTGCTCTACAAGTGTTTTCCAAGATATGGACAAATGCATGGATTTGAGTTTGCTGAAGGCAATATTTGTTTAAATATCAGGCAAATCAGTAGTAAAAAATGTCCCAGCAGACTATAAACAAGGACCACAAACAGGTACAAAATCGGGCTACACACTGGCCTGTCAGACTAACCCATTGAGCACTGCCTGATTGCCATATAGGTCAGTTCCACCCTGGAGATGACCTTCATTCCAAATGATGAATCTGAAATGGTGGATGAGATTTATGTTTCGTGGCAAAGTTTGTTGAAGGTGAGCCCATAATTCTACCAATGCCCAGGCTGCTGGCGCAAACCGCCTCTTAGTTTCCATTCCGAATAATTTACCAAATAAAGAGACGGGCGCTGGGAGCAGGAATCAAGAACAGAGTTTATTTCTCATGAGGAGAGCCAGTCATTTCGGACACGAAACACAGTGTCTTTCGGGAGGTGCTCTAACAAGTGAGCGTGAGACTCCGGCTTTTATACATTTGCAGAACATTTGATGATACAATCAGGTCAGTGTGTCGCAAAAGGAAAACATTCCTATAATCCTCGTGATGATCCTACTCCAAATACGTTCACAATGGGGACCCTTGACCTGCTGATAAGAGGGAAGGGCGATCATGCAACTGAGTGTGTCGTAGGATGTGTGCGCCTGATCATGGCCCAGGGGGTGGGGTGGCTAGGCATACAATAAGGGCAGTAAATGGTATCTCCTGGCTTAGGCGATGGCCTCGGACATGTGTGGTCAGCCGAACTCGGGGGAAGGGGTCATCAAAGGAGTGGTATTCATGCCTGCGTGGACAATCGAGCGCAGAGGGAGGGCTCGTCAATAGAGGGGCATTCATGGAAGGGAATGAGGTGCTGGTCAGGCGTGGCCGTGACTCTCAAGGACAGGGCTTTGCGAAAGAAGAGGGTTTATGACTTGCTCATATGAGGAGAAGGAGGGGGGGGTCAGGGTGCATGCAGGGCCAGAGTCGCGCAGAGAGAGAGAGAGAGAGAGAGAGAGAGAGATCTTATGACCTGTATATGAGAGAACAGGGGCAGTCAGATACAACTGGGGGGGCTATGTCAGCTGAGGCGAAGGATGCCTCTTCAAGAGGGAAATGGGGGGGGGGTTCCTGGGTCAAGCAGGAGGGTTGCCTTTCATAGCAGGGTCGCGCAGAGTGCTGGGTTTCATGGTCTATGTATGTGAGAGTGGGAGAGGGGGGGGGTGCTCAAATGCGCGCAGAAGGGAAGCCAGTGATCCTAATGAGTGGGCAAGAGGCCAAGGTGCCTAAAATGGCTGTCATGTACACATGGGTACAGACCTTTGCGGGCTGAGGGATGCAGTCAATGCTTTACAATATTCATGGTGCGTGCAGGGAGGGGAGTGGGAAAAGGGAAATGAACGTTGCCTATGTACATCAATACTTCTTATTTTCTACAGTCACCCCTTTTTACATAGCAAAGTTCATTTTTGCAGTCGATAAAGGTACATATAAACAGGTGCGATCGAAGAATTTGCATTTGTCAATACTAACATATGTCATATAATCATGGACAGTTGATGTATTTGGCAGAACGCAGCACATAGGGGATGGCATTTGTCGAGTTCCTATCATTTCAAATCACTACACAGCATAAATTTTTCTGACTTAAAAATGTGACCAATGAACATTTTGACCAAGTAGTCAAGGGAGGAATTCAGTTCAATACGCAAGATCTCTTCGTCACAGTGTCTTTTATCAGTGAGCCATCACTGGTAGGCTCTAGTCCGTGTCCTTTCGTTGGCGCTGTTGAGCACCCGCGGTGGAGCTATAGGTCCAGCTCGGTTCTATCCTTACGCGTTGCAGGGTGCGGTCAGTCCTCTGCTGTTAGACCACAGTCCTGTTCCCTAACCAATCCTTTGAGTGGCGCCTTAAGCTTGGCACCTATATTTCCGTGGTGTAACCCCATTTCCATCTAGATGCTGTTCTTCCTTTCAGCAGAGAGTCGCATGGAAAAGAGGGTGTGTGGTTTCGTTAGTCGGTGGGAGTGAGAGGGCGGAGTGGGGGCAGATTTTCCCGGGACACACCAAAGGGACCAAGGGAGCAATGGGTAACAAGCAAGCAGGCCCATCAATCGGGCTTGAAAAGAGGGACGGAGGCTCCAGGCACACGTGGGTTGGCGGACAGAGAGCTTCAGGACAGCCCTTCATTCTTTCTTTTACCGCCTTTGAGAGTGCTGCCTCGTCCCGTTTCTTGTTGTCCTGCGGCTCCACCTTTGGTTGAGGTCGCATGTGTCTCATGATCTGCAGCCACGCTGTGCGTCACGTCCGGCCCTTCTCCTCCGGTGATTGAGTATCTTTAAAATGGGTAAAAACAAGCTTTAGAGAACTGGCAGGAGAAGAGATTTTTACATATGAATTCCACTCGCAATCCTAGCACCTGGCGTTATGCTCTTTGGTCATAGTCAGAAGTCTATTACCATGAAGTAAGTAGGTGGGTATTTCTACTGCGTTCGCACCAAGTCTAATCGGCGTTCGTTCATGACATATATGGACAGAGGTCGGACTCTTATCACCTGCGTATTTCAACAAAAACCCCAAGATTGACAACATTCAGGAGAGACTCGTCCTTCTAATTCGAGCCGTAACAGTCTTACATTTCCCTTTAGAGCTGGCTAACTCTTTGAAACAAGCGGGGGTGCAATCATTGAAAGACAGAGTCAAACATGTTTTTCTCGAGGGGCGGCAGTTACTCATGGTCATCATATATATATCGGGGACAATAGCTGGGGTCGATCAAGTGGGGCGGGGACGCTTCGGGCATTCGTGCTTGGGTGCAAAGGGGTGGGGCAATCTGGGCATTGGGGGTCAATCTGGACCTTGGCGCTTGTTTCTAACAATAAAAATTAGGATGCCATTGACATATAGTTCCCCTATAAAAGGCCAAATTGGGGGACCTTAGCCGTCTTACCTGTCCTTTCCTTCTCAGCCAATTCAAGTTCATTCATTTTGCAGAAAGGAGAGGTAGTAACATGGCGAGATACAGTCATTTTAGTTTCGGTCAATTTCGCTGAACACCTTCGTGTTCAATATGTATCAAATCAGACTGGTGCCGGTGGGGCACAATTTTTACCAAAAAGAGGGAGAGAAAATAGAGAGACTCTCCTAGAGAGTGAGAGTCGTCCGCAATCTAAACGAGCCATTCGGTACACGTATGACATGTAGAGAGAGAGAGAAAAAGGGTGGAGAGAGAGAGAGAGACGTGTACGAAAATAGGTCATTTAGTGCGCTCACAACACAGAACAGCAAAGGTCGGGTAACATGCAGATATAGACAGAGGGGAGACATATATTCGTACGTTACACACACACAAACTCGGACAGGGAAGACGGCACATGTATTACACATATACAAGACATTCACAACAAGACAGAAAACAATTGTTAGTCTACAACATCTGTTTTTATATATATCCTACGTATCTTTACTATCCTATTTATCTACGAGCTTAGCTCTTTCTGCCCTTTCCCCCTTTTCCTTCTCGTTTGTCACGCCTGCGAGCGTTCCCAACTACCAATACTCACACCTCGGTTGGTTGATCGGAAATTAACCTGGTCGCGCTAGTTACCCATGGTTGGATCTTAAACCATTTTTCTGTTCCCTCCTTTGGTGGGAAGTTCTCCAGGCTGAGGCAACGGCAAGTATTGATCGGGAAAACAGTCGGACAGCTTGGCTATATCTGTAAGAGTGTGAGAAAGGGGGCAGTGCATTTTGAACATCGGCAACATTTCTAACTTCCTAGGCTGGTGGTGCCGTGGCAACCCTTACCCGTACAATTTTTCTTTTGTCCTTTCCCTACCTAGTCAAAACGTCCAGTCATTTCATTTAACGCGTCGTTTCTAGTCAATTTTATTTTTGTCATTCAGTACTTGTCCAGTCTCTATGTCAGTCCATCCTCCCATTGCTATGCTCTAAGGAGGAACAGTCATGTTTAAGTCTATGTCTTTTTTAAAAACTTTTATTTGTCCTAAGGACCATGCTCATATTCCCTTTTTCCCCCTCTCATCGGCGGTTCGGTCGTCGTCCATCCATACATCAGCCAGTGTTCCGACGTGACCTGCAGAAGGGAGGAAAAAGAAGGGGTGGGGGGGGCAACATTCAAAACCTTATCAACGTGCAGTAATCCGGAAATGCTTTACCTACCACATACTCGACCTACTTTCACGTAGTGTATTTCCCTACCATCACGGCGTTTAAGCCCAGATGGACCAGAAAGGTCAGACAGATAATCATTGACGATCTGTGCGACATGTGCTACTTGGTCGTAACCTCTTTTGATCGGGTACAAGGGTGGCGGTCAGGTGGCATTTCTGTGGTGTCGTTTTAGGGCTTCTAAAGCACCTTTCCGGCTGCCTGTCACACATAGTGTGGCTGCTAAATATCGGGTCCTTTTTAACCTTTAGCCTTCATCATACTTTCTCGTTGCTCATAGTAGTAATACATTCAAAACTCATTAATGCAATCCGCTACAACTATGCTTTCGTTTTTAAAAAAAATACTTTTAATAAAAGTGTTGACACATAAATACAGGCCTACAACCCGGTGGGCTAGCCACGGAGCAGATTGGAACTGTACATGGGAAGAACGAAGCTGGTGGCAGTTCATTGCATAAAGTGCGGCAGTGCAATGAAATCATATTAAACTCTCCTACAGAGCAAGCATGATGCATGTCAGTAATTCATCTTTAATACATTCATAAATACATCGTCCAATGATCATTCATTACCTTAAATTACACCAATTCATTTCCCAACTCATAATCGGTACCCACCCTAAGTCAATTCATTGTCCAAGCACATGCTCAATATCCTTCATATCTACTTTCATTATCCAAAACGTTATATATATCTCGGGGCAAAAAGCTTGCGCAATCAGGGTGCAACAAAGTTCATTAAAAACGCCTCATTTTGTGTCGGCGCCATTTTGGGTGGGGTCAGGCAAGTTCCAGCACAGTCAGAGTGTCTCTAGTCTCACATGGTTGGCTCAGACTTTCCGTTGGCAGTTCAAAAAGTCTCGTGCTATGGGGTTAACAGTCTAACAATATGGACCATGAGTCAAAGAGTGGGAAGGGCGGCAACAATTTTCCTACCGGGTCATTCTGGTGTTCCTCCGGAACTGAACAAGCCTGTGCCGTGGCGGCATCTTAGCCATTTCCGATCCGAGTCTGGTGCCGGCAGGAGTAGCACCGATGTCGTGGTTCCCAGTGAAGGGGGCGGGGGCACCCATGCAGAGGGTCGGGGGCCCCCCGGCTCTTATAGAATCTTCAAGGTCGAGGAGAGGCGAGATGGAGCGGGCGCCCGTCCTGGGCAGAAGACCTCTTTTTGATGTTGACCCTTCTTTAAGCGAAGAGTGTTGGGGTGTCGCTGGAAGCCTCCACCTGGAGGGAGGTGGGGGAGGGTCGTTCGCGGCACCTCCCCCTTCCAGCGACCCCGCGCCGTTCCCCGGCTCCATCGTTTTCGACATTGGTCGTGCCAGCCATTGATGATGGGGGGGGTGGTCGGCGGCTGAGGCAAGACAGCCCCCCCCCTCCCTTTTTGACATGTGGCAGGACTATCTGATCCTCCAGGGAGCCCGAAATGTGGCAGGACCGCCTGTACCTATGAAGGCGGCGGCAGGCGGCGAATTTGGCATCTGGCGGGACTACTTGATTTGCCGCCGTTCTTGCCTTGGCTTCGGCTCTGGACCAGCAGGCGATGGCATGCGGCGAATTTGAAATGTGGCGGGACTACTTGATTCGCCGCCGTTCTCGCCTTGGCGTTGGCCTTTGGCAAAAGCCGGATCGGGTGAGAGAGAGGGGTGGTCGGTGGCCGAGGCAAGACAGCCCCCTCTCTCCCCGCGGCCTGCAGGGCGGCAGAAGGGAGAAGACGGAGAGGTCCTTGTCATCTTTTGGACCGCCTGCCCAACGTCATCTCCTCCTGACCGTGGCCAGGCGAGTCCCTCGTGCCTCCAGGCCTCGCCTTCCGGATGGGCGTAACCGCGGACCTGTTGCACTTCGGGAGCTTCCAGAACGGGGGTAGGTACCTATTGAGTTGTTTCTATTTCATGTGACCGTTATTTGGGCGGGGCGGGCAATGAGGCAGACATGTTGGGAACAGGAACAGGCAGTGAAGCCTAGCTACCTCGTGGCTATGTTCTGATATCGAATCTTTTCGCCTTTTTACATTTCTTATTACGAACTACTTCTAATGTTTCTTATTTTTGGTGAAGTCAAAAGCTCATCAGGGGGTTACTGACTTAGCCTGATTTCTTTTTATTTTTCTTTCTCTTCCTTAGCGTGTTTCGAGCTAAAGCTTTCTGTTAGTAGGGAACGGTGATCACTTCATATTTTTATGTGTCCTTTTCACTAGGGGGGTACATCTGGACGGACCAGACGAGTCCCCTCCAATAAATGGTCCGGGGTGGAACGAGATTATCGATCAAAAAGGGGAACATATATTCCTTCATTAGGGTATCATCCTGGACAGACCGAGCGATGTACTTCCACTTACTAGGGTAGCCTCCTGGACGGACCAGTCGGTCTATTTCTATTAAATGGCCCATGAGTAGAGAGCATATGTCCTCCATAAGAGTAGTCTCCTGGGCGGACCATGCGAGCTACCCCACAATAACCAACCAGTGGGGAGTGGGTAGGACTGACGAATTCACAAAGGGGCATAACCTACCCTTTTCTACTTGCAAAGACTAGACAGAGTGTTTCTATTTCACGTTGTTTGCAAATAGAAAATACCTCAAACGAAACAATTCCTGGAACAACAATGTCCAGGCAACCAACCAATCAGTGGAGAGAAAAACAGGCATGACGGATTACAACGGGGACAAATGTCTGCATTACCTGCCCTTCGCTATCCATAAAGGGAACAGAATATTCCTATTCGTCTCTGTTTGTGGACAGGGAAGATCTCAAAGAGCAACAATCGATTATTAATCGACTTCAAACAATCAGTGGGGAGAAAAGTAGGCATGACGGATTACACCGGGGACAAAAGTCTGCATTACCTACCCTTCTCTATCTGCAAAGAGGGACGACGTTCCTATTCGCCGCTGTTTGCAAACAGAGAATGTCTCGTTCTCAAAAGAGAACCAATATGTCAAGTAGCCCTCAAAGCTAAATGAACCAATACCAACCAATGCCAGTATACAAATACTGGTTTTCAATACAAACAATAATGCCAGTATACAAATACCGGTTTTCAATACAAACAATCAATCAATCAGGTGGACAGAGCCACCCTACCAATCAGGCGTAAAAACACCCTACTTAATCTTACCCGGACCGGACCATACGGACAGTTCTTCGACTCCCTCCTCCAGCGCCCGATCGTTCTCTTACTCCATGTAGCATTCCTGTGGGATTCCAGTCAGGACAATAGGTCACTCAAGAGAGGTCCGTTCAGAATTGGTGAAGTTCTGTCGATCGGCAGCCGGGCTAGGGCCCTCTCAAGGCAGGTATACTCCGATCATTTTAGACGTTCACTTCTTCGTCTGGATCTCTCTTACCGAACCCTATGTCACTGATGGGCCCCACGTTGGGCGCCAATTGTTGAAGGTGAGCCCATAATTCTACCAATGCCCAGGCTGCTGGCGCAAACCGCCTCTTAGTTTCCATTCCGAATAATTTACCAAATAAAGAGACGGGCGCTGGAAGCAGGAATCAAGAACAGAGTTTATTTCTCATGAGGAGAGCCAGTCATTTCGGACACGAAACACAGTGTCTTTCGGGAGGTGCTCTAACAAGTGAGCGTGAGACTCCGGCTTTTATACATTTGCAGAACATTTGATGATACAATCAGGTCAGTGTGTCGCAAAAGGAAAACATTCCTATAATCCTCGTGATGATCCTACTCCAAATACGTTCACAATGGGGACCCTTGACCTGCTGATAAGAGGGAAGGGCGATCGTGCAACTGAGTGTGTCGTAGGATGTGTGCGCCTGATCATGGCCCAGGGGGTGGGGTGGCTAGGCATACAATAAGGGCAGTAAATGGTATCTCCTGGCTTAGGCGATGGCCTCGGACATGTGTGGTCAGCCGAACTCGGGGGAAGGGGTCATCAAAGGAGTGGTATTCATGCCTGCGTGGACAATCGAGCGCGGAGGGAGGGCTCGTCAATAGAGGGGCATTCATGGAAGGGAATGAGGTGCTGGTCAGGCGTGGCCGTGACTCTCAAGGACAGGGCTTTGCGAAAGAAGAGGGTTTATGACTTGCTCATATGAGGAGAAGGAGGGGGGGGTCAGGGTGCATGCAGGGCCAGAGTCGCGCAGAGAGAGAGAGAGAGAGAGAGAGAGAGAGATCTTATGACCTGTATATGAGAGAACAGGGGCAGTCAGATACAACTGGGGGGGCTATGTCAGCTGAGGCGAAGGATGCCTCTTCAAGAGGGAAATGGGGGGGGGTTCCTGGGTCAAGCAGGAGGGTTGCCTTTCATAGCAGGGTCGCGCAGAGTGCTGGGTTTCATGGTCTATGTATGTGAGAGTGGGAGAGGGGGGGGGTGCTCAAATGCGCGCAGGAGGGAAGCCAGTGATCCTAATGAGTGGGCAAGAGGCCAAGGTGCCTAAAATGGCTGTCATGTACACATGGGTACAGACCTTTGCGGGCTGAGGGATGCAGTCAATGCTTTACAATATTCATGGTGTGTGCAGGGAGGGGAGTGGGAAAAGGGAAATGAACGTTGCCTATGTACATCAATACTTCTTATTTTCTACAAGTTCACATGCCTGGATGGCTGCTAGAGTAAAAAACTTTAGAAAGGTATATAGAGTGGCCATTTTTCTCCTTAACGAATAGGCAGTGAAGGGTGTTTAAGGTTGGTGTGATGTGATTTCAATACTCAGACCAAACATAGATCAAGACACAATGTTTTGCTTACTTTGGAGCATGTGTAGATGCATTATTGGGAGGCCATTGCAGATAGACCTGCAGTATTGAAGAGTGGAAATCACTCCTGTGAGTATCAGGAAAAGTCTGCAAATAGGTTTTAGCAATGGCAATAATATTCAAAACTAAGAAAGAAAAATGCATGTTTTTATCGTTAGTCTGTCAAATGTTTCACTCATACTCATGCCTAGTTCTAGTATCCATCCAAGTAGAAGAAGACAGAAGAGGTTCACAGGGTCCGTGAGGTGTATTTAATTCTTCTTCTATGAAAGCAGAGCCAGTGCAACTGCATGTGGCAATGAACATTGTTCAGTCAGTTTTCTGCACAGTGGTGATTAGGCAGTTTCTTGGAATGTGATGTGGTTTGCTGGTTTTATATAAGAATGTTGCTTGTCAGAGTTTTATCTTCATCCTCATAAATTCGTGTAGGGTGCATGGGTTCATCATAAGTATCACCTTGTAGGTTCGGGTCTTCATTAACCGCTAGTGATATCGTATACCACATTGCCAAATTGTCTAGAATACAGCATATTTTGGCAATATGCAGAACTTGTCTCAGTTGTACTGCTGGTTCAGGATGCCCACTGTCCTATCGGTCCTGTGCAGGCAGAAAATTATGCTTTTCAACATTTCGAAGAAGTCTATCTCTTTGGTTCTTGATATGTGCTATTTTATACATACAGTGTTTAGTGTGCAAACAGATTCAGGCTGTTCCAAACTGACAGGAACAAACTATGTCAACACCTGTCTGGGGTTGCTTGCGTTTCTTTCACAGGTGACCTAAGCTGTACTGTTTCTATAGGTGCAGTACCAAGTTGATTTGCAAATGGCTGGTCTTTCAGTCTTATATGGCAGAGAGGGCAAACAAGTGATGGACAGCAATGCATTCTAGGAGATTGCCGGTAATTGAGACTTATTGTGATCATTTCACTTCATCTTTTTATTTTTCATCATTGAAATACATTAACCGAACTGTTACCTTTTCATCGTTATCGGTCGGTTGGAAATGTTTCCGAGTCGAGCGGAAACATAGGTTCCGATACGGGTTAGGAAAATCCGAATGCCGTTCAGAGCCTTTCCGAATTACATCATAATCGACCCCTTAGTTTGACATGTTAGACCAGGCGTGGATCCTATGTGTTCTGTGGCACAGGACTCAGTTTATGTGTTACTAAAGTGATGGTTCAGGAAAGACTGTTGCTTTTGGAGCAGAACCACGGCTGTTCTGTATATGGCTGTTCTCTGTATTTAATGGCATATTGGCCAAATATTATGGACCGGAAAATGGGCAAAGTCATTGCAATTGGCAAAGAACTTTTGCAAATATTCGACCCTCCTCATTTGTGTTTTCCTTGCTGCAATGCCCAACGTGCGACAGATATGCCAAGACATGGGTCCCATACTCATTTTGCCACAGTCCTTAAGCAATATTGTAATGATGAAACATAACAAACTCGGATACACTCTCAGGGTGCTTACGTTCCTTCAGAGGGTTCTTCAGAGGGTTCTTGGTTCCGCAGTACAGGCTAGTCTGGAGCAAGAATAATTTAGAATTGCATATATTACTGTTTTCTGTCCAAAATGGCATACTGGAAGAACAACAATGGATTGGAGGTTTTCTGAGTACTTGCGGTGGCTGAAACTTTTTTGCAAGTATTTCACCTATTACATTTGTGTCTACCTTCTTTTTTACATCAGCTGAAGAGCATCAGCAGATTGGAGTGGCGGGGTCAACTTTAAGGGCAGCAGAAGGTACCTGCAGGTAAAAATGGGCATGTTTGTTTCTAAACATTGTTTATGTCACATATTTATGCATCAATACATATTCCAGTTTTTGAAGACCACCCTGGCCTTTGGGAATCTTTGTAGTTTGTGATAAGACAAAATATGGCTGTCACAACATAGGTTCCTTTTTGTTGTACAAAGAAAGTTATGTGCTATGCGCAATATTTCAAAATTGCGTAAGTGATCGGAGCCAATATTTACAAAAAAGATGCTAGTCTTGTCCAAGGGCCAGTCTTTATGTAAACTGGAAAGATTATGTTGCTCAAAAAATGGGTGGTAGGCGTGGAGCCTTTTTGACTGTTTTCCCTGCAACTTTCTTCTTAGATTGACAAATGAAAAACAGGTACAACCCTTTACCACCTGACCCTCAATGTAGCAAGGCAGATAGGTCCAAGTAAAGGGAGGTGCAGGGTTAGAGGCTCAGCAAGCAACCATTATAAATGATCAGCTGGTGCTTTATCTTTCAAAAAGGGAAAGTACTGTATTCACAACATACCGCTAAACACTGCACCGAAATATACACATGAATATATGCATAAACAACCACTATACTAAAGTAGAGGAAGCAAGCTCATTAGTAGATTCAAAAAAGTTACTTAATAATGGCTCCCCCCTGATTTTATATTGTTATGAGTGCCTGCCCATGAGCGACGCAGTTTGGGAAACAACCAGAACTACGTGGCCAGAGCCACGCGCTCCGCAAGACCACAAGCGTAACCAGGCTTGCCCGAACAACGCATTTGCCTAAACTATACATATGCTTGGTTAAGGCAAATGTGCTCAGATGTTCGGGATGGGCGGGGACTGGGAATAGGAGCGTCGGAAAGGAAAGAGGACACGGACAGGTAAGTGGGGCTTGGGCTGCGTCTTAGGGTCGCTTTCTGGGGCAGAGCGGGTCGTTGGCAAGTTTTTAGGGCTTACTGAGGGAGAGGGGAGCTTTTAAGGAGGGGCATGTTTTTAGGGCTCAGGGCAGGAGGAGATGGTTAGGGTAGTTTTAAGGGCTGGGTTTGGGGAGTATTTAAGGAATGGGGTGTTTTAGGGCTCAGGGCTGAAGGACTGGGTTTGTTAAGACCCAGCGGTGCCAGGGGACAACACCTGAAACCTTCGTGGGTAACCTGTTCCGGCGTACAAGTAACAGAGACACGGGACACTTCCTTCGGCGTCAAAGATTCGAGGTTTATTACTGCAGGGAACACAGAAGTCACAGCAAGTACAACACGTGCAACTTGGGGAGACTGCTTCAAATTGCTGCAAGTGGGTCGCTCCTTATATACACATTTCTCCCATACGTTTACATGGTACACAAAGGTTTACAACTTGGTTCCCATAATTATCCCCGAAAGGGGGTCGCATTGATATATTCAGGGTCCGGAACATAAGTGCGGAAACATTTGGCGGTTCCCAACTGTAAAAACCCATCTTCCCACCATTAGTACACTCCAATCAACAATAAACAGATCGAAGAGGGAACAAGGACAGGTGCAAAGGAAGAAGGAAACAGTGGGGAGATGGGAAAGGGTGTAAAAGGGGAGGTATCGGGAAACACGAGCTACAGGCATCAAAGGGACGTGCCTAATGGGATGCACGGCTGAGACAATAGATCGGCACGGCAAGATGAGCCTCGAGCGGGGCCATCTGCCTTACAGTATCATCCCCCTCATCATAAAGACACTTTCAAAGGAAATGTGTCTTCCGCAAATGGCTTGGGAATCCCAGGGTCGCGAAGCGGACAACGTCCGTTCACTGGCTACTTGAGGGCAAGAGACAAAATGGATGCCGTATCTAAGATGGAACCCGTGGGTACAGATGGATAAACCCACGAAACAGACGAACGGTTTAGGTTAGCACAGCGAAACTGCGCACACCCACTAAACTCGTCATTTGCGGTTCGTAGATACCAGACTCGACCATATTCGTGCGAGTCGAAAACACCACTTACAATTGTCACGGAACCTCAGACGCTCCTTTTGCCCTCATGTAGGCAAGCACTAGTCGGAATCATATTCAATATTCATCAGACCATCTAGATGTTGCTGTAACATCGCTCTGTCCAACCGTGCTCCTCTGGTAACAGGTAGTTGCCTTATACACGTCGTAGCACAGAGGCCACATAAGGCAGGTCCACACTGCACACAAAGGCAGCACGTGAACAGGAACGCCACAACAACTCCGACAATCATCAAAATCTTCCAACACCAAGTCGACATCAAGCCCCAAAACCACCCAAGCAGCGTCCAATCCCCTACGTCCACGTGTATGGACTCAGAGATCTTATGCAACTTTGAGATGGCTTGATAAACAGTCGGAGCATTATCTGGAATGAAAATACAGCAGCTCGAATGGATCACCTTACATACCCCACCTCGATCTGCTAAGATCACGTCTAAAACCATTCGGTTTTGTAACGTCATAAGCCTATCCGCCTGAAGTTCTGTGGTGATATTACCAAGGGCACTGGCAGTAATATTAGCTGTCGATTCCACCACTCGAGTCAATTGTCTCAGGTTCCTACTATTAGCCATAGGCCCCCAAAACGGGAGGAAACCCTTGAAAAAGTCTTCTGCCTCTTGACCGGCAGTGTCCTCCTCGCTAATTACGCCTCTCACAACTCTAGTCTTGTGATAGTCTGCATCTACAGTGAACGTCGGAGGCAACAGATTTGCGATAAAACATGAGCCCACAAAGTCGGAGGGCAACCATGCATACGCACGATCATGGCAGACAAAGTATGTACCCTTGGCAGCCAGAAACACAGGGGACGAAACCATCGGCAGAATGTAATTCTCGGTGCAAGCACTCCCTCCAAGTCGAGCTTTCGATCTTCGACCACGACCCATTAAACAAAAATTACCAATGTGGGGTACGACCCATATAGGAGGCGAGCTTCTAAGCTGTTTTTCACTCGTGAGCGCACTATACTCGACCTTACTCAGGACCCTATAGGCTTGTACCTCTTCCTCTGGGATGAGCGACGGCTTATAGATATCTCTATCTAAATCTTCTATCGCTATAGACAAAGGCTTATGATACGAGCCAGGGCCAAAGTAGGGAGAACGTGGCTCTCGACTGGGGTAAGAATCTAGTGCGCTTCGAAACATTGTTTGAAATGCTCGAGCTGAACCCTGGGAGCTATACGGTAAGACCAGATATGGAATTCCCTTATCCGTGGTATGTGGCATCAGCCCACACACCCAACAATTAGTAGTGTTAACCACTAACTGGTGCTGGTGAAGGAGCTGAATAAAGGAATTATTTCGGAATTCTGCACGTCTAGCCTGCTCGTGTTCGGGTAAGATATGGAAAGAATGAGGGGATGCAGTGGAGGTAAGTTTAGGGTCAGTAGTAGGAGTAGGTGTGGCAGAAGATAAGAAGTACGACATCATGTAATACACCCCACCCGCCAATAGTGCAGAAACAGTCAAGAGTAATACGAACACTTGAAACACAAAACATTTGGTACGAATAAGTTGTTGCAGTTTGAATCTTTGCGCCTGAGCTTCTTCCAAGTCCATCAGCTTTGAAACCGCCATCCCCTATGACCGTCCGCAACGTTTCTTGACGCACTTCGTTCTGTGTAGCAGTAGTCAATCCCTAGGGGTTCCCAGGAACCGACGGACGGTCTTTAACCTAGCGTCAAGACCTACTAACCAGAAGGAAGTACACGCGCGGCCCTACGGCCTTTATTCACAATGTATATGCAAAATGTCTCTCAGCTGTGGGAACAAAAACGCATGTGGAATGAAACTCAATACATACAAAAACAATCACAATAATACGGGTGTTCAGACTTCACAGTAGCAACGTTGGGGGTAACGTAGTATGTCAGGGGAGAATCAAAAGTATGGATTTTATTAATCTTTAACGTTAGAACGAAGAGAATAACGATGTCTCCCAGGACGTGTCTGTTCTTCAAACAATTGGTCTGGTGGCGAAACAGAGTTCTGTGGATCAGTTGAATGTTCAAATCTTGAGTTTGGTGACAAATGTTCAACAATATCTTCCTGCTGCACTGAGGTATCTTCGACAAGCTGCGCGTCACTGAAAGGGACGAACTTCGATGTTGTTTCGGTCTCAGATGAAGCAATGCCTTTCTTCACCCACGAGTCTGCTGGTAAAGGTATAGGGACCTTTTTGGTATGGGTGGCGTGCACCCAATGTTTACGTCCCTCCAAGCGAACAGCAGTCCTCGTGGCCAGCAAGACTTGATGGGGTCCAGTGAAACGGGGTTCCAAACTGTGTTTTCGGCTAAAGTTGCGCGTCACCACCCAATCACCAGGTTGCAGCTGGTGACCTGGACCCTCCGTCTGCGTCGGCAGTGCTTCAAAGACCTGTTGATGAATTAACCTCAGTTTAGCAGTCAGATCATGAAGATAGTCAATCAACATGGGGTACTCAAGATGAGAAAACAATTTAGGTCTAGGGACCCCCCAAACATTTGCAGGGCGCCGAACACTATCTCGTAGGGACTAAGCCCTACTCGGGAGTGTACTGTCGCCCTTGTTGACAATAAAGCTAAGGGTAAAGCGTCAGGCCACGAAAGACCAGTCGTAGCCTGAATCTTCGCCAGTTTTAGTTTAAGGGTGCCATTATACCCTTCAACCAAACCAGCTGACTGGGGATGATTGGCGCTATGGAATTTTTGATTAATTCCAAGGCCCTTACACACACTCTTCATTACACTCCCCACAAACTCACTTCCGTTATCAGACCATACAATCCGAGGCATTCCGTACCGAGGAAAGTATTCCTTCAGTAGGATTTTCGCAGTCGACAGGGCAGTGTTGTCTTTGAGAGGGTAGGCTTCAATCCATCGGGAGAACGCGCAAACCACAACTAAAACGTATTTCAGGTTATTGCATCTCTCCATATGGATGAAGTCTAATTGAATCACCTCAAAAGGACATGATGGTGGAGCAAAATGGCCAGGAGGTGTTGGGGTTCCCTTACCAGGATTGTACAACATACACACCATACAATTCTTAACCAACCGTTCAGCACATTTCGTGATACCATCATTCTTCCACACAGGAGACAGCAACTTACAAATACCTTTCACGCTAATATGTGCTAACCCATGTGCCATTGTCACAACAGCTAGCACATACGCATCCGGCAACATCCATCTCTTATGTTCCGACAAATCGACCCAACAACCATTCGCATCCAACTTTCCCGTACTTTCTTTCCACTTCGTCTTTTCAGTCTCGGTGGCCTCATTCTGTATCGCTTTCACACTCTCGATAGTATCCTCACATATGCTAGTTTCTGTAGGCCACCTAACCGAACTCGCTACATACATTCGAGTGCTAAGGTTCCGGGCAGTCTCCTTAGCAGTTTCGTCCGCAAACGCATTACCACGACCGACATCATCCGTCACCTTACGATGCGCACTACATTTAACAATCGCTACCTGCTTAGGCAACGTGAGTGCATCCAAAAGATCATTGACAAGCTGACCATGCTGAATCTTCGTACCATGCGACGTCATAAACCCTCTCTCTCTCCACAATCGTCCAAAGCTATGAGCGACGCCAAATGCATATTGGCTGTCGGTAAACACATTCACACGTTTCCCTTTCGCTAACACACACGCTCTAGTGAGAGCAATCAGTTCTGCAGCCTGGGCAGAGTTCTGATTTAATCTTGCAGCTTCCACAACAGTATTCAAAGTTACAACAGCATACGCAGTAGTCACATCACCATTTGGCAATTTGAAACATGAACCATCCTCATACAAAGTTCCATCTGGATTTTCCAAAGGAGTGTTTTTAAGGTCCACTCGACCTTTTGTTTCCTCTTCAGTCCTCAAATAACAGTCATGTTCTGCTATTTCATCTGACTCCGTACTAATTGGTAACAAAGTCGCCGGGTTCAGAACATTGCAGCGTTTTATCTGAATATGACTTGCCAACAGCGTCAACTCGTACCCAGACAACCTCGCACTCGTCAAGTGCTGAGTTTTCGTACGATTCAAAAGAGTGTCAACTGCATGCGGAACCATCACCGTAAGCATATTATCCATGACCAATCCTGCTGATTGTCGGATGGACACCGCAGCTGCCACTGTTGCTCTCAGGCAACTTGGCAATGCTCTAGCTACAGGGTCCAAGGTCGAGGAAAAATATGCACATGGACGTTGCTTTCCTCCAAAAGGTTGCGTTAAGACACTCAAAGCACAACCTTCCCTCTCGTGAACATATAATGTAAATGGCTTGCTGTAGTCAGGGGTACCTAACACAGGAGCCGAACACAATGAGTCACGCAATTCAGAAAAACTCTTCTGACATTCTTCCGTCCATGGTAAAGGAGTGAAAACATCCTTGCACGTGAGAGCCACCAATGGTTTCGCTAACAGTGAAAAATTCGGGATCCACTGTCTGCAGTATGACGTGATGCCCAGAAAGGCACGCACATCTCTTTGGGTTGTTGGCACAGTCATTCGCGCAATTGCTGCAATTCTCTCTGGGGTCAACCGCCTTCCCTCCTTTGACAATAAGTGACCTAGATAGGTTACTTCTTGACAACAATATTGGAGTTTAGAAGGTGACACCTTGTGATGTAAGTCACAGAGATGTTGCAGCAACGACACCGTAGCAATTTTGCAAATGTCCTGAGTATCTGCAGCCACCAATAAGTCATCGACATATTGGATTAAAGCCGCACCAGCCGGCAACACAAACGCATCCAGTTGACCCTTCAAGGCTTGACTGTAAATCGATGGACTCTCACAGTAGCCCTGAGGAGCACGTTTAAACCGGAAACTACGTCCACCAAGGGAGAAACCGAAAAGGTCTCTGCTTTCTTCGGCAATCGGAATGCTAAAGAAAGCATTCTTCAAATCGATCACCGAAAACCAAGATACAGAAGCTGGAATCAGAGTCAGTAGCGCCGTGATGTCAAGCACAACAGGGAACTGAGGAATCACAATTTTATTCACCTCCCGTAAATCGATAACAAAACGATAAACAGGCGGTTTCGAAGGATCGGTGCATTTCAGAATGGGCAGTAGAGGGCTATTGCACACGTTTCCCCGAGTTTCTTCAATAACATCTTTCTCAATCAGATCATAGATGATCGCTAACAGTGCTCGTTCACCATCAAGAGAGATTCGATACTGGGGAATACGTGGCAATCGTACATTAGATTTCAACTGAACAACATAAGGGGAGATATCGAGCAGGCCCACATCATTGGGACCCGTTGCCCACAAAGATGCAGGAAGAGAACTCAATTCCGGTGGAAACTTCTCGAGAGACAAGTACATAGGAGAGACAACCCTCTCGCCCAAAGTAAGCTTCACTCCCGCAGGAGAACAATACAAAGTCGCATACAAACGTTTTAGCAAATCCAGGCCCAAAAGATTTTCACCACAACTAGTAGTCAAAATCAACGGAGCTTGTAGCTCACGAGGCCCAATTGCAAGGGACAAAGGGCGTGAAACTGGATTGCTAACGGGGGCGCCAGAGAATCCAACGGAAACATTTGTTAAGCCAGACAAAGGTGCGCCAGGGAGTTTCGAATGCATTATGGAACTTTTCGCTGCACCAGTGTCCAACAGAAAAGGCTCAACGACGCCCGATGTAGCAACTGCGACGTAAGGCCCTCTCTGATCAACCGGAACTGATACCACTCCCTCTCCTTGTCTATGGCTGTCCTAGTAATTACTGTCGTCAGTTCCATGATCGACGTAATAATCGTCTACATTGTACTGCGCAGATCGTCCTTGCGATGATCCACGTTGATCAAAACAGTTATTGGAATTTGATGAGTTATCTGAACGATCATTTTGAGCACCACGACCCCTACCACGTGATGTCTGCTGAGAACCACCACGACCTCCTCTGGAGGAGTTACCATTATTACGATAATTTAGGACAGGACAGTTGAATTTTAAGTGACCCTCCTGTCTACAATAGGCACACTGATTGTACCCTAACGAAGATCTTTGGGAAGAGGAGTCATTTCGAGATTGCAACCTATTCAATTGCGGCTGCGATCGATTTCGCTGCTGTGCATCATTCTGATTCGAACGCGGAGGATAAGCCTGCTGCAACAATACTTTTGTTTTGAGTTCTTTTGTCTTTTTATCAGCGCGATCGTTCTCCTCTTTTTCTCTGTTCTCGTAATACTGTGCCGTAGCCAGTATTTGAGCAGAGGTAGAAACAGCCCACGCACCCTCAGAATTTTTTAATTTATTGCTCAAGTCAGGCAGTAAATTTGAAACAAATTTGTCCACAAACAACCTTTGACCACCTTCGGTGCCCATATCTTGACCGCTGTGGTCGATGAAAGCCTCCTCGAATCTCGTAAAGAAATCCGAGACACTCTCGTCCTTCTTTTGTTTGCAAGCTGACAATTTGTCCCAGTTCACCCTCATAGCTGGCATAAGTGTTTTCATTAGGGTAATTATTCTCTGTGGGAGAGCCGTAATGAGCTGTTCGGGCTTAGCCCCACCAATTTGTTGTGTATCTGCCGCCGTAAGGGCAGCCCAATCACCACCCAATTCGTTTGCATGGTCTTCCTGACGAATCTTAGCCCATACCGGTTGCGGTACGACATTGCCAAACAGCATATCGATATCGGCAAGATTCATTATCGTAGCGTCTACGAGCTGTGACAGTTCCTTATAATATCCTGCAGGATTTTTGCGAGGATCAGGCAAAGATTGCTTCACCTGTAAAACTTCAGAGCGTTTCCATGGGAGATGTATCCACACTCTCTGGAAATGTGGCAGAATCGGCGGAACTTGTGCGGCATCACCCGGCATCCACACTGGGGGAACTTCACGCATGGGAAACTGACCAGACGCATCTAACTGCCTCTCAACGTCCTCAACGAACAAGGCTTGAGGTATCGGAGAGGGACGGAGGGACAACAAACGTTCGACAGCACGTCGAACGTTGGTGTCCACTATCATTCCGCTCGAAAACTGCAGCTGTAGATCGGACAAAGCGGTCAATACATCATCAGATGCATCGGCCGATATTTGATCGCGCAGAACCTTACACATTTCTTCGAAAACGTATCTCTGCGTCGAAATATTGAATTGACAGAACGTGTCAAGTACAGCACGTGGAGGATTTCTAAGAGGATATGTCATCCAACCCATCGCCATGTTATACAGCGCGGCACGTTCCCTGTTTCCAGGAAGCTGGCTACGCCTTTGAGGACCGTCCGAACCAGCGGACCCAAGAACAGGGCCAAGAGAATTAAAGAAGCTAGCCGCAACCGGAGAGGTACGACTTCGAGTAGATGGAGAAGAATAGCATAAGGGGTTAACAAGAGAAGGAGTAGAGACAGACGAAGCAACAGGAGTAAGTAAAGCAGGAGCGGTAGCGGGAGCAGGAGTATGTGGAAGTACAAGCGGAGGAGCGGTAGGAACAGCAGCAGACAAAGGAGCGGGAACAGTCGGAAGAACGGGTGCAGGTTGAGGGACAGGTTGAGGAGCAGGTTGAGGAGCAGGTACAGGGGGAACCACAGGAGCCGCGGTACCCTGTACATACGGAGGTGGTGACTTCATAAGATAGGACATTAAAGGATCCTCAACTAATTCTTCCTTGTTATCCGACTCCGCAGGCAAAACAGGATAGCATTTATCTATCGACATACGCTGCAGCCTATCAAATACTTCCTTTTCCTTATCCTCCTTATCACGCTGGAACTGCTCTGCTTTCTTTACAATAGTAGCAACACCATCTCTCTGATTACGTTTAGTCTGTCTGATCTCTTTCTGTCGGGCTTCCTTACGCCACAACCGAAAAGCATCAAACATGGCCGGCCTTGACTTTTTCTTAAACAATTTTGCCTCGAGGTTATCTAAGATCGGGGTCTCGAAACTACCATGAGGTGGCCAACTAAGGACACCATCTTTTTTGGTGTAACGAATCCAATATTCATTAAAAGTAATCGGGCCTAGCCCGTGCTTACTGTAGAGCTCATAAGTGGGAGTTCCAACCGGAGGTATCGGACAAGAGTCCTCCAGTCGGGAATCCGTACCACAACGTCTGAAACAACTAAACAGAGTACAGCGACCAGGCATCTTGCACACTAGCCGAGTTTCACAAACTTCAAGAGTTACGGGATTTACCAAGTCCCAGTAAAGAGCAAAAACCCTCGGTCTTTGGCGGCTGCAGTCGTCAAATATCACAACAAAGTACCAAGAACCACAAATGCAATGGAACCATGCAACAATTAAGCAACCACAACCAAGAACTCCGGGAGCGACCCACAAATACTTAACTCAAAGATCGATGGCGTCACCAGGAAGGCCCGTCAATCGTCTCGCTATACCAAGGTCTACGCCAGGCGCCAAAACAGGTCTACAGTCAGGGCAGCAGTCCGTCGCAGCCGTCAGGAGGCGGGAATCTTCGCGGGAAAAGTCTTCAGGCCACTTATTTCGACAACAGGATCGATGAAGCGGAGTGCACCTTCCCTCGGAGATTTCACACGAAGTTCCTCACGATCGTCGGGCTTGGACCGGTACCACTGATGCAGCCCGACGTTGGGCGCCAACTGAAGGACTGGGTTCGTTAAGACCCAGCGGTGCCAGGGGACAACACCTGAAACCTTCGTGGGTAACCTGTTCCGGCGTACAAGTAACAGAGACACGGGACACTTCCTTCGGCGTCAAAGATTCGAGGTTTATTACTGCAGGGAACACAGAAGTCACAGCAAGTACAACACGTGCAACTTGGGGAGACTGCTTCAAATTGCTGCAAGTGGGTCGCTCCTTATATACACATTTCTCCCATACGTTTACATGGTACACAAAGGTTTACAACTTGGTTCCCATAATTATCCCCGAAAGGGGGTCGCATTGATGTATTCAGGGTCCGGAACATAAGTGCGGAAACATTTGGCGGTTCCCAACTGTAAAAATCCATCTTCCCACCATTAGTACACTCCAATCAACAATAAACAAATCGAAGAGGGAACAAGGACAGGTGCAAAGGAAGAAGGAAACAGTGGGGAGATGGGAAAGGGTGTAAAAGGGGAGGTATCGGGAAACACGAGCTACAGGCATCAAAGGGACGTGCCTAATGGGATGCACGGCTGAGACAATAGACCGGCACGGCAAGATGAGCCTCGAGCGGGGCCATCTGCCTTACAGTATCATCCCCCTCATCATAAAGACACTTTCAAAGGAAATGTGTCTTCCGCAAATGGCTTGGGAATCCCAGGGTCGCGAAGCGGACAACGTCCGTTCACTGGCTACTTGAGGGCAAGAGACAAAATGGATGCCGTATCTAAGATGGAACCCGTGGGTACAGATGGATAAACCCACGAAACAGACGAACGGTTTAGGTTAGCACAGCGAAACTGCGCACACCCACTAAACTCGTCATTTGCGGTTCGTAGATACCAGACTCGACCATATTCGTGCGAGTCGAAAACACCACTTACAATTGTCACGGAACCTCAGGGCGGGGGGCCAGGTAGGAGGTTTGCAATTTAAGGCTTAGGGTGGCGAGAGTTAGGGGTTTTGTAATTTAGGGCTTAGGGCGGGAGAGGAATGGTCAGAGTAGTGACAAACTTAGCAGTGCATACAACCTTGCAATTCATGCTTTTACCATGAAATTGCGTGGTAAATGCATGCATAGTAAGGGAATGCATGGTTAAGTCACATTCATGGTTTGGGTAGCATGGTAAAGGCACGCTTGGTTAAGCCTTGCATACCTCTATCATACAAACGCACAGTTTCACCAAAAACCCTGCTGAGTTGACATGGCCAGTCTAGGCATTGAAAAACTGAAGCTGTGATGGGGCAAGTTAAATGTGAGTCCAGATCACACTTTGGCTCAGTTCTAGGGAGCTACATGCTTCAATGTGTGGTACAGTCACTGAACCTGACAGAAGTAGTCAGGCAATTGTGTGCCCAAGATCAAAGGCAAGAAAAGCTTCTCATGAGCTGGGATTGTCCACACATGTTTTTATGATTGTCTATCATCTATCTGCACAGGAAGTGCCATCATTAAATTTCCCAAGGTCCATCTGCAGAGGAAGTGATATCACTGGATTTTCCATCATCTATCTGCAGAGGTAGTGACATCACTCCTCCTTGCATCGCAGGACTTAATGGCAGCCATGCCGCTATTTTTTATTGCTATTCCTACTGCATTGCCTACATACAAAATTATTGTACTCCAAAATCCTGCTTTTTGGAATTTACATATGACAAGTTTTAAAAAGAATGATCCTCGTAAATTAATTTGAAAACCTAAAGGTCTTGTGTATCCAAGTCAGTGGATGCTGTATGAAGTGCTGCAACCTCAAGAAAACAAATGTTTCTAATTGGGGGTGGGGTGGCTAGTTGCAAAATTGATCAACTTTATATCCACCCAATAATAAGCTTTTTGGGCCTCATTTATGAAAAGTGATGCATTGCTGCGAGAAAACCGCGATGCTTCACTTTTCATTGCGCCCTCCTTGCAACCCCAATGATGCATCATATTTACAATATGACGCATCATTGCGCAAGGACTTACAGATACGTCAGTATTTCTGACGTATCTGTAAGAGCAAAAGTGACGCATTGATCGAGTGTGTCATAAAAGTGACGCAACTTCAGCAATGCCTTCTTTCACATGGGGCAAGCCCCATGTGAAAGGGCCTGCGTCAGTCTTACGCCTGCTGTGAGACAGGCGCAAGATTTTGACGCAACGGCATCTCATAGATTTCACTGCATCACTTCTACAACCTTTCTTGCGTCAATACGCCCCCCTTGCATACATTATACCTGGCGCAGGTATAATGTGGCTCAGGGGTTTACAAAGTGACGCATCTACCTAGATGCGTCACTTTGTAAATATGGCGCAACAAGGTGCATTTTTTACGCCACTGGTGCGTCACAAAAAGTGACGCACCGGCGACGTAAAAGTGACACAAGGGCTCATAAATGAGGCCCTTTATTTTTAAAAACGTGACCGACCTCGAGAAGTTCACAAAGTTGATATAAATATTCTTTTTTTAGTGCTGTTGACATTCTGCAAAGAGTAGGCGCTGTATGAGAAAAAGTTTGAAAACATTTGTATTGGTATTTATTTTCTGTCTCTATTTTTTGATACAGCCCGAATGGCTTCCATAGCTGAATTCAGGCAAGTGCTTCAAAATACAATGAACTTATCTAATGAATAAATGAGAACGAGGTATAGTGCAGAGAAATGTAATAATGTAACTCTTCAAACTGAGTATGGCATAGATGCAGCATACACGGTTCATTCACATTTATTTGATAGTCTGGCATGGAGGTAAGCAAGTAGAGGGTTACACTTCTTGCGGGAGTATTCAGCCATGTAAATCTTTTGGTGAAAAAAAATGATTTGCAGGAAATGTTCCCCTCTGCAGAAGCTGCATGTGGGACCCTATGTAAGTTGTGAAATGTGTACAATTTTGCCTTCAAAATAACAATGTCACACAGGCATAGTTTCTGTCAATTATGAGAAATCCGCACACTTTTTAAACAGGTCTGTGCCCACTTGTTAGGGGAGCAAGAGGGTCAAAAACGAATGGAATGAATAGAGGACAACAACATTTGCTTACGTGAAGTTTTCAGACAATGTAACTTGCAGTTGTGAAATGTCACAACGAAAAGTTCAATCGCGGGTAACAGGTCACGGTGGATAAAACAACAAAGCATCAGAGAAGCAGAAGGACTCAGAATAGCGTATTGTTGCACTGAAAACCACCAGGTTAGATGTTATGAGACTTTTGCCCTGAGAAGGAATATCTGTGGTTAGTCCCTGTGTGTCTGAGGGCAAACACTTAGGCCCATCAAAGGCTGAGAAAGTAATGTGGTTGAGTCTAACAGCGACGAGGGAGAGCATTAGTCCAGTGATCAGGTCACGAGGCAAATGTCCATATCAATTCGAGTCTAGACACCCAGGGCCTGCCCCGCCGTGTGTGGTAATGGAGGCCTAGAGGCTCGAGCTGCTGCGGCAAATAGCTGACATTTTGTTCGTGGTAATGAAGCGCACTGGTGTTATTGTCTTGCAGCCAAACTGGCGCAGGCGTTTTATTGTTTGTTGAAGGCCCGGGAGAGGCTGGGAACAGGGCGTCGCTCGGCGTGCCGCTTTTCACACAGAAAACATAAAACCTAATCCTCAGACACCGTTCCAGACAAACACTCATTTTGTTTACTCATATCCAGGTCTCTACAAGAAAAAGGGGAGAAAATAGCCCGCCTAATCCCAATACTAACATAATATTGATTCACATTCGCAGCCAGTATTTATTGACGTGCATTGCATACAATGGGGGCTATCAATTAGGATCCTGCGTTCAAGGAATGGGGCAATCACATTAGGGGGAGATGGAGCGTACAGTTTATATAGCCCTAATTGTGTGTAATGTAGACCTCTCAAACATTGGGCACGTGAGAGTGAAAGCGAATGTCGTGATAAAAAAAACTAAAATGCGCCCAGCCAGATTTACTGGAAAGCTCATTACAGCTGCTGAATGTTTATCTGCCGAGCGGCATCGTTATCATGTAAATTTCTTCCACGATGAGCCATATTTAACTTCATGCACATTCAAATAAATATAAAAACAGTGGGGGTTGCAACTGCAGAGAATATTCTGGGGGCTTCCAACATTGCCTGGTGGTCCAATTTGTCTTTTCAATGCAAGATGCATGTAATTGTCTTTGTCAAGTTATGCTCTGGAGGCCCTGTTGGTGAGCCTGACTTTTATAGATCAAAGCAAGTTGTCATGCACTAGTCTGTGCAGTAATATAATGTAAAGTGATGGACCGTGCCCGCACCCTTCAACCCATGCCTCCCCCCCCCCACAAAATAGAGCGACAGACCCAGACACTCTCATATCGCATAAATATTAATAGGCCGTGAGATGAAAAAGGGCCCACTGAAGGGTGGAGGTTCCTGAGGGGGATGCAGTGGTCTAAATGGATCCCCTGGTGTCTGTAGTGGCACTTCCTGGGCACTATGTGTGATCTTAGCACCCCTACACTTCGCATTGAATGTCATGTTTGTCCTCATCGCTCATACTGGCAAGACGGGGAGGGTATACTTCCATCACCTCCTCAGCTTTTCCTTCATACTCCTTCCCACTGGTTTATCATCCTGGAGAGACGGACACACAACTTGCCTTAGGCACCACTAAAGTCCCAGAACATCCTTTGCTTTCTACCTAAGCATTACTGTTGTAATTGCTTGCTCTTAATTTGGTACAACTGCCTCCCAGGTCTGGTGGGAAGTATGCATGGGCTGCTAGCATGAAGACTCGCGATGTTGATGCAGAATTCATACCCACTGCTAGTAATTTTTTTATACTTTTGTTTTTTATGCGTCATTTTATTATTCATCATTTTACTGAAGTTTAGTGTGCTGTGGTAAGAGGTGGTATTTTGCAATGTTCCTTGGAACGAATCAAAAATTTGATTGCCTCTGTTTATTATCATTATTAACCCAAGTAAATAAAAATTAATTTCGAAAACAGAAATAAATGAGATTAAGCCTGGCTTTACATAGCACTCATTTGTACACTGGTTACGGTTTCACTGAACATAGATATGGTAAAAGGTAAAACGTTTTTAAATTACCTGGGTTTATCTCGAAATGTGTGTAACTACAAATGAACCTGAAGAGAAGGATTTTTCTCTCTTGAATTTGCGTGCAATAGTGTAATTATAGAGGAAATGCAGAGTCAAAAACCTTACACTTTGAAGCCCTGGATTTATCTTAATTTTAGGAACGTTTACAGGCAAGAGTAGGTTGTCTGAATCTTGTTTGACTGTAAGTATGCCATGCATCATGTTATGTTGGGTGGATTTTTAGAGTCTGCTCTTTACCCGAGGAGTATCCAGGCACTGAAGTAGATGAGTAGGCTGATCAGGGTCCTAGTTCAATAGTCAGGTCTTTAGATTCTTGTGGAATTCTAGAAGGGATGGGGAGGTCCAGATGTGGTGTGATAGATCGTTTAGGATTTGGCGGCGAAGTAGGAAAAGGAGTGCCCTCCTGACTTGCTCTTTTGGATGTTGGGAATATGCACGAGGTGGAGTGATGCTGAGTGCAGTTTCCTGATAGGTTGATGGAAGTTGAGGCAGTTGTTGAAGTAGGCAAGTCAGACATTGTGGAGGGCTTTGTATGCATGGATGAGCAGCTTGAATTGGCTTCATTTCTGGATTGGTAGCCTTTGTGGCTCTCTGAGGTGCGTAATGATGTCTACATTGTGGGAGATGTTGAGGATGAGTCATGCAGAAGCATTCTGGATGGTCTGGAGTCTTTGTATGAGTTGATTCATGATGCTGGTGTAGAGTGCATTGCCTTAGTCTAGTCTGCTGTTGATGATGGCCTGGGTGACAGTCTGTCTGGTGTCGGATGAAGAAGCAAGAGGAGGTGACTGTGTTTACTTCTTTGGTCATTATGAATCTGTCATTCATGATGATGCTGAGGCCACCAAGAGTAGTGCCATGGAGACCTCTTGTTTCAGAAGTCCAGGAATTCAGTTTTATATGTGTTGAGCTTAAGGCAGTTGTGTTTCATCCAGTTTGCTTCGTTAGGCACGCAGGTGTTGAAGTTAGTCCTGGTGGTGTAGTTTTCTGTGTGGGAGAGGATGAGCTGGGTGTCATCTTCATAAAATACAATGTTGATTCTGTGGGATCTTATGACATTGGCGAGTGGTGCCTTGTAGACGTTGAAGAGGGTAGGGCTCAACAATGATCCTTGAGGGATTCTGCAGATGAGTTTCTTGGGTTCGGTGGTGTGGCGTGGAAGCCTGATTCTCTGGTTCCTGTTGGAGTGAAAGGAGACCGGCCAACTCAGGGCAGGACCATGTATTCTGAAGTTAAGGAGCCTTGTGATGAAGGTGCTGTCAGAGATGGTGTTGAAGGCTGTAGAGACGTCAGGTAGTATGAGTGTGGCAGTTTCTCCTTGGTCCATGATGGTCCAGATGTCTTCAATTGCTGTGATGTGAATGGGTTCCGTGCTGTGGTTTTTGCGGAATCCAGACTCAGAAATATCAAGTGGGTGGTATTTTTCTAGATGGTTGGAGAATTGCTTGTTGAAAACCTTCTCTTTAACTTTGGATGAGAAGGGCATTAGTGAGATGGGTCTGTAGTTGCTGAGTGTTCCCAGTTGTCCAGGAAGGTTCCACTTTGAATAACTTTGGATGGAAGTGTTCATAAATGTGGTGCAGTGGAAGTTGATCAGAGTTTCTCCTTCATTGAAGAAATCATGGTTGCAGTGGTCTGGGGAGCCATGGACTAGATTGTTCTTATGCTTTTGGTGGGGATTTCTGGGGTGAGGGGTTTCTAGTTTGAGACCGGTGGTCCAGTTTGGTGGTTGTGAGCAGCTGGTTCAGGAGTTCTTGTGTCTTGTGTTGGGGATTGAAGTTGCTGTAGAGGTTGAGGATTTTGTTGTAGAAGAAATTGTAGAAGTTGTTGCAGAAATCTTGCAAAAGGTTGATGGAGTTGGTGCCATCTGTGGGATTGATGAATTCTTTGATGATGCTGAAGAGCTCTTTGCAGTTGTTGGAGCAGTTTTGTAGTCTGAGAGCTAGAACTGTTTTTCACACCGCGTTGAGTTGAGTGTGGTATTTCCTGAGTGCGGACTTGTAAGTGTTTCTTGTGGTGGTGTGCTGGATGGCTCGCCATTATTTCTCCAGCCATTTGCAGAGAATATTGGAATTTAAGAGGTCTTCGGTGTACCCGTTGGCTTGTGCATTGTTTTTTGAATTCTGACATCTGACATCTTGGCCCAAAAGGATTCAGAGATTTCCCTCGTTTTGCTCCAGACTACCCTTTTAGCTGCTTTATTTGCACCTCAGCTCGGGTAGGAGGGTTTCATTTTGAGGGAGCTGCGGTGCTGCTCGCAGGGATCTGTTGACCTCCCTCATCAGTACTTTAATTTTCATGTGCATGCACTTGCTTTGACCTTCAGGAGACTTCTCAAAACCTGCCTCTTCGAACAGTAGCAGCACCCCCCCTCCCCTAGCGCCTTGAGACTCTCACAGGTAGGTAGTGCGCTTTACAAATGCTATGATTGATTGATTGATTCACCTTGTGCTTGGTGGCCTGTTGATGGTTGAGCTGTGTAGGGCTTGACGTTTGAGGCATGTTGTTGGGAGAAACATTAATTTATGTTTCCCAGTTACTTTTAGGAGAATTCCTGTTGGTTGTGAGCCAGCTTGAAATTATTTTCAGCTTCCTATCCCAAGAAGTCTATATTGGTTGCAGTCCATTATACCCTTTATAGGTCAGACAGATACATTGATCCCCAAGGGTCTGCGGGGCATGTGTTCTTGATCACATCAAGAGTGAGTTCCAGCTCCTGGGCAGATGGTCACTATCCATTCTTTCCCCCATTTTGAAAGAGCTAACTTTTTGCTGTAGGGGCAGGTAGCTAACCGTATAATCAATCAGCGAGCTGCAGTTGGTGGAATGAAAAGACATGGCAGGCAGGAAATCGCATTGGTAGAGACCGTTAAGGATCCTTAAACCCAGGTGTTCCAGTTTGCCAAGCAGTTTAAGGCCCTTTTGATCCCTCCTCCCTGACTATCTATTTGCCTGTGTTGGAATATCTCTCTTGTACCTCAGTGATCTGACTCTTTGGTGAGGAGCCTAGTAAGTGAGTATTAAAGTTGCCTGTAGCTAAGATCCGGGAGCGTGGTTGGAGAAGTGTGGCTCACTGGTTAGAGGAGGCAGACCTGGAAGCAGAGGTCAGCCCGGGACCAGGGTTCAATTCCCGGCTCGGCGGGGTCTTGAGTCCTAAAATTTCCAAGGACTCGACAAGTCTCGCTCCGATACCTACTCGATTCGCGGGCTCACACTCTGCGACTCTGGGCAATAGCTTGCTTAATCTCCACAATAGCCCCTCGCGGCGGGATGCCTGGCTTTCACCTTGCGGGTACCCTGCCGGGGTTATCTCACAGGGGAATACCAGGACGGGGTCCCTAAGCAAGCGCTTAGAAACCGCTCGGTGATTTGCGCTATATAAATTCCTGTACATTTACATTTACAATGCCCCTACATTGAGGAGGCTTTCACACAGCATATTCAAGGGAAAGTTAAACTTGGCTTGAGTAAGAGAAATCAGGTGTAAAATGGGCCACTTTAAATTGATGATCATGGGTATCAGGACGAGTGCAGACCACAGGCCTGTCAGAAGAGGTGAGTCATCAGTGTTTTCCAGACAACGAGGAAGTTGCCTTCAGGCTTGAGTAAGGAAGGAAGTATGTTTCAGAGGGAGAAGCATTGAGCATTCAATAATCTGAGGTCAAAGCTTTTGTAATTTGAAGCCTACCACTTAAGCAAAGCCACCAAAATCTTTGTTGTCATCCCTCAAAAGAGTTTGCGATAAAGGAGGGGGCTTCATTGATTAAACCAATACTGTAATTCTCTACCCAGGAATGCAACAGAATGCATATCTCCTGCTTTATTCCAGCTCTAATAATTACACCTTAACCCATGCTCTGTTATTCTGACACCCCTACATGTATGGGAACCATATGGGTTTATGCCTAGGACCTTATCCATGATGGTGCTCAATGTGGAATTGAGTTTTCACTGACCAATGAAGGGTTAATTTCCATCTCTCTTATCCAACCTCTTAGTGTAAATGATTACTGACATAGAAACTCTAAAGCCTCACACGCCTACTAGCCTGTTCTACTGTGTCATGTAAGTTACTCTACTGAATATAAAATATTGTTTCAAGGACTACCAACATGAAACATCGACCATAGTGCAATTGAAGTGTGGGGGTCATAGAAAAAATGTTTTGATGACTTGCCAGTGAACCAATTTTTCTCTAAATAACACTGAATTACAAAAACAAGAAATCTGAGTACTGCAACCTTCAGTCTTGTTAATTATTGCCTGTAAATGAACAGTTAACATAAATGTGTGTAATATACTTAGTGTAAATAGCATTGGTTGATATTTCGTAGAGGGCATACCAGTGCACAACTGGTCTCTTTCCCTGTCTCAAATATGTACTATCCAACCCAAAGGTAATATCCTTCCTTCCCTTACCAACTGAGCTGTCCGTACACCATACATCACTTTATCCTTGCTTCTCTAAAGTATCATGCAAACCAACAAAAGATTTTGTTCCCCAATTCACAAAGGCAATCTAAGGCAAAAGTCTAACTTTATGACTTTTGGTATTTACAGAGGTTTTTTATGAGTCTCATCCTTACGTCCGCAGTTGGGCGTTAATCTCTGGCCTTAGCCGTACTCTCTGCACCTGGGCAATTCTCTCCAGTCGTAAAGTTAGACTTTTGTTTCAGATTGCCTTTGTGAATCAGGCCCTGAAATAGTCTGTAGAATGTTTGTAGCATGATTACTGGGTACTGAGGAAATGAAGTCAATTGTGTACCTGTTATAGATACTGAAGGGACTGGAGACAATGTTCAATGTGAAGTGTTCAAATCAATGACACTATTTTCCCAGCAACCCAGAAATTCCCCTTTGTTACTGCAGCTTCACCTAAATCAGTTTACTTCTATGGATATAAAAAGTCTATTTGATTGAGTAGATAGTCCATTTAGTATTTGCACCTGATTTGTCATGCAATTTAACACAGAAGGACGTGGGCAGATTGCAAGCATACAAAAAAACGTTCAAGCAAATTTATCAACAACTTGAGAAGTTAGTAAGCATGTGTAATCGCATCTGGAAATTTCAAAAATGTCAACTCCAAGCACATGATTTAGCGCAGGGCCTTAGTAGTAAATCTGTCACACTATGCTGATTTAGTGCTACTCACTGCCAGAGGGTATCCTACAACGTTACTTCTTTTGAAAATGGTGACTTCCATTGTGAGAACTCTTTAACTTCAACCATTCAAATAATCAAAGTGTGAAGGTACTTCTTCTAGAAATATTGGATTATTATCACCCTGAGTTAGAGTGACAAATGTTCCTCCACGTCTAGTAGAGTTACCTGCTAGCCAAAGAAAGATTGGGGAAATGTCATTAAGTATGATGTCTTCAAGAGGATGGGAAACATGGGCGACAATATAAATAGACACTGGCAATGTACTCCTCCTCTCATTGAGTAACCGTTCCAGTACTCTTATACTGGAGAAAAATTGCATAGAGTAGACAGGCATTGGTGAATTTCCCACCAGACATTACTCCATAGGCTGTCCATATGATAATGATGCAGTCCTTTTGCATTTGTCATCCTAAAATGCAGACAAATTACATCTAATAAGTAATAAATGTCTAGAAACAGAATACAGAAGGTCATTTATTTTTGTTTTTTTGTAGTCTGCTTCTACTGTAGCATTAGGTAAAACACAAGGATTGGCTATTCGAGGCTGTTACTTTACATCATATGCCAAAGTCGCTGTGGATTTATGGAAATCTGCAGTAGCAAGGGGCCTGAGAATCTACTATTTCCTCTCTAATTGGCAGTCATTTTAAACTAGCTTTTTAAGCAGAGTTTTTTAAACTATCCTATTGAGTATGTATATAATAACCGTTTTTGCACAACCACTTCTCTGCCAGCTGGACCCTCTCATGAAATGAAAATTAAATTTATAAAGCTCTCTGCTACCCTGGGGTGTCTAGGTGCTGAAGCTCCAGGAAACAGAAAGACTGTAGGAACAAAGAGCAAGCTAATTAACTATTGAAGAGGTGGGTTTTAAGAGCCTTCCGAAGGACAGTAATTTTGTTCTTAAGATTAAAAAAGATTCAAGGTATTTCTCCATAAAATAATTCTCCAAACACATATTATTTTTACATAATTATAACTTATACAATATATTCTTAGTTATATTATCACTGCTATTCACAGGAGAGCATGTTAGCATTTTTGCCTAAATCGGGCTGTTAGCGATGATCGATAATGGCAGTAATGGAACCATTTATCAAGCATGGTATTTTATGGAAGTAAAGAATTAATACCATCCATGAAATGTTTTGCTTTCGACTCTATAAATTACCAGGATAAGAAAAACATGAAATTGGAAGTTAGGGGGGCAGACAAATAACTGATCCTCTAGTAAAAGACTGCTTTATTGAGACAGGTGCACAATAAGGGCTTACTCCTGGGTAAAATGCCTTACAAACCTACCACATTGCTAGACATTCAATTGACTCGCCAATGTCCTACCCCCCCAGCTGTACTACCCACAATGCCTCACCCCTCAAGCATCTCATTACTATTAAAAAGCTTTAACTTACCCCTCCAGCCTAAAACTGCAAGTGTAAAACTCTAAGCAACTAAACTTCTGAACTATGAACTTCCTGCCTACCCTCCCTTTCCCTGTGTTTAACCAATGGCAACCGTGCACCACCTTCTGTGAACTCCTAGAAAACTTTCCGGGCCTCCAGCACCCAGAAAAAGGTTGATTAACTGCCTTTTTCTTCCTCCTCCACATTCACAAATCTCTTGCACCACCGGTGCATCACTTTTAACATGGGAAAAAGTGGCGTACCGGCAGTGCAAGAGACCTGTTAATAAGCCCCTCAGTGTCTGACCTCCTCAGGGCTCGCTGAATATCTATGAATATTCAGCTCCCTTGCCACTACCTCTTTCAATTCCAACAGGTACAACTCCATCCCTCCATCCTTACCCAAGAAAGACGAACACCTTCACTCCGGAAAAACTCAACAACTTTATACTGAATATCCGAGTGACAAATGCGGCCAAAATGAGGGTCCCTGCAAAACTGACTCATCTCCCGGTTACTCTTACTTTGCACCCTGTCCACTGCTGCTGGCTTCACAGCACCTCTCTGTTGTCTACAGGGCATAAACTTTATCCAGATTACAAAGTAACCAGACCACTGCACCTTCAACTGCTGTATATCATGCTTCATGGCCCTCATGAACACTACACCCTTCTCCAGGGCAAGATCATTCTCCCCCGGATGGGAAAACAACATATTCGGGCATCTCACTCCCACCTGCTTTCCATTCAAACAACTAATCAAATTGCACCATTTCATGACCCCTTTCCTCGCCAAGTAATAGGGAACAAGCGCCGGTCAAATCCCAAGTCGGTACCTTATCCCTACTGAGCCACCCGCCATTCAACCCATTTGATGAAGGAATGTCCTACTACCTAGATGAATACTTCCTCCACTGCTTGTGCAACAACTTAACCTGAAACAAAAACAGCAGTAAATATTCACGCAGAGAGCCCTGTAGTGCTGCCCTCCCACCCAGATGCACGCACATATCTCTGAAAGCAATAGAAGACCAGTGCCCTGGCCACATGATGTCCTCCTGAGACCATCCACAATAGCCAGCTTTGGATGTAATGCCATTCCAGAATGAGTGTGCCCCATAGTCGGAATGAGTAACCCCCAATGCCGCTAGTGCCTTGCGTAAAACAGAGAGGAGCTGAAAAGTGGTTACCCTTGCCCCAGACCAGCACCAGAAACCTAACTCCCAGGAATCCTGTGTTGTGCCACCCACCTGTCACCGGGAGAGCCTGTGACACCACAGAGTTTCCTTGGGACCTCTGGTCTGTCTTGGAACCGCACAGCCACACCGCAAAACCACTCTTTCTCCTAGCGACATCCTCCCACATCACTCCCCCATATCCCTGAAGCCTATCCGCTCGGATACTGACAAGGGCTCAAAGAACATCCATGACATCAGGTTGGAAAACTTGCACACCTCCTCTTCTCAAAACCAAAGGCAACTGCCATAGCACCTAGCAGAACAGATTCCATGTTAGCGGCCTCCATGGTCTCTGTAGGTGGCCTTTTTACCTCTCCAAACCCTCTAGCATTTTTGACCCAGTTCCCCAGCAGATGGGGATTAACCCCACTGCAGTTTACCTACAAACACAATACCCGCTAGCTTTCTTGTAATTGCCATGCTAAATGCAACCATTTCCTCTGTTCTATGCCTCCCTGCCTTGCAGCTCCGCACCCCGAAGCCATAAATTGCAATCAAGCTTGATCATCAGCTCTCCTGGTTGATCCAGCTAGAGACCCTACCATCAATTGTACCATCTTGTTTTGCCTTCTAACCACAGCTCCACTGGTATAGATGTCTTGCATCTGTCTGCTCTCCTGGTGGCTAGCTCACAGATTCTCTCCCAGTGGAAACTAGCCAAAGCATCAGCAATTTCATTGTCTACCACTGGCACATGCTACGTCCTGAAAGAGATTTCAAGCCGCAAGCAATCCAGCAAAAAGATATGCAACATTTATTGCCGACTGCTTGGTCACCACCTATATGACAGTCATGTTATCCACTTGAAACAACACCCTCTGGTGCACCAACTCTTCTCCCCACAGTATAATTGCTACCACCAGCAGGAATAGTTCCAGGAATGCAATACTTTTTCCTCCAGCCTTCCACTGAGCCAGATATTCTTCTGCGCACCAGTGACCGTGCCAAAACTAACCGAAGCCCAAACATCTAGCTGCATCTGAGAATATCTGCACGGCCCAGTCAAGATCAATCAAGAAGAATCCCCGCATCCTGAGGTCCTCTTTGCCCCCGGCTGATAGGTGCAAGTGATGGTGCAGCAGTGATCCCCCTGTGGTCTCCTACAGAATGTCCTCCTTGCCCTGAGCATCCTACAGGCTTAATGAGGTGACTCAACAGGACCTGCACTTCCCTCACCTTCACCTTCACCTTTTCTCTAGCCAACATGTTTGGCTTCTTTTTTGTCCTGTGGCAGCCTTGCCTCCATTTTTTCCGCATCTAGCTCAGGCCCAAGAAAGGACAAAACCGTTCTCTGCCCCACTGTCTTTTTAGGGGCAAGCAGAACAACCAGGTTACCCATGAATCTCACTTTTGCATGCTTGCAGTCCACCAAGCCAGGTGCCCCCATGAAGAAGTAGTCATTGGGGTAGTGTGTAAGCAGCCATGGCCCATATGCCACGTAAAAAGCCATTGAAGAAAGGAAATGAATCACTTGAACAGGGCACATGAGATGGAACAACCCATCAGCCAAACTTTATCCACATACCATTTTCCTTACAAGTGCATGTCCAACAGTTGAAAGTCATCCTGGTGAACTAGAAGCAGCCAGAAAGCTGATTTCACATCGCTTTTTGTCATCTGTGCCTCTCTCCCTGCTGAATCTACCCGAGACATGGGCACGTCCATTGATGAATAGGGCACTGAAACAGTGTCTTCAGAAATTAAATAATTAATTGACCCAGCTTTGGGCCATGACAAGTGCTGAATTAGGGGAAACTGTCCCTTTTGGGCACCACACCTATTGGGAACATGATCAGGTCTACCATTGGCCAATCGTGAAACTGGCAGGGCCGGACTGGCCATAGCGGGCACCGGGCGTTTCCCCGGTAGGCCGCTAGGGTGGGGGCCGATTTTGGACCCCTGGGGGCCGTTTTTTTGTTACCGGGGGTCGGCAATATCGGCCCCCAGTAACAAAATCGGCCGAAACCGGCCCTCGCACACTGCTTTGCTGCACTCCCCCTCACCCCAGGGGGGGCTCGCCGAGCAGTGTGCCAGGGCCGGTTTCTGTTCCCAGTCCGGCCCTGGGCCCACCATCCTCCCTTCTAAGACCGCCATATCCAGTTTATCCTGCACTACATGCTTGTGGTCTCTTGCTCAACACAAATTTCTACCCATCTCTGAACCCATGGGCCCTCATACCCCAGTCCGTAACCCATTCTGAAACCATCCCTCAAGATCCCTGCCTCCTCTGGCCGATCATAAATCCCCAATCAGTACTCCAACTTGAACAGTTTAACCGGAATGCTAGCCTTTTGCTCCAGGTCTATGTGCCCCCTACTCCCTCTGTTGCTGGTTGTTTGGTCCCTGCCCACTGGCATAGGACGGCCGCTGCCTTGTACTCTGTCCCTGGTACTCCCCAGTGTTCCCAAAGCAGTGGCTGCCAGCGCATTTGGAGCACTCATGATGAAATTTATAGGACTCACGGGTGCTCATTCCCTTGTTCTAGTACCAACAGGCTCACCTGGAAACTCCAAGTCCTTTAGATTTTTATCCCACCCCCCAGGGTGAGGCATCCTTGAAAGGGATTTTAGGCTATTGGAAGGCCACTGTCTGTGAAAACAGTCTTCCCATACTTAATGGGGACCAAGGTATGTTTCCACACATCTCTATCTAGTTTCCTCCATTTAGACTCAGCGTCCCAGGTCAGTCTTAACCTAAATGCCTCGTTGCAATGCGCCCATGCATATCTACCAAAAGTCAGTTGGGCCTTGTGTATGATGTCCATATATTTGTACAGGGCAATGCAGCAGTCACGGAAATTCTCGCAGTAAGCACTGGCGTAAACTAAAAGCACTGCAGTCCAATTTTCTATTGTCAGAGGGACCCTCAGCCTCTTGGCCAACTCATATTCATTGTCTTGGGACCATTCCTTGGAGTACAGGTCCCTATGGAGGAGTATAAACATCTTCACATATTCCCCCTTCCAGCTTTTCCATTTTGCTGCCAACATTAAGTGAGCCCCAACTGCTTTGTCATCCCCAAGTATGGAAGTCATTTCACGTTCCGCTCCATGCTGTCTGGCCCAGCATTCTTGCCTCCTTCTCCAGCACCTGTCGCCCTGGAGTCCCTAAGCTCTCCCCTCCCTGTGCCCCACTGTCTTCCTGTCCTGCTGCACCTGATTGTGTCTCTTTTGCTCGGCTATCCGTTGCTGCTACACCCTTTCCAGTCTCTACTGCATGGTCACCAGCTGCTGTGTACGTACCCACTGAAAATTTTCACCACGTACATACCTCTGTGCAGCCTCCCCCCACTGTCACAACCTGCATCCACACCCGTGGATACTAGCATAGGGCTCGTGGCCACCACTTGACCCTTACCTGTCTTTAAGACCGGTGCCTGTGAAGGTGCTTGCCACCTCTCCCTGGCCTCCAAGTTCCAGATGCCCCTCTGTGCTGTACCTTACCCGTTTGTACCACACTAGACAAGAATGCGCTAGTGGAACCTTCTGCCCTTGCCCCAACCTGTGCTTTCACAGGTTCTTCTCCATCATGCACCTCACCCTTCCCAATGTTATTATGCCCTTGAATACTGTTTTTTTGCCGTCGCATTGGCCGAAGCCATTGGATGGCACCTACATGCCATCCGGGGGGCTATATGGACCCCACCATACCAATCTTCTGACATTACCCGTCCTCCTTCTTCTCTGGAGGAGCCTGAGGTCACCAAAGATGTACATGCTTTTGGAGTCAACAAGGTGGTCCTGGACATACTTCTGTTAGCTGCAACAGGAATCACTGCTGACATCCGGCAAACCATCCTTAGCCTAGCCACGTCTTCACCTTGGTTGCTGTGAGCTCCTCCAAGCTCTTCCAAGTCTGGAAAACCACAATGTTTCTCCACTTGTAAAAAAAGAGTCCAGGTGGTGTTCTTGGGCCCCTTGCCCCCCTGCCACTCCTGCTTCTTACTCTGGGGCCCAAGACCACTGGCCCTACCTGGCTCTGTCAAATCCTCCACCTGGGGGGTTTTGTGCACTGTTTTATGTTCTCATACCCAACGCCTGCACTCCAGCTTTCTCCCTACCCCCTAATCATCAGACTCTGCTCCTTCCTCCTCACCATTCCATTCCAACATGGACACCATGAATGCAGTGGCCAGCCCTTGAATTTATGGGGGGTCCCCACCCCAGTTTGGCCCAGCCTGCTCCTGTCTGCCATGGGGCGTTGGATGGTCTTCGCCGCCCCAGCCCCCCAGTCCACCTTCTGCCCACTAATCTTGCAGGCTTTGAGGAAGACTTCACAGTCAATCCGATCGGCCTAGCCAGGGGTCATGCTCAAGGTAAAATCCACCTGATGGGGACCCAGAAAATGAATTGCACAGTGGCTCCTGCCCAACATACCTACATTCGTATGAAAAATAAGGAATCAGCACCCATCCAAGAAGTGTTTTTTTCAATAATTTCAAAGGTACATAATGTATATAAGAGTCTTGTGATAAACGAATCCGGATTTCAGAGAAATTTTCTTTTCCAAAGTTCTTTATTGTAATGATACAAGTCAGGAAAAAATCCAAGAACACATATGGATTCCCTTCTTAGCCGACGCGTTTCGTTTCACACACTGAGACTTTTTCAGGGCTAAGGATGAAACATACAACAATTATACACTAATAAACATCTATATATACATAAAAATTAAAAACATCGGATATACATTAAAATACCCAGGCATGTTGTGTTTACAAGAATAATCCAAGTTGGTCAGTACTTTTACTAGAGAGAATACTTGACTGATTATTTCATTCTGGATGGATTGACAGAACAGAAGGAAGCACTGTTCTTCACGCACAAGGACTGAATTACTGTAGTACTTGTAGACCTTAGAGACTCTTAATACTGAATACAATCCATATAGAGGATTGGTAGTCCAGATAACAGGGAGAAAGAGAATTTCAGAGAACATCAATCAGATTCATATCTCCAATAACGAGTAATAGTCAACAGTCAGTACATCTTGCTGATGTTTCTTGGAAGCAGCAGATTAGGCTAGTTTCTTGGAAGCAGCAGAATAAGCTAGTTTCTAAAAGGACACATAATGTTCAGTTATATTTGACATGCAGTTTGTTTAAAAAGCAGCCTAATCACAAAAAAGAGTTATTCCCTTTAATTCCAGCTGTAAAGCCACACATTGTTAATATTTCATGTAAGTGTCTACTTGTATGGAAAATACTTATCTATATAATGCATTCTGTGTTAGGCATGTTCATGGACATATACTATTGCATATACCAATAATCATATATGTTCCTGAAATGTGCCCTGACTTTACATACGTGAATCTTATTCCTTTAAACTCTTTATTCTAAAACAGTCCATTTATTACCTTTATATCTTGATGACGTGAGTTAACAGAAATGTAGCTCATGCAGGTTCAGTAGTCCCTGTCTATAAACTCCTTGAACCTGTGCTGTTGCAGATAAACATCATATTTGTATTACCAGTATGAAATTTATGCACACATTCTGATTAATGAACTTGTAGAGTCATACGGACCCTTGGCCTGTGTCTCATTTGTCAAAAATAAAAAATACCTGTTCTTGCCGTACTCGATCTTGTTAAACTGAAAATAAATCGAAGAAAAAATGAAAAATAACCAAATTTATGTTCCCATTTCTGTATAACAATTCAATCAATCTCAATAGTCATTCAGTTCTATCTTATAACATAGCTCACATGTCCCAGCTTCTCAAAATTCTATGTCCTAGTGTTTTGGTCAAACTGACCCCTGATATCATCACATCTTTATAAGAATTTTTGAAAACTTGACAAAACCTGTATATTTACACTGTCAGAGTAGTACAGTTTAAAAATGTTTTTACAACAAACATAATTGATCACTAGTATTGCATGCAATATCTTCATTCATGATGACTAGTAGAACCTCTGTGTCCCTAGATACTTAAACTAGCCCAAACATAAGGTGTCAGTAAAAGAAATGATCACAGAAAGACAGTCATTTAATGATTATCTTGTTGTGAGTCAATATTAAAATGAGAAACATGTATTTGAACCTTAGATTAAAGTATATTAAACAGAAATCCTTTTTTAAAAGTGCTGAAACATCAGTCATGAGTAAAGTACAAGAAAGAAAAGATGAGGCCACATTATGTGTAAGGCAATGTGTCTCTAGTAACTATGAGGACCGATCTAAGGACTTACCAGAAAAGGGCATGGTGGCCAGCACGAGTTAGCACAACACAGGTAGGGCAGCATCTTGATAGTGATGTGACAAACCTCATGCCTTTTATACCCCATACTTTCTTAAATCAAACGCACCTGAATTCAATTTGTTATCTAGATGGCTGCAAAAGTATGCCGTTATGAATATAAAACACGGCGGCCATCTTGTAACAGGTAAAGTGCAATGATAACGAATACATCCCAAACTGTAATGTATTTTCAGGACACAAGAGAAATTCAAGAATTAATTTTATTTTAGAAATTGTATACTGTTGCTTAATATGATAATTAAAAAGGGACATGAAACCGAACATCCAATAGTTTGCGTTTTTTAATATATACCTCTAGTGTCTTGACATAAATTACTACCATGCTCTGAATACGAGTGATATAGGAAATATACACAATCTCATCCCGTCAGTGGGAAATGTGGAGAAATGATTTTCCGGTGTTTCCACAAATACTAAAAGAGTTTCGTATATGCCGTGTTTACTTTTCAAAACCGGCCGCCATTTTTTGAATATCAGTATTCATTTATAGAACCTACAAGTCAACGGAGGTAATTCTGTAAATACTTGTTGCAATTTAGTCATGCTAAAAAAGGGTTTCTTGCACATAATAAAACCCAAAAGCAGGGCCAGCTGGATTTGTATGTAATACGAAGATAATATTTTACCGAAAGTCACAAATTTCTAAAACTTGTGTTTTCAATCAAATAAATATACAGATATTAAAGTCGTCATACTGAGGATTTAAATGAGGGGATATACGTGTGTATATCTGATATTTACATCTGCTAAGTGGCCTCATGGTAGTCACTCAGACTAATGCTGAAAGGAAGGTAGCAAAGATCAGGGAGGAAATTGTAAAACTAGAAAAAGAAATCAAATGAGTCCAGTCTTAAAGACGTAATACAAAAAAACAACAAAATTCTTAAGAAAGAGCTAAATAGTTACCAATTGTATTTGAAAGAAAAGAAACAGAGAAAAATACGTAGGGATGATGGCGACTATAAGAAGGGTCGCATTTTCACCTTTGCTCGTAAGTACGATGAAATAGTCAGAAAATCTAAAGATAAGAGTGAACAAGATAACATTAGTACAACTTCTAGTAATACCTACATTCTTGCCCATTAAATTAGAAACAGCGGGAGGCCTACAATGGCATCCGCTCATACATCTGACTAATTCCAGTTGGAGCACTCTTTTTGCACCCTTTGGGAAGGGGAGGACCTGCAAAATTCTCCCAACCTACCCCTGAATACGTGTCTGGGATGCAGACGGGCTGCTATCTGTTCAGTAGAGGGAGGCACCACTTCAGCCAGTGCAAACACCTCCTTTAATGCTGCTGAAGTGCCCTGGCCACCCCACCCCCTATTTGGCACTGATGCAGGCCACAGAGGTGCCGGGCACGATCTCACTCCCCAAGCCCGTTCCCCCTCATAGACACCCCACCACCATGCAAGGCCTTGACGTTTTACCTTTGCCACCGCCTGTATTTTGCAGGGCAGCGAGCAAGCGATGATGGCCGCAGCCATGAAGTCGGAGGCTCACCTCATTGGTCTAGTCGGGCATGCAACTTTTTCCACAGCATCAATCAGGTCCAATGGGACCCGCTTCACGCAAAAGGCGCATAGCCTCTGTGACTTTCTCAGCGTTAGACGCCATTTCTTACCTCTCACTGCTAAAAGGTACCAACATCAGAAAAATACTACCAGGACTCCCTGTCACCAGCCGACAGGTCACCAAAAACCAAGATGGTTGCAGGGAGCCCAAAAGGACCATTTTTTAAAGACTTATTGGGTTACATTAGGTTCAGTTGTAGCCAAGTCCAAAAACGGGGAGGGCAGTAATGTTGCTGACTGCACCCATTTTCAAAGACCCAAAGGGAGACCTCCCTGCAGAGTGCTAACACCCAAACCCCTATTTTGACTTCATTCACTTACACTCATTATCACTATAATACTTTGCTTTTCAGCTTAATTTTCATAGAACTCAAAAAAGCCCACTTATCTTGACCTACCATCAATGTCTTTATTCCTGTGTAAAATCCCAAATGAGTATTAGGTGTCTATCTGTTGCTATGTCCCACACCCACCCTGCCTTTCACACAATCACACTTGGCTTTGTTTGAAGTTGTGTGCCTAATCAAGGGGAATCTTCCCTCTCCTGAAAACGTATTAAAGGAGATAATTGTGAAAAGAAATGACTTGCCTGGAGTCCCTGTAAGGGAACAGCTGCAGTTGAGGTAATGCAAATTTGGTCTGAGTAGTTAGGGCGACTGTCTAAGAGTTGTGACTGGGGGTGAATGTTTGCTTTGTCCAGAATTCCGTCCATCAACTGTTTCTTTTGCATATGTCGCCCTAAGTGGGAAGAGTATGCTCAGGCGTGGGTCCCGTGTTCACTACGCTACTGGATTCAAGCTAGTCTCGCTGATGAAGGGTGATACCCTGAAACTGGACCCAGGATGCTTGTTTCCGGTCCAGGGAGAACCTGACTTGGCAGTTCGGGCTGGACTGTTCCCACAAGGAACAGAGTCAAGACTGACTTGCACATGGCTGGGTCCAAACTTAGGTGGTGAGGTGAGCAAAAGAATGATGGATTAAACCCAGATCCTTGTGACTGGGGATGAATGTTTACATTGTCCAGCATTCCATCCATCAACTGTTTCTTTTGCATATGTCGCCCTAAGTGGGAAGAGTATGCCCAGAGGTGGGTTCCGTGCTCACTACTGTAAGGAAATCAAAAGGGGGGAGGAAGAGGTGGTGCTGTGTGGCACCGAGGTGGGCACGTCCTCCTCTTGCAAAAGTAACTGTAATCAAACAGGTCCACCTCAAACAAAGAGGTCAGTGCGTATCTTGATGACCTTGGGATACACACATGTGGTTAAAATACCCCTCACACACCAAAAGGGCCCTTGGTGTCATGCTTCATCATCGGGGTCTTCCCGCCCGGCTGCCGGACGGGGCAGTGCTGCGACAAGCGACTACGCTGGAGCACCTTTTCCACGGAGGCCACGGACGGAGGAGGAAGCACAACGAGGCTGTGGGTTGATTGGACCCCTATTATACCCTCTGATCTAGCGCTGGCCCATGAGGCACTGGTCCTCATCGTAAAGAGCATACTACATGAGTACTTTACTTCGTAGCTAGGGATGTGTATCTAGTAATATAAAATATATATACATACACATTGATCCCTTTAGTTTCATTTTTTTGTAAAAATTAGACCCACCGTGGCGACACACTAGTGAGTGACAGGGGGATCTCTTACCCCGGTCCTGACGAAGGGGCATGTCGCCCCGAAACATGTCGACCCACACAGGAAAGTAAGCTCATAAATCCGCTTACCCTTTCCGACACCACCCTTTTTTTAACAATACCAGCCAGTGCTTATTAAATAGTTTTTTGTATCACTAGGCCAGGTATTTTTTAACATCACTCACCTATCACCCCTGACCCCACTGACACTCACTCCATTCACTCACATAGCACCCACAATTAAAAAGGTGCTCCAGCGTAGTCGCTTGTCGCAGCACTGCCCCGTCCGGCAGCCGGGCGGGAAGACCCCGATGATGAAGCATGACACCAAGGGCCCTTTTGGTGTGTGAGGGGTATTTTAACCACATGTGTGTATCCCAAGGTCATCAAGATACGCACTGACCTCTTTGTTTGAGGTGGACCTGTTTGATTACAGTATCCGTGCTCACTACACCACTAGAGTAAAGATAGCCTGGCTGATGAAGCGTGATGCTCTGAAACCGGTCCCAGGATACTTGTTTCCGGTTCATTGAGGACCTGGTTTGGCAGTTCGGGCTGGACTGTTCCCATAAGGAACAGGGTCAAGACTAATTTGCAAATGGCTGGGTCCAAGCTTGGGTGGTGTAGTGAGCAAAAGAATGATGGATTAAACCCACATCTTTGCGACTGGGGGTGAATATTTGCATTGCCCAGCATTCCGTTCAACAACTGTTTCTTTTGCATATGTCACCCTAAGTGGGAAGGGTATCCCCAGACATGGGTCTCATGCTCACTACACACTGGATGCAAGCTAGCCTGGCTGATGAATGTTGATGCCCTGACACCGGTCCAAGGATGCTTGCTTCCGGTCCAGGGAGGACCTGGCTGGCAGTTCGGGCTGGACTGTTCCCATAAGGAACAGGGTCAAGACTGATTTGCATATGGCTATGTCCAAACTGGGATGGTGTTGTGAGCAAAAAAATGATGGATTAAACTCAGATCCTTGTGACTGGGGATGAATGTTTGTATTGTCCAGCATTCCGTCCATCACCTGTTTCTTTTGCACTTTTTCCACAGCAGCAACCAGGTCCAATTGGCCCGCTTCACGCAAAAGGTGCATAGCCTCTGTGACTTTCTTGGCGTTAGACACCATTTCCTACCTCTCACTGCTAAAAGGTACCAACATTGGAAAAAGACTACCAGGACTCCCTGTCAGCAGCTGACAGGTCACCAAAAACCAAGATGGTTGCAGGGAGCCCAAAAGGACCCTTATTTAAAGATTTATTGGGCTACATTAGGCTTATTTGTAGCCCAAGCCCAAAAAAGGCGAGGGCAGTCATGTTGCTAACTGCACCCACTTCCAAAGACCCAGGGGGAGACCTCCCCGCAGTCTGCTGCCACCCAAAACCCTATTTTGACTTTATTTACTCACACTCATTATCACTATATAACTTTGCCTTTCAGCTTAATTTTCATAGAATTCAAAGTAACCCACTTACCTTGACCTACCATCAATGTCTTTATTCCTGTGTAAAATCCCAAATGAGCATTGCGTTTCTATTTGTTGCTGTGTCCCACACCCACCCTGCCTTTCACACAATCACACTTGGCTTTGCTTGAAGCTGTGTGCCTAATCAAAGGGCATTGTTCCTCTCTTAAAAAAGTATTAAAGGAGATAAGTGTGAAAAAGAATGACTTGCCTGGAGTGCCTGTAAGTGAACAGCTGCAGTTGAGATAGTGCAAATTTGGTATGAGGAGTTAGGGTGACTATCTAAGAAAAATCAGTCAATAACAGCAAGGACTGACCGTGAAGTATCTACACACGGTCTAGAGAAGGGCACCACTTTCTACTGTGAATAATCATTGTCCCTAGAGTCTATGGTGTCAATCTGTATATTACTATATTTAAAGAAGCCCATGTTGCTATGCAATGTTCAAATGAGGTTAACTCATTGGCCTCATTCAAGGCCAGTGCTCCCCCACTTTTGTCTCATTTCCTATGATGATGTGAGTCTTCAAACTATTCTCCACACCTCACACTATATTGACTTATCATGTTGAAATGTCTTGCCCATTGCTCTATGAGGTGATGGTCTACCACATTAAGCAAGCCACTAAATTAGGATGAAAAAAACTCCACTTGCATTTGAGTTCCTGTGACAGCATGCTATATCAGCAACTACAGAGTGGCAAGGTTCCGGCTTCCTTTTCCATGTGAAGGCTATGTTTATTTTTTGAGGAATGCATTTCTATATATGAGTGGAAACACTATACCTTGAAATTCAAATGTTATAAACCTCATTCAAGGTACCTCACCCAGTGATGGGGCAAAAGCAAGGAATAAGGTATAGGAAATAATTCAGTCTTTCTTTCTCAATAGTCTTAAAATACTTACAACATGAAACTGCCTTACCCACTTCTTATGCCGCCCATGCCCTCATCACCAGCAGACTCGACTACGGCAACGCATTTTATGCTGGCGTCACCCAGAAACTCCTCAGAAAACTGCAGAATGATCAAAACACCACAGCCAGATTGGTCCTTAACATCCCCTGCCGCAGCCACATCACCAAACACCTTTGAGAAGTCCACTGGCTCCACGTCAACAAAAGAATCACCTTCAAGCTCATCACATACACCTACAAAGCCCTACACGACGCAGGACCAGCAGATCTGAACCACCGCATCTCATTCCACTTACCTGCCAGACACCTTTGCTATACCCAACTGGCACTAGCTACTGTCCCACGGATCCACAAGACCAGAGTCAGAGAAAAATCTTTCTCCTACCTCGCCCTCAAGACCTTGAACACCCTGTCTCTCCACCTCAGGCAATCCCTGTTGCTGACCCAATTAAGAAAGGATCTTAAGACCTGCCTCTTCGACTGAACCCCAGCACCCAGATGGATCAGCAGTCCTTCCATCCCACCCCTCAGCACCTTGAGATCCTTACAGGTGAGTAGCCGCGCTCTATAAATCCTGATTGATTGATTAGGCAGAACAACCAGGGTTCTCCATCATTGTGTGCAATTTAGAAATATGTCACTTTTGGAAAAATTCCCATACCTCATAATATGCAAGCAATGACATAACCATTGTGTTTTAGCATACCAGTACCCATGTAACACAATCATCCAAGCAGTATCTACAGGGGAAGTTCAGAACAGCTGGAACAATTAAACAACAAAGTGGAAATATCAACACTGTGTGGATGGGGCAGTGTTCAGTGCAGAAAATGTAGAACAATGCGTATAAAGAACAATGGCACTGAAATAACTATAAAAGTTATTTACTGAGGCGAGTAGCGAAAGTATTGATTTAATTGAACCAATATATGGATCATCATTGGACTGGAATTAATTTAAAGATTATATGAGGAAAACGTATATGGAGAAAGGTGGGACAATGAAACAAATTATGTGTAAAAGGTTGAAGTGCATTGCAAGTGATGAAATTAAATAAAGCTCGGGTCCCTGAAATGTGTATTTCCTAAATAAATATGAAAATAGGCTGAAACGTCAAATAAGTTAGCTGTTGGGATATAATTGCATGGCAAGGAGGTAAGAATACAATTGATACTAAAATTCTGAGTTTTCAGACGCAATTGGCAACCAAGGCAGAAACAAAATTGTGTTATAGAACAAGTAGTTAAATGATTTAGGTACGCAAGAAAATAGCATTAATTTCTATTAGAGGTCGTAGTAAATTAATGGAATTATACTCTACTAATGAAAAATTTTAATGTAATTATTACTTCCCTAATGGCCAATTCTCCCTTGATAGACAACGTTATTCATTTTTTGGTTTGTTACATCTATAAAATGACAATGATTTCAGTGCTATTGGAACTTTTATAAAATGATACCAAATATTATTTTTGTAAAAAAAAGTTCCAATTGTAATTAGTTTATATATTAAAGGAGGGATTGCAGATTTTTAAAAACATTTTAGGGTTGCTCTGATAAATAAATATCTGTGTGGTCAATGGTTTTGTATTTTTGCTCAAAATATTGTGCAGTGCTGATCCTGTTACAAAGAAGTGCTGGGGGATTGAAGTATTTGTTCTCAGTCCCTTCCCAGTTCTAATTTTCGTTTGTCTCTGGTGGATGCATAACAGTGGCTCCTCCAATCGCCAATTGACCCAGACACCCTCTTAATGTCTCTTCTCTGGTCTCCTTCCCATGTATCCCTGCTCACTGTAGTGAAGCTGTTTCTGGCTATTCCAGTTACATGTGTTACTTCCTTTTCTTTAATGCCATCTTCCTATATTTGTGAATGATGGAGTGACAGTCTCACAGCACTATATTGCTGCATCTGCTCTGTACATTTAACAGTGACTTTCTCCGGTTTGACTTACACTCCTGATTATTAGTGGATCTATCTATCCATTGATGTGAGACTACTTTATATCAATATGACTCTAGTGTGAGTGATTGATCTTGTTTGTCATATACCCTGGTGAGTTTCACATGTGTGACCATCAATGACAATGTTGCCATCTCTACTAGCTGATTAAGCCTATTTTACTTTCTTTTCATTTACTCACAAAATCTTTACCAGATTGGACTACATGATGTTTACCTATTAACACTTTGCCCTACGGTCTCCTAAATAGTACTTATATGTGCATTGAAATGTTCAAAGATTCCTCCCACATTTGATATGAAAAATCCATGCTTAAATCTACAATTTTTATGGAAATAAAGATACCTTATGACCACACCAATACCATAAATTAAGATCAGAATTAAAATGGCACTTACGAAAAAAATGAAGTATATGAACATATATTCAGTGGTCTGAGATGCCATAAAAGCATACATCAAGAGTTCTTTGATTTGTACAGAGGATCACAAATAAAGCCACTAAATAAAAATTGCAAAATTAAAAATGGTATGAGATGCTGCTCACATTTTTGTGTACAACTCCATGGCCTAATCTTCCTGATATCCTTCGTATGAGCACTTTAACTTCCCTAATCTTCCTGATATCCTTCGTATGAGCACTTTAACTTCCTACACTCATCATTATCATCAAAAATACTTTATTCAATGTTCACATATAATCATAAAAGCCGAAATACAGTCTTGGCATCTTTTAGCTTTTTAGCTTTCTGACCTCCTGGCTTTGACTCTGTTTTTGCTCGCATAGTGTTTCTGTGCACTTTTCACACTGCTGATCAGTGGTAAAGTGCAAGTGCTCCTGTGGTAAAATGTGTTATGGATTGGTGTTTCCATGATTGGCCTATTTGATTCCCATGATGCACTGGGCCAGGGACAGACTGATTTGCATATAGCCAGGTTCTGAGCTGGGATGGTGCAGTGAGATAAATAACGGTGATGGATCAAGCCCTGATCTCTGTTCATCACCACCCCCTTTTCTGAATCATTATTTGATTTATGTGTCAGTCCCTAGTAAAGTGCACTGGGTGTCCAATGGCTTGTAAATCAAATGTTGTTGGTGGGCTGCAATACTGGATTGTGCCACCCACACAAACAGCCCGTAAATGTAGCTCTAGCCTGCCATTGCAGAGCCTTGTTGACTTGGCAAGTGCACCCACTTGCCAGGCCCTAACCTTCCATTTTCTTACATGTCAGTCACCCTAAGGTAGGCCCAAGGTCCCCTATGGGCATGGTACAGTGGATGTGAAAGGTATGAAATGTCCTGATGTGTTTGGCATGTCCTGATAGTGAATTACTGCCCATTTTGTTTTTCACTATTCCCCGTAGGACAGAATGGGTAGTTTGTTTATAACATCTTATAAACATAACTGGCCCTGGGAACTAGGTAGGAAAATAACATTTAGTATGCCTGGACTCAGAATCTAAAGATGCATCTTTTCTTTGAGTGAAGGTGATTTTTACATTCTGTGTTTGAAAATACCACTTTTAGAAAGTAGGTATTTTTTTGCCTAACCATTCAGTGTACCTCTGCTGGGTTTGTGGATTGACTGTCTGGGTTTTGGATGACAGGGGTTGGGGAGCAGGAATTGCTCCAGATAGTCTATGTGGGTCAGGAATAGACCTGGGCTGCATTTAGAGTAGGGGAAGGAGATTTCCTTGCACCTGAATAGGCCTAATCTTCCTCTGACAATGCCGTCTCCACCTCCAGCCAGGAAACCACACGAGAGAGGGCAGAACTGGTTCTGGCTTGGCACTGACACCCTCTGCCTAAGATGACAAAGGATTTTGTGGTATACATATTGGGGCCCAAACCCCTGAACTTTAGAACTCTTTTGGACCAAGAAGACAGCCAAGAAGAAGAGCTGGAGAGCTGTGAGGAGGAACTACCAATTTGCTGAGTGCTTTGCTGTGTTGGCCTGCAGTGGCTGCTTGTGTCTTGGACACTGAAAGGACCTGACTAAACTTTCTGCAATCTACTTTTGTGAGTTTCTCCAAGGGCTTGAGGTAGAGCTTGCCCCCTGTTCAATAAGTCTCAGAAACAGCAAAGACCTCAATTTCTTCTGCCCTCAGCACTGGGGCCTGTGTGTTTTGTGCTGCAACAGAAGAAAAAGCAACCCAATGCCTCCTACAACACCACTGTCGATTCCGTGTCCTGAAGGCACCGCAGAGAGCACTGCCGCAACGTGACCCTGGTCTCCCTGATGACACCTGCTGACACCGCCACCGAGCCGCTGCTCGCACCGCGACCTTTCGGCACCGCACTCCGCATCGCCTCACTTCATGACGCCGCCTTGGTATCGCCGTCGCGGCCGCTTGAACCATGGTTCGAGGGCACCGCTCGTAAAGCTACACAATGCACCGCCCTCATCTCGCACTGCAGCCTTGGCCTACAGACGCCTGTGCCATCGACTACCGTTCGTCAGCCAATGACAACGCTTCAGCAACGACGACGACGCTTCTTGCATGTGATCTGCCAGCATCGCAACGAGCACCGCATTCACTTCGCACTGTGACCCTGGCTTCACCGATGAAACCATCTGACACCGCCACAAAGCCGCTGCTCGCACCGCAACCTGAGTGCACTGCATGCCTAACTGCTGCACTTCGCACCACAGCACCCGACGCCAGCGCTCCTGACTTCAACAGAGAGGAGCTCGATCTGCAGCGCGGGTGACTTCAAGGACCCGATGACTCTTGCACCGACCTCTGCAACCGATGCCTGCTGATGCCGTACTTTCGGAAGCTCAACGAGAGGTTGCTGACGACCTGCATTTCTAAAAGGTAATGTTTTGCTGGTCTTCCTGACACCCTAGCTAGCCTGCACTGCCGCGGTCAGCCAGAACTGTTTGGATTTGTTTGTTCACGACGCTGTGATAGCCCCAAATGCAGCTATCGACTTCACGAAGATTTCTAAGTACTGTATTATGGCTTTTTATCGGTTTTGGTCTTGTCTTGAGTATATAAAAATAAAGGACATCTGTCAGGTCTCCCAGAATTTTGAGACTCAGATGCTGCCGGACAAGACAACTTTTTACGCAATTATTGATGTCAGCAGGCAGGCCCGCATGGTTGGCACTAGGTCAGTTGCTGGGAGCTTAATTTCTTGCAAGATGTCACTCTTCACTTCCATCTTTGTCTTTCAGGTAAGCATGATCTGTTGTTCTGGTCCTAGGGGCTCCCATAAATACTGAATTTAGGGGCATTTGGGTGGTGTAGGGTAGTAGCCAGTGGGCTACGGACCTTTGGGGTCGCTATGCCCCCTATATTACCACTTCCTATGGGAAGTGGGCATAACCGTATCCTAGAACCATCACAAAGATGGCTACTTCTGAAAAGTTGTGTCCATCTCAGTTTAGCCCACCTTAGGGGTCGTACTAGCCTGGAGGTGGCAAGCCTACCTGACTAGCTAATGTTCCTGCCTGTCCTGGTGCCAAAGGGGCTCTTTGACAAAGGGGGTTAGCTTCCTCTCCTGTGAGGGGAGCCAGATTCACATTTCAAAGATAGCAGCTCCTTGAAGTTTGCCGGCCTGGGAAGGCTAACCAGCAGGTCAACCATTGGTAGAGGGTGTGACACCCTCATCCCGGACCGACTTTTGTTCTAGGACTCCTGAGAACAGAGGCTCTCGTCCTAGGAGGTCAGAACAGTGTCTTGGGTTACAGACTGGCAGAAACCAGTCAGTAAGCACACCAGAGGCTGGTAGGTTTTCAGGTCGCACCTTTAAGGTGCCCTCTGTGTGCATGTATTGGCAAATACAACCCTGGAATCAGTGTGGGGTTAGCAATACAAGATGTTTGGTAACACACATTCCTGTCTTCAATGAAGCTATCATGTAGCTGGGAAACTTGTTTTCACCAGTGTCCAGCACATGTTTTAAAATGGCTTCCCTCATCACTTGTATTGGCCGTAATGAGACTGTCCAGCACAGGGGCATATCTGCTCATGCAGGTATGCCCTCACATGTAATATTCAGCACCCTGCCTTATGGCTGTTAGGTCTACTGTAGGGGTGACTTACAAATATGGCCTGCAGTGGTAGGGGACATGGCACACAGGGATATGTGACATGTTGTGTTTTTGCTTTGGTCTACACAAAAACAAGCAGCCTGCGATAGCAGCCCTGCATGAACTTGGTGAGTGGGTCCCTTAGGGTGGCACAATTTGTGGTGCAGCCCTTGGAGGACCCTGTACAGTACCCCAGGCCCTGGGTACCAGGGCTACCATTTACTAGGGATTTACAGTGGAAGCTAAAGGAATCGCCAATTGGACAAACAATTGTACAGTTTTGGGAAATCAATCTAGCTTGCCCTGGGGATCCAGTTAGCAGGAACCCAATGCACCTCCAGTTGAAATCACATCATGTACCAGGCAAAAAGTGTGGGTGACCATGTAAAAGAAAAATACTATCCTACAGGTTATTTATATATAAAATAAACATTAAAGGGATAAATATGCAACCTTCTCACACACAAAGTTCCCGTTTGAATGAATTGGTGTATTCTCAATTTTCCCCAAATCTGACCTTAGCAGACAAATTAGTGTGTGAATTTGCTAAAAAGTCTACTATAGTAGTGTCAATTTCCAAATGAATTAGACGTTCACAGGCCTGTTGAAAGCACTGAAACGGTTCATGCAGGTGTGGCACAATGGACACTTTTTTAAGGATGGCATATTTACGAATACTAAAATGCAAATCTACACACTGTTCTACTGTAACTAGACCTTCCCTGAACCCAAATGCAATTCATGTAAAATATTATCTTCAGCCCAATTTGCAATTCTGCAATGCAAAATTCTACCAGTGATTCCATTATAAAACATTATAAAATCAATTAAAGATATTGTCTGTAAGAGCAAGGGTCAGATTGATTGCCGTTCTTAAAAAATGGGACAATAGCCCAGGAGCATGGAAACGCATCTTCACAAATGCTATTAAGGACATTTGTAAGCAGTGGAGCTCTATCTTTAACTTATACAAGTCCATTTGTACTCCATATAGTGGTCAGAATTTGCCAAACAGTCTGCGCTGTAGAACATGGTGTTCTCTGATAAAACATCAACACTCAAAACATCCCCATACCACAATATCGAGTCATAAATATAAAAGTCAAAAATATCAACATCCTATATTTATAAATGTAAGTACAGAAATATCTAAAAAAAAATCGATGACAAATATAGATGTAAATAATATTGTTATATATATATATATATATATATATATATATATATATATATATATATATATATATATATATATATATGTATATATATATATATATATATATATATATATATATATATAATACATATTAAATATATTAAATAACAAACTTAATTTAAAACAAATACATAGATTTAATATACATTTGAACAAAAATAACAAATGAACTTAATCTAAAAAAGTTAGACACACATACATAATAATTATTCTCATATATATTTACTGAAAAACAAATAATAAACTATTAATTTACATTTATTTTTATCATTTTAAAAATATATAAAAATGTAACAAATAAATTTCTACACATACCAATAACATAAAATATATGTTTTTTTTATCCTCATCGCCGCCAACCTCACTTCAGTTCGCACTCAAGATGCTTATACCCTCACTTAGCGAGCTAAGAGACGTAGGCAATAGGAAGTGGAAGTGGAGATTCGCCTACAGGTACCAGGACTTACTTGGGTGATAATGAAGAACCAGCTGAGATAACTCTTCCACCAAGCTCCAAGAGCTAGATGACACTTGTCGTAAAACTACCAGGAGAGACTGGAAAAAACCGATAAAGCCCGAAGAGTGTTAAAACAGCATAATCATAGAACTCAGAAAAAAAATTCAAGCAATTAGCTTAAGCCCCATCTGAGTCGCAGTTCTAAAGTGTTTTCTTCTTCCTACTGCCTGATCTAGCTAAGTCTAGCTTAGAGACCACGAAGACTGAAGCCTGCCATTCTAAAAGGAGGGGGGAGTGTATCCTGTCCATCTTTTTCAGATGTGTCTCCTAGCTAGGAGGAAAGCATAGAAAAGCAGCGATCTAGCAGGGCCCGTAACTTTATCTACAAAGTCAAAAATGATCAAAGGTAAGTCGATGTGGATAGGACACCCCAATGTGCTTGCCAAGAAATTTCCAACACTTTCCCAAAAGGAAGCAAGGGCAGGGCATTCCATAAACATATGAATGTCAGAAGCTGAGGCCAGCCCACATTTCTTAAAGATCACCGGTGGACCTTTAGTAATTTTAGAGAGTTTTAGCGGGGAGCAGTAAGCCCTGTGAATGGTAAACAGGTGGTTCCTTTTTAGCAATGCTGGTTTTACTACCTCATATACGATCTTGCAAGTATTCTGCCATAAGTAATCGCAGTCTCGTGCAGATAAGGAGCCTCCCCACATTTCCTCGGCCAGTTAGAATTTGCAATCCACAGATTTGATTATGGCTTGGCATCAAAAAGAAACCTTCTTCCTCCCAGGGGGCTTAGCCACAAGCTGGTGTTCCAGGAAGCTACCACTCCCTATTGGGTTCTTGCAGTTTAACTGTGAATGTGATTGTGATTGTGCCCAGCTCTTCAACTGAAGATATTTAAACCTAGAGAGGCCTACTCCGACTTTGTCTTTAAGTTGTTCCCATGAAACAAAGATACCATCGGAGACCAGGTCCCCCCATACCACCAACCCAGCTGCTCTCAAGGGTGTTGCCAGCCTATCCCTCATACACTGTGGGGCTCCAGGAGAGTCCCAGAGGGGAATCAGGCTAGAAAAGTAACCAAGCGCAGCCGAGCCCCTTAGTTTAGCCCACCTTTTAAAAAAACTTTGGGTCCCCAAATTTAAACAGAAATCTGTCTTTGAGCTGTTGATCTCACAGCCTGAGACCAGACCGACCTCCTGTGCCAGGCTGACCATGGCTGGAAATGCTGTATGCAAATTAGTCGAGAGAATTAAAATATCGTCAGCATACAGAGCAACCTTCCTCTCCCACTCCCCATACTTGAAAGACTGGATGTTAGGGTTATAGGGTTAGGGAAAGTCTGGCCATAGGATTCTGATAGATCAACTGAACTGTTCGACAGAACTTTTCCCCTAAATTAAATTTCCTCAAGACTTCCGACAGGTAGATACAGTTTACTCTGTCGAAGGACTTAGTGGCATCTAAGGTCATGGCTGCTAATGGGAGAAAAAATGTAGAAGCCAAGTCAATCGCCCCTATAAAGTCATAAGTGAGATCAGATAGCTGCCAGCCCCTGACGAAGCCCTTCTGATCCAGATTGAGGATGTCTCCCGCCACAAGTCCCAGTCTGGCCGCCAATATTGAAGTGAAGATTTTATAGTCAGCATTCAATAGTGATATGGGCTTATATGACCAGCAGTGTGATGGAACTTTGCCTGGTTTCAAAATCAGAATAATAGTGGTGTTGTTCCACGAAACTGTGAGCTTTAAGCCCTCCTGTAATATCTGATTAAAAAGCAACGTCAGGGTAGGGACAATCTTATCACTCATTAGTCTATAGATCTCAGCTGGGAGCCCATCAGGGCCCGCCGCCTTTCCGTTCTTACAGCGTGATATGGCTTCCCTAACATCAGCATGAGTAAAAACCTGATCTAAGGAGGCAATGACGATGGCGGGGGGATCGCCATCAACCCTGATATTCCCAGCGCCAAATTAGGATGGAGGTGGGACTGTGAATGGTACTGCGGCGGACGGAAAAAAAGTCCTTTTCCACCCACCTTGCGGGACACGGTACAATGGGGTCATTTTTGCGGTGCCGTGCAGGCACAGCCGCGGGCATTATGATGCATGTCTTTTTCAGCTGAGATCCCGCCGGAAAAAAACAGGCGGAGAATGCCTATGGGGGCCCATTGCGGGCCCGCAGGAAGTGGGGGGGTGGGCCGCACGTGGGGAGTACCTATGGTACCCCCCTGCATTTGCATGTACAAGGTGGCAGGCACCGCACGATGCCTGTCACATTGTACATTCAAATGCACAACATGTATTTTTACATTGTGGCGTGTGCTGCTTGTAGCACCGCCCGTCGCAATGTAAAAACACAGGATGCGCCCACCAGTGTGGACTTTGCCCGCCCGCATCGTAATTGGCCCCTAAGTGTTTTTGCTGTTCAGACTTCAGGAAGGGAAGGGAAATGCCTCCCAGCCAGCTCTGAACATTAGAGTTGTCCACCCTTTCATTTTCACAATAGATGTCTTATAAGAAGGTCTGGAATGCATCACCAATGTCGTAATCTGAAGAAAGAGTAGCATTCCCACTAATAATTTATTTTATGTGATTCCTAGCCCGGTCTGACTTAGTTTTCCACGCGAGAAGCTTGCCTGCCCCTTCTCCATACTCGAAATGGGAGATTTTACTACTGGGGTGAATGTATGACATTGTTCTGCATTCTTTCCATCAACTGTTGTTTTTCCATTTGTCACCCCGAGTGGGATGGGTATGCTCAGACGTGAGCCCCATGCTCTCCACACCACTGGAATCAAGCTATCTTGGCTGATGATGGCTGATAGCCAGAAACCGGTCCTAGGATGCTTGATTCCGGTCCAGGAAAGACATGGTTTGGCAGTTTGGGCTGGACTGTACCCATGAGGCACAGGGTCAAGGGTGATTTTCATATGGCCATGTCTGTACTGGGGTGGTGTGGAGTGCAAAAAAACGATGGATTTAGGCCCAGATCTCTGTACTGGGGTGAATGTATGACATTGTTTTGCATTCTTTCCATCAACTTTTGTTTTTGCATTTGTCACGCCGAGTGGGATGGGTATGCTCAGACGTGAGTCCCATGCTCTCCACACCACTGGAGTCAAGCTATCCTGGTTGATAGCCAGAAACAGGTCCTAGGATGCTTGATTCTGGTCCAGGAAAGACATGGTTTGGCAGTTTGGGCTGGACTGTACCCATGAGGCACAGGGTCAAGGCTGATTTGCATATGGCCATGTCTGAACTGGGGTGGTGTGGAGGGCAAAAAAATATGGATTTAGGCCCAGATCTATGTACTGGGGTGAATGTATGACATTGTTCTGCATTCCTTCCATCAACTGTTGTTTTTGGATTTAACATGCCTCCCATCTTTATTTATTTATTTATTCAAAGTTTTATATAGCGCGAACAAGATCTTTGCAGATATCAGAGCGCTTTACAGAGCCATGGGTAGGGGCAACAGGTGGGTGATTAAATACAATATTGGGTACAATATGAATAGCATAGTGGTATAGGATAACAATCGAGTACATATATGAGAACCAATAAACGATCAAGTAACTAATAAAACAAAAAGCTGTGCAGAGACTTGGATCCAACAACAATAGAGATCAGGTGAGCTTAGGCCAAACGGATGGCTATTACCTCTTTCTTAATGCTTGCAGGAATAAGGGGTAGGGGCAACAGAAAGGTAGTTAGAACCAACTATTAGGAACAAAATAGTAGTCGGTAGTAAGTGAAATAGCATGATAGGATATCAGTCATGTACAAATATAATACAATAGACAAACTGGTAACCAGTACTGCAGCAACGATACAGAAGTCTCTGTTCCAGCAGCCGAAGAGTTCAGGTGAACTTGGCCATAAGGATGGCTTTTACCTCTTTCTTAAAAAGTGCCGTGGAGGAGATATGCCTAGTTTCAGGCGGGAGTGCGTTCCAGATCCTAGGCGCCATTCCTGAGAAGGAGCGTTTATATGTTTTTTCCTTCCGGAATCTACGAGGTTTCAGGAGTAGATTTTTTGTACTTCTATTGGATCTCGCGCCTCCTGATATAGTCAGCTTTTGGGTGAGGTAGCTGGGTGACTTGTGGTGTAGGGCCGAGTGTGTCATAACGGCTATTTTCAGCTGTATTCTGGCCTCAAAGGGCAGCCAGTTCAGGGATTTTAAATCAGGGGATATATGCGAGTGTTTCCTTGAACCAGTGATGAGTCTCGCGGCAGCGTTCAGGGAAGCTCTTAGGGGAGCGGTTGTTGAAAGAGGGAGTCCGCTAAGGCTCACAATTCCATAGTCTATGCGAGGGATGACTAGGGCCTGTACAGCAGTTTGGAAGTCCTTAGCTGGGAGGAAGGGTTTAAGTTTCCTCAAAGTGTTGACTTGGAAGTTAGCTCCTTTAGTGGCTTTGCTAATGTGCTGCTGCATGTTGAGCTTGGCATCAAGTGTAATGCCTAAGGATTTCGCAGATTCCACAATGGTGGGTTGGACATTGAGCGCAGTTAACTGATTGAGCCAGGTTTGGGTGATGGCAATTTTCGTGGGGGGTGAGATCAGAAGGAACTCAGTTTTCAGAGCGTTTAATTTGAGGTGATTATCGGCCAACCATGATTGGGTGTCTCTGAGTGTGGAGTTCAGAAGCTTGATGTCTTCCGGGGATTGTAGCTTGAGGTAAAGTTGAGTGTCATCGGCGTACATATGGAAGAGTACATTAGATGCTTGAAGCAAGGTGGTGAGTGGTTCCATGATGAGGTTGAACAATGTGGGGGAAAGGGTGGAGCCTTGTGGGACGCCTAAAGTTACCGGCACCGGTGAGGATAGAATGTTGTTGATCTTGAACTTCTGTGACCGGTTTTGAAGGAAGGAAGTGAACCATTTGAGAACAGTCCCGGATAGACCCATTCTGGTATTTAGCAGTTCCAGTAGGTTCTCATGTTTGACAGTGTCAAAAGCTGAGGAGAGGTCAAGAAGGATGAGGAGGCAGGAATCGTTGCGGTCAAGGATTTGGAGGACGTCATCAATTATGTGAGTCATAGCCTTTTCCGTGCTGTGTTTCGCTCGGAAGCCTGATTGATGAGGGTTAAGGAGGTCAAACTGATCAATGTGTTTTGTCAGTTGGAGTTGTGCACATTTTTCCAGAAGCTTGGCCAAGGTGGGGATATTGGTGATAGGGCGATAGTTGTTCAGGTCAGCCGGGTCAGCTGTAGGTTTCTTAAGTATAGGTGTGACTTGCCCCACCTTGAGGGAGTCTGGGATGATGCCTTGTTGAAGGGAGCTGTTAATGACTTTGGTCCAGAGTGGAAGGAGCAGGGGGGTGAAGTCTTTCACAGCATTAGCAGGTAGGGGGTCAGTGAAGTGATTAGAGGGCTTCAAGGTTCTGAGCAGTTTGTGAATTGCTTCTTCAGTGTAGGTGTCGAATGACGTCCATGATGCGTTGTTTTTAGGGTGAGTGGTAGTCATGCTGATGGGGCTGGAGTATCGGCTTGCATCAATGAGAAGATCACTTCTTATGTTGTCGGTCTTTAGCTTAAAGAATGCAGAAAAGTCTTCACAGTGTGGAGTATCGCTTGTTATGCTGTTTGATTGTGAGGGTTGCAACTTGGTTTGAGATTTGACTAGATCGAACAGTTTTCTTGGTCGGTTCTTTGCTTGGTCCAACTGGAGGCTAAAGAAGTCTGATTTTGAACGCTTGATTTTCCTAAAGTATGCATTTCTCTTGTTCTTTAACGTTTTAAGGTGCAGTGCTGAGGGGTCAGATCTCCAAGTGCGCTCTGCCATTCGCAAAGCACGTCTGTCTTCATTGAGTCTGCCATCATACCAAGGGTTCGATTTCTTGGTGGAGACTCTTTTCAGTTGCAGGGGGGCAGCTTCGTTGATTATTGAGTTCATAGAATCGAGGTAGAGGTCAGTCAATGATTGCACATCAGGGGCGCCCACAGAGGGAAGGAGGAGACTGCAAGTGTGAGAAGGCAGGCAGTTCGGGTTGAGATTCTTCATGTCCCTCTTCCAGATCTTGGATTTGGAGGGTTGAGCCATGTTAGGTTTAACTTTTTCGTTGATGAAGAAAGTGATAATGTGGTGGTCTGACCAGTCACAGGGTTGGATCGACCCCAATTGGGTAGCGTCTTCTTTGGCGATGATAAGGTCGAGGATCGAGCCTTTGTCGTGTGTCGGGCTGTTACAGATTTGGGTGAGGTCAAGCGCATTAAGGAAAGTTTTGAGACTATTCACCACTGCGTCTTTCTGATCGTTCCAATGGAGATTGAAGTCACCCAGGTAGATTTTAGTGGTCTGCCGACCGGCATTGGATGAGATCGTGTCCATGAGTTGTTGGGTGAAGGTGAGGTTGTCCCCGGGCGGGTGGTAGATGACATGTAAAGAGCATACAGGTTTGCCCTCGCTGAAGATATCGAGGCAGAAGAGTTCACAGGAAGTGAGGGAGGGGGAGGTGACTTTGGTCACAGCGAGGTTGCTCCTAAAAATGCATGCGATTCCACTGCCCGTCTTGCCGGTCCTGTCGAGCCTAATGATGTGGTAGTTGGGAGGGACTAATATGTCCATTATAGGCGTAGAAGTTTCAGTTAGCCACGTTTCAGTCAGAATGGCAAGGTCAAGGTCCAATGCTATAATGAGATCCGCGATGTCGGAGGAGTGTCTCGGGGCCGATCTACAATTGAGTAGGATGCATTTGAGTCTGGGGGAGAGAAGGGTGATCGAGTGTTCTAGAGAGAAGGGGACTTCTCTGAGATTATTGGGGACGGAAGTTCTGTCGCTCAGAGTGGGGGGCCTAAGGGGATTAGTGAGGATTGTGGGAATGGGGAGGTGTGTAGCGGTTGTGTGTTTTAAGGGACCAGGGCCGAATGAGCGAAGGAGGGTGCATAGGTCATGGTCCGAAAGGGGGTTGAGAGCGCGAAGGGGTTGAGTGTGATTGCGGGCGGGGATAGAGGGCCAACACAGGGAGTATGATTTGTGAGGGCAAGTAGGGTGGGTCGGGGCCTTGTTGCGTGAAGGGGCGGTGGTAGGTAGGGGTTGTCTGGTGAGTGTGGTAAGTAGATCTTTGATGGTGTGGAGCTCTTCTTTGAGTTGTAAGAGGGTGGATATGATCATGTCCATTGATTAGGGAGCTGGAAAGGTGACTGGCTAGGGGGGGTATGTTAGCGTTGGTGCAGGGCTCTGGGGTAATAGTGAGTGGGGTGATTAGGGAGCTGGAAAGGTGACTGGCTGGGGGGGGATATGCTAGCGTTGGTGCAGGGCTCTGAGGTAATAGTGAGTGGGGTATCATTCGATGGGTGTGAGAGAATGTGGATGAGGGGTGTGGATGGGGAAGGGGGGGTGTAGTAGGCATAGGTGGGGGTGCTGGAGGGGGGCGGAGCAAGTGTGTTGAGGGGTGGGGGGAGGTTGCAGACAGTGGGGGTGTGTGGAGGGTATTGGGGGCTGAGAGTGGGGGGGCGAGGAGTAGGGGTTCCGGTAGGGGAGGTGGTGTGTTCCGCGACCCTGGTTGGGAGAGTGGGGTAGTGGGGAGTAAGCGTGGGAGGGGAGATAGTGTGGGAGATGGACCTGCCGCGGGGCGGGGGGATAAGTTCCAGCCGATGGAGGGTTCTGCGAGATTCATAGGCGGTGAGAGTTGGGGGGTAGGGAAGGTGGGGGTATGGAGGATGTATGAGGGGGAGAAATCTCCGCCATTGGGTAAGGGGTGTGGAGAGGTTATATCAGGTAGGTGACCGACTACAGCTCTTGGGGTGTATGAGGGGAAGTAGTCCTCGCGCGTGGATGAGAGGTGTGGTGAGGTTACAACTGGTGGGTGATTGACTACAGCGCAGGGGGGATGGGAGAGGTGTGTGTCGTTCAGCTGATCTGCAAGGATAGGCACGTTAGATTGAAGATTGGAAATGGGAGTGGGGGGGTTGTGTAGCTTGAGACGTTAGGAGAGGAGGTGCGCCGGTTAGAGATGTGTTCGAAGAAGGTGGGGAACATATTGTCGAACAGGTCCAGGTTCTTATCAGTGGATTGGAATAGGATGGTACCATTGTTGTAGATGGTGATGGTGGCTCTACCTGGGAAAGTTTGGGATGGGGTGGTGGTTAGTGTTAGGCCATGAGCGGATTTTCTGGTGGTGGAGATAGTGAGGATGGAGAGGAGGGCTTTCCTCCACTGTGCTCTGGGTAGAGTGTAAAGAATGAAGTCAGTGCTCGTGGCACCATTGATCAGAGAAAAATAGGTGTCCACAAACGGGGTTTCAGGGTGGGCCTTCAGGAAGTTGTGTTTAAAGCGTTTGGCGTTTTTTTTTGGATAACTCGGGTGGGTAGTTAATTTTGTATGTGTGCTTGCCCATGCGTTCCCTGACAGAGGAGGAGTGGGTAGGTAGGTAGAAGAGGGGGGGGGGTGTGCATAGATGAGAGTGTGAGGTTACAGTGGTGTAGGCCTGAAAAGAAAAGAGAATGAAGATAGTCTTAGGTGTGGGCAGTTGTTGAGGATGACTAATCTAAGATGGCCACCAAAGTGGAGGACTAGTCAAAGATGGCCGCCAGAGTAGCATATACAGGGACCAGAGTCCTTTGTAGTAGTCCTTTGTCTATTGTTGATGTCTTTTAGAGAGTTTAGTTTCTCTTTCTATCCAGGAACAGGTCGAGTTAGTCCATCATCTATGTTGCTAGGCGGGGAGGAGAGAGTACAGCTTCAGAATTGCATGGAGGTGAGGAGAGAGACTTATCTCTGTTTTGGTGACCCCTGAACGCAATGGTATGCAGCCTCATGGTCATCTGGGGGGCAGTGGAGGCGATTTATGGCTCCTGTTTATGGCCCCCGCCATTTTAGGTAATGGAAAGTGCAGGGACTGCTGTGTCCGCAAAAGTAATTTTACATGCAGGTACCCCTATAGGAAACCGTAAAGATTGTTCGAAATAATATTTTTTATGCAGATACCTTCAGGAACAGCGTGCTCATTGTGGTCGCCAGGCAGCATTGATGTTGTATAAATCCGGCGCTTCAAGGCAGTGTTGCGTTGATGCTGTCCGATCACCCAGGCTGAGCACACCGGGGACGTTCTGATTGCCCAGCTCGCCTGTGTGTAAGCGAGCAGTTGGGGGCAGACTCCACTCTCGCCGATCCTCTATTGGGGGGCGACGGAAGAGGCAACCGGCTGAACACAGGACGCAAGCGAACGTTCCTCTCCCCCACAAGAGTCTCCACAGAGGTGGGGTCGCTCTCGCTCGCCTGCGCCAGGTCAGGCCGCTCTGCCTTTCTTCTGCTTGGATCCCGAATGCGGATCCGCGATATCACTAGGGCTGGGGTGGGGGGGGCATCGAGCTCGCCCTGGCAGCAGGGCGCCAACTTCCTCTGATGTTGCTGAGGTGCGCAGGACTCAGCTCCAGAGCGAGCAAACAGACCAGCACACCGCTCACCAGGCGGGATAGGGCGAACACCCCCAACGTGAGCGGGATACCGGGGTGGTCTCGGCGATAATCGCAGGCAGGCAGGAACAACTCCGCAGTGGGGCTCCCGTCGTCCGTCCGGCGCCGGCAGTGATCCAGGTCCGGGTCCCCTTCCGCGGCCGTACCTCTACAGCTGGACACGCATGCAACCACAACGTACAGCAGTTGTCCACGGCGTCCTCCAGGCAACAGGCATCCGTGCCGTGCTCCGCAAATGGCCAGGGAGAGCCCCGGGTCCAAGAGGAGGGAGGGGGTGCCTCGGTCTTCTCCTGCGAAGCTCAGCCTCCAGGCAGGTCGGGGATCCTCAGAGGGCTTCGTCCTCCACACCGGCAGGTAAGGAAGATATTTTTCCAATCCAGTTACTTGCTCAATCCAGTTACTTGCGTGTTGCTTTGCTCGAAGTGGTGGAGATGCTCCTGGGTGCTAATAGGGATAAAATCCATAGAATGGGATCCCCAGCACTTGGAGCTCTTACAGGAGCTCCTACCCGGCGGCCATCTTCCTTCCCAAATTGGGTGAGCCTATTGTGCAAGACATTCTCCAACTGAACCTTCAGACTGTCGAGCTTGGTCTGGCGTTCTTGCTGGATTTCGGGGGGAGCTCGGCAGATTAAATCAGCCTCCACATCCTTCAGCTTAGCTTTGATAAATGAGATCTCTTCTTTATATTTTTTATTTCTGTAGCTCATCCTGCTGGTGATTTGGCCTTGCAAGAAAGCTTTTAGAGAGTCCCATACGACTGATATTGAAGCTGAACCAGAATTCGCCCTCAAAAATCATTCAGTTTCCTGGGATACAAAGGAGATCTCCTCTTCCTCCAATAGTAAGGCACGGTCAAAAGATCATGCCCTAGTGGGGCTAGGTAGTGGACACTCTATGCCCAAAAGAATACATGAGTGGTCTGAAAGATGAGATGCCAGGTAGGATTTTTTTTTTACTCTACCTCTTAGCGAATGACTTATCAACACATAGTCTATTCTAGATTGATGCCGATATTTATAATTTCTGTACAAGACTTCTAACTTCTGACCTGATCTTTACCTCCATATATCCGAGAAGGTGAATTGCTTCACTGCCCCTAATAGAAAATCCAGAGATTTAGAAGGGACCGAAGCTCTATTGTTTGGTGTCTTGTCTAATAAGGGATTCAAGACAATTTTGAAATCCCCAGCTAGGATTGTTGGATCCGGGAAGTCCAGCAGATAGAACAAAATAGTCTTTAGAAAGGAGGGGTCATCTTGGTTAGGGCCGTAGTAACCAACCAAGGTAAACAGGACCCCCATTATAATAACTTTCACAATGACCCATCTGCCACCTGGGTCTGCTAGCTGTAGTAATATATGAGCCCTGGCTGATTTTTTAAATAAAATTAGAACCCCTCTAATATTTGCTGACTGACTAGTACAAACGTACAAACCAACCCATCCCTTATTTTTAAGGAGAGTGACTGTCTCTTCTTTAAGTAAATGTGTGCCCTGGAGAACAATGACCAGGGAAATACCGGAGATATTGCATAATCTTGTCTCTTATCGGCCTAGTGTGCAAACCGTTGACGTTCCAGTAAAGAATCTGTATGGAACTCATGATGGGTCAAACCGACAACCAATCACCAAAAGGGGAAATTGGAAATACCAACACCAGCACCCAAACCAACACGATTCCATAATCGTTGCTCTTAAAATCGATATTGGTGAGATCAAAAAAAGGAGAATGAGGAAATTTTTTATATTTTTTTTACCCTGCTGCTCCCAACCCCTGTGCTCCTCCCAGTCCTCCCTCCACCCCTGGAGAACCCTTACCCCAATTATCTGGACAGATGGAGTCCAGACAGTTGCTTCCAGAAGGTGCCCGCCCCAACCATTTTCAGTCAGGTGAAAAAAGTGCAGAAAAAAGAATATGATGAGAGGACCCTTTCGACCCTAAGAAGCGAACAAGGGCCAATTTAAGAAAGAAGGAAAGAACACAACATAAGCTTATTTAAATATGTATATGTGTAGGACTTATTATATTATTATTATTTTTTTTATTCACCTGTTACACTAACTCAATGATCAGTATTTGATTTTCAATCAGGAACTGACAAGGGAGGGAGGAAAAAAACAAAGAAGGAAAGAGAAGGCAGAGCTGCCATTAAGAATAAATATGCTTCCCAGACCAGACCATGCCCCAGGCTGAAATGATCTCTTATGAAGCCCTCTTGCTGTTAATATCAAGCAGCTCTTCCGCCTCCCGAACTGATCTTAAATTATGAATTTTATTGTTATGCATCACTTTCGGCGGGAAATTTTAGGTGAACTACTACACCATGTTTTGTAAAACCCTCCAACTTCCTTCCAAGCTCCTACTGCCTATCCAGTGTGAGCCTGGAGAGGTCGGAGCGGACTTCGAACAAAAACTCTTTTGCCTTTACTGATTTAATTTTCAGAGCTAAGTTGAGGATCTTCTCTTTTAAAGCATAAGTAAGGAAATTAATTAGTATTTTCCTGGGTTTAGGTCTGTTGAGGTTTCTGCAAAAGGGGTCCCTATGCACCCTTTGTATGTCATGACTCAGTGCTTCTTCTGAGTCCTTGAGCTGTAGCGAAGCCTTAAATAGAGATCAATGCAAGGTCTAAGATCAGATCCTTCACTCCCTTCAGGGACATTCAAAAGGCGCAGACTAGTTCTGTGCGCATTATTCTCCAAGCTTTCCATTCTGTCACACAGATCTGCCCGTTCTTTCTTCAGCAGTGGAATGGCCAATTTCGCCAATCTGAGGTCTTCTTTTAATTCCCCAACATTGTTCTCGAGGGTTTCGGTCCTAGAGGTTAAAAGATCCACTTTTTTCTCCAAGGATTCGCATAAGCCTCTGATTTCTCCCTAGTTAACTGCAGATACTACAAAGCCCTTCTTTATATCTTCAGATAATGTGGCAAAGAGAATTTCTAAGCCTGAAGATGAAGATCCTGTCGCTGCTTGTTCCCCCCAGGGCTCTCTGTTAGGGGCAGCTGGCATCTGCGGCTGGGACTGAGTCTGAGAACAATGTGGAGGGCCAGTAGTAGAACTGAGCGTGGCCCTGGCGGGGTCCAAACCTGTACTAGGATTGCCCTTCTGAAAGAACAAATCTGATACTGACTCAATGGCGCTCTCAGATAGAACAGCCCGTGATGGTATCGATATTGTTAAGGTATTTACATTTGCTGAGCTTTTCCGTAGGGCTTTGCCTTGTACAATAATGTTCAGACCTCTGGTTGAACCCTAAATTATGAGCACAAAAATGGAGTGAGCCTAACTAGTGGTGTTTGCGGGATTGCTTTTGGGCCTCTTGGGTTTAATAGATCTACCTTTTACCTGATAGGTCTGAAAATGAGAACTAGTGGTTGAAGCCGGCGCGGCGAGGGCAAGGGGAGACTCTAATGACTCGGGTGTAGCTTTATCAGCGCTCGGGTCTTGGTCCAACTTTAAATCCTTTTTGGAATTATCAGTGCCAGTGGAATTGTTTTTTTTAAATCACCCCAACGCCCTTTCTTCGCCTCTTAGAACCCTTTTTGGCAGCAGTGGCATGTTGCAGCGCTTTCCCAATAGAGGTAGAGGCCTCCTGAGGGGTTTGGAGGGTTTGAAACCCGAGGACCTACGCCTCCTGTGAGTATTGTGGAGACTGATGATCTAAGCCCCCTACCACTGCCCCAGTACCTGACTCCAACGTTGGGGCAAAAGTCTTCAAGATCTCACCACGATCTTCCTGCTGAATCCCCCGCTCATTAGCCTGAAAAAAACCGCTGATGCAGTCTCTGCCACTGTTCCCCTGGAGGTAACCACGGGCGCCCGCTCTGCTCCCCTTGCTGAGATCCAGGGTGGCCTCAGACCAGCAAGGTAGTGCGGAGAGGCGTTCACCTGCCTCGCCTCGACACATCCCCGGCTGTGTGCGCACCATAGTGCCGGGTGCTGAGATTACAAATTCCGCAATAAACTTTAAAGAAGAAAAGCCCGGGGCAAAACAATAGAATGGTGTTCTACGATCAGCTGGAATGTATTCCTTCACTATCCCTTATAGAATTAACTGTTGCCAAAACACCTTCCTACACTCAAACAGACAGGATAGTTAAATATTTGGTACTGAAATTCAGTAGGGAAGGGCATTGTCGCTGAATGGTCAATGCATTGATGGATAGGGTTGCTAACTTTACCAACTTGAGTATAAATTAAGGTTGGTTAATCAATCAATAGGGAGGAGGGAAAGGGGTCCATTCAAATCCCCATAGTAATAATCAAATTTATCAAAAGGAAGAATGGACACTTGTAGCTTCATAACCATTGGTTATAGTTGAAGCACCCTCATAAACGCTTTGATATTAAATGCGGTGTATATCTGTTGTCCGCCCATTATCAGCGTTATGGCATAGTCATCAGGTGTTCAATATTGTGCTATATGCCAGCCTCATCCCGAGGCAACCTCTGGTCTGGGTAGCAGTGTCAAGAAATTGAAATACTCTCCCAGTCGGAAGGTGCAAAAAGAGTGAAAAAAGGGGTTTCTTTTTGTAAAAAACAGTAGCTCTCCACACGAAATTTTTTAATATAAAAGGAGAGGTAGTGTTGTTTAAAATAAGTTTCGACAAAGGGGAAGAGGAGCCCTGTAAACAACGTGCTTCAAAAACCCCCAGAACCTGTTGGAATTGGTTCCCCCAGCCCTGTGCAAGGGCAGAACAAAGGAAAATGTAGTATAAGTACTGAGGCTGTGACCCCATGTTTTGTGCTAGTGTTTCCTTGCTAATTGGGAACTGCTGCTGCTGAGCCCCAGGAGGAACTGCCATTAGGGAATGCCTCACTACTGGAGGGCCCTGTGAGCTGGCCTGTCCGGGTTCAGTCTTGTGCCCCTGAAACCTTTACCTGAGCGCCTTGTGGGCACTTTATCCTTCTCTCCCAGGATGGGTAGAGTGCTGGGGATTCCCCTACATTGATGCCTTGGAAGCGGGAGCCCACCCCACATTAATGTCGCTGAAAGCGGGAGCCTACCTCGCTGCTTTGTGCTCCTGCAAGCGGGAGTCTACCCCCAGTTTGTGTGCTCCATGAAAGAGGGAGCCCACTCTGCAATGTTGTGCCAGCCGTGAAGAGTGAGAGCCCACCCCGCATTTGTGGAGAGCAGGAGCCCCCCCAGGATTTGTGCATTTAATGACAGGAGCATACCCCACACTTTCCAGCCAAGAAGTGAAGCCACCGCTGAGACAGGTGGCCCAGAAGACAGGGAGAAGCCTGTGCCTGGTTCTGGGCAGGGCTACTTTGCTGCCCACCAATAGAAGCTGGCAGGAAAGAGGAAGCTGCCAAGGCAGCCAATCACAGTGCGGCCGGAGGAGAAGTCAGGCAACACGGTGCCTGATGTAAGGCAGGGCTCCCATACTGGTGAGGTAAGCCCTGTGTGCCCAGAAGAGTCGGGAGCATTGCAGGCTCCATCTCCGCCCCAGTCTCATGGAGAGAGAGAGGCGGGTTCACTGAGGTGCTGCCGAGCTGTCCCCTTGTTACGAGGAGACCGGAGCTGTGGGCGGAGCCAGCCGAGACACATTGTCGGTGCCTTTCCCCCAATGTGAGGAGACTGGAAAAGTCCCCGGAGAGCCCGATGAGTGGGGCTCGAGTTGGCACATTGTTGGTGCCAAAGCTAAGCTTCACAGCTGCACCACAACAGCGCGGCCAGCTGCACTGTGGGGCAAATATGTTGTAGGAGTCCCAGAGTGGGGCTCCTGAGGCACAGTAGTGCCAGTGCCTGTCTCTGGTTCACAGCTGCACAGCGAGAGCGCAGGCAGCTGCAATGTTGGGGCAATTGTTGTTCCCTGTGAGGCACAGTGATGCCATGTCTAATTTCCCCAGCTGCACCGCGAGAGTGCGGGCAGCTGCACCAAGGGGGCATTTTCATTTCGAGAGAGATGAAGGGGTGTGAGGCACCTCACGCCCCCAGCACATTGCTCACATTGTTTTTGCTGCATTGACAGCCCAAGGGGCCAGTGGAAAGCCTTAGTTAGGCCCTGACGTTTTGGAACAAAGGGCATTTGAGCCTCAGTAAAAGACCAGTTGGCCTGGGGTTATTTTTATGGTGAAGCCTATTACGTTGACATAATATGGTTATGCTGAAGGTGATGTATGCACCTGGGGAGTGTTACTACGGTGCACTCCTAAATGTGATTAATGCATAATGTGTTTATGCCTAATGCATAGGTCTTCAAACCTTTTGATGCCGAGACCCCCTTGTAAAACCTTTTTAGGCATTAGGACCCTCTTCCGACAAAAGTTTCTAGAAACTGGTACTCCTCATCATCAACAACTATCGACAACCATAAATGCGCCTGTTAGACCTCATCATATCCATCCATCCATCATTTATCCACACACACTTTCACACATCCATCCATCCATCCTTCATCCATCCACCCTTTCATCCTTCCATCCATACATCAATCCACCCTTTCATCCTTCCATCCATATATCCATCCTTCATCCATCCACCCTTTCATACTTCCATCCATACATCTATCCACCCTTTCATCCTTCCATCCATACATTCATCCTTCAGCCATCCACCCATCATTCATCCACCCACCTTTTCTGTACCTCTCTCATGGTGGGGCGGAGGTAGTCAGTATCTCTCTGCGTCTTCTTCCTTCTTCTTCCTCTCTCATGGGAGGGCATCTCTGTGCCTCCCTGCTGGGGCGGGGGGAGGGGGCAAGACAGGCTGTAACAACATCTCACCGTGAAGAACAGACTCTCAGGCACATTTCTCCCACACAGGCATCAGGTATGAGGGCTTGTGGGACTTTAACCAATAATTTATGGGACGTGTCGAGGGGGGTGTAGAGGACCTTTCACGTGCTTTACTGGCGGGACCCACAGCTCCAGGTGCGCAACGTCCATTTAGCTCAAAGGGCTACAGCCTCCTCCCCCACCCCCCACCCCCTGTGTATGTGAGCCCGGCTGACACAGCTTCACGGACACACACAAAGGCACACCCGAGTACTTCACATGTCTTTAAAAGACCTTTTACTTGTTAATGAGACTTTGATGTTTTTTACTCCTCTGTGTGAATTAGGCCTCCGCCGTGAACACCCTCAAGCAGCCTGACGCCACTAAGGCAAACCACGCGTTTCAAGGAACTGCACGCTCAGAATGAATCTGCGACCCCCTTCCCAGGACTTCACAACCCCCCTGGGGGTCGCGCCCCACAGATTGAAGACCTCTGGCCTAATGTAATGCAGGCATAATGAGTTTATGTTGCTTGTGATAATGCTAAGTGCAGTATTTTGCCAGTAGTTACTGGTTGTGTTATATTTGCTACTTCTGCTTTCTTAAGGTTCTGGCAGTGCCCAATTGGCCCTGTCATGTATAAAATCCCCCCGTAAAGTATGACCTGGTGCCAGTTGGCACAGTGTATATGTGCGATTATGATTCTAATGCGCTTTGGATAATACAAAGGCTATTTTTATATAACCTTGTTTGGAGTTCCTTTTGTGGTGTGTCTAGTGTGTTGCTGCTATGTTTGTGTGTTACACATTGCCTCTGGGATAAGCCTGACTGCAGGTGCCATTCTACCAAGGGGGTGAGCAGGGGTTATCTTCATCGTGTAACTCCCTTGCCCTAACTAGAATTGTGGTGTCTGCCTGGCTTAGGCGCAAGCCCTAGCCAACCAGAAATCCTATTTCTAACAATACCTAATTATATATCTGAATATCTCTGCATAGTCTATTTCCTCTTCAGGGATGGAGTGGCCATAGCGGGCACCAGGCAATCCCTGGTGCGCCACATTGGTGGGGGCCGTTTTTGTTACGGGGCCGTTTTTGCATCATAGCTGCAAAATCCGCCCTGTACCAAAATTGACCGAAGACCGGCCCCGGCAAAGAGCTTGGCGGCACCTCCACCACCTATCCCCCCCATTCCCCCGAGTGTGGAGAGTGGGCCGGCCGAGCACTTTGGCAGGGCCGGTTGTGGTTCTCAGTTTGGCCCTGTTCCTCTTCCATATCAATTTTACAGGAAGAGCTACATCTATAGTTAAACTGTAACAGTAAGATGCTGAGTATATTTTTTCAGTTCATCTTATTAAATGTGCTTATTTATTTGAATATGTCCCATATATGAAAAAGCACCAAACGTTTCCTTACGGCTACTTAATTGGATTTTCTTTCATTTATAGCTGCGCAACTGATAAGTGATATTTATGTGTGAAGCAGTGACTGTCTAAGGTAAGGTTTATACCCTATTTCTTGACAGAAATGCAGAGGATCAGACCATGTCCCTATGTACAAGTTATTTACATTCATCCAGTGAGGTGTAGTGGTAGTAAGCTCCGCCCGTGAGTCAAGATGGTGTGAGGTTAGAGTGTTGCTAGTGTAGTATGAGTGACAGGGTATATACCAAGAATTGAGGATTAGACAGGGTAGAAGAGAAGAATAATTTTAAAATATTTGTATTTTGTAGTGACAGTCGTCGGGCTGAGGCCCTCATATAGCTTTTGTCAGACCGACTGTCATTCAGATTCAGAAGTCACCTGAAAAGATAGTGGTCTATCTGCACTTTCAAATATGGATTGGGGGGTCCCAGGGACTGATGTTGTATTCTCCAAGGCACTTGTTCTTTATGTTGCCCCTTCTACTTCTTTTCGAGAATTGCTTCATGTTAGTCTATCACAGATCTCGGGGTAGCATTATGTACTGCAGTCCAGGGCCAGCTTCTACAGTTACCTTTGCCCATTGCTTCTGTAAGATACAACTCAAGAGAGCTAAATGGTACCTAAAAGATCGTTGCGAAAACTTCCATTGAAATAAATGAGCCACTTTCTAGAAAAAACAACTTTTTTGCAAAACAATTGCTGTCCTAATGGGCATTTCATAGGTATAGGCCATGCATCATCTACGAGGCTTATCACCAGCTCCTTGAATAAATCACAGAGGAAAATTAAGCATTCAGAGGAATCCTGGGAGCCTTGTGGTATATCCAAGATCCCAGGTAGAGATTTTGATTTGCGATCTCTTGAGTCCATAACAATTTGCAATTTCTAATTTATTGCTTCATTTGTGACTGCTGCTGCAGCAAGGTAAATGTATTCTGATTTGCGCAACCTATGTCCTGGCTCTGACAGTGACTAATTATTACCTGAGTTAAAATAATGAATGTGTCGGAAAGTGTCCGAATGCAATTTGTTAGGAAAACATGTGGCACGGCGTATTACCCCGGACCGTAGAAGTCTAAGTGATCAGAAACCGTGGAGAATTAAGATTCTTTTTTCCAAAGGTTGCAAATCAATGCTTAGAGTTTTGCATGCTAACTGCAGGGGATCGTGCACAGTGCATCAGTGGGTGATGACTGCATTTTCTACGGACACGCTGAGTGTAGTGTAAAGAAATATGGCTAGACCTTGGAATGAATGCTGTGTGAATATGTTGCGCCATGAAATGAGGTCACAAATGCAATGAGCGTCCAAGGACGAATTATTAGGTACGCCCATTGCATCACCAACTTAAAACCACCGTATTTATTAATCCTAAAACTTTATAATGTAATGTGTCAGCTCATTTAAGGTGACAATAGCAATATGTCATCTGAATGCGACATGACTCATGAACTGCATTTTGCTTCATCCTCTTTAGAAAGGGCCGTAGTAGATCTGACCTGATGCATAACTGAAATTGGCAGAAGAATGCTACAAAAACTAATCAAATCCAAATTTACAAAAAAAATAACTTGTAGGGCTAGGCCCAGTGGTTACCATATGGTAAAAACTGAGGGACATATTATCAAAGAACAGCGTTAAATATCGCAGAGCGCGCTTAGCGTGCTTTTGTTTAACGCCAGCTATTGCCGGATCAGATCGCCGAGATATCGAAAATTTACAACACTTATCTCCACGGCGATGTGAAATCCGGCGATGGCCATGAAATGCTGGATTATCGCCGGGAATCCAGCAATAATCCTGCAGCGATAGAGGAATACTTGATGATAGGGAGATGTGGATTTAGCCACTCAATCCACCTCCCATCTAAAATATATGTTAGTCAGGAAAAAAGCAGACGTACAATAACGAGGATAACCGTTGTTAGCACGTCTTTAAATATCGCTAAGGGTGTCCTGGGCCGTATTGTAAATGCGGTGAAGGACAGTTAGCGATAATTTCCCAACTGTTTTCCCAGGGAGCGCCTACTTTGCATCTCATTAGAGATGCAAAGCGAGGCGTTCATAAAACGGGAGCAGAATCAAGGAAACACGTGCTAGTGTGTCCTTGTAAATAATGCGATAATATTATCGCTGCTTTTCGTCCGAAAACGGACGCTAAAGCGGCGATAATATCATCGCCGCACCTTGATAATATGTCCCTAAAAGAGGTATGAGAAAGGAGTCTGCGTTTGCTCCATATGAACTTTGCCCTGATAGGTCAAAGCTTGGCTCTGATAAAGATAAAGACGCTATGGACCAGGCACCTACGTAAGATTAGGTAATCCTGCATACCTTTACCAGAAATACACTTTCTGGCACATTTATGAGATTTTGGCACAGGGCAGCACAGCAAGTCACCTTGCTGAGCTGCCCTGCGTCAAAGGGAAATTGTATTTTGTCAGCCTAATGCTAATGGAGGCAAGGGTGTCTGCATTCCATGCAGGATTGCTTTTGTGCAGGAAGGAGTGCCTTCCTGCACAAAAACAATCCTGTGAGACAGTTTAACTTTCTATATGTTTTGCAGAATGGAGCACACATAAAAAGAGGAGAAACCTTGGAGAATAGAAATATTTCTGCTCGTTGTGCCTCCCCTGGTGAGGTGTAAGGTTTTTGGAGCATCCCCAGGTTTACAAGTTCTTGTACAACTGGGGATGCATTAAAATACAGGAGTGTTGCTTGGGAACCCCCGCTGCAATGCCCTCCATGGGACTCCTCCCTAGCGCAGAGTAAGCCAATGTTATGATTTGCACTGCCTTGCCCTACTCCATATTTATCAGGCTATTCAAATTCACACAAAGTGGCTTTGCGTGATTTCATAAATGCGACTTAGTGGTTTGAGCCACCGTTGCGTCACAAAAAGTGATGCAACAGTGGCACAAGGGCTTCGCAAAAGTGAAATCTGTGCAAGGACTTCGAAACACTGTGGAGGAAACCTCTCAGATCCCCACAACTCTCTGACTCTAGAAAATGTTGTTTCTCATTCTAAGGTTACAAATAATTACATACAAATATAGCACAATTTCTGTAACGTCATGGGGTGCCTGCTATGTTGCTGCATTTGTAAATGAAATGTCTCACTACATTTCCTTAATAACTTTAATTATCCCGTGACTAAATCTAACCAGGCATATTTTTATTAATAAGAAACTCTACCTTAAATAGGATAAGAGAGGACACTATTTTCCTCCCTATGTCATCTCAATATGATAACAGATTGATTCAGGGTTTACAGACTTGAAAAATCTGTTTATATGTCTGAATGCAACTTTAGAAATGTGCAAAGCCATTTTGTGAGGATGAAGACAAGGCAGTAAAAATCCCTTTACTCTCTGAAAGTCAAACAAAAAAAAACCTAATGAGATATCAGACTCAAAGACGGTTCAGTAAGGCATAAACATGGGACATATTTTATGGTAACTTTCAGAAAATATGTATTCGAATGTCATACCTGAGCGAGATGTCCCATGTTTATGTTTTACTGGACTTTCTCTGAGTCTACTATCTCGATTTCGGAAGGCTTTCTTATAGGCTATTTTAATCTGGTATGTTTTAATGGTACCATGATCAATGAAAAAAAATATTTTTCCAAGTGCTTTACACGCACAAAAAAGAGTGTTATTTCCCAGGAACCCTGAACTTAATGTATCCAGCGAGCTTGAAAGGCTGTTCGACACAGAGACCTAGGTGGGTCAGCCTAAATCTGCTCAATTTGTGCAAATGAATGCAGCAATGGAATGATAAAAGTGGGCTGAAAGGAGCCTAACAGCTCAGCATTCTTTGAAAAACCCTCAGTGCTCTGTGAAAGGTGATGACTCTTTCACTACAGGTAATGCATGTGTATAGTAAAGAGAAAGAGCCCTTGGACATCTTATTTAACATCTACAGAATTCAGGATGTTTAATCATCCAAAATCGGCAGATCCCCAGCAGCTTCAAAGTGAAAAGAAATATCTTGAATTATCTGTGATCATTGGTGGCGGTCAAGTGGGAAATAGATGTCTAGTTCAAGGTCGTCATCATCATCCTCACCATTATCCCTTATTGTGAAAAGAGCAATACTCAATGGGTCTGAGACACAAAATAATGTGTGTTCAACATTATACATCCAAAATACTGCAGATACCTGCCTGTAGAATTGTGACCGCAGGGACCTGTGATTTCTCAGTGCATATTTACATATTCAAATCAGAGGTGGTATGTTCAGTGGCTTGTTTTGTTCTCTTAGTGTTATGATCCAAAAATTATTCTTTGCAAAAACTGCCTCCTGGCATACAATTATACCTACATTACTGGGCAGTAGCATTGTGTTAGATAAACATATGCAGCCCAATGTTCCGAATGAATAGAAAAGGCCTGCCTAACACATCAATAGCTGGTTTTGACAAGATCTTCCCCTCTTCCATGTCAACTATGCATCAATTCAGAGGCACGCCCACAAGATGATGTAGCACCTAAGAAGAGGAAGTGGACATCACTGGTATGACGTATACAGAGGAACTCTTTACTCTTCTTCCACACAACCTCAATGCATCAAATATGCAGGAACACATTAACAAGGTGCCCGTCAGCCAGTTGGAGGTCGGTCCATAATTCCAAAGGGGGGCCTTTCCGCCCTTGGGATTATGATGGATGGAAACCCTGTCTCAAAGTGTATTTGGGGGCCCCTAGCAGGGCATCCTGTTGGGGGCTGAGGGGACACCTATGGTGCTCCCTTTTTAATGCCTGACACAGAATGCAGGGGTGCAGGGATTAATCATTCAATCAAGTATTTGTAGAGCGCACTACATACCTGTGAGGGTCTCAAGGCGCTGAGGGGGGAAGCTGCTACTGTTCAAAGAGACAGGTCTTGAGAACTTTTCTGAAGGTCAGAAGGTCAGAAGGTCTGCTGCTGTATGCGGATGGGGAGGGTGTTCCATGTCTTGGCGGCGAGGTGGGAGAATGATCTACCACCGGTGGTCACTCTTCAGATGCGCGGGGCGGTGGCGAGGGCGCGGTCTGCGGAGCGAAGCTAGCGGGTGGGGGTGTAGAGGCTGGGGCGGCTGTTGGGGGATGCTGGTCCGGTGTTGTGGAGTGCCTTCTGTGCGTGGGTGAGGAGTTTGAAGGTTATCCTCTTGTTGACAGGGAGCCCGTGAAGGTCTCTCAGGTGGGGTGTGATGTGGCTACAGCGAGGGATGTCGAGGATCAGGCGTGAGGAGGCGTTTTGGGTGCGTTGGAGCCGTCTCAGGAGTTTGGCCGAGGATCCTGCGTAGAGGGCGTTCCCATAGTTCAGTCTACTGCTGACGAGGGCCTAGGTGACCGTCCTTCTTGTTTCAGTGGGGATCCACTTGAAGATCCTGCGGAGCAGGAGGAGGAGACTGCGGTGCCCTACCCTGTCATGGAGAGGGAAGAGTTGAGGATGACCCCTAGGTTGCGTGCGTGGTCAGAGGGTGTTGCGGGTGTCCCTAGTTGTGTAGGCCACCAGGAGTCGTCCCAGGCCGAAGGGGTGGATCTGAGGATGAGGACCTCCGTCTTGTCCGAGTTCAGCTTCAGTTGGCTGTTCCTCATCCAGTCGGTGACGGCATTCATTCCTTCGTGGAGGTTGGTTTGGGCGATCCTTGGTTAGGGAGCGGATCAGCTGGGTGTCGTCGGCGTAGGAGATGATGTTGAGGTTGTGCTGTTGTGCGACGTGAGCGAGCGGTGCCATGTAGACGTTGAACAGCGTTGGGCTAGGGATTATCCTTGGGTACGCCGCAGATGATCTCGGTGGCTTCGGAGAGGAAGGGGGGTAGTCGAACGCACTGTGTTCTGCAAGAGAGGAAGGAGGATGTCCAGTCAAGGGCTTTCTCTTGGATTCAGATGTCATAGAGGCGTGTTCATAGTGTGCGGTGGCAGACCATGTTGAAGACGGCTGACAAGTCCAGGAGGATGATGGCGGCGGTTTCTCCATTGTCTAGCAGGGTCCTGATGTCGTCAATGGTGGCGATGAGGGCAGTTTCGGTGCTGTGGTTGCTGCGGAACCTGGACTGGGACTGGTCCAGGATGCTGTTCTCCTCAAGGAAGCAGGTCAGTTGTTTGTTGACGGCCTTTTCGATGACCTTCACCGGGAACGGGAGCAGGGAGATGGGCCGGAAGTTCTTGAGGTCCTTGGGGTCCACCTTGGGTTTCTTGAGTTCGGAGTTAAGCTCTGCATGCTTCCAGCTCTCCGTGAAGGTTGCTGTCTCAAAGGAGATGTTGATGGTTTTCCAGAGATGCGGTGCGATGGTGCTGCTGGCTTTGTTGAAGATGTGGTGTGGGTAAGGGTCAGTCGAGGATCCGGAGTGGACGGTGTTCATGATCTTGATGGTGTCGTCGTCGTTGTTGTTGGTCTAGGAGAGTTGGCAGTTGGTGTGGTTGGTGGTCGTGGGAGCTGGGGTTTCAGTGGTTGCCGGGGTGGTCACGGCGCCAAAGCTGTTGTGGATGTCTGCAATCTTGCGATGGAATAAGGTGGCCAGCGAGTCGCACAGGTCTTGTGAAGGTGGGATGTCGTTGGTGTTGGAGCCACAGTTGGAGAGTTCCTTCACGATGCTGAAGAGCTCTTGCTGTTGTGTGCATTGTTGTCTAGGCAGGCTTTAAAGGAGGTTCTTTTGGCAGATCTGATGAGTCGGTGGTGTCTGCGGGTGGCGTTCTTGTGGGCTGTGTAGCATTCCGGTGTTCGTTCGCGGTTCCAGTTTTTAAAAAAGTTTTCAGCAGGTCCGCTTGGAGGCTAGGAGGTCTTCGGTTAACCAGCTGGCTTTCTTGCTGGTGTGGGTGTTGGAGGGCTTCTTGAGTGGGGCGAGGGTGTTAGCACAGCCGTTGAGTCACTGTCTAAGGTTGAGAGCGGCTGTGCCGGGGTCGGTTGGGTCTGCGGGTGGGTTCCGGTTGAGGGTGAAGGAAAGCTGGTCTTCGGTGACTTTGCTCTAGCGGCGGCACCGCATCTATTCGCGGGCAGTGGTGCGTGGTGGGTTTCCTGAAGGTGAAGTGGATGCAGTGATGGTCGGTCCAGTGGAGTTCGGTGGTGCGGTTGAAGGAGACATGGGAGCTTGCTTAGAAGAGGGGGTCAAGCGTGTGGCCGGCAGAGTGGGTGGGTGTTGTGATGAGTTGTCTGAGTCCGAGGTTGGCGAGGTTGTCGATCAGGGTGGAGGAGTTGTGGTCGTTGTTGTTCTAGAGGTGGAATTTCAGGTCCTCAAGGAGGATGTAGTCCGTGGAGGCGAGGGAGTGTGTGTTGACGAAGTCCGTGATGGAGTCGCTGAACTGTGGTTGGGGTTCGGGGGGTCTGTAGAAGAGGGTTCCTCTGAGGGTGGTGTAGGGGTCGGTGTGAATCTGGAAGTGCAGGTGTTCGGTGGTGCTGAGGTTGTCATCGGTTTTCGTTGAGATCTTGAGAGTGTTACTGTGGACAGTTGCAATTCTTCCTCCTACTCCACTGGTGCGGTTCTTGGGGGGGTGATCTCGAAGCCTTCCTGGATGGCTATGGTGATGTCGGGTGCAGAGGAGGGGTTTAGTCAGGTCTCCGTCAGGAAGGCGACGTCTGGGGCATTGGAGTTGAGTAGGTCCCAGAGTTCAACGGCGTGTGTTCGGGCGGATCGGGTGTTGAGCAGGATGCATCTGAGGTAGTTGGATTCTTTGGTAGGTGGTTTAGCGGGTCGAATGCTGGTGAAGCTGCAGTCCCGGCCGGAGTTGGGACCACGGGTGTGTTTCAGGGCAGCTAGCAGCAGGTGCGTGATCGTCCTGTGTTAAGTGCGTGGAGGGTGCTGGGGTCATAGCGGTTGCGGGTGTCGTGGCTCTTGCGGGGGCCAGGGGTCCTGGCGCTGGGCGCGGTCGAAGCACGGATGGGCGCCGCAGAGGGGCTTGCCTTAAGCGCGCCCGCTGCGCACGGCTGCACAGCGGCCGCCGTATGAGGGGAGGTGGGATGGAGGAGCAACTGGGAGGCAGGAGCGGGGAGGCCAATGGACAACGAGTGTGCGGGGCCACATGGGACGCAGCGGCGGAAACCAGGAATTGGAAGAAGCGGCAAGGGGAAAACAGGAGGCAAGGAGGCAACAGTGGGGGACAAAAAAACTGCTACAATCAAAGAGCAACAAAACTGGGCACAGCACAGTGACAGAGAGGCAACACAGCACAATTATCACAAGCAGCGATGGGCTTTGAACCCACTCACAGCGGCAGCTGCTGGGCTGGTGACACTGGCGCAGACAGGTGGAGCTGCACGGTGTGGGGAGCGACCTGCTTGGTGGCAGGGTCAAGGGCTGCTCTCACTGCCACGCAGCGGCCGCCATATGAGGGGAGGTAGGAGCGGGGAGGCCAATGGATGACTAGGGGAACGTGCCGCAGGGGGCTCAGAGGCGGGAACCGGGAATGGGAAGAAGCGGCAAGGGGAAAACAGAAGGAAAGGGGCCAACAGTGGGGGATAAAAAAAAGCTACAATCACAGAGCAACAAAAACCGGGCACAGCACAGTGACAGAGAGGCAACACAGCACAATTATCACAAACTGAAAAAAAACGAGCAGAGCCTATGGCGGGCTTTGAACCCAGTCGCAGCAAATGGGCTGGGGGCACTGACACAGACAGGTGAAGCTGCGTGGTGTGGATAGCGACCTGCCTGGAGGCAGGGTCAAGGGTCGCTCACCATACCACGCAGCGGCCGCCATATGAGGGGAGGTGGGAGGGAGGAGCAGCTGGGAGGCAGGAGCGGGGAGGCCAATGGAAACGAGGGGGATGGAGCTGCAGGGGATGCAGCAGTGGGAACTGGGTATGGGAAGAAGCGTGAGGGGAAAACAGAAGACAAGGGGTAAACAGTGGGGGACAATAAAACGCTACAATCACAGAGCAACAAAAACCGGGTAAAGCACAGTGACAGAGAGGCAACACAGCACAATTATCACAAACTGAAAAAAATGAGCAGAGCCTACGGTGGACTTTGAACCCAGTCACAGCAGCAGCAGCTGGGGTGGGGGCACTGGCGCAGACAGGTGAAGCTGTGCGGTGTGGGGAGCGACCTGCCTGGAGGCAGAGTCAAGGGTCGCTCTCACTGCCGCGCAGTGGCCGCCATATGAGGGGAGGTGGGAGGGAGGAGCAACTGGGAGGCGGGAGCAGAGAGGCCAATGGATGACGAGGGGTCGGGCCGCAGGGGCCGCAGCGGCGGGAACCAGGAATGGGAAGAAGCGGCAAAATGGAAAACAGAAGGCAAGAGGGAAACAGTGGGGGACAAAAAACGGTACAGTCACAGAGCAACAAAAAACGGGCACAGCACAGTGACAGAGAGTCCCTTTCTCACTGCTCCATCAGGATTCAAGCAAGCCGGGCCGAAGACGGCTGAAATGCCAGAAACGGTCCCCGGTAGCTTGTCTCCTTTCTGGTGAAGAATTGACTTGGTAGTTTAGTCTGCCCTGTTCCCATGATGCACTGGGCCAGGGACAGACTGATTTGCATATAGCCAGGTTCTGAGCTGGGATGGGGCAGTGAGATAAATAACGGTGATGGATCAAGCCCTGATCTTTGGACTGGGTAAGAGTGGTCTGCTTAATTCAGACACTCTGTTCATCACCACCCCCTTTTCTGAATCGTTTTTGGCCACTATAGGTGTGGCAGGGTATACTCAGACATGAGTCCCTTTCTCACTGCTCCATCAGGATTCAAGCAAGCCGGGCCGAAGGCGGCTGACATGCCAGAAACCGGTCCCCGGTAGCTTGTCTCCTTTCTGGTGAAGAATTGGCTTGGTAGTTTAGTCTGCCCTGTTCCCATGATGCACTGGGCCAGGGACAGACTGATTTGCATATAGCCAGGTTCTGAGCTGGGATGGGGCAGTGAGATAAATAACGGTGATGGATTAAGCCCTGATCTTTGGACTGGGTAAGAGTGGTCTGCTTAATTCAGACACTCTGTTCATCACCACCCCCTTTTCTGAAGAGAGGAAACATAGCACAATTATCACAAACAGCGGTGGGCTTTGAACCCAGTCGCAGCGGCAGCAGCTGGGCTTGGGGCACTGGTGCAGTTAGGTGGAACTGCGCGGTGTGGGGAGTGACCTGCCTGGAGGCAGGGTCAAGGAGGCAGGGTCAAGGGTCGCTCCACCTCCTGTTTCTCGATAGCAGAATGTACTATGGCCGGTTTACGGCCGTAACACATACTTGCATGGGGAAATGTCAGAATGCGACTAAACAGTGTTCGATCCCATCCTACTAAGGAGGTCGGGACAGCGGACTGGTGGTCAGTCGATCCCGCTTATGAGATGGTGTCAGACGGACGCAAGTCCACCCGACATCGTAATCAGCCCCTAATTTTCAGTTAATAAACTCAAATCTCAGCAATACATTTATTTTCAGCAGCAGAAAGTAAATAATAATAATAATAATTAAGTTTGTAAAGAGCCTGGTTACACTGTACTAGTGTGTCCCGCACTGTAGGACGGCCACGTAATGTTACTCAGCTGCTAATTCAACCCACCCTGCCATATCAAAGCCCAGCTTTAGTCTTTAGGAACCAAGTGAGTTTTCAGCTCTTTGCGGAATGCCAGCTCTGACTTCTCCATCCGGAGCCTCAGAGGGAGTGGAGTCTGTTCCACTGTTGAGCTGCCAGGACACGAAAGGAATGCCCTCCCATTCTTACTCTGATAAATTTAGGAACCTGCACCAGCCCCATCCGCTAGATCTCAATTGACGGGTCGGGTGGTACGAGTTAAGCAGGTTGTGAAGGTAAGTGGGTCCTTTACCTTGAAAGATACGGTGGCCGACACAGAGGGCTTTGAATGTCACACGTTCCAATTGGAAGCCAGTGCAATGCTCTCAGTGCTCTCTTAGTAGAGGCTCTTTTAGGCAGCATCAAGACCAGACGGGCCGCCGCATTTTGTATGCGCTGCAACCTCTGAATGCATTTAGCACTGGCTCCCAAATATAGGACATTCCCATAGTCCAGCCTTGATGTTAATAATGCATGGACCATGATCTTCCTGGCTGTCAATGGCAGCAAGTCCAATATCTTCCTGAGGACCCTCAGTGTGCCAAAGCATGTGCCTGTCACACGTTTTGTTGTGATGCTCGAACGAGCTCTTGTTATCGAGCCACACTACTAGGTTCTTCACTTGATCGCTGGGAGTGGGTAGAGGACCCCGCGCTGGAGGCCACCATGCCGAGGTCCACACTGAAGGAGCCTTCCCCACAATCAAGACCTCCGTCTTGTTTCCATTCAGTTTGAGGCAGCTATTTGCCATCCAAGACGCTAGTTCCTGCAGACATGACCTAAGATTAGTAGCGACCTGTTCCTTTGGCTGTGTCAAAGCCACCACCAGTTGCGTGTCATCTGCATATGGCATGACTTCCACCCCAAATTTTTCCGTGATCTCTGCTACTGGTGCCACATATAAATTAAAAAGGGTTGGGCTAAGACTGAACCCTTGAGGCACCCCTGTTTAAGGCTGAGGTCTTTGGACCGGAAGGTTCCCTGTACCACATGGAAACTGCAATCAGTCAGAAAGGACTCCAACCATTCCCATGCTTTGTCCACCACTCCTCCCCTTTTTAGACACTGTAGCAGCGTGTGATGGGCCACAGTGTCAAATGTGGCACTAAGATCCAGCAGGTTCAGTGCTGTCGTTTGGCCTTCATCCGCATGTTTCCGTAAGGTTTCTGTAGATAACAGCAGTGCTGACTCGGTCAAATGGAGTACACGGAAGCCTGATTGAGTGGGATGGAGCAATCTTTTGGGCTCAATATGGGCTGTCAGCTGATTATTGATGCCCTTCTCCGCGATCTTGGCAAAGTACGGCAGGAGTGAAATGGGGCGCAAGTTCTCTAGTTGCTCCACACTAATATTGTTTTTTTTCAGGGTGAGCACCACTGCCTCCTTCTAAGTTTTTGGTACCTTTCCTAACTCAAAGGAGAGCTCTAGTAAGTGTCTAATATAAGGCTCTGGAGTCTCCACACTGCCTCTCAGTATTTTGTGTGACGCAGGATCTTTAGGGGAGCCTGATTTAATGTTGCCAGCTATAGTGCAAAGGATCTCCTGGGATGGGGCACTAAAGGTTTTGAGGCATTCCGTGCTTATAGCATTGGTAGAGGTATCCCCTCCCTTATGGCCATTTCTGGCTGCTTCCGGGAATGAGGAGTAGATCCTCTCTACCTTGTGCAAAAAGAACTCTGCCACCAGATTGCAGGATTCCTCTGACCCTGTCATACTAACCGCGGTGCTAGAGAGGTTGGAGATCACTTTGTAGATGGAGAACAGTTCCTTCATCGAGTTATCTGCTCCCTCTATCCTACTGCTGTAGTAAGATTTCTGAGTTTTCCTGATTAAGGCATTGTATTCCTTAAGAACAATTGTATAATCATTCCTATCTTTCTCAGAAAAGCCTCTCCTCCATTGTCTCTCCAGGCGTTTGCATTCCGCTTTCTTACCTCGGAGTTCGACCCCGAACCAAGGGGCCGATTTAGTCTGTTTCCTAGGTGCATTACTCGCCCAGGGCGCAGTACTGTCCAGTGCCTCCATTATGCGCTTGTCCAGCGCCTCACAAGCTGACTCTATCCCCAGACCTCCTGGGGGCCCGCCCTGGCTTAGAGCCTTGTTGAATGCCTCTGTGGAGAAGTTTGCCCATTTCCTGTGTCTATCCTTGGTTCCCACCTTGCCCTGTGTTGGAATTGCGGGTACCGCCGCCTTAAATGAGATCAGAAAGTGATCAGACCATACCACGGGTGTAGGGGTTCATTGTGCAACATCTCCCAATTCGCAAAGATCGGGTCCAGAACATGGCCACGGCAGTGGAGGGGCAGCTCAGATCTCAGAGTTAGTTGGAGTGCAGTTAGTTCCTGCCGGATTTCTTGCACCTCCGTACTGGTGGCCTCATCAAAATGGAGGTTCAAGTCTCCCAGGAGAAGGAGCCTCTCATACCTGAGGGCTGGCTGAGTTAGGCTCTCAATCAAGCTTGCGGCAAATCGCGCCCCCGGTCCAGGTGGTCTATATACCAGGAATCCCTTGAGAATGTGATTTTTTGATGCTGAGATCGAGAAGAACCCAGATTCAAGGTCCACAATGTAGACAGTCTCAAAGGTGCACTGGGTCTCGTGCTTACAGATTATGGCAATCCCTCCACCCCTCCCCGTTGGCATGTCAATTCTACTAATTTCATAGCCATGAGGGAGAGCTTCTAGGATTTCTTGTGCTAAGGCATTATCAAGCCATGTCTCAGTGAGGAAGAGGACGTCCACCTGCTCGTCAGCCAGATGGTCGTGTATTTCTACCCTGTGCTTTCTTAGCGATCTACAGTTAAATAGGGAGAGATTGAGCATTTGACCCCTGTCTCTGGGCATCAGCTGGCGACTTACGGCAAAGGAGCAGTGAGTGCAATTTTTGTTGCGATTCTCCAGACTGATGCTATGCTTGCATTTCTCCCCCATTGTCGGGCACAGTTCGTCTCACTACCACCTTATTTGCCTGAGGTTTCTATTATAAAGCAGTCACTAATCAGAGCTGTGCAGGCTTTTTACTCCACCCGGCATTTTCCTGGTTGGCCAGAGATCTAGGAGACTCCTTTTGATAGCCCAGGGCTGCTCTGGTGTCTCTGTCACTTTTCACAGCTCCCCAAGAGTTCATTCAAGCAGGATGGGAGAGGTTTTAAGAGACAGAGAGAAAGAGAAAGAGGGGAAGGGAGGTGGAAGGTAGAGAGAAAGTGATCATAGAAGGAGAAAAGAGAGAGAAGAAAATCGGAAAGGGAGAAGTGACAGAGAAAGAGATTGTGCGATGAATGAAAGGGAGTTGAGCTGGTTTAAGCATTTTTTTTGCCAGGACTGCCGTTGGTTCCACAGTCCTGCACTGTTGATCTGACCAATCTACTCATTCAACTTATTAGTCGAGATGAACACACAGAATGTTTTGAAGGTTTTTGGTCCTCCTGCAATCTTCTATTTACATCCAATCTACGGGCAGAAACATTCAGATTATAGTAACATTTATCACATAGCTCAATCCATGTCTCAAACTTTAGAACCATTAAAGCCAGAGGATAAAAACCAGAACAAGAAAAAATAAACTTCTGGAATATAAATTACAGTATAACTGGGCCAATAAAGCCTACAGAAGCATTATTACTGCTAAAAGGCGGTTTTGGGCTAGAAAAAACACCAGTACCTCTGAAAAGTCACGGATCATATTCAATGTAATAAAAAACATAGCTTCACCATATAACTGATGCCCAGGAGTAGTCTCCAATGCAGAACTCAGTGAAGCTCTAGAAATATGATTTATCAGTAAAATACAAAATGTATTTCAGAATTGGAGGTAATTTATAAGCCAGACGTCTTATTGTTGACCCGTTGCCCATGTATTGCTTCTATCATTGCAGGAGTTGAAGGGAAGCTTAGCTTACTTAAATTAACTGCCCCAGCTGACAGCCCTATGGATCCTGTTCCTGCATGGTTTATTGGGGGGATTTGACTCAGAATTTTTCTCTCTAAACAGAATTTTGATTAGGGGGTCATTCCATGTAAGTAGTGTTCCTGAAAAACGAATGGCCGGGATAATCACCTCTCTGTACAAAAAAAACAACTTGGATCTAGCTTCTCTCCGACATTGTAGGCTCATTACCAATTTGCCAGTCATGGCAAAAATCATGGAGAATTTTGTTGTCCATCAACTTCAACATCATCTGGAGAGTACCAGTTGTCCCACCTTTACTTGTCTGGTATTGAACCCCAAGATGGGCAGAGAGTGCAGAGTTGATTTTGTGGATTACCTTCTGATAAAGGCTGCTTTTTCGCATAGCTGGACCTGTACATTTGATACCATGAACCATCAATTCTGCTTTAGAATCATTCTGGGGAGGCACACACAGGTCCAGCAGCTATCAAGTGGTCCAGTTACTTTCTGGTTGAGAGTTTGCAGAAAATGCTTCAATGGGCATATCTTTCCGCTTCTGTTTCACTAGGCTGCAGTGTTTCACATCTCCCCTCGTTCTTCAGTCTTGTTAAATGTCTAGATGGCTTCTCAGTTCCATTTGTTTGCCAAATCTTTACTTAAAGTGCAGTCCTAAAAGATGACTCACACATGTACATTCATGTTTTTAACAATCTTACTGCTCTTTCTGGGCAGCTAACACCCCCTCCCACTCCACCCTGTTTACAGCTCCTAGGTATAAGCATACGTTGAGCGGTGGCATTGTTTTGTGGTGGGAGGTCAACGTTTGTTGAAATTTCGTATCTGTTACGGTATGAATCACATTTAAAAATCTTAGATTGGTGAGGTGAGGTAGCCTCCCATGCAACACATTGAGCCCTGGCCCTTATTTTGTTTATTTACTAATTAACAATGAATGGCACATCTGCAGAGGGTTCTGAACACAGCTGGGCATGCAGATGTTTGGCTAAAAAAATGTATCATATGTCTCTGGCCAGCAGGTCATTGCAATGCCTGCCAGTGGGTGATCAGATTAGATTCAAACTAGCATGCAGGATAATTTAGTGCTAACATCAGCTATGCACCCCTGTCCGTGAAGCAAATGACTTGATCTTATCTGCTTACACTTACTTTGCACAGTTAGGATCATGGCCTGCTTGCAACTCCTAGGTATTAGCTTATGTTGAGGGTCGGCACTGATTTTTGGCGAACGGCCACGTTTGTTGAACTTTTTTGTCTATTATGCTACAACCCACATTTAAAAATGTTAGATCAGCTTTTAAATAGTTTAGTTTAAGACTGGCAACAAAATACCTATTTAAAGGGGTATGCATCAAACAATATAAGTCCTTCTTTGATACATACACTTGTTAGTAGGGCCAGCTACCAGTTCTGCATTTAGGAAATGCTGCATTCTTGCTATGGAGACTTTTACATTGACCACATGGAAACATAATAGGATATTTAACACTTTTAAAGCGTCATCAAACCAAACCTAGTCCAGCTGAAACAATGGATAACAATATACGTGATTATGTGCAAGTAGATGGGGGCAGATTTATGAGGCTGTTGCGCCTCTTTGCGCCGCAATTGCGTCACTTTATTTGACGCAACTGCGGCGCAAACAATGCGCCCTATTTACAACGTGATGCATCTAGGAGATGCGTCACGTTGTAAAGCACTGTGCCATAAGGAGGCATTCCTGCGCAGGAACGCCCCCCTCCTCCTGAAAGTGGCTGAGTGAAATCTATGAGATTTCACTCAGTCACTTTCAGGGCAATGCTGCGTCAAAACCCTGCGCCTGCTTGAAGCAGGCGTAGGTCTTGACGCAGCATTGTGCACATGGTGTACCCCCGAGCCTTGCTGGAGCTGCGTGGCACTTGCGACGCAACTCCAGCAATGCGCCACATTTCCGGCACAGATGCGTCACGCATCTGTGCCGTTTTTGCACCATGGTGCGCCGCATTATAAAGGCAGCGCACCATGGGTGCCGTAGCTGTGGCGCACGTTAACTGGCGCATCCCTGCGGATGCGCCAGTTAACATAAATCTGCCCCATGGAGGGAATTTATTTCCTCCCTTTACTAGCTTCCAGTCAGAAAGTGGGTGATGTATAAAGCTCTTTGCATGGCATACCTGATGCTTCACCATCAAAGAACGACCCCTTTCAGAACAGCCTTCCAGTGGTGCACCCAGCCGCGGTCGGTAGTGGGTGTACCTGCCGGGCAGTGACGTGGGGAGGGGGAGAGGCAGGGTGGGGGGTAGTAAACTATGGATTACGGAGGTTTACAGGTAAGTAAACATATAAATACATAAAATGAATTTTGTTGCACGCACTGCATCGCATTTGGGGATGCAGTGCACGCAATAAAATTCATTTTCTTTATTTATATGTTTACTTACCTGTAAACCTCCATAATCCATAGTTTACTACCCCTCACCCTGCCCTTCCCCCTCCCCACGTCACCGCTCGGCAGGTACTCACAATATCGACTTCGGCTGTGTGCACCCCCAAATGACTGCTCAGATGAGCATCCCTCAAGAAAGGGACTTTCCCTAAATTCCGCAAAGGCAGCTGGGGCAGCTGCTCCCTTTTTGGTAGCAGTGGCCAAACTATGAAACAATCTGCCCATACATATTGTGGCTTTGGATTCTTTCTTTGATCCACTGAGTGTAGGTTCCTGGTCTCCACGGTTGCTTCCTTACCTTCTCTAGTGCTTTGACAAATTCAGGTTTAGTACGCTTTACAAATCCCATTCCATTCCATTCTGCTAATGTTCCTGTGAAAGCAGCAAAAGAACATCCACAATCTATCCACCATGTTATGGTGTCAAAACCTTACTAAAGAAAATATGCATTTAGCATCTTCAGTCCCTTTTCCTCTTTATCTTATCTCATAATATCCCAAAATTTCACACATCTTTTCACCAAGTACAGATCATCCTCATCACCTTCCTCGTAAAGTTATACCAAGTTCACATTCAAGTTACACATAATTATGAAAGTGGCTGTGCCAAAGACCTCCATCAACAGTTCCTTTGGAGTGTTTTTGGAGACTAGTAGCCATTTTCTACTGAGTTCTAAGCACATTGCATTGCTGTAATCTATTAACGACGCCACCAATATTTCGCTACTTTGTGTAAATGTGTTCAAACTTTGCTATTCTTTTGCATGTTTTTTTAGTCAGCTCTCCTGCTGCCGGTATTGCTGACGTTCTCTGCCTCCTCCTGCTGTTTGCTTCACATTGCCGGCTGCTAGGCTGCTCCTAAGGCAGAACCCCTTGCTTGTCATTTTTTTCCCACCTCTTGCTTCTCTCCACCTGATTTCTGCCGCCTGCCTCACTAGTGCCCCTAGCCCCTCCCAGGACCTACTTAAGGGAGGCTGTAGCACAGCCAGATTGAGCAGGTCCTCACTAGCTCTCCCTGCTGCCAGTGTTGCTACTGGTCTCCACCTCCTCCCACTGTCCTCCTCATGCTGATTGCGCTAGGTTGTTCCTGCATGTGAGAAAGCCTAGTCAGTCAGACAGCCAAGCCGCAGTCGAGCCATTATACTTTCATGTACCAGGTAAGCTCCCCTTGCTTGCCGTTTTTCCCCCCGCTTCCCTACACTCGCCTCTCCAGTTCCACTCACAAAACCAACTAACTTGAGGCCGCAGCACGGCCAGGCAGCGGACGGATGCGGCAGGCACGCCAAAGGCAAGCCTGTCTGTGGCCCTCCAGACTCCCACAGGTACTCCACTGCAGATCTCCTCACCCCAGAAGCAACAACAACTGCTGCCTTGCATCTCCTCGTTCCACAGCCGAACCGTTCAGCTGCCTCCGCTGCTGATTTTTTGCCATCCCAAGACCGACCACCTTTACAGAAACCCACATAAAGCCCTCCCCGTCTGCCGTTAGCTCCCAGGAACCACTCTGATGCCCCCAGATCACTTTGTAAACATGCCACTGAAGTCTGGACACCATCTATGCCCTCGCTCTGACATGACCTTTCTGAGAGAGACCTGGCTCACCCCGCACGGCCACTGACATTCCCACCGCAATACCCAATAGTTACAAGATGAAACACCAGTACGGAGGTGGCATCACCATTGCATGAAAGGAATCAATCATCTGCACCACCACCAAAGGTGAAACTATGCCATTCATGGAACACCTGAACTTCCAACTCCACACAGATAACAAAACCAGTACCACAATCAAAGGCACCCTTGCATACTAACCCCCAGGATGACAAAGATGCCTCAGCAACAACACCATCACAGAGTTTATCACTGCTCGCCATCAAATCTGAACACCACGTCCTCCTGTGAGATCCCAACTTCTAAAAGGACGACCCCACAGACACCAACTCCAAGACCTCCTCCAACAAATGGACAACATTGACCTCACGCATCTGGTACCTATCTTAACGTATAGCAACAGAGTCAGATTTAGCCACACCACACAACTACCCTGGTCCGAACATTCCATCCTCCACTTGAGCACCGCTGGACCATCCCGCACCAACCCCAACTGCCACAGGGCCTCCTTCCACAGCTGGACCAAAGTAACGCAGCACCTATGAGCTGATGTCCTCAGCATCACCCAGCCCGATTTATCCACCAACCTGAACAGGTAGTAGAGAACTTCAACGCCTGAATCACCAGTACTTCTGACCGAGTTGCTGCCACCAAACCAGCTGAAATGCACAGAAACAACAAACAAGTCAGCTTGGTCACCCCAGAACTCAGCGCTGTGAAACGCAGAGGCAAACAACTAGAAAGAAAATGGTGTACCAGCAGAAACAACAATGACCGAGCCACCTTCAAGTCTGCCCTCAACAACTATCAACCTGCAGTGCAAAGTAGTGAAAATGGAGGCCCTGGCAAACTGCATTGAGGCCAGCACTAACCAGACAAAGGAATTCTTCATCATCGTTAGAGAGTTCACTTGCATATCAGCCAACGAAAATCCGCTACCCCTCACAGGAACTCTGCGACGCTCTAGCAGACCACTTCCAGAACAAAATAGCCACCATACACAGAAACTTCGACTCTAACACACGACCTCCTCAGCCTCCCCATGCCCATGAAGATGCCACCAACCTCCCGCTCACAACATGGGAACAACCCAGCACCCTGAACACCACCGCCTTAATGAACTCCATCCATTCATGAGCACCCTCCGACCCATGCTCCCATCGACTCGTCAACCTCACAAGCGATGAGATTAGCAATCAACTCACATCAATCCTGAATGCCTCCATCCCCACACCCACCCTTCCTGTCACCTGGAAACTGTTAGACTTCTCCTCAAGTAACGCTCCACAGACCCTCGTGAGCTCCACTACTACTACCTCATCTCACTGCTTCTGTTTCCTGCCAAAGTCTGGAGAAGGCCATCAACCTCCAACTCACCGAATACCTGGAGAGAAACAACCTGCTAGACCCCACCAATCAGTATTCAAAGCAAACTACATCACCAAGACAGCCCTGATCCCTGCCACAGAGGACATCCACACCCTACTCAACAGAGGAGAATTGTCCGCCCTGAGCATGCTTGACCTCTCTGCAGCTTTCAACACTGTCTCCCATCACACAATCATCAAAAAAGTGAACCAGAATGGAATCAAAGTTGATACTCTTAGATGAATGGCATCATTCCTCATAGGCCTAGAGAATCTATCTCCCTCCATCCACCTCACAGCCCAAGCGCACCATCTGTGGCAGCCCTCAAAGTTCATCCCCCAGTCCAACCCTCTTTAACATCTTAATTTCTCCACTAGCGTACATTGGCAGATCCCAAGACATCAACATCATTTTCTACACTAACGACACCCAGCTCATCCTCTCGCTCTTAGCTGACCCAGCCACTACGAAATCCAACTTCCACACCTTCTTGAAGAACATCTCAGCAGGGGAAGGACATCTAACTGAAGTTCAACATGGACAAAACTGGAGTGCTGATTTCCACCAGCCACACCTCCCTCTAGAACGACACATGGTGGACATTGGAACTCGGACCAACTCATCCTAGACAGCAAACTTTCCATGATACAACAGGTCAACGCTATATCCTCAGCCTGCTTCCACACTCTTTAGATGCCCGCAGTATCTTCAAGTGACTCCTCATCAGCACCACAAAAAACAGTGAAAAAAGGCCCTAATCACCAGCAGCCTGGACTATGGCAATGCAATCTATGTAGGCACCTCCAACAAACTCATGAGAAGACTCCAGACAATACAGAACACAGCAGGCAGACTGATCCTCAACCTACCCAAAACTACCCGCATCACCCAGCACCAGAGAGACCTCCACTGGCTCCCCATCCATAAAATATGCCATTTCAAACTACTGGACCATGCCTCCAACATCCTCCACAAACAAGAACCTGCATACATGGCACAGGGCCTGAACCTTCACCAGCCATCCAGAAACCTCCACTCCACCCACCTCGCCGGCGCACAGACACCATGCAGCTGTATGCTCCTACTCCCACCTCGCTGCCAAGTCCTGGAAAGCCCTCCTTCTCCACTTATGAATATTACCTTTGCTGACAGACTTCAGGAAGAAGCTCAGGACCTGGCTCTTGCACTGAAACCTGCAGCCCGGAACCAGAATACCCTCACAGGTGACAAGCTGCACTAGACTGATTGATTTTTTTTTAGGAAGTGAAGTAAAGGCTCTGCTTGGCAACAATACTGTTTTGCTTCCTCAAAGTGCTGACATAGTGCCATTGCAACTTGGTAGCTGGTTACATGTTCTTCTTTGGCTACTTATGGTCCACTTCCACTGTTAAACAAAGTAGGAAATCCCAGGTAGGGACTTCTACAATGCAAAATGTGAGCTATGGAGTTGTTATGCGGTTGTGATTGCTTTTCATGACAGCGATGTGGGGCAAAACTTTAACTTATCAGCCCATTCTCTGATACCTCAAGTCACAGTTATGTTGAGTGAGACAGTGATTAGGTGCAGGTGAATATAAACTTTGCCATGAGCATCTTCCTGAAGTGCACAGTTTCTCTACCGGTGACTGAAACTCTCTACTCAATATCCTCCAATTCCCTTGTTCATGTCCTCTCAATGCCAATCACCTACCCAATTTGGTTCACACTCTATTCTCCTGCAAACTGATCCCCCTGCCACCCTGAGCAGTTACCTGTTTGCAATATGTCCAGTCACTGGGGGTTATTTTATCCAAACTACTCTCATAATTGTCTCTCTCTCTCTATCCATGAAATTCCCACCAACTGTTCTCTCTTTTTGAATCACATTTACGCTGGACTTTCCATCACCTTACACAGTCCATTGTTCTGTCAAGCCTCCTGTCCCTCCACATGGTAATACCGTCTGTAGATAAAGGTTAGCTTTTTATTATTGTTTTTGTGACGCTATACTTCACAGGTACCCTAAACAGGCATGTATCTTGCCCCAGAGTGCACAGGGCTACAGTTGCATGCAGTGGTCAGGCCATGTTCTTGATCATTCTGTGCTCCAGGTTCGCTCCTCCCCATGACATGGCCTTCTCCAATGTGTGTGGTTTCTGAAATAGAGAGCATGTTTACATAATCACAGCCTAACCTTTTTTCTCAGCGTCAGTAAGAAATAAGCAACAGAAATTTGCATATTTACTAGGCCAGCTACTAAATGAAACTCCCTTCATAATTTACACTTTTTGGGTGAAAAATAGGGGGATATTCACAAGGAAGTGTTGGAAAGAGGCGACAGGGGCTCGTGAATATGCCCCCAATATGCCCCTAAATTTCTTCCCCTGCTGGTTGTACATTTGTCCCTCTAGTTATATACTAGGGTACATGACCTTTTGTAACTCTTGTCAGTGTTTCTGGATCCAAAATGGCAGATCGTTAGAGCCAATCAAGTTCTTTCAGGCTTGTGAACTCATACAGCCAATTTTTAAACTGTGCGATGTAAGGCAGGAGAAAAAATATGAATCTAATTTTGTTCCGTGAATTGGTATATGAACCCACCTGCAGAAAAAATCCAGAAATATTTCCTATTTACATTGTTTAAAAACTGTTGATTGGATTATAAATCCCCTCAGACACTCCCCTCCCTACCTCTGATAATCTGAACCCTCCCTCACAATCTTCCCCAACCCCCTACACAGTCCTTGTTCCCCTGACCCTGACTCCCCCGGGTCTAACGCCATTTCCAATCCTATGGCCTCTCTCCCCCTCCTTCCTCTGCACACTCCCCTTCCGCTGCTGCACTCCCACATACACAACCTACCTCCACCGCTAATCTCTCTGACATGACCCAGAACTTAGATGCCCTGCCTAGAATTTCTCTCCCTCCTCACCTGGAGAATAGTCCCACTTTTCCTCCTCTGAACTCCTAGAATGGGAACATGACAAATCCAGCTCCCTGTGTACAACCTCTCCTCTCTCCTAATCCCAGTGACTCCATCCTATCCCTGGCCCCTGTTAAATCTCCCTCCATAGACCCAAGTCAGTCTCGACCCCTACCTAAAACCTCAAACTTTTTCAGTTCAATAACACAGCAACTGAACAGAATGGAGATGAAAATTAACTCCCTAACTGCTGATTTCCTTCACTTACAGCAAAACCTCCTCAACAGAGCCAAGCCACCGTGCTCCCTCCCCCTGGGTATTTCTGCCCCTACCCAACTCAATACACCTCACATGCCCCCCCCAGAGCACCCCTCGACTCCCCAGTCCAGCAGCGAGTCAGACACTTAGCGCCAACTGGGCTAGCCGCCCCTTTTCAGTACCGAAACAGATGAGATCAATGACTCTTACCTAGCTTCCAAACAGAAGTCTGCCCCCTATCCACATCCCTGTTAATATTGGCACTAACAGTATCCCTAATACTGTCCACTCGCCTAGACCCCCTGCTCAATACACCTCTATCCACCTAACTCCCCCCATCATAGAGGCTCTCCGCCCTCTCTCTTGTATGCTCCTAAACTGCAGATCAGCAGTACAACACACTACAGACATTGCTGATGCTCTTCTCGATGAAGAAATTGACATATTTTTCCTCACTGAATCCTGGCTCAATGTCCACTCTACCCCCATCCTTTACATTCTCACCCTCCTAGGGTACAACATAATCAGACAAGACAGGCTGATCAAAATGGGGGGGGGGGACTAGCCATCATCCACAAAGCTGGAATACTGATTACCAATCTCAAACCTGCAGAATACCTATTGTTTGAATACCTGGGTGTCAAACTCACCAACAAGGGCACCTCATCCATCAAATTCCACACCATCTACCATCCGCCTGGAGAACATACTCTTTTTCCCGAAGAACTAACAGACCTAATAACACGGTTCTCCTTGACAGATACCAAAGACGTGTTCCTGGGTGACCTCAATATCCACTGGAACGACCCAAAAGACTCTCTTTCCTGAACCTATCCAACCTTTTGGAAAAACATAACCTCAAACAACTCTGCAATAAGCCAACTCACATCAAAGGTGCAACACTAGATACAATCATTACCAACAACGAACTGGTCTCTCTGAGAGCGATTTATCCCATTGACTGGTCCGACCACCACCTCATTCTGTGCAGGATTGACACACCTGTCAGCCACCAACCTATTTGTGACGTCAAACCTAAACTCTTGACCAGAAACATCAAAAAAGTCCCTGTATCCGAACTTGAATCCATGATTCATCCCCATCTTCAACTGTATCCCTCATCATGGACGGCTGATGACCTCACTACTCTCTTTAACTCAAAAATTACAGAGGTTTTACACCAAGTAGCTCCACTCAAAATCAAACAACTGAGGCAAACAAATCGAAACCCTGGTTTAACGTGGACCTAAACGATGAATGGCGTCAACTCAGACAAACGGAAAGGGCTTGGAGGCTTAACCCCCGACCTTACACCTAACACAACTTAGATCTGCTCGGCAGGCATACAAAAAACACATTTTCAGTGAAAAGGCATCCTTTATCCGCAGCCCACTAGATCTGGTGAAAAAAAAGACCGAGAGAACTCTTCAGCATTGTCAAAAGCCAAACTAACGGCACTCCCTCTCAAGATATCGAAGCCACAAATGAGCGATGTGAAGAAATTGCCACCACCTTCACTAATAAAGTCTCTAAAATTGATCAATCCTTCATACAAACCACAAACACTCCTTCCCTCATAACCTGCCCCCCTTCTAATTCCCTTGACCATGCAGAAAGAGTTCTGTATAAGGACAATCAGACCGACCTCCAGCTAAAAAACAATGCGCACTGGTCCGACTTTGAGCTAATGGTAGAAAACGAGGTTTTCAAGATAATTTCTAATCTAAAACCTTCCTCTCACACCATGGACCCCCTCCCTTCCACAATCATAAAATAACTCAACTACACCATTTCCCCTTTCTGGACAAAAATCATCAACGCCTCTCTCACCTCAGGCTGTGTCCCAGACTCCCTTCTCTAGGACAAATCACGCCCATTCTCAAGAAACCAGGGGCCGACCTTAATGATCTTAACAACCTTAGACCTATCTCAAACCTCCCATTCCGTGCAAAAACATTGGAGAAATGTGTTCTCCGCCAACTCAATAAACACATTGATGAGTTCAACCTCCTTGACACCTTTCAATCGTGATGCAGGAAAGGCTGTAGCAGGGAAACAGCCATACTCAAAGTCTCGGACGACGTTCGCCAAGTCTTAGATGATGGTTATGCCTGCCTACTCACCCTTATTGACCTATCTGCGGCATTCGACACAGTAAATCATCCAGCTCTTCTGGAGACCTTATCGAAGCGCTCCGGCATAAATGGTACTGTACTAAAATGGTTCACCTCTTTCCTCCAACATCGCTCACAACAAATTAAAATCAACTCCTGTCTCTCAAAGCCAACAAAAGTCACACTTGGGGTACCACAAGGCTCGATCCTCTCCTCGTCCCACTTCAATCTCTTCATGGAGCCCCTCTCAATCATCTTGAAAAAAGCTGGAGTGAGTTACCACCTTTACGCGGATGACACCCAAATCTATTTCAAAATCAAGTCCCCTGATGACATCCAACATCTCAATACCACTCTAACGGAGATCCAAATTTGGTTCAACGTCAACCACTTAAAGCTCAACCCAGATCAAACGGAACTGATCCTATTCTCTCCAAAAAGCAACCATCATCCTATCCAAGAGTGGTCCATGAATCTGGTTGCCATAAATTGCCCCCTTGTTCTATCCAACTCAGTTAAGTCTCTAAGCATCACCCTCGACAAGAACCTATAAATGAGGTCCACATCAAAAACTCAGCAAAAAGTGCTCTTTTCTCTCTAAAACACCTCAAGAAATTGAAACCTTTTCTTCCCCATAATGACCTCAAGAACAGTAGTTCAATCCCTGGTTCTCTTTAAAATCGACTACGGGAACGCCATCCTTACAGGGACTCCAAAAGCTCACCTAGCCCCTTTAAGGGCAGTGCTGAACATAGCCGCTCGACTTGTATCTGGAGTAAAAAGATTTAAACACATCACTCCAGCTCTCAACTCCCTCAAATGGCTTCCCGTGGAAGGGAGATGTATTTTCAAGCTGGGCTGCATCACACACAAAACCCTCCACTCTCCGATCCCCAACTACCTGAACAACAAACTGGTAAGAGCAGGTCAAGCCAGAACACTGAGAAACTCCAACTCACTCCTTCTCATTCCGCCTAAAATGAAAAAGAAAACAACCCAATACCGATCGTTTTCTGGCAACGCTCCCAGGATATGGAACGTTCTCCCTAGAGTCCTCAGATGCAACCCATCCTTCTCCTGTTTCAAAAGGGACTTGAAACTCCATCTCCTTAACAAATACTTTCCTGAACAACGTCAACTAACCTATACCTCAATATTCCGAGTTGACTCCCATTCAAGGATATGTTGGTGAACGGACTATGCTAATCACCTTGTTTTCTTTTTTTTCCTCTCCCCCTCTGTTACACAGTTATTTATTGTTCATGCTGTATTCTTTATCCGTGGTTTGCTTACTTAGTGTCAGCCTTCTAGGTAATGTAAAACCGTTCTGTTTTTCATAATGTGTATGTGAAGCGCTCTGATACCTACGGGTCTAGCTAGCGCTGTACAAAACTTTTAAAATAAATAAAAAATAAATACACCATCTCAAACTATGGTCCTAAAAAGTGCAAATTTCTATCTGCAACTTCTGCCCACCAGGCATTTTTGGAGGGGAAACCAAAATAAAGGAATCTGTGGTACACATATGTTTTATATGGAAAAGATTGTGTGTGAATCTTCAGATTGTGAAAAAGCTATTGGTGATCAAAATTTTCTTTTTCTGTTGACTGCACCATTATAACTCTGTATTTCTCTTAAAATAAGCTTACGTTGAAAGACAATACGGCATACATTGACATCTCCTTCTTGACAATATAATTCACCTTTACAACACCATTTCATGTAGCAAAGAACTGTTGTTTTAAATCGTGATACAGCACATGATCTCACCACTGAGGTCACTTGTAATGCCCTTTATGACACCCTACGTGAGGTAATGGCCAGAGCATTGGAGAGAATTGTAGTTATGCAGTTCACAATACCAATTGAATGAATTACAACATATTTAAATGTTAATTCCTACCCATTATGTGGCCTCTAGGTTGGGCTTAACATTTATGGGTGCAGAGTGTGAGCAACGGTTAAACCCCGAATGGAACCACCCTTCCCCTGCCTCTGTTACTACAGGTCAAGGTCTTTAACCATGCCCACCAGTCCACAGGGCACTGCTTCCATCTAAGCACAGATGAAGGGTCTGATTTTTGTCTATTCCAGATAGGAACCTGCCTAAAACTGGGGTCTGATAACAATACTTATGTAACTGTGCAGTGGGCAATAGGCACAGTGTGTGGTATTTACCCATGCGTTTTGCCCATTTATACTGTATCCTAGGATCAGTAGTACTTAAATGATATTGACAACCATAATAATATTTTCTGATTCCATATGTGTAGATTTTGCAATGTGATCGTGATTCGTAGCAATACATATCTACATAGAAATATATTTTAAATGGAAGGCTGCAGTACCATTTAAAACTCTAGTTGCCCACGCAATAGACATCCGTATAAAAACTGTCTCAATTGTAGGGGTGTGCAAAGATCCCTAGTTCACAACTCCAAAAATATTTTCTACGTTCTGAAAGATTAGCAAAGTGCGAAGATTCTAACTTTTAAAAAAAAAGGTCTATTAGTGTTAGAGTCGCAAGTGGACTGACAGAATTCCATCTCCCGACCCAACTTGCGCCTGCCACCCACATCGGACTCTTTTCTGCTGTTATATGCCATCTGCATGGTACCATTTAATGTGATCTGATGTATTGTGCCCCGCCACCCACATCATCACCTGCTCCCATGCTTGCAGCACATACCTGGTAGAGATCAGAGCTGCCATTCCGTGCTACAGGATATCTCACTCAACAGGTGCACTTGTGGCTGATGAAGACATGGCTCTATTCTCTCTGTTCCCTCTCCAACCTGTGTGTGGTTTCTCCTCTTTCATCTTGACTTGCCTCTTGTTTTTATTTATTATTAGTTTTACTGGCTCAATCACTATTTGCATTATTTACAACACGCCTCATATAAAAGGATAAACATGATTTGAGTTGCATACAAAAGACAAATTCTACATAAAATCCTGGTACACATCACCTCAATTATTAACACAACGAAAATATCTCATGAAATGCACATACTGGGTCGATTCGGATTCGGATTCGTAGCCGTCTCCGTACGAATGACAAAAGTCCGTCCGAATTGGGTAGTACGATCCGAATTCCGAAAATAAGTCTGAATGTCAGCGACCCGTACGAACCACAATCGAATACCTGTACTAAATGTCATCGGAACTCCAACCGTAGATTTGTAAACATGCCGTACGAACTAACAAGTACGTTCCAGACCAGGGACCAAGTACGCGATTTGTACAGGCAAACGTAGTCCCGCATGAAGCACGATACGTATGGAAAACATGGCGTATGAGCGAGTCGCACCAACAAATACGTCTTGCACACCCCACAATCAATCGTACACGTACCCCGGGCCCGAATAACGACCGTAACTGCCAGCCGCACCAACAAATACGTCTCACACACCCCAAAATCAAGCGTACACGTACCCCGGGCCTGAAAAACGACCGTAACTGCCAGCCACACCAACAAATAAGACTTGCACACCCCACAATCAAGCGTACACGTACCCCGGGGTGTAAAACGACCGTAACTGCCAGCCGCACCATCAAATAAGACTCGCACACCCCACAATCAAGCGTACACATACCCCGGGCCCGTAAAACGACCGTAACTGCCAGCCGCACCAACAAATACGACTCGCACACCCCACAATCAAGCGTACACATACCCCGGGCCTGAAAAACGACCGTAACTGCCAGCCGCACAAACAAATAAGACTCGCACACCCCACAATCAAGCGTACACGTACCGCGGGCCCGTAAAACGACCGTAACTGCCAGCCGCACCATCAAATACGACTCGCACACCCCACAATCAAGCGTAACCATACTCCGGGCCCGTAAAACGACCGTAACTGCCAGCCGCACCAACAAATACAACTCACACACCCCACAATCAAGCGTACACGTACCCCGGGCCCGAAAAACGACAGTAACTGGCAGCCGCACCAACAAATACGACTCGCACACCCCACAATCAAGCGTACACATACCCCGGGCTCGAAAAACGACCGTAACTGCCAGCCGCACCAACAAATTCAACTCACACACCTCACAATCAAGCGTACACGTACCCCGGGCCAAAAAAACTACCGTAACTGTCAGCCGCACCAACAAATACGACTCGCACACCCCACAATCAAGCGTACACGTACCCCGGGCCCGAAAAACTACCGTAACTGCCAGCCGCACCAACAAATATGACTCGCACACCCCACAATCAAGGGTACACGTACCCCGGGCCCGAAAAACGACCGTAACTGCCGGCCGCACCAACAAATACAACTCGCACACCTCACAAAACAAGTCTACAGTGTAACACCATAGGAAAACAATGTCCTGGCCACATCCAAACAGGCAAACAGAGGGCCCAAGTCACAACCACCCCTTATGACACACCCACAAAAACTTCTAAATAAGCCACACCCACAAATGGACCAATAAAAGGGGCCACACATATAACCCATCATCCTTTGCAACATACCTATTTGGGCAAAGACACTGACAGCACACCAATAACTGCAGCCATACACCTTCACACATACACCCATCTCATTCACAGACACCACCCCCTTCACAATCAGACCCAGACACCCTCAGCCATACACACCATCACCCCCCCAATCACATACACCCCACACCATGACCACACCAAAGAATCCAAAGTTCACTAACCCGGAGATGGAGATCCTTACAGATGAAGTCATCAGAGTTTTTCCACAGCTGTTTGGTGCATTGGTCAGACAGACCAGCATAGCTGAAAAGACACGCCTGTGAGAGAGGATCGTCGAGAAGGTCAATGCTGTTGCACCCATCAGGCGCACCGGGGTGGTTTGCCATAACAGGTGGTATAATCTGCGGAGGATGGTGAAGCACAAGCTATATGAGGACTACACTAACGCTCATCACACTGGAGGTGGCCCTCCCCGCAGACCTGCACAATACCATCCCTGGGAGGAGAAAGTCATGGCCCTGCTACCACCGGTATGAGTTCATGGAATCAAAGGAGCTGTTGAGCCTGGTGAGTATACTAAAATTTCATGTAACATGGGGGGACTCCCAGCAGTGTCTAACAGTATGGGGTGTGGGGGTGTGTGGCCATGACTCTAAGCAGTGTCTAACAGTATGGGGTGTGGGGGGGTGTGGCCATGACTCCCAGCAGTGCCTAACTGTATGTGGGGTAGTGGCCATGACTCCCAGCAGTGCCTAACAGTGGGGGGGGGGGGTTTGGGGTGTGTGGCCATGACTCCCAGCAGTGCCTAACTGTATGTGGGGCAGTGGCCATGACTCCCAGCAGTGCCTAACAGTAGGTGGGTGTGGGGGTGTGTGGCCATGACTCCCAGCAGTGCCTAACAGTAGGGGGTGTGGGGGTGTGTGGCCATGACTCCCAGCAGTGCCTTACAGTAGGGGGGTTGTGGGGGTTGTGGCCATGACTCCGAGCAGTGCCTAACAGTATGTGGGGGGTGGCCATGACTCCCAACAGTGCCTAACAGTAGGGTGGGTGTGGGGGGGTGTGGCTAGGACTCCCAGCAGTGCTTAACAGTAGGGGGATCTAAGGGGTGTGGCCATGACTCCCAACATTGCCTAACAGTAGGGGGGTTGTGGCCATGACTCCCAGCAGTGCCTAACAGTATGGGGGTGTGGGGGGTGTGGCCATGACTCCCAGCTGTGCCTAACAGTATGTGGGGGTGTGTGGCCATAACTCCCAGCAGTGCCTAACAGTAGGAGGTGTGTGGTGTGTGTGGCCATGACTCCCAGCAGTGCCTAACAGTAGGGGGGGTGTAGGGGTGTGTGGCTATGACTCCCAGCAGTGCCTAACAGTAGGGGGTGGTGTGGGGGTGTATGGTCATAACTCCCAGCAGTGCCTAACAGTAGGGGGAGGGGTGGCCATGACTCCCAGCAGTTCCTAACAGTAGGGCGGTGTGGCCATGACTCCCAGCAGTGCCTAACAGTAGGGGGGGTGGCCATGACTCCCAGCAGTGCCTAACAGTAGGGGGGATGTGGGGGGTGTGGCCATGACTCCCAGCAGTGCCTAACAGTAGGGTGGTGTGAGGGGGGGTGGACATGACTCCCAGCAGTGCCTAAGAGTAGGGTGGGGTTGTGGGGGGGTGGCCATGACTCCCAGCAGTGCCTAACAGTATGTGGGGGGTGGCCATGACTCCCAGCAGTGCCTAACAGTAGGAGGGGTGTGGGGGTGTGCCCATGAATCCCAGCAGTGCCTAACATTGGGGGGGGTGGGAGGTGGCCATGACTCCCAGCAGTGCCTAACAGTAGGGGGGGTGGCCATGACTCCCAGCAGTGCCTAACAGTAGGGGGGTTGTGGGGGGGTGGCCATGACTCCCAGCAGTGCCTAACAGTATGTGGGGGTGGCCATGACTCCCAGCAGTGCCTAACAGTAGGGGTGTGGCCATGGCTCCTAGCAGTGCCTAACAGTATGGGGGGTGTGGGTGTGTGTGGCCATGACTCCCAGCAGTGCCTAACAGTATGTGGGGGTGTGTGGCCATGACTCCCAGCAGTGCCTAACAGTAGGGTGTGTGTGGGGTGTGTGGCCATGACTCCCAGCAGTGCCTAACAGTAAGGTGGGGGTGGGGGGGTGTGGCCATGACTCCCAGCAGTGCCTAACAGTAGGGGGGTGTGTGTGGGTGTGTGGCCATGAATCCCAGCAGTGCCTAACAGTAGGGGGTGGTGTGGGGGTGTGTGGCCATGACTCCCAGCAGTGTCTAACAGTAGGGGTGTGTGGCCATGACTCCCAGCAGTGCCTAACAGCAGGGGTGTGTGGCCATGACTCCCAGCAGTGCCTAAAAGTATGTGAGGGGTGGCCATGACTCCCAGCACTGCCTAACGGTAGGGGGGTGTGGGGGGGTGTGGCCATGACTCCCAGCAGTGCCTAACAGTATGGGGGTGTGACCATGACTCCCAGCAGTGCCTAACAGTGGGGGGTTGTGGGGGTGTGTGGCCATGACTCCCAGCAGTGCCTAACAGTAGGGGGGGTGGGGGTTGGCCATGACTCCCAGCATTGCCTAACAGTAGGAGGGGGTTGTGGGGGTGTGTGGCCATGACTCCCAGCAGTGCCTAACAGTAACAGTAGAGGGGATGTGGGTGTGTGTGGCCATGACTCACAGCAGTGCCTAACAGTATGTGGGGGGTATGGCCATGACTCCCAGCAGTGCCTAACAGTAAGGGGTGTGTGGCCAGAACTCCCAGCAGTGCCTCACAGTAGGGGGAGTGTGGGGGGGGTGTGGCCATGACTCCCAGCATTGCCTAACGGTAGGTGGGGTGTGGGGGTGTGGCCATGTCTCCCAGCAGTGCCTAACAGTAGGGGGGGTGGGGGTGTGGCCATGACTCCCAGCAGTGCCTAACAGTAGGGGGGGTGGGGGTGTGTGGCCATGACTCCCAGCAGTGCCTAACAGTAGGGGGGGTGTGGGAGGATGTGGCCATGACTCCCAGCAGTGCCTAACAGTAGGGGGGTGTTGGGGTATGTGGCCATGACTCCCAGCAGTGCCTAACCGTATGTGGGGGGGGGTGGCCATGACTCCCTGCAGTGTCTAACAGTAGTGAGGGTGTGGGGGGGGTGTGGCCATGACTCCCAGCAGTGCCTAACAGTAGTGGGGGGGGGGGTGTATGTGGCCATGCCTCCCAGCAGTGCCTAACAGTAGGGGGAGGTTGTGGGGGGTATAGACATGACTCCCAGCAGGGCCTAACAGTATGGGTGTGTGTGCAAGTGGAGTGTCAGAAGGGTGCAAGGGGGAGGGGGAGAGTGTGCAAGGTGTAGGGTAGGAGGCTGCACTCAACCCATATGGCCCAGGTACACACCCATGCAGCATGCTCAATGCACAGGGAGAGTGAAAGTACTGACAAGATAGCTGGCACTGGGCCCTGGTGTAGGCAGCACAAGGACCTCCTGTGACCAGTGCAAACACTAACACCAGGACAAGGTCAGATATCCTGCACAGGAACTCACAACGACTATCATGGTAGCATGCTTCATGGGGGGACACACCACGAGGGATGCCCACTTGCCAATCACACTCAAAGTACTAGCATGGCCTGTCACACACACCCCTTACAGAAGCTGGGCCCCTGGGGACAGACAATGGAGTGCACCACTGTCACAATAGTCATGTAACACAACCTCAAAAATACTGATCTGATGACGTATCCAAACAAATAAAGCACATTGCTGAATCACAAGTACATTGTGACTTTCACACAATGCTGTTGCCACAGCTTTGTGATAATGTGGATGCACTCAAGTAGCACCATGGACCTGGGTATTGACAAGGTAATGCATCTTTCAGAAGTGCCACGTTCTAAAGCCCTGTGCCTGAAGTGGGTGTACTGGTCCTGGGGGGTGGCAGTGGGTGGCTGTCACGGCACAGCAACACCTCTCCAAAGTTGCTGAATGAAATCAGCAAAATTCCACTCAGTCGCCATCATAAACATGCTGCATTAAAACCCTGTGCATGCTGGAACCAGGCATAATAATTGACACTGCATTGTGCAGATTGGGCCTCATAGAGCGCAGCTGGATCTGTGTGGTGCTGGTGACACAAGCCACAGCAAAGGCTGTGACAGTCATCGTCAACAGTACCCAACATGGCAAGCACCCATGAGCACATGTCAATCTCACCCCACAACATACACATACACAAGTGAACAATTTCAACAATCCAAAGCAGGGGGAACATTGCTAACGGCAATGTATATTAAATATGGATGTTGCATGATAGTGCATTAACAGTGTTTGTCTTTCACACCCACAGGTGAATGTGTGGAAACTACCCCCAACCAGGGGGGAGATGGATCCCAGTCCCAGGCTCAGCACGGCACTGGCCCCACCGTCAGCGAGCCCTCTCAACACACTGTGGATGATCCCAACCAACCAGGCCCCTATGGTTCCCAAACCCCTGCAGCAGGTGGAACAGATACATCTGTGCCAACCACCACACCCATTCCCGCCACATCCCAGCAGACAGCTCAGAGCCCTTCCCATGATCCACAACAGAGCCAGTCTGACAATGAGGGACATGGTTCACCGGGCACCCATGAGGTGTCAGACAACACCTCCACTGCCAGCACTCATGGGTCCTGTCGACATGATGTGCCCACAAACGCAGGCCTGGCTCGTGTGGGCAGGGGTGGTGGGAGTGGAGCAAGGCGGAGGCGAGAACCTGACCACCCAGCTGCAGGGCCCGGTATGGGAGAACTCAGAGACATCATGGATGTATACTGGCGGGACACGAGGGAGTTCAGCCTGGTAGTGGAGGCCCTCAACAAAATGACAGATCAGCAGGCCCAGCTACATGCCAGTCAAGAACAACACCAGGGATGGATGGAGGCAAGACTGGATGAGCTCCTGACGGTACATAGGGAAATTAACCAATCACTCCGTCTTATCGCTGTCAACATGCAGCTCCCTCCCTGTGTCACAAGGCCAGACACATCTAGGCAAAGACCAACAACAGGCACAGGGAGGGAGGAGGAGGAGGAATTGTCAGACGGGGAATCCTGTGGGATTTTGGCAATCCGTCTGTGATGGCTATTCAGAAGTTGTGTTCTGAGGTTGTGTACTACCACGTTACAGCATTTGAGGCGATGTGTGGTGCTGTTGTGTCAACGAGGTAATAGACTACAATGTGATGCTGCTGGAAGTAGTGTGTGTGCAGTACTAGGCACATGACCTGGTTGTATGTACACACACTGTTAAGTGTGTCGGCGTCGTGTTGTCAGTATAAATTGCACACACAGCCTGAGAGGCAGGTCATGGGTGTGTTTGTGGTAGCGTGTGAACAGGTGGATGATTGTCTGGTGTTCACTGTGTGGAGGTTGGCTGGGGCATGAGTCTGTTGTGTCACATGTGTCATTCCTTCAACAGGAGCACAAGGGGGAACAAAGGGAAAATGCCACCCCACATTCAGAAACTGTTCAACAACAAAAAGGCCTAAACCACCTCACACCAAATTCCTTACGACGAATGTCAGTTACATGGGCAATTTATACTACTGCCTCAGATGTGTACCTTGACACTAATCCATAGGTTTATGGTGTGTTTCACGTTTACATAAAATTTCCACCAAGGTCTGATCCCACTCTACAAATTGAAAATGAACTGAGCAAAGTGAGAGTGCCTCATGGTAGCAACACCCGAGGGGGTTCCTGACAGACAATTTGCAGTTTAGCCACCTCTCATCATCGGCCACTCTCTCTTTGTGTGAGTGAAGAACGAAAAGGAAAATACAAATAGTGATACCCTAACTAATATAAATATTGTGCGCAAATAAACAACCACTATGTCCCCTCATATCAATTAGGTGGAACTAAAGTGTGTGTGCACCTGGAAACCCTATGATAGGCAAAAACAATCGGCCACCACTATTAAAAAGGGGGGGGACTTGCTAGCTAAACAACTTTCTACTGATACTGTCACATGTGTCATCAAATGAGCTGAGTGTCATGCAGTGTGCATGTTGCAGATCCTGCGGACCTGCCTTTGTTATGGCGGTTGTGCAACAGTGGCACAGACAAGCTGCGGCATGCTTCAATAATGGATGGATGGATGGATGGAGGACTATCTCATAGGTGTGTGTGTGGCTGGATGGGCCACGCGGTGCATCGTTGTGGCTGGGGATGCTGCAGCCGGGAGGAGTGAACACATGACGGCAGAAGGGGTGATAGAACATGCTAAACAGGCACACAACACAAGGATTCTTGCAAGGCAATAAGTGAGATGTGTATGTGAGCCTGAAGTGGCTGGTTACCCATGGGTCACTGCCTTAAAATGTGTGAACAGTCACCAAACATCACAGCCACAGGACGAGTCACCATAATGCCAAGCGGGGCACAGGACACACTGCGTCAGAAGCTGTAGGCCGCACGTTGTGTGTAGCAAGCAACAGAAAACATACACAACCATGTACATCATGCACAATATGGTCCATTAGCCATTACGAACAGCATGCTTGTTGTCACTGTACACATGACCACATATGAAGAATCATTGTAAACAATGCCATATTGAACGCATGCAGACTGTAAAGATAACGGCAGTGACAGTGATGAGGCACAATGTACAGTGTGAAACACAGTTCCTACACAATAGGATGAAGTTAGTTGCAAGGCCATGCTGCATCAGCCAATTTGCATGCCCAGTGGCATTGCTCAGACGGCAATGACACTCATGCAATGATGTTACCTGTAATGCTGGTGATACACTCTCCACACAACTGCCAGGGACTGCCCGCACCTGTGACCATCAGAGTGGTGTAATGCTGGAAGGGTTCCATCTCCCAATATCCCCTTGCTCTGACTACTAATGACAGACACATTAGGGCAATCAGGCGAGGGAAGGTGAGGATGGGAACTGCAGGGAGGGAGATCTGAAACAAAGCAAACCAAGCATAAGGATTTCATACTTTTTGTTACAGATTCCCAGATTACCTTGCTACCTAGACTGTACCACTCACACCTGTGTAGTGTAACCACTGCCACTCTGTCCTATTACTGATCACAGATCTTGCAATGAGACTAGATCAGATCTTTCAACACGGACGCATGAGAGTTAGTAGAGGTTGTGACCATGTATGACGCTCACTAGGCTGCTACAATGCAATCAGAACCATGCAGTCATGAACGACATCACAGTGTATGATTGATGCTTGATACCTCAGTAATTGTGATGTATAGCAGTGCAAATTACACAAAGCCAACAATCCGTAGTCAGCCCTGTGAATCAGTAAGGGTCATGAAGGGAAAGTAGACATCACCCGCAAGAGCCGTAAGCAGCTCCTCACATGAGGAAGGAAATAACCTGAACACCAGGAAGTCCCATAGGGGCCAGTCATTACCTCTTGCAACTGTGCCTTACTATGCTAGACAGGACAAGCATGTGTAACCAAACTCTACAGCAAGTAAATAGGAACAATGCAAAAAGATACAACCCTACCCTGACCAGGATATGCTGCATGGCAGAAGAGAATTCAGTCAATGAGCTCCCCAGACTGTTGCCATGTAACTGTGAACATTTGCTACAGCCCAACGTTGTGATGTAATCATCACAACATACCTGGCATCATGAGAATGGAAAGTCAACATCAACTTACTGAGAAGGCTAGCGAAACAGTGTTCTCCACTGGCACTCAGGTAACGACATGACAGTGACATGACATACTGCAACAAGGAGCAATGCATCCATGCAAACAGCCTCACAGGACAGTTGACAGAACATGTGTGACATACACTGGCCCACACCAGCACAACATGGTTCACTGGAAATCTAACTGTACTGACCCACAAGGTTGAGTGGATGAATCAGACACATCCTGCTGTACACAGTGAGGCTGCAATTGTCCACAGAGCCTGTGTTTGTGATGTCACACACAATGGCAACCCGTGCCATCCACAATGTATCAGGGTCAATGTGAACACACATTGATGCATTCACCAAAATAAAAACTCTACTACAAATGACTGTCAAGAAAGGTGACTGTCTTGTCATGGGAGTGGTGCAACATGAAATTTGATACATGGTAATGTGACATGTATGTATGGGCCTACAACATGTGCATGAACAGTTTCTACACAATCAGAAACCATACCAACAATAAACTGCCTGTTTGGAATCCTTACCCAAACTGACATTTCCACAGGTCTGTGCAGGGTACGCAGATTCATCCGATGTTGCTATCATCAAGAGGAATTGCAGGAGGGCCAAGATGACACAAACAGACAATAGGCAGGGCGACCTGGAAAGGACAGGCACACAAGGGGTCATGTACTGAATATATTATTTCAGACATGGTCATGTACAGTACACTAACAATGTAGTACACTTGTACATTCAAACTTCAAGCATTGCGCTCATGTGTATGGCCTGACATCGTCACTTGTGTGACACTGTACCACAAACATCAAAGTGACTTTGTGTACAGTCTGCTGGACACACAGTATGCTACACATGTCACTCTATGGTAGTAGCTTGCACACTATTTTACCGGTACTCACCGTTATGAGAAGAAGTTGCGTATGAGCTGACTCCGGATATCATCCTCCTCCTCCTCATCGCTAGCATCCTGGCCAAGGCCTTCGTCCTCAACGGGTGGATGGTCCTCATCATCACGATCCAGGATGAGTGGCACGTCCCCCGCCACTGCCATGTTATGCAACATGCAGCACACGGTGAGGATGTTACACACCTTGAGCGGGGAGTATGGTAGGGATCCACCTGTCTTGTCGAGACACCTGAACCGGCTCTTCAGGAGTCCAAACGTACGCTCGATCACACGCCTGGTCTGGCCGTGTGCATTATTGTAACGCTGGTTTGCGGCAGTTCTGGGATTGCGTAGTGGAGTCATGAGCCACGGCATGTTTGGATATCCGGCGTCTCCTACAACAATACATCATGTCAATGAGTGTGCAATGAGAAGCCATGAGAGAGCAAAATTACATTGAGACATACATGAAAAACAGTGTTTACCCACCAACGTGACATGCCCGATGGTTGCGCAGCTGCAGCATCATCTGTGGTACCCTGCTGCGCCTCATGATGAATGCATCGTGGCATGATCCTGGACAACGAGCATAAACATGGGAAATCATCATGTTAGCAAGACACACCACCAGGGCATTTATGGAGTGGTAATGTTTCCTGTTGCGGAAGGCCTGCTCCTGAGCCTGTGGTGGCACCAGTCCAACATGTGTCCCATCAATGGACCCAATTACATGTGGCATGTGTCCCAAGGCATAGAATGCACCCTTCACATTGTTTAATCTTGTGGAGTAGGGAACTTAATGAATTCATCAATGTGCTGCAACTAAGACATCACGTAGGACACGGCTGAACATGGTCTGGGACATCCCCCCCACATCACCTATGGTAAATTGGAACGTACCTGTGGCAAAGAAATGTAGGGCTGCCATCACCTTTACCTTGGGTGTCAGCGCAGTTGGATACCTGTGTCGCGTTGTAGATGTGGTTCCAGCCTGTCCGTCAAATTCTGAATCAACTCCTGTGGGAATCTGTAGCGGCGGATGCAATCACGTTCCCTCATGGCATCCAAGTCAGGCAATGGCCTTGGCAGAGGGGGTGCCCTGCACGACATGTGTGGGTAAAATGGTGAACAACAATCAGCAAACAACAATTACAATGTACATAGCACAATCAACACTGCTTAAATACATGAAATCACTTATGAATCTGGCATGGGCTATATATCATGGACACTTATGCCAGCTAGTTGGCACTCCTACAACAAAACTGATTCCCCAGTTGGCTGTGAAATGGACATGACATGCACACAAATGATCATCTGGGCTTATCAGAGTTAGCAGAACAATGTATTGCGTCAGTGACACACGTCACGTGACCTGCATGAGAAGGTGGTCAACACATCCGGACAGCTGACTGCAAGGAACACACCCACGTCACATGTGCTATATAGTTAACATTTCAGTGATATTGTGCATGAGTTGTGCATTTTACTAAACTACACCACAGCCATCCTCTGAATGCAGATCTGTATGTCTGTGGCCTAATGCTCTATGATGCCATCACACACATGAGCTGTTGAACTGCCCCTGTGGCATGGTGTGCGTACATGTGATACAGTTGCTATCATGACACACACCCATCATAGATGCACCAAAAGAGGATTACGTTTACCCGATACAAACAGCATGTCCAATATATTACATGGCACACACATTACATTGCCACACAGGGTCATGCAGAGCGTCAATTGTTAAAGTGAGACAGTGCCCCTGTCCCTGGCATCATGTGACAGATACCAGTAATGAAGAGTGTGCCATCACAGTGTTCATATGAATGACAACATGTCCATGATGTTACTCATGTGACAAGTGTCAGGGTAATGTGAACCACATAGTGGCCCATCACAAATGTCATGTCTCAACAGCCCATCACACATCAACTGTGCCACTAGATCACATGCCCTCTGCTATATGACTGTGTGCCACACCTAGGGCCTGCTCATGTAAGTATGCCATGCCAACACATACATGGACATCCTCATTGTGACCTCACACCCACATCCCTGCCATGTGTTTTCCTGTTATCACTATAGTAATGGTACCGTGTGTGTGCTTCTGGAACGCACTGGACACATGCATTCACGATAGCATGTGAGACACCCCACTGGTGCATGCGTGTGTACGGGTTGTCCCACCATTGCATTGTGGCCATACGCGTGTGGAGCGTACCCCACTAGCGTACCCCACTGGTGCGTGCGTGTGTACGGGTCATCCCACCATTGCATTGTGGCCATACGTGTGTGGAGCGTACCCCACTGGTGCGTGTGTGTGTACGGGTTGTCTCACCATTGCATGGTGGCCATACGCGTGTGGAGCGTACCCCACTGGTACGTGCGTGTGTACGAGTCATCTCACCATTGCATTGTGGCCATACGCAATACAAGTGTGGAGCGTACCCCACTGGTGCGTGCTTGTGTACGGGTCGTCCCCCCATTTCATTGTGGCCATACGTGTGTTGAGCGTACCCCACTGGTGCGTGCATGTGTACGGGTCGTCCCACCATTGCATTGTGGCCATACGCATGTGGAGCGTACCCCACTGGTGCGTGTGTGTGTACGGGTCGTCTCACCATTGCATTGTGGCCATACGCGATACAAGTGTGGAGCGTACCCCACTGGTGCGTGCGTGTGTACGGGTCGTCCCACCATTGCATTGTGGCCATACGTGTGTGGAGCGTACCCCACTGGTGCGTGCGTGTGTACGGGTCATTCCACCATTGCATTGTGGCCATACACGTGTGGAGCGTACCCCACTGGTGCGTGTGTGTGTACGGGTCGTCTCACCATTGCATTGTGGCCATACGCGATACAAGTGTGGAGCGTACCCCACTGGTGCGTGCGTGTGTACGGGTTGTCCCACCATTGCATTGTGGTCATACGTGTGTGGAGCGTACCCCACTGGTACATGTGTGTGTACGGGTCGGCAACTATCGAAAACTGGCGTTTGCAACGATTCACGCACAGTACGTATGTGTGCATGCCTGAAAATATATAGGGAACACCTAGGGGGCGAGTAGAATTCACAAAATGCAGGCTGGTTGTCAAGGAAACAGAGATTTGAGTGTGCTACAGGTGTCCTGCAAAATTCAGTTGGCCAAAACTATACAATGTTGCAATGTTTGTTGTGTAGCTAGAGCTACAATTTCAAACCATGCAAATGTGTGTCAGGGCCTTATGTGGAATGGGATTGGATGAAACATAGGATGCAAAATAATCTACCCTATCACACTGTCTTCTTGGGACTGACAGCCCCTCAGCAGCACAGATTTAAGGCTGCATGTGGCTGTGAGAGGGCACTTGCCTGCACAACATTTAAGTGGACAACACTGCTGCTGTCTCTGCATTCCCTGGACCCTGATTTTGCTGAGCATGGAGAGGGCACTCTGCATTCTGTGAGGAGGAGAACCAGGCCCTGCTGGATGCCTTCCTACCTAACTACAGCAAGCTGTATGGCAAACCAGGGGATCAGGTGAGTGATGAATGTGTGAGTGTCACTGCAGCCATTGTGTTTTTAGGGGACTGAGAGATGCAATGTACTTTGGAGTCAGCGCCTGGTGTGTATATTAAGATATGTACCATGCAGTGAATGATGTAGATAAATAGAGTTTACTGCTTACCGGCATTGTGCTAAGTGCATTCACTTGAGCATGTGTGGTCTGCTGAGAGTTCATAGGTGTAGTGGGATATGTGGCAGCATGTCACATGATGTGCACCACCCTGCAGTAGCATATCTTATTCAGTGTTAGCCATGCTCAGTGAGTGGTTTGCAAGCCTTAGGGCATCTGTTGCCTTTCAAAGGCATGTAGTGCATTGCTGTTTGCTCACAGGCCACATTCACATGGACTATGATGCAAGTCCTGTCAGCATCCTCTGCCCTGTTCTCATCATCAATGTGGTGCAAGTGTGTGTGTTTGGGACATGGAGCAGGTGTACTGATGTAGTTTCACTTTGTTTTCATTACAGGTACCTGCCCATGAGAAGGTCTGAGGGGGGCCCTCACTGCAGGATCCGGAACATCCGCAAAAGGTGGCAGGACATCCGGTGCTGGACCCGCCGTATCTCCCAGGTGCAGCTGAAGCTTGAGGCTCCACGCCGGCATGGCAGCACACGTCACGTCACCCTCAACCTGCTCCGGGTCCTGGCCGTCGTTTTCCCTGACCTCCATAGGCAGATGCGGGAGGGACAGCAGCAAGGAGGGGGTAGGTATATGTCTGTTTGTTGTCATGTGTGTCACATGCTACCTGCAGTGTTTGTTATCCTGGTAACACTCTCACAGTTGGGATGGTCTGGTCAGACAGGCACTTTATGCATTGTCATTTCAATGCCCCATATTAGGCAGATGTTCTTTTACATCCCTTCCCCTCCTCCACATTTGTCCCCTGCTTTGTGTATTTCATTTTTAAGCATATCCTCCTAGGGTGAAATGTATTGGTGTGCATATTGCTTACCACATCATCATGTTGGAGAGGGGTCTGTGACACTTGTTGGTACCTTAACAGTTCCACAACCTGTGCACTGTGGTTGCCCTTCATGATATTTTGTCACTGATCATGAGTCTCAACAGGGAGTTCTGCACGGGTCTGCATCAGTGGCCTTTGTCCTTGGTATGCTTGTATTTCTCATGTGTTAGCTACATGTGCACACTGTCCATGTATCCAAAATTTGGCTTGTGCATACTCACACTGGGCAGTGCGTGTATGCATATTCACAACAAATGTAGCATGTTCTTTGGGACTAATATGGATGTGCAGCCACACAATGTGACCATGGCTTACTTTATATAGCTTCCCAGTTTTTGGGAGACAGATTATGAGTTTTCACTACTTGGCCTGAATTACTCACAATGACGGAGTTATTGGGATGTTGTGCATGGGAGGTGTGATGGGCCTGCCTGTTTAGCATTGTCAGTTGTGTGCTGTGGATGTCATATCTGAAGTGGACTTGTCACTTTACACTTAGACTGTGCTGCTGGACAATGTAGCCATTGTAGAATTTACAGGCAATGTCATTGGCTCACATAGATGATTGTTCAAAATCGTTTTATGCTACATGTATGTCTTGGTGGTGCAATGCAGTTGTGGCTTGGTGTCCACAGTACTGCATTCACATTTCCCATGTGGTTGCGGATGTGTCAAGAATGTATCAATGTTTTTCACATTCACAATTGTAGGCACATTAGCTTTGCCTTTTTCAGGATTTTGTACATATGTGCCACTTCACTTGACAGCCAGTGTGTGTTATATGCTAGCAACTGTATGGTCTGGGGATAGATGGCCATGTGAGGAGTTTCATGACCATCTCTGGCCTTGGGTGGCAGAGTGGGCAACTGGACGGTGATTGCTCAACACCTATCCTTTTGACAGGCAGTGGCTCATCATTATGACTGTAATCCAAGCTGTGGCCTGGTCTGTTACATGTATCTTTGGATACAATGAACGTTGTGTCTATTACAATTGCGCATTACTAGACTTATATCTGTGCAGAGGTATGTGGCATGTGACTCGTGATGCATGGCATGATTAGAAATGCCTCCAAATAAATTCTTGCTGATATGTCTGATGTGTACAGGTGACTGATGTGGTTTTTCTTTTTCTCGTTCCCAACAGCATCACCACCACAACCTGGAGGAGACACAGGCACTGACCAGACAGAGGGACCCAGCAACACTGCCACCAGCTTTGAGGAGTCGGAGGGAGGCAGTGGCACAGAGAGTGAGGGTAGTCAGGCGGCCGAACCAAATGAGCATGACACCTCCTACCATGCGGACGGCTACGATTCTGACTCCCAGGAGGAGGGCGAATATGCAGCTATACCATCTTCTACAACTATGGCTGTCCCCTCCTCCTCCAGACCCATCTCCACCCTCCTAGTTGTTAGGGTCCCTAGGGTCCGTGCTACCCCTGTGTCTCCTCTGTCCCCGGCACTGCAGCCCCTGCCCCTGTCTCCCCTGCTGCCCTCACTGCTGAGTCTGTGAACCTGCTCCGGCAGATCCAAATTGGCCAGACATCAATGCTGACTGTCCTCCATGGACATACACACATCATGACACAGTTGTTGTCATACATGGAGCATTTCAGCAGCCATGTCTGGCCAAAGTTGGAGTTTGGCAGCCATACAATCATCACTGACGGCAGCACTGTCCATCCTGCAGCATCAGCCCCCCCTCCTTCAGATCCATCCACATCACCCTCTCCCATACCTGTCCAAAGTACACACAGACGCCACAGGTCAGACACCACAACAGACACACCCAGCACACCCACACGCAAGTTGAAACACAAATCTCCACGCACACAGTTTCAAGGGGAAGTAGGCACATCCACAGGGAGGGGACAGACATCACACACACATCCACAGACAAACGACACCTGACTCACTGCCCTCTACCTCCACCCCCATTGTGTCCCCAGGTTCAGATGATGCCCCCCATGTGTCCACAGACATCTGAACTCCGCGTGCAGGCAAGTTTAGGTATGTCTACATCCACAACACCACCACTGTTTGGACATTTATTTGGACTGGCCATTGGCCTTTTGTGAGCCTGGACTCATTACTTGCTTTTTTTACATTGTTTGGCTGAATAAACCTTTACTTTTTTCATTCAGAACTTTTGCATTTCAGGAAATTACTTAAGGTGCTGTGTTCCTACAAGTTGGTGTAATGCTCTTTTTTGGGTATTGTGACAGATGCCTATTTCATGATGGTAATGAGGTGGACTATGGTATGTTTGTGCTATCCCAATGTTGCATCAAATTTTCTAAATTGGTGTGTGCACTTTGCAGGCAGACATTGTCCCAACGAGTGTTCCTTCCTCAGTGACACATGTGACCTGCACTACGGACAGTTACACAATTGTTGTGATGAAGTTTGTGTTGCTTCCCTAAAGATTTGTAACTTCCCTTCCGCAATGGCCATGCCTGCTCACAAATCCATTCTGATAATTGGTCAGTGCCATCAATGCTACTCACTGTGCTTGGGGTTGCAGTATGTATTAATGCCTTCAGGGAGACCGTCTGACCGCGACCTTCAACTGGATGCATAATACCCATCTCAAATGCAACTCTGCTAAAACAGAGATCTTACCATTTGGGAAAAACAACCTCTTCTCCCCACACACCTGCTGGCCATCTGATGCGGAAGCTCTACAAAACACCATTAGTGCAACACGAAATTTGGGAATAAAATTTGATGAGATCCTCTCTTACAAACAACAAACTAGAGAAGTTGCTGCCCTTTGTTTTAATATCATAAAAGGCCTCAGAAAATTCTTTGATTTCCTGCCTCTATCAGCCCGCCGTACTGTAGCAATTGCATTAATCACATCAAGGATAGATTACTGTAACAGTCTGTATGCAGGGGTGGCAAAATCTACCCTGCACAAACTATAGATGGTACAGAATCCGGTGGCACGGCTGGTTCTAAGGTGGCCCAGAAAATCATCAGCATCGGCCGCTTTGGACATGCTGCACTGGCTTCCTATTCAGAAGCGTATTTTGTTTAAAGTCCTTGTGATCACCTTTAGGGCTTTTCACAAGCGTGGTCCACAATATCTGTATAACAAGTTCAACAGATATCACCCCACAAGAGAACCTAGGTCAGCTACTGCCAACTTGATGACTGTCCCCAAGTTTAGACTTGCCACAAAGGGAGGAAAATCTTTGGCAGTCATAGGAGCTAAAGCATGGAACAAACTGCCCTCCCATCTTCGCACGATTACTTCAGAACAGACTTTTAAAAAATCCCTTAAAACATGGATCTATGGGCTAGCCGAATCAGTTTGCAAATCACTTGTCTGATCTCTCTGTGTACAAAACATCTACAATCAGTTAAAACATATCAATTTATCAGCAATGGAGTCGGAGTGCCAGGATGCTCCTTGGAGCGACAGCGCGCTATATAAATATCCCCACATAAACATAAACACATAAACATCAAACTTTATCACACTATGCATGACAATGTTATGAGCCTTGACGTTATGATTCAGATTGTACATTTTTTACATTTGGACACACAAAATACATGTTGGTGCTTTGTGTCTAGGGGATTACTACCCTGTTACATCCATGAGGGACTACACGTTGCACCACCTGGACATTGACCTCATGTCCGGTATGTACATGACACTTCATTAGTCCATTTGTGCATCATTTATTTGGTGGTCTGTTACATGACTACACACTATTGACTCATGATGGAAGGGTGTGTGCAAGCAAACTAGAATGGTGGATATACATGTGGGATCTGACAATACACCCACATGTGGTGTGTCACCCAGTGTGTGACAGGATGACATTCTCTGTGGAGTTGGTCGCTGCTGTGTGTGATGTGTTGATATGCAACTATCATGAGTGTTCCCAGTTAGGGATATACACATACAGGCCTGTACTTGCTGTATGATGTTGGGCATGCACACCCCTATGACTGAGCACTGCTGGGGGTCCTCTGCACTCCCCTATACTGTTGGGCACTGTTGGGCACTGCTGGGGGTCCTCTGCACCCACCCCTATACTGTTGGGCACTGTTGGGCACTGCTGGGAGTCCTCTGCACCCATCCCCTATACTGTTGGGCACTGCTGTGGGTCCTCTGCACCCACCCCCTATACTGTTGGGCACTGCTGGGCACTCCTAGGGGTCCTCTGCACTCACCCCCTATACTGTTGGGCACTGCTGGGGGTCCTCTGCACTCACCCCCTATTCTGTTGGGCATGGCTGGGGATCCTCTGCACTCACCCCTTACACTGTTGGGCACTGTTGGGCACTGCTGGGGGATCCTCTGCACTCACCCCCTATACTGTTGGGCACTGCTGAGGGTCCTCTGCACTCACCCCCTATACTGTTGGTCACTCCTGGGCGTCATCCGCACCCACCCCCTATACTGTTAGGCACAGTTGGGCACTGCTAGGGGTCCTCTGCACTCACCCCCTATACTGTTGGGCACTGCTGGGGGTCCTCTGCACTCACCCCCTATACTTTTGTGCACTGCTGGGGGTCCTCTGCACTCACCCCCTATACTGTTGGGCACTGCTGGGGGATCCTTTGCACTCACCCCCTATACTGTTGGGCACTGCTGGGGTTCCTCTGCACTCACACCCTATACTGTTGGGCACTGTTGGGCACTGCTGGGGGTCCTCTGCACCCATCGCCTATACTGTTGGGCACTGCTGTGAGTCCTCTGCACCCACCCCCTATACTGTTAGGCACTGTTGGGCACTGCTGGGGGTCCTCTGCACTCACCCCCTATACTGTTGGGCACTTCTGGGCACTGCTGGGGGACCTCTGCACCCACCCACTATACTGTTGGGCACTGCTGGGGGTCTTTTCCATCCACCAGTCAGATGTGACGAACTGTACCCCGAGGTTTCAGGAGTGTGTGCGGCACGTATCACTATTGCAATGGTGATATGCGCTAGCATGTGACGCAGCGTACCCCGAGATTTCTGACGTGTGTGCGGAAACGTATCACTATAGCAATCATGATATGGGCTGGCGTGTGGCGCACCGTACAGGTATACTTCCGTTGTTGAGTGGGTTGTACTCACCGTCTGCGCTGTCATCGGTTTCTATATACGAGGTCATAGGCGTACATGGCTGGGATGAGACGCTCGAAGGGGTTCATGGCGTGTATGTCGCGTACCGAGGTGCAGTTCGTGACGGACTCTGGTTTTACGGCAGTTTACAGCTCTCGTACCAAAAGGGCCGTACGGAGTATCGTGAACACGGTTCGTACTTCCTGGTTCGCAATTGGCTGCCTCTTTACGTACGGACGTAGCGTACAGCGTCGGCCGTAGTGAATCCGTATGTACTTTCGAGTTGTACGATGTTTGGTACAAGTCGTACAGAGTGGCGGTTTGGGTTGGGATCGTACTTGCTGGTTCGTACGGGGACGTTGTAGGTGTACGATTCATACAGGAAAAAGGCTCCGTATAGCTAATCGGAGCGCTTTTTCCCGAATCGGAATCGGCTTCCATGTGTGGCCATTTTTAATTCTAAATTTCATTACATAGTAAAATAATTATTTTCTCCACTCTCAATTATGTCATCACTTAACTCTTTTTCTAGAGATTAATTGGGTACAGAACATTAATGTGTCTTAGGTTGTCAAGCCATTACAGCATGCAGTAGAATCCTATTGTAAGCTTAGCATAAGAGGGACAATATGTGCTGTTTTCTGATGTCGTCAAATTAACTTTTTGTTAACAGGGATAGTGCTCTAAGCCTAAACAGCATAAAACACTATCTTATCATCCTGATGATTTCTAGAACTAAATAGGATTGCTTCCTACAATTAAAGGCTTTGTCATACAATATTTCAACATTTATTTACACTCAAAGTCCACAACCAACATTATAGAATGTTCCAGATTCTAGAATAATGTGGGGTTAATATAGCTGAAATCTGGAAATGAAAGCAATCTATATCGGAGAATGATGTTAGTATAAAAGAAAAGTGCAGAACCAATTTCTAATCCCTTTACATGGAAAGGGAACTCAGACAAGAGCATTTGTGGTTTGAGGGGGGGGTCACCTTTTTTTTAATAAAGTTGAGACTGCATTTCCTAGCAAAATGGCAGAGTGAAAATGTTTCCTTTTGTATATTTACGGCCCTGGAACCAGTAACACAAATATGGTAAAGCAAGCCCAAAAAAGAAAAAGTTACTCTCCATAGACATCAAATTTGGTTTGCATATTAGACAGGTAGAAAGTTGATGATGTTTGTGCATGAGAGTTAAATAACCAACATATAGGGCCCCGGTACTGATGGCTCTCCATCCAGTGGCTACTTCGACCTGCTTCCTTCCTTGAAGGCCATTCTTAGCTCCTACACTCACGGGGAGATAATCAAGGTAGATTGATTAACTGCTAAAATGTTCAAAGTCTGCTATCCTTGATTTACGCACAAAGAGAGCGCAGAATTATATATTTTTATTGCATACAGGTTTTTTTCCTGCTACCACAAGGAGACTTTGGTACCTTATGAACCTGAAACTTATCCTCTGAGAACAGGAGTGAGAACCGTGCAGACAAGGAGTATGGCACAGTCCTTTGTTACTTTAATGCAGTTTGCTAGGGTTTTCCTTCGGACTGCTGCTGACACATCTACGGTTGTGGGTCTCTTTGCCCAGATTACCTGGTGTCTTCGTTCTTTTTCTGTCCTGATGATAACCCTGTTCTAAATAATTGTACTACGGAGTCAAAATGTCAACAAATGTTCTATGTGGACTGGTTTTAAATGTTGATTGCGTCTATTTTTTATATCTCACAAGCTCACTACTTAGCCACTTTACGCACTTTCAGTGCTCCTCCACTCTGCAGGAGTACCTTACCTTTTGGCAAAATATGAATGCTCTGCCGTTTGGGCTTATATTTAAGTAAATAAATGCACTTATTTCATAATTGAAATAAATCTGTAAATGATTGGCTGTGGAAGTCCAAGGCTACACTTCCCCCATAGCGACCTCCCTTTTGATATGAAACACCCCCTCCAAAATGGCCCTTGGGCTACATCTTCTTTCATTGTGGTCTAAGAATATGTTTGCACTTGTGGCTTGTGATCTTTATGGACTACCCTAAAGAAACAAAAAAGGCACACATTAACATCCTATGCAAGCCATCATAAACAGAGGCCAAGCATAACCACAGCAAACTAGACACCTTTAGATTTTATGCATTGGATCAAATACTAAAGCACAAACTTGGAGGGAGGGATACATTACCAGTGTGAATCACACTAGAAAAACTGTCACTCAAGCACTAATCAACAGCAGGTTAGACTAAGGGAACACCTCTATGCCGAAATCACCAAGCAACTCACTAGAAGACCACAGACTAAGCAACCAACAAGCTGCCAAGTCTATCATCAACCTACCACAAATAACTCACATCACACCACACCTCTGAGAGGTCCAGTACCTCCTAAAACACAAGCATGACCACTTCAAACTCCTCACACACACACATTCAATGCACTACAAAACTAGGTCCTCACCTACCTGACCGGTCACATCGCCTTCCACCCATCACCCAGGTACCTCACCTCTGCAGGACTCCTACTCCCACACATCCCACACATACACAGAACCAGATTGTTCTCTTGTGTTGCTCAAAAAGTAAGAGAGGTAATAGAATCAGGGCACTGGGAATTCCTTGGTCCCGGGAGTTTAGCACTTCTTCTTAAAAATGTAGATGTCTAGACATGGTACCCCGCCAGGTTCTGAACCACACTAAAAGGACAGTAGGAAGGTCATTTGATTTCAGGTATGATGAAAGAAGTTGGGTGATAACTATCTGACTTGCCTTTGCATATCTCTGGTCTGTAGTTGGAAATGCTGTCAGGTGCTGCCAACAGGTTCTTCAGGGTTGAAGTGATCTCTTACATCTCTACTAAAGAGTAGAACAACCTCCTATGTCACATCATTTGGAAGAAGCTGAAGACCTGGCTTTTAAATTAACCAACCTACCATGGGCAAGGCTAGGCACACACACCTGCTCAGTGTCAGAATACCCTCACGGTTGATAATCAAAAGTCCCACATAAAAAAGGCTGTCGGAAAGTGCCATCATAATCCGGACGGCAGAGCTGAGCCTGGCTCCGCCATCATTCAAGGGATTATGGTGTTTTCCTACGCAATGACGGTCTCTTTGAGCCTATCGGAAGCGCAGTGGATGGTCCCTCCAACCGATGCCTCCTCCCATACAATTATAATGCAGCAGGGTGAGCACAAAGTCAGATGTCGGTGGGTCCGACACCGAGGTGCTGTTGGTGTCAGACCCACTGACATGGTAATAAGCCCGATAGTCCTTCAAGGCAGACAAGAAACTCTGAGAAGGTGATAATGATTTCTAAAACAAACTCAACTGGTTTGAAAACAATTCTGAAAGCTAGAATCAAGGAATACTCTTCGATTACAATAGACTAATGAAAAATTCTGAGAAATAAAGGACCTGTTAAAAGTGATTAATTAAAATATATCAAACTAAAATGCAGAACCCTCAAAACAGAAATTAATTCTGTCACAGACTCAACTGTCAAAGGGTTGGCATTCAAAATGTAGATATATTTATTTTGATTAATAAAAAATTGAAGATTATGTGAAAAGATAGAAACTCTGGGGCTGATTCACAGAACTAATCTGAGACAAAATCCTAAACTTACTACTTTTGGTATTCACAGAAGGCATTAAATAGTAGTAAAGTTAGTATTTTGTCTTAAGTTAGTATTTTGCCCCAGGTGAGAATTCATTAACCTTGGCAGGAGATAGAGTATAAGGAGTATGTTGAACTCGATCAGTTTAAACCTAGCATTCCAAGAGACTGTAGAAGAGTAGGCCAATAGTCTGTCCCACTTTTTATTATTTAATGCTCTCTCAATTTCTGTTTCCTATTTATTTCCACATATGTTTAAGATCAATACCAAGGGGCCCATTAGGATTACGAGCGGATCGCCACCGCCCGCATGGCGGTGGCGATCCGCCAATGATACAACCCTGCCCACCACCCATTTCCCCCCTCCATATTACTATGGCGGGGGGGACCGCAGCGGACGGAAAGACCGTCTGCCGCTTTTCCGCCGGTCAACGAGTTGACCGGGCAGAAAAGGGTTGTATATGGTGGCGGTGTCTGTTAACCTCGCCAGCCATATTAACATGGATGCTGAAAGATGCCTTTCTGCCAGAGAAAGGCATGCTGGTATAGACTGCGGGGGCCTGTTGCGGGCCCCCAGGTACTCTGGGGGGTGGGGGTGCATATGGAGGGTCCCTATGGTACCCCCCTGATGTTCCATGCACAACTTGGCAGGCACCGCCTTCCTGGCATTGTTGCGGGCGTTGCTGAGTGCACCGTCCGCCACAATAAAAGGAATGCAGAATGCTCCCGTCACTGTGGTGGGCGCATCCTAATTATCCCCACGGGAACCCCGCCCTTATGGCGGGCGGTCCCGTTTCCCGATAGGGTGGCAGGTGGACAAAGTCTGCTGAACCATCCTAATGACCCCCTAAGAGTCTGGAGGTTTTGCATGACAGTGTGAGTTAGTGGTTCTGACCCCGTAATGTTACAAACAGTATGAAGAGCATTTGTTAGGGGCCTTTATGTGGCCTTTATGTTAAAAACTGCCCTGTGGATGTCAAATTGCCCCACCAGTACATCAAAGACCTTAATGTAACTTCCTAGTTGCCTATGGTCAGAATAACCACTGTGGGCCAAAGCCTTCTATCTGAACAAATCAGTATGTTCCTGCATTTTATCAAGCCTAGGAGGTGTCCGGGCTGTTATGTGCAGGCCTTGGTGAAAACAGAGTGCTGCCATACACACTAATTGAGGACATAGGCCCGTGTGTTCGACACAGGGTAGAGAAAAGTTGCAGGAGTCTGTGCAGACACCACAGTGGTTGTGTCCTTAAATTTGTGCTTGGCAAGCCAACAGCACACCACTGCAATTGTGTTGTCAGATAGTAGTGTTTGAAGTTTTTGGCCAGTAGGCCACCCATGTCAGTGAGTCACAAGTTTGCTCTACTAGTCTTACTTATGACAAAAGTATGGCACATCTGAAGTCATCTTGATTGGAATAAAGTGTTAACACTTAAAACATTTAATTTGCAAAGGAACAAAATGAGGGGGTTCATTTTGCCATAGAAATTATGATTAGTGCTGAAGAAAGAAAAATTAGGGCACATTTTGAGTGACTTCTCAAATCCTCTTATATTTCATTAAAAAATTTCTGATATGCAGTCTCCCGAGATGGCCACCAGAGACAAAAGAGCCCAAATGTAGCCCAAATATCAGCCAGATGTAGCCCAACTATAGCCCAAAGACAGTAGTTAGGACCTAGTTTCCATAGGAAATCCGCAACATTCTATTGAGAATAACTTTGGCGCCGGTGGATGAATCTTTGCGAATTTCTCAAAGAAGATGGCCTGCTCAGCTCCGCTCCTTCCCTGAAAGTTTGGAGGGGAATCGTCAAGTGGGGGCTGAGATAAAAGGGGGGTCCCAAAACGTGTTTTCCCCATGTTATTTTCCATAGGACGTTTAGACACGGTTACAGCTTGAACGGCTGAATGGATTTATAAGAAATTTGGTAGAAAGGTAGAGTCCGGCTCGCAGATTACGCTTTTCTTTGAATCGTGTAAATCTGTTCAGTAGTTGCTGAGAAAATTAACTTTGAAAAAATATATATTGGGCTACATTGGGCTATATATATGTTAGAGCCCAAATGTAGCCCAATGTAGCCCAAAGATGGTCACCAGAGACAAAAAAAACAAATGTAGCCCAAATATCAGCCAGATGTAGCCCAACTATAGCCCAATGACAGAATGTCCCAGAGTGTTCTAAAGAACAACTAGAGCGCTAACAGTCTTACTTATGACAAAAGTATGGCACACCTGAAGTCATCTTGATTGGAATAAAGTGTTAACACTTAAAACGTTTAATTTGCACAGGAACAAAATGAGGGGGTTCATTTTGCCATAGAAATTATGATTAGTGCTGCAGAAAGAAAAATTAAATAAAAAAAATATATATATATATATACATTCACTGCTGACGGAAATTCATCTTATCAATTTATACAAAGGGTTATACTTTAGGATTTGTTTTTATACAAGGATTTCCGTCTATTACAATGGTTTTAACATACTGTATTTATAATATTGTTTTTAAGTCCCTATGTGATTATCCACCCTTATGGTATTTAATTACATGTATGCAAATGTGTATTTATCTATTTATTGAAATAGTTATTTATTTATAAATTGTTTACGGACATTGACTGAAGCATTGCATTATGCTTTTAACCCTGTGTTTGTCCAGTTGTGTTTTAATGACTCACTATGAGGGCTATTTACAACCAACACTAACTGTATTTCCAACAGCTTGCCTGTGTCACCCCCGTGACTCTGTGTGATGCACTAGCACTTTAAAAACAAAAAAATGGAAGAGGATAGCCTCATGTGATCAAAGACTCGGACGAGTCTGAAATGCGTCATGGTGGAGGTGCGGGCGGGTGCCAAATAAACGCGTTTTTCAACAGCAATTTGGGTATGCCTTTCGCTATTCTGGGACGGATTTGAATGGGAAATCGTTCCGTGAATGCGCGCAGTTGACATAAATATATATATATATATATATATATATATATATATATATATATATATGTATATATATGTATGTATATATATATATATATATATATATATATATATATAAAAACAAACAAATTGTCCTGTCGCAGCGGGAGCAAAATCCAGTAAAATGACATTATGTCCTAAGTTACGCATCAAAATCAAATCTCAGGTACATTGATTTTTGATTAAACACGCACGTGTGTTTCACGAGCGTCAAGAAAGCGCCAGTGTCCTTTTAATTTAGGAACGCTTTCTATGCAGTAACAAGATACAGTCCTCGCTGATATGCACAACCCACACTGTGTAATGCACGGCAAACTGCATATTAGGCTATTCAAACGTCTAAAAACTTCAAGTTCCAGCATGCCCCAGGTAATGACAGGGGTGTGTACTGGTATAAATGTAGAAATGGAAAAGGGACCAATCACTAATACTACCGTGAACAGGAACTACGGTTCGAAACGCGTAGGAGTTGTTGTATCACGTTTGGAATAAAATAACTGCGTGAAAACTGAGAAGTGTGCCGCGACTTCATTTCTGGTATGGGATTAAACTGAGACCCTGCCCTGGTCCCAACGCTGGCACCCACTGGGTTGTGCTCCCGCTGCGACAGGACAATTTGTTTGTTTGTATTTACGGACAGCGGAGAGCCTGGCTTACAACACATCGTGACCTTGGTACATCTTACAGCCCTGGATTCAAACAACCAGCTGATCTGAATCCGAGGAAGAACACAAAGCAAAGAAACGAAACAATCAAATCGTGTAAATACCTGGTAGAGCGCAGACGCGCTGAGTCGGAGGACCCTGCGCGCATCCGGGAGTCTCCCAGGTAAGAGACACGTCTTTGCAATTTAAAAAAGTAAAATAAGCCGCAGTGAAGCTATCGTACGAGTAACAAGCGCCTCTAGCACAAAAAATAGTGAAAACTTTGACTTTCCTGAAACATTTACTCGTATCTACAACTTTTCTTGGTAGCAGTTCTAAAAACGTGATTAGGGGTATACTACAAACTCACCCCTCTCTTAACTAAAGAACTACTAGTAGTTGTGAAACGTCCCTCAAAACGCCCTAAAACAAACATAAAACTGCTAACAGCTGGATGTCATAGGAACGGTAACCACTAGTGACAGTTATGGAAGAAAGGAGAGCTAAACGAATGACGAAAGCAGAAAGCATTTTCCAAAGAGGCACGACAACTGAGAATAAAGATGAAACAGCAACAACATCACAACCGACTACTACCACAAGTAAACTATTATTCACACAACTGGAAAAACTGATGCGGAAAGAAATTTCGCGAGAATGGGAAATAATAACCTTGGAAAAGTATGTGGAGTGTAAAATGGTACCGAGAGGACTCCGAATCTTCACCTTGCCAAACCATCCTGACACAAAACCTGAAATGCTCGAAGAATGGGGCAAAAACGACATGGGGTGTTCAAACAACATGATGCTAATAATCATCAAATACACCAGAATAGAAGTGGAAGATCTTCATGAAAAAATTGCAACCATAGAAACAAAAATAACTGCCACCAATGAAGAAACAAGCACCCTTAAAAAACTAAGAAGTGAAATGGAGAAAAACCTAGATAAACATGAAGATGAGGTACAGAATCGCAAACAACGAAAGTTCTGCAGAGATCAGGATGATTACAAGTATAGTACCATCCTGACTTTTGCCAAAAAATGCGACATCTACAAACAACAATGGGGTGCAGACATCGCAACATCTGGAGAGCAAACAAGCGGTTCAGAATCGGACTTCAGCGAAGGTGAGCAAAGACGCCCTGGACTACAGAGGTTCTCTTTTTTAGACGAAATGAAGTTGCTCTATCAGGAGCAACAAACACCACGAAGCAACACCAGAGGTCGAGGACAGAACAGAAGCAGAGCCAGAGGAAGGGGGTACTCAGCCCAAGGAAATCAAAGCGCAAAACAAGACTCAGCAAGCGAACAAGGGGGCAGATACAATCTGAGGACCCGAACGGTGACAAGGAAATATATGAGGCACAAAGAACAACTCCCAATTTAGTTATCAACCTGTCCAGATACAATCTAACACCAACGGAAATGAGACTACTAAACAAAGGACTCTCCGTTTGTCCTGAAACACACCATGATCTAACGGAGATAAAAATCGATCTCTACAAATATACGAAGAACTTAAGTTGAAGAAATTCTTTGCCAAAAAAAACTCCATGAATAAAACCAAGACCCAAGAGGAAATAGAACCATCGAATTGGACTGACACATATCAGACATCAGAAATTCCTCAAATTCGAGTTGCCTATGAATTGGCCAATGAGATCGGAGAAACGCAAATACCGGACACTCAGGAACTAGATGAAATGGGCATTACATCAGATGAGCGCCAACCCACAGACTTCAAATCAAAATCGAAATTCTGCCCGATCCTTCACCCTGGCAACAAAATAGACACCTTTTAAAGGTGATGAGTGAAATCGAAGAGATGCCAAAAAATTACAACAAGGACAAAAAAGAAAATTTAACAAAAGGCGAACGTATGGCAATACAAAGTCTTAGAAATAACATTAAAATCGAGATTAATCCCGCAGATAAAGGCGGCAACATTGTTGTAATGGAAAAGGAACACTATGTGGAGGAAGCGATGCGTCAACTAAACAACACCAGTAATTACACAACACTTGCGAGGAATCCCACAGACAAAGTGAAATATGAACTAGAAATGAAATTAAACACCTGGCATTCACAAGGACTAATAACGGAAGTAGTAGGGAAATTTTTAATGGTCGAGAATCCAATCACTCCGACCATTTACTTCCTACCAAAAGTTCATAAGACCCTTAACAAACCGCCAGGACGTCCGATAATTTCAAGCTGTGGCAGCCTCTATGAAAATGTGTCAAATTATGTGGATCACTTCATAGCTCCAATTGTTCCCACACTGAGCTCCTATATAAAGGATACAGGCGATTTCTTACGGATTTTAATGGATACTGAGTGGCAACCAAATTACTTGCTGGTGACTATCGATGTAATATCGCTATATACATCAATTAACCATGATATCGGACTAAAAGCGATCAGTTACTTCCTTGATCAACAACCTATCACACAAAGAGAACATTCAAAAATGATCATGGAAATGATTTCCATGTGCCTGCACAACAACGTATTCCTCTTTAATAAAACCTTCTATGAATAATGCTGTGGAACGGCGATGGGAGTTTCCCTCTCTCCAAGCTACGCTAATCTCATGATGGGGTGGTGGGAGAGAAGCGTGGCTTGGAGAGATGAAAAAGACCATCATATGGCCAAAGTGGCCCTTTGGTTACGATTCATTGACGAAATTTTTCTCCCGTGGAAAGGCACTGAAGCAGAATTCCACACATGTCCTTAATGATAACCAAGTGGGGTTGAAATTTGCATACACTATCAGCACGAAGGAGATAGAATTCCTGGACACAAAGGTGTATATAGCCAATGAGAAAATACAAACCACTGTCTACAGGAAAAAAACGGCAACAAATAGTCTCCTTCATGGTCTGAGTTTTCATCCACAAAAATTAAAAAGAGCATCCCCTATGGAGAGCTACTAATGATGAGAAAAAATTGCTCGGAGGACATTGAAATAGAGAAAAAATTCAAAGAAACCAAAGAACGCTTCAAACAGAGAGGATATAAAACAACTGATCTCAATGTATGTGAAACAAAAGCAAGAACAAAAACAAGAGCAGATACTCTTCTAAATAAAACATACTCTATGGATAGATCCACAGAAGGACCATCACAAAAAACAGATAAAAAGGAGGAACAGCCACGGATGATAATGACTTTCAGCAAAGAGAGCTATAAAATACAAAAGTCTTGATGAAATTTTGGCACGTATTGCGCAAAGACCCAGACATAGGAATGTCCATAGGCGACCATCCACTGATCTCATACAAAAGAGCGTCCAATCTCACTGATCAATTAACTCAAAGTCATTTTGAAATGAGGAAACCGGAATCCTGGCTGGATATGAGAAAACGAGGATTCAGTAAATGCTCAACTTGCAAGGCGTGCAAGATAGGACGAAATATCAAGAACCTAAAAGATCCAGAAGGGAAGAACTTCATAATTAGAACTAGTATTACCTGTGACTCATCTTTCGTCGTTAACATGTTGCAATGTTTTTGTGGCAAAGCCTATATTGGGAGTACGACATGTTCCCTCAAAACCAGAATATTACAACACATTCGTGCAATTCAGAATGGTGATCATTCATACACTATTGCGAAACATATGGCCAGCCATGAAACCAAAACTTGGTTAGATGTGAAATACTTTGGACTGGCAAGCATTCAACAGCACAAGAGAGGGGGAAACCGTACACAAAAACTGAGACGATTAGAATAGAAACTAATCATAAGGTTCAGAACCAAGCAGCCGGCTGGCCTGAACGGCGATGAAGAATTATATGTTCATTTATAAAATGTATAACTTGATAATCTTGAAAATGCTTGAATATCTGCTATATAAGATAACTGTCACTTTGAAAACTAAGAATTGTATTAGTATTTAAGTGTGTCCAGGGACAGACCCAAACTGTTGGGAATGGGAACTTATAGCCAATGAGCATAAGTATGTACACAATATGGGTTAATACACACAGCGGGGACGTAGGGTACTCAGCCCTTAATTGTAAAATGACATTATGTCCTAAGTTACGCATCAAAATCAAATCTCAGGTACATTTATTTTTGATTAAACACGCACGTGTGTTTCACGAGCGTCAAGAAAGCGCCAGTGTCCTTTTAATTTAGGAACGCTTTCTATGCAGTAACAAGATACAGTCCTCGCTGACATGCACAACCCACACCGTGTAATGCACGGCAAACTGCATATTAGGCTATTCAAACATCTAAAAACTACAAGTTCCAGCATGCCCCAGGTAATGACAGGGGTGTGTACTGGTATAAATGTAGAAATGGAAAAGGGACCAATCACTAATACTACCGTGAACAGGAACTACGGTTCGAAACGCGTAGGAGTTGTTGTATCACGTTTGGAATAAAATAACTGCGTGAAAACTGAGAAGTGTGCCGCGACTTCATTTCTGGTATGGGATATATATATATGAGGAGTGGTCAGCTAGGTAGCGAGCCTCTAATATTTAACAAGAACTGCTACATGTCCCAGTATATGTCACCAAGAAAAAATGCACCAGAGCTGCCACTCAATTTTCAGCAAAGTGTATGTTTTTATTTCACTCACGGGTTTTGTTTCTTTGTTGCCCATGTGTGAAATAAAAACATACACTTTGCTGAGAATCGAGTGGCAGCTTTGGTGCATATTTTCTTGGTGACATATACTGGGACATGTAGCAGTTCTTGTTAAATATTAGAGGCTCGCTACCTAGCTGACCACTCCTCATTTGAAGAGGCTGGAGCATTCGCCACTTTGTGGCTGGATATAAATATATATATATATCCAACAATAGATCAAAATCAATGCGCTCTCAGGACAAAAGGGATCCAGGGCAAAGCAACTTGTCAAAGCGTTTTAATTACAGGACGCATTGCGACTACTGCTGTAGTCTTGGTCACATGTAAAGTGCAGAGGTACAAGATTGGTTTAAATAACGTCACATGGCAACGTGGTACAGGAAGTGGTGTAACTAGTAACCTGGCCGCCATGCTCGAATGTGCAATCAACACTGAAATAGTGATTGAAAAGTGACCTGTCAGCAAGAAAACATACAAAATGCACAGTGCAATATACATCATTACGATTGAACTCCTCAATGGTAAAAATAAGGTATGAGCGCGAGTGCGGTGTGGCAATGGTTGCCTTGCAAAGCGACCTGTCAGCACGTAAACATACAAAGTGCACAGTGCAATATACAACATAATAGCTGATCCTGAATAATCAAACGCTACAATAGTCAAAATGAGGTATGACTGCAAGTGCGGTATGTCATTGGTTACCATGGCAGCATGATGCCGGAAGAGTGTCTGCCATGATGCTAGTTGCATGGCGCAATAAAGTGAACAAACAATAAATAAATGATAGTAACGGCGTTAGTGCAAGTGCAGTGAGGCGATGACTGGCATGGCAGCAAGATGAATATAGAGTGGTCAAGCGTGCACCCCCAAATGGAAGGGTAATGTCGTGTGGGACATGTGTCCTGGCGTGGGCTCTCAAAACCTCAAAGAGGAAGGGCGAGGCATATGGCCCAAGTAGGCAAATGCGAAAATGCATGTTTCCACCCACCCCCTCATATACATGGAAAATAGCCTAAATTGAGGGGGATAACCCACTCAGGTGGTATTTGTAGGAGATCACAGAGCCCTGGAGTGGTTGTTCGATGTTAAAGTGTGATCTGAGAGTTGAGTCGCCCCTGTGTGCACACAATGGGTGGGAATGCTTGTAACCAACATGGCATATCCATAAATGGCAGAGCCCCGCCAACAGTCAATTCAATGACGAAACCAGGTGACATTACCAACCAAACAAAGTGACAATCGAAGAAAAGGTTAGGCAACCAGTGCTCGTGGTGTCAGGTGCAGTCTGATGATAAGGGCCCCTTCCTTTCCTCTTGCAAACAAAGGAAGAAAAATACATAATAATAAAACTAGACCCCCAACAGCGTAGGGATCAAATAAGTAAATAAGATCTTGTCTGTTTGAATACTATTGAGAAGTAAAAAACAAAGATGGAAAGGGGGAAACATGGTTGTACATGCCAAATGTACAAGAGGACTACAGAAAAGAAAGGAACAGTTTACAAATGAATGGCTAGTTCCTCGTCCAGGTTTAACCCTCACCCCCCCCGGCATCTTGGTTTGATAGTCAACTACGTATTGGGACTCTTTCTGTCTCAACCTGAGTGTTCTGTCTCCTCCCCTGGGACTTTTGTTGATCTGTTCCAGGATGCAATAACCTAGAACAGAAGAGTCAGAAAAGTGTCTGGCTTGAAAGTGTCGAGCTACCCGGTATTTGGGGTCTTTGTTGGTTATGGATCGCATATGTTCAAGTATGCGCTTTTTGGCCACAAGCGTGGTGCTGTCTATGTACCACTGTTTGCAGGGGCATGCAATAGCATATACCACAAAAGTGGTACTGTACGTGACAAATTGTGTGATGACTTTTTAGTATGAGCCTATGGTGACTTCTTTGCAAAACGTGCTGTGTTTGCACGCTTTGCAGTGACCACGGGGAAAAATTCCCTGTAAGTAGTGGTCACTGTTGCTGGTATATCTTGTGATGTCACTGTGTACGAGAAAATTGCTCATGTTTCTACTTCTGAACGTGATGCTGGGTCTCTCTTGGATCGTCCCACCTATGGTGTTGTCATTCCTGAGTGTGTTCCAGTTGTGGTGATAATGCGTCTGATATCATTGGTATTGGAGCGGTATGAGAGTATGATTCTGGTGTCACTCTCTTTTGTAGTGTCGTTGGGGCGAGTTTTGTCTGCTAACGTGTCCATTCTGTTTACAACTTGTACCTTTTCTTTAGCTTTCTGAAGGACCCAGTTAGGGTAGCCCCTTTCTTTGAATCTCTCAAGCATGGCAGTGCTTACTCATCTGAACTCTTCCTCAGTGTTGCAATTCCTTTTTGCCCTAAGCAGCTCCTCGTATGGAATGCTCCATTTCAGGGTTTATGGGTGGCTGCTGAGGACATGAAGGATTCTGTTGCCTTTGGTCGCCTTGCGGAACAGCGTGGTGTGAATGGCATTGTCTCTGTTCTCTAGTTTAACATCAAGATATTCGGCCAGTTTGTCGTCAATGTTACCTGTCAGTAAGATATTCCAGTCATTGGACTTTAATCTATTGATGAAATCTCTGGCCTCAGGTTTTGAAACCCCTCCAGATGATGAACAGGTTATCAATATAGCAAAGCCACGTCTCCACCCGTCCAAAGGCCAAAGACAACTCAGGATCCTGGAGGATTTCTTCCTCCCAGAGTCCCATGAAGAGATTTGCAAAACTGGGAGCGAAACATGATTCCATCGCAGTACCGGTGGTCTGGATGAACAACTCACCATCCAAAAGGAAGATACTGTTTGTCAGACAGAACTTTGTCATGTAAAGGATCATGTTACTGTTCTCCCAGTATCTCACCAATCTCCTCTTGAGGAAGTGTTTGAATGCTTCCAGCCCCTGTTGGTGATCAATAATGGTTTATAGAGAGTGTACTTCAAGTATGATAAACCTGAAGTCCAGTATCTTCACAAGGAAATCCTTAGTGTTTCTGATGTAGTTCGGGAGCTTGATAACATATTCCCTTAAAAAATGGTCTATGTATTTGGAGACATGTTCTGTCACACTGCCCCTGGATGAAACGATGGGCCTGCCAGGGGGTTGTTGGTGTCTTTGTGCACTTTCGGTAGAAGGTATAGGACAGGAAGAATGAAGTAATCCCTTTTCAAGTAGCAATACTCATCCCATGGCAGAATGCCCTTGTCCTTCCATTCTGTGAGTTTGTCCCAAATATTGGTACTGCTACTCTGGTCTACATCTTAAGTAATGTGCCAATAGAAGTTGGGGTCATTCAATTGGCGTTGGGCTTCCCTAACATAGTGTTCCCTATCCAGGATAACTATGTTGCCTCCCATTTCAGCTGGGCGGATAACAATGTCATTGCCATCCACCAATTACTTGGGTGCTCTTCTCTGATTAAAGGTGAGGTTGTGTGATGGACCTTGTTTCCTGTATTTCTTATGTCTATATTCTGTGAGTGCTTTTGTGACATTCTCGTGAAATGTGTCAATCCAATCTTGTGGTAAACTGGGTAGGAAAGTAGAATGTAGTTTGAAATGAGTGTTGGCAAAAGTGTCAAATGTGACGCCAAAGTCCAATAACATAAAGGCCTAATTCCGACGTGGTCGCATTCCCACATTTCCCTATGGAAGCATGCATTACGGCCGTAAACTGGCCATAATACATGCTCCCACAGGGAAATAAGAGGTGCTATTCATTCCTGCACCCCACAGCAGGCATGTTGAGATACCTGCCGCGGGGTGCAGGGATCAACAGTTGACCCCCATAGGTGCTCCCTTGGCACCCAACTGGAGGCCCACACACAAGGGGGATCTACTGGCGGCCCCCAATCAAGCTTTCCAACATTGTTTCATGTCGGATAGGCTGGCATGGACAACTGTGCTCAAAACCGTGCATCGTAATCCCAAGGGTGGAAAGGCCAACCCTTTGGGATTACGAGCCTGTTTCCGACTGGCCGATGGGCTCCTTGAGCCTATCAATCAATCAATCACAGAGATTTATAGAGCGCACTACTTACCCGGAGGGTCTCAAGGCGCTTGGGGTGGGGGGGGGGGGGTGCAACTGCTCGAACAGCCAGGTCTTGAGCTTCTTCCTGAAGGAGAGGTGGTCCTGGGTCAGGCGCAGGTCGGTCGGGAGGGAGTTCCAGGTCTTGGCGGCCAGGTAGGAGAAGGACCTTCCTCCTGTTGTTGTTCTGCGGATGCGGGGGACGGCGGCGAGGGCGTGACTGGCTGATCGGAGATGGCGTTTGGGAGCGTAGAAGTTGATGCGGTTGTTGAGGTAGCTCGGGCCTTGATCGTGTATGGCTTTGTGTGCGTGGGTGAGGAGACGGAAGGTGATTCTTTTGTTGACGGGGAGCCAATACAGGTCTCTCAGATGTCCGGAGATGTGGCTGTGTCTTGGGATGTCGAGGATGAGTCTGGCTGAGGCGTTCTGGATCCGCTGGAGTCTCTTCTGGAGCTTGGCGGTGGTTCCGGCGTAGAGGGCGCTGCCGTAGTCCAGTCGGCTGGTGACGAGGGCCTGGGTGACCGTCTTCCTGGTCTCGGTGGGGATCCACCGGAAGATCTTCCGTAGCATGCGCAGGATGCTGAAGCATGACGAGAAGACGGTGTTGACTTGTCTGGTCATGGTGAGGGAGGAGTCCAGGATGAAGCCCAGGTTGCGTGCGTGGTCTGTCGGTTTGGGTGCGGTGCCAAGGGCGGGGGGCCACCAGGAGTCGTCCCAGGCAGAGGGCGAGGAGCCCAGGATGAGGACTTCCGTCTTGTCTGAGTTCAGTTTCAGGCGGCTGGTCGTCATCCATTCGGCTACGTCTTTCATCCCTTCGTGAAGGTTGGTTCTGGCGGCGGCGGGATCGTTGGTCAGGGAGAGGATCAGCTGGGTGTCGTCAGCGTAGGAGATGATGTTGATGTTGTGTTGGCGTGCGATGGCCGCGAGGGGGCTCATGTAGACGTTGAAGAGGGTGGGGCTCAGCGAGGATCCTTGAGGGACGCCGCAGATGACTTTGGTGGCCTCTGACTTGTACGGTGGTAGACGGACTCTCTGTGTTCTTCCGTCGAGGAAGGAGATGATCCATTCCAGTGCCTTCTCCTGGATTCCGACGTTGCTGAGGCGCTGCAGTAGGGTGCTTTGGCAGACAGTGTCGAATGCCGCGGAGAGGTCTAGGAGGATGAGGGCCGCTGTTTCTCCGTTGTCCATCAGGGCTCGGATGTCATCGGTGGCAGCGATGAGGGCCGTCTCGGTGCTGTGGTTGGCTCGGAAGCCAGACTGTGAGGGGTCGAGGGATCCATTCGTCTCGAGGAAGGCGGCCAGCTGTTTGTTGACGGTCTTCTCGATGACTTTGGCTGGAAACCGGAGGAGCGAGATGGGGCGGTAATTTTTGAGTTCGGTGGGGTCCGCTGTAGGTTTCTTTAGTAGGGCGCTGAGTTCGGCGTGCTTCCAGCTCTCCGGGAAGGCGGCGGTGTCGAAGGAGGTGTTGATGATGTCCCGCAGGTGGGGTGCGATGACAGCGCCGGCCTTGTTGAAGACGTGGTGAGGGCAGGGGTCGGTCGGAGATCCGGAGTGGATGGAGTTCATCATGCGGACGTTGTCTTCAGTGCTGATCGGAGTCCAGGCGGGGAGGGTGGTGGTGGGGGGCGGTGGTTCGGTCGTGGCGTGCATCGGGTGAGTGTTGAAGCTGTTGTGTATGTCCGCGATCTTGTTGTGGAAGTAGGAGGCGAGGGGATTGCAGAGGTCTTGCGATGGGGTGATGTCGTTGTTTCCGGCTTTGGGGTTGGAGAGCTCTTTCACGATGTTGAAGAGTTCCTTGCAGTTGTGTGCGTTGTTGTCCAGCCGGTCCTTGAATGCAGTTTTCTTGGTAGCGCGGATCAGTTGGTGGTGCTTCCGGGTGGCAAGCTTGAGGTTGGTCATGTTGTACAGTGTTGGTTCCCTTCTCCAGGCTTTCTCGAGGGCTCGGCAGTTCTTCTTGGAGCTCTTGAGTTCGTCGGTGAACCATGTGGCCTTCTTGCTGCCGGGTCTGCTGGGCGGGGTCCTCAGTGGGGCGAGTTCGTCCGTGCAGTTGCTGATCCACTTTGTGAGGTTGTCGGCGGCCTGGCTGGGGTTCGCTGAGCTGGCGGGAGGGTGCTGGCTCAGGGAAGCGGCGAGCTGGTCGGCTGTGATCTTGTTCCAGCTTCTTCGAGCAACCTGTTGCTGGTGGTGGTGGATCATCGTTTTTCTGAAGGTGAAGTGGACGCAGCTGTGGTCCGTCCAGTGGAGTCCAGTGGCGTGGCTGAAGGCGATGTCTTTGCTGGATGAGAAGACGGCGTCGAGTGTGTGTCCGGCGAGGTGGGTGGGGTGGACACCAGCTGCTTGAGTCCGAGGTTGGCGAGGTTGTCGAGCAGGGTGATGGTGTTGCGGTCGTTGTTGTTCTATTGGAAGCCAGCCGGAATGACCTTCCGGTTACAAATCTAACTGGTTGAAACATAATCAGCCGGTCGAAATTGAAACCTACGATGGGGGTCCAAAAGCCTCGGCCCCAAAATATTTGAAAAGCAAACCACTTTAATTACAATTAAAAGGTAATCAATTTTTTTTTTTACAATGCAATAAAATATTTTTTAATTAAAAAACAATACTTATGAATATTATTTTCAATTAATAAAAAACTTTATATTATAAATCAATACTATATTAAATACATTATAAAATATCAACATTTATACATATGAAGTTCCCACTACAATTTATACAAAAATAGACACATTCTTATTCCAATAATACAAAAAATGTATTACTCTCGCCTCACACAACATAACAGTAATACAATTGTTACATCACACAAAGGTAAATTTTGCTACAATTCAGTCACTATAATGAATCTAAAATTGCATAAAATATTGTATTGCAGAGTACTAAAAAATGTACTATTCCAACTATAATTAATACAACACTAGGAAAAAATGTAGATTACAGAGACAAATATTCCCACTCTAATAAGTGCAACAGTAGGGAAAGTGGTGGATTGCAGGGGAGTAAAATGTACTATTCCCAGCCCAATAGGTGCAACAGTAGGGAAAGTGCTAGATTGCGAAGGAGTAGACTTTACTAATCCCACTCCACTAAGTGTAACAGTAGGGAACGTGTTGGATTGCGACGGGATAAAAGTTACTATTCCCACTCCAACTAGTGCAACAGTAGGGAAAGTGGTGGACAGTGAAGAGATAACATTTACTATTCTCACTCCAATCAGTGCAAAAGTAGGGAAAGTGTTGGATTTGCAGAGGGGTAAATCGTAATATTCCCACTCAAGTCAGTGTAACAGTAGGAACAGTGTTGGAATGCGGAGGGATAAAATATACTATTCCCACTCCAATTAGTGCAAAAGTAGGGAAAGTGTTGGATTGAAGAAAGAAATAATAATAGTCCCACTGCGATCAGTACTACATTAGAAACAAACACATTCGCTGTAAAACATATAAGATATTTTCAAAAGCAAAATAAAACAATTCAAATATAAGTACTTAAAAAACACAAATATATATCATGAAAACCCTATTTAAAATAAATACATATTATAATGTTAAATACATATAATAAATAATAAATAATGACAAACATTATTAAAATGTAAATCCGGAAAGAATATTCACATAATAGATTTATTTTTTTATTTAAAAATGTATATTAGCAAAAAAGTTATTTAATAAATAATTTGTATTTTCATTACCACCCACCATTTACCCGACCAAATTTTAAAAGAAACACCTTGTTTACACTATTAACATAAATATTTAACAACAAACTAATTATCAATAAATAAAAATTAATTAATGTGTATTTATATTTAATTTACTTTGAACAATATACCCCACAAAAAACACACTCATAAAATGTAATGGAAATTAATTACACAATTAACATAATACATTTCGATTTGAATAATGATTATCATTTAAAAAATGTATTCAACCTAATATAATTCAAACTTACTTCCAACCATATACCACAACAAGACCCAAAACCACACCTAAAATTGTAATAAACTAAATTTAATAACACAACTAACATAATTAATTATGAATGAAATAAACATTATTAAATACAAATATTAATATTAATTACTTAGAATTAATTTATTTCCCACCCTGTACCCCTATAAACTCCACAACCGACACTAAAATGAAAAATATCTATGCAATTAACATATTTAATTATCATTTAAATAATTAAGATTAGTTAACAATTTGTAATTAATTAATATTAAATGATCTTTCTACTCTATACTCCTATGAACCTCACAAACTGCACATAAAATGTATATTAAAACATATGTAAAACTATTAAAATAATTCATTATCAATTAAATAATTAACAATAATTAGTAATTCATTATTAAATAATTGAAATTATATATACTTCCCAATCTGTACCCCTAGAAATCCCACAACGCTCACATAAAAGTTAAATTAAAAAAAATTACACTATTAACATAATTAATTATTCATTAACAATAATATTAATTCAAAATCATTAATTTATTATAATTAAATTACTTCCCTTCTTGTGCCTCTAAACACCCATGATCCACTACAGTACTAAAAATTGCAAAAATGACTTTCATTAAATGTAATAACTAATAAACATTTTACTAATACATTAAAAAACATAAACAATAATTGTACAAAAAAATAACATTGTATACATTTAAAATATATACCAAAATACATAACAATAATTAAAAAATGATATCATAAACAACTATAAGCCCGATTACGATGTCGGTCGGAAAGACTCCAACCGTTTGTTGGGCCCTTTCCGAACGACTTGGTAACTATAAAGTCTGACAGCCGTATTATGATGGTGGTAGTCAAAGTTTAAACCAGCGAAGGAATCCAACACGGTTCCTACGGGCTCAAGTAGACCGTTGGCCAGTTGGAAAGTGCTCATAGTGCCTAAAGGACGACATTTCCACCGTTGGGATTATGATGCCAATTTTCAATTTCCAACTCATGTCTGACTTTCTGACATGAGTTGGCTATCAAAAAGTGACTTTGGCGACCCCTAGCCTAGCCTAGCCCAGCCTAGCCTGGGGCCACCTGTAGTGCCCCCTAAACATTCCTGCACCATGTGGCAGGCACAATGAGGTGCCTGCCACACAGTGCAGGGATGTTTCCAAACTTCACTTTTTCAATGGAAGCTTGTGATATTGGCCGTTTTCACACAATCTCTCATTGAAACATGGAAGCTTGCGACCGCACCATCTACAGTTGCATCATAATGGGATTGTCTGATCTGCCGGCCTATGTTGGAGCGGTTCATTCCCTAAAACCGTGTCGGTCGTAGGCAACCCCGTCCGACATTGTAATTAGGCTGTATATTTTTGTATTCAATATTAATGAATTTGGTATTTAAGAAAATGGTTTTACTTAAATTAAAACAGATATTCTTTACAACATATTTCTTGCTGGGGATATTTCCATGTCACTATATTTTTGACTCAATATTTTTTCAAGTGGATATTTACAACAACATGTTTTGCCTCAACACCATTTTGAGTGATTTTTTTTAAACATCATACACTCTGGAAATTATATTTTTCGTTTATTTACAGATATTCATTAACATAAAGGATGCATACTGTACTAATGAAATAATTAAATAACCTTCCCTGAAGGCAGTTTATTTGTAATCAGAACGCTGCATAATTAATAATTCTGAGCTCTTTGCTACTATCATCAATTACAGACCACTTGTAAAAATGTTTCTCACTTAATACTTGGTAATCCTTATATCTGCAATGAGGAATGGAAAATTGACTTTAGAATGTTTAGTGACAAAACAATATATTTCTTAGTCTTAAAGACCCATGGTTTGATCAATGAGCCTGCCTTTTTTAAAATTTGTAGTAATTTTAATATTATGATGATCCACCTTAGCAAAATATGGTCACATGATCTTAAGTCAAACACTATAAGAAATTGTTCAGACGCAATTCTTACAGAAATTTGATTATGACATTTTCTCTGAAGACTTGTTTTGTATCATTATTTGTTGCTTTGTCTGCAACTTTTAATATTTCTTCTATTGTACCATTAACTCATTTATCCCAGTTATGCTTTCTGCATTGTGCCCTTTGCTTATTTTCTTTTTATATATCAACAACAAAAAGATCAATCCCCTTGAACAATCACAGTTCTATGTTTGCGTTCACGTATTAAGTAGGTCAAAGGGTCCAGAGTTCCCTCATGCAATAAGCAGGAAAGAAGTCAAAGAGGAGAAAACGCCAGGCTTTTGCTGGTGGTCCCAAATGTGAAAATACATGTTAGTAGACCAGCCCTATAAATGACATTGAACAACTGCCACAAGTCAAATGTTTTTGACCACAGAGTTAGTTGAGGCTCTACTGCTTTAAACCTGGCTCTTTGTCCCCCTTGATGAGGTCAGTGAACTGAAAATTTGGGAGGGAAAGTAGACCTGCTGATTTATGCCTCTCCAACCAACTCTAAAAGAGGCCCTGTGTATTTATTCATATTTCATATGGATTGTGTATCTATTTGTTTTGCTTACTTACCATAGGTGACTGTGTTTCCTCTTTATTTTGGCCATAGTAGTATTCATGATTAACTGTTTGCTCCCTCTATTATTGTCCTCTTTTCTTGTCTGAACCTATAGACACATACACGTTTTGAATGGTATGCCTTGATTTAACTCTGGAAGTGTAGTTTCCCAACTATATAAGATCATTAAACCTGTGATCCTTGATAATTATGAACTATATTTGAAACTCTATCCATTCTCCACAGCGGGCCTGTGTACATTTATGCTGATCACTTACTAGTAATGTGTTGCATTCCAAAGGAAGTCCAAAGATAGCCATGAAGTAGGTTACAGGTAAGAGGTTTATTAAGCTTAGTTACAGGATGGTTAATAAATTCAGCCCCATCAAGAGCAGCATCCTTGCTGCTCTGCCCACATACTCCAACTGTCTCTCTGTTAACCACACCAGGCACCCCAGCATTCCACTACCTCACCAAGCATTCAAACATTCCACACACATCATATTCACACTGGCTGCGCAACAGGGAAGAGGTGACTAAAGGAAAGGATACAAAGCAACAATACAAGTTATAACACATCTCCTTCCCTTAGGGAAAACAATTAATAATAATTATACAGCAATGTAGAGATCTTTTTTAGGCTAGGTCACCAACTATCTGGAGCGGGGATAACACATCTCGTAGAAGTAGGGACTTGAATAATGTAGGCTGGTCCTGCTGAATATCATGGAGTATGTTTTGTGCCTCAGTTTGGAAGCACTTGAATTCTGTGACTTGATTGTTTCTGAAAGCTCAACATGTCATTGTTCTATCATTAATTTACAATAGCAGCTGTTCCTACAATATTAGTAAAGTTTGAAACCTGTAAAATAAATAAATCCCTCCTTCTTCTCATGTGACCACATTGCCCCATGCAATTTTAGAACCCCACCATCCCCCAGCTCTCTGGAACTTTTCAGACCTCCCGAGGCTTTGCCGGGAGCAACAACGCTGCCGAGGCGCGGTGCAACTTTGCTTTTAACAGTGCTTAAAGACACTTTTAATTACCTTGCCTCACTGGTTCAGGGGCTGCGCTGTGGACATCGCGCACCCCTTGTCGTCTTCGGATTCCCTTGGCTGCCGCCGCCAGAGCGCCCCACGCTGAGCGTTCCCTCCCCCTCTGACGGGCAGGTCACGAGGGCGGGGACGGGCATGGCTACCACCTCGGGCTGCTCTGTGGTTGGCGGGGCAGCTCCTCTGTCCCTCCCCCCCTGGCAATTTCCTTCAGTCCGGCGAGTCCCGCCCCAGCTCTCTGGAACTGTTCAGACCTCCCGAGGCTTTGCCGGGAGCAACAACGCTGCCGAGGCGCGGCACAACTTTGCTTTTAACAGTGCTTAAAGACACTTTTAATTACCTTGCCTCACTGGTTCAGGGGCTGCGCTGTGGACATCGCGCACCCCTTGTCGTCTTCGGATTCCCTTGGCTGCTGCCGCCAGAGCGCCCCACGCTGAGCGTTCCCTCCCCCTCTGACGGGCAGGTCACGAGGGCGGGGACGGGCGTGGCTACCACCTCGGGCTGCTCTGTGGTTGGCGGGGCAGCTCCTCTGTCCATCCCCCCCTGGCAATTTCCTTCAGTCGGGCGAGTCCCGCCCCAGCTCTCAGGAACTGTTCAGACCTCCCGAGGCTTTGCCGGGAGCAACAATGCTGCCGAGGCGCGGCGCAACTTTGCTTTTAACAGTGCTTAAAGACACTTTTAATTACCTTGCCTCACTGGTTCAGGGGCTGCGCTGTGGACATCGCGCACCCCTTGTCGTCTTCGGATTCCCTTGGCTGCCGCCACCAGAGCGCCCCACGCTGAGCGTTCCCTCCCCCTCTGACGGGCAGGTCACGAGGGCGGGGACGGGCGTGGCTACCACCTCGGACTGCTCTGTGGTTGGCGGGGCAGCTCCTCTGTCCCTCCACCCCCTGCCATGCCCCTACTACTACCGGTCGCCTACTTATGGCACTTCTATCCCGGTCGCGCAGTGGACGAGCGCAGCGGGCGCGACGAAGGCGCGCCGAAGTTGCGCCTAAGTTAAGCCCGTCTGCGCCCGTCCGCGACGGGCCGGGACCAGGGGCCACACCCCCTGCCTCATCATTGGCATATACACCTGCACAACTTCTTTCCTGCACTGCTGATGTGCCCCTTTCCCATTCTCTCACGCAGCACCTCGTTTCATTAGGTATCTATGTCCCCCACTTAGACTGTGCCACTTCTCTGCGGTCTACGCTTCCCTTGCCCACTCAAGACACCAGACTTCCTTCCACTACACCCTCACCTCCACCTCACATTGCCTCTGCCTATCTGCTCAACACTCGCTCGGCAGGCAAGCATCAACTAGAACTGTTCAACCTCCTAACCACAGACTCCCCTGATATTCTGTTCTTAACGGAAACATGGTTCTCTGAGGCCTCTCTCCCTGACATTCTAGCCATCCTCCCCAATTCTTATTGTGCCCTCCGTTCTGACCGCCCCGACGGCAAGACCAGGGGGGGTGTTGCCATGATTGCTCGAACCACTCTTCAATTCCAGCTTCTCTCCCAACCTTCTATAGCTGGGGTGGATTTTTTGGTCGCCCGCTCCACTAATCTTTCCGCGCCTCTTACTGTCGTCCTTGTTTATCGCCCCCCCCTGAGTATGCCTCTGTTTGTGGCCTCCCTGCAGGAACTCCTCGCTACGCTTGTAGTTAACAACTCTTCTGTTCTCCTGCTAGGCGACTTTAATTACTGGCCTGGTGACCCCAGGGAGGACTTAGCGTCCAAGGACTTCACGGCCACTCTCTTATGTCTCAACCTCAAGCCCCATGTATTGACCCCTACTCACAATCTTGGACATATTTTGGACCAAGTCTGGTCATCCCAGGACATAGTTTCCCCCCCCCAGCATCCTCCCTTGTACCTGGTCCGACCATTCTCTCATTTTCTTCACTATCAATATTGGTTCCCCTCACAAACCTCCTCGTCCCAAGAATGTTTTTACACGTAGCTGGAATCGCGCTGATCTGCTCTCCCTCTCTCATTCCCTTGCTTCTTCCCCTCCCGACCTCAATGGCATTTCCCTCGACTTACAGGCCGCTGCAGTTGGCAACTGGTTATCTTCCGCCTGCGATCTAGTAGCCACTCTCAAGCTAGTTAAGTCCATTCGTCCACACGAGGCTCACCGTTGGTTTAACTCTGAGCTTAAGGTCCTCAAATTGGAACTTAGACGCTCTGAGCGCCTTTGGCGCCGTAGCTACTGCCCCGACCTCAAGGCCAAATACAAATCTCTTCTTAAAGAGTATAAGAAAGCCATTCTTGTGACCAAGACCAAGTACTTCTCCGAACAAGTAATCCTCTCTGCTAACAAATCTAAAGAGATCTTCTCCTTGGTTAACAACTTGGCCACCTCTGATCGTGCTTGCCCCAATTTTATTCCCTCCCAAGCCCTCTGCTCTTCTTTAAACGACTTCTTCATCGAGAAGATCGTTAAAATTAAATCCAACATTTCTATCACTCCTTTTACTCCACTTCATTCTGCCCCCTCTGTGTCTAATTCTTCCTTTTCCTCTTTCCCGCCCCTTTCCCTGGATTCCTTCTTAGCTCTGCTCACAAAAATCAAGTCTGGCTCTCCTACCGATTGTGCCCCTGCTCGTATCCTTAAAACTCTCTTTTCTTCTTGCCCTGCTACCCCTCTTTCCCTCCTTAATGCTTCTCTTTCCACTGGATTGGTCCCTTCTTCATTTAAGTCTGCTATTGTTTCCCCCATTCTTAAAAAACCTGGTCTTGATACCTCCCTCCCTTCTAACTTCAGGCCCATCTCTCTCCTTCCCTATCTTGCCAAAATTCTGGAATCCTACGTCACTTCCTGTCTTTCTACTTACGTCGAGCAGAACCATCTTCTTGCTTCTCACCAAGCAGGCTTCCGCTCGGGTCATTCGACCGAATCTGTGGTGCTCGCCGTTCTCGACGAGCTGAAAGCCAAGGCTGATACCAACTCTCCCCAAGCTTTGGTTCTTCTCGACCTGTCCGCTGCGTTTGACACGGTCAACCATAACATTCTTTTGGACCGTGTCAGCGCAGCGGGCATTCAAGGCCCTGCCCTCTCCTGGATCACGTCCTTTCTAACAGGACGCTCACAAGCTGTCCACCTCCCCGGATTTTCTGCTCTTCCCCTCCCGGTGCCCTGTGGGGTCCCCCAAGGTTCCTCCCTCTCTCCTCTTCTTTTCAACCTTTACATTCACCCACTTACTTTTTTCTCTCCTTGAGCTGGGGGTCTCTGTGTATAACTACGCAGACGACCTCCAGCTCGTCTTTGATCTTTCTTCTTCTTCTCACTCCCTATCTTTTTTTCGCTCCACCATGGTTTTTATTTCTGGGTGGATGAGCGCCAATCACCTCAAGCTCAATCCAGATAAGACTGAGCTTGTCCTGACCGGCGGCTCATCCAGCCCTTGGTCCTCCGCTTTTTTGCCCCCTATTCTTGGCCCCCCTCCCACCCCGGTTCCCTCCGTTAAAACATTGGGCATTAAGGTCAGCCAGGACCTGTCCATGCATGGCCAGGTCAGTGCTGTAGTGTCTTCCTGCTTCCTCTCCCTTCGTTTGATCCGAAAAATTTACCGTTTCTTTTCCCTTGACTCTCTTAAAATTATCATTTCTGCCCTCATCACTTCCCGCCTTGATTATGGAAATAGCTTGTTCGTGGGTATCCCTGCCTACGAAACTCGCCGCCTTCAAGCAATCCAAAATCAGGCTGCCCGTCTCATCTTTCACTTGCCCAAAACTCACCACATCACTCCTGTCCTCAAATTCCTCCACTGGTTACCCATCCTGCAGAGATCCTTGTTCAAACTAGGGTGCCTTGTCTATCAGGCTCTTGATCGCTTAGCACCGGCGTTCATCAACTCTCTGATTTCCTCCTACACCCCTGTCCGCACTCTCCGATCATCTTCTTCTGCCCTCCTCACTGTTCCCCGTTTCCGCAAAACTCGCACTGGTGGAACTAGATTCTCTGTTCTTGCACCCCGGTTTTGGAATTCCCTTCCTCTCTCTATGCGTTCTATCCCTATCTTTTCACACTTCCGTAAAGCGCTCAAAACATTCCTGTTTGCCCAGGCCTACCCCCGCTAACCTCCTCGGCCCTGTTTGTTCTGTTCCCTAGAGCTCTCAGCGCCAGGAAGCCGTTTGGCCATCGTGCGCTCTATAAATAATTTCATTCATTCATCTTCCACGGTGCAATCGCCTGTAGATTGCTCTTTGAGTATGTCCTCCTGCAGCTCCGGGACTTTCTTGAAAACCATCACACAGGATTAGCATCAAACTTTTCGAGTTGATTCAGTTGACCAGTTGTTTTAGCCATTTTAGAAAACAGAGTAAGACACACTTTAGCATTACGCCAGCTAGCTTTTGAATATAACCTTAAGAGTTATGCAGCAGTCTTTGAAATTACCCTTTGTAAATAACAAGTTTACCGGCGTGTCTGTGTGTGATTTCATTCACAAAGCAGACCTTACAGAAAATAAATTACTTACATATCACGTTCAAGAGGCCATTGAAGAGTCCATTGCAAATTGCACTAATGAATCATGGGCACGTCAAGTCTATTGGCTTATCCCAGAGAGAGAGAGGAGATCAAGGTGTGCGGCAGGTTATGTCTTGACAGCAAGGATTAACACAAACAAAGAGGGTAGCGATTACTGGGAGACACATTTAAGTCAGAACAGCACACACCATCAGTCGAAATCACCCATGCAAAGGCTCAGCGATCATATCAGTTTCACTTTTCTGACAATGATATAAAACCTTATTGAGCTGAATTCCATGTTTTGGATCTAATTAGGTTGAATCTGCTAGTTACAGGATGTGAAATCCAGTGGCATTCAATGATTTTTTTTCCTGGAAGCTATAACTTAAAGGGATGGTGTCTGCTTTAAAAATTAAGGCCTCAAATCAGGGAAACTACTATTGAGTTTAATGTATTTGTAGCATAAGGGGTAATTTCCCAAGACCCTGAATACTTGCCAGCAAATAAGGTACACCTTGCTGCATGCACTCTGCCCATCTTCTAGTGCATACTATCGAATCTCCAAATGTCAGCCTGCTATTTGACTATTCTTCTATTCAAGTGTGCCCATATGTCTACCCACAAATCATTCTGCCAAGCTGTGCCATATTTTGAAAGTATGCATGCCTCTTGCTGGGGAGGAAGTGCCTTCAGCTGCTTTATTGTGGGTGTCCATGTGATATCGAGCACATCACTTCAGCTCCCTGGACAGCATTTTGGCAGCTGTTACACTGAAACTAAAATATTCAAATGCTTCTAAAATATATCTTAAGTAATTCAGGCTGAAGTGGCCACAATTAATGTTTTGCAAGGGCATATCTTAGAAAACCACTATTGGAATTGCTATGCTCCACATTCATAAACCAAATATTCAAACCATAAAAAATATGAATCTTTGGGGCACATGCATCAAGCTCAGAAATAGTGAATCCAAAATGGCGAATTTTAACGAATCGCTATTAACTATGCATGACCTTTTTAGCGATTATTTACTGATTCGGTAAAAATCGCTATTGCAAATAGCAAAAACACAATTGTGACTTGCAAATACAGAAAAACCTATTTGCGATTTCGCTAATAGCGATATCGAAATTAGCGACATCGCAAATAGCGTTGCTTTTGATGCATGCTTATGACATCAGAACCAGGAAGTCATCCAGTCCATGCTTCATTCAGTGCCCAGAGAGAGTGAGAAGAGGAGGCTGAGTGCAGGAGCAGAGCAGGAAAAGCAACCTCTTGGCTTGCAGAGCTGTCCAGTGCAAAATAATGGAATCAACAGCATCAGGGGAGAGTGCTTCAACCAGGAAACGCAAGCTCAAGTTCATTGGGAGAGAAATTGAAAACCTGATAAAGGAGGTCGTGAGGAGCCGTGACAAGCTCTTTGGTAAACTGTCCCTCAAGGTACCGGAGGCAGAGAAGAGGAACATATGGCTCAGGATTGAGAATAAAGTGATGCAGTGGGGGCCACCCACCGCACAACAGACAACCTGAAGAAAAGTTGGTACGACCTGCGCAGCTGTGCCAAGGAGAGTATTGCTGACAGGCTGAAGGAGTCTAAGAAGACTGGAGGGGGACACTGCCTGGAAATACACCCCTGGAAGACCTGGTTGAGTCCACACTCCAGCCTGAAGCTGTGGTGTGAGTGACCCAGTTGGATAAATCCGGAGGGGCCAGTTCTTCACAAGGTAAGATGCATGCAAGTGTCCATTTCAAAAGACATATCATAATGTGAACATCACCTCAGTTCAGCTCTAGTGTACAGATACTAACTCCAGTCCACATTGTCATGCAACGCCCAAATGCATTATGCGAGTTATAGACAGTTTAGGCAAGTTGGTAGGCAAACACACTATAAGAAAGTTAAACACGTGAACACTGTGTGACAGATTGTAATTTAATGAGACCCAAAGTATGCTTAATGTGACACGACATTACCCTTACAACAAATTAACATTGCACTGTTTAACAGTACAGTTGCAGCAGAAGGAGAGTCTGAGGACTATGAATGTGGAGACACACAGGAGACTCTGGCTGAGGCAGACATGGAAACACCTGTAGCCCCACAAAGCACAACCCCTGCTCCCACTATCCGCAGGGCCCCAGTTCCACCACTGCAGCTCATGGAAGCTGAGGGGAGCGTGAACCGCGAGGCTCCCCCACAACGACTTCCCAGTCACAGGTCTGGCACAGCACTATCCAAAGGCGGAGGCAAAGGTCAAGGGCACGCATCACATCACAGGAGGATCAAAGACCAAATGTCTGGGGTGGACTGCAGAGCTGGATGCTGAGGATGCAGCGTCTGCAGGCAAAACATATGAGGTCAATGCAGGCACAACTCGGCAAAATAGCAACCAACATAGCAGTCATGAGCGATTTTATGAGAGAACTCACAACAGCTGTGGTGGAAGGCAACAGGCAGACCAATACAGCCATGCAGGAGCTGAGCAGGGTGATGCAGGATGGCCAGGTGACACAGAGAAGAAGACATTAGCAGTTCATGATGTGCTTAGAAGCCTATACGAAATCTAACAATCAACTCAGCACCAACACTGCACTGTTGTCGCGTCTGTGCGTGGCCATGCAGATAGAAATGAGCCATTGTTGTGGGGATGTGTCCAGGGCATTGGGGCAGGTAACTAATGCCGTTGAACAAATCCAGGCTGCTACTGCTGGAGGCAGCAATGTGACTTGGGAAGAGAGGAGTGAGGAGGAATCCAGCCTCAGTAGCCTGTCAGTGCCAGTTCACACTTGCAAGAGACGCACCACTCGGAGCACAACACCTTCCGAAGGCTCCATGAGGGATGGAGATGATGCCGGCAAAAGACGTTTGGGGAGGCGTGGTAGGAAGAGATAGACTGACTTGGGCAGAACAATTCAACCAGGAGGAGATAACCATTGACAATTCCATACTATGTAGTATACTTGTAAAGGTAGTATACTTGTAAAGCGCACAGCTGCCCCAGCAACGGGGCGTCCCGGCGCTGTGGAACCCTTCCTGGCTCTCCCTGTGAGATGCCCCTCCTGGGCACCCCCAAGGTGAAGCCAAGCATCCCAGTGTTGTTGGGGCCATTGTGGAGATTAAGCAAGCTATTGCCCAGAGTTGCAGCGTGGGACCCATGATTAGAGTAGGCGCTGAGGCGAGAATTATCGAGTCCGCGGACATTGAACCCAAGACCCTGCCGCGTCGGGACTTGAACCCTGGTCCCGGGCCTGATCTCTGCTTCAGAGTCTGCCGCTCTAACCAGTGAGCCACACTTCTCCACTCCTTCTCCACATACTAGTGACTGAGATCCAAGTCCGAAAATGAGGTATCGTTTTCTTTTCAGCGTGCAATCACTGTGCTACTCTGCACCTGTTATGTATGCTTTAACACAACTACATGGTTAAATGCAGGTAAATACAATACAGTTCAAACATGCTGTTTCGTGTCTCATCATTACTCACCTCAGAAATAATGTTGTGAAATTTCTACACGCCTCCTTTGCCCTTCTGCTGAGCTTGCCCCATGTGCTGGTCGTAGTTGTGGCCCTTGCTGGTTGTCCTCCTCAGGCTCACTGTCTGTAAGTTCAATGGGTATGCCTCTCCTGGTAGCAATATTGTGCAACATGGCACATACAGCCACAATCCTGCAGGTCTTGGGCCGGTAATGCAATTCTCCATCAGTCTTGTGGAGGCAGCGAAAGTGACTTTTCAGCAGCCCAAAGGTGTGTTCGATGAAATTGCGGGTGGCGATGCACGCTGTATTATACCTCTTCTCATTTGGGGTGGCTGGGTTGAAGTAAGCTGTCAATATGTAGTGTGCAAAGGGTTTGTGACAGTTATGCATTGCCATTTGGCCATCGTGTGAGAAGAATCATTATATATGTTTACCAAGCAGATGTCCTTCGCCAAAATCACCCCAGAGCAGATGGGTGTGTATGCCACTGTGTCAAAACATATAGTTGTCATGTGTGCTTCCAGGATATTGAGCCACAATGTCTGTATGTCAGCATTGCAGACTACTTGTATATTGAGAAAATGATAGGATTTACAGTTCCTAAAAATGTATTCATTCACTGCTGGTGGACAAATGACAATGTGCGTACAATCTATGCAACCGATTACATGTGGAAACCAGGCTTCCTGGTAGAAGTCCAGTTTGGTCTTATTCGAATCCTGTGGTGTTGTGGGAAAGGTAGTGCGGTCGTGGATCCTTGTAATCATGCCGTTCAGGAAAGATTGAAAGAAATGTAAAAGGGAGCTTTGTGACACCCCTCCAGCTACAGCTACTACCCCCTGGAAATTGCCTTACGCTCGTAGGTGCAGGCAACATAGGCCCTGCACATGAGTCGGGATGGCATGGGTCCTACGAGTCTGGCGCTGCATGAGGAGTTCCAATTCTGCAATTAGATCAAGGATCATGGCATCATTCAGCCGGTACTTGTCGTATATTTCATCATCTATTTGTCCCAACAATGTGATGCAGACTCTGAAAATGCACTCCTGTATTCTCCTTCTTCGCTAGGCTGCTGCATGGAGCCTCATCCCACTCGCAATCACATAGAGCGCTGCCATTGTGGAAGATTCAGATGCCTACTGGGTCAGTTTAAATAGGTTTCTAAGGATTAGCACCTGTAGACTTCTTTACTAATGGTTACCACCTGATTGTGATCCTCTTTAAATTGCCCTGCAAAATAGTGAATTTTGTTAAATTTGCTAATTGTGATTTTACATGCATGTGTTTGCGAGTCCTTATTTGTGAATCGCAATCAAGGAAATAACACATAAGGAATCACTAAACTGAGGTGTGCAATTTTAGCAATTCCTTAATTTTGCGTTTTCATGGTTTTTCGCAGATTTGGGTTCATGCATTGGGAGTAGTTAAATTGCGCTCGTAAACAGGCTTTTTTGCGATTCACAAATTTTGCGAGCGCAATTAGCTCCATGCATGTGCCTGTTTTTCTTTAATGTTTTTCTGTGGTGAAGGGTGTCATATATTTATACATCTCATAATATAATCAGCATTCTCACATAGAGCCCAGATATATGTCAGTCATAGTTTGACACAAAAACACAAGAAAAACATAAAACTTAGGTCTTACATAAAGGTTTGGGGCAAAGCAGCTCCTGAAGTGGCCTCTGCAAATGTCTTAAGCATTGCACAAGCGAACCAAACTGAATGTTGATTAGGTTCACTTCAGCCTCCATGATCTATTGATTAATGTAATTAGCCATCAAAAGATTTTAACGTTTGATGCGGATCCTGTGTGATGGTTTTCAACAAAAGCTGTGTGCTTGGGGATGACATCCCCAAAGGGCAATCCATAAGCTAAGGCTCTAATGCCAGTGGCTGGGTCCAGCAGAACTGGGGAATATTTGCTGTTGAGGGTGTGTTTCTAAGTTGAGGAGGTCAAGGTACACATCCAATGTATTTGTGCCCCAATAAGGTTGTTGCTAGAGATGGGGAACTGCATTACTTATTACATATTTTCAAATGTTACTAATATTATAGCAGAACCTTCTCATTTCTTTTTCTCCAGGGCCCCAAAGAAAAGATGCTCCCATATCAAGCCCCTTATATTTACAAAAATTGCATGGATTCTGGGCCACAGACTGAATGTGGGATACATGGGCGAGATAGCGTCTGCTCACCAGGTTGCTCCACTCCATGTAGCAATGGTTCACCCAGGGTTGCTGTAGATGTTTACACAAGCATAAAACACACCATTGCTCTGCAGGAGACCTGGTCGCTGTCCTGTATAATATAAAACATACTCTGTAGTGCCCTGAGAGTCTGTCTCTTCCTGTTGGGCTTACATGAGTTCCAGAATTCTTGAAGTGTCTGCCAGGGCCTATCCATTAGTGGAGGGTTACAACATTTAGGGACACATGCATCAAGCTTTTTACCGCAGCTCGTCTGCTACCAGTAAAAAGGCTTTTGGGATGCATCAACTCAAAATGCATTCGCAAAATAGGTAATTGCAATATTTGGGATATCCCATTTTGAAAATGCAGTTAGAAAATTGCAATTTGCGATTCCCTAAATGCAATATAACAAGCATTTGCAGAATGCAATTTTGCATTAAGCAATCGCAAATTACCATCCATCAATTCCTTAGAAAAATGCACAAAATTGCATTTTTCTAAGTGGCATGTGGCGCACACACATGCCTTTAGGGCAAGTGTGTGTGCCACATGTGCACACATACCGTTTTTGGGGTGCATCACGGGGGCCTTATGGCCCCCTACTAACCTTGATCTTACATTCGCAATTTGCAATTACTTATTATGCTTTCCCATTCTTTCCTATGTGCACACATACCGTTTTTGGGGTACATCAGGGGGGCCTTATGACCCCCTAGCACCCTTGAAATTACATTCGCAATTTGCGATTACCTATCATGCTTTCCCATTCATTCCTTTGGGTCTCTAGGTCCATAGGAATGAATGGGAAAGCATTCCCTAATAGCGAATCACAATTTGCTATTCGCTATTAGGGAATGTGTAGGAATCACTAATATTTTAGCAAAACCTACATGCATAAGGAATTGCGATTCCTTATTAGCGATTCCTTAAAAATCGCTATTAAGGAATCGCAATTCCTTAGCTTGATGCACCAATAACTTTCCGTGAGTGGACTATTGTTTTTCAAACCTTTGGCCCAAATCAACCAAGAAATTGTTGACTTTGTGTAAATCAAGACCATCCCAAAATTCGATTAGTTCACATTTTGTATTGTTTTTTCTATTTTACCATTTGAATAGTGCACAACGTATTGTTAGTATGGCATCACAGTGCTTTTTAGTCATCCGTGATAGGACTTTCCATAACTTCCATGGCTTTCTCAACGTTCGATGCCCACCTTTAGGCAACTGCCCTGGTGGGGCAGTTGTTGATTCCCTCTGCTAATTGTTGCTATCTGGAAGATTCAGCTCTAAATCCAGATACAATATTCCATACTGATTCCATGTATGCATCTACATCCTCTTACTTTTTGAATCCTCAGATCAGTTTCTTGGGGGAGCTGACACCCCATGTTTCAACCTACTTCCTCATGCCAGTGCTTCTCATGACTCAGGAATGGTTGGTCTACTTTGAATTAGGGACTCTGGAATATACTTCTTCTCTTAGACCTTCATGCAACATTTCCTTGTACTGATGATGAACCTTTAAGTTGCTATTTCTAACAAGGGAACTACTGTTTCTTGATACAACTATTAAGAGCATATGTCTCCCAGTGTCTCAACTGTTGATATAGGATCCTATCTGGCCATTATCATAGAGGACTGCAAGCTTCCTGCAATCTCCTTCTCAATAAGCTTTACAGGGTTTCACGAGAAGGGCTGAAGTCTTTTTTGTCTTGTATTGGTGTCAGCAGTAATGGAAATATCAGGTTTTTAGTGAGTGCTGTGTAGTCCTATCCTTTTAGTGCCAGGCTTGTGACTTGGCTATGATAAATTTCCTGTTGTCTAGCTGATTTCGGCAACCACGTCATATTTCACAGAATTCTGCCTGATACTGCTATGTCTATGTGATCCAAGGGTCTACTAGAGTATCTCTGCGACCACTCACAAATAGTGCCAAATTGTGTAGGCCTGGCCAAAATTCTTGTGATTCCTTTCACAGAAATTACAGGAAATACCCAAAGAATTGGACAAAATGATGCTGGTCCAGAATGTTGTACGATTTTGTACCACAAAATGCAACCCCAAGTCCATTTTTGTAATTGGGATGCTAAAATAGTATAGAACCATATGTGATGCAAACAACAGTTGTTATTTTTCGGTCTATTCCTATTCTTCCTGTGTTTCTGTTACAGGATGTTTAACCGACTTAAGTAGACAGTGACATGGCATAATGTCGAAATCCAGATTTTAGTGTAATTAGTTCTGCAACAGACTACAATATTGGTAACACAAGTGTAATGGGAGTGATGACAAAGGTACCACTAACTTATGATGATGACTTTAGAGATAACTGAGACCAGCTTCTTGAGGAAATATTTAGGGTCATATAATAAAGAAGATGATTTCCATGATCTTCTTAAATGCAGTCTGCTTCACATTTTGCATACCTACAGGCACTACAGTCTCCATCAAGCGTGGTCTATGGACTATTCTTTCTGTCCCATCCCCTATCCCTTAAGTCCATACTGCACATGGGGCATTACATGCCAACCTACTCTTTTTCACATGCATTGCACTAAAAGCGCAATCGGATGTAATGGCTCTTCACTTCTCTCTCTGCCAACTCAATGTTAAAACATTGTTTTATTACCAATACTAGTTTCACACCCCTAAAAAAGTAGTAATGATGAAACACTTGCAGCATGTATCAATTTACGACAGAAGTAAAGGGGACCACTATGTAGCCTGTCATCACATACAATCTAGTTACATCCTTTGTTAGACACTTAAAATGAGATTCTTGCCACTTGAATGTACTAAGTATGCCTAGCTTGTTAAATATTCTAATTAATTGAACAAAGAAAAAATGGATATTGGTGTCATATAATAAAAGTTACTTGCATGATTTACTCAAACATAACCTCCATTATAATTTGCATTGTGCTCCAAACAAATATTGTGATTATAACTTGGCATTTCCCTCTCATTATTGTGTCTATTACATGAGACAGCTTTTTCTAAAATCCAGCATGACCACTAATATCAATAACATTGGAGATAGCAGTGACCAGCTAAATGTGGGACTATTTAGGGAAATTAAAAACACCAATAGTCTAGCACCTCAAAGTAAAGCCAACAGTAAAGAAGGTCTTCAACAGAAATACCTTAACACCTTGGCTGATAGAGGTTTTCCCCTCCTGTGTTGCAACTCATGATTAGCCATTGTTCATGACGAGCTCAGCTCGTCATAAGCACAGCTCAACCGTGCCTCATGACGAGCTGAGCTCGTCATGAGCATGGAAGGTGTTAAACTGGAAAGATTGGGAAAGCAAGAGCTTTCCGGCTGTTGGAATGCAGAGATTCAAAAGAAGCACATTGAATACAAACAGGTCCCCAAGAGACTCAGAATTCTAATGCTTTCTTCTTTAGAAGACTGAGGGCCCAATTTAGACTATGATGGATGGCCTGTTGTTCCGCCAGGGTGACGGAGTAAATTACTCCATTGCCCTAGTGGATGGACTGCCCATCAGGTTTATAAATGACTGCCAAGCTGGCGTTATCGCGTTTCCTGTCAATGTATTTTTCTGTTTGGTCCTTGGGATGAAGCCCTGACCAAACTGGTACCCTTTTGTATCCTCAAAAACAAAAATCCCCAAACTTTTCTTGAAAATGTTCTTTTTGAAAATAAAAAATGCAATGCTCCCTTCCTTGTGGGAGTCCTCTTCCATGGTGAGGGGAGCATTCAGCAGGTTTCACTTCCCCTTACTGCCAGGGTGACGGTGTCACTGAAAGAAGACAAGTCATTCTGCCGGAATGACTAGTCAGTCTCCAATGGCCCTTGCTCCGCATGGCAGTTGGAGGGGATTAATCATGGCAGAGATGGAGTAGTCTCTGCCGTGATTTAACTTAAGGTCCGCACGCATTTTAGACTGGTAGGCAGACCATTATCTTGTCGGTATGTATACTTACATACCACCAAGTTGATGTGCAGTCTAAAACTCGAGTTTTTATTATCATCTGGACAGAGTATCGACTACAGAATATCGACATGGCAGTAATATCGAGGTAAGTAATATCGATGTTAATTTTATCGATTTTTAAGTGTTTAAAAAAATATTGTAGTATAAAATATCGAGTAGTTTATATCGAGTGTAGAAAATATTGAGTTTTTGTCTAAGTTAAAAATTTCGAATGTGAAAATATAGAGTGTTAGAATATCGAAAGAGAAAATATCGAGTGTTAGAATATCGATTTGTGAAATGTAGAATGTTTATAATGTTGTAGTTGTAATTTTTTTTGTGTAAAATATTGTTTATGTATGTTATTTTATGTAATAAAATATATAATTTAAAAAAAATATATATATATGTAGTTAAAAAATAAAACATTTTAGGAGTGGGTTGTGGGTTTTTAGGGGAATAGGGTGGGAAGTGTTTTAAAATATATAAAAAAAAAATTTAAAAATGTTTTATAATTGTAAAATTTTGTAAAAATGTATGTTTTAGGAGCAGGATGTGGGTTTTTAGGGGATTAGGGTGGAAAGTGTTTTAAAAGATTTAAAATGTAAAATTTGAAACTAATTTTGAAATTTAAATTTTTAAAAATATGTGTATTTTAGTAGCAGGTTGTGGGTTTTTAGGGGAATAGGGTAGGTAGTGTTTTAAAATATTTTCAAATTAAATTTCGAAATACATTTTTAAATATTTATTTAAATTTAGAAATGTATTTGACATTTTTTATTGTATGAAATATTTGTGTTTTAGGATTGGGTAGTGCAATTTTGGGGAATAACTTGTGAATTTTTGTAGTAATTTTTAAAATTAAATTTCCATTTTTATTTTAAATTATTTATTTAAAATTACTAATTTATTAGAATTTTTTTGTATGAAATATTTGGGTAGTGTCATTTTTGGGGAATAACGTTGCAATATTTGAAAAAAATGTAAAAATAAATTTTGAAATTTATTTTAAATTATTTATTTAAATTTAGAAATGTAATACAACTTTTTTAATTTTATTAAATAATTTCGTTTTAAGACTGGGTTGTGGATTTTTTGGGGATTAGGGTAGAATTTTTTAAAAAATATTTAGAAATTACATTTTGAAATTAATTTAAAATATAAAATTTAAATTTGAAATAATTTTTTTAATGTTATATTGTATGAAATATTTTATTTTTTGGGAGTGGGTTGTGGAATTTTTTGGGAATAGGATGGGAAGTGTTTTAAAATATAAAAATTTTTTTTAGCATTTTCTCTTAATATTTTAATTGTATTTATATTTTATGTTGTGAGGTTTTGTGTGTTTTTTTGGGGAATAGTGTTGGAATTATTTTAAAGTATATGTTTATTAAAATATTAAAATGTGGTTATTTAAAAATAAATTAAGAAAAATATGTTATGTGTGTGTTGTGAATGGTTAGGGGTATAGTATGGTAAGTGTTTTAGGAAATAGAGAATTTTATATAAGAAATTGAGAAAAAAATTGATAAACTCTTTTATTGGTTGATTTTTTAGAAGTGTTTTATTTATAAAAGGTGTGTATGTTGTGTATTATTACTTAAAAAATATGATTCCAAAATAAGTTATAGAAATAATTTCTTTGATAAATGTTACATTATTAAAAATTATTTATAAAAAAACAATAAAATAATATAACAATATTTTTTTAAAAAAAAATATTACAAATAATATTTAAAAACATTACATTTTTTAAAATGTATCTAAATTAATATTTGTAAATGAAATTTAAAAATTATAATGTAGTTATTTTAATATTTTAAAAATTATTATTTAAAAAATATTATAATAAAAAAAATGCAAGGATTTATATTTGGAGGAGTTGGAATAGTAAGTTATATGGGTTTTGTGTCCAGCATCTTCCATGAGTTTACACTTGGTGGATTGGGAATAGTAATTTGTAAGGAGTGAATGCCCAGCATCTTCTCTGACTTTATACTTTGTGGAGAGGGAATAGTAATTTATATGGGTTTACTGTCCAGCATCATCCTTGACTTTATACTTGGTGGAGTGGGAATAGTAATTTATATGGGTTCACTGTCCAACACCTTTCCTTACTTTATACTAGGTGAAGTGGGAATAGTAATTTAAAAGGGTTTACTGTCCAGCATCTTCCTTGAGTTTATACTTGGTGGAGTGGGAATATTGATTTATATGGGTTTACTGTGTAGCACCTTCCTTGAGTTAATACTTGGTGGAGTGGGAATAGTAAATCATAAGTATTGAATGTACAGCACCTTCCCTGAGTTTATACTTGGTGGAGTGGGAATAGTAATTTATATTGGTTTACTGTCCAGCACCTTCCCTGACTTTATACTTGGTGGAGTGGGAATAGTAATTTATAAGGGTTTACTGACCAGCACCTTCGTTGACTTTATACTTGGTGGAGTGGGAATATTAATTTATATGGGTTTACTATGTAGCACCTTCCTTGAGCTAATACTTGGTGGAGTGGGAATAGTAAATCATAAGTATTGAATGTCCAGCACCTTCCCTGAGTTTCTACTTGGTGGAGTGGGAATATTAATTTATATGGGTTTACTGTCCAGCCCCTACCCTGAGTTTATACTTGGTGGAGGGGGAATAGTAATTTATAAGGGTTTACTGTCCAGCACCTTCCCTGAGTTTATACTTGGTGGAGTGGGAATAGTAATTTATAAGGGTTAACTGTCCAGCACCTTCTCTGAGTTTATACTTGGTGGAGTGGGAATAGTAATTTATATGGGTTTACTGTCCCGCACCTTCCCTGAGTTTATACTTGGTGGAGTGGGAATAGTAATTTTCTATGGGTTGAATGTCCAGCAACTTCCCTGAGTTTATATTTGGTGGAGTGGGAATAGTAATTTATAAGGGGTGAATGTCCAGCACCTTCACTGAGTTTATAGTTAGTGGAGTGGGAATAGTAATTGATATGGTTTTATTGTCCAGCACCTTCTCAGAGTTTATAGTTGGTGGAGTGGGATTAGCAAAAACTTTGTAGAGATATACATTTTGGTTGGTAGAATATTACAATTATTATTTGTATGAAAATATATTAACTATAGTAGTAATTTAACTTATTGTTATATTAGTAATACATTGATAAAGAAATCACAATATTTATGATATTTAAAAAATAATTAATGAATAATTAAAATAATATTTACATTATATTTCATTAAAAAAATGTAAAAAGGAGACACACACATGGTTAAGTGAAAACATTTACAAACAGTTTATTGTGATGTAAAAAGAAACGGGAAGTAGAGGAAAAGATTTTATTTGCAGTATAATTTTGTAAGTCAATAGTTTTCAATAAAATAAATGTAATAGCAAGTAAATATTTGTGTATTAAAAATATTGATAAATTGCAGTGAGATAATTTTTATGTTAATTCACATATCTTGGAAATGAAATTTTTCATAACAAATATAATTACACAGTGTACAATTTATTTCATAACAATTACTTTAAAGCACATACAAAATAGAAATATTTTAATAGTAAACATGTTGAAAATAATTGTTATATTTGTTGTACATAATTTTTTTCATATTTTATAGTAGAAATCATTGATAGATACATTTTTTACAGATTTCAAAATAGAAAATTTTTTGTTGGTTACAAAATGTTAATATTTATTTTATAAATTATAAAATTAATATTGAACATATTAATAATATTAATTTTTACAAAGGTAAATAGTGAGAAATAATTTTTAAACTATAGATACATTTTACAATCACATTAACATATTTATAAGCATAATGTTTAACAGAAAGTGAATGATAAAAGTAATTACAGCATTTTAATTAATTACAAAGTGTACATATAAATAATATTTTCTTTTTAATACTTCGTTAAATAATATTGTAAATACTTTTTTTCAATAAATATATATTTGTATTGATTTAAAAAAATTATTATAAGAAATAATATATAATGTAAGCCTATATTTTTATTTTTTAAGTGTAGGAAAATAGAAAATAAATAGCCTTTTCAGTTATACAGGGACTATTTTTTAACTGCGTAATGTTATTTTGTTTGATTTGGTACTGGAACAGCTCGCGGTTGGATTCTGCGTCTCGTTGGAGAGGGTAAGTTTGTTTTTGTTGTATTTTATAAGTTAGTAAATTTAATTTAAGTGTATGGGCTCCATTAGGATGACGGGCGGACTTTGCCCACCCGTCATCCCATCGTAAATCAGGACCGCCCACCTAAAGGGCGGGGGTCCTGACATTGGAATTAGGATGCGCCCGCCACAGTGGCGGGCGCATGCCACAAATTAACATTGTGGCGGGCGGTGCTCACTGCACCGCCCGCCACAATGTTAATAACAAAATGCACGCATTTGCATAATCGAAGCGGCAGGCACCGCGCGGTGCCTGCCGCTGTGATTATGCAAATGCAGGGGGGTACCACAGGTACCCCCCGTGTGCCACCCCCCTTTGGCCGTCACTCTGAGGGCCCACAGGGGCCCCCCAAAGTGAACACCACATGCCTTTACGTGGCGGCATTGCCGCCACGGACAGGCATTGAAAAATGCCTATTCTAATATGGCTGGCGGTGTCTGATAGACACCGCCACCATGTTATCCCTTTTCCGCCCCGGCCGCAAGGCGACCGGGGAGGAAAACAGGCGGCGGTGTTTCCCACCGCTGCGGTCCCCTCCGCCATCGTAATATGGCGGTGGGGGAATACAGGGAAGGATGTCGGGTGGATTGCCTACGCCAGGGTTGCGGTGGCCACCTCTACCCTGGCTTAGGAAATCCGCCCGACATCCTAATGGAGCCCTATGTGTGGTGTATTTAGGTTTAGTAGGATTGTAATATCGATCGTACATTGTGTTTTAGGTGTTAGCTCGAGTGTACGATATTTAGGGCCTCATTAGGATGCCGGACGGGCTTTGCCCGCCCGCCATCCCATCGGTAAACGGGACCGCCGGCCATAAGGGCGGGGGTCCTGTGGGGGGCATGAGGATGTACCCACCACAGTGGTGGGCACATACTGTATTTTTAGTATTGTGGCGGGCGGAGCTCTCTGCTCTGCCCGCCACAATACAAAAATTGCTTAGCAGCATTTACATAAACAAAGCGGCAGGCACCGCACGGTGCCTGCCGCTTTGTTTATGCAAATGTGGGGGGGTGCCACAGGTACCCCCCGTGTGCATGCCCCTACCCACCTTCACTCTGGGGGGCCACAGGGGGCCCCCAGAGTTAAGACCGCCTGCCTTTGCTTGGTGGCATTGCCGCCACGGAAAGGCTTGCCAAAATGCCTTTCATAATATGGCTGGCGGTGTCTGATAGACACCGCCACGATATTATTTATTTAAAAGTGGCGGGCGGTGTCTTGCTCCGCTGCGGTCCCCCCGCCATTGTAATATGGCGGGGGGAATTCAGGGAAGGATGTCGGGCGGATTGCCTCCGCCAGGCTGGTGGTGGCCACCCCATCGGTAAACGGGACCGCCCGCCATAAGGGTGGGGGTCCCATGTGGGGGCATTAGGATGTGCCCGCCACATTGGCGGGCACATCCTGTATTTTTAGCATTGTGGTGGGCGGAGCTCTCTGCTCTGCCCGCCACAATACAAAAATTGCCTAGCAGCATTTACATAAACAAAGCGGCAGGCACCACACGTTGCCTGCCACTTTGTTTATGCAAATGTGGGGCGGTGCCACAGGTACCCCCGTGTGCATGCCCATACCCACCTTCACTCTGGGGGCCCGCAGGGGGCCCCCAGAGGGAAGGCTGCCTGCCTTTCCGTGGCGGCTTTGCCACCACGGAAAGGCTTGCCAAAATGCCTTTCATAATATGGGTGGCGGTGTCTGATAGATCCGCCCGACATCCTAATGACCCCCTTAGTGTTTACCGCGTTTTAGTGCTAGGTGTGTGAGGTATGTTTATTTGTTTAAATGTTACTAAATGCTTATGTTGATAGTACAAATATGTATTTTTATATGTGTATGGGTGTATTTGTGTGGGTGGGTATGTCTTTTTTCTATTTTTCAGGTTGTCGTTCCCCTTTCAGTTTTTGGAGGAGGTCCGTTTTTTTTTAAGTAGTGTGACGAGTATTATATACTCATATTTTTACACACATACTTTGTTTTTCGGATTTTTCAGGAGCCTTTCTTTTTCTAAATTACTATTTTCGGGTTTTGAAGGGTATACTCTGTGGATTACATTGGAGAGGAGTAGCCATGGATTTGCTTGTATTTTTTCATTTTTTTTGGGCTTCCTTGGATTGTATGGACATTTTGGATTATTTGGTATGGATTTTTCAACATTGGATTACTTTTGAAGATGCGACAGAAACTAAGTATATAAAGAAATGTTGTTGGATGAGAAATCTGTTTTAATTTGTTGTATTGCTATGTTATATGTAACAATTTGAAAGTAAATTATCATAATAAATTTAATAAATGTGTTTGAAATTTATTTAATAATTTAATTACAATTTGTTAGATATAATAATGGTAGGAACATTTATATTTATAAATGGGCAATGTTGGATGTATAGATGTGATATATTTTATAGAATCGTTTTAGCTATCATTGAGAGATATTCTAGTCCTCTGGTACTTGGATAGAGGGTAACTTGGCTTTGGAGTGTGTTATGTATTTTTTTGGTTTGTTTAGTTAATGTTGGTCCTATCAGGTTACTGATTGCTCCATTCGGAGCTCTTGGTAACTCTGCTCTTTTTGTTGGGATTGTATTAATTTGTAAAGAGTAGGTGTTCCTCTGACTGTGGTTGCTTGGAAGGCATTATGCCATCCCTCAACTGTGTTGTTTGTTTTTGCTTCCTTATTTAGGGTGCTAAGGTAGACATTCCACCAGGCTATTTGATATTTAGGTTGTCTTCCATGACCAGATGGGTGTAGCCTTACTACCCATGTATCTTCGAAGTAGTCAAGCATAGGGCTTAATCTTTCTTCGTTTCTTTTATAGTAGGGGCTGTCTATTAATTGGTTATAGTGTTCTGCAATGTCTGTTACAGGAACATAGGCTAGAGAAATACATTTTTTAATTTGATAAGCAAAGGTGCTGTCCGTGGCGTATTGGACACTTAGGGCCTTATTAGGATGACGGGCGGACTTTGCCCGCCTGTCATCCCATTGTATATCGGGACCGCCCGCCATAAGGGTGGGGGTCCTTGGGGTGCTATTAGGATGTGCCTGCCACAATGGCGGGCACATCCTGTATTTTCAGCATTGTGGCGGGCGGTGCTCTCTGCACTGCCCACCACAATGCTGAAAATGCACTGTCACATTGTCATTTACAAAGAGTACAGAGTGAAGACCGCATGCCTTTCCGTGGCGGCATCGCCGCCGCAGAAAGGCACTGAAAACCAGACATCATAATATGGCTGGCGGTGTCTACTGGACACCGCCACCATATTGTTCCTCTTTCGCCCCGGCCGCAAGGTGACCGGGGCGGAAAAGTGGCGGACGGTCTTTCCGTCCGCCGTGGTCCCCCCACCATCCTAATATGGCGGGGGGAAATCTGGTTATGATATCGGGCGGATTGCCTTCGCCAGGCTGGGGGTGGCTACCACCAGCCTGTTGGAGGTAATCCGCCCGATATCATAATGGACCCCTTAATGTAGATTTCCGTAGATGTCGCCATATACATTGATTAAAATAATAATAGCAACATTGTATTGCTGTGTGTGGGTATATTTTAAGGATACTGTTTATCATTGCTTTTTCGAAATCAGTGATCATTTTTTGTGGGAAATAGTCATTAGTTTGTTGTTTGACTTTGGTTAGGATTTCTTGGTAGGCAGATTGTTGTTGGTTTGGTAGGAGGGCATATAGGGATAGAATATTAGCATTTTGGAAATGACCATGGATAGTGTACAATTGGTAAAAAGGTTTAGGACATACTGCAAAAGTACCATCCATCATCCAAGTTTGGCATTGGTTTAGTTTAGTCATGTTGTCTGCAGTGGCAAACAGTATTATTCTTTTATCTTTTGAGTTGTTGTCATATAGTATAAATGGTTCATTATTATGAGTTAGACAGAGTTCAAGGGGAAATTGCAAATGTTTTAGGTGTGGGAGGAGTAGTTGCTGTAGCTCTTTTTTGTCTAGCTATGGTTCTTTTAAGGGAATCTATACTTGGTAGTTGGCTAGAGGCATGTTGGGATAGAACACTTAAATGCTGTTTTAGAATAGCAGTTGTTGCTATATCAGTAGTAGTGCTAGCTCCTTTAAGGGAATCAAGCATTTCTCTAATCACTATTTCTGTTACATTGGGTGGGTGGTTCTGTTCCTTAGTATAAGTTACAGTAGTTTCCTGAGTTATTGCTCTCCCATAACATTTGTTAGAATAGTATTTAGTGCATTTCCAAAAAAAACTTCATATCTTTCTGTTTCTCTTGAGTGTATACATATCCCATGTAACAAAAAAGCATTTTCCCTTTCTGAGATTACACACATTTTGCTCCTTTAGTCATGTTTGCTTTTTGGTGCTAGGAGAAATTAAACATTACATTATTAGAAAAGTATTTAAATGATGTATTTAGTATTATAATAACATTGATTTGCACGTTAATTATTTACCAGTTTCTTTCTTTGTTGAATTCAGGTGTTGCTTTTCTTCAAATTTCTCTTTTTGGTGTATTTATTCTGTACCTGTTAAGATGGAGAAGATGAGTTACAAGATTTTACATTTGTTTATGTTTATTTTGTTGTGCTCTGCTAGCTAGTTTGTCCTTAGTTTTCTATTTATTAAGGTTTTTAGTCATTTTTTAAATTAGATACCTACTTTTTATCTTTTTTCTTTGAAGTGTAGATATTGTGCAGTTTTTCAATAATTTCTTTTTATCTAGAGAAAATAGAGTAGGAATGAAAGAGATGTTTTAGTTATTTGTTTTTCAAATACAGGTTTGAAGTCTTAGATTTACGTTTTGGAAATATATAGAGGTGGTAGTACTTACTTTAGATAGGTGTAGCTGGTTTTTGGTAGAAGTCAATCCGTTTTCTTTCAGCAAACTGGCAGAGTTTCTCCTTCCTTTACTTTGGTGTTTTAGATAACGATTTTAGCAGGTGTAATTCTTCTTTTTGTAGGATGAGTTTAATTGTTTCTGAAAGTTTATTGGTTATCCACATTGATAGCTTTTTCTTATTGGTTTATTTGAAGTTTTGTACTTGTTTTGCTAATTGTTTTCCTTAAATGGGTGACGCCAATTAATGTTTTTTTTTATGGGTAAGGCAATTGTCTTCAATGGTTAATGGCGTTTTTTAAGATTTAAAGTGAAAGATTATTTATTATGTCCATTAAGCAATGTTTTATTATTTGCAATGTTGTATATGTGTTATAAATTGTTTATTTGATGTAAATGTTATTTTTTAATTGTTAGCAATGTTTATTGTATGTTGTATTAATTTTATAAAATATATTATGTATATTTGTGATGTGTATAATATGTTTTTTTTATTAGAAAGAGCATTTTGTATGTATTTTGTAAAGTCGATATTATATAATTTTCGATATAATAGTATTCTATATTGTGATGGTCAATATTTTGACTGTGTTTTATGTTAAGGATTGCAAGTTGATGTTTTTTACCTGCGATAATATTGATGGTCGATAATGTTGTAGTCGATTTTTTTATCAATATTGTGGTTTCGATATATTTGTTATTTCTTGTTTAAGTATTGGGAGTCGATATTTTTGTAGTCGATAATTTATCATCAATATTTTGTCTAGTCGATATTCGGTCTGTCGAGGTTATGTCAGTGATTCCACCAAGTTATAAATCAGGCACTGAGAACCATATATATTTACTGAGTGGGAAAGATTTGTAAACTCCTCCCATACCGGACTGTCTGCATTCTGTTTGCTTGGCGTATCTACGAAAATAGGTATGGATGCTACTGCTTTTTTCACAAATGTTTCAAAAATCGTGCAAACTGGTGAACTCAGAATTTTTTTGTCTTACTGTGAAAGCAATCTGTACAACTATCTATCAAATTTAATATATGGGCTATTCTTTCTGTCTCATTTCCATGCCATAAAGTCGCCCAGCATGATGGGAATTTACATGCTGACATACTCTGACCTGCATAAGACTAAAAGTACAACCAGGTGTAAGGGCTCTCCCTTTTCTCGCTACCATCTCAACCTCAAAAAACGTTATCAAATTGGTCTTCTTACCAATACTTCTTTCACAGCCTTGAAAAATTTGTATAGATGAAACATGTCCGTTATATCAGGTGACCACATAAGTGACGGAGACCACTATGTAATCTGTCATCACATGCAAATTTTGTTAGAACCTATGTTAGACACTGGCAAGGATTTTCTTGCCACTTCAATATACTATGTATGTCTAACGTGTTACATATTCTAATTAATTGCACAAAGAAAAACTGATACTAGGGTAGCATGCAATTATCAATATCACTTGTATGATCTACTTAAACACATCCTGTGTTACGATTTGCATTCTTAACTATTGTGCTGTGCTCAAGACATATATTGGAATTTAATAGACTTGTTGTATGCCTACCTCTTCCCCTTCCTTCAAGTCTGGGATCTAAGCTAAGAGCATTCTATCAAATTCCTTGTTGTCGGACCCTTCTGCTTTTCCAAGATATTCCTGGTTCTCTAGGTCTTCACTTTTAGTCTGCAGGGCCACAATGTAGTTGTTTACGCCCTTCATTTTATCTTTCATTACTTGGTCAGTGGCCAAGAAATTGGGAGTTTACTCTTTCAGTACCATCACTCACTTGCCTATGCTCTTCATGTTTTGCTTATAGTAGACCATATTTATAAGAATCTCTGCAATTCCCTTTTTCAGGGCTTTTTTCCAGCCCTATAAAAGTCTTGCAGTTGCGATCAAATATCTTTCCTAGTCAGCTGAGCTTCTTTTTTCCTTGCCAACATGTCTGTGCAAGATTGGATCTTATCAGAGCTCTTTGTTTCAGCCAACTCTTCCCGCTTGTGGGTTATAATATATTGATTATATTGCATTCAAGTCCCATGTATATTCCCTGTTCCAGTAGTATTAAGAATGTAAAATATGCCAGCAAGGGAATTTGTTTTATAAGAATTAATCACAGATTATTGACATATGTATTATTCACACCTGATAGTCTATCCAACCTAATTGGTATCTGTTTGCTGTTATTTCAGTCTCACAATTAAGACAAAGAAATGAATCAAGATGAAGAAAAAGCTACACGGGAAATTAGTTTTATGAAAAATTAATTATTTTTATGTATTTTTGAAAAGGGTACAGTTCAATATTTAAAATTGATCATACAATGCATTCAAGTGAACAGGAATTAAATCAATTGCTCCATTAATCCATCTGAACTCAAGTCCAATCCACCATCAATTATAACTAACGACTCCTGTGTTACAACAAAGGAAATGTCGTTATCAAAACTCAATCAAAGCGTGAAAGATATGGACATTCAAGTTGACGTTTCGGTCTTATACTTGTTCACTCCTTAAGACCATCTTCAGGACAACCAATATTTACATAAAGATGAGACCCCATGGTCAGTCCTTTTAACGCTTTGGACTGTTGGATGGTTATACGTGATTATGCCTCAGCCTTCACAAATGTTATAAACCTGGTTGATCTGTTTGTCACTTAAAGACTGTTCGATGAATGTTCTTATTAAGGTCTTCGTTGATAATAGAACACTTGCTGTATTTCTTTTCGGCCCAGATCTCTGTACTGGGGTGAATGTATGATATTGATCTACATTCTGTCCATCAATTGTTGTTTTTGCATTTGTCGCCCCGAGTGGGATGGGTATGCTCAGATGTGAGTCACATGCTCTCCACACCACTGGAGTCAAGCTATCCTGGCTGAAGACGGCTGATAGCCAGAAAACGGTCCTAGGATGCTTGATTCCGGTCCAGGAAAGGCATGGCTTGGCAGTTCGGGCTGCACTGTTCCCATGAGGCACAGGGTCAAGGCTGATTTGCCTGAACTGGGGTGGTGTGGAGTGCAAAAAAACAATGGATTTAGGCCCAGATCTCTGTACTGGGGTGAATGTATGACATTGTTCTACATTCTGTCCATCAATTGTTGTTTTTTCGTATTTCTTTTCACAGCACCAAAACGACTGTCCAGAACGCGGCGTAGTAACACAAGAACGACAGCTATCGTATAGTAGTATTAAGGCATCAGAGTGTTTTTATAAAGGTGATTCATTTGACTGCTCCCTACTTCTCTGTAACTGGTGCCAGAGTTCTTGCAAACCAGAGGAAGCTTTATTCAGTATCTACATTTCTTTTTCAATTTCAGATTGGCATTTATGTCTGTTTCAGTTGTGTTTGGCAGAGAGGTACTCCTCTTTCCATGCCTACCTCTTTTCTCTTCAGGGCTACCAATTATTTTAAATCAATGTGAAAAAATGTCATATCATACTGTAAATGTTTGCCATGGTAAACTTTCGAGGGTTTCTGTTAAAGTAGACTGATATTGTGGATCATTGGCCAGGGACTCAGTGGTCTGTTAGGGTGCTGTCTTTGCGCCTTTTTTCATTGTCATCCATTGCACATTCATCTTTTCTTTTAGCTCTGCAGGCGTGAGTTATGCCAGCAGTCATGGGGTTTCTTGTTTAATTTTCCCTCTGGAATCCAAGGGCTAGCAGTCAACCAGTCACTTGTGTCCGTCTGCTGCATGACTTTTACCAGCTTAATGTTTGTGTCTTGTTCATAGTTTATACGATTGCCGAATTGCTCTCAACTGCTTTGAAGGGGTTTCAAAGAGTATACAGTGTAGAGACTCACAGGGGAGATTCACACCTCCCAATTATTTGTTTTTAATTATAATTATACTGGCAAATTTTGTAATAGATTCTGACCAATAAAATTGACTTGGAACCAGTGGTCAAATAGCCTGACTCAGTTTAGTGTTGAGTTTGTTTGATGATTGGTGATTGCTTTGATTTTTAGTTTTTTACTGTATTTTCAGTTTTCATTTTTTTGTTTTTTGTGAAGTGGAGATTTAGCATCATAAGGGAAATGATTCCAATACTGTTACTTCAGTTGTTCAAGCTTTTACAATACACTTCAGCTTGTGCCTCCACATTAAGGATTGGAAGCATTGCTCTACACATATCAAAGCAAAAATATAAAACTAGTAGTTGTAGCTACTGCCATCCAAGAGCAACATCAACCCAACCACCATATATGATCATTTGTAGTAACACATTATTTTTTCATTTTTTTACATTTGTAAAAACATGCCGTGAAACTGATTCAACACGCCTGTGGAGAGACAAGAATATCAAAAAATACTGAGAAGTAGTAGTGGCGTTCTAGAGATCTTCCAGTTAATAAATGGCACTGTGGATACAATGTAATAGTCTTTGTAATTGCCACACCCTATCATTGCTGCAATTCTTCTCTCACTACCTCACCTCTTCCTAAGTATTATCTCAATCAACATTATACACTACATTTGCACATTTTCACATTACCAGCCACTTCACTGCACAATCACCCACAAACGAGCACTGCCATTGTCATGCAGCACACTGTAATACTTCAAAACCACGCAGCCCAACCCAATTGCAACTAAATTATAATTACCAAATTAATGTTTCACCAACTCACAATACACAACCAACCTAAACCCCACACTACCACCTGAAAATAACATACTACCCCACAAAATCATACTTTCACCCAAACACCTACCTATCACCTCAGTGATTCACAAACAATTCCCAACACCACACCCATATGTCTACCATTTTTACTGACTAGCAGCACCACATTACCACCCCCAGAACTCCCACATCTAGATTTTCATTATCCACTCACAGTAGTGCAAAGACATGCACAAAGCAACACTACAACCACTCCACAACCTCCCAGATAAACCACTTTGCTGTTACCACTAAACACTACACTATCATGATAATTAATACATGAGCGCCTCACCACACGATCACCTCACAAAATTACACAATCACCCCAACATTATCATATAGATCTACCACAAGAGTTATACTGCTACAAAAACACTCATACCTTACAGAACTGCACAATCCCCTACCACCATGATGTTTTCACTACTGCCCCTTGCCACTACACGGCAATCACACAACTATACACAACTTTTTGCAACTTTCACTTTTCTGCTGTTTGGCCTCATGTGCATTTCTATATCATAGCACAGAAACACCTCACTATACAGTAACCTATTGGATTTGTTGGTACTTATGTTCGCCATAATTGGCGGTCGGTGCTTTAATGCTGCGGTTGCGAAATGTTTGGTAAGAGTACAAAAGAGGATCTCTGCTTATCTCAAACCGAAATTCTTGCTAAAGTATGGAAGTGCACATTATTTGTTTTTGAGTTCTCAAGAAGTAAACATATTATTAAAAGCAATTGATTTGGGATTACAAAATAAAAACATCACATTAGCAACTGAATGACTTGAAGTGCTGCTTTAGGCTATTCATTCAGGGCAAAGCGTATGTTCAGTGGGATTCAAGATAGTCTTAGCCCTCTAGCATGAGGGTGCTTTGTGAAATAAATAAGAATAGGAGGTATTCCTTTTTAAACAAAATAAAATCATTTATGGGAAGGATCAAGTTGAAGCCTCATATTAAGTAATTGATATATTTTTCCTCTTTAATATATTTGTGATTCACTCAGAATTTGAAATGCTATATTTTTTTACTACATGTGATTGATATGGTGTGCATACTGAGGAAGCTAGAGTAAATAGTGAGAGGCAGTGAAATACAGCATTGCCTTTTTGTAGAGCTTCCTGAAAGCATCCAATATGAACCAAATTAGGACATGCTATGGTTTATTGTGGGTAGGCAAATGTGGGAAAATAGTCAATTTTTAGGTTGATCTTTCAAGGTCTCCTGTATGTGCTTTAGAATATACTTTTTTGTGGGCTTAAAACCTGCCCACTGATTTTGTTTGTTTGTTTCAGTGTCTTTTAAAAATCCTTGCTTGCTAGTGGTCAATGTTTCATATTTGTCACTCCTTTTCATCTGTGGTTCACTCCCATGGAGCAGTGCTGCAGTACTTGTCCCCCTACACTTATCCCATTATAGACACTGTCAAAGGGACTAATTTTTCCTTTGTTTAAGCCCACCTCTCACTAGCACCTGATGTCTCCGATGTCAGGCAGCAGCTTATGCCCTGCTTCGGTTTACAGCACATAGGGGGTTAATTTCAACTTTTTCAAATTAAAAGAAGGTATTGTTTTCCTGTTAAGCACTGCCAATGTACAAGAGAATCGTGACCACAACTATTTACATTGATTTCCAGTTACACGCTGCCGATGCGCCGAGAAAATCGATATCATTATGAACTTTAATGAATATTCTCCAAATTTAAGATGGCAGCAGCACATCAGGCACGATTACATCATTAACATCAGGTGTCATGAGGAGGCAGTCTTGTTTCCACTGTAAATTGTGATGGAGTTATGATGCAGCTCCTGGCTGGCTGAGCTCACAGGGTGTAGGTAGTTTTGGGAGAGAGGGGGGACCGAGGAAGTGCTGCCTGCATCTGAGCACACACACTGCTGCCTAGAGTTTACTTTGGGGCCGGTGACTATTGAGTGTTGTGAGCCACCCGGCCATTGCACAACAATGTTGCAACTCAACTCCCTGGGCCGGGCTCAGACCAGGGAGTATAAATAAAGGGCGACGTCAGCGCACGTGGCTGACGGCGCGGACGAAGTATCTGTGCAGATCTCCATTTATTGCACCTGCTGTTATAGTTAGGCCTGTCCCCAATCCTGGCCCTTAGTAGTCGGTTGTCACCCCCAACCGCCATCCCAGGGACCCGTCCCGTACCTGCCATCGCCCCCATCACACTGGCGACAAGGGACGTGTAAAGAGCCCATGCTTGCACATTCGCACCCGCCCATCGCAACGCAGATCGGTGTTGGTAGCGGCGCGGAGGCACAAATTCCTGTGTGGCAGCTGCCGCTGCACTGTTGGTATCCCGGGGCAGAGGGACAAAGGAATACGTGGTAAGAGTGCCGCATGTGTGTGCAGGGAAAGCAGAGAAGACTTTCAGGGCCGCGTGTGTCTTCACCGGGCGGCGCGGCCTGCAAGGGGTGTGCGTGAGGCCCAGGAGTCTTAGGCTGTCTGCGGACTGCTCGTGGATGCTCAACAAGTGTGGAGCGGAGCCAAAGGGCAGGGGAGCCAAGCGAGGAGCCTGAGGGACGCCTGTGGCAGGAGTGTGCACGGAAGGTGGCGCAGGAGACTGAAAAGGGAGCTGCAGGCACCTGAAGGGGCACGGCTTGAAACGCAGGCCTGTGCTGGAGACGGCAGTGGTGCGAGGGCTGCCCCAACAGGCCAGAGTGAGAGGGAAGCAGGTTGCTGGCCGCAACACGCATACACAGACTAGGTGCAGCAGCGGAACAAGGGCAGCCACAGAAGGAGGAGCGTGAGGGAGACAAGCTGGTGGAAAGAGGGCAACGGTGAAGAAGGAGAGCACTGTCTGACCAGCTAGGAATATAGTGAGACTGCGGGAAATATCATTTTGTCCAATCCACTGGCAGCAGCTGCGGCTGCACCCCAGGATGCAGGAGCGGCAGGTGTGAGGCCAGGGGGTATGGCAGTGAATGCTCTCCCAGAGTTCAGTCAGCTGGCAGACCTGGCTACGGTGGCGCCACAGTGGCGGAAACGGATAGGCAAGCTAGAGAATCATTTTGTGGCCACCAGGGAGACGGACAATGCCGTGAAGCGATCCACCGTGCTCCTAATGAGGGGAAACGAGCTCTAAGACCTCTTCCAGGACCTACCGGATACGGGTGATGGCAATGACTAAGAGAGGGGGTCAGAGCCCTTAACCGGCATTTTGACCCACAGATCAATCCAGATTTCGAACACTTCAAGTTGCGCCAGGTCAAGCACAGGGATGAGTCGATTGATATGTTCTTCGCACGTCTGAGGAAACTGGCAAGCACGTGTGTTGGGGTGGACCAGCAATTTGAGACGAGGGCACAGCTCATTGTGGGGCTCAAAACTCTGGAACTGCGCAAGCTAATACTGCGAGAGCCCTTCATATCACTGGATGACATACTGGTCTTAGAGAGATTGCACGAGCTGGCAGACGTCAGGGCCGGAAAGATGGAGGTGGCTATGTCCAAGAACCCCACCAATACCCAACCGTTACACACAACACCCATCAAAGAGGAGAGGGTGGATGCCATTCGGAAGACGTGCAACAGAGGGTCCACTCCCAACACAAGTACTGAAGAGCGACAGGCCAAGCCCGAGTGCAGGAATTGCGGACTATCGACGTATACCCAGAGGGGCATCCCGGCGCAGGGGAGACAGTGTCTCAAATGCAATAAGTATGGACATTTTGCAAAGATGTGTCAGAGTGCGGCGCAGTCTAGTGCAAGTCAGTCCACCCACCCTCACCTGTTGCGATGCCCATCACGGAAGTGAGCCGCACATTTACCGAGGCATTTATAGGGCTCCTCCGATCCCCGCATTTATCTTCAGGATCCGGTTTGCGAGGGTGTATGCAGGTTCCAAGAGGGTGCCTGGCGTCGAGGGCGTAAGTGGCACTTTTCCACCAGAAACAGCACGACGAACCGAAGGTCCCCCCAAGGGCGGCATGATTAAGCTAAGTTGAAGGTCCCTTCACCTATGAGTCTAACCTTTGGCATATGTCGTTTTTCCTTTTTCTTTTTCTCTCCCTAAGTGTGTGCCAATTACGCCACCACCCCCCTCCCTTAATCCATGGTGTGTAACTAACCCACCATCCAAATGAGACATTTTGTTTTATTTTAGACCTTTATGTTTTAGGTGAGGTCACTGGCCATTTCTGGCCCATTGATCCAAATAAACACATGCAAGCACGCAAGCAAGGGCTACCCTACATTTATTTTGAACCACCGCTAGCCCACTGCACCCCTAATTTGTAGCGTGTTTTTTTCCCAGGGACAGAGGTTGGTGTTAACTATAGTGCTAGATCGCCACCCACTGTTCCTCCTTGACAACTGGAGCACTGTAGACGTACCTATGAGCATAGACCAATTTCACCTGTGTCCTGTCTCGTATATGTATGTCTTCGTCCCTTTTCTTTCACAGGTGCATCATTACTATTTTTGAGGTTTCCTAACCAAGGATTACCTAAGGAGGAGTACGCTCCCCCTTAATGCACTTTCTCACTGTTTTTATATAGCACGTCCCGTGGTTAGGGTGAGCCTTAGAGTGCCCATACCGCTAGGGTTTAGTTCACCTTTTGTCCTGATGAATGCCTGGTAAATTGACACAGTTTCAAGGCAGAAATTTTTGACTGACAATTAAATTTCTGGAAATAGCCAAACAATTTATTTGGACCATTTTCCTACACTAATTTTTATCTATGTCCTAGTGATCAAACATTAAATGCTTTTTTGAGACACATAAGACATTTTTAACTATCACTGTTAACTAATTCACTCCACGTCTATTTCACAAAACCCGCTCCACAGTAGATCTGGTGTCGAAGCACACTGGGGGGGCATTAGGCCTCTCCAGTGGAGTTCAGCAGTCAAAAATAGGAGGTAAGAAGCAAAAAGAAAGGGGAAATCATGCCAAATGATGCCAGGTCTAACAGTGAACTTAACAAGCTTATCTCTGTACTCCTCATGGCAGGCACAAGGGTATTTAGTTTGGAGGCTTGGTGGATGATGATTAAAAGAGCTCTGTTGTTGGCATGGTTTCCTTTGGTTGGGCTGGAGGGATTCGCCACACCCAGCAGCACTCCATATATTTTGGAAAGCAATCCTCATTGCAGCAACCTGTAGTTGAACCATGGGGGCATATTACCAAGCAATAGCGATAATTATCGCTATTGCTTGGTTAGAGACAAAAATTTACCGCTGAGATGCGGCGATTTTTATCGCAAATAAACCTTGGTATTACCAAGGTTTATCGCAAATGCGATCAAAATCGGCCGCAATGCATGAATATCGCTGAAAAGTCAGAGATATTCATGCATTACCGAGCTAATGCTCTTAGCCACCATGTTATCCACCTCCCATTGGATAACATGGCTAAGAACTGCTCAGGGCAAGTGTTAGCTTTTGGAGATATTCGTGCTTAGCGCGAATATCTCCAAAAGTTGGAATAGGAGATAGCGATGTTAGCGACTGTTTCCAGTCGCTAACATCTTGGCACGCCCACTTTGCATGTAATTAGTGATAAATATCACTGACATGCAAAGTGAGGCCCAAGATGGTCGCTATCTCCTACTAGCTGTCGCTAACTGGTGTTAGCGACAGCTGGGTAATAGGGAGATAATTTTATCTCCACTTTCTTGGCTTTAAAGCCAAAAAAGCGGAGATAAACCCCCTTGATAATATGCCCCTTAGTTCTTTGAGCTAGCAAGGTAGGTTCCCAGCACATAGGGCAGTTTAACTTCTCTCTTTCAGTGCTCAGCAACACAGTCCTAGTTTGGACCCAGTTCAAGTGGAAAGACAGCCATTCTGCCCGTCGCTGATTTATTCTGCTCAAGTGTGATGCAGAGCTTCTCCTGGAAACGAAGGCGATCCTTAGTTTCGACTCACATAGCAAGCTAATATAACCAGAGTGTGAGATACCCACTAACAGCTGCAGCACATGAATGTTTTCGAGAGTCCAATCAGGATAAAATGCATATCTGCTCAAACTTGAGTTTGGTCTCAAAGAAAGTCATATTTTTAGTATTCTATAGTTCCTTATTCCTGGTTGCATGCTACTGCCAGACACCTGTAAGATTGCTATGATCAGTGTATTCAACTCAGACATCAAATAGTTTTTGCAGGACCCTGCCCATTTTTGCCAAAGCTGACAAAGTAGATGTCTTTGATACACTGATCCTTCCTTCATGACTCTAGGCAGACCTACCCATAATGATCTGTATCAGATTGGTAAGCACAAATAATCTCTCCCCATTCCTTGGAAGTGTTTTAGTCAATACCAGACACACAACTACCAGGCTACATTACACCGGGGAGAAAGTGGAGTCCATGGTGACAAGGAAGACAGCTAATATATTGGAATTGATGCTGTTTATTCATCCACCCCACCTTCTTCGGAGCAAACCATATACTGACTGGTTAAATAGCTGCTAGGGTTACTTCAGACCCTCCTATGTAACTCATCTATGCTACATCTATGCTACACAGAAGCATATCACACCCTCTGGAAACGTCATGGTAGACTGTAGATAAACCAAGGAAGCCCATTCGGCATCCTCATCAATTTGAGGTAATGCACATGTTTCATGAATATATCATGTGCTGTAGTCACCCATGCTTTAAGGATTATAAACTTTGGTGGACCTTATCTCTACAGCGTCAGGAAACTCATTAGAAAATTGTTGTAGAGCACCTGCAGCGGGTTCTTTTATCTGTTTAATCCACGCAGAACCCATAACAGGTATGCCAGAAAATTATAAAAAGGGGAGCATGTCGACTGGTGGTGCTGTGTTAAGGACTTTTGTCCTTAGGCCCAAATAGATCCCAATCATCTGCTTGTATGGTGAGCTAAAACAATGAGCTCAATGTCTTGTGTGGAGATGAACAACTGTGACGCATAACACTAGTGCGGGGCTTAGATGGGTGCAGAGGCCTTCAAGCTGTATGATGCTACAACCTGATGTAGTCAGTCCCACCTCTTCAAAAAGAGTTACAAAGCTGCTCTGGGTTCGCAGAGAGCACAGTTTTGTGATTTCGGATACAGGAACCGAGGGAACAGAAGCAACGATGGAAGGTAAAATAGGGTATGTTGAGCAGGAAGGCTTGTACTCTTGTGATACATTTTCTTTACTGGTGAACTGTGAGACCGCTCCAACCAGGTTTCAGTGAAAACGCTTTGTTTTGGATGATAGTGAAGAATGTAATCACTTAAAAATTGGACGCCTTTGTTATTGCCCATCATGGTGGTACTCGTGCTGTCGACCTTAGAAGGATGAATGGATGAGTACCAGCTGGCTTCAAATCTACATCACAGAATGTACATGCATGCATTTGCAGCTGGCATTTCGCTCACAGTTTAAACTTTCCAGCTCTTTATGTCTGTAAACACTGTAATGTGTCGATGTAGCGGCGTGCACGAACAAATTCCCCATCTCTATTGTAAGCCACCTTCTTTAGATAGGTAGTTATCATTTTTGGTCGTTATTCTAGATTTTTTAAATTGCTGAACTTTGCCTAAATTAAGTCACTAAAAATGGTCTGTGGGTTTACAGAAGTGTGGCTCACCGGTTAGAGGAGGCAGACCTGGACGCAGAGGTCAGACCCGGGACCAGGGTTCAATTCTCGACGCGGCAGGGCCTTGAGCTCAAAATGTCCACGGACTCGATAATTCTCGCCTCGGTGCCTACTCGAATCATGGGTTCACACTCTGCAACTCTGGGCAATAGCTTGCTTAATCTCCACTACGGCCCCACCGCGATGGGATGCCTGGCTTTCATCTTGGGGATGCACAGTAGGGATTATCTCGCAGGGAAAAGCCAGGACGGGTTCCCAAAGCAAGCGCCTTGAGACCTTACGGTGAAAGGCGCTATATAAGAACGTATGATTTACGATTTATATTTACATTATCTGGCAAATTGGTGATAGGGCTCAGGCCCTCTGGTTATACCAAGATGTGGATATAAAAGGAAACAGAAAATCGCAGATGGTTTTAATGGGAGCTGGGTGGCTAAGGGGCATAGCCATTTTATTTTCCAGATTGTAGTTATAGACGACTATTTGGGATATGGGTGATAGTTATTAAGGAAGAATCAAATAACTGTATTCATGTAGAACCCGTTTTGTTTCAAATGTATTTCACTTTACATTTGTAGTTATGGAGAAAGACTTATGAAGAACACCAGGCTAAAGAAAATCCATGACAGCATCCCAAATACCACAGGAAGACAAACGCTTGCGCTAATACGTTTCCAAACTCCTGTGCTAAGCATAGCCTTAATTCTAACTCACATACAAATTCACATCATTCCTAAGCCTAAACCTGAACCCTAAACATAACCTTAAACATAAACTTAAACACTCCTTATCCGCTTAACAAACAATCTCAATCAAAAATCTAACCGAACACCCAATTAATCTGCAATTGAATTCCACACTACCACAGCCTTACCCTTCAAACAACTATATTCATATCCATGATACAATGATCAAAGTATAAAGAAAATACATTTCTATAATTAATGGATTTCTTCATTATTACTCAGTGCAAAATCTTAATTTCCAATTTGTTCAGTTTATCTTTTTTCATAATAGGTTTCTTCGTAATGGCATTGTCATATGGTTACTACGTTTCTATATATTGTGTTAAGTTAGCATGAGCTTATTAAATGTTTAAACGCAATATTTTCTTCCTGCTTGAGTTTGCACACAACACCTAATTGTTATTGTAGCTTTCAACCTAAACGAAAGATGTGATTTATTTGAGAATAATATGTTATTTGCTCTAGTATCAGTCGTGCTTGGTACACTTGGTACAACTGTCTGTACACCGAGAACTGCACACTCTAAGAATAACCTAACACAAGGTTGCTGAAGGCCTGATCCTCGCACCACGTTAGACATAACACAAATAATGTTGCTGCCAACATTGGGCTCTACGCGAGTTTAAGATACAGTTACAGGGAATGAATCAACACACTTGATGCTTCGCATGCAGAGAGCTGGTAGCGGTTAATGTGATCACCTCCTACTGAGAATTAGAGGTATGGGTCCGCCCTGCTAAAACCCAGATGAGACCTTCTTAGATATAATATAATATGCTAATTAGGGTGCGCGAAATATAGGTGATACAGAATTCTATAGATTTTTGCATCATAACATGCTATCACCTTTTGCTTACTATGGATTAGTGACTATGCTGCTGACTCTGATTTTTATAATATGTATGTTGATATTATACAAGATACTGCGTTTGAGAATGCTGCATTGAAAAATAAACATTTCAAACTTGCACGTGTATTCTTTGCCTCCCAGTTTCGGTTTGGAATGATAATATAACGAAAGAGTGTTCATGTGTTCCACGATACCTGAGGTACTCTAAGTTCATGTTCTGGATTGTCTAAGTCATTGGTAAGTTATTACTACCGATGAGACACTGTAGCTAGCTTGGTAAGGGGATTTCTGAAACAAAGGTGAGTTTTGGATCATCCTAACTCACCCAGGTTCTAGATCTCTGTGCACAGTTCTGTGGGAGAACGGAAACCCTGCTACAGCATTTTCATTTTTACATAACGCCAGTCAGTTGTTGCTATCTTTTATTTCCAGCTATATAGTTGTTTGCTTTGTAAACTGTTAATGGTCTCTGCTTGGGTGAAATCTTTATCTTAAATTGCAGCTATTAAAATTAGTATCACAGCAGAGAGGCCAAAACCTGAAAGGGCATATGGCATGTCAATGCACCCTAAGGCACCTGATAATATTTGTGTACTGAGCTGTTGAATGCAAGTGTGGATCAGCTCCCTTGGAATTTTTCTAAACTATGAACATTTCACTGGAGATATTTTATCACCATATCCTATTTGTATAAAAGCACCTAGTGATGCAGTGCAATGCACAGTAAAACAACTGTTCATTCATGGAGATCCAGTAACCTATTGACTGTGTCCGATAGAGATTGATCTTAGAGTACCGTGAAGTCATCGTAGAGCTAGGGAACTTGTATTGACATGTATCCAGCCCATGTATTTTCTACGGCGTCCCTGGGCACTTACACTATCTAAGAATGGACTTAGATATTGAAGGGTCATATCTGCTCATAAAGATATGTTTGCACATGAGATACAGTGCATCCTGCCAGTAGGGGTGGCCTACCTATATCTCATGCAGTGTATGAGAGCATGGCACACAGGGCTTGGTGCCATGTCAACTCTTCCGTTTTTTCTGCATCAAGCCATGCAGCCTACAATGGCATTTCCCATGGTCTTGGTGAGGGGTCCTTAGGGTGACACAAATAGGGCTTTAGCCCTAGTTGTCCCTCTTCAGTACCAATGCCTTAGGTGCCAGGGGTCCCATTTTACGTGGGACTTATAGGGGTTCTCCTAAGTTTTGCCACTCGTGGTACAGTTTTAGGAAAGAGATCTGGCACTGGGAACCTGGTTAGCAGGGACCCAGTGCACTTTCATTCAAAATCACATCTTGCGCCAGGCAACAAGTGGGGGCATGTTGAAAAACGCACTTTCCTACACTACGTTAGGCTTTTGTCAGTATGAGGGAGGCCATGTCCACAGCCTCTGCATGCACAAATCCATTCATTAAATAAGCAGAGCAGATTTACCAAGTTCTACAACACTCGCAAAATATGAGTGCTTGGAACATAAAGCTTTCAGTATTCACCAGCAACTTAAGCCGAAGACAGTCTTCCACTGAGGGGTGACTGTGTAAACGGATCTGAGATGAACACGCATTCCACCAGAGCACACTGCCATGGGCAAAATGGGCTGGGGTTACATTCTGTTTTTGGTTGCTTTCTTCTGAAATCTCGAGCATCATGTGTGAGTACTTCACCCACCATTTTTTTTCCTTTTGGAAACCGATGGTTTTGCGGAGGTATAGTGGGAAGAGAAAAATTAACAAGCTTCTAAATTAATAGCTGCAAGTGGCCCATGCTTTATGAAACATTTAAACTACTCCTATCTTATACCCCAAAACGTTACGAATATTGTGACATGTAGTTGATGTGTTCCCTTCATTAACAGACAAACATCTCAGCCTGCAAAAGGGTTAAAAAGACAGGCCTAGCTGAAGCTGTCATACTTGTCATTGAAAAAGTTATCTCTTGATGCTGTGTTCAGACTTTCCAGTTGACATGCAGATTGTCTTCTACTTCTACTTCTACCTCTCTCTGTGTTCTAAATGTCTCTGCCTCACCTCTCTCCCAACCTTTTACCATTTTACCCTTTTACCCTTCTGTTCTCTTTCCCCTTTTCTCAATCCGACTCGCTATCTCATCTCTCAAGAATTCTCTCCTTGCATATCTCTTCCTCACCCTGTTCCTATCACCTCTGTCTCTTTTATTCCTCTCTACCTCATCTCTTTGTCTACCTCATCTCTCGCTCTCAGCATCTTTCTTTCTCTCAACTTCACTGAAATACCTCACCAAATGCTATCTCACTTCTCTATAGCTTGCCACTCTCTCTGACTCTTTCTGCCTCACCTCTCCCATCCTCACAAATCACCCAATCTCAGTTTTTTCCGTGTTTTCGTCTGTCACAATTTCCTCCTTTTCTTCTTACTCAGAAGAACTGGGCCTCGCTCTCAAGTCAAATATGTGTAGAGCTGGAGATGGGGGGGTTTTGGGGGTAAGAGATGGGGGGATTTAAGGTGAACAGAATTAAGAAGAAAACGAATACATTTCACCAGATTGAACTGTTAACATTCATCAGAACAGTGACTTTTTCACTTTTGCAACTGTCCAAAAATGATGACGATTGTTTTGTGATTAGTAAAAAAATATTTTTGGGTTGTTTACCAGTTTGACAATTTTATTGGGTTGTATTCCAATGGTTTGGGCATAGGTAAGATAATTCTAATTGTCAGTAAATTTGGATATATATATTTTTTGTAGCTAACCAATTACTTATTTAGAAAGTGGATTGGATCTATCATTAGAGTTTAATGGTGAATGATCTACAGCAAATCCACTGCCATGTAGGAAAAAAAATATTTCGAGCCCTGTTAAGTAAGAACGTGTCACTATTACAATATTTGTCCTGGAATACATGGTACTGGTTGGCTGGACACGGGATTACACAGAAAATACCTTTCTATATACAATAAAAGTTTGGCTTTGACAGTGCTTGTTTACTATGTGGGTTATATAAATTGCTTAGACAAAAATATTCCAGATCAAAATTTATTTCACAACATTTTTTAAACTGTTAGCACTTTTTAGAAAAAATCTGTGTCGCAGCATTTGGCGAGAGGATAAAGAGGTCTCGTAAAAAGCATTGTTTGATCATCGTTTTAGACAGCTTCCTATCCTATTTGCAAGTTTATCCAACCACAACTCCCTAATAATTTGACCAACTTCTTCACACACAATGATATATCTGTGTAAGCTTTTATACACCTCACTCAAACGGGTTTTGTCAAGCGCCAAAAAATTCTAGGTTTCAAACATCCATTAAACATCACACAGCTTTGTTCTTACATTTTTTTAAAAATCACAATTTTCATAAATTGATTTCTCCTGAGTCCTGAAAGGAGACAGTAGCAAATGAAACACGACTATATCATTAAGATTGAAATAATATTAGAGCATAGAACATAAATATCAAAGTTGTTTATTACTTTCTTTTTCAAATACATGATACTGAGACTTGAATGCAACACTCTGAAAACCTTTGAGAACAGCGCAGTATTTAGTGACCAAATTAGGTGTAAAGAGAAACTCGCTATTTCGAAACTACGGGGGTAAAGGGGTGGGGGGGGGGGGGTAATTTCCGTATGGAATTTTAGGTGTCAGGAACTTCTAAAATCGTCCATTCTGGGTTGTGCAGAAGGAAACAGATATTGTGAGGTAAATGTGGCTCCTCTATGAACGTAATTTTTAATAATTAGCATGTTATACATTTTGTTTCCTAACAATATATATATATAATACGTCGAAGCCATCCGCAAGGCACGCAGCCTTGCTTTTAAAAATGGTGTCTTGACTTTAAAACAAAGGCTCTAATGTTCAAAGACTTTTCAAATCCCTCCTGCGATTAACGTTTGACACTGTATGCATTGTGAACATATTCCTAATAGAGTCTGGCAGTTCAAGGGTTATTTCAAGTCCATAGTCTCACAGTTTCTCTCGGGAAATAATCTGTCCCACAGAGTTTACTGGCCTATTGCAAGGTTATATCCCCCGAGGGGGTCATCAGACCTGACCACCGTTCAAGCCCCTTTGTCTGCCAAATGTGCACCAATTAAGTCAACTGTTCCCCAATTAGATTTTTGAAGAATTTGTCATGTTCTCCTATGTTCGAACTCCCAAGCAAGGCCGGCGTCTGCTCAGTTACAGCGAAGAGGGCTAGAACTAGCAGTTATTTCCTGCAATAAGATACTCCTGGGTTTCTGCTGTTAGCCATTCACACAACATGATACAGGGACATTTGGCAAAACCTTGGGACATATTGAGTGGTTTTATGTGTACATTTCCACAACCCTTGTGGTTTTAGCTAAACCACAAGAGGCGACAACAATCTTTATCACAATCATTAAACCAGACACCTAATGGACCATGGCAAAGACAAATTAACTGTCTTTCCCCACGTTTGGATACAATGACACATTTTGGGAATTAATTCCAAGGCACGATTGCAAAGAGGACTCAGAACCTAACTTCTGATTTGGGCAAAATAAAACAACAATTATTTTTTAGTGCTTTATATCCAATTCTTCTATCATGCTCTGCTGCCTGTAAGCCAGCCAGAGCGCTGTGCGTGATTACATATTTATGCACGTGTGCATGTGAAACAGCTGGATAAAAGGTAAAGTATAGATGAAAAGGAAGTCTGGCACTAGAGCAGTCTGCAAACCTTTGCTCAGTAAGTAAAATATTTTATTTTATTTGGTTTTATGTAAAGCATTCTAGATCTCATTCAGAGTGGCAAAGTCGTTTACAACAGGAGATAATTAGTAAGGGAAAGTAGCTTTCAAGGAAAACGGTATATATTAAAACAGAGGGCAATCGAGAATGAAAAAAGAAGGTGATAAAACATTATGAAAATAACGTAATTATACAGTATAGTGTAGGGGCGCGATGCATAGCAAACGCTTCGAATCTAATAAACAGCAATGATCAGGTAAGTGGAGATCCAGATTAATCAATTTGTTGGGGTCCTATTTAACACAAAAATATTATGAGCCTCATTTATGAAAAGTGACGCATCGCTGCGTGAAAATAGCGATGCGTCACTTTTCACTGCGCACTCTTTGCGACACCAATGATGCGTCATATTTAATGTATGACGCATCACGTCGCAAGGACTTACAGATACGTCAGTATTTCTGACGTATCTGTAAGCGCAAAAGTGACGCATTGCTGGAGTGTGTCACAAAAGTGACGCAACTCCAGCAATGCGTCCTTTCACATGGAGAAAGCCCCATGTGAAAGGGCTTGCGTCAGTCTTACGCCTGCTGTGAGGCAGGCACAAGATTTTGACGCAACATCATCCTAAAAGTGACACAGTGAAATCTCATAGATCTCACTGCGTCACTATTACGAGGCTTTTTGCGGGGGAACGCCCCCTCTGCATACATTAAACCTGACGCAGGTATATTGTGGCGCAGGGGTTTAAAATATGGCGCAACAAGGCGCATTTTTTACGCCGCTGGTGCGTCACAAAAAGTGACGCACCGGCGGCGCAAAACTGGCGCAAGGCGTCATAAATAAGGGCCTATATGCTTTCTCCAATGAAGTATACATTTTCCAGCGCCATTTTAGACCAGTAATGTGCTACTATGAACGATTTCTGCTACTTGATTGGCATTTTTGCTTTTTATAACTAAATCATGTCTCTGATTGGAGGTCCCATAACTGTACCTGCAAGCATGGATTTTGAGTTGTCGAAGTTGGAGAAGTACACAGTACAGCAACTCAAGAATTTTTTCAAGAAGTTTGAGGTTTCTGCCAAAGGAAGGTGGAGCTGCAAAAGCTGTTGAGAGCCTGAATAGCAGCTAGGGATGCAGCATATGAGGTCCCTGAGGAGGATGATGAGGACATAGAGGATGATGATGAGGAGACTCAGGATTCAGTGTAGAATCTAGGTCTACCTGTTGGCCAGGGGGCAGATACGTTGCAAGGAGCAGTGGTTCCACCTGGGTCAGGGAGCAGTATGTCCTCTAAAGGCATGTCCCCAGGGAAGCTGGCAGACTGGAGGGAGGAGAGGACATTAAAATTGGAGTTGGCTAAGCTCAAACTGGAGTAGAAGGGCTTAGAGGAAAGTAAATTGGGCATACATGAAAAGAAGGTGATATTGGCTCAAGAGTCGAGCCTGAGAGAGCTGGACATTAAGGCCAGACAGGTTAAGTCCAGCAGTGATGGCGGAATTAATTCTTCTGTCCCCTCTGACAGGAGGGTCCATATACCAAAGGGTCTGGTGTGTGATTTTATGCTGGAGGCGACATAGACAGATGGTTTGAGGCCTTCGAAATTACACTCCAAATGCACAAGGTTCCTGAGGCACTTTGGGGGGCTAGTCTTTTGAGACATATCCCTAGAAAAGGAAGGGACATTCTATTGGCCCTAGAAGGGAGTGACAGGATGAGGTATCTCCCCATGATGAAGCTCTAATCAGAAAGTTTGGTATGACCCCTGAGAAATATAGGCAGAAATGCAGAGATAGTCAGAAGACACCCCAACAGACCTGGGTGTATTGTGTGGATTCTTTTTGCAAGGCACTAGATGTTTGGGTGAAGGGCAGTGAGGTAGGAATTCATCAGGGACTGTATAATTTGTTTGCAACATAGCATTTGTTCAGTCTATGCTTTCCAGATCAAAATACAACAGAACACAACGATGCCTCAGGACAAATTAGATAAAACTAGGTCGGATAGGTTTTTTAATTACCTATCCCAACTCATTAATGATACTGAAACTAATCTTCTGGTTTTAGTCACTCACCAAATGTTGCCTCAAAAACAATTCTTTCAATTGGGCTCAGTATTGAACAATCGTCTGCTTGAGAAATGGGAAGCAAGTAAGTTAGCCCATTTTGAGTTTGGTGAAGGCGCAGGAAAACTTCTGGCGTGGAAAGCCAAAACAGTTTGGGTCCGGAACAACATTGATTCTTTATCTCTTAATAATGAGATAAGGAAAATCTTTAAAGACTTCTTTCAAAACATCTACCAAGAAGACAAAAGTTTAGATCGATCCCAAATCGTAGATTGGCTGAAGGGAGTGGCACTCCCATCCCTATCTTCTGAGCAACGGGCCTCCCTGGATATTACAATCTCGGAGGAGGAGGTGAGGGCAGCTATACTATAACAGTAAGAAAGGGAAGGCGGCAGGACCAGATGGTCTCCCTGCTGAGATCTATAGGGCCTTGGTACAATCTATTGTTCCAATTTTAACTGAGCTATTTAACCATATCCTGCAGGACGACATATCACCTCCAGACTCCTGGGATAGTGCCTCAATTACGTTGATCTTAAAACCAGGGAAATCTGCTCTGTCACCTGGCTCGTATAGGCCGATTTCAATATTAAACGTGGATTATAAAATCTTTGCCACTGTTTTAGCAAAGAGGTTAAGTCTAGTAGCTCCAGTTCTTTTACACACTGATCAGAAGGGATTTGTGATGAGTCGGCAACTCCATGAGCTTACCTATGACTTGATTGGAGCCATAGATATGGCGACAACTGATTCTCTCCCTTTGGCAATCTTGACACTTGACGCAACCAAGGCCTTCGACAGGATGAATTGGGTATACCTGTCGGAGGTCTTGGTAAAAGCTAATATTGGGGAGCATTTTCACGTGCTATCAGCCTCTTGTATTCTAACCCTTCGGCCAGAATATTGGTGAATGGGGAACTATCTGACCCTTTTCCTATTACAAGGGGAACCCGTCAAGGCTGTCCCTTCTCCCCTCTACTTTTCGACCTGTACATAGAACCCTTTGCCCAGCTTTTGAGGGAGGAAAAATCTATTAAGTCGTTTGCTGACGACATTCTGATATTTTCCTCAGACATACATACAGTGTTTCCAGCTGCTATTAAGTTGGCTGTAGAGTTTGGTAAAATATTTGGATATGAAGTCAACACCTCTAGGACCGAGGTAATGGTCTGGAATAATTCGGGATCAGCCCAGACTTTAAGCCTTCGTTATCCTTGCGATATCTGGATCTGAATAATATCCAAGATATTAATAAAATTGCAATAACCAACTTTGAGGCGATTGCTAAGGATTGCCGAAGATTGGTGCAATCCTGGTTACACCTCCCCATGTCTCTCCTGGGGAGAGTTAATCTAGTCAAAATGACCATTTTGCCTAAGATCTCATTTTTATTCAACACTATCCCTCTTTTTTTTGACCCATCAGCTATTACTAAATTACAGGGAGATATTACATCCTTTATCTGGAATAAGCAAATCCCAAGGATTGCGTGGAAAAAGCTTAGGAGACGAAGGGAGAAGGGTGGTTTGGCAGCTACTGGCCTACAAATCTACGCTTGGGCTTTTCAGTCTCACACACACAAATGCTGCTAAAGATGCCCTCAGACTATGGGGTAGGCAGTCTGTTTTCAGCTTTGCTCAAGGCTGAAGGAGGGTCCCAGTCCTGCCGCTGACGAGAGAGGACGCCGACCCTGCGATCCGGCACTGCTCTCCCTTGTATCCTGATCCTCACATCCGGACCCCCTTATCCCCTGATTGCCTGGAGGATCTTTAAAGGGTCCTACCCTATAGCCTGATCGCGGCTCGGGAAGCCGAACCCGGCGGCCGCTGGGTACTTGTTGATGGCCTGATTTTTTCTACCTGGCCTCTTCGTTTCTGACCTCGCCAGATTATATCTACAGTGATTATTCACAGAACGTTTACATAATCAGCATACGGTTTTTTCGCCCCCAGAGTCTTTTCTAAATGAGATGTGCTGCCTGAGAAGGAAACCAGAAAAAGATGTGAACGCTCTCTAATTTTTCATTAGGACTTGTTTAAATCCGGAAGCTCGCTTGGCTCTCACCCATATAGAGCCGTGAGAAATCCCTCGCTGCGGGAACATCTTTTGAATTGCTGAAGAGTTTATGATGATAAAACCTCTCCAATGAGAAAAATGTATGTTTGTCCCCCTCCCTGGTCTCCAATGCCCTGATGAAGACGCAGCCTAAATCGGCCTTGCATTGAAACGCGCGTTGGCATGATCTACATGGATGGCCTTCAGTGTATCACCATTTACTGTGCTCCATTTTTAACTGCCTCCATGTTGGTCTTTCTACTCTAGCAACTATTGATTGTGATGTTGCAGGCCCCTAAGTCCTTCTATGTTTGTATGGTTATGATTGCATTATTCCGATTGTGAGAGAGAGTGAGAAGTGTATGCTTAGTGAATGACGGTGGGAGTGTGTGGACGCCAACAAATTCGTATTTTTTGTATGACCTTTTTAATGACGATACTTATTTAGCCCTAGGAGGAAAACCTCTCTCCTATGTGTGCATATATGCTTTAGAATTTTACCTCATGGACTCTATTTATGAATTGTTATCTCCAGAAAAATAAAAAATAAAATTCTACTTTTTAACTATTGGTTCTGAATGTGTCTGATATATCATTGGCTCCGAAGCATTAATTTTTGTCACCCCCCCTTCATTCTTTGGATCTCGCTGAAGGGACCATATAATCATTCCCTGGCAGGGTAGTTCTCTCCTTCTATTACATTGTTCTTACCCCATTTTTTCCTGCCATTATCTAAAAAAGAACCCTTTGGGGAATCCCCTTCTATTTTGTGAAGGAGTAGCACAGCCAGGTTTTTTATTTAAATTTGGAGATCCCAAGTTAAAAAAAAAATTAAACTAAAGATACTACAAGAGATGGCCAAAATGTGGGCTAAGGTGAGGGCCGCAACAAAGCTTTGATATTTCTCGAGTAGGGCTCCGCTGTGGAGCTCTCCTGGGAACTGGCTAGGAAGATAGATTAGCTGCCCCTTTGCAGTATGCAGGGATGGAGGTATGGGGGGATTTATTTATGGAAGGAAATTTACTGCCCTGGGATGTCTTAAGATCTAAGATTGGGTCCAACTTCTCTAAATTTAAATATATCCAAATGACTAATTGGGCACGTTCCTATGCCCTGGGGGCCTCATCTCGAAATCTGTCTCGAATTTGGTGTGGCAACCAGTTGGAGTCTTTACTTTTGGACAAACCATGATCTATTATGGGGCTCTTCTCTAGTGGGTTGCAACTTAAGGGATCGCTGGTTTCCTTCCTTTAAGGTTCTGTGGGGCATTGTGAAGCCCGCTTAGTTGCGTAGGAACCACCTCTTCACGCTCCACAGAGCATACTAGTCACCTCAAAGGCTGGCAAAATTTGTACAAAATTTCTCCATAGCATGTGCTAGGTGTGGACTAGTAGCAGCAACAGATGCCCATATGTTTTTTGAATGTCCCTCCATTTCAGCCTTCTGGGCCTCTATAAGCATTTTTTTATCCTTGTCTTTGGGTGCCCAAATTTCAATAGATCTTCCTCTTGTGGTTTTTGGAGTGGTAGATGGAGCTCGGTCACCGGCAAATAACCTTCTCTTTTATTCCATCTTATTGGCCAGAAGAGAGATATGCAAGAGGTGGAAAGATCAACGGCCTCCTACACTCCTGAACTGGCAAGCTTCTGTCTTGCAAGTCTCCAAACTTGATTTGGTAAGATCTGGGAACCGGAACAAAAGAGCTTTTTGGCATTTGCAATCTTTGCTGTGGGGTTTTGGGCACCCGAACCATTATATAATCCCTTCCAGTAATATACTGAGACAGCGAGATTGGAACGGTAGACCTGTTATACCTCTCTTACCAAGGTGGAAAATGAGGACAAAAAAACAACTATTGTTTGCTCAAAAACAATTCTTTACTTATTCGCAAGTGTATCTTTTATTATCACTTTGCTTTTTCTATTTCTATCAGACTATTATTCAAAATGCATACGAGAATGACATTTATATATATAAACGAACATTTACAAAAATGTACAACCATTTATGTTTTCACCATAACTCAAGATGGAAACAAAAAGTTATAACTTCACTTATTGTTTCTCGTAGCCCATATTAATCGAACCGGATGCTCTACCATAGACTTCAACCAGATCTGCACCAACACCTTTGTGATAGTAAGCTCACTGACCCCGCTAAGGAAGCAGACTGCTGGGTCTGCACCAGGGTCCACAGGAAGATATCTAAGGGGGATTACCATAAGGTTGAGCATGGCCCCCAACAGAAGAAGGAGGAGAGGACAAAAAAAGCAAGGAGTCCTCTAAATGACCCAAAATAGTTCTGGGGTCAGAGTTCTTAGCACCCATCAGAAAAGAGGAAATGGTTTCCTGCCAGTAAGCCTGCAGGGAAGGCTCCTGTGAAGTGCAATGAGTGCCAGCAGGAAGGGCACTACAAAGGTGATGCCAAGTGTCCCAAGCGGGCATAGCACCCCATGGAAGGGCAGTTACTGGGATTGGTTAGTGTACCACTTGGGGAGGAGCTGGCCCTAGATAGACCTGGGCAGAGTGTATAGTTGACCCTAGATAGAGAGATGGTAAATAAAACCCACATTCCTGACCATACTAGGGAGTATAGTCAGTGGGTATACATAATAGGCAGAGGGTGGAGGCACTGAGAGACACAGGAGCCAGTATTACTACCATCAGGTGTCATCTGGTGTCTTCAATACAGGTAGTCTCTAACACGTTCATCCAAGTTGTTGCTGTTAACAGCTTTGAGCCACTACCCTGTGGCTCTTGTTCCTTTTGAGTGGGGAGTCAAGTCTACTGAAGGTAGCTGTGAGCCTGTCCATGCCTTTGGAGTGTCTGCTGGGCAACATCCTAGAACACACCATCTGGAAGGAGGTGGAGCTCAGGTCACACTTGGAGATGATGGGGTTTCATCAGTGGATGTGCCGGACCATACAGTCCATGGTAGCTTGTGAGGATGGTCAGAAGGACTTGGTACCTGGAACGATAGTCTAGGTACCTGCCAGAAATAGGAAGGGCAAAGGGCATGGGAAACCCACTCCTGAAATTCCCACAGCACAGGAGGATGCAGAACCTAAGGGGGACACCATGGTAACTGCAGGGGAAGATGTGGCTGGACAGGGGAACCTGCCTGTGCTGACCAACTGGCAGTAGGAAGCGCGTCCCTCAAGGGAAGATTTTTGCAAGGAGCAGAAAGAGTGCCCTACTCTTGTGGCACTTCTGCAGCAGGCTGAAGCTCAGGCAGCTGGTGACACCTTTGTGCAGCACCTGATATACTGGGAGAATGATCTCCTATACCGAGCCTAGGGTTACTGAGCCTGATGCAACATGTGTTTCGGTGTTACTTCAGTGGTTTAGGACCTTCCTACTGGCTCTGGCTCATGATGTGCACTGGCTGGTCATTTGGGACAAGACAAGGCCTTTTTTATCAGGCTTGTTATCCACTTCTCTGAAGAGTGCCGGCCTGACTCTGATGGCCAGTATGTGTCAGATGGCACAGAGTTCTGTCGTCAAGGTGGGACACCGAATAGTATGCTGCAAGGTGCAGCCCTTGCAGCCCAAAATCGACACCATTCTGGCTTGGGAGTCCCCCAAGACCAAGACAGAAGTGACGGTCTTCTTAGGCCTCACTGGACATTACAGGAGATTCATCAAGGGGTATGGCACAATTGTTGTCTCTTTAACAGAGCTGACTTCCAAGAAACAGCCACATAAGCTAATCTGGACATAGTTGTGCCAGAAAGCTTTTGACACCCTGAAAGAAGTCATGTGCATGGAACCCGTGTTCAAGGCCTCCAATTTCTTCCTACAGTATATTGGTCAGATGGACGACTTAGATGGCATAGGGATCTTACTCTCACAGCTAAAGGAAGAGAGCCTGGATCAACCTGTAGCCTTTATCAGTAGGAGTCTCCTTCCCAGGCAGCAGAGCTGGAGCGCAATTGAAAGGAAAACCTTTGCTGCGGTCTGGGCACTGAAGAAGCTAAGGCCATACCTGTTTGGCAGTCACTTCCGGGTTCAGACAGACCAGAGGCATCTCAGATAGTTAATACAGATGAGGGATGAAAATCCCAAATTGTTGATATGGTCCATCTCCCTACTGGGAATGGACTGGACGGTAGAACACCGTCCTGGTACAGACCAAGCCAATGCTAATGGTCTCTCCAGGTTCTGCTGCCGCAGTGAAGCTAACTCCCAAGGGATTGGGTAGGTTTGCCCAACTTCAGCTGAGGGGGCATAAGTTAGATCTGACATCCTTGGCATGGTTTCTCCTGACTTTTTACCTCCTGCCCTTCTGTTTTGCTGTTTTCATTTGTGATGGCTTTAGGATTTTGGCACTTTCCCACTGCTAACCACTGCTAAAGTGCATATGCTCTATACTCCAAACATGGTAACATTGGCTTAACCACGGTTTGCATATTTAATTTACTTATAAGCCCCTGTTAAAGTGCACCAAATATGATTGTGCAACCCACTCAGTAGCCCTTGAAGCATGGCTAAGACCTGCCACTGCAGAGCCTGTGTGTACAGTTTTGAGCTGTCATTTAGACCTGGCAAGTTAAACCACCAGTCGAAATGAGATGATAGAATGCATACTGTTGGACCCGGCCCTTTGGGCAGGTTCACCCCTAGACTTTTTGCTTTTTCCTAGCCTGTTTCTGGAACCTGGTGTTGGTGATTCTAGGCCTCTGCGCACTTTTTTCACTGTGGTACAGTGTAAAGTGCTTGAGCTCTCTGTATGAAGAGTGAGTGAACTGCCCTCCCATAGGAATGAATGGGGAATATGTATGCCCATGGTAGTTCCTGTTGTGTGGGGAGTGCAGGGGTCGAGTTTGATATGTGTGAACTCGTGAGAATGAATGCTGCAAAATGATGTATGCAGCATGACTGTGTCTAGTCTAGAAGTACCACTTTTGGAAGTTGGCATAATTGTGTAAGTTGGTGCTAGCGTGTGATTGGCTGGTGAGTCTGCCCAGGAGTGCCTGGACCTGCTGGTGGATGGACTGTCCGGTTTGAGTAGGACAGGGTCTGCAGGGTCTGCAAGGCCCCAGAGGAGGGGGTCTGAGTCAGCCGTGGATGAGAGGCCCCTCTGCTGTCAGGGATGGGAGGAAAGAGCGTCTGGTGGTGCCGGGCCGTGCCTGTCGCCCACCCTGCTAGCTCTCCATCCTGACGGCCCACTGTCACCTCTGGCCCTGAAGCTGTCAGGAAAGACGTAAACCAGAAACATTCCAGCACTCAGGGTCCCTTACACGAAGTACTTCAAAGGCATTCCTGGGTATAAGAAGGAGCGGTGTCTCCCTCCAACTTGTTCTTGTTCTAGCTCTTGTGGCTGACTTGGATCTACCAGGGGTGGGCGCTGCCCAGCCCCTGGGTGCCTGGATTCCTGGACTCCTGGGGGACCCTTCTGCCCTGCCTGGGCTGAAGGGGGGACTTGGCTTTGCCCCTGGGGAAGCTCTGAGACCTTGGCAGCATGGAGAAGCTGCCTTTTCCTGGGGAAAGCGCTGGAGTTGGTTCCTAGCGCCTGGAGGCGCTGTGCTTCGCCTTGAGCACCTGGGAGCGCTCTGCCTGCTGTCTAGCGCTTTGGAGCGCTTCATTTCCCCCAAGCGCTTGAGAGCGCTTTCTCTGGACTTTCTAGCGCTCTGCCTGCTGTCTAGCGCTTTTCCTGCCCGTTTATAGCGCTGGATGCGCTGAGGACGCCTGCCTGCATTGATTTAATGATCTACGAGTGCCCACCTCGCTCTGCCGTGGTGAAAACAAACCACGAAGGGGCCGCGACCGGATTGGCCGAGACCCGAGGAGAGCCGTGCTCTGATTGGCCCGTGGATCGGCGAGGCCGCGCTGCCATTGGTTGGCGGCCTCGCGTCATGAGGGGCTCGTCGCAGGAGCCGCGACGCGATTGGCTGGGCCGCCCGGAGGCCGAGGAGGAGGAAGGACGCATGGCGGCCAGGAGAGAGCTGTTCCCGCTTCCCCCTGCCTGGGGGAAGCTCTGATGGTCGTTGCCGGTCTCCCGTGTGCAGAGGGAGACCGGAGATTCCCCCGCCGCCACAGTGAAGCCGGCGGCAGGAGCAGAGAGCCCTCACGTGCAGCCGCCGCCCGGAGGAGCCCCGCCCCGAAGACAGCCCGGTGAGTTGGAAGGGCTAGGGGGGGGGCTCGACGCGGCGGTTGTTGGGGCCGGTGAGGCACCGGGAGCGAGAGCACTAGGGCGGCCCCAGATGGCAGTGGGCCGCCCCAACGTCGCACAGAGCCTGTAGAGGCTCCCACAACCCGGGGCAGTATGGGTGACAGAGTCCCCCGTGAGGGACTCCAACGAAGCGAGGAGGCTTTGGGCGGCCCCGCTGGGCAGAGGGCCGCCCCGACGATCGCAGGGCATATTACTTGGAGCCCAGTGAGGGGCTCGTGGCCGCATGTTGTTTAGTGAGCCTGTTGAGGCTCATAAGGGCGTGTTCTTGATTCGAGTCCCCCGTGAGGGACTCCAACTGCCTAAGTCGTGTAGAGCCTGTTGAGACTCGTGGTGGCCAGGTGAGATAAGCAGGGGCGTCGGGGCATATTGTCGGTGCTCGTCCCCTCCTGCCTGGGAGAAGCTCGTGTCCAGAGTCCGGCGAGGCTCATGGGGGCACCATTGTTTTAAGAGCCTCTGTGGCTCCAACGTCTGGGGCATGTGTTATGCCCAGAGCCTGTGTGGCTCCAGCAGTGGCGCAGTTGGCGCCTAAGGGCCAGTGAGGGCCCTGGCGCAGTTTTATTGTTCTCCAGGTGCCCAGCACTTAGTGGGCACCTGCCACGTTTAGGCTTTTTGAACTTTGAGACCGGCGCTGCATGGCAGCGCACCCTGACACTGAGACTCAGGGCGTCTGAGCCCCAACAAGGCCGTTGGCCTAGGGACTGCCACAGGTAGTGGCTTATGTGAGTTTGCGCAATGGTATGGTTATTGCACCTCTGAATGTGATCTCTTGCATCATGTGTTATTCCTGCACCTCTGAAGGTTTTTAGGCCTCATGTGATATTTGCGCTAGGGTATAACTCTTGACACCTCTGAATGTTTTCTGCATTATGTGTCTTTCTGTTCATGCGTTGCACCTCTGAATGTTTAGTCATCATGTGTCTTCTTGCGCTGCACCCCTGAATGTATTTTGATTGCATCATGTGCTCTGTCCTTAACACCGCTGAATGTGTAGGTCTATACATCATGTGTTTTCTTTCTTTTCTACTCCTCTGAATGTATATTCATGCATCATGGGTAATGTGTTCTGATTTATACCCCTAAGTGGATTTTATCCTTAGGTGGTTGTTCTTTCTAGTACAGGTGGTCCTAGTGAGGTCCTGGTTACCTGCGTGACATGCTCCTAAGGTATTTAGGGTTGCGTAGTGTGTACTTACCTGTTCCCAGTAGTTACTGGATGTGATTCATAACTGTTACTTTGTGCTACAGTGATTTTATATGCTTATTCTAATTTCTGACAAGTATTTCTATTTCGGAAAGTGTTGAATATGACAGTGGCCCATGTGGCCCTGTCTTGTGAATAATCCCATGTGAATATTGCCCGTGCCAATTGGCACCATGTATATGTGTGATTTTATCTGATGTGCTTTTACAATACAAAGGGTATTTTTATAATAACCTTGTGTGGAGTCTCTTTTGTGGTGTACCTAGTATGTTGTTGCTATTGTGCGCTGACGTAAATGCTTTACACATTGCCTCCGAGTTTAGCCTAGACTGCTCGTGCCAAGCTACCAAGGGGGTGAGCAGGGGTTATCTTGACGTGTGACTTCCTTGCCCTGACTAGATTGGTGGTTTCTGCCTGGCTTTGGCGTCAGCCTTAGCCTACCAGAAATAGCCAGTTCTAAAAGGAAGAGAGCCTGGATCAACCTGTAGCCTTTATCAGTAAGAGTCTCCTTCCCAGGCAGGAGAGCTGGAGCGCAATTGAAAGGAAAACCTTTGCTGCGGTCTGGGCACTGAAGAAGCTAAGGCCATACCTGTTTGGCAGTCACTTCCGGGTTCAGACAGACCAGAGGCATCTCAGATAGTTAATACAGATGAGGGATGAAAATCCCAAATTGTTGATATGGTCCATCTCCCTACTGGGAATGGACTGGACGGTAGAACACCGTCCTGGTACAGACCAAGCCAATGCTAATGGTCTCTCCAGGTTCTGCTGCCGCAGTGAAGCTAACTCCCAAGGGATTGGGTAGGTTTGCCCAACTTCAGCTGAGGGGGCATAAGTTAGATCTGACATCCTTGGCATGGTTTCTCCTGACTTTTTACCTCCTGCCCTTCTGTTTTGCTGTTTTCATTTGTGATGGCTTTAGGATTTTGGCACTTTCCCACTGCTAACCACTGCTAAAGTGCATATGCTCTATACTCCAAACATGGTAACATTGGCTTAACCACGGTTTGCATATTTAATTTACTTATAAGCCCCTGTTAAAGTGCACCAAATATGATTGTGCAACCCACTCAGTAGCCCTTGAAGCATGGCTAAGACCTGCCACTGCAGAGCCTGTGTGTACAGTTTTGAGCTGCCATTTAGACCTGGCAAGTTAAACCACCAGTCGAAATGAGATGATAGAATGCATACCATGTCATATTAAAGCAATGATTTTGAATGAATATCACAGTCAGAATTTTGGTGTTCAGACTCCTTTTGTGCTCTGCCCCGATAGCACAGAATCAATTACAAAACTACCTGGTGCGCCGTCGTGCACTAACCACGAGCCGCATGGCCCTACAGGCAGAAACCATAAAAATCAAGCAACAAGAGTCATATTTTAACCAGGTAGTTCATAGTAATCCATGTTGAATCCATATTGATTAATAGTCTCTGAGTTTGCAAAGAGGCAGTGGGATTTCCAAACTTTAGATGCTCAAGAAATGCCCATTTTAGTTCAACAGCACGTTAGAATTCACATTTCATCCTGGGTGCCTATTTAGATATTTGCCCAATGCCTTTTAGGGCAAGTAGCCCTTCGTCAGGTGTAGCTGTAATACAGAAAAAAGCCCATCAGCAGCTGTAGATAATCTTGCACAAAACAAACTCGAATCATCCTTTAAGCCAACAACATGCTGTGCTTGAAGGAAAAAAAAGTGTTTGTGTGTTACCGTCACAATGTACTGATTGATTGTGCACATGCTATAAAATATACTGCTAAAATAAGAATCCGCAAATATCAATTGGAAACTGTAAACTAAACTTGATGTGTAATGTGGAGGCCTCTTGGAAGTTCTGAGGTGCACAAGCTCAGCAGCACTGTGGCCAAAGTCAACACTCCAATAAAAGCATGTTTATTGTGAATTACTCTCTGTTTATTATCATTACACATCATGTTTAGTTTACAGTTTATAATTGATATTTGTGGATTTTTGTTCTTGCTGTATATTTTAAAGCATATGCACAATCGATCAGTATATTGTGGAGGTTAGCATGGTTTATGTTATTCTGCAGCAATATGTGTTAATTCTGTGTATTATGCATTTCTTTCATTTTTATTTTTCAGATTGGCTTGCACAGTCACATGTTTGTTTTTAAATTGCATGGCACTCATGGGCTTCACCTGAGGTTAAAATTGTGATTGCCTTAAACACCTTTTAAGTGTAATTTTCAATTGGAAGCAGAGAGAAATTTGTAATTTGGTGTCTCTGGCTCACAATTTAAAATCACAACTTATGGTGAAGTTGGATTTAAAAATCAGTAAGACTGCAAATGGCACTTTTGGAAAGTGGGCATTTTCTTAGTTTAACCATTCTGTGCCTCTGCCTGCCTCTGTATACATGTGTGAGTTGTGTTGACAGCTGGACTTTCTGCATCCCCTCTAGACAGTCACACAAAGGGAGAAGGGTTTGTGACATTTGCATCGTTATGGCCCATCACCAGGCTGAAGGGCCTTTCTGAGGTAAATTGAGAGGGAGGAGCTTACACTTGCACCTGAATAGGGATATGCCTGTCCCCACAGAAAGAGCTGCATACCCCCTGTAGCGTGTATAGAGTCAGGGCAGGAATGGAAGGGACCTTGTGATCTTCAAATGTCTCTTTGATGTCTCCCCCACTTCAAAGGCACATTTGGTTATTGGTACTGGACCCTCTGACACCACCAAATCAAAACTCTACTGGAACCAAGGACATTTTGCCTAGAAGAAGATCTGCTGTGTTGTAGGAGGGGCTGCCACTTTGCTCCCTGCATTGCTATGTTGGCCAGCTTCTCGTACATCCCACCATTGCCAGCTCTTCACACTGCTCATTAGTACTAACACTTAATGCTGGACACTAGGACCAGCTTCTAATACTGCACACCAGCCTAACCTAATCAAAATCCCTATGCCGGTGTCTCATGATATCTCCTTACTATCTACTATCCACATTAAAGTGAACTCACTACACCGCTCACCAATGGAATCATTTCACACTCACCACCTTACACCTTCTCATACAACCCACTAATTTCTCCACTTTTGAGTGCCCACATGTGGCAGCCCCTCATTTTCCTCCAGTTAAACTGATTACCACTCACCAATGCCAACTCACACACAGCCAGTAGGTGGCACCGTGGCACAGTGCTCACTCATGCCACCTATCAGCCCATCCACTACAACATATTCCTCATTCCTCCTTCTGTGCATCAGACCTCATCTAGAGACTGAAAAATAAAGTTTGCGTTCCATTACCAATACATTCCTACATACCTATCTCAACCAGATACTTTTTGATGTATGAACGCAGTTATTTTTCTTAAATGCCCATAATTCTGTTCTTCCTTTCTTGATCTTTACTCTGTTCAATTTCTATACCAATACTCTGTTACGCTTTGAATCTTGCATCCTTGTGTCTGCTGCCCTTTTTGTTATTTCTGTGACATTTTTCACACCCCACTCCTGTTCCCGCTTATTGTGTAATTCCACTTCACAGTCCATTCTTCATGCTCTCTTTCTCTCGCCATTTTCCCCTCCTTTTTCTTTCTTCTTCTATATCTGCTCTTCCAACTTATTTCTCTCTGTCGATCAGGACCCTTCTCTGCCTCGCTCCCACTTCAACTAAAAGTACAGCTACCACTGCGTCCAGTTTTCAGTAATAGGTGGCAGCAAGAAAAGGGAGGTTTTGGTGAGTGGGCAACACAGATGACTGTCATAGCCACTTGTACCTTTAATTGACTTGCCTGTGCAATAGAGAGCATGGAATAAGGAATAAAGTTGTACCAGCACATCCTCCATTCATTTTGCTCAAGGAATTTTCATTTAGTGTCCAATTTCATTTTGACCATCCATTCTTTTACTTGGAACAAACACCTTGACTACTACTTTCCTAATAAGGGTCCAATTAATAAGACGTTTCCGTGACTAAGGGCCTCATTACGAGTATGGCGGTCCATAGGGCATTGGTCTGGCCACACTGCAGCCCCACGCACAGTAATATGAGTGTGGCAGTCGAATCACTACAGGACCGTTACCCACCATCTTGAGACCGCCTCTGCACCGCCGCCTGACTAGGATGAAACTCCTAATCTGTCAGGTGAGCTGACCATGGCTTTGGCATCCTTCAGCAGATGGCGTGATGGTGGCGCTGCTGGAGTACCACCAAAGTCGTAGAAAGTCCCTAAGTAACTTACTCCTGAAATGTCTGAAGTAAGTCAGGCCAAATGATGGAAAATACTTTGTAAATACGATTACAAGAGTGATAATGCATTGTATCGTAAAGGAAATCTCACAGCTTTGCCAGTTTGTTCGATAATATTTTTTAATAACCCCGGCTTTAAAGTGTTGTCTCTTATGTAATACAGATTGTGCAGGTCTACATCAAGATATTGCACACATATATGCACACTTGTAAGAGTCGCTGGCTCTACTGATGTGCAGGATCAAGGTTGGTCCCTCCCTGCGATTGATTGATTATCGATTCTCCTCTGCTGTAGTGGCTGGCTGCGTGGTCGTGCAGCCAGGGAAGAGGTGGAGCTCAAAGGAATTGGAGGAGCGGTCGCCCCGACTGGTCCTCCATGCAGCGGGGACTGGTGGCGTGGCATCGTACAGCCATGAAGAAACACAAACAACAGAAATCTGGTGAGTGCTTGCTGGGCCTGTCGAAGCGAGGACCCACCCAACCGCCTGAAGTTAGCTGAAGTTGGGCTCACACATTGATCTAATCGGGTGCGGCCACCGGGCGGGCTGTGCTCTCTGTCTGGGATGACTGGTCCGGAGCCTTGATCTCTCTGGGAGGCTCATGGACTCCCCAAGGGGCCTCCCAGTACAGAGCACACACGAATCGCCTTGACCACTCCTTCGTGGTAGTGGACAGCATGACATTTCCAAGACCGCTGCCATGCCTGACACAGGATGGGAGCGCAGAAGGGCTCTGGGAAGACTGGAGCGCCTGAGCCCTTCCCCCATAACTGTATGAGACTATGCTGGGTCCAGGAAAGGCGTTGATGCCCTCCTTCCACACACTAATCATTCTATGCCTATGACAAGCACCTGGACTTTATAAGGAGGATAGTCACCCTACAGACCTAGTCGGAGGCCATGTCACCCTGTTACTTTTTATAATTAGACATAGTTTGCCACAGGGTCAAAATGGCTGGCTGATGAGTGGTCCCCATGCACTCTAGCAAGGAAAGAGAGTACTGAAAACAGAAAGATGACCAATTCAACTTGGATATCAGAAATAAAAATAAGATTTGAGTGGATGCTCCATACAAAGAAGCAGCCATATTGAACAGTCCTCTAGGAAAGAAAAGAGGGGAATGATAATGGAAAGAGGGGCAATCCACCTTGGATATCAGAAATAAAATTTGGACTTGAGTGGTTACTTTGTACATGGAAGCAACCATTTTGAAACATCCTCCAACACAGGGAATGGGAAGCATTAGAGTTGCAGGTACACTATCCTAAGTAATTATTTCTTATTAGTGCTAGCCATTTCTAACATAATTGCATTTAGACATCCCTTCTATAGATTAAAGGAAGGCACAGAGGAAGCGGCAAGAAACATATATTTGTAAAATCTGCATTTGCTCTTTCACCAGTGTTAGACCTGCGGGTTTCTCTCCAGATTTTTTGCTTTGTGACCTTCTGTTTCTCATTTGTTTTTGTTGGTTTTATGACTCTGGGCACTCTACCACTGCTGATCAGTGCTAAAGTGCATATGCACTCCCTTTAAATTGTATGTATTGATTGGTATTTCCATAATTTACTGATTTGATTTACTAGTCAGTCCCTAATACAGTGCACTGTGTGTGCCAAGGGCCTGTAAATCACATGCTGCTAGTGGGTGTGCAGCACTGGCTGTGCAACCCACATAAGCGGCCTGTGAATGTAACTCAGGCTTGCCTGTAGAGTGCCTGTATTCAGTCTAATACTGCCATGTTGACCTGGCACGTGCCCCCAATTGCCAGGCCCTAACTTTCCCTTTTCTTACATGTTAGTCACCCCTAAGCTAGGCCCAAAGTACCCCTGTGGGCAGGCTGCAGCATATGTGAAAGGAAGACGCCCTGGTGTGTGTGGCATGTCCCGATAGTGAAATTTTGCTAATTTCGTTTTTCACTATTGCAAGGTTATCTGCTCCCATAGGATAGAATGGGGTGTTTGCTTATAACATCTTATAAGCCTAACTACCCCTGGGAACAAGGTAGGAAGATAAGGTTTAACGTGCCTGAACACAGAATGTTAAAATGCATCTTTTTGTGAGGGTGATTTTTACATTCTGTGTTTGAAAATACCACTTTAAGAAAGTAGGTGTTTTCTTGCTTAGCCATCTAGTGTGCCTCTGCTAGGATGTGTATTGACTGCCTGGTTTTTTGGAGTGACAGGGGCTGGGGATGTGCAGCGGCTCCAGAGAGTCTGAATAGGCCTGGTCTGCATTTGGAGTGTTGGGAGGAGTAGCACCTGTACCTTCACAGGGCTTTCATCATCCTGCTGTTAGAGTTTCCTCTAGGGGGTTTGTAGTAGTTCTTGCCTCCTATTGGAAGTCTCAGGGATAGAAAAGATTTCAAAGATCACTTCTGAAAATCAAGAGGAACCTTTGCCAAAGAGAAGAGCCAGAAGAGCCGAGGAGGAATACTGCTCCTGTGCTGTTTGCTGTCTGGGGTTGTCTTGCAGTGGCTACTTGTTGCCAAGGAAAGGAGAAAGGTCTTTACTGTTTGCTGTGTCCTCTGCTTGAGGAAGATCTCCAAGTGCTTGACAATGAGTTTGCCTCCTGTTCTGAAGTCTCTGGGACACTAAGACTTCACCACCAGCTCCCCTGAACTTTCTTGATTGTGGTTCTCACCTGCTAAGAGGTAACTGCTGTTGTTTTGGACCTCTGGAGGCTGTTTGCTGCTGGGAAAAGTGATGCAACTTGGAGAAGCACAGCGCATTCGCACCTATTTCCAACACATTGCCGAAGAAATCATCAAAGCACCTGCCCGCAACTTAAGAAATCACTGCCCGCTGCACGAGTGCCCCGATCTCCATAGTCCGGGATCACCGCAACAATTCCATAGCAAGGCATGCTGTGCAGCTGCAAAAACCCACGGATCATCATAGATCATCGCATCACATCAAGACGCCAAGTCTGTCGCATCATTGGGAGACACAGTAGGAAACTGACGCACACCTCTCCACACAGTAAGAAACCGACGCATCACCACTTCTCCTGTAAGGAACCAACGCATCATCTCCCCTGCACAGCAGTAAGGATCTGACACATCACCTCCCCCGGAGCAAGGAACTGACGTTGTAAGGAACCAGCGTATCACCTTCCCTGCAACCCTTTTTGTTTTTGTGTGTGACGCATCCAAGGTACTTTTGTGTGAAAAGTGTTGCATCTGCAATTTGCTTTAAACTGAACCATTTCTACTATTTGAAAGTCATATTTTTATTACTGTATTGTGGATTTTAGTCGTTTGGTCTTGATTGGTTTAGATAAAGATTACTTATTTTTCTAAACTTGTGTGGTGTCCATTTGTAGTCTTTGCACTATATTAATGTATATGTTCACAAATGCTTTACACACTGCCTATTAGATAGCCTGTCTAATTGTGCCAAGCTACCAAGGGGGCGAGCAGTGGATATTTTAGAAGTGCATCCCCTTACCCTCCCTATTTGGATAAAGGTACCTACTTCTGCCAACTAGAGGCTCCCAGTTCTAACATGGGTGGCGGCGGTGGGATCTGGACTTGCATTTGTGTCTTAAATACAGTGATTGGTGTACACTACTAGTAGAGTGCAGACCATTACGCAACCACATACTATTTGCCCCTGTTTCCCTTTGGAATTTCGTTGTTGGAACTTTGGTCAGTTGTTGCACCTGTTGGGCCTTGTCAAAATGGAAGTCAACTTTTGGCACCTGCACATCTACAAGATGAGGGAACTAACAGTCTTTTACAAGGAGAGGCAGCCCTGCATAGCTACGAGGTGCTACGTTGGAAAGCAACACTAGCAGATGATTCTGAGGTTGAAAGCAGCAGAATGTAACTCCTACTCTATTGTATACCACCAACCTCTGCAAGACTGCTACTAAAACCTTTAAACACAATCTTCTGAGAGTCTGAATCGTGACCCATACTATAACATGGAAATGGGCATCATTGTAAATGACCTAATATTCTTCGCCAGGAAAATAGCTAAATGGCTAGCATCCATAATAAAATTACTGAACATTCTTGAAACAAGAAACATTCCGTATAGCACCAAATTACTGATCGCTCCCTCACAAAGTCTAAGAGCTGATCTAAACGTAACAATCAGTAAAAAATGGCACTTTTCTGATCCAAGCAGTCACCAAGGATCTAAAAAAATGTGCATGACTACTTTACCACCCTTAGCGCACTTATTTACAAATTAATACATGTCGGAGCAGTTTCTACTCTAGATCAAAGTTAGCATCATGGGGTAGGGGTCTCCTGTATACTATTGTTAAGTCAACAGGTACCACCTAAAGCTCCTTAACACCTTCCCTCAAAGAAAGGACTGGCCCTAATCTCCCCAATGCGAGGTCCATCCTGCAAGGTGCTCTGGGCAGAAGCCCCCCTAAATCTAATAATATATTGCCCAGTTGGCCTCCTCAACATCGCAACAATGCAGCGCCTGCAACCTCATCATCCATAGAACATCCCCATTCCACATCCACAGCATCAAGCACACAGGACAACCAGTCATTGCTTACTCCCACCCAAAAGTCCCTAATTCACCCCTCATAGTAGAAAAGGTCCCTTGGGCACCTCTCCATATTGAGAAACAACTAAGGGTAGGTAGAAATCTAGCCCCTCCTTCATGGTCACTGAGTATACTAGCAAACCAAGCTCAGGTCCATGGGACTCCTTGCCTCCTTCATAGTCAACACTAACGAACCTAGAAGCACTTAAACAAAAAACAGCCAGCATATCTCAGAACATCCATACCATTATTCTTGAACTGAAGATCAACTTACACCTCACCGAAAACTCTCTTTAAAAAATCAAGTGCATTCAAAATCAGTACTCAACCTTCAAAGCAAGCCAAACTGTCAACCCATGTTGCTAGCAAATAGGCAATATTGCCATTGCAAACAACTTAACTGTTTATCGGAGGACGATACTCTAGCTCTTCTACTATCTTACTACGAGTCATCCATTGATTCTTCCAGTCTCCCTGACAAGGAAGATTTAAACAAAATTTGAACAGTCACAATCAAGGCAAATAGAACGTCCACACTCAGAAACAGTAGACTAAACAGCAACAACTGTAAGAGAGTATCTTTAACCACCTCAAATCACAACACAATCCCGGGAAACTCAGCTACTCCGCTCTCAGGCCTACTACTCAACTGCAAATCAGCAGTGAAACATGCCTCCGACATCGCCAAACTCATTCTGAACCAAGAAATAGATGTGACGATCTTAACTGAATCATGGCTCAAGGAAGCATCATTGTACAGCATGGATTTATTGGTTCCTCCAAACTACAACATCATAAGACCAGAGAGACAAATGAAAAAAGGAGGAGGTATCACTTGCATTACTCAACTCAGATCATCATAACTCCTGTGAATATCTCACACTTTCCATAAGGGACAAATCTAACTAATTGTGTCAACTGCACACCTTTTACCATCCCCCTTTCATCAACCACCTCATGGAAACCATTACTGCAAACGTTTCCCCACTCCAATGACATATTCCTGGGAGATTTTATTGTTCATGGAACGACTGGAACGATAATCAAGTTAACAGCTTGAAAGATTTCCTAGCAGACCAAACACTTACACAAGCCTGCACCCTGCCAACTTACACGAAACGCTCTACACTGGATTGGATTAATTCCAAGGAAAAGGCTGTTAGGTTAACCTCGATTACTCCTTGCGACTGGTCAAACCACCACGTTATTTCCTTCCTCATACCATGCGTAATTAAGAAAAAGCCAGAGCAATCAGTGTAATCAAAATTAAGGTTTAGGGATACAAAAAGTTTAGAATATGAGAAACTATTATCATGGTGCGAGATAGTTCTTCCACCTCCCATTAAGCTATCAAATGTCAGTGAACATATAGAGCACTACAACTCCACAATGTCAGATATAATCGACTCACTAGCTCTGTTAACATTGAAAAGAATCCAGGTTAAAGACAAGAATTGTTGGTTTAATAGGTTCCTAAACAAGGAATGGAGAACGGAAATGGAGACACCTCCTTCACCACCTACCTGGGAGGATGAAGGGTGCTTCATCCTCCCAGGTAAAACCAAAAGACCAGAAATACGTTCAAAAAAGCATTGTCAAATCTCAAAAATTATTCTTTAGATTTGAGCTGGAGACTGCTAAAAATAGACCTTGTATAGTTCTTTGAAATGGTAAAACAACAATTGAACAAATTGGCCAAAACCTCTAAAGGAGCAACAAAATCCCTAACAAACTCTAATGCGTTCTCATCCTTCTTCTCAGCCAAAATCATTTCCTTAGGAAATGAGCTGAAAACAACCGCAATTGATCTGTCTCATCCGTTGGTGGCTCAAATGAATGAACCAACACACTCCCATCAGGCAGTACCCAACAATTAAGCTCTCTGGTTTATCTTCAATCTATATGATGACCACAAAAACTCCAAAATCCTGTCGTCCATAAAACCAAATAACCACTTCAATGACCCGCTCCCCAATTGTTTGCCGTCAACCAACCAATTTGTCATACCCATCTGGACCACAATAATCAACGCTTCCTTAATGCAAGGTTCTGTGCCCGGCTATAAAATTGGGTCAAGTCGTCCCCATTTAAAAAAAAAAACCTACACTGAACCCTGTTGAGCCGGATAATTTCAGACCAATATTCAATATTCCACTACTAGCGAAAGTGCAAGAAAAATGTGTACAAAAACAACTAAGGCAACACATCGCAAAATTGAATCTGCTAGATGAATGCCAATTGGGCGTCAGGCCAGATCACAGGACTGAAACTACAATTATCCATATAGTGAATGATGCTCTACTAGCACTAGCCCAAGGCAAAACATGTTTCTTAATTCTTCTGGACTTATCGTCGGCGTTCAAAAACAGTTAACCATGAGAAGTTACTAGATCAACTTGAAAACAGGATGGGATTGGGGGGGAACCATTCGCGAATGGTTTAAATCTTTTCTGCAGAACCGTTCTCTATGATCTTAGTTAATCTGAATCTATCTTCTCCTTTCCCGATTACGATCGGAGTACCGCAAGGCTCAACTCCCTCCCCAACTCTTTTTAACCTCTATCTGGTACCACTAACTGAAATACTGCTTATCGCCAACATCTCTTCCCACATGTATGTAGATGACACACAGATTTACATTCAAATCTCATCCCTATAGGCGAACAAGACAATGAATGAGGCACTAATGCTTACTGTGCAATGGTTAGAAAGTAACCAGCTCAAACTTAATGCGCAAGCAACCGTATTCTTACTAATATCCCCTCCTAAAAGTTCCACTGACATATCAGATTGGACCAAGTCAATCACTGTGCTGAACTGCAAACCGATCACAGTGAACTCAGCCAAATCACTAGGAATCATGATGGACAAGAACCTGAACATGCTGTCCCACATCAACACACTAGCTAAAAATGCCAGGTTTCACGTGAGCAACCTTAGAAAACTAAAACCATTCCTGGAAACGTCAGACCTTAAAATGGCAGTGCAGGCATTAGTCATCTCTAGGATTGAATAAGGTTGCTCAACTCTTTCAGTTCTGCCAAAGATCTCAACTGCTCCCCTGAAAGCCTATCTCAACGCAGCAGCAAGACACTTAACAGGCTCAAATAAATTCTACCACATCTCACTATACTTGAAGGCACTGAATTGGCTTCTCTGGAAGCCAGAATCCCACTAAAACTGGATTGTATCACACACAAAACATTACACGCTAATTCACCTTCGAATCTAGCTAATAAAATGTGTTATCTGGATGAGGCAGGCACTGCTGGAGCACTAGAGATTTGGTGCCGAAACCACAATTCTTCCAGAAGAAGAAAACTTACAACAGAGCTTTCTCTGGGGCCGAACCTAAACCTGGAATTTACTGCCACCAAACATTAGAAGAATCCCAACCACGTCAACATTCAGGAAGGTACCTAAGATTTTTCTAATTGGCAAATTCTTTCTATGACCTCTTTCAGAGCAAACACCGAACAGCGCCTTAGCGATATTCAATCGCTCTTTACGGAGGCAAAACCCGCTAGCCTTGAAAAACTTCATAAATGTAACCTATTTGATTCTGTAACCCCCTATCTCTGGGAGTCTGACCACAGATCTTCCAAGGCTGTTTCCCAATTGTAATGTAAAATATGGTATAGTGTATGGTTTTAGTCTATTGCAAAATTTGCACTTCATTGTAACCTTAAAGGGCAGAGTTTGGTGTATGTGCATTTGCTTTGGCTTGTAATATCTCTCTCAGGTGTTAGTTATGAATGCTTGCTCCTATTTTATTGAAAGATCTATATCTCTGTGAAGTGCTGTGAAGGGTCACGTTCCTGCTCTATAAAACACTAAATGAATAAATAAAATATATGTAAATGCAGCTACCCTTCCTTAGAAGCCTTGTTGATTGTAAATAAGGTAACACCTTTGACCCAGTGCCACTAACTTTGCACCACCTATGAAGTAGTATTCAGATAGGGTGTCCATCTTTCACTGCTGATCTGTTCCCAGTGCAGATGCATGATTGAACATATGCGTCAAGTATATGACCTTAGCCGGTGTGCTAGGTGGCGCCGGACAGGAATGGCTGCCATGGCGTAGAGCTCCCGCCGGGCCGGGCAAAACATTAATCATATACCCCATCCTGCCTCATTAATTCCCACTGAGACAGCATCCAATCACGCAGGGGGGCCTCCGGCGGCTGCGGAGTGACTTTCTACCAAAACTTGGCTGATAGCAGCGGTGAAACATGGTAGGAATTTACCGCAGGAGAAACGCCTGGAGCACTGCCAGGTGCAACGACAGCACAGATGACCACACGAAGCAGAGGCTGAGGAGGCCTAGGAGTGGCCCTGCAGTACCTGCTGCGCCGGGCCTGATACTGACGCGCTCTGCCCGAGGGTCGGCCCGATCTCGGGAACAGGAGCGGGCGCACAGCGGGGATGCTGCTCGGTGCCTGGGAAGACACGCACCTGAGGGGAAGACACCACACGCCAGGCAACAAGTGGCAGCAGCTAGGAGGTGAGGGCAGCCAGCCGCGGGACGCCGATGAGACAGCCGCCATTTTGTAGTGAATCCCCATGCCAGCGCTGGGGTTCACGAAACCTGTACACTGGTGCTGGATAATTGTAAACTTGCCACGCACAGCTCCTGGGTAATATTAGGCTTGCAGGTTCGGACTCTGCGGGAGGCTCCTCATTTCTGATTAATTATATAGAAGCTGGTACACTGCGAGGAGCCTCGGAAGGAGCCACAGACAGCCGCCATTTTGATGCCTGATAGCTTGCGAGCGCCGGCGGGGTGCCCGAGAGTTACCCTAGAGCGGAGACAGAAAGCAAACGTTGAGAATAGTAGCTACAGGACTGTTGTGGCCAGGAACTTTTATTAAGCAAGTTATGGGATCCTGCGATTAGGCTCAACGAGAGATACCGGAGCAAACTACCTGCAGTGTTGTAAGGCTGGTCTTGCACATTTGGGACACTGCATTGGGTGGCTACTCCGCAGACTTACAACTTGGGACCGCCTTCTGACACTTGGCCGGTATGGGCAGAACGGAGCCACGACAGTCCAAACTGGCGTTCAATCCTCGAAATACTCCATCCTCCGCCCCTAAGGATCAGCAGGAGGACGACCCTCCCGAGACGAGGGAGGACGGGTGGAAAGCCTTACTGGTGGGAATGCAGCAGAGTCTTACCTCCGTAGACTCGAAAATCGACGCCATGAACTACAGGCTGTATAACGTTGTTGCTAAGCTGGAGAAGCACGAGGAGTGACTGAAAGAAGTGGAATACAGGGTGTCGGACCTAGAAGATGATGCGGGACGAGTAAACAGCATATGTCGCAAATGGACAAACTTTTGAAGGTCATAGCAGATAAAAATGAGGAGTTAGAAGCGCGATCCAGGAGAAACAATGTACGCATGTTGGGCCTGGCCGAAACCACCAGTACAGGCAGGCTGGAAGACTTCATGGAACACCTCATCACGGACCTCTTCGGGAAAGAAGCATTCTATGCCCAGCTGGTCACCGAAAGAGCCCTTAGGTCATTAGAGAAAAAACCTCCCCCAGGTGCTCCTCCTCGTCCGGTAATAATGCGGTTCTTAAACTATCGCGACAGGGACTCACTGCTGAGGCTGGCAAGAGACAAAGGGGAAGTGAAGTATGAGAACACAACTTTATCATTCTACCCGGACTTCACCCAAACGGTGCAAGAAGCCAGGCGTAAGTTCCTTGCTGTAAAGAAAAAGCTGCAGTCCCAAGGCATTCAGTATGCAATGCTCTATCCTGCTAGGTTGCGGATCCACCATCTAGGACGCCAACACATTTTCAACACTCCACAGCAGGCGGACGACTACCTCAAGCACGACAGGCGTTCAACTTCTAGGGATGAGGAAGCAAGACGCCAATCGAGATCTACCTCGCCGTTGGCGGAACCCTCCTGAAGATTTCTGAACACGGAGGGCTGACATCTGTATTGCTGGACACGGACTCGCTCAAAGGACGCTCTGCTGACTGGTGATTTATAATATTGGGATATTGAGGACAATACTCAGACAGCCGCCTGGCCGCTCGCTTGCATCCCGTCGGATAGATCCCCAACCTGAGGGGTCACAGATGGGTGAGACAGTGAGACTGAGTGGCAAAGGCGGGAGCCCCTAGCGGCCTCCATGAGAAGGGCATTCCCCTTGAGGGTGCAAGTGATCCTCAAATGGGGCAAGGGCTAATAGCTCATCTGTTATGGTTATGGGGGGGATCGTAGTGGGAGGGATGTTCTTTCCGGGCAAGTTGGGGTACCCGGTGTGGGTGGTGGAGGGAGGGGGGAAAACACAATGGGAGAGAATTCTGCCGCGAGTATTCCCATGGAGTTATAGACAAAGATTACATGAGGTGGGCACACCCTGATGGCCACGACTGATGTACGCAGGGTCAGCACAGACCTCAACATAATTTCCTGGAACGTAAGGGGGCTGAATAACCCCAGAAAACGGTGACAGATACTAGGGTACCTGGACAGGCACCACGTTCACATTGCCCTCCTACAGGAGACCCATATGGCAAAAGTTAGCACACCCCGATTTGCAGCCCGATGGGCAGCACACAGCTGCTATGCATCATACTCCTCATACTCCAGGGGGGTGGCAATACTAATTAAACGGGGAGTTAGATTTGTGGAGGGAGGGACAGACTTAGACCCCGATGGGAGATATTGTCTGATGTGGGGTAGGCTTCATTCACATGACATAGTGCTTGTGAATTTTTATGGCCCAAATGTTGATGACACGCATCATATGCTAACATTACCAGGCAAGCTGCATACGTTCTGCTATAGGTACACTGTATGGGGGAGACTTGAACACCGTAGTTAATCTTAGCCTGGATAGATCCCTGGCCACGGCCGTGCCCCATACCGCAGTGCAGCGTACCCTGCAGGACATAGTAGCCACTAATAGACTTGTAGACACTTGGCACCACGCACACCAATGCAGTAGGGAAGGGACGCACCACTCAGCCATGCATAAAATATGGGCCAGATTGGATTATGTGTTTGTCGCTAAAGGCATGATGCACTGGGTGGGCAAGGCTACTCACTTGGCTAAAACATTCTCAGACCACTCCCCAAGCTAGTAAGCGTAACACCACCTTTGTAGGTGGTGCTGTATAGCAATTGGAGTCTTAACCCTTTACATTTGCAGGATGCTGTGTTCAAGGTAGAAATAGGAGATACTGGAATTGTTCCCTAGGAATACGGGATCTGTAGATAGCCTCACGACCATCTGGGAAGCCTTCGAAGTGACAGTGAGGGGAGGGTGTATAGCCAAAGGGGGAGGTATTCTGAAAGACCTACGCCGGACCCTGAACACATTGGAAAAAGAGATGAAAGCGCTTGAGAGGGAAATACACAGTCGGACCAGATAGGGGCCCTTAAGGCTAAAATGAGGGAGAAAATGACGGAGTACAAAGAGACAGCCAAGAGGGAATGTAAACTCCGTTGGAAGCATTGCACTGCCAGGGTGTACGGCGGAGGGGACAGACCGGGCAGATCTCTAGCAGGGGCGATAAGACCTCCTAGATTCCGTATTTATGTAATAGAGCTGCACAATGAACAGGGCATGCCTTGTAGGGCCTTACCAGACCAGCTGTCCGCCCTCACCAGCTACTATAGAAGACTGTACACTTCACAGAGACAAGAGGCACTGAACCTAGGGGACTATTTTGAGGATATAGCGATCGCCTGGCGAGGAGATACACAACGTAAATTCCTAGTGTTAGATCTGGAAGTTGACGAATTCACCGAGGCTAAAATGAGTATGAAGTCAGGTAAATCCCCTGGATCGGACGGGATACCTATAGACATTTACAAAGCCTACGTCTCTACCTTAGCCCCCATTCTCAAATCGGTCTTTTATGAGGTGCTAGAGGAAGGCACCCTGCCTGGAACTATGAGAGAAGCTAATATACTGTCTCTTCTCAAGTCTGGATAAATAAAGGTACCAGCAAGGGTTTTATTTTTGTTGAATAATTACAACAACAAAGATCTATATTACTAAGACTCTTAGACTGAGAACATCAGTTGCTGAAGTTGTTATATCTCACCTTGTTTTTAGTGAGAAAACCAAAAGAGCTACCACACTAGCTCTAAAGAAGCAAGACAATTCAAAAATAAGAAGCAACACAAGAGCTTACATTTAAAAAAAAGACTTATTATTTGTTTTCTTGAATAAAAGTTGTGAATTGTACGGGTTCAAAATCAACTGAATTTATACCAGATCTTAGGTACAAGGAAAAAAGCATTCATTCCATTGATACAAAAGATAAAAATCCAGTCTGTATGATTAATAACTGTGACTCCTTGTTAAGATAAACAATAAATCAGATGCAATAAATGTCATTTAATGCAGACATGGACTGGTGTGTCGTCGTTTCGGTCTTTAGCGGTGTTATCCCAAGATCACCATCAGGACGAAAGTTTTGTAAGGTATTGTTGACCCTTGTGGAAATGATTAAACAGTGTGACCCACTCTATGGGACAGATCAATTGGAGTTGATTGTATCACACTTAGAGATCGCAAATATCTCTCACTGAAGATTAATCTTTGACCAGAGACCACAGTGGCATCCCTTCCCGTTTCTTTCGTTCGGTGACTGTCTAACTAAGCTCTAGAATTGATTTTCGACTTCGTTTTAAGAAATATAGCCTCCGCCTTTGTACTTCTGACATAACGCCGTCAGTGGCAGTCTTCCTTGACACCACGAAGGCTTTCTACTCGGTGGAATGGGACTATGTGTTTGGCACACTGGCCCGAATGGGGATGCCAGTGTCATTCCTCAGCTGGATCCAGCTACTATATACTTCACCAACTGCTACAGTTCTTCTGAACAGGGCCTGCTCGGATGCCTTCCCCATCACCAGAGGGACGAGGCAGGGGTGCCCCCTTTCCCCTGTATTGTTCGCCATAGCGGCGCAACCCCTAGCAGCCAAGCTGAGACAGCACCACAACCACAGGGGACTCATCTATCCCTCCAGGCAAGTCCTGGTTTCCCTATACGCAGACGATATCACCCTTTATATACACAAGCCTCTCGTCAATTTAAATCCTGTGTTGTGGGAAATCACCAAATTCGGAGCTATAGCAGGAGTATAAATGAACTGGGGGAAGTCAGCTATATTTCCATTAACAGACAACACTACCCCGTTCCCCCTGGATTACTCGTTGAACTGGGAGGATGAGGAGTTTAAATATTTGGGGATACATATCGCCAGGGACAGGGATACCTTACTGAGAGCTAATTATGGGCGGTTCATGAACAAAGTGATTGACAACATCACAAGTTGGCTCAAACTGCCCCTATCGATGGCCGGGAGGATTTCACTAATCAAAATGGTGATTGTGCCCAAATTCCTATATTTATTCATAAACATACCCTACTACCCAGGAGCGCACTTTTTCACCACACTAAGAACGCAGTTAATTAGGCTGATATGGGGTGGGAAACAAGCAAGGCTGAAGCTAGATGTGCTAACACTGCCATATAGGTACGGGGGATTTGATGTACCTGACTTTGAGCAATACTACCACAGTGCACAGGCGCTTTGTGCTGTGTATTGGTATCACCCTCCTCCCTATATGCCCCACCTCGCGGTGGAGGATGGACACATGGCCCCTACCCCCCCAGTGGGATATTTATTTATGCCTTGGAAGGAAAGAGATAGAGACCCAACCACTGTGGACTGCACGATTAGAGCATGGAACTGGTTAGCAAAAAAGTAAAGGGTCGCACAGCTTTACTCCCCAAGATTACCTCTATATAGCAGCCCACATTTACAAGTCACGACAGAAAAAATTTGCCAGAATTTACAAAGTAGATTATGATACGCTACCTGGGGAGACCTGTACGTAGAGGGAGAGTACCGCACTAAGGAACAGTTCCTCGGGGAAGCGCCATACACGTTTATGGACCTATTCCTGTTCACTAGACTCAGACAGAGGGTACGAGCCATAAGCATCGACTTCCCAAAGGAACCAGAGATATACACCTCACTACATTTGATACTACAGACAGAAGCCCCAGCACATGTCACATCAATGCTATATGCCCGAGTACGCTCAACACCTCCGGATATGCAACTCAGGACTAGGGCAGAGTGGGACAGAGACCTGACCGAACCGCTTACAGATGAGCAATGGGAGGAGGCATGCCAACAGACGGAATTGGTGTCTGGCAGCAGCAGATTTCAAGTGCTACATTTTAAGTTCCTACACCGACTATACCACACGCCAGCTCGCATACACAGACTCCGCCTAAGGGAGGATGACAAATGCCTTAGATGCAGGCAGGGGCCGGCAGATTTCATGCACTGAGCCTGGGACTGTTCTGCAGTGGCCTCATTCTGGAGGTAGGTCTTTGTGGGCCTTGCTGACATGCTGGGGATCAATATCGAAACACTCCCTACCAGGGGTCTGTTGGGCCTGGTGGCAGATATCAAGACACCAAATCGTGAATTTCTTATAATGGGGATAATGCTAGCGCACAGGCAAGTGGCGTGCAGGTGGGGCAGGGGAAGGGCACCTAAAATTTAAGCTTTCGGTATTAGACATGACCACATGGCAGGAAAATCTTCAAGCCTACGCAGAGCAGCTGTCGTTAAAATCCCGATTGAAAGATATATGGGAGCTGTTGTGTTCCCGAGGGTCCGCCCCCGAGGTCCGGAGGGGCGGACAAGTTGGTAATGTGACCGCTCTATAATAAAAAGAGGTCGAGCACGTGAGAGGGCGTTCAGAGACACGCGCCGACCGACCAAGCAACTTTATTCCCAGTGTCTGGCTGAGTTTATTCTAGGGCCACGTGCTAGGCCTAGTCAGGGTTAGATGTCCCTTGAGCGTAGATCACCCGACACAACAATTGGCGACGAGGGTGGTGATCGATTCCCCGCTCGGGGTACGTGTGTGTGTCCCTGTTGGGGTGAGGCGGCTGCGGGCACTACCACGTGTCCGCGGTGCTCGTGCCTTACCACCGCACACTCCCCGCTTTGCCTGCCTGGAGGAAATACTCTGATCCCTGGCTCTCTTCAGGTGAGCAGCGCTGGCCTGCATCTCTCTGCAGCGCGCAGGAGTCTGATTGGTCGCGCGAGGTGCGTCCGGTGCTCCGACTGCCGCTGGAGCACATCCCGGCGGCCCACGGACATCCTCCCGGGCGTCCAAAGTGATGGCTAACATTCCGCCCATTGAGCCGTTTGTGGTGGAAGGTGCGCCGTCCACTCTCGCACCGAAGTGGAAAGAATGGGTGGACAGGCTCTTCATATTCTTTGAGGCCACCAAGGTCCATAAGGAGCAGAAGCGTGCCATGATCCTCCATCTTGGTGGCAAGGACATTCACTCCATCGCCCGCACCCTTACGGAAGCAACTCCCAAAACCCACCACACGCTCATAAACGCACTCAATGCGCACTTTGAACCCATGGCTAACCAAGACTATGAACGGTTCATCTTCAGACAAGCGCGACAACTGCCAGAGGAATCGCTGGACGCCTATCACTCTCGGTTGAAGAAACTGGCACTAACGTGTGGATTTCAGGATGTCACGGAGGAAATCAGAGGCCAGATCATTCAGGGTTGAGCTTCTGCTAAACTGCGCGAGAGAATTCTGGAGGAGTCGGGGAAACCCCTCCCAGACATTCTCACGCTGGGCCGCACGAAGGAGCTGTCCAAGGCCAGGGCAGCCCACATGGAAGCAGCTCTGCAGGCCAACATGAAAGTGGAACCAGTGAACAAACTGCAGGTCCGCCCACAGCCCAAATGGGTGAAGCGAACAACAACTCCGCAGGGCGGAGCTTCGGCACAATCATGTGGTCACTGTGGAGGCCCGAGACACCCGGCGCCAGAATGTCCAGCACGGGGCAAGATATGCTCTGGGTGCGGAAAAATGAACCATTTTGAAAAGGTGTGTCGGTCCAGAAAGTTCAGCAAGCCCGCCAGACAGTACACGCGGTGGCGGAGCCTGAAGGCGCGGAAGGAGGACCCAGCAACAGTGCTATGGACGACGACGAGGAGGAGCGGTCCGTACACAAGGTGCACATGATCGGCACGGCCACCCGACGCACAAGGACACTACCACAGTGTGCAATACAAGTAGCGGATCAGGACATCATGGCAACGGTGGACACGGGCGCCTCAATAAATCTGATGAGTGCGTCCCTCTACGGAGACATGGCTACTCCACCCAGCCTCCGCTCCACTCCGATCACCGTTTTTGCTTATGGCCAGGACGTGCCCCTCCGCATTCGAGGAAAGTTCAAAGCAGCAGTCCGACACGGAGACAAGATCACGCGTGCCAACATCTTCGTGTCGGAGGAAGGCCAAGGCATGCTCCTGAGTTGCCGGACGGCAGAAGACCTGGGAGTGGTCTCTTTTGCGTTTGGGGTGCACGAGGAATCAGTGCAGCAACTGATTGCAGACTTTTCGGACCGATTCGAAGGGATCGGCCGCTTCAAGGGTCGGGAAATACACCTGCATGTGGACCCCACTATCCAACCGGTGGCCCTGCGACACCGGCGGGTCGCGTTTCATTTGAGGCCACTGGTTGAGGAAGAACTACAGAAGCTGGAAGCCGCGGGCATCATTGAAAAGGTGTCCGGACCTACCCCCTGGGTATCGCCCATCGTGGTCACCCGGAAACCCAAGCAGCCGGGAGCGGTCCGGATATGTGTGGACATGCGCCTCCCCAATGCGGCCATCAAAAGAGAACGACACATCACCCCCACGATCGATGACCTGATCGGAGAGATGGCCGGGGCCCGGTGGTTTTCCAAGTTGGACCTCAGGGCGGGGTATCATCAGCTCGTGCTGGATAAAGAGTCCCGGAACATTACGACGTTCTCCACTCACATCGGACTGCGCAGGTACACCAGACTGAGCTTCGGAATATCCAGTGCTGCCGAGGTGTTCCAGAATGTCATCCAAGAGCTCATTGCTGGCATACCGGGGGTGATCAATGCCAGTGACGATATCATGGTGCACGCAAGGACAATTCCTGAGCACAACCAACGCTTGGCACAGGTGTTCCGCAGGCTCCGCAGCGCTGGACTCACTCTGCACCGAGACAAATGTGAGTTTCTTCAGACCAAGCTGGGGTTCTTCGGCTACGTGTTCTCGGCCGATGGCGTCAATCCTGATCCGGACAAGGTCAAGGACATCAAAGATGCACCTCCGCCCACGACTGTCACGGAAGTCCGAAGCTTCCTCGGGATGGTGAATTACTGTGGTCGCTTCATAAGAGACCTAGCCAACCTGACCCTCCCTTTACGTGATCTAACCAAAGACTCCACGCCATGGAACTGGGGACCGGAGCAGGAGAGGGCATTCCAAAACATCAAGAGTGCGCTGTCCAGCAACACCACGCTGGCGTTTTTTGACCCCAGACACTTCACTCTTATCGCAGTAGATGCCGGACCGGCGGGATTGGGGGCTGTCCTGATGCAGAGAGCCCGAGACGAGATAGATTGGGCCCCCGTCGCCTTTGCCAGCCGGTCCCTCACGGACACAGAACAAAGGTACTCCCAAATTGAAAAGGAAGCCATCGCGATTCATTGGGGATGCCGGCACTTCCACCTATATGTATATGGCAAACCTTTCACAGTAGTAACGGACCACAAGCCGCTGCTGTCGCTGTTCTCAGGTACCTCATCCAAACCACCCCCCAGAATTGAAAAGTGGATCTTGCAATTACAGGAGTACAACTGTACCATTGAGTACCAGCCAGGGGCAAAGAATCCGGCGGATTATCTGTCACGACACCCCCGGGCGGCCACCCCCGAGGAGATGGAGGAAGCTGAAGAGACGGAGGCCTATGTGCGATGGGTCGTGGCCAGATCATGCCCGCGCCCCATATCCCTGGAAGAGGTGGTGAGCGCCACGGCTCAGGACGCTTGCATACAGCAGGCCAAAGATCTGCTCCGGACGACCAACTGGCAGAAAGCCAGGGAGAGCTGGAAGGCACTCACACCTGAGGCCCAGAAAGTCATGGACGGTCTGTACCACGTGAGGGCTGAACTGAACGAGGACGCGGCGGGGTGCCTCCTGCGAGGGCATCGTCTGGTGATCCCGACGGCTTTGACAAGCCGAGTAGTTCAGCTGGCGCATGTAGGGCACCAGGGAATGGTTAAGACAAAGGCCCGGCTGCGGACAAAGGTGTGGTCATGGACGATATGGTGGAAACTGTTGTGCGCACATGCACGGCCTGCCAAACTACAGGCGACAGCCCCCGTGAAGCCCCCATCATCGTGGAACCCAGGCCCCGAGGCCCTTGGGAAAGGGTCAGCATGGATTTTGGCAGCCTTCCGGATGGACGGCACACGCTAGTGATGATCGACGATCACTCCAAGTACCCGGAAGTCGAAATCATCACCAGTACCAGTGCCGACTGTGTGATTCCCAAGATAGAGAAAATCATTGCCACCCATGGAGCCATGAGAGAACTCAGAACGGACAATGGGCCGCCCTTCCAGGGTCAAGACTTTGCAGACTATCTCTCGTCCCTAGGAACCCGTCACAGGCGCATCACCCCAAGGTGGCCTCAGGCCAATGGAGAGGCCGAGCGGTTCATGAGAACCTTAAATAAGGTGATCCGCATCGCGCATGATAAAGGACAGTCCGTGGAAATGGCCATTTTCACTTTTCTCCGTAGCTACCGCCAGACCCCTCACTCCACAACGGGGGTAGCTCCTGCACACCTCCTCCTAGGGCGGGTGATAACGGACTCCATCCCTCATCACCCCCAGTGGGCACCTGAACTGATAAATGAACAGACAGTAGAAACGAGGAGACGGGCTGCCTATGACCAGATCAGCAAGAAACGTAGGGCTGTGGCCCCCCATTTCAAGAGAGGTGACTTGGTGCTCATAAAAAATCGGGCCACTGGTGGCAAATTTAAACTCAGTTATGAAAGACGACCATGGCGAGTCAGTGGTATGAAGGGCACCCGCATTACAGCCACTCGAGGACGAGACAAGGTGACTCGCAACGTGTCTCACTTCAAGCTCTATCACCCGTCGAGCAGCGAGCCAAGGCGCCAGCAAGGCGACAGAGAAACCGAAACTGCAACTACGTTGCCACCTGGTGAATCAACATCTCAGCCCGAGGTCCGGCCACGTGACGAGCAGCAGGTTTCTAGTGAGGATGTGGGTGGAGACACGGAGGCCCTGAATGAGGCCCCAGATCCGGAGGGGGCCGACAACGAGGCGCCAAGCCACGAGGTGGAGGCTGGAACAGAGCCGATGACTCAGCGAGGGTCCCAACGCCAGCTACGTGCCAACCCCACCCCCTCCAGCTGGCTGAGAGACTACTTTACGTAAGACTGTTCTCATTTACATATGTGCCCGTAATGTTTGAACTGAATGCGCTAGCATTTTGAAAGACGCTGAAGGTATCGGTCCTGATGCTAGTGAGACCAGGGGCTTGATCAGACCATGTTTGCAGTGTTGCAGTATGTTTTTGGTTTTGTTGTTTTTCTTGTTTTAGGAGGAATGTTGTGTTCCCGAGGGTCCGCCCCCGAGGTCCGGAGGGGCGGACAAGTTGGTCATGTGACCGCTCTATAATAAAAAGAGGTCGAGCACGTGAGAGGGCGTTCAGAGACACGCGCCGACCGACCAAGCAACTTTATTCCCAGTGTCTGGCTGAGTTTATTCTAGGGCCACGTGCTAGGCCTAGTCAGGGTTAGATGTCCCTTGAGCGTAGATCACCCGACACAACAGGAGCCACTGATCACATTCCTTGCTAGGCAGAGAGCCGAGGTCGATACTAGCGACACAGGGGATGGGGAGGGAAACAACGATGTGGGAGCACAGGCAGGACTAGACTAGTGCCGGGCAAAGGACAAGAAGAAGGAAACACTCATAATGAAGGGAATCGAGTTAAAAATGCATAGCAGAGAGATGAATGTTTAGAGATGCATCCAGTAATATGTCATGCTCGCTACCACCCAGGACAGCGACCTTCTGTACTGAAACGTGTCAAGGACTTGAAGCCAGATGTTGTTTAACTCACGGAGAATACCCTTTACCAGAACTATAAGTATGGAAGAGGGGGGAACAGGAGGGGGGGAGTTGTCAGTTGGACTGTTGGTAGGGGGGAAGCGCACTTAGAGTATTATTGACTGAAGTATTGAACCAAAGGAGTTTAGATAAACAGATTGACGCTGTCTTACTGCATTGACTTGATATATGTGTACTATGTAAGATCTGAAGAAAAATGCTAATAAATAAAGGTTTCAAAAATAAAAAGTATATGACCTTAGCCTGCCATATACAGCTTTAAAAGTATTGCAATACGGGTATTTATTATACAAGATGACTTGCACGTGGATATCTAATGGGTGCAACAAGAACAAATACATTAAATGTTTTAATAATATAACTAGAAGAGGATAATGATACTTATTTTGTGGTTGGTAAAGTTGAATTACCTTATTCATTGTGAGAGTGGACACATTTGATTTCAGGACTACTGAATTTGTGATATTCCAGAAAAATCATGGAATTGTACAAAGCTGAATGTAAAGCACTAAACTGTTTCCTTCAAAGGCCAGGAATGCCAATTCATGCATTGAGTTGTTTGCATAGTAGTATAGATGTTTGATTTTGTAATATATACATATTTTAATTACTCAGTAATGAGAACTGACTAAAACGGAGGATCCCAGCAGAAAGGGTCTACATGGTCTAATGCTGAGTTTATGTACAGTACTTAAATTGATAGACAGTTTTTACTGGCTTCTAGAGATCATCCACTAGGAATTACATATTAATTATACTAGCATGGGAATATCCCTTGCATGGTAAAAGAGTATGTACATCGGCCCTGAATGCCGGACTGCATGTGAAACTGCAATATTGACTTTATATCACGCTAATCTAGCATGTGCTCAGAGGCCTAGACCTGCCCTGGTAATCTGAGGTAAACCATTAGTTCTGTGCCCTGAAATGGGACTGCAGGCGCCCCCTTATTGGTGGCATAGGGTTACTGTCCATGACCGGTGTGAGACACATAAAGTAGTGGAGTCTTTAAGGCATTGGTGGCTCCTCGAGGGAGTGCTGCAGGCGGTGGGGGCGGGGGAGGGGCAGGGTGGAGGTTGTAAACTCTGGCATGCGGCCAAAGGGAGTTCAGTAAATAATTAAATAAATAAAACAATTCACATTGAGCGCACTGCAACGCCAACTCAGCTATGCAGCGTGCGCAATGAAAATAGTTTTATTTATTAAATTATTTGCTTAACTCCCTTCTGTTGTGTGCCGGAGTTTACTACCCTCTACCCTGCCCCTCCAGCGCCACACTTACCACCCGCAGCACTCCCTTGATGAGCCGCCACTGCTTTAGAGTGACCAGACCTTTTACCTGTAGATGAGAAAGTGCAGTCTACTTACGCCTCTTGTATAATGTTCTGCTGTTTAGTGAATGCTGTTGTGCTGACATCCGTGTGCATGTTGAGTGCATGTCTGCAAAAAATGTGTAATATATTGTACAAGGTGAAAAATTGAATTCAAAACTAATTAACAAATCAGAGAATTTGCCTAAAACATGAATATGAAAAAATAATCTAAAATGACACGTAGTAGAAATGTGCAAAATGCATCAGGCAGCCATATTCATTGATAGGCCGCTTTTAGATTTCCCTTTAACAAATAGAATCTTTAGAAATTACTGAACCGTGCAGAAATGTATTTGATAGCTTGACCGTGATGTGACTTGCTTAGAATCCTAATCATAACCCCAGAATGTTCTGGGCTTATAAATGAATTTTCTTCCTTAAGCAATATGTTTTTGTTTGCATTAGGTTTGAACTTCCTCACTATCAGGTGTTCATATAATGCTGAATAAAAAATGCATAATTTAACAAGAACTCTCACTTACATGAAATACGACAAGCATTACCTAACTGGAAATCTGCAGTAAATGTTTCTGTCTTTAGTATAGTTCATTGTCACGCAGTGAAACATTGAGTAAACAATAGAATAGGCTCTACCTTAAGCTTCCCTGGAACCAAGGCCAAAACTTTCAGAAACACAACTGTGTATTGATGTATGTTACATATTTGGTAGTAGGCTGTAGACTTCTTGTATTGTCCGTGGGAAAGGAAGAACAAATCCTGCTCGCCATCAATAGGTGTCTTTCCATTGAACAGATGCATTCTTATCTGCAACATCGTTATTCACATGTGTTCTTGGGCATAATGTGCAACCGTTTTTAGCAATGGCAAATGGGATATTGGGCAGTAAGCAACCACATAAATTGGTCTATTGCATGTGCAAACCCTAGTTTGCGAGTCGGTAAACAATTACCGACTCGCAAGATACGGATTGCGACACTCTATTAGCAAGGGGCATGCCAAGGGCATCCCTTCCCAATTGCAACTCGCATTTTCATGTATGAATGTTTTGTGACCAAAATGTGGTCGCAAAACATTTGCATTTTTAAGCCAATGAAAACTGCCTGCTCTTAAAAAGGAAACTGAAACGTTACATTTTTCTTTTTGAAAAATTGGCTGAGGGTAAAACAAATGCTTTATTGAAACAGAAGTCACAAACATGGTGGTCAGCTGACCCCAGCAGGCCACATTCTCTGTGAGTGCCAGCCATTCCCCATGGGTCGCAAACTGCAACCTGTCTCAAGAATATTAATGAGGCAGGTCTCTTGCGACCCATTTGGGAATCACAAAAAGTGTCTCAGGCACTGTTGTACATTCCATTTTGAAAGTCACATACAGCGTCACAAAAAATCGCAATTTGCGACTCACAAAATGGAAAGCTCGTACATTTGGCCCCTTACCTTTTATATTAGTGCATGTTTCTAGTTAGACAGTCACCTGCTGATGGCTTTTGCTGCTGTTGCCTGCCACATTTTGGGGTGATACTTTCAGACACTCAACCTATTCCTATCCTAGACGGTTTTAGCTACTGCTGCGTCTGATTTCCCATATTCCTTGTTGAGGCTTTATTTGTACAGAGTGCTACCACAACTGTTAAGCTGATGCTCTTTGAATATTGAGACTTGACTGAGTTTCATATACTGCTCCTAATAGGGATTTCAACCACTTAATTTGATTTTAAACCTAATGCTTTTTTGATCTCACTCTTTTCATCAAACTGTTTATGGGTTCTAATAACTATTGATTCATGGAAAGAAATTGAAACATTTCAGACTCGCTGTGGTTTAAGATCTTGGGATAGATTGATAGAATTAGGAGTCATTGTCATATGGTATTTCGTTTGCAGGTTTGCAGGTTTGAGGTGCAGATTGTGAGGTACCATCACCTATAACATTAAATTAGAGATACTAAAACATTGCTGTGATTGTTTAACATTGATTGATGATAGCAGAACCTTATTGCGCGAAAAAGGATGACTCAGCATTGATTAGAGTGATTTCACGCTGGTAGAGATTTCACTAGCGATTGTGGGTTTTCTTGGTTGATTGCAATACTACTGCTGCTTTTTAGTGAAGCAAACAAGAATTAAGATATATTGTTTTCAGTGTCATTTGAAAGTATTTGTTGGAGTATGTGCAAGTATGAAGAAATTGTAATGAATGTGGAACTGCTGCAAGGACTGAAGTCATATGTCACAGGGTTTGTGCTAGGATTGGCCGGCTGGTATGCTTTTGCACTGGGATTGGTTAGTGAGGTCAATGTGCCATGCTGGAATTGGTCAGTCATTGAGTGATTACTGAATTGAGATCTGTAGATCAAAATTCTGGAAAATATTAGCTGTAACAGGATTGTTTTTTTTTTTACATTTGAAGTTTCCAGAACAGTATCAAAATATTAATTTGAAGTTATGTCTTCCAATTTATTGCAATTATAAAATGCTTTAACGAAATGAACAATTTAGTGAAGAGAAATTTTACTATTCCCACATGGAAGGGTGAAGAGGCACCTCCTGAGGGTATGCCAGCAAACATTATGACAACAGAATATGGATTATATACATGTTTGTGGCTTTGTCAATGGTTTTGAAGGACAGTGTAGATGGAGAAAAACTGTGATTGAGGGAACTAAATTGTATCCAGCTATTACAATAGAAACACCAGGAAATGGAAATAAGAGTAATTCAACAGAGAAGGGTGAAGAGACAAAAAGAGGATGAGGAGGGGGAGACAGAGAGAGATTCGGGGATGACATTTTACAAGAGACAATAGCCGATAGATCTCCACCCTTTGCCACATCCAGTGATCAAAGTGAACCAAGTAGTAGTACTAGCAGTACAGTGGCTTCTGCCATTGTAGAACCAAGTGAAGTACAGATCGAAAGATCTATGCTGATACTTCAAATTGCTCCACCAGCTGTGGCTCAACAACAAGTTCCTACTGTGACTAATACATCCATTGTGCATAGTACACCGCAAACATCACCACTAAATGTACAGACTCTACCTAGACCAGTTACAAATGCCCCACAAAATGTTAATTTGAGGCCAGAATTTCAAAGAGCTGCAGGAGGTCCACCTACAATAGAGTTTATTCAAACTTCACAAAATGTGACCACAGGAGATATAGATTCGACTGAGAATGGAATTTTTCCAACCTGGTTTGAGAAAGCGGCAGAGATTAGAACGACGGAAAGTTCAGATTCACTAGTTAATTTGAATCCTGAAAAAGAAAGACCTTCACATATTACTAGACTGAAAGAAGAAATGGGGGAAATAATAAGAGGATCTGTGTAAAGAAATTGCTAGAAAAGCAGCTGTCATACAGGATAAATTAGCAGTTAGCCATAAATATGAAATTGTTCTTTCTAAAAAATTAAGTTTGCAGAAAAGTTATAGGGTTCAATTGGATGATGTAGCAAATGAAAATATTCATGTTACAGGAATGCATTGAAAGATTATGGAACTACTTAAACATTTGCAAATAGGGTGAAATTGAAAGATTGGAAATTAAGTAGGCAAATAAACATGAAAAGAAAAAGAGGGAAGCCAAATTGACAGGAAATAAATGGGACGTATGTACATACCGTAGAGCAGAGGTGATCTTGCAGCATTTACGATCAATTTTCCAAAATTGAGTGACTAACCTGTGCAGTGGTACTCACAAGTAGAACAGTTTATAAAGATTTTGAAGGTGTTGAGGGCTGATATTGAAATGCCTACTGATTTGTGGGCTGAGTGTAAGACTGCTGTACAATGATTACAGTATGAACCAGTGAGCAATGCTAATACTAGCACACTCCTGTAGTTATGGAGAAATATGAAGCAATGATTACTTTCCTGAAGGGTCATGTGGGAGAGGTCTTTCTGTTAATAGGGCTTCAGGAATAGATTTTGACGCTATGAAAAAGATTATTCAAGTTCGTTTTTATTGTTTGATTTATTAAAATCATTACAGTACCCCCCTGGAAGAGTTACATAGGCAATAGCATTATCATTCAGTAAAAAAATACACATCACTTTCTTTGTTATTAAAAGAACATGGCGATAAAATTCAGATATAAAAGGTCTTGCGTTGGCGACTTTTAAACTCGGAACAGCAGAGTTAACAGAGTGTGAACCCCTTGGAGAGGGTGTTAGTGTCCTTTTACACAAATTTATTTAGGATCTCCATCAGCTTGCCGTAGAACTCTACTAACTAATTTCATATATTTAACTCCTCAGCATGCCAAGATGTACGACGTGCCCTCTAACCAGCGTATCACCACTTGCCTGCTGGACCGAATATTCAGATCATTAAAAATTGATTTCAAGTACTGTCTCCTTTGGTCTTGGACGGCTGGACAGGCCCATATTAGATGGATTAGGGTTTCTTTTTTGAAGCCGCATAGTCGGCAGGACTCTGATTAAAGGCCATTTTCCACAGAGGGTATAAGTCCTTTGAGTCGTGCGCACCCATTCTAAACTTTATGAAGCTCATTTTTAGCTGTGAGCTAAAATGTGCAGATAAGTATGCTTGTGGCTTTGAAAATCTGTAGGAGTTTATGACTGTATACCCGTGCCGGCTCTTGGTGAACTCCCGCAAGGATTTCTTTTTGACTGCGATGTTTACTATTTTGCCAAAGCTTCCTCTGTCGAGCCCTTTGTCCCATGCTGTTTGTAGATCCATCTCGGCCAGAGAGTCACTCAAAAAGCTTCCCGAGGAATTTCCAACTCCCCCTGGAGCTTAATTTCATCCCAGCATAAACTATTCCGAGTGCCCGGGTCTGAGGAGCGAAATGCGTGACAAAGTTTTATAAAGCAGCTCATTCCCCCGGATGCTAGTGGCTGAATTCCAATCTGACCTGGGAATGCGAGGCACATTTTGGCACGTCAAAGACAGCTTTGTAGATCTTTGTCTGCAGCTCGTTCAGTAAGTGCGCTTCTGTGCCGCACCAAGGGACCAAGCCATAGGGCAAACTGGGCTGGATTTGGGCAGAAGATTATTCATTGACACATCTGTCACAGAAAAGGGAATTGGAAGAGGGAGTGTAGATATAATCCTGAAAATGTTAGTGGAAATGTACAAATGCAAAAAGGAGTGCAGATGCATGAAAATACCTGCACAGAAGATGCAGGTGCCTAAGCAAGGACCAGTCCCAATGATGCTCGTCCCACCAGCTAAAATGATTCCACAAATATGGAAAATCCCAGATTCAATTTAAATCAAATACCAAAAAAGAATACTAACAAATTTCAGAATTCAATGCAACAATTTCCTCACCCAAATCAAAATGTTTTACAGCAGTATCTCTTTTTCGAAAAAGATGGTTCAGGTTCTGTTTTTTCTCAATGAAGGTGACTGAGAGGTGATGAAGATTGTGTACTTGGTGCAGTCTTAGAGGTAGACCAGAGTGGCCCATATGTAGATGGTAAAGTGTGTGGCCCCCCTTATTGTTACAGGTGCTACCCCATGTACTATTAAACAGTGGAAGTCCCAGACCTACTTCTCTCAGGGAAAAATATCCAACTTGTAGGAGTAACAAATAAACAGTTTACCAATCCAATTTCAGAAAAAGTCCCAGCTAAAATGGACGTAATGGTAATATAGACTCATTTGAGGAAAAACACTGTTAGTTGTTTGTGATTCAAGTCCCGTAAGTCTGCTTTGGTGCGCAAGTTGAAGTTGAAGTTGATGGAATTTATAGAGTGCACGTATACCAGAAAGGTTTTATGGCGCTAGTTAAATTGCACCATTTATGGCACACCAGATGGTGTAGCTTTTCAAGCCCATGATGATTTTTTTGTGTTAAATTTGTTTATTAGGATTTTGCATTTCATGTTACAAGTTTATACATCATCATTAACACATGTTGACAGGCGTTTTCAGGCATTTGGAAGGTACCTGTGTAGAAGAAATCGTCAATCCTATCACATATAATACACAACAGATAAGGTAGAGTGAGATATTCTGGGATTATCCTTCAACTTGACTCTACCTATATTTGTATGCTTCGTGGAGCCCGCTTAAGGGGGTTTCCCGGGGGTATGGTTTGGTGTTTCGTCCCTATCTCTACCTGCAAGTGTTGTCTCGAGTAGGGTTCATGATTGCTTTCCCAGTTGGGGTAGGTCATTTCGGGGATACCGAGGGAAATAAACAGAACCGTTAACTGTGGGGAGAACAGGGGGGAAGGTTGGGGAGCCGTGGGAATGTATATCTGTGACAATCAGTTGTGTGGCTAGCTGTGGACTATTTTTAGTGTGCTGCTGTGTGTGTAGGGGGAGAGAGAGGTCGGGGAGACCGTCTGCAGGAGATGGAGGAACCAGTCTGGTATTGCCCAAGTATATCGTTGGCCTTATGTGTCAGGCGTGTGACTTGCATTGGTTATTGTCTGTCCCATGCAGGATAGGGACGGAGTCTGGGATTGAGACTGTGAGGCCATGGGTGATACAGCCGGCATTGCCTCCTGTGTGAATTGAAATAGTAGTTGCGCCCATTCCATAGATATGGGATGTTTACGTGTCCGCCTGCAGAAGATTCCCAAGGCACATGCCTCCCATGTGGATATGGCCATAAGATTGACCGTCGGTCGGAGTGTCTGACGCACCCTGTCTCAATACTGTTGGATAGTGGGATAGTCCCAAAAAATATATTTAAAGTTTGCCTTAGGTGTCTGGCGGCGGGGGCACGCCAAATGAGTATCTGGATAAAAACGTTGGAGCCAGTGTGGTGTGAGGTATGTGCGATGTAAGATTTTTAATTGAATGTTTTTGAAGAGCGCTTTCCTGGAGACCTATTTCAGATACTCCAGTGCCTTTTCCAATTCCTTGTCATGGAACACCCGTCCTACCTCATCTTCCCATTTCTTCCGTAACGTGTTCAAGGGAGTAATGATCAGTTCCCAGATCGCTTTGTAATGACAGGGAACTACGTGTCTCCCCGTACCCATACGCAGAATTGTGTGTAGTACCGGGTGTGTCGGGGGTTCCCCTTCATTAAGATACCAGCAGTGTTGGCTGCTAAGAGTTGTCTATGCATCAGGAACTGTCTTGGTGGGAGATCATAGCATTCAATCATTTGGGCATAAGTCCTTAACTGCCCGTCCTCAAACAGGGGCTCGATCTCAGTCACTGCATGAGTGGTCCATACCTGGAGGGCTCCAGAGGTATAACATTTATCCCTTAGGGGAAGTCCTACTAGTGGGAGTAGTGGGGAGTATAGGGGTGGAATTTAAAATGATCTGACAACAGACAGCTAAAGGAACGTTTTCCCTACTGACAGTTGAAGAAGTACCTGCTGATTTTTAGAGGTAGTATGAATCCAGAAGTGTGGGATCTCACAGGAAAAGATATTGGACTAATTAAAGGTGTTGAACCAGTCAGAATTACTGTAAATTCAAATGCAGTATGTGCCAGAACACTACAGCACCATTTCACTCGAGGAACTATTGCAGGAATAATGCCTGTGACAGAGGGTATGTTACAAAAGGGAATTTTGACAGAACTGATTGGGAGTCCATTGGGAGCAAGTGGTATGAAGCTCACAATGAGCATGACAAGATATCTTCTATAGCGGATAACACACATAATTATGTAAAATGTGCACAATTATTGTTAGATCAAATGTGTTTCTTTGAAAAGTTCTTACTTGCATGACAACTAATGATGCATGTTTTCCCACCATGCGTTGATCAAAGGGTTCATGTATGGGGCTGTGATATTTTTCCACAGGGGGATTTTGTTTGCAAAATGGATATAGGGATATCTATATTTGCCAGAATAATTTTTATTTTATTCCAGCCCTGATGAATTTGTGGGGCAAGATGGCTATTTATAGAAACATGTGTTGACTGGCTGAGGGCACAGTACCAATGAAGAATGAATGTGTGAAACATATGGACTTCTGGACAATATTTGTAAAAATAAAGTGCAACTTATAATGTGTTCCCTGGAGGCTTGGTTAAATGTTATGGAAGCTTCCTTGCTTCAAAGAGTTACCGGGCCAGAGCATGCAGTTTAACTGCAAACATGAGAGTGACTATATTTATAGATAGTCAGTACGGATTTGTTGTTGTCCATGATTTTGGGCAATTAGGGTCACAAAGGGTTTTTTAAATTCCACAAGTCAGACCCCCCAGGATATAGCAGCATGGAGTAGCAAATTTAGCGGCGCAAAAATGGAAATTTAGCGGCACAAATAAGGAAATTTCGCTGCAATTTTGCAGTGTTTTATTTGGCCAGCCTGCCCTCCCCCTTCCCCGCAGCATGCCCTATGCGAGCCACCACGGAGGGCTCGCTTTGAGAACCATACGTAACAATTTCCACCTCCGCATGACGTCCGGCCCATTAATGCTATACTTGAGAAATGCTCTAAAGGTAAAGTGAACAGAGTCCTAATGCACCAACATCAACAACTTCAGCACAGTAAGGGGGTGAAGTTGAAATGTTATGGGGATGCTGCACCAAGTTTGCGAGGTTAAACAGATATCAAACAAGGGGCCTCATTTATGAGAAATGACGCATGGGTGTGTGAAAGCAGCGATGCGTCACTTCTCAGTGCTCACTCCATGCGACATGATGCGATGACGCCTCATGTCGCAAGGAGTTACAGATACGTCAGTATTTTGGATGTATCTATAGGCGCAAAAGTGACGCATTGCTGGAGTGTGTCACAAAAGTGACGCAACTCCAGCAATGTGTACTTTCACATGGGCAAGTCCCATGTTGTTAGTGCCTGCGTCAGTCTTATGCCTGCCATGAAGCAGGCGTAAGATTTTGATGCATTAGCAGCCAAGAAATGGCGCAGTGAAATCTTATAGATTTCACTGCGTCACTTCTACGACCCTTTCTTGCGTCAGTATGGCCCCCTTGCACACATTATACCTGGCGCAGGTATAATGTGGTGCAGGGGTTTACAAAGTGACGCATCTACCTAGATGCGTCACTTTGTAAATATGGCGCAACAAGGCACATTTTTTTCGTCACTGGTGCGTCACAAAAAGTGACGCACCGGCGGTGTACAAGGGATGCACAGACTCATAAATGAGGCCCAAGGAATATGGCTTGGATTGTAGCTCTATTCCGCCAAGTGAAACGCAGAGAAAGAGACAGAACAAACCAGCTACTGGCTATAGTTAGGTGCAGCATATAATCCTCAAAAACTATGCTGTAATATGGCCACAATCTCTGGTTCATGTAAAAGTGTGTGGAGTGCCAAGAAATATATACAACTCTCTGGCTTTCATGTTAAACCTGGAAAGAGATATTAGAGCCTAACATTCTTTCAAGGACCTCAGTAAATACTCACTTTTAGAAGAACTCAACACACTCAGTAGAAACCATCTGCCCAAATCATGAGTCAGCACTGCTCAGCACATACAACGCCATCCTGAAAGGTTACATAGACTCAAATTCCACAAAGAAAACAAGATCTTTCAAACTCAAACCCTGTGCCTTGATAGATCAAAGGCCATATCGATCTCACTCAACTGACTTCACTCATTGTCTCAGCCAAAAACAACTTCTACAAATTACCCACTAAGTCTCAAACAGAAGGTAAGGACTCTTCAAATCAGCTAGATACTCTATCAAATTCGTTTCAGACGTGCCAAGCTCACACTTAACTGACAAGAGCAATGACATCAATCACTTATTCGTGACAAAATAAACATGACCAAAACACACATCAAATTCACCACACAACATTCATCTTCCCTCTAATCACTCCTCCATTCACCCTCAAATGAATGATCGTCAGTCTTCTCGCACAAACTGACCTTGTCGACTCCCTTAAAGTCATGTCCTACGTAGATTAAATTCTTCCCTCATTTATTGTGAAAACTTTCTAAGGAGCTGGTTTCATATACCTTGACGGTATGATAAGTGTCTCCCTCATTCAAGGAACCTTTGCAGACAACCTCAAAATAGGACTCCTCATCCCCTTTCCAGGAGTGGGAGGATGGGTGGGGGAAACAACGGGTAGCCGGCACATTTGTCAGGATTTCGCAGGCACTTTTGTTAAAATTGCCGCATTTTTACAAAACTGACGATTTCACGGGCACTTTTGTAAAAATCGCAGCATTTTTGCAAAAGTGCCGATTTCGAATCAAATCGCGAAATCCTGGAGGGTCTGACAAGTGCACCAATTTGGAACGGAAAGTACATTCAAAATTTTCTGGTAGCCTTAGAGTTACTTGAAGAGATTGCAGTAGTTAAATGTGCAGCTCATCAAAGTGGTAATGGCTACATTACCATGGGAAACAGTTATGTTGGTTACAGTTATTCAGTATTTTTCTTTGTTGCCCTGTGCATGTAATGGAAATTTCCCATGTGAACCTGAGGAGGAAACATCATTTGCCTTGTTGATGAAAGTGACAGATTCAGAAACAGAACAGAAGAGCTGGATAAAAACAGGTTGTAAGAAACATTCATTCCAGTGACATATGGTTGTCAGCTGATGGGAAACCTGTGTAGCTAGATAGCCTATTTTTCTTAATGATACAGTACTATCACGGATATACACATTGAGGAGGGGATGCAATGATCAGACTTTTGCATCAAATTTGTTTTAACCCCAGATTTAGAATTCTAGCTGAAGAGGTTTGCCACAGATGTGTAATATGTCAAAAAATGAATGGAAAGAAAACACGTCACACAGAGTCACATAGGGGGATCAGGTGGTCATTTCAACAAAATGCAGATAGCTTTAATCAACATGCCTACATATAATGGGCTGAGATTTATCCTGGTCATAGTATGTATATTCTAGAGATGGGTAAAAACCTACCCAACCAGAAGAAATGATAGCCGCCATAAGAGTTCCTAACCAAGAACAATACCACAACTGCATCCTGCTGATTGAGTTGTCATTAAGAAGCTTGTGCAGAACTCTTTATGCCTCTCACACCAAGAAATTGAGAAACCCAGAAGAGGCAATTGTGGTCAATAATACTGTTCGACCTGGCATCATTGGCGTGAGTCTCCCCTCCATTTTAACAGATTGCCTCCTCTATTTTGATATGTTTTTGCTGGTTTTATACTTTTGGCACTGTGCCACTGCTAATCAGTGCCACAGTGCAAGTGTTCCCTATGTTAAAGTAATGTACGAATTGGTTATTACATGATTGGTGTTATTTGATTTATCTATCAGCCCCTAGTACAGTGCACCATGTCTGCCCAGGGCTTGTAAATCAAATGCTGCTAGTGGGCTTGCAGCACTGGTTGTGCCGCCCACAAAAGCAGCTTGTAAAGTGTGTCCCAGACCTGCCATTGCAAGGCCTGTGTGCAGTCTAGCACTACCATGTCGACTTGGCCAAGTGCACCCTCTTGCCAGTCCCTAAACCTTCCTTTTGCTTCATGTTAGACACCCCTATGGTAGGCCCAAGGTCAGGGTGCATTGTAAATATAAGGCAGAACATGCTCTGGTGTGTGTACCATGTTCTAATAGTGAGTTACAGCCATTTTTGTTTTTCACTATTGAAGGCTACCTGCTATCCTAGGCCAAAATGGGCAGTTAGATTAATACATTCTTATAATTTCTAACTGCCTCAGGGAACATGGTAGAAATTCGAATTTAGTATGCCTGAACGCAGAATAATAAAATACATCTTTTAGTAAAGTTGGTTTTAATATTCTGTGTTTGAAAATACCACTTTTAGAAAGTAGGCATTTTCTTGCCTAACTATCCAGGCCTGCCTCTGCTGGGTTGTGTATTCCTTGACTGGGTTTGTAAGTGACAGGGCTGGGGGATTCCAGGAGACAGGCTGGGGCAGCCCGGTGGTGAATAGAGAGATCTGCATCTAGATGGGAGGGAGGAGTTGCACCCGGGACCTGAATAGGGCTGGGCCTTCCTTCTACAATGCTGGCTCCACCTCCCGTGGCTTGTCTGATGTCTCTGCCCTGCACTGTGAAAGGAGAGGAGGAATAATGTCAACAGAGTGCTCCAGAGCTGTATCTGCCCTCCCCTGTGCTGGCTCCACCTCCTGTGGGGCAGCTGATGTCTCTACCCTGCACAGTGAAAGGAAGAAGAGAGTAATGTAAACAAAGGGCTCAGGAACTGGTTTGGACTAGGTAGAGGCCTCTCAGCCTCCAGAGAACAAAGGATTTTGGAGTATAAATATTGGGACCCTGATCCCAAGAAATTAGATCACTTCTGGACAAGAAACCTTTCTGCCAAGGAGAAGAACGAAGGAAGCTGCAGGAGTTGTACTACACCTCTGCCAGTGTGCTGTTTGCTGGGTTGGCCTGCAGTGGTTGCTTCATTGCCAAGGGAAAGGAGAAGGAACTGTATAAGGACTTCTATAGAATTTTCTCCAAGGGCTTGAACTGTGCTTGCCTCCTGCTGAAGTCTCAGGGACAAAAGACTTTACCTCCAGCTTCCTTCTGAATTTCCTTGCTGGGAATCCAATACTCTCACAATTGGAGAATTTAAAAACGGATACATTTAAATGTTAATTCATATAATTTTATTTAGCGTCCGTTCAAAAACAGAAGCAAAGATCTGTTGCCTAGAAGAAGAATTTGGAGCAGAGTTGGAGCCCATTCTTGTAAACCACAGGATGAACTGGTACTGGAAATTGAATTTTGGACTCTTTTCTAGCTATCAACATGTGTGACAGCAGGATTTTGTGATTTTAGTTTGAGTCTGAGTACTGGGACCACTGGGATTTATTTTTGATGTCCCTGGTTTAGCATGGAAGAGGGCAGTTTCCCTAGCCAGTGGAAGTGTCATTCCTGCATTCCTGTGGCTAGAGGATGAACATCCAGGCATATATATATCAATCTATCACACAGCGCAATGCAGCAAACTACCTTGCTGCGTAAAAGGGCAGGAACGTGCTGTATTTATCATTATACGGAGCACTCCTGTCCTTTCCTAATGCTGGCACACTTTTGTCTGCCTAGCGCCAACGCAGAAACCCATGCATCATGTTGCAAGGGTGCATGCATTGTTGGAAGGATTATTTTTGTGTTTTGGAATTAACACCTTCCTGCAAGAAAAACATCTTGAGAGGCATTTTTCTCTTTCATTGTGTTCTTCAGGATACCTTAGCTTTTATACCCACTGACTAAATACAAGGGCACTATAATGTTAAAAATTAAAGAGAATATTTTACAGATATGAAAAAAATATGAACCTTACTAAATTACTTTGAAGACAAATGGTTTTGATATTGATTTGTTTTTCCAGCATGATATTGGTGAAGTCCTCTTAGGAACTGCATAGTACCACAGGGATAAGGTAAATCCATTATTGGATATACTGGAGATCAACACCAAACAGTACCACAAGGAAGCTGAATCCCAGCAACTGACTAGGAATCTGCTGTCCACATTCTGATAAAGAAATCCATTGACACATAAAAATCCTTGACTTAGAACACATAGTGAGCAACAATGAGAAAGCTCAACATATGTTCCTTCCAACCAGACAACACAAATACCCAATGCAACCACAGACACACAGCCCAGAAGTTTTGTCATAATTGGAAACATGAACTAAATAGTATTCCAGGTTACACTTCGCAAGATATGAGTTAGAAAATTACAGGTATGGCTAATAGAGTACAATATGTAATCTTTGTAGGATGAAGCATTCTACCTACATAATCTTTCATCCAGGTAGGTGGACATACTTCTTTGCTGAATTGTGGAGTAACTGTTTTGTCCCTAAGGGACCTTCCTGATTCACCATCCTTCTCAATTTTTCTAGAAAAATAGTCTGTTTTAGCACATTTCACCAACTGTGATGCTCCACCATTCACCAGTCTCCGCCTAACTACATTACACTTGACTACTCTAATTTTGAAAGACCCATACTAACCCACTTGTTTCCTGTACTGTCCAGGTTTCTTTACCCAAATCAAGTCTCCCCCACACTACACACATTCCTTCATGTCATGCTTACTTGTGATCAGATCAACTCTTGTACCTCTCCTGATACCTCACTTTATTTAACCATTTTGGGTGCATCTTGGCTTCTGTTACCATCACTTTCAGTAGCTGGAATCAAGTCAGATCTGGTGCTGTGTAGGGTGGTGTCCTATGAGCCCAAAGCATTTCCCTCAAAACCTTCTTTTACAGATATCTGTTGTGCACAGCTTGTTAAACGCATCCCTTGATCAACCAGCTCATTCTCACAGCCAAACCATTAGTTTGGGGCATTACTTTGATTGGAGACTCTCATGTCTATCAAAAAGTCTTACATCACAAAATATATAACTTGCACATTATTGTCAGTGTCAATGCATCTGGGAACAATCAGCCTGATTCATCAAGCCGAAATCGGCTCGCAAAGGGCCAGATTCTATCAGCCTGATTCATCAAGCCGAAATCGGCTCGCAAAGGGCCAGATTCTATGAATCTGGCCCTTTGCGAGCTCTATTTTTGCATTTGGGATTCATCATCCCAAATGCAAAAATCGGTAATAGCGATGTCGCAATTTTGCGAGGAATTACATTTAAGGAATCTCTATTTGAGATTCCTTAAATGCAATTCATCATCCATTAAAAAATTGCGAATTCGCAATTTCGGGCCGCTATTTACCGCGAGGTCAAACCTCGTGGTAAATAGCGAAAACTTAGAAAAATGCTTTTAAAAGCATTTTTCTAAGTTGCATGTTGCACACACACATGTCCTTTGGACATGTGTGTGCGCAACACCTGTTTCAATTTGCATTTAAGGGGTGCTACAGGGTGTCCTTTGGACACCCCTGGTACCCTTTAAATCGCTATCTTATATGCGATTAGCTAATTGCTAATCGCAAATAAGGAATACTCCCCTTTCATTCCTATGGGCCTTTTGGCCCATAGGAATGAATTGGGAGTAATTCCTTATTTGCGATTAGAAATTTGCTAATCGCAAATAAGGATTGTGTAGGAATCGCAAATCTTTTTGCGATTCCTACATGAATCCCGCTTTGCGAGTCTGTAATAGCGATTCCTTATGAATCGCTATTATAGACACGCAAAACGGGTCTATGATGAATCAGGCTGAATGTCTCTAGAAATCTCATCTCAGGAGTCGAAGAAGACTTCTATGTTACAATATTGAATGTGTGAACTGTTACATTATCTTCATAGAGAAGGGTGAAATGACTAACAGCCATTGGGGGTTTACATGACTACTAAACATGCAGGAGTGACAAACCACATTCCTCCTTCAATAATTTTCTGGAAACGTTGAAAAAAGAAAGTTTCCAAGATATGAGAAAAACTCTATCTTTTTTTAGCAGTCTGCAACTAAAAAAAATCGAAAACAATACTAAAGGAAATTAATGTCAAATTGCTTTCATAAGAGCAACCATTCAGCACATTTTCACAGACACACCACCTTGAAGTAATTGCCTAAACACTGCATTACCAACAATAAAAATATCCTTTCTTTTAGTAACTTACAATACTAAATTCCTACTCACATTTTGTAAAATATAATAAATGTTAAAAACAAAGATACCCTGAACGCACAAACTCCTAAACATTCCAACATTACAAGGAATTTTACAACCAAAACATGGTAAATATCTTATGAACTTACATTTAGAAGTCTCGACTTTAATCTTTGAAGAGGGGTATTTGTCTGTGGAAAACCATACACCCAATAACTTCCCTTATATATAAAAAAAGAAAATGAATGCATCAAGAACAATTAAGATATTAAGGTGTATTTAATCAGGAAATATCCTGACATCCCCATCTTTTTATTTAAAGGCTCCTAGAATCCTTCCAACACCAGAATTCAGAACTCACAGCAAGCAAAAACAGGAAATACATATAAAATAAATGACAGTTCCAAAAAAATTGAAAATAATTCATGAGGAAGAGTGTGTTTGCTGGAGAATACCTCCAAGATGCAGCATCCTGAAAAAGTACAAATGTAGCCATGTTTTCAATCCAAGCCTGAAAACACATTAAAACGTCAAATATGCGCCAGTGAAAGTGAAAAAATTAATGTGAGGTAAAAAAAAACAGTTTTAGGAAAACTGAAAAATAAACGGAAAAGGATGTTTTTGTCAGTAGACTCCCACACCTCCTACTACCTTTTTAGTAAAAAAACAAACACTGTCATCTACGTGCTCAGACAGACACTAAGGGTTTTATTAGGATGGCGGACGGACCTGAGTCTGCCCGCCATCCTCGTGGTTTTGGGACCAGTCGCCAGACATGTGGTGGTCCCGCACTGTGAATTTGGATGCGACTGCCACCCTGGTGGTTGCATTCCCCAATTTAACTTTATAGCGGGCAATGTCAAATTGGCATGTTTTGCATTTCTATGCACAACGTGGCAGGCACCACGGTGCATGGAAATGGAATGGGGTACCATGGGTAGCCCCCAAGTGCACCCTCCACTCTCCCGGGTGCCTGCAACCAGCCCCCAAATCAACTCCCCGCCAGCCCGATGCCGCCATGGAAAGGCCTTACTCCACACACATCCTAATATGGATGGGGTACCTGCTAGGCACCGCCACCAAATTAGTGGCCCAAGTCCGCCCGACCGGCAATCAGAACAACCGGCGGAAAAGCGGTGGACACACTTTGCATCCATCGCGATACCCCCACCATTATAATATGGCAGGGGTATATCAGGTTACGATGCGGACCGCCTTTGTAATCAGCCCCTAAGTCAGGTAAACTGTTAAACCAAAGACAACCCCAGAAACCCCAAATTCACTAAATTAACCCCTCATTAATCACCTTCCCCTGCAATAAAAATACCTCAAAATTTTTATAAAACTTTAAAAAATATGTTTCTTAACCTGACCGCACTAGAAGCACCTGTCTTCTCTTGCCAGCAACACCATATCAACTGAAGAAACAGACACACAATCTTATATGTAAGAAAAAAGCGAGAACAAATATATTTTGTCTATAGAAATAAATGCAAACCTGTATTTACAAAAGAGAACAAAATATTAAAAAATGTAATCAATTATTTTCATTGTTGACCATAATTAAAAAAAATGTACATATACTTATGCAAAATATATTTATTAAATAAATGTATATCTTTTTAAATATGAATTGATTTATTTATATGGACTATTAAATCTAATACATGTTCAGAAAAATACATTTATATGTTTTTTAATAAAATAAAATATGTTTTAATAATACATATTTTGTGTCTAGATCACTTAAAATGTAGACACGTTTTCTGAAATGTAAATATGATTTAGTGTAATTACTTTACATATAATTGATATATTACATTTTATGCAATATTTTTAAAGCTAACATTACATTTACAAACAACTTACTTGTTATTGCTGTTTGTTGTAGCTCACCTTATGATGTGAAATAATAGTTCCCTGTGTAGTGTTTCCAGATGTAACAACTGTCTATGTAACACTTAACCTTAGAGAGCAAACTAAACTTTAACTGAATTACTAGATTCGTAGCATGTGAATTATGCAAGTTTTATTTTGTATTTTATTTTAGAAAAACAATTCAATCTAGATCTAGCTACAAGAGCAATGACACACTTTGCAGAGAAAGGTTTTAATAGTTTGATTGCAGAAACAAATATGTGATAGCGAGAATATTGGGAAATGTACTTATGAAATTATCAGATACAACACTGTGTAGAGGTCTTTTTCATACATACATCCCAACAGGAATATTAGTAGCATCTATAATAACAGGAAGGTTTATCCACTGCAATGTCTTGGAGAAAACTGTTTATACACATACCTGTAACACAACCCTGTGTAAGACTAGCAGTTGCATTAGCACAGGAAATCCATTTTAATAAGGAAACCTTGTGCCTAAATGACAAGTGTTTGAAGTTTGCAAGTTTTGCTTCTGCATTTGCAAAACTTGTGATGTTTTAAAAACATTTGCAAGCATCAGAAACCTCAAAAAGTTTAAAGATGTGTTTAAATAATGATAATTAAAAATACCACAAATAGGAGCTGTGGCCAGCAAAAACACTCACAAAGCAAACATTTTTCCAGAACAATTCTCCCATAAATTAGATTCTCCAAAAAACACACCAAATTATTTTTGTGAGAAGTTATGTCCACTTGTGAAATTGTGAAGAGTTGACAATAGTCACTATTTCATGAGGCTTGGGATTGTAAATTTCACACAACTCCATCAATGAAATCTTAATTCCATATACTTTTACATCCCACGCAAATATCCAGGTTTTGTTACTTACTGAAACAAGTATTGCTTAGTCTCTACAGACCTAAATGTTATTGTTAAATATTTAAGTATAGGAGGAAAAGTTACAATATTTACAAATGCTTCAACTTTGGCCTACGGGTAAGTATTTTGGCCTATAAAGATGACATTCAAATTTATTTTAAAAACATTTCACTTTTCTCCTCTCTGCATTGTGTAGTGCTCATTCTTCATTGCGAGTTGTGCCCAATGTGCCCCAAAGAGCCATTTTTAAAGATAAATTAGGAATGAATTTTAGAGGGCATGATTGCTGCTCAATCAAACATGATATTAAATAATTTACAATAGTATTTCTGTGGACCAAATAAAAGCTTATGATTCTCCAATCACATTAACCTAGAAGGTGTAAGATTAGAGTTTAACAAAGGGTAATGCTAAGGCAGAAGATAGTCTGTTAGAGGTTAGTGTGATGATCCTTGACCTGCGGTCATATGTATATTCTGGGCTGGTTTAGAGACATCAACCTCAAAAGGTGTGGACGCCATGTTGTGTGAGGCTACATGGCTTGATACTTGCACTGCATGAAGCACGAAACCTGAGTAAAGACAAACTATATTCCCTGGGTGCCAGAGGACTCACATGAGGATTACAATGGTTACAGCCAAATTAGTTTCATAAGCTCCAAGTAACTTGTGCTTCAGGGTGTTCCTTGTTATGTAATTATGACAGTCAGTTTCTACACTCTGAAACTTCTTGCCCAGTGATTGGAGATTGAAAGTAATAGTGATTTCAGATGGAGTAGACTGGTTGATTTCAGATAGTATTGTAATTAACACTTTAAAAGATCAAGAATATAGACTGAGATTTACACATTAGTACTGGAGTCATCCATCCAAGATTTGCAACCTTGATGTACAGTATTCATCCATCCCAGGATTACAAACTCTACTGCAGCTTGTTCAGACTTTGTTTATATCACTTGAATTCAGTTTGTCATCTAGGCATTGCCAGTGGTGGATATTGAATGCATATTATAAGTATAGAAAGCACAATTATATTATGTATTCATTATATTATAGTTGATGAGCTATGTATTTTGACAGTCACTGAGAACCATTCAGATCACAGACTTGATTTACCATTCACTAAAGGTAGTTGTTAATTTAGGAAAGTGTATTATAGTGGCGGTTACATCATGCACCTATTACAATTGGTAATTCTGTATTTCAGCTCTAGGAAATCCTGGAGTTTTCGTCAACCACAGAGAATGGATTATATAGAGTTTGTTGCAAGACATATCATATTTAAAAGTAGAAATAATCAACTGTTCTGTAACTGGCAAAATATTAAAAGGGTTGGTTATTTTTGTAGATACTAAGCATGGGCGGAAAATCCGTTTCGCTCGCGGATTTTGCGGATTTTCGGTAAATTCGCAATCCGCGAGATTCGCGAATCTCCCGCAAAATCCGCAAATCCGCGAGCAGCGGATTTTATGGCTTGCTCGCACTGTTCGCGTGAGTTCGCGGCTTCCCAGTACAACTTCGCGCCCCGCGAATAAGCGCTAAATTGCAGAAATACGATCTTAGCAAAACTGAAACTACTTACCAGGTTCAAAAGTTCAGGCTCATCATTAGTAGCCATTTCCTGTAGTGCTTCCTGAGGGGCCCCTCCAGAGTTCAGTTGCCAGTTGCAACTATTATGTGACCCTGCTCTGAACCTCAGAATAGTTACACATATGCCACAAAGGTCCTGAATTACAGCTAAGGGAGACAAGCAGGAGCCAGGCTGGAAGTTCAAATCCATTAATCAGCCCCTAATTCATTATTGTCAGTTGGGGCAGGGCAGGTGTTGTAACTAATTTTGCAACAATGAAAGCACTTAGCTAGTGCAAAAGATCACTAATCAGGAAGCACTAAGGAAGCAGGTGCCAGCTAAAAAAATATTCTGTGACACATTAATCAGCCCCAAATTAATTCAGGTCACTTGAGGCAGGGAAGGTGTGCTTTGCTTTGCCACAATAATGTAAAACTGGACAACCAGAGGGTGCTGTGATGAAACTGGGTGGGCCAGAGGGTGGCATGAGTAGTCAGATGAAACTGGGTGGGCCAGAGGGTGGCATGAGTAGTCAGAGAGTGGCAGTGGTGACAGAGAGTGGCAAACACAAAAAAAAAATCCGCAAATTCGCGAGAATTCGCGGATTTTGCAGATTGCGAGTTCGCAAATCCGCAAAATTCGCGAACGCGAGATTCGCAAAATTTGCCCATGCTTAGTAGATACCAACTCCTATTCAGTGCATATTCTGCCTAGCAGTAGGAAGAGGTAGCATTAAGATATGCCCAGTCCCCTTTCTCTGGGTTTTACTGTTGACCATCATAAATATCTTTTGCGTGGTTGCCAATTCATTCAGAGAAGCGTTGATAGTATCATCATACCTGTTGAATCAGAATTGTCAGACAAGTTCAACATTGATGGTGAAGCAGGAGTTGAAAACTTAGACAAACATTGAAGACAGGGCATACATTGTGGGGTCTCAAATGTTGTATTCTAACTCCAACTCAAAAAGCATTGGGGAAAATACATGCATTGGAGTGGGGGCAACATTGTTATTTTAATCATAGTCTGACAAGCACCAGGAAGACTGCATACATGTGAGGGTAATATTACTATTCCAACTCGAGTTTAAAAAACATTTAGAGCAATGGCTGGAGTGGGATTTATTATTATAACTCCAGTCAAAAAAACAACATGGAAACACATACACTAGTTAAGATTTGCTAAAGCTCTTATAAACGTGGCATTGGCGGTGACGGGCACTCCAATCCAACAAACAGTGTAGAAAATGCATACACTGAAGTGGTCAAATTTGCTATTCCATATGCATTATATAGTAGAAATGATTAAAATGAAAAGATACTAAGGGTACATTTATGAGTAGACCCTAAACTCTTCTCCTGTGCAGAATAGTGGAATAATATTGGCACATTATGACTAATGTTCGATCTTAGTGTGGGAGATGATTGCTTACTACTATCTGTGAGCGAGCTAAAGAATGATGATGGATTAAACTAAGATCAGTTGACTGGGGGTGAGTGCATGCAATGTTCTGTCCCTCATCCACGTTGGTTTTGCTTTGGTCACCCTATGTTGGTAGGGTATGCCCAGACGTGGAACCCTTGCTCACTTTGCCACTGGATTCAAGCTAGCCTGGCTGATGACAGCTGATTAGCCAGAAACCGGCTCCAGGATGCTTGTTTCCAGTCCAGGGAAGACATAGCTTTGCAGTTCGAGTTGAACTGTTCCCATGAGGCACAGGGTCAGACTGATTTGCATATGACCTTGTCTGAACTGGGGTGGCCGAGTGAGCTAAAGAATTATGATAGATTAAACCCAGATCAGTTCACTGGGGGTGAGTGCTTGCAATGTTCAACACTCCGTCCATCATCCCCTTTGGTTTTGCTTTGTTCGCCCTGAGTTTGAAGGGTATACCCTCACTTTGCCACTGGATTCAAGCTAGCCTGGCTGATGACGGCTGATTAGCCAGAAACTGGTCCCCTGATGCTTGTTTCCGGTCCAGGGAAGACATGGCTTAGCAGTACGTGCTGGACTGTTCCCCTGATGCCCAGGGTCAGACTGATTTGCATATGGCCATGCCTGAACTGGGGTGGCGGAGTGAGCTAAAGAACGATGATGGATTAAACCCAGATCAGTTGACTGGGGGTGAGTGCTTGCAATGTTCAACACTGAGTCCATCATCCCCTTTGGTTATGCTTTGTTCACCCTAAGTTGTCGGGGTATGCCCAGACGTGGGTACCTTGCTCACTTTGCCACTGGTTTCAAGCTAGCCTGGCTGATGACGGCTGATTAGCCAGAAACCGGTCCCAGGATACTTGTTCCCGGTCCATGGAAGACATGGCTTAGCAGTATGTGCTGGACTGTTCCCATGAGGCCCAGGGTCAGACTTATTTGTATATGGCCATGCCTGAACTGGGGTGGCGGAGTGAGCTAAAGAACGATGATGGATTAAACCCAGATCAGTTGACTGGGGGTGAGTGCTTGCAATGTTCAACACTCCGTCCATCATCCCCTTTAGTTATGCTTTGTTCACCCTAAGTTGTCAGGGTATGCCCAGACCTGGGTACCTTGCTCACTTTGCCACTGAATTCAAGTTAGCCTGGCTGATGATGGCTGATTAGTCAGAAACCGGTCCCAGGATGCGTGTTTACGGTCCAGGTAAGACATGGTTTGGCAGTTCGGCTGGACTGTTCCCATGAAGCACAGGGTCAGACTGATTTGCATATGGCCATATTTGACCTGGGGTGGCGGAGTGAGCTAAAGAATGATGATGGATTAAGCCCAGATCAGTTGACTTGGGGTGAGTGCTTGCAATGGTCAACACTCCGTCCATCATCCCCTTTGGTTTTGCTTTGTTCGCCCTAAGTTGGCAGGGTATGGCCAGACGTGGGTCCCTTGGTCACTTTGCCACTGAATTCAAGATAGCCTGGCTGATGACAGCTGATTAGCCAGAAACCAGTCCCAGGATGCTTGTTTCCAGTTCAGGGAAGACATGACTTGGCAGTTCGTGCTGGACTGTTACCATGAGGCACAGGATCAGATTGATTTGCAAATGTCCATGCCTGAACTGGGGTGGCTGAGTGAGCTAGAGAATGATGATGGATTAAACCCAGATCAGTTGACTGGGGTGAGTGCTGGCAATGTTCAATACTCTGTCCATCATCCCCTTTGGTTTTGCTTTGTTCGCCCTAAATTGGCAGGGTATGCCCAGACATAGGTCTCTTGCTCACTTTGCCACTGGATTCAATCTAGCCTTGCTGATGAGAGCTGATTAGCCAGAAACCGGTCCCAGGATGCTTGTTTCCGGTCCAGGGAAGACATGGCTTGGAAGTTCGGGCTGGACTGTTCCCATGAGCACAGGGTCAAACTAATTTGCATATGGCCATGTCGGAACTGGGGTGGCTGAGTGATCTAAAAAATGATGATGGATTAAACCCAGATCAGTTGACTGAGGGTGAGTGCTTGCAATGTTCAACACTCCGCCCATCATCCCCTTTGGTTTTGCTTTACTACTATCTGCAGCAATACTTGTACTAGAGCCAATTCAAATATAGTCAAAGAAGCATATGTGCCTAAACGGTATCTGTTAGCTTCATCAGTGCAGTTTTTAGGTTGGTTCTCAGGCAATTTATAACTCTGGACTAGGATTGGAGCCTAGAACTGGGTGAAAAGATATGAGAGGCCATACCATGTGCATACTAATGGCAGGCTGAGCTCTATAGATTTATCAGTAGAATAACATTGGGAAGGTAAAAATAAATCTACAATAAAAATCATTGAGATGGAATGTATTTCTCCTTTAGTGGTTTTGTTTGAGTAATATGGGTGTTCGAGATTCTAATAATTTGCTTTCATCTAATTACATGACATTTTGAAAAAAATATGTTTTTAATTACAGGAAATGCAAATCTGTAATGTTGCAATATATTTTAGTGCAAAATGCGTTGTTGGATCAATTCTTGGTGCAAGGACACATTTAAAAAAAGCACTGTGAACAGCAGCCCATCGTGTTCTGTTGCGTGCGTGCATTTGTGGTAAATATTTTCTGTAAAGGGAGTGCAATTGCACAAAGTGGAGAAATTGCACGATTTTGGGAATTTTGTGTACCATGTAAAATGTGAAATTCCCATAAATACGCAGAATTCACCATCGTAATTCAAATTTCAGTCAGGCCTAATTTCAATTTGTTTTGCGACTACTATTCTGCAGGAAATGTACTCACAAGTGTACACTGCAATGGAATGACCTGGTATTGATATCTGTAAAGATGAATGATATATGATGATATGAATTTACAAGTAAATCATCTTTTTTTTGCAAAATAATCACTAACTCACGTACTCCTAATTGTACTACATCCCAATAATTGGTCTCATTTAATTAGGAGCACAGCAGGCAGTCCTACAGATCATGTCGGTGGAAAACTAATACATAAGTTTGCTGATTTTCCAACCTGTTTAAGATTGCTCGGTGGTCACGCATGTAGTTGAAAGTAACATTTGAATGCTTTTTTATAATGAGATACTATGAAAAAGTAAGACAAGATGGCCACTCGTGCATGTACATGTATGATGTCGCATTGCAGATCATCTTTGATTTTTAAAAAATTATACTTCACTCTTAATGTAAGTTTCCAAAATTGCAGGTTCTCATGTTGGGTACATTTCTAATTAAAGTATGAAGCTGCTGGCATTCAAATTGTTTTCTGAAAGGATAGGGGGAAAAGGGCGAGAAGAGGAGGGGCATAAGCACTAGGTTTGGGGCAGATTGGAAGAGTGAAAATAGAGAAGGGACGTCAGGAAACAGTGCAAGAGCAGCTCTGAGAAGGGAGAGACATAAGAAAAAGTAGTGCCTCATGTACTGGAATTCTGCAACTTCAAAGGAGTCAGATGAGGCCAATAGAATGAGGATTAGAGAGCCAGTCTTCTGTAAGTGTGATTGAATATGTCTAAAGCCTATGGCTGCAAGAGAAAGAGCAGAACAATCTATTGATTTGTAGTGATTCAAAGCCCATTCTAGCCTTATGCTAATGTATTTGACTCATTAGTCTGACGATGACAAATAAAGCTGTCTGTAGGCGAGTCAAAAAATGAATATTGACAAAGAATATTACAGTATTATCAATGTAGTATTGATACATAACAGGAAAATTCTGCAAAGGGTTCACTGTGGTAGGTGCTGGAGAATTGGCCTGTGTACCCAGTTCGCATCTGATCATGATTCACCTCATCTTTGTGTTGTATGTTAGACGTCCACATCAAGCAGGGGGTAGCAGCATTTTATTATTGATATATATCATAGCGAAATAGTAATGGATATGTTTGCACAGTAAAATAGTGAAATTCAGGTGAAAAACTTAGTCCAGTGAAAGCGAAAATCAAAGGAGACTTGAGAGATTCTGAACATCTGGAGGGTGGTAATAGCAGATACCTTTTGTGTTATATTTAACAAGGTGCGCTATTCATTATTGGGTGTAGTGCCTTCCGACAGTTGTGACACTTAAGTTAATACCACACATTTAAACATTTTAGGTCAATCCTAGAGATAGGTTTCACTTACTTGCTAGCCTCTTGTAATAAATCAAACATAATTTAACCATGTATTCATTAATACATATATGGTCTGTCTGGCTCAGCGCTCATTACCCATTGGATATTCAACTGTCATTCACATTGTGATGCTGCCCATCAAAGCATATGGTATTGAGCAATGCGTGATCCCACTCCTGCCACAGTCCTCGTAGAACTGTAAATGACAGCATTTCGTTCTTGCACATGTGCACATTCACCTAAAAAAAAGCCTATTTTAATACCTGCTCTGACAGGCCAGTTCTTTAATTTGCCATTGATTTCTTTATTTACATCCTTATCCCTTCTTTAGCCATCTTTGTGTGTTTAAAGTATGTCTACTGATTACAGGAATTAAAAAATAATGGTATCGTTTTTGTTCTCCACTGTTAATCATATTTACTGTAATCTACATCAAAACTAAAAATTGTTTACATAACTGTATAAGTACACCTGCCTTCACTGAAACAACTGGTCAAGACGATCTTTTCCTGTCCCAACCAGATATCTGGGTACCATACCTGAACGCAGTATGTAATAGCATCCTAAAAGGGAATTTTATCCCGCTTACATGGCATGGAGCAATTATCATACCCATCTACAAAAAGGGAGAAAGATCAAACTCCACAAATTATAGACCCATCAGCCTCTTGGACAACACCCAGAAAATTTTCAGTAGGCAGGTGTTGTTTAAACCTAACGATTGGATAGATGAGAACAACATCCTAGTAGGTGCGCAAATCGGGTTTAGAACCAAAATCAGCACTCTGGACCAGGTCCTCTGCTTCAAGGTGATAAATTGGAAATGTGTCACCATGAAGCGTGACCATCTATAAGTCGCCTTCATAGACTTAAGGGTTGCATTTGACCTGCTCCCAAAGGAAGCACCATGGGAGGTATTGGATGTCTATGGTATTCCTCCAGACCTTACATACAAGCACCTATGCTAAGGTCAGGTGGAACATTAAAGGGGACCTGAAAATACATGATTGAAATCAACCAAGGGGTAAAACAAGTGTGTGTCTTTGCCTGACTCTATTTAGCCTTTACATTAACGGAGCTGTAGGTAGGCTGATGAACTGCAACCACAATGCCCCTAAATTAGAAGGTGCGCCTAAGCCTATTCTAATGTTCACAGATGACACCCTGCTAATTTCATGTGCCCCAATGGTGCTGCAAGTGGACTTAAATGCCATTGACTCCTTCTGTGACTGAGAAAGAGGACTCAATTTAAACTCCTCAAAGTCTAAGTTCATGATCATTAATCCCCACAGAACCTATAGAGGAAATGTGTATATTAAGGGGTCCGCCTTGAAAAAGTCTCATACTTTGATTACCTGGGAGTAAGATTAAGTGACAATCAGATGTGGGGTCCCCAATTGGAGAAAAGCAAAGTCATCCTCCAATTGAAAACCTCCACCATAGGGAGAAACTACAGGGCTGCCTCAGGAGGGGCTCTGTCTCTGGTCATTTCAGTGCACAGTGCAATTGCTGTAGCATCAGCAACATATGGAACTGAGATTTGGGGCCTTGCTCAAGCAGAGATGTTGACAAGAGTTAAAAATAGGTTCATAAGGTGCCTCTTTAATCTCCCTCCAAGTTCCCGTATCACCTCACTAAGGCTTGATCTAGGCCTCAACCCTATACACCTAGTGGCTCAACTTAAACCTCTACTATTTTGTATTAGATTGTGGTCTACCAGGAAACTAGTAACCTATAGGGACTGTGTGAAAGAGCTAGTGTCCCTTGACAGGGACTTAAGTGCACCCTGGTTGAAGGCGATAAAAGTCATATCCCATAGAATATGCATAGTTAATCTATGGAAAACCCTGGAGAAGATCTCCAAAAGTGACGCCCATAGAGTGAAAACTCGGTTCTGGGAGGTACTTTTAGTGCGAACCTGGAAAGTATACCAGGAAATAGCATAACTGGTCAGTTCCTTTTCCATAAGTGTACTCCTCGCCTGAAGCCCTACATGGACCGTATGTATTCACGCCATTCTCAATGTTTATATGTTCAATCCAGGTGCGAAATACTCCCACTGAGAACTCATACATCAAAACGGGATAAGTCACTCTCAGACCCCATGTTTTGCCCAAATTGTCCTACTAGCTATGAAACTGTAGAAAACGTTATGTTCTTCTGCCCACAATATAGAAATCTGCGTAAGAAATGGCTGATAGCAGCATTAAACTCTATGGGTGGGAGACACTGCAGGGAAGCACTAAGGCTCCTTAAGAGCGACACTACTGAATTACTTGCACTGGCAGTATCGCGTTATTTTCTCTGTGTCTGGAACCAGAGCAAGAAGGCCATAGTTAACTTGCTTCCCACGACAGCCAGCCCGTAATAAAAGGCACAGAAGGCTTATGCACCGTCTTATCACCCTATATGTCGGTTTCTACCATTGTCAGCATTAGAGATATTGCTATTTACATGGTCTATTTATTAATTTGTTTTAACTTTATACAAACTCATATTCTCATGAAGAACCCCTGTTAAATGTGCCAATCTTCTTAGTGTCGGGTCTAGTAGCATTGTTACTAAGCTTACCTGATGTATATAGGATGTTTGCATGATGTCTTTATTGAAATTGAAAATGAATCATATATTTTTGTGATTGTAACTGTTTATTATTATGCTGTTTTATAACGAGCTCTATTACTGCCGGAGTATCCTGGCGCGTTTATTGTTTATTGCTTCTAGCCGAAATAAAAGGCTTGATGATGATGAACTGGTCAAGTTCTATCAAAATTATATGCATGTTTATTTTTTAATATATATTTGTTATTGCTAACACATGGACTGGAAGTTTTGGAAGCTTTTTTGTTTGTTTTATTTTTGTGGCATATACTTGCAACAAAAAATAGAAAAAAATGAACCAATTCGCCAACTTGAAAAGACCAGACCTATTGGCTTTGCCAATGCTTATTAAGCGTTATAAACACAGATATTGCTAAGTCTCAATTTAACTACATTAGAAAGAAGAAACTCTGATTCAGATATGCTGGACCTTTCACTAGTGACCTTCAGATCATCAAATGTGATCAATGGTAAACGTTCAACAAAATTTGCCATTATGCTGGGAGAGCTAACAAACCTTTAGGACACACAGGTCCATATTTACTAAATTCTTATGCAAAACAGCAAGAAGTCAAAATGTTGTGCTGCGTTGTGTGAGGATAGAGCAGGAAAGTGCCTTAATTACAGAGCAATAGCTCTCCTCATCTCTCCCTAGCACTGGCGCAGAAATCTGCTGACAAGCGCCACACACACACCTTTGTGCCATAGTGCAAGGATGTCTGTGCGAGTCTAGCATAGATTGCTTACTGGAAGGATGCCCTTCCAGTACAAAATACTATGCTTTAGACCACTTGAAAACTGCTCCTACTGTGTATGTGTGCTGAACATTACAGCACACTTGCAAAGTCGTAAAAGGAAAGAGAAAATAAAATAATTTCTCCTCAATAGCACCTATTTGAAATGTGCATTCTTTTTTTTTTTTGCAAACCCTGACTATTTTTTTTATTGAATAGGGTTTTGCATCAGGTATTAAATTAGAAAAAAAACCATTTGCAGTCTACATTTGTCCTAAAGGTTTTTTTCCGGACCATTTCAATGCATCTGATTTTTAAAAAAAGGTCAGAAAAAATACTGACATGCATATGACTATGTGTGAAGTAAATGTACATCCTTTTTGAATTCTGAAACATTCAGGAATTATGAATTTGTTCCTATTCAGAGTTAATGGTTTGCCCTTAACATGACTCTTACACCATCACCCGTTTTGTTGTAGTTCTTCCTCTTTCCCACTCTTGGTAAGCACTTATTCCTACGTTTGGAAAGATGAAATCTCCAGCTTCATCGAGGATGGGAATATAACTGTCAAAAGTCAGTGACTACTCATACACTTCCAACATTGTGATTGTTCACCTACATATACACTCTTGAATGCTCCCACATCGTCCATGTGAGCAGATTAACTATAATGTAAACTGCCATAATATTGTCGTTAGAATAATGAATTTAGGTTTTTTGTTGTAAATTGGAAAACTGAGTTTACTCGTAAAGAAGAGGTTTGGCAAGCACAAAATCCTTTGTAAATTGTGCCCAATAAGCCCTTACACTGTAAATCAGGTTTAGAACAGCGCGTACACCATTACTTGACTTTAGATCCCTACCCTGCTCTCTTTTCAATGTGGCAGTAATTGTATTTATATTTTTGCACTTCAGTTACTGTTAAGTGTTTTAACATGGTCCATAAGTAGTATAATGACCCTTAATGTTATACAAATCATTTAAGATAAAAACAGAGACTGTTTACTAGCTGTCCACATATGAGCCATATCAATGTAACTAGAATACAATTCAACTCCTGCTAACCATCTCCTGCATCGCTACCAGACTGTCTTCAGATCACTTGCAGCATGGGACTACTACCTTACGCATCATAGATGATGTATTCATGACCTCAAATGAAGATGACCCTTGTCTCCTATAATTGTTGAATGTCTCAGCTGCCTTCGACACAGTGCACCATCCCACTCCCAGACAGACCCTGGAGTCTCGAATGAGATTCACCATCAATATCCATCACTGGTTCTACTCCTACCTTCCTTTTCAACTGACTCAAGTTTGTTTATGGGGCTCCCTCTAGGACCCAAAGGATCCCTATCACCTGTGGAATCCTCACCAGCCCCCCCATGTTTCCATATGAGAAAGAAATGAAGACTTACCACTATGCTGTTGATACAGAACTCTACTTGAAAATTTCTTCTGCTCCAGACATGTACCTCAAATACTACTTGCATATCACCCATACCTAAATGTTCACTATCTACCTGAAGCTCAACCCAAATAAAAATTCCTTTGATTTTCTAAGACCAACAGACAAGAAACAGTACGAACCTGGTTCACTTACATTAAGCTTCTAACCACAACTTTCACAGAATGCTCAGTGACGTGTAGGCACCCTGGCTACCAAACTCACAATTGAGGAACACATTACCCAAAAAACAGATAGCCTGATACAAATTCTCTCTACTAAAGGAAGCGAAAACGTTTCTTCAATAAAGCTACTTCAATACTGATATTCAAGCCCTTATACTCTCCACATGGATAGTGGTAATTGCCTACTTCACGGCGTCCCAGACTTCACACTGGCACCCTTAAGGGTATCCTAGGTGCCTCAGCATATCTCATGCTGGCCATGAAGAAATATTATTACATCACCTCCATCCAGATGTAACTCCATTTGCTACCCTTGCACCATCTTCAAACCCAGCTGCATCATTCACAAAGCCAACATGGGAACATCCCCTCTTATCATGCACACAAGCTCACCATCTTTGATGCTACTCAGCTCAACTGCAGGCAGAATGCCATCAGACTGTAGACTAAGAAGAAGAACAAAACAAGCCAGCAGGCCTTTTCTTTATATGCATCCAGGATTGGAGGCTAAGAAGAAAGAACAAAACAACCCAGCAGGCCTTTTCCATATATGCACCCAGGATTGGACCAACATTCCCATAGCCATTAGACCGAACCTTCAGCTGCCCAATTTAGAAACTTTTGAAGACACAACTCTTGAAAGAACACCACATCCCAATGAATTAACTGTTCACAAACCAGCAACGTCTCCTATTACTCTATGAGTTTGCAATGGACTTTGAACATGCACGGCACTTCTCTACTTTTTGGCTAGGTTTATGATATATAAATACCACATAAATACATGCGCACTGTGTAAATGGCAAATCATTCTCATTTAATAATATATAGCATTTGGAAGAAATTGAGTTATGAGCTGAGAGGAGGTGGAGCTCGACTAAAACAATAAAGGCCCTAATTACGATGTTGGTCAGAGTTGCCACCGACCGACATTGCTGGGGATTTGTAACTGACCAACCGCAGGTCGGAAGTTTGACTCCGCAAATAGGATGCAACCTCACATGGTGTGGTTGCAAACTTCCATTTTTGAATGGGAGCTTGTGTAATGGGCCAAAACCACCCACTTCACAAGCTCCCATTGAAAAATTGAAGTTTTTAATAATCCTTGCACTGTGTGGCAGGCACCATGATGTTTCCCAGGGCCACATGCAGAGGGCCAGGTGACCAGGGGGCCCTTCTAGGGCCCCCAAAGTAGCTTTCTGACAGCCTTTCCATGTCGGAAAGGCTGAAATGGAAAGTCTACTGGAAATCAACATCATAATCCCGAAGGAGGTAAAGCTGTCCTTAAGATATTATGAGGAGTTTCTGACCTCTGTCAAATTGTCAGTCAGTCCCTCCGACTGCTGCCTCAGACCGTAACCATCCTAATGCGTCATCGGAGCACAAGAAACAAGCTTTGGGTTGGGGTTCAAACCGCATCATAACTAGGCCCAAAGTCAATTCTGCTCTGGGTGAACCACAAACATCACTAAGTAACCTGTGCTTAAACCTTTGGTAGCTTCACTAAAAAGCAGGCAGGTTTAACTTAGAGACAATGGTCCACATGCATCAATTTTGCGATTTCTAAATTGAAAAAAATAGCGATTCGCAATTTAGAAATCGCAAAAGCCTATGCATGATTATTTTTTCATTTTTTATGCAATTCGGTAAAAATCGCTATTTTTACCGAATCGTATAAAAAATGCGAATTTCAAATTGCGAATTCGCAATTCCCATTCATTTCTATGGGCCAAAATGCCCATAGGAATGAATGGGAATTGCGAATTCGCAATTTGAAATCGCAATTCATCAATCCATTTCAAGGGTGGAGAGGGGGGTCTAAATGACCCCCCCTGCACCCATGAAATTTACTTTTCAGTAGAAGTTACATACACACATGTCCTAAGGACATGTGTGTCTCTAACTTAACAGTTTAAAAAATGCATTTTTGTGCATTTTTAAACAATTTCGCAAATTACCACGAGGTTGAACTTCGTGGTAATTTGCACTTCCAATTTGAAAAATCGCACATTTTTTGGAAATGATGCATAGCATTTAAGAAATCGCAAAATTGCGATTTCTTATATGCTATCGCAATTTTAGAAATCACAAAAAAGTTGCGATTTCTAAAATAGCATGATGCATCCCAAACAGCACTTTTGGAATCGCAAACGGACGATTTTAAGGAATCGCACCGTTTGCGACTCCAAAAATGCTTGATGCATGTGGGCCAATGTGTGAGTATTTATGCAGCACTCAAACAGTAATAAAGTGAAAACACAATACAAGAATCATCCCAAACCAATTTGGAAAATTAGTGTTACTTTTATTAAATGAAAAAACACCAAAATTACAATAATTCAATCAGTAGAACTGAAGTTATGAGTTTTTAAATGTCTAGGTAAAATGGTGCAAAAAATACAAAGCCCCAATTGTGGTTATCTGTTCGCAAAGTCAAAGTTAAAAGCTCAGACCAACCCCAATGGAGAGCGAGTCAGACACAGGGACTAAGTTTGTCCCAACTAAGATATTACCTTTTTGTTTTGCAGATTTATATAGCGCCAACTCGACCCGAATGTATTGGAGCACTTTACATGAGCACCAGTTAAGTTACACAAGGACACGTTCATTTATTTTTGTTTTCGTGGTCACAAGGAAATGAAGTGATTTGCCCAGAAACACAGGATGCGGAGTCGACTCCAAGGCTGGAACCTTGGTTTTACAGCTCCAAAGTCAGCAGTCTAGCCATAAGACCACATCCTCTCTCCAAAGAGAGGATTTCTCTCAATTCAAGCCCATGTGGGAAACTGCAGCAGAGTGTCGCATTGGGGGTCGATGGTTGGAGACTGTTGTGGCACGAGGAGCAGGTTGGGTGTTATAGACAGTAACTATTTGGCTCAAAGAGTCGTTCATCCCTAAAGCTTTAGTATTTCCGGTTGATGCGGACTGCTGTAATTGGCACTAGCTCTCGTAGCTGACGCATAGAGAAGGTCATCAAAGGAGATCCACGTCGGCTGGAATTGAGGATGGTCGTCGGGTGATGGCCTGTTGGTATTTGTGAAGAGCCCAAAACTTCCATATATTCATCTTGAAATCAGGACTTGTGATTTTGAGGTAGGAGGAGTATACTTGGAGGGTCGCCTCTTAGGGATCAGGATGTACTCCTAGCAGAAGCCAGCAGCAGGGCTCAGACAGGTTCCAGCAGGTCCAACTGGTGCTGGTGAGCTAGACAGTTGCAGGGCCTTTTTAAAGTCATCTGACCTTGGACACTGGTGGAAATGCACATTTGGTTAAGGCAGAAAAATGCCATCATTCTGAAAGTTAAAGACACATAAATGATTGACAGAATGCAGAACAAATCAAAATTCACCTTTATTCAAGAGATATTTTTCTCACCATGCCACCATCTAAATCAGTTTTGACCCTGCTCCTCTTGGGCGAAGTTCAGCCCGAAGTACCAAACCAGCTCCTCTGTTGACAAGAAACAAGCATCCTGGGACTGGTTTCAGGGTAATCACCCTACACCAGCCAGGCTAGCTTGAATCCAGTGGCACAGTGAGCCCCCGACCCATGTCTGGGCATACCCGGCAGCAATGGATATAAGCCCAGATCTCTGTGGTAGGATGAATGTAGACATTGCTCAGCATTCTGTTCATCAATTTAACTTTTATCAATCTAAAAGTGGCATTTTCAGAGTAGCAATTTATATTCCGACATGAATATTAAAGAGGGCTTCAAATTACAATGCATTTGAGTGAAGAAGCATTTCTCTACCAAGTGTTAGTGTATAGGGCAAATAGCCTTACAACAGTGAAAAACTACATTTTAAGAGTTGTATACTGCCAAATGCATTTGGGATCTGATTTAAATGTTTATGATATTCTGAAAGTAAGAGTTTGATTTTAACAATAGTTATTTTAAGACAGCTCAGAATTTGCAGACTTAACAATGAGTGCTTCAGCCCAATAGTAGTATTTAATTTATAGACCCTTGGTAAATGTAGTGTCATTTACTATGTACTTCTAAGTAAATTAAATGTATGTGCAAATTAGGTGTAGGCCAATTTAACCATGTTTAAGGGAGTGAGCACTCTACCACTGGTTAATCCTAATGCCAACAGAATTGAATTCAGCAAAACAGGGGGTGAAGGCAAAATGTTTGGTGAATACCACACTGATGATGTCAGGTATAATGACATTCAACTGACCATGAGTAGAATAAAATGTTTTACCAGCAGTTGAGTATCAAATTCAAATCTCCCCTTTTGGCAATGCATTAATGATAAAAAAGAAATTCCTCTGTGCATATTTTCAATTAGGAAGCAGGTTATTGATAACTATTTGAGGTTTTAGAAAAATGTATTTTATGGGGCGTGGCTAGCTCCCGGTGAAGATGTCCACAAGCTAGGAGAGCTCCGAGGCTGCCTGGGAGAAATCCCCCTAAATCAGTACATTATCCAGCCAGGATTGTGAGATTTAACAGAGTACTATGAAGCCTTGGCCCTCTGCTAGACAGAAGAGAGTCCCCATAAGGCCTGTGACTGGAGCAAAGCGGGTGTGAACCCCACCCTTCCGCAGTGAAGGAAATGGTAGACAGAGGAGGAGAGGCCTAGAGGGGTGATGCGTTAGACCTGCTGTTACATCTGCTGTGCTGAGTGTACCGGATATCAATGGAGAAACCGGTTAGAACTTACGAAAGGCGATTGATGTGAGGAACCCAGGCGGCAACAGACCTGAGAGGGATGGCTCGGTTCAGAGGCTGAGACTTGAAGTGAAGGTCCCGGGCAGGTCACGGATGCAATGCCGGCCAACCATAGAGGATGGGAGCTGCACGGAGGGCTGTGGAGGTACTGCATCTGACTGGTAGGCGACCAGGGGCACAAAGATTCACCCCCACTGCCCAAATGCACTGAGGCATTGGCAGCTGACAGTGGACTGTCTCTCTGGAGGAGGGTGAAGGCTGTTGGAGGGGCTCTGTCCTGGGCCAGGTTGCAGTGAGACCTGCAGTGCGTGAAGATCATATTAGATGGTGAAAGGCAGGGGGCTGGGAGGCCTGGCGCAGTGGGGCAAGGGAACCCTGCCACCCTGCAGAAGCGGATGGGCAGACCTAGTGGTGTGGATAGCAGGGCCAGTGCTACACACCATCGATAGAAGAATCTCCGGCGGAAGCCATATGATTGATCAGATGCCCCCTCGCTCTGGGCTATAGACTCTTGTGAATGGATGGGGTATACACGAACTCCTGCCAGCCTGAACCGGACAGGGAGAGTGGGTCATACCTCTTCAACATGGAGTGGATCCCTCAAAAGGCAAAAGAAGGGTATCCTCCCCAAACAACACGGTTGTCTATGCTGTGGGGTCCATGCCGGATTGATACAGGGCTATATGCCCTCCTCGTGGTGGCATAGTCTGAAGGCCAACTAAACAGTGGTGACAAAATCCTGAACATCTACCGGTGAAAGATAAAGCTGCTGCGCGCCGGCCCTGCCATACTCAGGGGGTTAGCACTGTTGATTTGATCGACAACCATGAAGGCTGCGGGGTGAAAACGTGATCTGGGTCCCACCCCTTGCCCTGCCCATGGGAACAGCGATCGGTGCCTCAGTAGCACTGGTGGACAGGGTACACAAAGGGGGTAAGGGCCTGGGACATGGCTAGGAGCCGCCCTAAAGTCTATTCAACATAATAACCTGAACAAATATACAGTGAAGATGTCTTCCATGGTGGGCAATTACAGGGAGCAGACAACGGTGGTGCAGTCAGAGGCCCCCAGAGGAGGGAGAAGCCCTCCATGAGTTCCATAATGGCCCCAATCTTGGACATATGAGTATCCATAGCCTCAATAGAACCCAAACTCGACATAATGACTGCAGGTAGACTTCCTTAAGATATCTGAAAATGTGACAACAGTGGAAACACATATCAACAGCCTGCTTTCTACAACAAAGAGACTCGAGGAGCAAGTGCAGACTTTGACAGCTATGGCTGTCAGGTCGGAGTACCAGCAAGGAAGGGCCAGGGGAAACAATAAAAGAGTGGCGGGTGTTCCAGAGGGAATGGAGGGCCCTACTGTACATCTCTTCCTAGAAGACATTGTCCTCAATAAGCAAAAACCAAAAAGACTGTCCGATTACTTCAGTGTCGAGAGTGCGCACCAGGAGCTGCCCTCTTCCTCGAAGGCCGGGCCCGATAATAGCACGTATTCTGAATTACAGGGACCACGATGTTTTATTGCAGACAGCTCAGGTGCAGAGCGACCTGCACCTAGGAAATGAAGTGATACGTTTTTTCCCCTGATTTTGCTCTACAGGTTCAGCACCAATGCAAAATGTTGACAAAGTTAAAAAAGCGTGGAGGGCCAAAGAGGTCAAATATAGGATATTTTACCCTGCCAAACTCAGAGTAATTGCAGATAGAAAGACCTGGCACTTTGTCACACCTGAGGAGGAATGGGACTGACTGGAGGGCTGGAGAGTGGCCAGTAAGGGACCCAATGGTAAGCACAGAATAAATCATTGCAGGGGCAACAGGAAATGAAGGATCTCCCCCTCAGGTGAACCCCATGGAACACAACATTCCCCATAGGACCTGTGAGCAACACCCACCCTGACTACTCGGGTAGCTGTGATTGATGAGGCACAAACCTCCTGACATGGTTAACACGACGGGCATGATGAAGTTGGAGGGAGAACTGCCGGAAGGGAGGGCTGACAGAAGCTCAGTCACTATGGGATGGACTGTCACAGTCCTGGCATGGTATGGGGGATGCTAAAGAATTGATGTTACCTTTATCTGTACTGTCAGCGGGTGTGCAGCTTTAGCCTACCCTCAATGTGAGATGTTTAAAATGGGATGGTTGGGGAGTGGGTAGTTCAAAACTCACAATGCAGGGTGGGGTTGTTTGTTGGATTATTTTAATGTTTACTCTTTACTGTTTACAGCAGCCTCAACTGTGTAAAGCATTTGATTTAGAGTCGGTGGAACAATGAGGGGATCGTAATGACAGGTTGACACATTATCAGGGGGAGTGCGCACCTACATTGGCAGTGAAGGATTGATTCTTCAGATGGTAACCATGGTGACAACACACCATGGCAAACGTAGTTTGTCTATTTGGTCCTGGAATGAAAATGGTCTGGGCAGTAAAATTATATGTACCCTAGTCCAAGAACACTTGAGATACCATGGCCTTGATATATTTGTTACTGGAGACTAACGGTGGGTGGTAAATACCGCTCCGCTCACAGAATATACGGAATTATGGCAATTGCAAAAAAATCCACGATCCGCCGTGTAGCGGACATTTTTCCTTGTTCGTGCTTGCAAAATGGAGGCATGACTTACCGGGATCCCTGCGTTCGCCGACGAGTTTTCCTATCTGTTTGCATCTGGCCACGCGAGAGTCCAGAGAGTGTGCGATCACGAACATGTCATTCGGACGCACCATTGAACCTCCGCATTCGCAAACAGGAAACATGCATCGAGAGCGGGCGGGACAAGTGAAACAAGATGTCCGAGACCGCATGGGCAGGTTTGCGAGATATTTCCCCTCAAGCACGCAAACATTGTTCCCGAACAGGAAAAATGCATTGCGAACGGTTAGAGCAAGCAATTCTGCATGCTTGCTGAATTCTGCACCGCTCATGGAGATTTTTTACTGTTTTGCAGTACTTTGCGCAACACGACTACGCAAATGCCGCCCACCCTTACTGGAGACCCATCTCCATGGTAATCAATACAGAGTCCTAGATAGGTTTAGCTATGCGTTGACGCCCCATTTAGGATATACAACTCACTCCAGGGAAGTGGGGATCCTCATTAAAAGACCAGTACCTTTCACTCTCCATCAGGTGTGGCACGATACTCATGTCCTCTATGTGACATTGTCTGGGACTTGTGAGCGTGTTACATTACCTCTGGTATTGGTCTATGTCCCACGAGGCTTCATGGGAAGATCTTCTCTTATCTGGGTGAATAGTCGCTGACATTGCCATCCAGTATGCTAATATTTGTAGGTGACATGAACGAGGTTACGGATGTTACATATGACATGGAGCACGGCGTGGGCGTCAGGGTAGGGAGTGTGCCATTGTCTCAATTTGTGGCGGTACTAGGTCTGGTGGACTTATGGAGAGAACATAACCATCAGCAGCAACATAACACATATTTCTTCCCCTTCCATGGTAGCTTCTCCCAGATAGAACATATCATCCCACTCCAGGGCTTGGAGTCCAGGCTCAGGTCTGCAACGGTATGTCTGATTATTCCCTGGTGGAGGTGCCACATCTAGGCCCAACACAAGAGTTTCAGATGCCCCCTAGAATAGATACCTGGTATCTACGCAATCAAACACTGCAGGACATACTGCATGAGGATGTTGATCTGTTTTTTTGCCAAAAAACAAGGGTTGGTGTTATTGGTGGGATGGTGGGATGCGTTCAAGGCAGTGATCAGGGCTCGGGCTCAGGCACTAATAGGGTTAAAAAGAAAGAAACTAGGCTACAGTGTACAGCTATTGATAAGGAAATAGTGTTACTGGAAGTAGTGGCTAGAGTTATGGGGGATGATGAGCATTGCCGTCTATTGCAACCTCACCAAAAATACCTACATGGCTTTGCAAAGAATCTAGTGTATAAACATGAATTGACGACACAGAGCCACCTGTACGATTTGGGGGAGAAAGCCAGTAAACGTTTAGTAAAATTTGAAGTGCCCTAGAGCGTTCCATATCTCGCTTGACAAGAGGGTTATGGAACTCTCCTGGGCGCTTCAAATACTCAATGGTTCAGGCACCATGCATATAACAAACACAGAGATAGCTGAAGCATTTGCCTAGTATTAAGAGATTTTAAATGCCTCCAAGACATCCCCAATGGTAGCCAATCTTCCCAAATATGTCTCCCTTCTGGAACTCACAGGGAGGCGTGGAAGACCTTTGAGGTAGAACTGATGAAAGAGGAGCTGGCAGGAGCATTGTGAGAGCTCCATTTTGGGAACCCACTGGGCCCTAACAGCCTGATGGTTGAACTATACAAGGTAGAGGCAGACAAGTGGCGAAACCTCTGTTGGCTACGGTCTAGAAGGCAGGCAAAGCTGGCTGTCTACCAGAGGACCAAAGAATAGCATCTAATTGTTATTCATAAAGAGGGCTAGTTGCCATTGGACTGTGGGTCCTATAGACCACATTCCCTCCTAAATGTAGAGGCTAAGGTATTAGCAAAGGCCCTGGTGAACAGATTGCGAGGGGTCATTTTCTCGCTCATGCACCCTGATCAATCAGGTTTTGTGCCCCACAGGAGCACCCGGCTTAACCTCCAACGTCTGAGTGAACAGACAGAGGAACAGGCAGTCTTGATGGCCCTAAATGCCAGAATGACATTTGAGTCTGTTGAATGGAATTCCTTGTTTGCTGTGATGGCACGGCTTGGCTTTGGGTAACAGTTCGGGTAACAGTTCTGTGCTTGGATCCGGCTATTGTACCAGCCCCCCATGGCCAGGGTGCAAGTGAATGGTGTGACATTGTGTGGCCTTGAAATGTGCAAATGTGCAGAGGCAATAGCCAGGGATATCCTCTCTCCCCCATAGTTGCTGTGACACTTGAGCAATTGGTGGCATGGATCCACTGGGACCCCCTGATTCGGGGGAATCAGGCGCCGGGGGTTGGAGGAGCAGATATCCCCTCTATGCAAATGACATTCTTCTCTATATTATGCAACCTCTCCACTCCTTGGATAGGACTATGCAAGTATTTCGCATCTTTGGGGGCTATTCAGGCTACATGATTGATTGGTCCAAGTCGTGATCTAGCCGCTCTCAGCGGCGCACCCTCGTCTGCCCCAGAGTGTCAGGCTTCTATAATTTCAGAAGAGTTCCGATACTTGGTGATATTTGTTATTAGAGATCCCCAAGAGTTACTTCATCCATTGCCGAAATATATTTCCCCAGCTCTAGAGACTTAGTGGCAATGAAGCACACTGGCGCTGATTGCCACTGACGCTGATGGGCAGTGCTACTCTCTTCAAAATGATGAGTTTGCCCTGTTTCTTATACGCCATGCAAAACACTCCTTTTAAGATCCCTCCAGAGCTTTTTAAGTAAATAGATCGGGAGGTCCGTCAGCTGCTGTGGGAGGGCGGGCCCTCACGAATAGTGTTAAACAAACTACAAAGAGGGTTGTATGAAGGGGGCTAGCGGTTCCGGACAGCCTGAAATATTAATGGGCCTCAGAGCTCCTTGAGATTAATGGTTGGGCCTTTGCGGATAGACTAGACCCATCATACAGAGTGGATAAGGAGGCTATGGGTCGAAGGGGGCATGGGGGTCTCCTATTTGGAGCAAGGAATACCAAAACAATACCAGAGCACACACAGACAGTGGTTAGACTTTGGAGGGCAGCCACAAGGTTTTTGGGCTGGGCAGGGAAACTTACCGGTTTAACACTGCTTTGTCGGTCGACTGTTATCTGATCTGGGGCGACTGAAAGTATGGTTGAAGTGGGAGCTAATAGGCATTAAACACTAGGATAATATATGGTGCCACTCTTGAACTGCTGGGACACACATGAACTTTATCACAGCACTGTTCAATAGATGGTCAATGACTGTAGAGCGCAACTGTCAACAAAACTGGTATCCTGGCACTAAGCCTATCTGAGGCACTCAGTTGTTCACAACCTGTTGAAACACCCTATAGCTGGCCAATCTTCAGAAATAGCTAGGTGTTCAAGGCCTTCCTAAATTGTGACAATTCCATTGAGGATCTAATCATGGGAGGTAGTTCATTCCACAGCTGAGCCACTGTGAGAGCCCGGCCTTCATGTCTTGATATTCATAAGGTATTTATGCAAACCAGGTTTGCTGAACTGGAACAGAGATGTCTCCTTGATGTGTAACTTTTCAGCCTGGTTGGAGTGGTACGGGACATTTTCCATGTAGAGCCTAGAACACAATGCATATGGCTTTAAATGTAATTGTCTGTTTCAGATGAAGACAGTGCAGCTCCTTTAAGGCATTAGATGCCAAGGATCTCCAGGATCTATTCAGTGCAATTTTTGCCATTGTTACTTGTACGTGATATAGTCTTTTGACCAAATAGACAGGGGCTCTAAGTAGCAAAGCATTGCAGCAATCTAATCTGCTGAGTATGACACTACGCACTGCAGAAGCTTTGGCTTGAATGGGCAGCAGTGGCAATACCTTCCTTTGACTGCGAAGAAGGGCAAAACAAGTACCTGCCACTTTAGTAATGTGGTTCTCCAGTGTTAGCTTGGCGTCAAGTACAACCCCATGGTTACGGACATTGGGCAATGGCTGCCAGCCCTCTCCAGATGACAGGGGCCAAAGATTATGAAAATATCGAATAAAATATAGAAATTCAGTTTTATCGGCATTAAGTTTTAATTAATTTACATTCATCCAATTCACAATGTCCGACATACCATTCTGAAATGCCACTGTTGCCTCCCGGTTTGTGGTCAAAGATAGAATCAGCTGGGTGTCATCCGCATGATTGACCAAACTGATATAATGTCCCTTTATAAGGGTAATCAGTGCTCGCATATAGATGTTGAACTGGACAGGGCTGAGTACCGAGCCCTGGGGAACAGCCTGTCGCAAGTTTTTAAATTCAGAGCAATAGGAAGGCACCACGACCGTCTAACACCGGTGAGATAAATAGGATTCCATCCACTTGAGAGCTGTGCCCCCTACCCCAATTAATGCTAATCTGGCCAGGAGAATCTTATGGTTGACTGTGTCAAAAGCAGCTAAAAGGTCAAGAAAAATCAAGACTGTCGACTGTCCACTGTTTACCTTCATCCGTAACTTGTCTATGGGCACAAGTAGGGCTGATTCCATGCCATGTCAGGGTCGGAAACCAAATTGATCTTCCTTGAGGAGAGAGTGTGATTCTAAGAGAGCATCTTACTTACATAAAACTCTAGAATTTATACAGGGAATGAAGGGAGCGAAAGAGGCCCATAATTGCTCAGGACCAAAGGATACTCTGATGGTTTCTTTAGAAGGGGAGTGACTATTGCCATCTTCCACCTATCTGGCACAGTGCCTGATTCCAAAGACTGCTGCAATAAGGGGCAGATAAGCTCATCTCTTGTCACACCCTGGGGTGTATGGGGTCAATCAAGGATCCTAAAGTAGTAGACCTGGCAATGATTTGAAATCATTCTTCTGAGATGGATTCAAATGAGTCTAGTCTACTAGCCTGACTCTGCAGAGGATCTCTGCCATCCTGGGACTCAATGAACCCTGTTGCTGACACTGTAGTGCAACTATGCATGTTATCCACTTTGGCCATATCTTCCGAGACCACAGAAAGATTTGGTCCACTTGGTGTGCCCTGCACAGGAGCACCAATGTCCTTCAATATCTTGCTGATCTTCTTAGTAAAGAAATCAGCAAGATCATCACAGGTCCTCTGTGACAATGACTACCTGCTTTATACATTCCAGTTTAGATAATTCCTGCAGGAATCAAAAACCTTCTTCGTGCCATTTGTCGCTGTTAGAATTGTGTTAGCAAAATATTCAGCCTTAGCTTTACCGAACTTTCTTTTGCATTCTCCTAACGCAATCTTAAGACTCTTTTTATCTGCCTCGGAGTAGCCATTCCGCCATTTTCTATCCAGTTTCTTACATGCTACTTTAAGCTTTTTCAAATTTTCGTTGAACCAAGACACAGATGGTCTGCTATGAGGTTTTCAGTATGGAGATGTGGAATACTTTGTCCAATGTTTCTAAGATCCCCTGCTCATATGCTGAGTAATTTATCTCCACTGAGTTTTTGGGGGTCAAAGTTGTTAGTTAGTTTAATGAATGACTTCTTGTTTGGCCTCTTCAGTTTATGCCAAACTTTTACTTTCCTTACTGGCATAGTAGCCTGTTTTGGGGGCAACAATGTAAATTGATGCTAGCTCGCAGTCCGTCCAGTGTAATGGTATGAAATCTTTTACTGCGATCAGCCCATTTGGGGCAAAGATTAGGTCTAAAGTGTGTCCAGTCTGATGGGTAGGATCATATACTCATTGATGTAAACCCGGAACCTCACAAGATCTTTAGAATTCTTTAAATGAGTGTGAGAGATCCTCTTTCGCCCATGGATTGAAATCCCCTAGGGTAAAAAAAGTTTGAGTGCGTAAGTGTCATATTGGACAGGCTCATCCATTAGAGGATATAGATATGAGTTGGGGAACCCTGGTGTTGTATAGTAACCTGAAAATGCACAGTCTTCTCTGTTTTTCAGGTGAAGCCCAGGATTTCAATGTATCCTGGCTCATGAAGGTAGAGTGTGGATATGTTTCATTTCTCATTATGGATTCCTCTCTTTTTGTAAGCCTGTGGTTTGCAAAAAGATCTGAACCCCGGTGGACATGCTAGGCCTAAGTCTGTTGCTGAGTCTGGATTTGTCCAAGTCTCTATGATGACTAGTACATCCCAGTCTTCAGGCTCTAGCAATAGATCAATTTCCTAGGGTTCAATAAACCACACCTCAGAAACACAGGTTTCTTATTATTAATACCCGGAGAGGGGCTATGCTCCATTCTACTTAGAGAACAGCTGTGGGTGTTTACACTGCAGATGTATGTAAAGCAGTTGATCTCTGTGTACACTACCGGGAATTCCATTGCTGACCAGTGAGGTACCCGGTAAACCTGAGGTATACCTGGCAGTGTAACACAGGAAATTTAGGAAAATAACTTGATTATAAGTGATATTTAGTCTGCCATCCTTCATTATGCCCCTTGAGTATACCTACAGGTAATCGTATAATAGTAGAAATAAATAGCAGTAAACGTATAGAATTGTCGAGTTTTTGTCGTCTACAAAAACTTGAAGATCGCTACAAAAAAAAACTTGAGGTTTAAGTGCGTTTACAGATTGGACACATTAGTTGCAAGCTACCTTGAGGAAATTAAACCGCTGCAATATTCCAATGCAGATGGAGTTGACATGTATCACTGTGATAAGAGTTGCAAAGGACTTCATTCATCATTCATCGTTTGTGGGTGAGAAACCGTGTTCCAAGAAATAAGAAGTATGTGACTTTGAAGAAATCCCTAACACGAAAATTTCACACAGATTAGTTGAATACAAAAACACATGTTGATTCAAACAGTGACATGGTAATACCATTTTATAACCAGTCCATATAAGGAAGTCGTGGGCTGGAGTCCAACAAGCGGCTTTTTAAGCAGCCACGGATTGTCCTAAAGTGAACAAGGAAAGCACCTAGGAGGGTATGTATTGAATATACTTGTGTGTGTAGGTCGGCTTACACCTCGACATGTGGGCATTGTGGCCGAGGTTTCCTCACATGTTTCTCGTGTTACTAGAACTAGGTTCACACAGATGTCAGCCAGGACATAGAAGCTCGTGAGGAGGCACCCAGCCTTGATAGCCCAAGCCACAGAAAATGTTAATTCTTCATATCTTCCATGGCCGACTGAAATGTCGGATGACAATGGCTACTCTCTGCAATTTGTCTAACAGCGACAGAACATCTAGGTGAAAGCAAGCTTCTCTGCCCCTTTGTCTGGATCCTTTTAGGAGATACTCGTCTTTGTATTCAGCTAAGAAAAAAGCCTCTCCTATCTATTACCAGACAATGACTGCAGGGAAATGAGGTGATTTCACTCAAAAAACGTCTGAACTCTGTGACCTTTCTATGCTCGGGCCCGAAGCACTACTTGAGCCCGGTGGTTTCCTGAGAACTGCCCGAGGCAGCAAGTGCATGCCTGCCCCAGCCCCCTCAGCCTCCTCCCTACTGAAACAGAAGACTGGTTTCAACCGGCGTTCTTTCATCATGAGCGCTGAGGAAATATCGATACCCATTTTCATAGAAACACACTAAAAATATCTCAGTTCCGGGGATGTTAATTCTTTCAAATTTAAAAGCTCATTTTGTGTCTTTTAGCCAATTTTATATGCAGGGAGGAAGAATTTATTAACTGCCTTACTATGTTAAATTGAGTGCTAATGGACAAGTACAACAACTCAACAGGTGCCAAGGAGAAATATGGAGACATTATGATATCATTATTAATCTCAGTTGCTTGAAAATGACATTTCAACCGGTTTTCCCCACTCTGTGAGCTGCAGATAGTATTTCACTGCTGTGCTGGATGGAGGAGACTCCAAAGCCTGCTGCTTCATACAAACAGAACAGGTGTGAGGCACCAGGCATACATGTTTCATGCATGTACTGGAACCAGTACTTGTCAAAATTGTTCTTCCAGTGTGTTAACTTGCGCACATAATGATAAATATAATTTAGCATGTGCTTACCTGTGAAAATGTAATTGTAATTGCATCTATATAGTGCTTTCTAACCCTGATGAGAGGGTTGAATCGCTTTTTCGGCGAGTAGCACACTACTCCGGACCACAAAAAGTATTAGTGGTGAATTAGTAAAGGCAAATATGAACTTTATTTGAGCGGTGGACATGTCAGTCTGTCATTTAGATTGAAAAAGGATAGTGGAGGGATCGAAGAGGGAAAGTTTTGAAGTCATATAGTGCTTGCTCCCCCTGATGAGGTGTTGTATCGCTTTTACATATCTAGCATTGATGTGCCACTTGTGACAGACACTACGGACCCCAAGAAGAAGAAAAAGAAAGGTTTGGGCACCCTCTGACCCTCATCCAGCATTACCCAAAAACTTCCCCAAATCAGTATTAACCACCAAAGCCATGGAGCTCTCAGGTATGTAAACTTGTTTTAAGATTAAATATTTGTATTGATTTTAGGCTAAATCGTACAAGACAACAATATAATCCTTGTAAAGACAAAGAACTTCCAAAACCATTCCCCAATACATATACACTACCCTCTATTCCTATCCCCCTCTTGCTCTAATGCTAAAACAGTAAAACTCCTTCCTTGCTCCTCCAGTCAACTTCCTTTAATCCAGAAAACAGTAAATACTCTTGAATTGATCTGCCTTAAGGAAGGAACCTCGTTGTGCATTAGTGTGTCATAGCGCTCCGCCTGCCTAACAACGCTGCTATTAATCACCTGGCATCTAGAATATTGTAGCGCTGCTGTTACTATTGTCTGCCTGATCTCACCGGTGCCTTTATTATTAAGATTGCGCTATTCGATTTCTGTGCCCCATTCCGGTCAGATATCGGCTGAGGGCATTTTGTGATTGCTGTTGTTGTTGTTGTTTGCTTCCTGTGCCTTCCCCGACCAGTCCCCGCCCAGCTCCCGCCTCCCAGCTGACCACCCCTCCCACTGACACCATTTGCCCCGCTCGCCCGCTACAGCGCTGTGACCGTCCTGTTTTCAACAGACACGGTCGCTCCAGACGCTGCTCCCCGCTCCGCCTGCCTTCTGAAGTGCCTCTGCTTCCCCACCTCGCTCTTCCGCAAGTACCCACAGAGTGTGAATTGATCTGCCTTAAGGAAGGAACCTCGTTGTGCATTAGTGTGTCATAGCGCTCCGCCTGCCTAACAACGCTGCTATTAATCACCTGGCATCTAGAATATTGTAGCGCTGCTGTTACTATTGTCTGCCTGATCTCACCGGTGCCTTTATTATTAAGATCGCGCTATTCGATTTCTGTGCCCCATTCCGGTCAGATATCGGCTGAGGCCATTTTGTGATTGCTGTTGTTGTTGTTGTTTGCTTCCTGTGCCTTCCCCGACCAGTCCCCGCCCAGCTCCCGCCTCCCAGCTGACCACCCCTCGCCCCTCCCCCCCTCTCCATCCACTTATGATAGTTGTAGATTCGCGCAGCGTTCACGCGCAGCATCCGCGCCCCAGCCGCTCTGAAGGTGCGTCAAAGGTAAGCCCGTCTACGCCCGTCCGCGCCTGGACCGCGCCCAGCGCCAGACCCCCTGGTCCTCGCAATGCCCAGCCCTCCCGCATTACTTACGACGCCTCCACCCTCCTAGCCCTTAACCCCGGCCGCTCCCCCAACTGCGTCCAAGCCGCTCCTGGACACACCCATGGACCCTTCTCTTGCAACTCCTGCAAGTTCGACGGCACCAAAACCAGCTCCTTATCCACCAACACCAATCAGAGACCTGACACCAACCACCTAAAATGCATCCTGCTCAACACCCGCTCGGTCCACAGACACGCCATCGACCTCTGGAATCTACTAGACACCATCTCACCGGACGTCGCCTTCCTAACAGAAACATGGATGAATACCTCTTCAGCCCCAGACATCACCATTGCCATCCCGGAAGGATACAAGATCATCCGCAAGGACCGCATCAAGCAAACATAAGGAGGCATCGCTATCGTCCATACGAACTCCATCCGCATCTCAACCAGCTCAGACGTCAACCTTGCCAGCGCCGAACACCTCCACTTCCAGATCCACACCGACCCCAAGACCACACTCAGAGGCACCCTCCTCTACCGGCCTCCAGGACCCCATGCACAAATCAGTGACGACATCACTGACTTTATCACCCCACACGCCCTCCCCTCCGAGGACTACATTCTATTGGGAGACCTCAATTTTCACCTGGAAAAGAGCAATGACAGCAGCGCCACCACCCTTCTGGACAATCTTGCAAACCTCGGACTCAAACAACTTGTCACTACCCCCACCCACATTGCAGGTCACACACTCGACCCCATCTTCACCTCCAGCAAACATGTCTCATTCAGTCACACCACAGCTCTTCACTGGACGGACCACAGATGCGTTCACTTTACCTACAATAAGACCACAATCCACAACCATCCTCAACCCACCCTGCGAAGAAACTGGAACAAAATAACCATCGACCAGATCTCCTCATCGCTTCTTCTAAACCCCCCCGCCCACTCCTCAAACCCCGACCAAGCAGCCATTAACCTCACCCAATGGCTATCCAACAGCGCCGACATCCTAGCACCGTTGAAAAAACGTCAAAGCAAACTAGGCAGCAAAAACGCCTCCTGGTTCAACGATGATCTTAAGAAATCGAAGAAACACTGTCGCTCCCTCGAGAAGGCCTGGAAAAAAGACCCAAACACCAGCACCAGGGACGCCTTCAAAAACGTCACCCGCATACACCACCAACTAATCCGGTCTGCCAAGAAAGCCGCATTCAAAGACCGTCTAGATACCAACGCCCACAACAGCAAGGAATTATTCAACATCGTCAAAGAATTTACCAACCCATCAGCCAACTCCAACGACATCACCCCCTCCCAAGTCCTCTGCGACTCCCTATCTTCCTTCTTCCACAACAAAATCGCAGACATCCACAACAGCTTCGACAACCGACCCGAAGACCAACCCACCCAACCTTCTGCAGGACCTTCACCCCCCTTGAACATCCTTAACGACTGGAACCCAATCTCCACTGAGGACACCATCCGCCTGATGAACTCCATCCACTCAGGATCCCCAACTGACCCATGCCCTCACCACATCTTCAACAAAGCAGACTCCATCATAGCACCACACCTCCGAGATGTCATCAACTGCTCCCTCAACTCCGCCACCTTCCCGGAAAGCTGGAAACACGCAGAACTCAGCGCCCTTCTGAAACAACCCACAGCTGACCCCACCAAACTCAAAAACTACCGCCCCATCTCGCTTCTTCCATTCCCGGCCAAAGTCATCGAGAAAGCTGTCAACAACCAGCTCGCCACCTTCCTCGAAACCAACAAATCCCTCGACCCCTCACAGTCCGGCTTCCGAGCCAAACACAGCACTGAGACCGCACTTATCGCAGCAACAGACGACATTCGAACTTTACTGGACAATAGAGACACAGTCGCCCTCATCCTCCTCGACCTCTCCGCTGCCTTTGACACAGTCTGTCATAGCACCCTTCTACAGCGCCTCAGAAACGTAGGAATCCAAGGAAAAGCACTGGAATGGATCACCTCGTTCCTCACCGGAAGAACCCAGAGAGTCCGCCTCCCACCATTCAAGTCAGAGGCCTCTGAAGTCATCTGCGGCGTGCCACAAGGATCGTCACTCAGCCCCACCCTCTTCAACGTATACATGAGCCCCCTTGCGGCCATCGCTCGCCAACACAATCTCAACATCATCTCCTACGCGGATGACACTCAACTGATCCTATCACTCACCAAAGACCCTAACACCGCCAAAACCAACTTACACGAAGGAATGAAAGAAGTAGCCGAGTGGATGAAGCACAGCCGTCTGAAACTGAACTCAGACAAAACAGAAGTCCTCATCTTAGGCACCTCCCCCTCCGCCTGGGATGACTCTTGGTGGCCAGAAGCCCTTGGAAAAGCACCCATCCCGTCGGACCACGCACGGAACCTGGGCGTCATCCTGGACTCCTCACTCTCGATGACCAGACAAGTCAACGCCGTTTCATCATCTTGCTTCAACATTCTTCGCATGCTCAAAAAAACATTTCGCTGGATCCCCACCGAAACTAGAAAAACGGTCACCCACGCACTGGTCACGAGCCGCCTGGACTACGGAAACACACTTTACGCCGGTAGCACCGCAAAACTCCAGAAAAAACTCCAACGCATCCAGAACGCTTCAGCCAGGCTCATACTAGACATCCCGCGTAAAGAACACATCTCTGGTCACCTGAAAAACCTCCACTGGCTCCCCGTAAATAAGAGGATTACTTTCTGCCTCCTAACCCACGCACACAAAGCACTTTACGAACTTGGACCCGAATGCCTCAACACACGATTGTCCTTCTACACCCCCTCCCGTCAGCTACGATCCTCCAACCAAGCCCTTGCCACTGTACCTCGCATCAACAAAACCCCCATGGGAGGTAGATCCTTCTCCTACCTGGCAGCTAAAACCTGGAACTCACTTCCCACTCATCTTCGCCTTACTCAGAACCACCTAGCATTCAGAAAGCAACTTAAAACTTGGATATTCGACAAGTAATTCCCCACCTTTCCTCTAGCGCCTTGAGACCCTATGGGTATGTAGCGCGCTATATAAATCTCTTGACTTGACATCTCTCATCACTTATCCCCCTGTATGTCCTGAAATAACCAACTCATTTTGGGTGACACATTCTGAAGTCTGAGCTATTGAATACAGTTATGAAAATGTAGTGGTTAGCATTCATTTAGAAGCAAAATCCCACTATGAGTTTCTTACCTCCAGAGGTCGCACATTTTCATGTTATCAAAACATTGCCTTTTCCTAAAAAGGTTCAATGGTCTCTGTGGTCGTGAGTTTTGTGTATATGTGACAGCATTCTTTCTTCTCAACAAGCAGTGCTCTGACTTTCATGTGTTCATCTTGGGCGATTTAGAGATTATAGTACCAATGCAACAATATTTTGAAGGCTGATTCTGTGTCGACTCACTTGTTGTAGTCTTATTTCTCGCATTCATGTCTCCTGACTACAAAGTCTAGCTTTAAGTTCCACAACCATGTCAAGCGAAAGTGATTCTGCCTGGCCAAGTTACTATTAAAAAGTAGTTGAGCACCTAGACCAAGTGCGTGTTTTAGTCTTTTAACAGAACCAATTTCTTAGATTTGGTGACTGGTCCAGTAGTTGCCCTTTTAATATTTTGATGTATTACTCATTTCCTGACTTTGATATATCTGAACCCTTTAGTTTCAAAGATCTAACAATATGGCCCCACCTCTTTTACAGATTTGATTTTTATTGAATTATCTTCAGGTTTTCTGCACTTTTTGTGTACATACCTTAAAATCTATCTAGCAGGGCTGCTGTGAACTCAAGGTTAAACCCCTTTGGGAAAAGGGGGAGGGAAAAGTTATATTTCTTTTTGGGTTATCATTTCCCATGTTGAAAAAGCTGCTCTGGTAGCTGTAAATTCACTTGATCTGTGATTTTGATCAAGCTACATCAACTCTCATACAACAAGTCCTGGGCACACGTATAGAGTATACAGTCTAGGTACAATAATGTAATTCCAAGTAAGTTGACACCGGTAGTTGAATGGAAGTTGTTTTATGTAGATGATATTCATAAAGGAAAACAACACCAGCTGACACATGTTTCGTCAACATGTCACTACCTGTGACTCTTCAAGGCTGATAATAGCGTAGTGTGTTCTTCAAAGGTGATAATTCCGACCCGGTCTACGGGTACTGGTTGAAGCTGCGGATGGGGCTGTCTGGGTGAAAACATTTCACACGGGCGGGTACGTTCGTGTATCGGCAGTGCCTGAATATGCAGTGTCCTATCTGTGCTTGCCTCACCTCTGGAGTTTCCTCTTTGTACAGGGTGAAGGACAAAAATATTGTTTAAAAAAGATTGAGTTAAAAGAATATCATGTCCAAACTATTTTAAAGTCCAATTTATAGAAGAATAAAATATAGAAGTTAAAGATATTGTTTTTATATATATATAAAATATAAAACCCTTTTAAAATATATTTTGTATAATATTGTTTACTTTACTATACAACTATTAAATATTGATTTTATGTTAATAATTTGATATATTAGGTACAATATTAATTGCAAATTTTAGTATTATTATTACAATACATTTTTTGTATAGTCTGTTAGCTGTTATGTGTAATTAATTTAATGTATACGTTATTTTCTCGTAGCAGGTTATTGGGTTTGTAAGGAACATTATTCAATTTTTTTAACGTTTTTTTTACTCTGATTGCATCTTTAATTGGTCATTTTTATGGCAGTTATTTAATTGTTTTCTGCTAATTTATTTAAGCCAATTTTGTGAATTTCAATAAGTAATTTCATTTTTCTACGGTTTAGTTACTATTTTATAATTTAGTAGCAGATTGTTTGTTTGTAGTGAAATAGAGTGGTAAGGTCATTCAATAATAAATTTTCAGTTTTTTTCTTAAATTCATTTTTCATGTTAAATATTTAATGGGTAAATAATTACATAAACTATTTAATTTATTATTTATTATACCCATTATTTTGTGCGTCCTAATTGATTCTCAATTTATTGATAAGTGTGTAATAAATATTTTCTAAAAATGTAATATTGATTGTTTGTTTCAATTTCATTTGTTTTATTGAATTTGTATTTTATTGTCATTATTTAGTATTTATATTTTATTTGAAAGTTTGTTTTTTCTGTTAGTAGGAAGGGATCCACACATAGCGTACATTTATTTATTTTGTTTTCTATGTATTAAATATTTGTATTATTATTAAATATTATTTTTTCAAATACATCATAGTTCATTTATTTCTGATACATCATTTATTTAATTTAAAATATGTATTCGAATTCTTACTTTTTAGGTATTTAAAGTTATTTTTTTTTTTAAGATTAGTGATTGGAATGGTATAGCTAACCCTGCCTAAGTAACACTTTACCTGCATTTCCACACTTTGGGATGTATAATAATTCTAACTCTTTCAAAGTTCACATGTTCTATAATTTTGCTTATATTGGAGTGGGAATAGTAATCTAACCCACCAAAGTTCATCATTGATTTTGCCTATGTTGGAGTGGGAATACCAAACTAACATTTCCGAAGTCTAACATTCTTGCTGGTGCTTAGAGTGAAGTGAGAATAGCAAATACAACCCCTTCAAAATACAACATTTTCCCTGAATGTGTTTACTTTGGAGTGGGAATAGTAAATCTAACCTCTCCAAAGTTTAACATTTTCCCTAATGTTCCTTGGAGTAGAAGTGGTATATTAAATATAACCTGTCCAAAGCCCACCACTTTCCCTGATTTTCCTTATATTTGGACTGGGAATAATAAATCTAACTCCTCCAAAGGCAAACACTTCCCCTACTGATTTTAGATTGGGCTGGAAATAGTTCATCTAAGCCCCTCAAAGACCAACACGTTTCCTTCTGTTATTTAGATTGGAGTGGGAAACCCTCAAAATCCAACACTTTCCATATTGTTGCTTTCATCAAAGTGGTAATAGTAAACCTAACACTTCCAAAATCCAAAACATTTCCTACTGTTGCTTACATTGAAATGGGAATAGTAAATCCAACCATGCCCAAATCCAACACTTTCACTGATTGTACTTATATTCCCTTACTTTCCCTACTGTGACTTAAATTGGAGTGGCAATAGTAAATCTCACCCTTCCAATGTTCAACACTTTCCCTATTTTGCTTTTGTTGGAGAGGAAATAGTATATCTAACCCCTCCAAAGTCAATGTCCAACATTTTCCCTACTTTTGCTTTAATTGAAGTTAAAATATTAATCTGACTTTAGTTAGAGCTGGTTATTTTTGATAGTTGTTATATTCTAATACAATTTTTTTCTAATTGTTTATATTTATAAACATTTTTGCAATTTGTTATTTATTTTTATTTAATGTTATATGCAGATATAATATATCATCCTCAGAACCACATACCTGGAGGAAATGGAGAACAACATTATTGTTTGGTTTCGTTTCATTGACGATGTATTTATTATTTGGAGAGGTAGTGAGGAGAAAAAATCATTAACAATATTAATGATAATGATTTAAACCTTAGATTTACTGCTACCCTCAGCCAAGACACTGTAACTTTTTTGGACACTGAGGTGTACATAAAAAATGGTTGTTTACAGACTAGGATTTTTTGCATGAAAACAGCTGGAAACAGCAGTTTACATGCTGCTAGCGCACATCCTAGGCACCTCATAGCTAGCATCCCCTAAGGGGAGATGCTTAGAATGAAAAGAGGATGCAGTGACCCTGTTGAACTAAAAAAAGCCCAAATGGAGAGCAAGGAGAGATTTCTTGATAGGGGATACCCACCTCAAATGATAGATAAGGCTATTGCCAAATCCAATATTATCACCAGGGAGGAACTCTTAGAGGGTAGCCCTCCAAAATAACAATAAGAATGATGAGGCGAAGAAGGGGAAGACTGATTTCAGGATTATAACTGGATTCAGCAGGCAATCTCTGAACATCTATAAGATTGTCAACAAATACTTGCCCTTGGTAATCAAAGACCCCATTATTGGTGATAATTTACCTAAAAGAGTATCCCTAACATACAGTAGGGCACCGTCCCTTAAAGACCAAATAGTGGACACTAATCCCGAACCAGTTAAAAAGAGCAATTGGTGGCTAACAAATCAAGGCTTTTATAAATGCAAGATATGCAAGGCGTGCACCCATGGTGTAAATACCAAAACATATAAAGATGGTTTTAGCGACGTGGAACATCAAATATCACAAGTGTTAACGTGTAAAACCGAATACGCTGTGTATATCTTGCAATGTCCTTGTTCATTAAAATACGTTGGTAGTACCAAACTTCCTGTACACCAACGTATTTTGCAACATCTAAGGGCCATTTCTAATGGGGATAACACCTACCCTGTTGCACGCCACTACCGTGATGTACATCGGAGCAACAATAATTCGCTCAAATACTTTGTAATTGATAGCATCAACACTAATAGACGTGGTGGGGATAGAGAAACAAAACTGAGAAAGCTTGAAACAAAATATATCCTCCTACTCAATACTAAGGCCCCAACAGGATTAAATATAACGGAAGATATGTAAACTTGCCTGCTTTAATTTAATCTAGGTTGTTGATTTTCTATATGGATCTGTTATATTGAATAATGAAATATCAAGAACTAAATGTCACTCCCGGCTGGGATACATAAGGGTTTTAACCTAAAATAAGTGATAGACAATTCTGACTAAATGTGTTGGGAACAAAGTTGCGGCTGCTAACTGATCAGAAAGGAAGTGATTTTAAGTATATGTTTACATGTTGGTATTAATTCAACTAGAAGGTCCTTATTCCTTAGTAGCTGATATTTAAAATACTGACATGGAGTTACTGATTTTATTATATGTTTCACTACTTCACTTTAAATGGACTAATGATAAACTGTTATGATGAGTTCAGACAATGAATTACATTGGATAATTCAATTGAAAGTGGAATGGATTTAGCACAGAGTATTGAGTTTACAAGTGTGATAAATTTGATGATCTAACTTATTTTAAGGGAAAATCAAACGTCTAAAACAAACTACCTGGTTACATATTTGCGAAGTTTTGCACAATTTAATATAGTATTTATAGGCACTGATATTATGGCGGTTTTTGGAAAGGGCCGACCATTCGGTCCCCCCGAACGTATGGAAGGGTGCCCCGATCCCCCCGGGAAACCATTTTGGGCGGGTGGCGTGGCTCGGCTGGTATGCCCAAAGTGGCGTAGCCGGGGCGCGCCCTTTCCCGCCCAGGAGTGGATGTCCTAGACACCCGCACGGAAGACCGCGCCCAGTGGGCGTACCTGAGGAGGGTCCCCGCCCTCCCACAGACGGATAAATGGAGCGGGAATGCGAAGAAGCATCCTCTTGTTCCTGTGCTCTGAAGGCTGCACCACTCGATTGCTCGTGAGCCCTCGACGGAACAAGCGGCAATTTTGAGAACTTGTAATCTTGTTGTTTCTCTTTCAGTTATCCGGAGGACAAAGGATCTGGGACCTCATTGACCAACTAGAGCGGGATAATCGAAGCTATGGCCGGCAAAAAAGCGGGAAAGAGCTCCGAGCTGGAGAAGGTGCTGCGCACCTTGTCGAACCGAATGGCGATTATGGACCGAAAAATCGGTAAAGTTGATTCGATCAGTCGAGGTCTGGCTGAAGTCAAAAAGCAGTTAGCGGCCCAGAACAACCCCTCGGGCCGTCCTAAGAAGGTAATAGGTCCGGCCTTGCCGGGAGTCGTCCCTGAGGGTAGGGGGAAGCGTATTAAGAGGAGGGCGGTTTCCGGGGAGGATCCTGTTCCCGAGGTGCCCCCAGTCGCCCCCATCGCACCAGCAGGCACCCCAGTGCCAAACCCAGATTTAGGCCTACCAATCCCGGTTGTGATTACCCCTGTGAATGAGGAGGAGATGCCCCCGGAACTGGCCATCCAGTTAGCGGCAGTGTTACCCTGGCTCAAGAAGAAAGCGGGGGGGGCAGTGGCCGCGGGAGACCCGGCCGAGGAGGCTAGACTTATAATCGAGCAGTTACAGCAGTCGAGAGAAGCCGGGACGGCGAATGTTCCTTTTGTTCCCCCACAGGTGGCGCCAGGAGTACCTACGGTTAGCCGGGAAAGGGCAGCAGACACGACGATTGAACCCGGTAAGCAACCATTGCCAATGGCAGGGGAGGGTTCATTACCTTCAAGGCGCGAAAGGGTGGCCCAGCACATCCCTGCGGCCACAAAAGAAATGATATGGGGGGGAAAAATATGTTATTATGTTTTCATTGTTGACTGACCATCGCGAGATGGAATATGCAAAATCGCAGAAAGATTTATGGCACCCCAGTGTGTGGCGGGCCAAGATGGCCGAATTTAGGGTCGATGAGACCGTTGTGAACTGGGTAAAAGCCTTTTCGATATTTACGGCAGTCATGGGTGAACGAAAGCCGGAAGTGTTGACCGAGTTGTCCTGTTATCAGAATAGGATTATGGATTTTTATACCATGTATGGGGGGGACGAGTGGAAAGGATATGACATGAAATTCCGAAAAGCGAAAGAATTTGATGCAACTTTGACCTGGGATTGCCTCGACTCGGTGTCATGGCACAAGCAGCTCTTGCCTAGTGCGGCGGGTACATCCTCGCCGGGCGGGAGCGGACCGGGGTCAGTTCGCCAAAAGCCTGCGTTGCCCTTTCGAGCAAGCGCCGCTGGGGACTTTCAGCCCAAGACCGGCGGAAATGGTGGCAAGCGGGGGGTTTGTTGGGGCTTCAATAGAGGCAACTGTAACAGGCCCCAGGGAACATGTAGGTTCAGGCATGCGTGTGCGGGCTGTGGGAACTCCTCTCACCCGGAAAGTAGCTGTAGATCAAAGAACAGCGGAATGGGGGGAAAAGGGGGGTCTAAGCCAGAGTGAGGGGATGCTTGGGAAAAGATTGCCTACACCGGTAGATATCATGGCTCTGACTCCTTGGCTGAACAAATACCCTGATCATGTATCCGCCGGGGTTTTGAGGAATGGATTCCTATATGGCTTCAACATCCCGGCTGGGAATTTTCGGGGGGACTCCTTTTGTAGAAATCAGTTATCCGTCCAACATAACCCAAGCGTATCAGCAAAGAAAATCTCCAAAGAAGTCAGCTTGGGGCGGGTGGCGGGGCCTTTTCAATGCCCGCCGGTGGTGGATTTTGTGTGTTCACCACTAGGAGTGGTCCCAAAGAAAGACCCAGGGGAGTTTAGACTCATTCACAACTTATCTGCCCCAAGGGGTTCTTCGGTGAACGATGCCATTGACCCGGATATTTGTTCGGTTCGGTACGCATCGTTCGACGATGCTGTTGCCATATTAAATCATCTGGGCCCGGGAGCGCTGATGGCGAAATCGGACATCGAATCAGCATTTAGGTTGCTCCCGGTACACCCACGGGACCAGCGCTTGCTAGGTTTTGCGTTTCAAGGGAGTTATTACATGGATAAATGCATGCCTATGGGTTGCTCCATTTCTTGTGCTTATTTTGAAATGTTCAGCTGTTTTTTAGAGTGGGCATTCACCAAAACCACAGGGCATGGGCACGTTATGCACTATCTAGATGACTTCCTGTTCTTGGGAGCGGCCGGCACTACGAAATGTGCGCAGGCGCTGCAGGACTTCTGCATCCTCATGCGTGAGTTCGGAGTCCCACTGGCACCAGGTAAGACGGTCAGACCATCTACTTCACTGGAGTTTCTGGGAATTGAGCTCGATTATGTGGAAGGATGTTTCCGTTTACCAATGGAAAAGGTGGCCAAGTTTAGGGCTTCCTTGGCGCAATGCCTGGGCAAGGAGAAAGTGACCCTGCACCAGTTACAGCAGGCAGTGGGTCAGCTTAATTTTGCCTTAAGAGTGATACAGATGGCCCGCCCCTTCTCACGCTCTATTGCACAAGCTATGGTTGGCATCAAGGAGGGATACCACCTTACGAGACTGTCGGCAGAGGTTCGCCAGGATATGCGCATTTGGTTGGCATTTCTGGCGGACTTCAACGGTCGAGTTGTGTGGAACAAACCACCAGCATCATCGGATGAACTAGGTTTGTGGACCGATTCAGCTGGGAGCGTGGGATTTGGCGCCATCTTTGGTAACCGATGGTCGGCGCAAGTATGGCCGACGTGGTGGCACTCCGGCGGTCTGACAGGTAACATAGGGTTCTTGGAGCTGTTTCCCATTTGGGTTGCTCTGATGGCATGGCCAGACGACTTTAGGGACCGACAGTGGTTGAGTGCATTAATCAACAGGCAGCTTGCTGCAAGTGGATCTTGAGGTTGTTAAAAGAAATTGTTTTACGTTGCATGAAATTAAATGTACAGTTCAGGGCAAAACATGTGCCAGGTGTACTGAACAATGCAGCTGATGCACTCTCGTTCACACATGCAGGCTTTCAGGGGCTATTTACCCACAGCAGACAGAGTGGCGGCACCGTTCCCCGAAACGCTATGGCTAATCTGTGCCCCGGAATACAAGACCTCGTGGCAGCCAGCTTAGCGCCCAGGACAAGGAAGGCTTACGAAGGGGCGTTTCGTTCCTACTGCACATTTTTGGGTCCGACAGGGAGACAGAGCTGGGGTCAGGAGGAATCCTTCATGGGGTTCTTGGTGGCACTGCACAGAGAAGGCCGATCAGCGGCAACGGCCAATAGACATAGGGCGGCCATTTCGTTCATGGCACAGCTGCAAGGCATAAGTGACCCGACGGGTTCCTTTTTGGTTAGGAAGGCACTCCGCGGCTGGCAACGCCTCGAGGGCCGCAAGCAGGATACAAGGCGCACGATTGGCTTAGACAGATTGTCTCTGCTTTCAGCAAAGCTGGATGAGACGTGCTCCTCCCCTTTCGAAGCAGTTCTGTTCCGGGCAGCTTTCGCCTTGGCATTCCATGGGGCTATGCGGGTAGGGGAACTCGTGGAAAGGAACAAGAAGGATATCGAGGGAGGCTTGTGCAGGGATCACGTACAAATAAGGGGTGATTCGATGGTAATCTCAATAGCCAAGTCCAAGACAGACCAGGATGCTATGGGAGATAGTGTTGTCGTACAGCGCGCACGAGGGTCCCCCGCCTGTCCGATAAAGTGTGTAGAGGAATACTTGACACAGAGGAAGGCCACATGGGGGGGAGCCTGCTTAGGCACAATGATGGCACCCCACTGACGAGATTTCAGTTTCAGAGGGTGCTGGCACTGACAATCGCTGCCGCGGACATGGGCCCGTGCGATTTTGGGACCCATTCATTTAGGATAGGGGCAGCTACTGAAGCTACGGCCCGGGGTCAGAGTGCGGAGGAAGTGAAACAGCTGGGCCGTGGTCCTCGAACTGCTTCAAAAGGTATGTGGAATTGCACATGTTGTAAAAGTCAATTGACATGCACTCACGCTTCTTGTCTTTTGTTTGAATTACAGTTTCGCAAGCCTGTCACGCGGGGCGGAATGGGAAGTCGACCCAGCACCAGGAGACCAGCGGTCGAGGATCACCGACTGGAGAGAGAGTGGTATGAGTCATGGGCCACTCCTATGTGAGGCGCGCTGGGGACGTATTCAAGGCAGGTGACGCGATTCACGCATCTGGGGAATACGGGTACAGAGTGACCTTCCATGGGAAGGGCGGCCTCTGTTTTGACCAATTTCAATCATTTTTTGAGGGTCTTTTAGGGCGGCAAAGGTCACCGCCATCTGTAGTCATAGTGCACCTGGGGGGCAATGACTTAGTAAAGCTGGGAAGGCGAGTGTTATTAGAATGCATCCTGTCGGCAGTTAGCTGGTTGGCTAAGAAACTCCCGGGGTGCACGATTGCCTGGTCCCACATGATCCCCAGGAAGGTTTGGCGGGGGGGTCTTTCAGTACCAGCGTTGAACCACTCGGTGAAGAGGGTTAACAATAAAATTGGGAAATTGTTTCGCTCCGCACAGTTGCATAGCATTCCTCATGGGTGTATTCGGGGTGATCACATGTATCTGAATGATGGGGTTCACCTGTCCAGGGAGGGGAATGATTTACTAATAGGAGACTTCATAGCATGGTTAAGGGGTTTGAGAAAACATGACCTATAGGAGGAGTGGGGGGTCCGGATAGTCGGTCAACTATCCGGCCTGTGGCGGTAAGGTCATGATCGGTGAGCAGTAATTTCAAGGTCCCTAGAGGGGGGCGCCACCCAGAATGGATGGGAGCGCCCGGGGGGAGGCGGCCATTGGCCCCTTCCACGGGGAGGCGGCACCCACTGAAGATGGGTTGCCTAGGGGAGATGGCCATAGGGAATTGGTGTTGGGAGGGGGTGGCGGGCATCCCGGCCATATGGAAAGGGGCGACCATTCGGTCCCCCCGAACGTATGGAAGGGTGCCCCGATCCCCCCGGGAAACCATTTTGGGCGGGAGGCGTGGCTCGGCTGGTATGCCCAAAGTGGCGTAGCCGGGGCGCGCCCTTTCCCGCCTAGGAGGGGTTGTCCTAGACACCCGCACGGAAGACCGCGCCCAGTGGGCGTACCTGAGGAGGGTCCCCGCCCTCCACTCAGACGGATAAATGGAGCGGGAATCCGAAGAAGCATCCTCTTGTTCCTGTGCTCTGAAGGCTGCACCACTCGATTGCTCGTGAGCCCTCGACGGAACAAGCGGCAATTTTGACCCACCCACCAGCCCCTAATGCAATGTTTGTCTGAATAAAGTTGTGGATGACATCTGATTGTATTAAAAATGATGCAGTCTCATCTTCAGTAGTTATATATGCCTTGGAATAAAAATGTGTATAGGCCTTTTTTCCTTTGTAGTAGAGTAAGGGAGTGATTCATATAATGATGTTGCTTTTGCTTTTAGGACATTGTCTTTGTAGAAAGGTGAAAGTTGATGACTTGTCAAGGCTATGTCAGAATTTTTTCTTCCCTTAGTAGGTAAAACAACTGTCGTATTTATTTGTAGAAAGGTGAAAGTTGATGACTTGTCAAGGCTATGTCAGAATTTTTTCTTCCCTTAGTAGATAAAACAACTGTCGTATTTATTTTTTGGTCGGGCGGTAAGGTCATGATCGGTGAGCAGTAATTTCAAGGTCCCTAGAGGGGGGCGCCACCCAGAATGGATGGGAGCGCCCGGGGGGAGGCGGCCATTGGCCCCTTCCACGGGGAGGCGGCTCCCACTGAAGATGGGTCGCCTAGGGGGAGACGGCCATAGGCCCCTCCCAGGGGGGAGGCGGCTAGATGCCCCTCCTACGAATTTCCCGGGGGCCGGATATCCGCTCCGGCGGAAGAGAGTGTGGGGATGGGGGGGAGTCCAAGCTGTCCTTCCTACAGATACCTCACACGGGAACTCGGACGACCTTTAAGATGGCGTCGAGTGAAAAGGGGCCCCCACGACAAGGGAAGTTGCAGTTGGCAATGAGGGTAAAGTCCTCTGCGCATGCGCCACTCACACCGTGAGGGCGGGATTTTTGGTAGTAGGGATCTGACACCGGTTAAGACCTTGCCGTTGGCCCTTAATGCTAGGATGTACAATTTTAATTTAGAATGTATGCATTTTCAGGATGCTAGGCTCGGCTAGGAAACCTTTGTATTAGAGATCTGTTAAGGTTAGCCAAAGAACATGTCTTCATCAAAATGTATAAAAGTAAAATTGTACATAATTCATGAAACTTTTATTTAATGTTTTAAATTTTGTTTCATATTTTAATAAATACGGCCGGGGGGGTAACTCCCCCCCACCTTCCAAAAGTTCAAACCTGTGTCTGTCTTCTCCCATTGGGAATTGGTGTTGGGAGGGGGTGGCGGGCATCCCGGCCATATGCACATATGCGTGATTTGCACTTGATGCAGTAGCACTTTAGCAAGAGCACTTTATATTAGACGTGGTGACTGGTTACCAAGTAAATATGCAAATGTTAACTCAATTAGAGGATACAAATTGTAAATATGGTTTTGTATTTAGATGACATTTTGTGCAATGTATATGGGTATTTAACCATTATTGACGATTTCCACAAAAAACTATGATCTTCAATATATTATGAAATGATAAATATAATGTTTGGCCATCATAAACATGTGAACCTTGTATAGGTATTTTACCGCAAGTCACAAGTATTTTCTTTATTTCCATTCTTAACATTAGCATGTGACCCATTTAACATCTGATGCTGGCCCTTTAAAAGAACGGCTCACAGTAATGAAAACTGTCATGTGAACAAGGCTCCACGGAGCCGAAACGTCATGCGGCGTGCTTGCACTGAATAAATAAGAAATTTGCACTGAAGCTGGTCCGTGTCTGCGTGGATCTGTGGTGAGAGGGGGACCCCTAGCCTACGGATTCGAAATGCTGTTCTTTGGATATAATATATCATATTCAGGTCATAATATTAAATACAAATTATTGCTATCTTTATTTTTTCAAATACATCTTGTATATGTTTTTATTATATGTATAGTTTGTTACTATTTGCTTTTAAATTACTGTTAATATTTTTAACGAATTTATTTTAAACTGTTTAATTATCTTTTGTATATTTTTAGAGACTATATATTTAAGAATTTAATGTATATCACTAATTAAATGTATTAATAAAAATTATATTACTATTTTGTATTTCAATTTTTAAATGCATTACAAAGTATGTATATGAATATTTCAATATACTTAGCTTTTTTTTACAATATTCTGTTCCACAATATGTTTGACTCAATATTTTGGTTGCTTAGTATTTAAACATTATGGGGCATATTTATGAGCTTTGAGGCACAGATCAGCGCAGCAAGTCACCTTCTTGCGCTCCGCCACAGGAAAACAGCAGGAATGCGCCTTATTTTTCCAATACAATGCATTCCTGTCTTTTTCCCCTGCACTGGTGCCATTTTGGCAACCTAGCGCCAACGCAGACTCGCTTGCACCATGGTGCAATTGTGCCTGTGTTGTAGGCAAGATTGTTTTTGTGCATGAAGGGGGACCTTTCTGCACAACAACAATCCTGGGAGGCTATTTTCCCCTTTCTATGCATGCTGCAGAATGCAGCACACATAGAAAGAGAAATTTTTTTGAAGAAATAGAAATATTTCTCTTTGTTACTCCTCTCCAGGGGAAGCATCTCTTTTTGGGTATTTCCAGGTATCCAAGGTCTTGTAAATCTGGGAATGCATTGTAAACCATCGGAGTTGCGTGGGAACACCCCCTCTCCACCCATGGAACGACTATCCAGTTCAGAGTAATGCAGCACCGTGATTTGCACAGTGTTGTGTTACTCGAAATCTTTGGAGCCACTCAAAGTCACACAAAGTGGATTTGTGTGGCTTCTAAAATATGACAAGGTTTGTGTCGCTCTTGCACCACGTTGCGTGTGCAAGAGCACACCAAACCGGGTCACACATCTCGCCTTATATTTTAGTAGACAATATTATGACATAAAATTCTGGTGCCCTCACAATATTCTTGTTCCTCAATATTCTGTCAGAGAGCCTTATATAGAGAGGCAACTGTGGTCTTTAGATAAGTAATGGTACCTGGCGTTCTTTTAAGGGAACACTTCCTGAAAGTTCTGACTCAATATGTCTAGAGTTGGAAAAGATTATCAGCGTCTCCAACTTCTGTGGGTTACGTTAAGGCCTGACACCTGTCTGTATTTGGCCATCTGAGCGGTAAATATATATTTTATCTTTCTCTTGCTTACACTTTACGTGTAGGTTTTGCTCACAGTAGAATCGTTGGAGCAACTGGAACCTGTAAAAATAGATAGCGGAAAGCACTGCTACAACAGAATTCATCACATGACTTTAGAAAATATATGGATAATAAATTGAGCAAATATTTTGTATGATTTTTGTATTAGAGTGCATAACTTGCATACATTTTTCATGCAGATGACTGTCAACCGTAAACTGTGCGATATGCTTACCTTTCAGGAAGTTCTACTTACTATGCACAAAAAAAGTATACCATTTCTCAACTATTTATTATCAGTCTTGATATTGCATTTGAAAAAAGGGAACAGTCTGTTTACTAAGCATGGGCGGAAAATCCGTTTCGCTCGCGGATTTTGCGGATTTTCGGTAAATTCGCAATCCGCGAGATTCGCGAATCTCCCGCAAAATCCGCAAATCCGCGAGCAGCGGATTTTATGGCTTGCTCGCACTGTTCGCGTGAGTTCGCGGCTTCCCAGTACAACTTCGCGCCCCGTGAATAAGCGCTAAATTGCAGAAATACGATCTTAGCAAAACTGAAACTACTTACCAGGTTCAAAAGTTCAGGCTCATCATTAGTAGCCATTTCCTGTAGTGCTTCCTGAGGGGCCCCTCCAGAGTTCAGTTGCCAGTTGCAACTATTATGTGACCCTGCTCTGAACCTCAGAATAGTTACACATATGCCACAAAGGTCCTGAATTACAGCTAAGGGAGACAAGCAGGAGCCAGGCTGGAAGTTCAAATCCATTAATCAGCCCCTAATTCATTATTGTCAGTTGGGGCAGGGCAGGTGTTGTAACTAATTTTGCAACAATGAAAGCACTTAGCAAGTGCAAAAGATCACTAATCAGGAAGCACTAAGGAAGCAGGTGCCAGCTAAAAAAATATTCTGTGACACATTAATCAGCCCCAAATTAATTCAGGTCACTTGAGGCAGGGAAGGTGTGCTTTGCTTTGCCACAATAATGTACACTGACTGGACAACCAGAGGGTGCTGTGATGAAACAGAGGGTGGCATGGGTGGGCCAGAGGGTGGCATGAGTAGTCAGAGAGTGGCAGTGGTGACAGAGAGTGGCAGTGATGAAGAAGAGTGTCCCAAACAGGCTGGACACGTAGAAACAACAAGTTCGCAAAACTTGCGACCTGACCGGTAAGTTTGCGTTTGCGAAATTGTACAAAACCCTCGCGAACTGGCAGAAACCCGCGCGAACACAAAAAAAAAATCTGCAAATTCGCGAGAATTTGCGGATTTTGCGGATTGCGAGTTCGCAAATCCGCAAAATTCGCGAACGCGAGATTCGCAAAATTCGCCCATGCTTACTGTTTACCCAGCAGGATCTTGGCAGTGGTTGATGACTGAAAAAGTGACTCTTTCGGCAATTGAGTTGCCACAACTCAATGTTTGATCAGTTTTTTTCGGGCCTGATTTCGAGTTTCATGGTCTTCCGACTACCAGACTCGTGGTGGCGGTCCACCATCTGCCGCATTAGAACTTTGAAAGTCACTGCGGCAGGGGACCACCGGCTGCACCAGGGAACAGTTATTCCCTGGCGGAGGCGCATCTGTGTCCATTGTATGATTCCAGTCCCACTAAGCATATTACAAGATCCACTAGCCATTTAATGGCAGGAGACCCGCCATGAAAAGGCAGGTGGTGGAGGAACAAAGGTGGCCCTACAGGGCTCCCATGGACCCCCTGCCATGGGGCTACACCCAGGGGGGCACAACATGTGCCTGTCAGTCATATGCCCTGTCAGTATTTATCCAAAGTTCCAGCACGGCATGGATGTCACCATGCAGGCTGTGCTGGAATTTTTTTGCTGTTCCCATTGTGGTGCTTTTTTTTTAGGCACCGCCATAGGAAAAGGCATCCGCGGTCGGTAGTGGGAGTAGCTGGCAGGCGGTGATGTGGGGAGGAGCAGGGTGGGGGGTAGTAAACTATGGATTACAGAGGTTTACAGGTAAGTAAACATATAAATAAATAAAACGAATTTCGTTGCGTGCACTGCATTCCCAAATGCCATGCAGTGCGCGCAACAAAATTCTAAAACGCTTGGCTGCACCATATTTACAAGAATGTGGAGCAGCCTTGCGGTTCCCCCTGCGCTGGTGCTATGTTTAACAAATTAGCGCCAATGCAGGAACCCTTGCACCAGAGTGCAAGGGTGTCTGTGTGCAGGGGAGGATTGGTTATGTGTAGGAAGGTTTCCCTTCCTGCACATAAACAATCCTAAAAGCCATTTTGTAACTTTCATGTGTGCTGCTTCATGCAGCACACATGAAAGTTACAAAATGGAATTTTTTAAAAAGGTTTGTTTATGCACAGGAAAGGGCACCTTCCTGTACATAAACAAAACATGGCATTTCGCTTTTTCCATGTGTGCTACACAAGGCAGCACACATGGAAAAAGCAAAAACAAGGAGAAATAATGCTTTTCTCCTCGTTTTCCCAACTTCAGACCAGGATTTTCCTGGTCTTAATTTTGGCGCTGCCTCCTATGTACGCCACCCTTCTACATAGGGGGTAGCGTCAAATACAATGGGTGTTGTGGTGGAACGCCCACCACAAACCAACTGCATGCCCCTTTCACGCTAAACATACTCTGAAAGTGTGCCTTATGTACAAGGCAGCGTTAAGCCACTTTAAGTGGCTGCCTTGTACATATGGCAAGGCCCCTATCGCCACGGGGACGTCACAAAAAGTAATGTTCCCGTGGCAATAGGGGCTTGTACATATGCCCCTCCATGTCACAAGGCTTAGAAGACAAACCCTTCAATGTCTGTCTCGTGTAAAAGCTCATGGTGTCCTCTACACTTTATTTTATAATACATGGTAAAGAGCCATTCTCTGTACTCAAATATTCTTCTATCCTATATACAGAGAGGATGGAAAGAGAATGTGGCATACCATTTTCCAGTAGAGAAAAACATTTTCACTACATACCCACCAATTTTGGGAGGTTTCCACTTCCCTTGTCCACTATAGAAACATATTTAATCCTGAAAATATAACACCACAGACCATTTTCGGGGTGGAAAAGGGTCAAAAAATGTTTACACATACACACAAAAATAAGTAGCTTTTAGAGTGTATACAAACGTCTAGGGCATTTCCTCAGAAGAACACTCCCTCTTCATCCACTTGAGTAGTGTTACTCAAACGGAAACATCAATTGGAATGAATCTATTCATGGGTGTAAACCAAACTTTCCAAAAGAGGAAACATGGTTTTAAGCTCGAAGATCAGGCTATTTGTCTGTGTTTAAGTCTGCATTAAAACAAATGATTTGAGAAAGAGGCCGAACGTGTTTCCAGGACGTCTTCACTCCACCCTGGAAACCTTATCCTACAAAGATCTCAACCCATGAAAAATGATTTTGACATTGTTCGGCATGTGCTCCTGCATACATTTTTACCTAAATCCTCCGGCCTTGAGGCAACAATCTACAAGTCATCCCCTTGACAGACGATGATATAACTACTGCTATAGGCCCGTCCATTATATGCATCCCAGACACAAAAAACTATCGTGATGAACGTGCCCTGTTAAATTGATATCGTACAATCTGCATTTTTTTGTTATATTGACAATACAACAGACTTCGAAATTGAGTTATCTCTTTGTTTATATATCAATGTGAACGTTCTAGTGTCTCTCTCAAATGGTATTTTACCATTAAAAAGAACATATGTGTACAATGCCGGTACCCCAGGTGGTCAATTGCTCCCTTGCCCCTCACTGCTCGCTATTTTGTTTTTGTACTGCAGCATTTTTGTTACTCCATGCCGGGGTATACCGTTGCTTCTCCCCCCCCCACTCCACTGTTGTCCTCATGCTTCTGATTGTTCTGCTTTTTCTATTTTTTCTAAGGTCATGCAGGTGCAATTTGCTATCGGCCTACTCTGTTTTCTATACTGGGCTTTTGCACACCTTGTATTTTTCAATGTACCCCTGCAAGGAGCATACACGCACATATTTCCTCATGCTGGGGCTAGACCTTTTGGCATTCGTTTTTTTGGATATGTTGTACAGCATGAGCAATGTGTATTTTTTTCTGACGACACAGTTCATCATTGGCATCAAGCACTGGCAAGGAAAAATGTTGCCTTAAAGCCTCATAAGCAGTACCAATTGGCTGAGCAAATGCCTGTCTTCTTTCTTTTTGGCTGTATTGGATTATTCTTCCCCTTCTTTTAACGACACCCAGACTCGTTTCACTCCTTTTCCCTTTTCATTCTTCTTGCCTTTTTCTCCGATATCCCTCCCTTGTTCTATGTCATTTTCCATGCTCTAATTCAAATCAAATCAAAAGTAGTCTTTATTCGATATTTTTCAATCATAAAAAGACATTTTACAATTTAAAGTTGTTTTTGTTACCCCCCCCCGCACCCCGGAAGAATACAAGATCCACAATGAGTCGTTTCAATCTAGTCTAAAAGGGTTATACCAACCTAGCACATCCTATTTACATATTTACACATTTATTAAATATAAAAACGTTAAAACATTTATAAAAGCGAAATGCATCAGTGCAAAATATATCAGTTACTTAGTGCAGTATTGATAGTATGTCACTTACTAAATACAATGTTCAAATTTGGATAGCAGCATATGATAGCTAGTCCTATGCTCTAATTCGTTGTTGGAATGGAGTGGAAATTTTAAAAAAATGATTGTGGCACAGCTTACCTTTTAACAGCTCTCCTTTAAATATTTTCGGCTTTTTTATAACATTACTTGGCCTCAAATTCCCGTAATGGTAACAATTCTGTCTTTTTGCGACAACTTACTATGACCAAAGTTTGGCCTACTTAGACCAAGCCATTTGCACTCAATCTCTTCTGATTATTGCAGTCTTCAGAGTCCTGCAGTGTGCATGTAATTCGAACCCACCATACTTTCAAACGCGTGGATGCCTCTTCTAAGATGCCTCTAGAAAGCTCGGCATGTAGTTGATGCTTCGTTTCTCGGCACACATTCTACAACTCAGAAACATGTTACATGTTAGTGGCATAGATTTATAAGTCCTGAAGTGTCCTCTGCGTGGTTGTGCAGCTGCAGGCGACATCAACCCTACATTACCCATTGTGTACTGCTCTGCCTTCCCATGTTGAATGGTGTTATCCTGTCCATGAGGGTTGGGTGTCCCACATGTACATGCAGCCCATTAAAGTCTTATGGTCGGTAAAGGCCATCACCCTTAAATGACCCGTTGAAATGAGTATCTCGTGGGAAATCCTTGTGCAAGTGTGGGTTGACACAGGTTCTCATGCATCAGGTTGCTGTTCTGGGATTGTTTTCTTCCATGTTTCACCTTTCTGCCTTGATATTTGTCACACGCAAATTTGCGTCATCGTAATCAATTTCTTTTAAAATCTTTTGACATAAATTAAGAGTATCATTTCACACATCTAAAATGAGCATAAACAACACCCTGGGAAGCAGAACCTAAGTGAATTCTGAAATCTTACCCCCTCACATGGTATTTGTGGGCGCCCTTCAATGAAACTGGATTTCAAAGTCAAAGTACTAAAATAAAAATAAAAAAAAGAGTTTGACCGGGCAGTAGGAAGTGAAGAGAAAATGCCTGCAAATCATAAATTGAGCGAGTTAGTTCTAGGACACGTTCTGCAGATCAAGATGATGTAAATAATCTCGTTCCCACTAGACTGTAAAGTCTAAATTACGACCCGCACCGATAAAACAATGCCACAGAGAAGCTAACCTTGGGTAAAATTACACCATGACCTGCAAAGGAAAACAGTAAATGGGGCACGGTTTTAAGGTAACCACTGAAAACATTCGATGACTTGAGATACTGTAAATGATAGATCTCTCGATGCAAAGCCTTTAGTGCTCGCTGCAGCTAACCAAGGCTAAGGCAAGGGCGCCATTCGATTCACAAATCATTCTGCACAAGCTCCGGGTTTGATAGGCTTATCACTTGCTCTTCTGAAGTATGAGCAAATATGCCTACAATTGGATGTCGAATCATACAAAAATCTGTGCTCGTCCATTTTTATCGATTGCAGATTCTTTAAAAGTTATGTGTCAGCTAAATAAAAGATCATAATTACATCAATCAACTTATCAGTAGTATAAGATAGAGACTACTTGTGGCAATGCCTAAATATATTTCTACGGGTAACAACAATTGAGAGTGAGTAGAGAGCCCGCTCACATCCCCTCATAAATGTACAAATAAAAGCGAGCCCACTGCCATACTTTATTTATCTGTCCACTTGAGGTGACCTTCACACGTCTGTGTGGAAAAAACACGTTTAGGTTTTCTTAACCCCTCCCACGCTTGTGACGGAACCGTTCCGTCACGCCTCTCGGGTGGGCTGTGCTGCTGACGGAACGGTTCCATCACGGCCCGCTCGCCGCACCTGGGCGAGGCTGATTTTGCGCCTGCGCGGCGCGTTCTATTGAGCGGGCGGGCCGTGATGGAACTGTTCCGTCACAAGCACAGTTCACCAGAGGGGCGTGACGGAGCGGTTCCGTCACCATCGTGGGAGTGCTGCGCGGCCCCCCCCCCGCCCCTTAGCACTGCGGCGGAATAGCTGCCGCAGTGAAAGGGTTAAAATACCCCTCAACTACTAACCTAGTTGGTGGCATGTTTCATCATTGGGGTCCCACCCAAGATACCCAGGGCATCAAGGGTGTGCTACAAAGCCTGATTACGGTTTAGCGTTTTTTGTTGTTGGTGTTTCTCAAGTGAAGAAAAGGTGAATGAAAATTGCCTCCAGGTTAATAGCTAGTGAGGTATGTTTAATGGTACTAACCTTAGAAGGGTCATTCCTGAACTTTTTGCCTTCCTTCTAGTCATTTTTCTGACCTGGTGTTAGTGGTTTTAGGACTCTGTGCACTTTAGCACTGCTGTCCAGTGTAAAGTGTGTGTTTTCTGTGCTAAACATGGTAAGATTGATCTACACCTGTTTGGCGTATTTAATTTACCTGTCAGTCCCTTGTAAAGTGGTATCTCAGAAACCCAGGGCAAGTAAATGCTACTGATGGGCTTGCGGCACTGCTTGAGCCATCCACCAAAATAGCCTCTCAAACCTGTCTCAGGCCTCTGCCATTGAACGGCCTGTGTGCGCAGTGTACTGCTGCTGTGACGTGGCACGCAAAGTGGTTGCCATGTCTGTGACCCCCCTTTTACTGCATGTCAGTCACACTTAAGGTAAGCCCCAGCTAGCCCTATGGACAGGGTGCATTATAGGTAAAAGGTAGGACATGTACCTTAAGTGCTTGACATGTCCTGGTAGTATCAAACAGCCATTTTGTTTTCTCACTACTGTGAGGCTGCCCTCTCATAGGAATGCATTGGGGTAAACAACCTTTACAACGCAACTTTTACCATGCAGTGCCTTTACGACGCAACTTTTACAACGCAAACCATTACAACGCATTGCGCTGGGGGGCGCTCTAAGATAGGGAATAGGTTTAATTTACTATCCAACACCTTCCCTACTATCCACGGGGACTGGAGTTGGAACAGTAAATTAAACTATTCACCATCCAGCGCCCCAAAACACTATGCGTTGTAAAGGCATGCGTTGTAAAAACCGCGTTGTAAAGGCATGCGTGGTAAAAGCATGTGTTATAACGTCATACATCCCTGGTGTGCGCAGATTTCTTATCATTATTTTAGAAATGCTACTTTTAGAAGTTGCCATTTCTGTGTGCTATGTGTCTTTGGCTGCCTGATGTGTATTACATGTTTGGCTCTGGAGTGACAGGGGCTGGTGAGGTGTGTGGCTCCAGAGGGGCAGAATGAGTCAGCACTAGGCTGAATAGGCAGATCTTCATTTGGAGTAGTGGGAGGAGTAACCCTGACCCTGAATAGGTCTGTGCCTGCCTTGTTTAATGCTCCACCCTTTATTGTGGGTCTGAGGACGGAGCCTAACCTGACAAAGGAGGGTGTGCAACCAGTTAGGACTGGTTCCCCAAGTCCTGTGCCAGGACAGAATGAAGACAGAACATAGTATAAATATTGGGGCTGTGACCCCATGTACGGTGTTCTATTTTGGGTGCATGTTTTCTGCCTGCAGGGCCCCAGGAGGAACCACCACGAGGGACTGCCCCTCTGCTGGAGGGCCCTGTGAGCTGGCCTGCCTGGGCACAGCTTTGCCCCACTTTGCCCGGTGTGTCCCTGGTTGTAGACAGGGCCGCGTTAGTGAGCGGCAGATCAATCCAGGCAAATGCCAACACCGGAAGGTAGGCGGGAGCCTACCCTGCACTTGTGAGCAAACCCTAGAGGGACCAGATTCTCGCAAGATCCAGCCATAGTCCCGCATCACAGGAAAGGGACCGGGCGAAGTAAGGAGAGGACCCGTAAGTGTGGGCCTGCCAGGTCATTGTCAGTGCCTGGAACCTGCGCATCAGAAGCCCCGGTGAATGGGACTGAGCCTGGAGCATTGTTGGTGCTGTGAGTAGGCACAAGAGGAGCACCAGTGAAGGGGGCCTTCAAAGCACGGTTGGTGCCAGTGCTTTTTCCAGTCACAGTTGCACCGCAAAAGGTCGGGCAGCTGCAATGAGGGGGCACTTTATTTAGAAGTCCCGGAGTGGGGCTTCAGAGGCACAGTGGTGCCAAGGCTGATTTTCTCAGCTGCACCGCGGGAGCGCAGGCAGCTGCAACAACTGGGGCATTTCTTTGTTGGCAACAGAGGAACCAGGGTGAGTTGCACCCTCGCCCCATTTAGTGCCCTTACTTTTGGACAGAGGGCATTTGGGGACAGCCCAGATGGGCCCGAAGGAAAGGCTGGGGTCATTTTGGTGGTATTGGTAGGGCGCAAGGCCCTAAAAGGGTGCACAATGTGTTTATGTCTGAGGTGATATATGCACCTAGGGAGTGTTACTAGGGTGCATTTCTAAATGTGATTCATGTCTAATCTGTTATGCATAATATGTTCCTGCTAAGTACAGTATTTTACCAGTAGTCACTGGTTGTTTTCATTACTTACCTGTTCTTATAGTTTTGACGGGGCCTGATTGGCCCTGTCCTATATATAATCCACTGTGAAGTATTGCCTAGTGCCAGGTGGCACAGTGTACATAAACGCTTTACACATTGCCTCTGGGATAAGCCAGACTGCTTGTGCCAAGCTACCAAAAGGGTGAGCAGGGGTTATCTTCAGCGTGTAATTCCCTTGCCCTGACTAGAGTGTGGTTTCTGCCTGGCTTAGGTGCATGCCCTAGCCAACGAGAAATCCCATTTCTAACACTCGACAATGTGCATTTATTAATAAATCCAACACTGGCAACAATGAGGATTTAGTAAGACAAGATGTTGGGTACCAAACATCTTAGGTTACAGTAAAGCCATCTTGGAGCTAGGAAACATGTAATGACAAGTATCCAGCCAATGTACTCTCTATCGCTTCCCTGAGCACTTACAATATCAAAGAATAGCTCAGATATTGTAGGGCTATATCTGCTCCTGCTGATATATCCACACGTGGGTTATAGTGCACCCTGCTTAGGGCTGTAAGGCCTGTAGTAGGGGTGACTTACCTATATCTCATGCAGTGTATGAGGGCATGGCACACAGGGCTGTGTCCCATGTCAATTCTCTGCACCAAGACACACATCAAGCAACGGCTGTTTGCATAGCGTTGGTGCTGGGTCTCTGGGGTGTCACAGTTTGTGCAGCAACCCCAGTGGACCATCTACAGTACCAATGCCCTAGTACAAGGGTACCATTTACTTAGGATTTGCAGGGGTGGCTGATGTTTTGCCAATCGCTGTACAGTTTTGGGAAGGGGTCTGACACTGGAAACCTGGTTAGCAGGGACCCAGTACACCTCAGTCAGAATTGCATTAAAATACAGGCAGAAAGTGTGGGTGGGGTACTGCAACAATATCCCAGTTTCGTGCAACTGTTGTTAATCTTTGGCCAAGGTTACAACTGTTAAACATACCTCACTAGTTGGTAACCTGGAAGCAAATTTAATTCACATTTTCTTCACTTGAGAAACACCCACCAAAACAAACTCTCAGCTGTAATCAAGCATTGTAGCACACCCCTGATGTGCTGGGTATCTTGGGTAGGACCTCAATGATGAAGCATGCCACCAACTAGGTTAGTGATTTTGGGGTCTTTTAAGAAAACCTAAAGGTGTTTTTCCACAGAGAAGTGTGAAGGACATCTCAGTAAGACAGATAAATAAAGTATGGCAGCGGGCTTGGTTTTCTTTGTTGAGTAGATTTATGAGGGAAGGTAAACAGGCTCTCTTCTCACTCTCTATTGTTGTTATTCTTATAAATATATTTGTAGACAACACAAAAGTAATGCGAATGAAGACGTAAATATATTTAAAATTATTTTAAAACTGCAATGAAGATCCAGAATGATACTTTTTTTTATTTCTCAAAGTATCTTGCATTATTTCTCTTCATTGAGACTTTACACCATTGAAATTTAAGGTGCAAATGTTTCTGGACTCTTGTCTGAATGATAAACTACCCCGTTATCCCCTTTGTGCTTTAGTAGAATATACTTGTGATAAACACCTGAAGGAGGAACCTATTTAAACATATTTATAATTGCTGGCACTGAATTAATAATAAAAAAAAACAACTCTTTGTGCCCAAAATCTAAAAAAATCAGAATGAAAATAAGGCCCTTCTTATGAGTTGGTGTTTGGTACAATACATATTGCAAAATTCACATGTTCTAGTAATTACTTTGCATTTTTCTGATGTTAAATTACCACACTTTTGACCTGCTGAAATTTCACTTCAGGGTTGAACTTTATCTCACCCTGTAATTACCAGGTGTGAAAAAGTTCACATAATTTATGATTTGGAACTCTACACAAAGAATCAAACAAAACTACTGATATGAAGGATTCTTACAACTAATGTAAAACATGTTTATATGTAGGCTCTCATTATGAGTGCTCTGTTTAATTACAATAAGTTCAGTAACTCTTTTGACTACACATGGCAATTAAGAGCTTGGTAGCTAACACTGCTCTCCCACACTTTTTCCCTAATGTATTTGTCAGATCAAAACTGGTGAAAGATATCAAAGAAAAATGCTTGCTAATTAACAGTTAATGTGGATTTTGGTCTTTAAACACTAAAGGCCAAATTAGGATAGGGGGCGGATCGCCCCCGCCAGGCCGGGGGTAGCCACCCCCGGCCTGGCGAGGGCGATCCGCCCGCCATCCGTGCCGGAATGACCCCCGCCATATTATCGCCTAAAGACCGTCCACCGCTTTTCCGCCCAGTCGACATGTCGAGGGGGTGGAAAAGGGTATGTTGGCGGTGTCTATCAGACACTGCCGGCCATATTAGAATGGGCATTTTACAATACCTTTCCGTGGCAGCATTGCCATCACGGAAAGGCATGTGGAGTCTGCTTTGGGGGCCCGTTGCGGGCCCCCAAAGACTCCCGGGGGTATGGTACCCCCCAGCATTTCCATGCACAACATGGCAGGCACAGCGCGGTGCCTGCCATGCTGTGCATGGAAGTGCACAGTATGCCTTCCTGTCATTGTGGTGGGCGGTGCTGAGTTCACCGCCCACCACAATGTCAGGAATGCTGGCTGCGCCCGCGACTGTGGCGGGCGCATCCTAATTGCAGGCACTGGACCCCCGCCCTTATGGCGGGCGGTCACTTGCTACGATGGGATGGCGGGCGGACAAAGTCCGTCCGTAATCCTAATGGGCCCCTAAATTCTCATGTAGGTCACCATTACTGGTAAAAACCTTGTACTGAGGGCCGGACTGGGAACTACAATTGGCCCTGGCAAAGTGCGCGGCCGGCCACCGGGGGGGGTGGAGGGGGGAGGTTGGAGGTGCTGCTGAGCTCTTTGCAGGGCCCGGTTTTCAGCCGATTTTGGTACAGGGAAGATTTTGCAGCCCTGTAGCAAAAACGGCCCCAGGGGCCCAAAATCGGCCCCCACCCGTGCAGCGCACCAGGGGATTGTTTTACAGCAGCACTCCATTTGGTGTTTTCACACTATTTTCTTATCCTTTGTTTCAGATTCTGGAAATGTCAGATGAACATGACGACCCACACCTGTGATGCACAGAGAGAACTAGTAGGCTTCCATGAATTCCTCCTAAAATAGAGTATTGCTTGTTAATCTTAGTAACAGGGTTGGATTGGGGCAAAAAATAGGCCCAGGCAGAAAAATATATGTGGCCCCATTAGTGAAGCAGATAGGTAAACTGTGGTAATTTCAAGTAAATCAACAGTAAAACCCAGCTTTGAGAAATTGAGATGTTGGTTGACAGGGATGGGATCCCTGGTCAAGCAGCAACAACAATCCTTGTCAAGGTGAGGCACAAGCAACCCTAAATTAACCTGTGCTCAAACCTTTGGTAGTTTGGCACGGAGCAGACCGGCTTAACTTAGAAGCAATGTCTAAAGTATTTGAGCAACACTTCAAACAATAATGAATAAAAATATAGAAAAAGGATCCTGCACCAATTTAGAAAACCAGAACTTATTTTCATAAATACTATAAGACCAAAACAGCAAAAATTCGATTAGCAGAACAGGAGATATGCAATTATTTGTTTCTTTCTATAAATATCACCAAAAAGGACAAAGTGCCAATTGTGGATATCTGCTTGCGCTGGACTGGGACAAAGTTACAGTTCCATGCCATCAGCAATAGAGCACAGGCCTACAACAGCGAACCAGTTAGGCCAAATGAACAAAGTACCTTAAACCCTGGTTTGCAGAGTATTGTGAGGTTCCGCATTGAAGATGAGTCATGCAGCTGAAGCAATGCATCGGTCCTGAGGTGCAGAAATGCTGCGATGCAGGGGCCTGCCTTGTCATTGAGGATCCCATAAACAGGGCTTGATTTAGGAAGTCTGGTATCGAGGATGCGAAGTGTAGTTGGGGCGATGAGTCAGTTCCAAAAAGCTACGAGGCTGTGATGTGAAGTCCGGCATCACTTTCAAGACAGCGTCGATGAGGGCTGGCACCGAGGATGCATCACACAGTGGCGGTCTCAATGGACCTCAACAGTTATGCGGGTCTTTTCGACAGGTCCCATCCAGCAGCAGCGGAGATGTGTCAGTTCTGCTCAGTTTTGCGCCACATAGCAGAGGGGATGGGTTGGTTCCATTGGATCTACAGACCCTGGCAGAGCACCTTAAGCCCACGTCCAAGGATCCTGGACTGGGTTGGCACTACTTGGCAGGGTAGACTCACAGATGGCAGAGTCCAGATGCAGGTGCAAGGTTGTTGGAAGACTGCTGTGTCCCTGAGGCTTCAGATCAGGAGGTCAACCAACTTGCCCTTGGAGTCATTCTGGTTTCTGGGTTCAAGAGTTGCAGGTCCAGTCCTTCTCACCCAGGCAAGATGACAGCAGGTCAGTACAGCAGGGCAGCAATACCTTTCGAGCAGCAGTTCAGAACTCTTGAAACTGAACAGAAGTCCTTCTTCCTGGCAGAGTCCATAAGTGTACTGAAGTGGTGGTGTCTGAAGTCCACTAGTTATACCCAGTTGCCCCTTTGAAGTGGGGAGAAGTTACTAGAGGCATGTCTTTGAAGTGCACAGGTGCCCTGCCTTCCTGGTAACGGCCTAACTACAGGGGGTATGAAGCCCTATGCAAGTTTAAGTAGGGCTGAGTCCAGGACCTCCCTCCCATCATGGCAATGATGGCCCATTCAGTCACACCTAAGCTCCCCATTTTGTGTGGCTGTCAACTTTCTAAAAGTGGCATTTTCAGAATAGTAATTTAAAATCTGACTACACCATTAGTTAGGATATGAAATTGTGATTCCAGAGGCACCAAACATAAATGTGTTACCTGTTTACCATATGAAATTACACTTGACAGGCCCTGAGCACAGGTAGTTTCACTTTACCAGGGACTTAAATGTACATTAAATATGCCAATTGGATATTATGCAATTTACTATTTTTTAAGGAGAGAGAACAAGCACTTTAGTGCTGGCTAGCGGTCCTAAAGTGTGTGAAGTCCTAAAGTCAGCCAAAACGAAGTCAGCAATACAGGCGATCTGAAGGCAAGAAAGTTAGGGGGTAAACCACACAAAGGATGCCAAGTTAATGAATAGCCCAACTAGCCATAAAACTGGCCCACAACTGCTAAAATAAATGGGCGACACACTGATCTGTCAGACCAGCCCATTGGGCACTGCCTGCAGGGCAAGACTGACCATAGCGGGCGTTGCCCAAGGAGCTTGGAGGCATGGGGGCTGGTTTTGGAGCAGGTGGGGGCCAATTTTGCTACTGGGGGATGGTTTTGCAGCAATGCTGCAATATCTGCCTCCAGTAACAAAAGCAGCAGTACTTGGGTCAGGTTTAGTCAAGCAGCAGTGCTTCACACTTGCCCCCCCTGCCCCTCCCCGTTGCCCCTGCCCGGGGCCGGTCCGAAAAAAATATCGAAACTGATTTGTGATCTCAGACCAACTCTTACTGCCTGTTTGGCCTATAGGCCAGTCTGACCCTGCTTAGGGCTCCTATGTGTTTCAGCCAGTTTCCTAAATTCCAGCATATGCTTAGGTAGTCAGAAGGGTGATGAAATCACATATTGCATATGAATGGCAGGGACTATAAAGAATCTGCTGCTGAAAAGTAGGTTTCTCGAATGTTGGGAGCATCTGTAGCCTAGGTATTGATTTCCAAATATCGTCCACGTGGCTCCTTGCTACATGTGATGTTTTTAATCAGTTGAGACATTATTAGCTAACAGTAAATTGCATCCTGCGCCTTGAAGATTTGGAACTGTGGTCTTCAAACTCTCCTATTATGCAATGTTCTGTGGATGATTAAGCCACCAACAATATGCTGATAGGTGCAGTAGGGTATGGCTCACCAGGGGAGTAAGAGATGAAGCCATACTAATCTGTACATAATTAAGAACTCCTAAGACTTGAACTGAGTTCAGGTCATCTTCATTCACGTATTTAATGCAATGTAAGTACACACTGAAGATTTCGAGATGGAGGGCATGCTGTGCTGTACTCTTTGATTCAGACGTGAATCACCGGTCACACAAGTAGAAACGGCAAGGATTACTACTCACTGAGATATTGGAGCGTTTTCTATTTCTTCACAAAAATGAAAGACTGTTATTTGGGATACAATCATGGTATTTGCTGACAATGTTAAGCTAGTAGTGTATGAATGTATTTTCAGAAACTACTAAGATGAAATAGAGGGAAGTGACTTAATTTACCACATTTCAGAGCCGGAGATTTCTAAAATGATCACAAGCTGGTTATTTATGAAAAATGTGTTTATCTCTGAAAAATAACATCTTGCAATGAGCCTACTTTTCAGAAAATGACAATCTGATATTTTGGGAATAAAGAGTATATTTCATAAATGTTTCATGTTGATATTTGAGTGATATCCCTGCTTTATTGCAAAATGATAACATGTATGTAATAATAATAGGTGAAATTGCCAACATCGTGAATGTAAAATATTTGTCTTTATAAGTATTGTGTGCATTTATGCTTGAGCCTATGTCATGTCTGACACCTTGCTACAGTCGGCCTTTCAACCAAAACAAATTAGCATTCTGTTTCTTGTAGTCTTGCTCTAAACATAAGAATCTCAATATGCAAAGTGTTTTTATCAAAGAAAACAGAACTGGCTGAAAGTTTCACACGTTATGAGGATGACTTGTCATGTATGCAGGATCCATATATGAGGTTTAATTCATCGATGTGTGTTGTATGTCAATATAGGGACGTGCTTTTTGTTTAGCTGTGCGCCCATAGAAGCCTCTAACTCTGTATTGCTCTGTGTTCGTACCTGTGTGCATGCATTCCTGCATGTTGTGCGCTTTTGGGTTTATGCACTATAATAATTCTAGATCCTAATCACTTTTACATGCTTGTTTAAGGACTTCATTGGCTCAGAATACAAAGAAACAAGTCAACTCCAGAGTACAAATAAACTCCTTCCCCAAGTGCACACTAAAATACACATCATTTAATTGATTATTATGGTGCTTTAAAAACTGCGGATAAATGTGGAACTGATTTTGAAAACAAAGATTTTCATCTTAGAAAAAAAACATTATTCTCTCCTCAAGACTAAGGATGAAAACATTTTCAGCTACATGCCTCAAACAAAAATCCGCTCGCAAGGGGGCAGATTCTCAGAATCTGCCCCTTTGCGACCGGTATTTTTGCATTTGGGATGCATCATCCCAAATGCAAAAATCGCAAATTGAAAAATCACTAAATTGCGATTATTTGCATTTAAGGAATGCAATGCATGAAAGTTAATAGTGAATTCGCTAATAGGGCACGCAAATTACCATGAAGTACAACTTCATGGTAATTTCCAAAAACCTTGAAAAATGCACTAAAGTGCATTTTTCAAAGTTTCATGTTGCGCACACACATGCCCAAAGGGCATGTGTGTGTGCAACATATGTGCACAGATCAATTTCAGGGGTGCAACAGGGTGTCCTTCGGACACCCCTGCACCCTTGAAATCGCAATCTCAATGTGCGATTCGCTAATTGCGATTCGCAAATTGAGATTGTCTTTCCATTCATTCCTATGGGCCTCTAGGCCCATAGGAATGAATGGGGAGGTATTCCTTAATTGCGACTCGCAATTTGCGAGTCGCAATTAAGGAATTCTAAGAAATCGCTATTTCTTTAGTGATTTCTTGATGCATTCCATTTTGCTATTCCTTAATAGCGAATCGGTATATTTCGCAAAATGGGTTGTTGATGCATCTGGGGGTTTGTGCCTCCTAGCGGTGCTTTCCTACCTGGCAAGTTTGTTTTTGAACACCAAGGGCCAAGTGTTTATGGACCAAGTTCTCCTATAATGAAAGCGTGCCATGCATCAAAGTGCAAGCAGCAACTGTCCATGGTAATACCATTAATCGCAGATTTACAATGATTTTGCGTCAGGTTTGTATCACTTTTGTGCTATTTACTAAGCTACGCAAAGCCACTATGCGTGGCTTTGTGCGGTTCAGTAGATACAAAGTAACACAAAGCAGCGCATGGCGCTGCCTTGCATTATTTTGCGTCTGTTAGGTGTTACATGGGTAGAGTTTGGGTGTTCTCATGCATCCAGCTATGTATTGTGAAGCAAACTCAGATTTACAAATACATGGTAACCTGTATTTGCCAAAAAATGGTGCTCCAACCCGACAGTGGAGGTTTAACGAGGAGAAATATCTGTATTTATCTTTGTTACTTCCTCTTTCCATGTGTGCTGCATTCTGCAGCACAAGTAGAAAGAGGACTTTAAGGATTGTTTTTGTGCAGAAAAGTAATCTTCCTGCACAAAGCAATTGTGCCCATAACACAGGTAGCCTTGCATGATGGCCTTACTAGATATGACACTCTTTAGCTCTCTCCCATTCACGCAATGCAGTTCAGCAACTTTGCTTGCTGTCCTGCTTGTGTGAACTTAAAAAAAATATGACCCCATCTCTTCTATTCTAAGCAAACACCGACAAAACATCTGTCTGGTCGGCCATACATCTGTCATGGAGTTGGGTGTGCCAGGGCAGATACAATCAGCACAGACTTGACCTAACTGCTTGTTTATTAGAAAGGAGTGCTCTGACCTGCCTTTTTCATGGACACAGGCTCTTCCTAGGAGGATGCAGGCAGTGAACTCATCCACCCGGCACTTTTGTTGATAAACCAAAGAGCCCATGGAAACCTCCATGTGCCTTAGGAAAGGAGGTCCTTCAACAAGCAAATTGTAGCTCGCCTCAGATTAATTTAGAACCTACACCACACCACGCATGCGTTATTCCCATAGCCGCATTCCATAAAAAGGGTTGCCTTTGCGGTCCGTTCAGGTAACAGCGGTGGGGCCGGGTAAGGGGGGATTTTTGGGGGATGATGCAGAGGGAAATTGAATTATTTATTTATTTGTTCCTCAGCATCGTCCTTCGAAATACCCCTTTACCAGACCCCACCACTGTTACCTGCACGGACCGTGGCTGGAGGATTGGCCAAGTCAGCTGGGTTGTTGTTTGCTTGGGGCACAAGGCACACGAGGCAAATCTCCCGGTTGAATGCACTGCCAGAGGAGCTCCATCAGGGCACTTGGAATTACAGAATGAGTTATATGTCTCCTTGTGTTGCACCTTCATGCGGTATGAGGAAACTACAGCTGTAAAGAAAGTCATGCATACAGCGCATTTTACATGATGGAGCTCAGTGTCATACCGTCGTCAGCAACTAGGGGCATAGTTCTTTGCAGTAATTAACATTCAAATTATACGACACCCTCAGATTGAAACCAAGATAGCCATGAATTGATGAATCACACTGAAGCTTAATGTCTAGGTTAACACCCAAAAGGCAAGAGGCCTTCATGGCTACTTCATAATAATATCTTGGGCAATTATGCACATTTTCTTCAGGATTTCAAACAATATGTTGCGAATTACAGTGAAACCGCATGTTTGTTAAAGACTGGCTCATCGGACTGACTGCTGAATTTCCTCTTTTTTAGGTTTTAATGAATAGAATTTAAAAAAAAGCATAGACACGTATTGGAATGAACTAAGCGACTGTCATTGCACAGTGGTGTGCTTTTCAGACTCCTTCAGGGGGCATTTGTACAATGGGTCACCGAACAGTGAACGGAGAGCATTTCAAAGCAGAGGAATGTAAACATTTTGAAGCTTTTATAATGTCTTCATAAGTGCTTCTAGAATGTCGCTTTTCAACAGACGTTTTTGGTTTGTCGCAGACCGTGAAGCACTCAGCTGCACTCCCCTGTTTTACTGTCTCAGCAGACATGGCAAGGCAACACCCTCTTGCATAAACTGAGCCACAACAGGTGCATATTTGTACTTTTCTGCTCATGCTATGTCCAACACGTAAGTGTTTTGTTTTTACCGAAACACGGGACTATGACTACGGCCTAGATGGAACATTTCAAAAACATTATGACATGAAAACCGGAAAGGGACGTGCTTTAATGAAGATTATTTTTAATAACATGTTAAGTAGATTTTTGCACAAAAAGGCTATTTATGTTCAAAGCTTACTGCACTAAAGATTGAACACAACTTCTGCATAACATTTTTAACTCAAAATCATCCCGACATATATAACTAAGAGATCTTTTTGAAGATATATAAAAAAACAATAGAAAACTAAAGATTTGTTTTTTGGAACCACTTACTTTATAATAAAATTTCCTAGCTTTCATAAACTAAAATTTAAATTCTATTAAGGACACAGAGGCAAGAATCATGCATTCTTTTCTTCCCTTTAATAAAAAAAGGCCATGTAAAACATTGAAGAACCCCAAGTACCATGAACATTAGGGTTCAAGTTCATCAGAGTTCAACAGAGGTCAACCAATCAGGATATCCCAGGGCCATCATAGTCCCACAATAGTGTCCTTTCTTCCAGCGAAGAACAGCCGGGATCAACCATTACCACTGCTTGCCTGAATTGCTTCATGTAATGGGAGACAGTGTTAAGCACTCAGTCTGAAAGTATCAATCTGCATTCATAACTGCATGAACTATTGTCTTCATACAATACAAAGCACTGATGATAATTCAAACCTTATCCACTACTAAGGATGCCATGCTATGGAGCGGCTTAAAGTAAAAGCTTTTGAAAACAGAATCTGAGGACCAGTCTGCCGCTTTCATGATATCCTCTAATCAAGCTCCCAAGGAGAAGGCCTTAGATGCCATAGCACCTCTGGTGGAGTGACCTCCAAATGTCTAAGTGTTAATGCATGTCTCCTGCATGGCCGATCTGACCCATCTAGCAATGGCAGTGAGAAGACTGCTTTACACTGTTTTGTGAGGGCGATAAGAAGTTGCCACTCTCCATGGGGGCGGAGATTTTCTGTGATAGCTACATAAGCTTTAATACATTTGACTATGCATAATTTGGGTGAATGTGGGAAAGCCGGGTACAAGATCACCCGGGAATTAGTCTTAGCCCTTTGTGTAACATGAATAGTCACTCCCTCTGGAGTAAAGACCCTACCTGTGATGTCGAAGGCCCTGACATGAGAAACCTGCCTACAAGATACCAGGCAAAGGAGGGACACAAGTTTAGCCGATAACTGCTTCCTAGACAGTTAAGAGAGTAACAGCCTGAGAAGCACATTCACATCCTAAAGAACCAAATATTTTTGTTCTGGGGAGCTTGAAACTCCCTAAGAAGCTTTTGTGTCAGTGGATGCTCACCTACAGGAAGTCAATAGGAAGACGACCCCCAGAAATTTTTGAATGGAAGTTGTTTCTCATTCGGTATGCCAAGCCTCCTGATGCTAGGAAATTCATGACATGGACAGTGGAGGTCCCCATGGAATCCAAGTGTCATTGACCATCTGGACCAAGCTGATCGATATTTTTTGGTGGTATTGCTTAGCCACGCTTTGGAGAGGAGTTCCGCAACCTGGAGCAAAATGCATACCATTGTCCCCTGTAATCCTCCATGCCATAAGCCGCAGAGAATCCTCCAGGGCAAAATGATGGGGATGGCCGACGGGATCTTGGAGGAGAATCAGAAACAGGGGTTGATGGATTGGAGAAGCTCAAGAAAGTTCCATAAGAACTGGAAATATCCATATGTGAGTGATTGCCACCACCTCCTCACGCTGCTGCCGGACTTGCATGAACAGCCTCATTATCATCGAGAAAGAAGGAGAGAAAGCCAAAACCCTTCTCTGAGTTTCAATTCTGCATAAATGCGTCCGTCACATGGGCCGAGGGATCAGGCCTCTAGCTGAAGTACTTGGTGACCTGGTGATCAAGTCTGGATGCAAAGAGGTCCACTAAAAAGGAACCCCAACAGAGGTTCAATTCCCAGAAGACAGAGGGATTCAGCTTCCAAAGGCTAAGGTCTCTCAGATGACGGGACTGCCAGTTCACCACCTGATGGCCTGCCCACAGAAGATGTTCTGCTGTGATTGAGATCTGGTTCTCCTGGCAATATTCACAGAAGCTCCTGGCCAAATATGATAGGGGTTTGGCTCAAGTCCCCCCAAGGTGCTTGATGTACATGACTGCTGCAACATTGTCCATTTTTAAAAGGATATTGCATTGGATCCGTTACTTTGTTCAACATTTGACCGCAAATGAGCCTGCCACCAGCTCCAAGCAATTCATTTGAAGAGAACTCTTTTGTTCTAACCATCTTTCTCTAGTGGAGAATTCCCCACATCGGGCCCCCAGCCCACTCTATTGGTGTCTGATCTATTACCAGATCTGGTTGTAACCTAAATATGGTGCGGCCATTCCAAGCTTTTAAATGCACTAGGCATCATTGGAGTTCTGATCTTGCCTCTGCTGACATGGGCATGCACTCCAAGTATGTCAGACCTTGCCACAAGTGGGCGATCTCGAGGCGCTAGAGGGCCCTGAAATGCAAGGGACCTGGAAATATGGCTTGGATTGATAAGGAAAAAAGGCCTACCACTTGCACCACCTAGCAGAGGGACGTGACCGATTTGTTAGGGTGCAAATCATTTCATGCCAGATCTTGGCAATCTTCTGAGAGGGAAGTCTTAGACTGTGTTTGAGACAACATTGATTTCTTCTGATGTATGATGTTACAACGCATACATTTACATCACGGTACATTACTTAGTGGTTTTTACAATGCAAGTCGTTAGGGGCGCTGGACTTAGGAGTAGTATACATTTCTATTCCAACTCCAGTCTACATACAGTAGGGAAGGTGTTGGATAGTAAATTATACTATTCCTTGTCCTTGAGCGCCATCCAGCGCAAGTCGTTGTAACGACTTGCGTTGTGAAAACCGCGATGTAATAGCATTGCGATGTAATCCCCGAGTTGTAAACGTTGTTTCCCATTTCTTGTCGCTGATGAGAAAACCCAGAGATTGCAGGAGGGAAACTGTCCACTGGAGATGGGTGCGTTAGAGTCCCAGGCCCTGGTAATCAGCAGGAGATCATCCAGGTATATTATTGGGTGAACCTCTCTGGCCCAAAGGTGTCCCATCACTGGTCAGAGGATCTTGGTGAAGCACCAAGGAACAGATGAGAGGAAAGGTTGTAAATTCATAAGTGGTGCGGAGCCACTGAAACAGGAGGAAGCGAAGGTGAGGTGGAAATATAGCAACTTTTACATATGCCTCTTTTAGATCCAGATGAACTAGCCGGTCATTGGGAAGCAGAAGATCTCAAAGGTGGTGAATACCCTCCATCTTGAAGTGGCAGCAAACCTTAATTTTTTAGATTGATCACTGGGTGTTTCCCATCTTCATGTGTGTCCACTAAGAAAACATCGCTGAGAAAGCTGCAAGGATGTGGAGTTGTCTGAACAATGACCACTTTGGCTAGATGGTTTCAAATATCTGTGTCCTCCAAGGACGATTGCTCTGCGGAAAAATGAAGGGACTGTGGAGGCCTGGACTGGACCGGGGAGCCATAAAACTCGATCGGAAAACCCTGGATGGACTGTAGGACCCAAGAATTGAAAGTCAGATATCTCCAAATGTGTGCGAATTGCAACGGTCTGCCCCCAAACTGTTTGTGAGAGATAGGGATGACACTAACCATGAGAGGCATTCTGCTGATGTCCGCCTCTAGATCCGTCTCTGGAGCTGCGCCTGTCTGAGATAGGAACGGGTGGGGTACAATCCACCAAATCAGGATTGGTCCTGAAACTGCCCCCTTCTAGAGGCAGAGCCCAGGAAGGAGGCCTGCTGCTGCCCCTGACTGACAGAGTGCCCCCTTCCAAGGCCAGCCCCGGTGAAAACCTTGGGGTAGAATATCTTTTTGCTAGAGGACTGGTCCTTGTCCAAGCAATTAAATGTCACTATAAACTTGCTGAGTTCCTTGATGAAGGGCTCACCAAACAAGCCTCCCTGCAATACAATGGAATGGAAAGGGAAAATGAGATGTAGGTGGGCATTTTACTGATTCGGTAATTTACCGAATCGGTATTTTAAGGCAGGGGTCTTCAAACCGGTCCTGGAGGGCCGGGTCCATGCCAGATTTTGAGGATATCCCCATTGAGATACATGTAGTTATTTTAAAAATCTGGCATGGATCCGGCCCTCCAGGACCGGCTTGGAGACCCCTGTTTTAAGGAATCAGTAAATTACTGATTCCTTAAATTTACCGAATTGGTAAATTACCGATTTTGCTATGTAGGGAGCAGTCAAATGAGTGCTTTCCCCTTTTAGGATTCGTTAATTACCACCAACTACAAGATGGTAGTAAATAATGAAAACCTTGGAAAAAGCATTTTTTTTGCTTTTCCAACAGTGCCATGTTGCAGACATACATGCCCTTAGGCATGCATGTCTGCAACATACCATGCAACATACCATGTTGAGACATACATGCCCTAAGGGCACCCATACACAATTGAGGGGTGCAACAGGGTGTCACAGTGACACCCTGCCACCCTTCAATGTTTCCCCCTTTTACCGAATCGGTAAATACCGATTCGGTAATTGCCATTCATTCCTATGGGCCTGCAGGCCCCTAGGAATGAATGGCAATTACCGAATCGGTATTTACCGATTCGGTAATTACCGAAACTTACTGATTCGGTAATTTTTTCTGTAAAAATACCTACATCCCATTTGCCTGTTCTTAAATACCGAATCGGTATGATTCAGTATTTAAGAATCGGTAATCTGGGATTACCTACATCGGGCACTGAGTGTTTAGTGTATTTTCAGTATGAGGAAGGAATTGTAAAATGCTGCAGCCAGACTCATCCTGGACCTCCCTAAACAAACCCACATCAGCCTCCGCCAGAGAGAACTCCTCTGGCCCCCCCTTCACAAGAGATGCCTGTTCAAGATTCTCGTGCAGGCCTACAAAGCGCTTCACGAGCGATGACCTCCCTACATCAACCATCGACTGAACTTCCACCTACCCTCTAGACACCTGTGCTCCACTTCACGCGCCCTCGCACACACCCCCTGCATTCATCGCAGTCGCAATGGTGGCAGCTCCTTCCTCTACATCACTGCCAAGACCTGGAACAACCTTTCCCTCCAGCTCCGTACAGCCCACTCGCTGACAGACTTCAGAAAGAGACTCAAGAACTGGCTCTTCGACTGTGACACAGCTCCCAGATACTCTTAGGGGTGACAGTGTTGTGCTTTACAAAATGCTGTTTCTTTGATTGTTTGATAAAAATGCATTACTTTTTCAAACAAAGGACGTCCTCAGATAGAGGAAACAGTTAACTTACATCTTTAAGTGGGTCATAGCGGTGTTACAGGTAAAAGATAAAAGTATTGGAATTAGGGTTAGCTAATAATTGATCTGCTTTATGTTTGCACTTCCTATTTTGAATTTGCGTACAGCACATGCAACACCAATACTTAGACCTGAAACTATTGGACCCCTGATAAACAGGGAAAAAAGGGCTAGATGATTTGAAAAGACAGAAAATCTGCTCACACCTGGCATTACTGATCTTTTTCTTTTTTTAGTCTACTCTTATGATTTCCTGGCATTTATACAAGAAATAAAGACATTTTTGGACAAACACACATTCGTGTGTGCTATCATCAGAGAGCTTTTAAATCTAGCCAGGAAAACAGTGACCTATTTACCTATTTGACATCCTTCAACTGACTAGCTGCAGAGAAGAAATATGCTGGAAGAGAATAGGGCTTTCTTTTCCTGTGGTGTGTTGAAGGATAAGTTAAGGCATGTGCTGACTTAGTTGGTATATCTTCCTCAATCCTGTTAAGATATGATTGCTGTGGTAGTGGAACTACGCCATCAATTATCATAAAAACAAACAGAATGAGGTATGGATGAACCTAAGGTGGGAATAATGACAGATAAGCAGCGGGATCCAAAAGTACTTGTCAGAAAGGAACCCATGCAAATTGGTTGGGTAAAAGGGGCATTTCTTGCAGATATTACTTTAGACTGTGTTTCATTGGACCAACTTCTCCTGGAAGAAAGAAAATAATGTAATTGTTTCAGTAGGAAATAAATATTTATCCAAGACATTATGGTAAAGCACTGGCATACTAATCAAACAACACTGACTTGTCTTAGAGACATGCTCAGTTATGGCAACGTTGACTCCAGAGAGGACAGCAAAAAAAAATGTTTAGTTTTGAACAGAATTTAGTACTTTTGGTGTGTGCAGACCTTTGGAAAATTAGAAAGAGATTACTTCACTTGGGCTTAGTTTGCAAAATAATAAGTGCCAGGGTTTTTCAGAAGTCAGTGGCTGGTCTAGTGAAGTCACAGTGCTGAATGTCAAGGCTGATTAGACTTGATTCTACCTGATGCTTCTTTAACTCATAACCAGACACTCCCAATCCGTTTTTTCTCCCTCTTGCAGGTTCCTGTTTTATCCCGTGTTTATGGTTTTTAGTTCCTATTTACCCTTTGCAAGTTTTTCTCTCTCACTCTGCGTCAAAGTCTGATGGTTCAGAAAAAATACTGCCAGTGGGCCCCACCTGCAACCACTGGCTTAAATTAAGCACTGCATTTATGATGGATAAATAGATAACACTTTCATTGATCAGTTAATAAATCTAGCTGGGAAATCCTGCTATACGATGATTGAATAGTGGTGCATATTGTTAGTATTGCAATTGCTATGTTTTCTTTTTATGAGCTGCCAATACAAAGCTCCGGGACACTCCGTTGGAGTAGCCGTGCGCTATAGAAATAAAATATAACATAACATTGCTGATTTTCTTTCCTCTGACAAATATTTATTTGAACAGCCTACATAATAAGAGCAATGCTTCCAACAATAATCTAAGTATCTGTTGCATTTTCAGTATAATGAACTCATGCAAATCACATTTATTTTACAAGAAAGGAAGTCTAGAGACAGAGGAAACAGTTTGGAGCCCATTAGGATCGCGGACGGACCCCAGAGTCGGAGGGAACCTCCGCATGGCTTGCGGAGTTCCCTCCTGTGCAATTAGGATGTGACCGCCACCATGGCGGTCACATCCTCTATTTTTAACATTGCGGCGGTTGCGGCTTCAAGCTGCACCCGCCGCAATGTTAAAAATGCATACATTGCATTTGTATGCAGAAAGCGGCAGGCAACGTGCGCTGCCTGCCGATTACTGCATACAAATGCAGGGGGGTACCATAGGTACCCCCCATGTGCACCCCTCACCCCCCTACACCCAGGGGCTCCGCAACAGGCCCCTGCAGTGAACTTCCACATGCTTTTCCATGGTGGAAAACCCGCCGCGGAAAAGCATGTTTTGCAACCCATCCTAATATGGCTGGTGGTGTCTGAGAGACACCGCCACCATATCAGAGCTTTTCCGCCGCGGTTGTAAGCCAACCGCGGCGGAAAAGGAGCGGACTGAAACCAGGACCCACCAGCCATCCTAATGTGGCGGTGGGTCTTTGGTGGGTCCGCAGCGGATTTTCCACATCCTCCGGGGCGGCGGTGGCTTCCGCCGGCCCAGAGGATGCGGAAAATCCGCTATCCTAAGAAGCCCCTTAATCTGCAAGTTCATGTGGGGTAAAAGAGGAGCTTCAGATAAAGATACCAGTATCAAGTTTTAAAAAGCTGGACTTTAATCCAGTTTAGGTTCACAATTGACAAGCTCACTTTCCTTACAGCATATGAAACCTCTGTATCAGGATCTGAAACTATTTGGCCCCCAACAAACAACATTTGTGGCTAGAGGACCTAAGGGGACAGAAGATCTGTTCACGCCTCATGCAATTGAGATCACATTTGTTGTGGATCCAAAAATCTAATGCGTGCTTGATGATCATAGTTTTTGTATTCATTTTGTAATATTTATGATACTAATTCTATTGAGAAAGTTGCTTCCGAGAGCATCATAGGTTGAAGGAAGGTCTCCAGAAAACACATGTAGTATGTTTAATTATAGCCATAACATTACCAGGTGATCAAGATACAGTCAAACATGAATGAGCCCTATAGCCTGTCTGAACATATATGTTTCCAAATCTTCCTAAATATCAGAAAGGCTGCAATGCAAAGTGAGACCAAGTCAAGCTTTCTATATGGATGTTGATTTACCAAAAGACCAGTGGTAGTGGAAGTGACATCTACATGCTCTTTGATCTCCAGATGATGTAACGTAAAGGGACATCACATTCTATTTCACCACCAGATTAAGTAAATGGGTGAGACACCAGAAAATATTTGACTTGATGGCATCATAGAAAGAGTCACCATGTGACTTTTGAGACACCTTCCCCTCCCCCAGTTTCATCACAGGAAGCTTAGCTGGAAACCCTGATTGCTCACAAAAAAACACTGCTGAATGTAATGAGTTGAAAATGAAAGAAGATTGCCTCATTCAATACTCGCTTGCAGTTGATATCTGCTTTCATTTACAGGACATAAGTTAGAATTACTGAAGGGCCAACTCATTCTTCTATTCTTCTATCTTTGAAGGACTTAGGATTCTTACACTGAGTAATCATATGACTTGCTATACACAGTTCTTAGAAACATTTTAAGTATGGCTGGTGTGCTATAAAAAATATTCTGTTATGTATTAAGTGTCTATGGTATAGGTGCAACATTGAGCAGTTGATGTACTACATAATATGTACTCCACAGCAGACATTGTGCACACTGCAGTACTGTAAGTGATACAGGAACATTTCAGCTTCTGAAAGTCTTTATTACGGTATGAAAGCAAATTAGTTGAGCTGCCAAGATTAATCTTCCTTCAGCATCTGGTGAAAAGTCTCTAACTGACTCTGGCAGATTTGGCCAGTGGTCTTATTTAATATTCAATATTGCAGAAGATGGTGGGCTCTTGTTGCTTAACTTTTATGATGATAGCATATCCAGCAACTTGCATAGATAACCTAGGGGCTAATTTAGTGGATTTTTATTTTGTCAAAACTGTTTTTTATTATTTTTTCAAATAGTTATACAGTGCAAGTATACCTATATCACAATCCTTTTCGCAATACAGTACTGTAATTTAGATATACAGTTTCTACTTTAAGTGGAATCAGCCAGTTTCAAAGCATCCTCACTGTAAGTTAAACAGGTAAAACAAACCAAGCTCACTCCTCTCCCCTACCCCACTCTCCAAATATTAACACAATAACTAACTAACTAATGCTACATGGGGACATCGATGATGATATAGAAAGGCTTTTCTCCTCTCCCAAAAGGAGCACAAAGTAGTCATGAAGGCAGAGGGCCTTGGGTACCCACCTTCCCCGAGGTCAGAAGTGATGGGGATCCTTAAAAATTGAAAGAGATACAGAACACTATTATTGAGTGGGGCATGCACATAAAGGTAGACCTTTAGAAAGGTAGGCCACTAAAGGTACCAAAACATATTCAAACTTTTTGTATATATCAGAGAGTATATCTGCCATGAGCTCCATCGTAATTGCATGCTACAGCCTTGCATGCCATTGAGTCAGCGAAGGTGCCTCTTTACTTTTCCACGAGGCAACCACAGCCAATGTCGTTGCCCCCAGACAAAGCTAAATTAGCGTCTGATCTCCAATTGTCTGACGTTTAAGAGAATTCTACCTCAGCCCCAAAAGCATACAGCTGGGGTTATCAGGAACTGCAAACCCCAAGATGTCTTTCATTTGGGCAAAAATTTCAGACCAAAAAGGACGAATAGTTGGATAGTCCCACCAAATATGTCTGAAATCACCCGCATACCGCATCATTGGTCAGACGTGTTAGGGGAGATTTTGTCAAGCTTGGTTGTGTAAAGATACCAATCATATAATAGCTTATAGCGAGCCTCCCTCATATCTGCTGAGTGATTAAACAAGGGGGATTTCTCTTCAAAATTTGAGCCAGTATGTCTCTGGGACAGAGCTCCACAGAGTCAGTTCCCAGAACTTCATATGTCATGGCCGGAGAGTGTGTAGAGCGTCTAACAAGAGTGCATAGAGAAAGGAGATATCCCCCTTGCTGTTATTCACCCTCCTAGCAAATTTCTCAATAGGAGTGAGTACCCTGGTTGTAGCCACTCGCACCTCTGACTGAAGAACCCAATGCTTTAATTGATTATACCAAAATAAGATCTGTGGGTGGGAGCTGAAAGTCCCTTTGATAATCTCAAAGGTTAAAATATTCCAACTGTGGAATAGGTTGGATAACATCAGTCAGCCCACAGCCCTCCAGGCTTCAAAGGGGCCGGACGTTAATGACAGGGTGAAAGCAAGATTATAGTGATTCGAAGTGAATGGAGAGGGGAAGGTTGTCCATGAGGCTGTCCTATTGACTTCGTCCTAGACCCTGAGAGCAATCCTTGTGAGTGTGCTCAGATAAGCATTAGAGGGTCATTCCTCTATAGGCTTCCACAACAGATCCCAAATATATCTCCCCACCACTGCTCTATCCATATGGAGCCAGTGTTTATCTGGCTCGAGTGCAGATCACTCAGGATTCACCCTTAACAGTACTGACTTGTAGCAAAGATGAAAGCCTGGCAGGGCTAGGGTCCCTGAAAAGTTGGGTAAGTGCAGCATAGAGTATGGGAGGCGTGTTCTACGGTTTTGCCAAACAAAGTGAATCACCAGGGTTTGCACGGCCTTGAGGAATCCAGGATCCAATTTGATAGGGAGTACCTGAAATGAGTAGAGTAGTTTGGGTCAAACAGTAATTTTATTGGCATTCATTCTCCTGAGCCAGGAGATATACATGGGTGGCCATCTTTTAAAATCAATTTTTAGCTGTTGCAGCAGTGGTGGATTGTTGGTGCGATGGAGATCAGAGATTTTGGGAGTTATCTTGGTGCCCAAATAAGTAATCTCTTTCCTAGCCCACTGGAAGGGTATTGACGGCCAAATTGTATACATTTCTGAGGTTGTTAGGGTAAAGTTCAGCAAGAAGAATTTGGATACTTCAATACGCAACCCAGCTACCCATTCAAACTGGTTTAATTCAACTAGGAGGGCCTCCAGAGAAGTCTGGGGGGAGGTCTAGGATAATAGCACATCATCTAATGACAAAGATATTTTGTGCTTTGTATCAACAAAGTTAATACCCTGAATAATAGGAGTTAGATGTACCTTGGCAGTGAGTGGTTTTAATGCTTAACTCGAATAACAAGGGTGACAGAGTACATTCTTGTCCCTATCCCCAAATGAAAGAGGTTGGAGTTTATCTCATTAATTAAAACCCTGGCACTGGGCAGTGGGCATCCTATAGTTAGCCATAATCCTGTTGATGAATTTCTCACAAAAGCTGAACCTCGGCAGGGTGTAGAGTAAGAAGGACACGTCCACCCAGTCGAAAGCTTTCCCGGCGTCCAACACCAATAAGACTGCTGGTATAGGATTTTTTGTGGTTTTCTCGACCAGGTGGCTCACTCTCTAAATATTATTGTGTGTCTGTCTACCCTTTATAAATCAGGAGTAATCAAATCCAGTAATAAGTCGTCCAATCTGGCAGTCAGTATTTATGATTACAGTTTCGCATCTAGGTTTAACAGTGCTATGGGGCGATAGGATCTACAAGCCTTTGATTCTTTGCCCTGTTTTGGTATAACCAAAATAATTGCCTCACTCATGGATGAGGTTACAGCCCCTCATTCTGCCATATAATTAAAAAGGGTTAGTAAGTGGGGCTTAGGTCATAACTGAGATCTTCATTTATGAGGCTGCTTGCTGGAATGTGGTGCAGGATCCTGCTCCATACTAATGAGGTAGCACTAAGGCACTTTTTTTGCATAATGCTGCCTCATAAATATTGTTACCTTCAACGCAGTTTTGTGTGTCAAAGGAGCGTGCAATGGGTGTTGCTGGGGGCATTCCCAGCAACATCCATGGCTTTTTGACACTGCTCCAGTTTATGAGAAATCGTAAATCTGAGGCAGCGCCAAAAACGAGGGAGGCACAACGAGGAGAAATATCTTTATTTTTCCTCGGTTTTCGATTTTCTCTATGTGCTGCGTTCTACAGCACACAAATAAAGAGAAAAAAACCTCTTGTTATTGTTTTTGTGCCGGAAGGTTTACCTTCCTTCACAAAAATAATCATCCCTGCAATCAGGCACCCTTGCACCATGGTTCAAACATGCCTGCGTTGGTGCCAGGCAGCCCATTGTGCACCAGCACAGGAGAAAAGGACAGGAAAGCGCCATATCAAACAGATATAGATATAGTGCATTCCTGCCCTTTTTATTTTGTTGTAGGGCAAGGCAGCAGGAATGCCTGCAGTGCTGCCCTATGGTATGGTAAGCCAGCTTGGTTGAATCAGTAAAACAAAACACAGCCCCTTCGAGAAAAAAATATATATGTGAGATAATTATAGCCATAACAACAGAGCCCCTTCTTCAGGATGTGAGGCTAAGCAAAGAAGCAAGCTGAAAAAGATCTCCGAAGAATAGATTAGAGCTAGGGAGAACACTGATGCAAGGGCTAGATGGAATTCCCTGGTGGATGGATACCAGGTAAAAGGAGGCTACCTGAAATAACAGTTCTTCATAGAATGAAAGCCCAATGGGTATCTCCATCACAGGACAAATCAGGAAGGGATTGTTGAGCAGCAAAAACTGAATGGTAGACATTGATTGTCCTGTAAGATAGACCCTTTACAAATAGGTAAGAAAGCTAATTTAAAAGAGAGATATGGCTAGCAACAATGGGATTTAGATACTGTTGCATGCACCAACCAATGAATCCAAAATGTCTAAGCAGAGAAATAGTGACATGTCGTTTCTGGAATCCAGGAATCACTGATCAAGTCAGCAGCAAGAATTGAACCAAGAGGATTCCTACAGATTCTGCAAGATAAGAGCCAGTGTTGAACCTGAATAATTAGGTCTTCGGAAGTCTATTATGATTCAAAAGGAGTGATTGGAACAAAGGAATCAGTTGAAGAAAGTCTGCTGTGCCAACTCCAGCATGCCAGAGAAGTATTGCTAGGAAAATTGTTGGCGTTGACCATGAAAACACTGCAGGCCAGTTGTCTTAAGAAGCTGAGGAACCTTTGTAGCAGGGACAAAGGAGAAAAAGCATAAGGGTTGTTGGAAATGATCCTTTTTGCAGGGTTATCCCTAAACTTTTTGCACCTTCCTCCCTTGTTTTTCCTGACCTGTGGTTGTTGGCAATAGGAGCTAAAGAATGGTGATGGATTAAACCCAGATCAGTTGACTGGGGGTGAGTGTTTGATTTGCTCAAACGCTCCGTCCATCATCCCCTTTTGTATCACTCCGGGCACTTTACCACTGCTGTTCAGTGCTAAAGTGCATATGCTCTCTGTGTAAATTGTGATTGTAGTTGGTTATCCATGATTGGCATATTTGTCTCACTAAGATGTCCCTAGTAAAGTGCACTGAGTAAGCCAGGGTTGGTGATTCAAATGCTACTAGTGGGCCCGCAGCACTGATTGTGTCCCCCGCATGAGTAGCCCTGAAATGTTGTCTTAGGCCTGCCACTGCAGTGCCTGTGTGCAGTCTGTGGACTGCCATGTCAACCTGGCCAGTGTCCCCACTGACCAGCCTAACCCTTCCCTTTCTGTACACATTGAACACCCCTATGGAAGGCCCAGGGCAGGTGCAGTGTATGTGAAAGGTAGAGCATAAACTAGTGCAGGTGACATGCTCTGGTAGTGAATTACAGCCATTTTCGTTTTTCACTATTGTAAGGCTATCTTGCCCATAGGCTATAATGGGGAATTTCTGTGCCCTTCTACAAGGAAAGATGTTTACAGCTAATGCTTGAACCACAGCCTGGAGTCTCTGGATTGATTTTTATATCTATCATGCTTCATTCTACGCTGCTTCATTCTAGTTTTTATACATTGTTAAATTATGTTTTAATTAAACACTCAATTTAAAAAAACCTTTCCAGTCTTTCACTTCATATACTCTGTGAATCATTATTTATTGTTTAAAAACAATACCTGAAAATTCAAAATATCAAATTCTATGAGGCCTTGTTGATTGCTTGGGAATAATAACTAGGTAATCAAAATTGCAAGCCATGCTAAAAATAAACAATATCTTTAAACTATCTGACTTATCACATTGTAAAGAAACAAGCACTGCAACAACATTGGTAATTATGCATTTTTTTTGTTTTGCAAATAACTTACTGATTTCTGAACTCCTAACTACATTTTTCAAAACCTTTCCAAAAAAGGTTAATCTGCCACAGCTTCTTACTAGAAAGTTTCAGGGTAATCCATCAAGCGGGGTCCAAGAAAAAGGGGGCTACCAAAATGATTTATTCCAATGTAGTTTCCATAATGAATTTTAGACAATGATACAGGAGACGCGGTTCAATCAATCAATCAATCAATGACATTTATAAAGCGCACTACATACCCGTAGGGTCTCAAGGCGCTGGGGGTGGGGGGGGGGGTACCGCTACTGCTCGAACAGCCAGGTCTTCAGCTTCTTCCTGAAGGAGAGGTGGTCTTGGGTCAGGCGCAGGTCGGTCGGGAGGGAGTTCCAGGTCTTGGCGGCCAGGTAGGAGAAGGACCTTCCTCCTGTAGTCGCTCTTCGGATGCGGGGGACGGCGGCGAGGGCGTGGTTGGCTGATCGGAGGTGGCATTTGGGAGCGTAGAAGTTGATTCGGCTGTTGAGGTAGCTCGGGCCTTGGTCGTGTAGGGCTTTGTGTGCGTGGGTGAGGAGGCGGAAGGTGATTCTTTTGTTGACGGGGAGCCAGTGAAGGTCTTTCAGGTGTCCGGAGATGTGGCTGGTTCGTGGGATGTCGAGGATGAGTCTGGCTGAGGCGTTCTGGATCCGCTGGAGTCTCTTCTGGAGCTTTGCGGTGGTACCGGCTTAGAGGGCGTTGCCGTAGTCCAGTCGGCTAGTGACGAGGGCCTGGGTGACGGTCTTCCTGGTCTCGGTGGGGATCCACCAGAAGATCTTCCGTAGCATGCGTAGGATGTTGAAGCACGCCGAGGAAACGTTGTTGACTTGCCTGGTCATGGAGAGGGAGGAGTCCAGGATGAAGCCCAGGTTGCGTGCATGGTCTGTCGGTTTGGGTGCGGTGCCCAGGGCGGGAGGCCACCAGGAGTCGTCCCAGGCGGAGGGTGAGGGGCCCAGGATGAGGACCTCCGTCTTGTCCGAGTTCAGTTTCAGGCGGCTGGTCGTCATCCACTCGGCTACCTCTTTCATCCCTTCGTGCAGGTTGGCTCTGGCGGTGGCGGGGTCGTTGGTCAGGGAGAGGATCAGCTGGGTGTCGTCGGCGTAGGAGATTATGTTGAGGTTGTGTTGGCTTGCGATGGCCGCGAGGGGGCTCATGTAGACGTTGAAGAGGGTGGGGCTCAGAGAGGATCCTTGAGGGACGCCGCAGATGACTTCGGTGGCTTTTGACTTGTACGGTGGTAGGCGGACTCTCTGTATTCTTCCGTCGAGGAAGGAGATGACCCATTCCAGCGCCTTGTCCTGGATTCCGACGTTGCTGAGGCGCTGTACTAGGGTGCGGTGGCAGACCGTGTCGAATGCCGCGGAGAGGTCTAGGAGGATGAGGGCCGCTGTTTCTCCGTGGTCCATCAGGGCTCGGATGTCATCGGTGGCGGCGATGAGGGCGGTCTCGGTGCTGTGATTGGCTCGGAAGCCGGACTGTGAGGGGTCGAGGGATCCATTCGACTCGAGGAAGGCGGCCATCTGCTTGTTGACGGTCTTCTCGATGACTTTGGCTGGAAACGGGAGGAGCGAGATGGGGCGGTAATTCTTGAGTTCGGTGGGGTCCGCTGTGGGTTTTTTGAGTAGAGCGCTGAGTTCGGCGTGCTTCCAGCTCTCGGGGAAGGTGGCGGTGTCGAAGGATGTGTTGATGATGTCTCGCAGGTGGGGTGCGATGACAGCGTCAGCCTTGTTGAAGACGTGGTGAGGGCAGGGGTCGGTTGGAGATCCGGAGTGGATGGAGTTCATCGTGTGGATGGTGTCTTCGGTGCTGATTGGGGTCCAGGCGTGGAGGGTGGTGTTGGGGGGTGGTTGTTCGGTCTTGGTGTGCGTTGGTTGGTTGTTGAAGCTGTTGTGTATGTCCGCGATCTTGTCGTGGAAGTATGAAGCGAGGGAGTTGCAGAGGTCTTGCGATGGGGTGATGTCGTTGTTTCCTGCGCTGGGGTTGGATAGCTCTTTCACGATGTTGAAGAGTTCCTTGCAGTTGTGTGCGTTGTTGTCCAGCCGGTCCTTGAATGCAGTTTTCTTGGCGGCACGTATGAGCTGGTGGTGCTTCCGGGTGGCCAGCTTGAAGGTGGTCTTGTTGTCCGGTGTAGGTTCCCTTCTCCAGACTTTCTCGAGGGCTCGACAGTTCTTCTTGGAGCTCTTGAGTTCGTCGGTGAACCACGGGGCTTTCTTGCTGCCGGGTCTGCTGGGCGGGGTCCTCAGCGGGGCGAGTTCGTCCGCGCAGTTGCTGATCCACTTTGTGAGGTTGTCGGCGGCCTGGCTGGGGTTCGCTGAGCTGGCAGGAGGGTGCTGGCTCAGGGAGGTGGCGAGCTGGTCTGCTGTGATCTTGTTCCAGCTTCTGCGGGCGGCCTGTTGCTGGTGGTGGTGGGTCGTCGTTCTCTTGAAGGTGAAGTGGACGCAGCTGTGGTCCGTCCAGTGGAGTCCGGTGGCGTGGTTGAAGACGATGTCTTTGCAGGATGAGAAGACTGCGTCCAGTGTGTGTCCGGCGAGGTGGGTGGGGGTGGACACCAGCTGCTTGAGTCCAAGATTGGCGAGGTTGTCGAGCAGGGTGCTGGTGTTGCGGTCGTTGTTGTTCTCCAGGTGGAAGTTGAGGTCCCCCAGGAGGATGTAGTCGGCGGAGGGGAGGGCATACGGGCTGACGAAGTCGGCGATGTCCTCGCTGAATTGTGTGCGTGGTCCCGGGGGTCGGTAGATCAGGGTGCCTCTGAGGGTGGTGTTCGGGTCGGTGTGGATCTGGAAATGCAGGTGTTCGGCGGTGGTCAGGGTGTTGTCGGTGTGTGGAAAAAGGTAGGGCTATGACCTTTTTCAAGATTTGCCCGGCGCTAACCGCCCTTGTACCATTCAAATTACCAAGCAATGAGGCAGGCGCCGGAGACCAGAAGGCAGGAAACAGAAGTTTTATTCCGACGGAGCAGAACACATCAGATCGGACAACAAGGTATCGTCTCGAGGTGCTCTAACAGCCTCTCGGAGGCCTGGCCTCTTATACACTGGTTTATGGCATGTGACCTTCCTTTATTACAATCAGAACATTGTGAAGTAAGGAAAAAGACATCCCCGTAATCCTCGTGTCAATCCCACCCTCATATACTTCCACAATAGAGGTCCTCGACCTGCTGATAAGAGGAGGGGGTCATCACGCAGCTGAGTATTCTGCCGAGTCTCAGGATGTGTGCGCCTGATCATATCCCAGGGGGTGGGGAGGTCTCGATCAATAGAGGGTCCTTTGAAGAAGATCGACTTCATACAATAAGGGGCAGTAAACGATATCTCCCGGCTTAGGCGATGGCCTCGGACCTGTGTGGACAGCTGGACACGGGGGAAGGGGTCATCAAAGGAGTGGTATTCATGCCGCGTGGACAATCGAGCGCGGAGGGAAGGTTTATCAACAGAGGGGTATTCATGGGTGGAGAGGAGATGCTGGTCAGGCGCAGGCGTGACTCCCAAGGACAGGGTCATGCAGAAGGGTTATGCTCATGAGAGGGAGGGAGGGGGAGCCAGGGTGCGCGGAGGATGCTTGCTGGGTCAGAGGGGCGCGCTGGCGATAGATCGTGGACAGGGAGGCCATGATACCTAAAATGGCTGTCGTGCGCGTTGTGCGTGGGTGACAAGCTGGCGCAGATGATGTTCAGCCCGTAAACCAAAATTCCACAGTCCTCCCTTTTAACATGTCTCGCCAACTTGTCAGTTCGGATTTATCCCCATAAGGCTACGTATTTCTACTTCATAGAGGGGACTCATGTGCTCATTTCGGAAGTCCAAAGTCTTTGGGCACATACAGTTAGAAACAAAGCTGCACAAGGAGGGTAGACATTGGATACCTAAACAACACCCACACAATATCACCACAGGTATCAGTACGAAGGAAAACAGCCTCCAACCCCAGTCCTTCAAAGTGTCCCAAAACCAGCTTCCAAGCGATCATCCTTCTTGTTCTTGGTGAACCTCCGAGGAAAGTCTGTGGAGGTGCTCAATTGCTTTGTAGACTGAAGGCGAGGTATCTGGCACGTAGGTGCAGCAGCTAGATCCGATGATGCGGCATGCTCCTCCTCGGTCGGCTAGGACCACATCTAGGACAAGGCGGTTTTGGAGGGTCACAAGGCGGACCGCCTGAAGTTCCGCCGTGTTGTTAGCGAGGATGCCAGCCGTGATGTTGATCGTTGTTTCTACTGCCTGGGTCAGGTGTCGGATAGCGCGGCTATTTGCCATTGGGCCCCACAGAGGAACAAGTCCTTTTGCTGCATCTAGGAACTGTGCTCCAGTGGAGTCGGCTTGTCCAATGTCATCTGCACGCCTCTGCCGGTGATGGTTGGCAGGGGCTACATACGTGGGGGGAAGAACGAAGGCAATGTAACAGATACCCTTCCAACTTTTCGGGAGCCAGGTGTAAGCTTTGGTGCCACACACAAAGTCCATATTTGGAGAGGCAACAAAAGAAGGGGGGTCAACTGAGTCCAATGTTCTGGTGATTCGGCAGGAACTGTGACCCACCAGCTGCGTTCCCTGGCCTTCAAGGCACACGAGACCTGTGACATTGATAACAGACAGAGCCACAGTCAGAGTGGCGGTGGTTTGTTTTTGCAGATGAGAGAAGGTGGATCTAGCTGGATTGTGGAGTACCTGTGCTTCAACACGTTCTTTGGCTGGAATGTCTTTAAGGAAGGTGGCGCCTGTGAGCGCAGGACACAGGGGAGTAGAGGTCTTTCCGGTTTTGTTCAGCCAGAACCCAGAGTAGAAGTGCGACACTGTCTGGCTGGAAGTGGCATTGTCCTTGTGGCTCTCTTGCATGAGGATCAACCAGGCGAGGCAGGAGCCGTGAACTGAGAAAGGAGAAGGGATGAAGGGGATGGAGTGTCCAGTGGCATGCGGGAGCAATCCGCAGATCCAGCAGTTCGTGGCATTTGCAGCAAGGTTGTGTTGGTGTAACAGTTGCACGAAGGAATTGTTCCAGAATTCCCTGCGCCTTTCTCGCAGCTGAGGCGACAGAGAGATTAGGTGATGCTCTTTCAGGGGTGTTGGTTGTGCAGTAGGTAGCAATGCCTCATGAGCCGGTGTGCTTTCCTCCAGAATCCAGAAGGAGGTCATGAGGAGGAGGCAGAAGAGGAAGACAATAAAGAGTGCGATTGTCTTTGATTTGTGCAAATTGTCAGTCTTTGGGTTTCTATAGTGGGTATTTCCTGTTGCTTCCATCATCTTCTTATCTGGCGCTTCCATCATCTTCTTATCTGGCGCTTCCATCACCTTCAAGGGGCTCGGTAGCGGGCAGAACCACGGACCTCGTTTTAACTTCTCTCCCGGCAACCCTTGGTTGTGCTTAGGTCACCGTTCTTAGATTCAACTTAGTCCGTGGCCTACTTAGCCGAAGCTCCCTCCTTTCGACGCAGGAAATACCCTTCTCTGGATGGCACAGTGGGATCAGAGAATTTTGCAAGTTCGAGTGCCTCAGTATCGGGATAACAGTTCAATGTCGGTCGGTCTTTGTTCAGGAGCTCTTCTTGGGTGTTGACGTTTTCTGTCGTGGCCAGGTTTGCAGAGACCTTCCGGCAGTGATGCGCGTGCAGCCAGTGCCTCTTCCCCTCCACTCGAAGCGCCGTCCGTGTGGTAATCAGCACTTGCCAGGGGCCCGTCCACCGGGGTTCCAGACTCTTGGTTCGTTGGAAATTTCGTATTAGTACGAAATCTCCCGGTTGGATGTCGTGGCCGGGGCCCCTGGAAGCATCGGGGATGGCCTGCTGCACCTGTTGATGAATGACAGACAACGTTTTAGTTAACTTGCACAAATAATCAGACAGTAGGACGTCCGGGACGTCATGAATGGAGGTTGGCTTGGGAGCAGTCCAGAGGTTCATCGGTCGCCCGAATACAACCTCATAGGGGGTCAAATGGTGTTTGGTGGGGGTGGAGCGCATCGATAGCAGGGCCAGAGGGAGAGCGTCTGGCCATTTAAGTCCGGTGGTTGCCACTATTTTTGACAATTTCAACTTCAGTGTGGCATTATGGCGTTCCACCAGGCCGGCGGATTGGGGGTGGAAGACTGCGTGGAATCTCTGTTTCACCCCCAATCCCTTTAGGATTAGTTGGATAACCTCAGCTATGAAGTGGGGGCCATTGTCGCTCCATAAAATTCGACAAAGGCCATAGCGAGGGAAGAATTCTTTCAGTAGTACTTTGGCAGTAGTCATGGCAGTGTTGTCACGGGTTGGATAGGCCTCTACCCATTTGCTGAAGGCACATACGATGACTAGTACATACTTCAAGCTTTGGCATCTCTCTAGTTGGATGTAGTCCATCTGAAGGACCTCAAAGGGGTGATTGGGGGTCCCAAACCCTCCCCGGGGTACCACAGTTCCTTTCCCGGGGTTGTGTTGCAGACAGATAAGGCACTGCTGGACTAGGCGTCTGGCTGAGTCGGGGATTTTGTCGTTGTGCCAGACTTTGGAAATGAGTTCGATCATGGGTGCAGATCCTATGTGTGCAGGGGAATGTGCCATCGTCAGTATGGGGATCAGATATGAGTCAGGTAGCAACCATCTGTTGGCATCCTTTGTTCGCCAGCAGCCCTCCTCATCCTTCAAACCCACCCCTGCCCATTTAATAAGTTCGTGAGGGGTGCTGGCCGACTGGATGTCTCTGATCATTTCCCTTGTGTCAGTCCATTTCTCTGCTTGTGACCTGCTCACATACATGCGTGTCACCGTCCTATTCTCAGCTGTGGTTCGTGCAGTGATGTCGGCCAGTGCATTCCCTTGTCCGACTAAGTCTGTCACCCTTTTGTGTGCCTGACATTTGATCACCGCTAATCGTTTGGGAAGGAGAACTGCATCAATCAGGGCGGAGACTAGATCTCCGTGGAGGATAGGGGTGCCGTGGGACGTCAGGAATCCCCTCTCCCTCCACAGGAGCCCGAAATGGTGGACCACCCCGAAGGCATACTGGCTGTCTGTATATATGTTTGCGGTGGTCCCTGTGGCTATGATGCATGCTCGTGTGAGGGCTATCAGCTCTGCTGCCTGGGCAGATCGTTGTGTGATGCAGGCTGTCTCAACTACTGTTCGGGCTGTCGTTACTGCATAGGCAGCTGAAGTGGTGCCATCTGGGGGCTTGATGCATGAGCCGTCTACCCATAGTTCTCCATCGGGGTCAGTGAAAGCAGTGTCTCGGAGGTCAACTCTACTCCTAGTTTGTTCGTCCGTGAGGGTCACACAGTCGTGTAGGGGAGGGACGTCGGGGTCATTTTCGGGTAGGGGCAACAATGTGGCGGGATTCAAAGTTGTGCATCTCTTTAGTGTGATGTGGGGTGCAAGTAGCGTCAGTTCGTACCCTGTAAGTTGTGCGCTAGTCAAGTGTTGAGTCTTGGTTTGGTTCAGAAGGGTGTCGACAGCATGAGGTACTAACACGGTGAGGGAGTTTGAAAGTACTATTCCTTCGCTCTGGCGGATAGAGACAGCAGCGGCAGCTACTGCTCGAAGGCAGGCAGGCAAAGCTCTGGCTACAGGATCAAGAGTGGCGGAGAAGTAGGCACAGGGGCGCTGCTTAGGACCTATAGACTGAGTCAGGACCGACAATGAACACCCCTCCCTTTCGTGAGTGAAGAGGGAGAAGGGTTTGGAGTAATCCGGGGTTCCTCGGACTGGTGCCGAACAGAGGGCATCTCGTAATTCCTTAAAGGATGCTTGACACTCAGGGGTCCAAGGGAGCGGGAAGGGGGCATCTTTGGCCAACAGGGCAAGTAGGGGTTTTATAATGAGGCTGAAATTGGGTAACCATTGTCTGCAAAAGGAGGTAAGGCCGACCAAAGAGCGGACTTGCTTTTGTGTTTTTGGGACGGGGGTGTCTAGGATGGTTTGGATTCGGTCGGGCGTGAGTATCCTCCCTTCTTTGGACAGGAGATGGCCTAGGTATGTCACTTGTGGCTGGCAGAACTGTAATTTCTTTTTGGAAACTTTATGGCCATTTTCTGCAAGAAAGTGTAGGAGTTGGACAGTGGCTGTGATTGCAAGTGGGGTGGTGTCGGCCGCCAAAAGGATATCATCGACATATTGGATCAACACCACTCCATCTGGTAGCTGGAAGGCATCCAGCTGTCTTTTGAGGGCCTGGCTATAAATGCTGGGACTTTCAGTGTACCCCTGGGGAGCTCTACAAAATCGGTACGAGCGGGATTTTAAAGTGAAGCCGAAAAGATAACGGCTGTCTGGATGGATGGGGATAGAGAAAAACGCATTCTTAAGGTCGATAACAGTGAAGGTGGTGGCAGTGGACGGGATGAGGGTCAGAATGGTGGTGATATCGGAGACTACAGGGTATTGGGGTACAACCACTTTGTTAATTTCTCGCAGGTCGATGATGAAGCGGTATGCTTTCTCATCTCCTTCGCCTTGCTTCTTAACAATAGGTAGGATTGGGCTGTTGCAGACGTTGCTAACCACCTCTTCAACCACTCCTGCATCTACCAGAGACTGAATGATCGCTACCAGTGCTTTCTCGCCTTCGGGAGATATCCGATATTGTGGGAGTTTCGGGAGCATAGCGTCCTGTCTTACAGTTATATGAATGGGGTCAATCATCATTCGTCCCACATCAGAGTCATTTTTGGCCCATAGGTACGGAGGCAGAGTATCAAGCAAGGACAGGTCAGCGTCAGTTATGGGGCACATGTGTCGTGAGGGGCAGGATTTGGGCATGCCTGGGTTGTCGTACAGGATGACTCGGATTCCATCTGGGGAACACCTAATGGTAGCTCGAAAATGTTTCAGTAAGTCAATGCCCATAATGGCGTCAGGGGAGTTGGAGGAGAGCAGAAATGTCGCGTCAGTGGTGTTGTTTTCTAGGTCAAAGGTGATAGGTACGGACAGGGGGTTAGTGGAGGGCGTCCCATCGAAACCTATCGATGTAATGTGCGAGCCAGACAAGGGTGCCCTTGGAATCAGTCGTTTCGATAACACACTACGTGTCGCCCCAGTGTCTACCAAAAATGGAGACTCTGCACCCAGGACCTTAGCAGTGACGTAAGGACCTTGCTGGTCAACACAGAGCTCGACTGGATCCCTCCCTTGCCCCTGGCAGTCCTATGCAAAATCGGGGGCATTCTCACCATCGGATAGTTGATATTGGTTCTGTCGGGGGCGGTCAAATGTGTTCAATCTCCCTGATCTGTCATTGGTGGTGTCGTTTGTGTGCCCTCGTCCTTGTACTCTATTTCTCGGGCTACCTGTCACATCCCTGGGGTCCCTATTTCTATTCATCTCTAACAGAACCGGACACTGGGATTTCCAATGGCCAAATCCTTTGCAGAAAGCGCATTGGTCATTGCTAATGTCTCTACGTCCAGTGTGGGGTGTTGGGGTGTGATCTTTAGGGGGTGGATTTCTGGGGGTGGTCGATTGGTAGTTCCCTCTTTGGGGTTCCCGTCCTGCCGCTATACCTTGTATCTGGGCTATCATCACCCTTTCTTTTAAATCTTTCTTCTTTTTCTCGGACGCCCTATCATTCTTATTCTTTTGGTGCTCATAATACTGAGCCATCTGAAGGATAGCTGCGGGTTTGGAGGCCCCCCAACTACTCTCGCTCGTTTGCAGTTTTTGGGAGACCTCTTGTGATAGGCCCTTTACATAATTTTGTACGAACAGGTGCTGTCCGGTTGCGGTGGTCATGTCTTGGCCACTGTAGTCGGAGAACACTGTCTCGAATCGGGAGAAGTATTCTGACACATCTTCCTGGGGTTTCTGTCGACAGGCCGTGACTATCGACCAGTCTACCTTTCTTTCTGGGATCAGTGTCTTTAACTTCTGAACTAGTTTGTCTGGGAGTTCCAGTATGTCCTTTACTGGTTTCCTTCCTGGCTCTCGCTGTCTATCTAGTTTACCGAGTTGGTCCCAGGTATGTCCAAACAGATCCGTGTGGTCAGCCTTCCGGATTTGCTTCCACACGTCAGCTGGCAGGCATAACCCGAAGAACAAGTCAATGTCCGCTAAAGTCATTATCGTCGAACCCAAGGCTGTGCCTAATTCGGTATAGAATGCTGTCGGGTTCTTTCTCAAATCGGGCAGAGTTTGTTTAAAGGTTAGGATATCTTGTCGGTCCCATGGTTGGTAAACCCAATTGTACACAACTCTCCCTTTTGCATCTGCATGATTAATATCATCGCTTGTTCCCTGGCCACGTGGCGGGATCCAGTAAGGGGCCGCCTCTCTGATGGGCATCATAGTATTGGCTACTTCTACTGAGGTCGTTTCAGGGACTGTAACCTTGGCTTCTGGTTTTTGTTCCGTGAGGTGGCGGAGGACCTCAAGCATCTGCATGAAGAGCTCCGTCGCCTCACATTCAGTCCCATCTCCAACATCAATCTTCCTATACAGCGTTGTTAGTTTAGCGGGGCCCTTACTTTGATACCTATCTTCATATGCGTTCAGGGTGTGGTAGCTGAATCGCAAAACGAAATGCCGTCTGTGGCTGTCGGCATGTGAATTATATATGCTCATTGTGTATTCTTCGCTCTCCCTTCGTTCTACTAATGTCTTTGCTATTTTGTCGATCCCATCCCGCTCATCTTTGCTCAACCTATTTGGTCTGGCTGGTGGTTGTTTGCTAGCCTCGGGGTTGTCTGACGATGTTGTTAATGTGGCTGGTGCGGAGGCCATGAGGGCTGGTGCACTAGCACTAAGGTCACTTTCGCTCGCACTCGGGGCTTGCAAGCTTTGTTGGCAGGGGGCATATGGAGGGGGCATGTAGATGATTGGGGGACCTAGCAGTAACTCATCGTTCGCCCGTTGTTTGGAGGGCAATTCAGGGTAGAGTGCAGAGGGGGTCCTAATAGGGCATTGACCTGTCGACCCTGATTCTTGGTTTTGTGCTGCTTCTTTTCTTTCTTGTATTTCTTCTTCTAGTTGCTTAGCGGCTAGGTGGGCTGCCTTTCGTAATTCTTTCCCTATTTTTGCTTCTTCTCTTTTCTTTCGTTGTTCCGTTTCTTTGCGCCACATGCCTATACTATCGAGCATAGTGGGCGTGGTCTTATTTTTCTGGAGCGCTATTTCCAATGTTTTTATTTTGTTTTCATCAAAGGAACCTATCAGTGGCCACTGACTTTCAGGGTTCTTCTTTGTATATTTATGCCATAGCTTAGTATAAGCTATAGCGACTAGTCCATGCTTATTGAACATGTCCTTATTAGGGGTGCCTTCCAGTGGAGCCGGATGGTTCATCTCTAATAAGCGGTCCGGGCTGTACAGGCTACCAATCAGTGGGGAGAAGATAGGCATGCCGGGTTACAACGGGGACAAAGGTCTGCACTACCTATCTTATCACGGCGGGCAAAGACTAGACAGAATATTTCTATTCTCCGTTGTTTGCCGGCGGTGAATACCTCAAAAGAACCAATACCGAACAATCAATGTTCGGTCAATCAAACAATCAGTGGGGAGAATAAGTGGGTACGAAAAGGTTTGCGTTACCCACTCTTTCTCTACCTGCAAAGAGAGACCTTGTTCTTCCCTGTTTGCAGACAAAGAATCTCCAGACAATAATCCACGAACGACAGTTCGGGAAACAGTGGGGGAGGAAGATAGGCACGACGGATTACAACGGGGACAAAAGTCTGCGTTACCTATCCTTCACTGTTTGCAAAGAGAGAGCCTGTTGTTTCTCCGTTTGCAGACGGTGAATCTCCAGAGGGTTTCAACAAAGCGTAATACTAGTATTATCCAAACCAAACAATCATTTCTCAGTTTGTCGTGTCAACACGACCTTACCCGGACCGCATGGACGGTTTCCTGTCTTCTGAATCCAGCGCCCGATCGTCCTCTCTTCTTCGTGATGTTCGTTGCACTCCTGATGGTTCCCAGTCAGGACCGTAGATCACTCGAGAGAGGTCTGTTCGGAACTAGTGAAGGTCGGATGATCGGCTGTCAGACGAGGGTCTATCGGACACGAGCTCTCCCGATCGTTGCAGTCGTTCACTCTGTCGTCGGGACCTCTCCCACTGGATCCACGTGTCGCTGATGGGCCCCACGCTTTGGGACGCCAATTGTGGAAAAAGGTAGGGCTATGACCTTTTTCAAGATTTGCCCGGCGCTAACTGCCCTTGTACCATTCAAATTACCAAGCAATGAGGCAGGCGCCGGAGACCAGAAGGCAGGAAACAGAAGTTTTATTCCGACGGAGCAGAACACATCAGATCGGACAACAAGGTATCGTCTCGAGGTGCTCTAACAGCCTCTCGGAGGCCTGGCCTCTTATACACTGGTTTATGGCATGTGACCTTCCTTTATTACAATCAGAACATTGTGAAGTAAGGAAAAAGACATCCCCGTAATCCTCGTGTCAATCCCACCCTCATATACTTCCACAATAGAGGTCCTCGACCTGCTGATAAGAGGAGGGGGTCATCACGCAGCTGAGTATTCTGCCGAGTCTCAGGATGTGTGCGCCTGATCATATCCCAGGGGGTGGGGAGGTCTCGATCAATAGAGGGTCCTTTGAAGAAGATCGACTTCATACAATAAGGGGCAGTAAACGATATCTCCCGGCTTAGGCGATGGCCTCGGACCTGTGTGGACAGCTGGACACGGGGGAAGGGGTCATCAAAGGAGTGGTATTCATGCCGCGTGGACAATCGAGCGTGGAGGGAAGGTTTATCAACAGAGGGGTATTCATGGGTGGAGAGGAGATGCTGGTCAGGCGCAGGCGTGACTCCCAAGGACAGGGTCATGCAGAAGGGTTATGCTCATGAGAGGGAGGGAGGGGGAGCCAGGGTGCGCGGAGGATGCTTGCTGGGTCAGAGGGGCGCGCTGGCGATAGATCGTGGACAGGGAGGCCATGATACCTAAAATGGCTGTCGTGCGCGTTGTGCGTGGGTGACAAGCTGGCGCAGATGATGTTCAGCCCGTAAACCAAAATTCCACAGGTGCTGGTCGTGAGACGGATGGTGTTCCTGTGGATGATGGCGATGCCTCCTCCCATCTGGTTGGCGTTGCGGTCCCTCCGGACGATCTTGTAGCCCTCTGGGATAGCGATGGCGATGTCGGGAGCTGAAGAGGCGTTCATCCAGGTCTCTGTGAGGAAGGCAACGTCCGGGGCTGTGGCGTCTAGGAGGTTCCAGAGTTCGATGGCGTGTCTGTGGACGGAGCGGGTGTTGAGCAGGATGCACTTGAGGTGGGTGCTGGTGGTGTTTGACTTGGCGGGTGCTGGTGCGGGGCAGGTCCGGATGCAGGTGAATTTGCAGGCGTGGCAGCTGAAGGGTCCGTGGGTGCGTCGTGGTGTGGCTTGGTGGCAATCTGGGAGTCGGCCGGTGTTGAGTGCGATGAGGGTGGCGGCGGAGTACGTCAGGCGGGTAGGTCGGGGTCTTCGTGGGCCAGGGGTCCTGGCGCTGGTCGTGATCCGGTCGCGGACGGGCGCAGACGGGCTTACCTTTGGCGCGCCTTCGGCGCACAATCGGCGCGCCCGCTGCGCGTGACCGCTGCGCGTTCGCACGGTCGCCATATAAGGCGAAGTGCGCGGGTGGGCGGGGCAGCTGGGAGGCGGGAGGGAACAGAAGGAAAAAAGGGGCGGGGTCTGCGGTGGTGGCGGGAAGCGGGGAGCGGGGAGGGAAGACGGAGGGCGGCGAGGTAGGCGGGCAACCAGGCAGGAAAACGCTGAAAAAAAACAATAACAAGGAAAAAGGAGAAGAAGACTCTAACACGGGCACAGAGATCGAAAACAGGCACAAATGCTAGTCAAAACAAGGCAAAAACAACAACAGCGGAGTCAGCCGGCAGCCGGCAACGAGGCAGGTAGCGAGGCAGAGGGCAGGCAAAGGGGCACACGCAGCAGCTGGTGGCCGTGGGCGCGGGGGTGTCCCACAAGTGGGTCACACTTACCTGTGTCGCACGGTCGCCATATAAGGCCAAGTGCGCGGGTGGGCGGGGCAGCTGGGAGGCGGGAGCGGGGAGGGAACAGAAGGAAAAAAGGGGCGGGGTCTGCGGTGGTGGCGGGAAGCGGGGAGCGGGGAGGGAAGACGGAGGGCGGCGAGGTAGGCGGGCAACCAGGAAGGAAAACGCTGAAAAAAAACAATAACAATGAAAAAGGAGAAGAAGACTCTAACACGGGCACAGAGATCGAAAACAGGCACAAATGCTAGTCAAAACAAGGCAAAAACAACAACAGCGGAGTCAGCCGGCAGCCGGCAACGAGGCAGGCAGCGAGGCAGAGGGCAGGCAAAGGGGCACACGCAGCAGCTGGTGGCCGTGCGGCGCGGGGGGGTTCAACACAATTTCATCAAATTTACCAAATGCTAGATCTTTACTGAGAAAGCATGCCATTTGGGGATTTGGAGTAAATATGCTCAGCCATTGTTGAGAAATTAGGGACAAAAAATAGAGATATCGAGTGCTGGAGTAAAAAAATAAAAAGACAAACAGATAATTGAAGGAATGTAGAGCAAATCAAACATTCACCCCCAGTCAAACGATCTGGGTTAAATTGATTGTTCTTATACTCACCATGCCACCCCTGTTTCGACCCAGCCATATGCAAATCATTCATGACCCCGTTCCTCATGGCAACAGACCAGCCCGAACTGAAAAAAAAATAAAGGTGTCTGATTGGCTGAAAAGGCTTTTCCACCCAGTCAAACCTTTCAGTCTTGCAAGATCAAATGTTGTTGCTGGCTAGCTGTAACATTAGAAAAATTTTACTGCTGTCATTACAGGACATGGAAACTCCATCACAGTGTCCTGATTGTTGAAAAATATGAAGATGCAAAGGGGCAGGATAGAGGTATGCTGACCCTCTTGAGGTATACTCTCACAGAGAGACCACTATTCCCTGACATCCAAGCCCCCTTAGGCGACCAAGGGGCATATGCATCATCCGTTTTTTTTGTCGCAAACGCTGCGATTCGCAAAAAAAGCAGTATTTGCGACTAAAAATTCAGAAAGTCCGATGTATGATTGTAATCGCATCGCATAATTAAGGATTCGCAAAATTTCCAAATTCCTTAATTTTGCGTCAGCATTTAAGGATTTGCAAATATATTCCTTAAATACTATGTATGAAGCACCCAAGTTGTGCGATTTCTCATTAAGAAATTGCAAATTACCACCAACTTGAAGTTGGTGGTAATTTGCGATTTCTTTCACAAATGCACTTTTTGCCATTTGTGAAGGTGCCATGTGGCGCACATACATGCCCTTAGGGCAAGTATGTGTGCCATATGTGCACACATGTAAATTTCAGGGGTGCATCAGGGTGTCCTTATGACACCGTTGCACCCTTGAAATTATTCTCATTTTGCGATTCTCAAATTGTGAATCGCAAATTGAGAATAACTTCCCATTCATTCCTATGGGCCTCCTGGCCAAATTGCGATTTGGCCAGGAGGCCCAAATCCCTTTTTGCAATTCACAAATAGCAATTTCTAAAAAATTGCTATTTGAGAATCGCAAATGAGGGTGTTGATAGATATGGCCCCAATCCCCTACTATGTACACCTTACAACTTGTACATGAACCCTCATGGAGAGCCCACTGCCTCTACACACCTGCACCCATTAGGTGGAAAACCTACTGCACACACCCTTCCCCCTATAACAGACCCTTTGATGGCAGGCAATCACTTGGGTGCAATCAATGAGATGTGAGTGTCCAGGTCACTACAAGGCATTCCCTGCATCCTTCAAAGAAATCTTCATGGATAGCCTGTTCCCACCAGACACCTATGACACCTTAAGGAGCCAAGCTTCCACTAGGTACATGTTACGCTTTGTACAGAAGTTCAGACAGAGAGCCCACTCCCTCAAGACACCCACACCCATTATGGTGGCCAAGGCCCTACTACTCACATCTTGCCCTTTGTACAGAAGTCCTCAAGAAGAGCCCACTCCTTCCACACATCAGCCTCCATTAGATGTGCAAGCCCCTACTATGCAAACCCTTCACCCTGTACCAGACCCTTCGAGGGTAGGCAACCTTTTGGATGCAATGAATGAGATCTGAGTGGCCAAGTCTATATAAAACATATTATTCACATGGTAAATAAGTCCTATTGCAGATCCACAGACACACATACTTAGTAGGTGAGCAAGACACTACTACATACAGAAATTTTCACAGAGAGCTTACTCCGTCCAGACATTAAAGACCCTTAGGACGGCCAAGTACTTACTCCACACACCTTACACCTTGTACAGAAATCTTCAAAGAAATTCCACTACTGTAGGAACGTGCCACTTTTGGCATGGTTAGCCCCCTTTTTTGCCAGATGTGATTTCAACCTGTAAGTTTACTGGATCCCTGCTAACCAGGTCCCCAGTACCAGATCTCTCTCCTAAAACACTGTACCATAATTTGCACAAATTCAGCTACCCCAGTAAGTCCTTAGTAAATGGTACCCCTGGTACCTAGAGCATGGGTACGGAAGAGGGTCATCTGTGGCGGCAGCACTGGTTGTGCCGCCCCAGGCCCCCTCACCAAAGCTATGCACTCTGCCATTGAAGCCTGCGTGTCTTGGTGCGGGAAAACCCAAAGAGTCAATATGCCACACAGCCCTGTGTGCAATGCCACTCAAACACTGCATAAGATATAGGTAAGTCACCCCGACAGCAGGCTTTTAGCCCAAAGGCAGGGTGCACTATATCCTATATGTGGCCATATCAGCATAAGAATATATACCCCTACAATGTCCAGTCCATTCTGCGATATTGTAAGTGAACAGGGAAGCCATAAAGAGTACATGGGCTGGATACTTGTCAACACAAGTTTCCTAGCTCCATGATGGTTTCACTGATTTCTAAGACATTTGGTAAAAAACATCTTGTCTTAACAAACCCTCACTGATGCTAGTGTTGGATTTATTAATAAGTTCACACAGGAGACCCTCTTAGAGGGTACCCTGAAGCATAACCAAACAATAATGGAGTCTCTGACAGGTTTTCACCAGGACAAAACAATACTTTTCTGGGCAGGGGTGTTTCACATCTACTCCAGGACAGGATGGCCTTCCCAGGTGGAAAGCGTCACAGACAATGCCACCTTTGAAATCAAACCCCAGATAGTTGGGGAGGCGAAGCCCCCTTTTGTGCTCCACGTTTGGTGGAAGGAAAGGGGGAAAATTAGTTAGATGAGGAGAGTCCCTCCTCATCCTGCTCCACCCCTTGGGCACAGCAAGTGAGATGAAACCCTCTCCTAAAATGTCACCATCTTGAGATGTGAGAAAACCTCCAGTCTGGGCTAGGGTAGTGACTCTTTCCACAGGAAGTGTGAGAAGTTGGCCTGGCATATGATGTCACTACTCTACTGGGCACCTTGCACCAGTCCAAACGACCCTTATTGATGGTAGGTTTAAGACAACTGTTGGACCCGGCCCTTTGGGCAGGTTCACCCCGAGACTTTTTGCTTTTTCCTAGCCTGTTTCTGGAACCTGGTGGTGGTGATTTTAGGCCTCTGCGCACGTTTTCACTGTGGTACAGTGTAAAGTGCTTGAGCTCTCTGTGTATGTGTGGTGAGTGACCTGCCCTTCCATAGGAATGAATGGGGAATATGTTTGCCCATGGTAGTTCCTGATGTGTGGGGAGTGCAGGGGTGAGTTTGGTATGAGAGAACTCGTGAGACTGAATGCTGCGAAAGGGTATATGCGGCATGAGTGTGTCTAGTCTAGAAGTGCCACTTTTAGAGGTTGGCATATTTGTGTAATTTGTGTCTGGCGTGTGATTGGCTGGTGAGCCTGGGTCAGGAGTGCCTGGGCCTGCTTGTGGATTGACTGTCTGGTTTGAGGGTGACAGGGGCTGGAGAGCCCAGGAGGTTGTCTGAGTCAGCCCATGGATGAAAGGCAGCATCTGCTGCCAGGGAAGTGGGAGGAGATGGCACCTGATAGTGAAGGGCTGTGCCTGCCTGACTACAAAGCTGGCCACACCTCCCGCTGGGCGACTGTCACCTCCGTCCCTGATACTGACAAGCCTTCCCTATAACCAGTTCTAGCTGGTTCTCACACTGCCTACACAAAGACTTCAAAGACTTTTCTGTGTATAAGAAGGGGCTGTGTCCCCTTCCAAAATGTTCTTGTTTCTGACTTGAATCTACCAGGGGCGGGAGCTGCCCAGCCCCTGGATGCCTGATGGACTTTTCCTGCTGGGGGCTATGCTGCTCCCTCTCCTGGACTGCTGAGGACTCTGGACTGCTGAAGGACTTTTTAATTGCTTTTACCAAGGCTTATTATAGCCTAAAGTGCCTGGAAGGACTTTGCTGCATTTCCTGAAGGACTTTGCTTTACTCTGGGGCCCCTCTGCTTTGCCTGGGGATCTTGGAGCACTTTTTCTTTGTGGATGGCGCTGAACCATGCCCCTAGCGCTGAGGAGCGCTTTCTCTGTTCTAGCGCCTGAAAGCGCGTTTGTAGGCCTTTGGCGCCTGGGAGCGCCTTGATTGTGTTGGCCGGTGCCCACCCGGCATTGCCCTGTGCTTGAAATCACCGCCGCCAGCCCGGAGAGTGAGTGGGAGGCGCTGTCCCGCCTCCCTGCCCCAGGGCCGCGCTGCGATTGGCCGCAGCCGCGACCCGGAAGTTAGGCTGGCCGGGGGCGGGACGAAGAGGACAACAGGAAGTGACGGTGGCGAGCCGCGCGGCGGCCATGGTGGACATCCCGGTCCCGGGATGGGGGACCGGGTGAAGCGTGAGGAGGGAGAAGAAGTATGACGGCAGATGGCGCGGGGCTCCCGTGAGCCTGGGAGAGCCCCGCACCACGACTGGGCGGAGAAGAGCAGGATCCCGCACTGCCTAGAGGAGCCCCGCCGAGAACAGCCCGGTGAGTTAAGAAGGCTGGGGGGGCTCCGTGATGTTGCTGGCGGTACCAATGGAGGCAGAGTCAGGGCGGCCCCGGTGGCAGTGGGTCGCCCCAACATGTGAAGAGCCCTGAGTGGCTCCATGCCCGCAATATTAGTTTAGAGCCCTGCGAGGGCCCCGGGGGCATTTGTTGTTCGAGTCCCCCAGGGGGGGGCTCCACCGAAGGCATCAACATTTGTTATAGAGCCCTGAGAAGGCTCTGGGGGCCATTTTTAGCTAGAAGGGGGCGTCGGGGCACATTGTCGGTGCCCGCCCCCCTCCTGCCTGTGAGATGTTGGGTTCTTGAGCTTGAGAGAAGGCTCGTGGCGGCATTTCCTTGATGTCGAGCCCCCGAGGGGGGCTCTAACGACCCCCCACAGTTGGTTACAGAGCCTTCTAGGCTCAGGGGGCATATTTGTGTAAGAGCCTGTGTGGCTCCAACAATTGGGCGCAGTTTTGCCCAGAGGGGCTAGTGAGAGCCCCTGGCGCAGTTTTTGTTGATTCACAGCTGCCCAGCAATTAGTGGGCAGCTGCACCGTTTAGGTTTTGGGATTGCCCAGGTGCCCAGCAAGTAGTGGGCACCTGCTACGTTTAGGCTGGTGCTGGACTGGCGCTGCATGGCAGCGCACCCTGACATTGAGACTCAGGGCGTCTTAGCCCCAACAAGGCCAGTTGGCCTAGGGACTGCCACAGGTAGTGGCTTCTGTGAGTTTCGCGCAATTGTATGGTTATTGCACCTCTGAATGTGATTTCTTGCATCATGTGTTATTCCTGCACCTCTGAATGTTTTTAGGCATCATGTGATTTTTTGCGCTATTGTATTGCTCTGGCACCTCTGAATGTTTTAGGCATCATGTGACTTCTTGCGCTGCACCCCTGAATGTATTTTATTGCATCATGTGCTTTATTCTTAACACCTCTGAATGTTTTAGGCATCATGTGTCTTCTTGCGCTGCACCCCTGAATGTATTTTATTGCATCATGTGCTTTATTCTTAACACCTCTGAATGTTTTAGGCATCATGTGTTTCTCCTTATTACTCCTCTGAATGTTTTTCATGCATCATGGGTAATGTGTTCTTGTGTATACCCCTAAATGTATTTTATTCTTAGGTGGTTGTTCTTTTTAGTACAGGTGGTCCTAGTAAGGTCCTGGTTCCTGTTACCAGTGGATACTGGTTGTGATCTTTTTGATTACCATTTTATGTTTATTATTCCTTATTCTAAAAGTGCTATATCTGATTCTGACAGTGGCCCATGTGGCCCTGTCTTGTAAATAATCCCGTATGAATGTTGCCCGTGCCAGTTGGCACAATGTACATGTGTGATTTTTATCTGATATGTGTTTACAATACAAAAGTTATTTTAATATAACCTTGTGTGGAGTTCCTTTTGTGGTGTGCCTAGTATGTTGTTGCTGTTGTGTGCTGGTGCAAATGCTTTACACATTGCCTCCGAGTTTAGCCTTACTTCTTGTGCCAAGCTACCAAGGGGGTGAGCAGGGGTTATCTTGGCGTGTGACTTCCTTGCCCTGACTAGAATAGTGGTTTCTGCCTGGCTTTGGCGTCAGCCTTAGCCTACCAGAAATAGCCAGTTCTAACAACAACCTTTATAGAATGCTATCCTAGTACAATACAAGATCTTAATTAGCACAAAGTAAATTAGCACAGTATACGTTATGCCCTAGGGGCCTCACAAACCATATACTAAAATAGTGGTATAAGAACCATGTTAGATTTAGAAGTGAGGCCTAGGGCCTGTAGAACTGCTGGGGCAACCACAAACCACCCAAGGTAGGGACGCAGGAGACCCACGGGGGACGCGTGCAATGTCTAAACACAGCCCCGAATCACCATAGACTTCTATGAGGAAAGTTTAAGTTACAATTTTAAAGATTAAGGACACTTAGGAGTGAACTACGATGGAACCCCTTTAGACTTAGACACTTTGAGAGTCAAGACCAACAGGAGCACCGGAGTACTCGTGTTACCTCAACCAGCGAAGCGGGTGCATAGGTGCCTTTTGGTGTCGGGTTTCCTCGTCAATTCCAATGGAGAGCTGCGAAGAAGTGCTGCTGGCGACCAGAGGAGAAGTGTCCGGGTGGATCCAAGGGTGAATCAGAGATCAGAAGAACTTGAAAGTAGAGGGGCCAGAGTCTGGGTCACTAGCCAGTGACCAGGATGGTGACAAGAAGATGCCAGCCGATGTCGGGTGCTTTCAAGTGAAATAGGTGAAACTTGACTCTTCAGCCACAAGGACCAGGAGGTGTCGACAACAACTAGAACCTGTTTTATAGCTGTCCCACAAAGGATGTCGAGTGCTGCAGTGCCAGAATCCGGATTGGACCCAACAAGCCTTGTCAACAGCAACCCACGCAGGATAACAAGATTGGCTTCGGTGCAGACCAGAAAGGTCTGTGTGACTCACCCTTTTGAGGGGAGTCAGGGCACGCCTGGAGCAACCAGGAATTCCCAAGAAACAAAGGATTGTTCTTTGTGGGGAGCCACCGGCCAACAGACTAGGGATCGCAAAGGAGCCTCGAGCTGAGGTGAAGAAAGCGGGCTCACAGAACACTCGTGGAGTGTAGGCTTCTCAGCTTCGGTGCAATAAGTGCTCGGGGCAAGGGCAATAAATAGCCCAATGCAAAATCTCAGGAAACTTCGGGAAGTAGGTGCAGTTGCAAACTTGCAGGATGTTCAGGAGTTCCGGTCCCACATCTCTCGTGTCAGCTACAGGTCTCAGCTTTGCTGGGGACTCTTGTCAGCCTCGGAGATGTCTGGAAGTCCATGTCCTGTGTCACAGATTCTTCGGGATCCGGAGCCTTGAAAATATAGACCAGCAAGATACTCTTTGGTGCCTGTTTGAACAGGGAGATCACACCTTGACCTCAAGGGAGATATCTTCTGTCTTCCAGTCGTGGCATTATACATTCTTCAGCCCCTGGTAGGCCTCTGGGGTACATATGCCCTTGGTACCAAAGGCACCATATACTAGAGGCTCACAAGGTAACTCAGTAACCAATCTGGTATGTACCTACAGTACATGGTATCAATTTAGAGAAAGAACAGCTAGGCTGTGGTCCTGATTATCAGGGCCAAAGCCAGACTAAAGTCGACAAACCAGTGAAACACAGCAAAAAGTGGGGGTAACCATAGGAAGGAGAACTTACTCTCCTACAGGAAGTAGTCATTAGAGGGTGTAGACAACCTAAAGTTAAGTATCCCCCGGTCTCTCCATCTAACGCCCCTAAATTTAATATTTAGGTGTATTCCCAAGACCTGAATATCCGATTTATTGGACCAAAGAAGATAACTAAAAAAGAAGACTGCTATGCAAAAGCAGAGGCCCTGCTGCAGATAGAGGCACCAAATCCTGCCAGCTGCAGGAAGGACTCAACAATCCCTGATGCTGTGTTGTCCTGAAACCTGCAAGGACTCCAAGAACCCCGGGGCACCTCCAGCCTTCGAGAAACTGCTGAGAAGCTCCAATGGATTGAAGGTCTCACTCTCTTGCACTCTGTAGGCACTGATCCCGTGAAGTATAAGGTGTTGACTTGCTGCTCCCCGACGACCTCAACGCAACACCAAAGGAAGAACAGATCCAACATCTCTGGATGGTTAGATGTGCCTCTCCACAAAGTTTGGAGGCACCAGCTATTACCGGAGCCACGGCCTACAGAGTCAGGGTACCGGACCCGTAATGTTAAAAAACAAGAAGAAGAGTCCACACCGGACTCCTGAAGCTCCAGAAGCAAGCCATCATCGAGGGACATTGAGACACCCGAGACCCATTCCTGAGTGGCCCACCTGTCCAGAGACCACCTAACCGCGAGGACATCCAATATGCATAATGCCCAGCTGGCCTGTTCTCTCTGCACCCAGCCACACTGGCCCCAGCACCAACCAACTAGTCCTGCTATCTTGGTTCCCAGAACCTTGCGACCCTACCCCTCCAAGGAGACCCACCAGACCTACCTGTACGTCCATCTATGCAGTGCATCTTCACATGGCCCCCTTTTTCTTTGCACACTAGGTTTTAAGGCCATTAGCATTCTGCTCTCACCCGATTCAGGTCGCTCCTGAACTTCTCCTGCTGTAACTTTGGACCTGGTCCCGACATCGACCTAAAACCAAAAAGTGACCTTCGAGAAAGTATTGCCTAGTTCCATATGTATTTGTCTTCCTTTCTCCCATTGTTTCTTATGGTGAACAATTGCGCACAAAAGTGATATTTTCTGAACTTTGAAAAATTGTAATCCCGAAAGTACTTACCTCAGAACTGGCTTCTTGTCTTTATTTTTATAAATTGGTCTTGGGTTTATTCTTGAGTGTGTGACTCACTTATTGCCTCTGTGAGTGCAACAAAGGCTTATGATGAGCCTAACTGTTCCCCACACTAACTCAAAAAGAGCATAGAATTATCTACTTATACCCATTTGGGAATTCACCAGAATCTCTGCACAGTGTACGTCATTTGAGTTCACTACATAGAGAGCCGGCTTCCTCCAACTACCTTCACACTTACATCCCATTAAGCGAGTGTGAGAATTATTATTATAATTTTTTATTTTTAGCGGCGGTGAAAGCCTACTCAAACAACAGCCACTATCCTTGTCATGGAGAACCACAAAAAGTAACAAAATGTCCTTGTGCTTGATCCTCAGGTAGCTTGTAACACAAAGCAATCAGTCTTAACAACATACAGGCAATATGTAAAGCATGTATACTACAAAAAAAGAGAAATAACCTAAAAATATAACACAGGAAAAATCATACACCAATTTTGAAAAATAAAGTAAAATATAATAGTTGACACCAAAATGGCAACATCACAATGACAACAAAGAATGGCAAATATGCACTTTCAAACACTTAAAGTAAGTTTGGTGCATAAAAGCACAAAGCAGGTATATGGTAAAAGTCGCAAGTTCAGGCTACCGCTATGGAGCATGGGCAGGACACAGGGACCAGGTTAGGCCCACTGAAAAAGTTTCCCTCTGAAGTTCAGTGTGAAGAGTTCAGTTTTTGGTGGAGGAGGCCACAAGGAACACAGAGAGTGTCACAGGTGGTCTCCCCTTTAGCGCAAAGAGGAGGCCTGTCATTGTGAATGGTTATCCCTGTAACACAAAGATCCTATAATGGGTCGTGGGCTGTCGTTGCTGGAGCTATGCGTTAGCAGTCACCATGGGCTGTCAATGCAGTAGCATGAAGTGCAGATCATGCATTGTCTAACATTGCTGGTGGTTGCTGTAGCGTGAAACAGTTGAGTTCACTGGAGCTTCTTGTTAGCGGTCAGCACAGGTGGCAAGGTCTTAACATGAACTGGCCCATTTTCAGTTGTGATGAGCCCAAAACTTCAGGATTTTAGTTTCTTCAATGACGAGCACAACTGATGCCACAACTAGGATCGAGTAACCGGAAAAGCATGTTTTGGGGATAAGGAATTCACTCCAGCAGAAGCCAGCAGCGTTCAGGCAGGTCCAGGAAGGTCCTGCAGGTTAGCTGGGCAGTTGCAGGGAGGCCTCTGGAGATTCTTGTGTCCCTGTAGCTCATAAGAGGAGGTCAGTCAACTGACTGTGGACTCACTTCAGCCTGGGATGAAGGTTGCAGGTCTAGTCTTCCTTCTCAGAAAGCAGGGCTGGCCACAATAGGTTCAGTTGGAGGTTCAGGCAGGTCCAGTGCTGCAGGTCAGCTGGGACATCCTTCTTTAGTATGCACAGGGATGGGAGTCTCCTTTCTATACATGGTGCCCACGGTGAAGTTGGAAAAGCTTCTGGAGTTTTCTACTACAGAGGTGTCTGGACTTTCCTGCCTCCCTGCTCTAATACCAGTCTGTCTGGGGGCACAATAGGCTAGTGTTATGTCATTGTGTGTGAGCTGGGCCAATGCCTTTGAAGTGCAAGTGTGGTAGGTGAGAGCTTTACACCCCATTAAGCAAAGGTGGCCAATCCTGCCAACATCCAGACCCTCTATTGTGATGCTGTCTGTCCTGAAGAGATGGTGTATGACGTTCAGTATTTATACCCAGTTGAAGTGGGGAGAAACTACTAGAGGCTTGCATTTAGAGTGCAACATCTTCAAGTGTAAGTGAGTTTGGGCCTAGCTCCTCCCTCTCTCGTCATGGCAGTGATGGCCCATCCAATCACATCTAAGCTCCCTATTATGTGTGGCTATCGAGGAGAAATACACCAGGCCCAAATGTCACCCACACCCAGTCAAGTGACCCAGAGCCAGGTTGCAGGCACCAAATGGCTAAGGCAAGAACATGTCAACTTCTAAAAGTGACATTTGCAGAATTGTGACTTAGCAATCTGATTTTACTAATAGAGAGGATTCTAAATTACAATTTCCCAGACACCAAACTCTCCTACTTGCACCCAATCAAAAGTTACCACTAATTAAATGTAATAAGGGAACCCAATGTTATCCTGACTGAAAGGTAGGCTTTGCAGTAGTGAAAAACACATTTATGGGTTTTCACTACAAAGACATGTAAAACTTAAAACTATATATCCAACTTATGAAATACAACACACCCTGCCCTAATGCCCCAAGGCCTACCCTAGGGGTGACATGTATTAAAAAGGCGGGTTTAGGCTTGGCCAATGTTTTATTTTGCCAGGTTAAAATGCCAGTTTAAAACTGCCCACAGGCTGTGATGGCAAGTCTGAGACATGTTTAAAGGGCTACTTAAATGTGTGCCACAATGAGTGCTTGAGCCCACTTGTTGTATTTAATTTACGGGCCCTGGATGAATCTTGTATCACTTGGCTCGTTACTTATAAGTAAATCAAATGTGCCAATTGGGTGTAAGCAAATTTAACCACACTTAAAGGAAAGAGTACAAGTACTTTAGCATGAGGTATCAGTGCAAATGTACACATAGTTTTAAAAGCCCAAAAAACAGGCTCATAAAACAGGAGGGGTGAAGGCAAAATATTTGGGGGTGACCCTGCCCAAAGGGCCTAGTCCAACAGTGAGCAAGCCTCTACTACACACATCCTTCACCCGGACCAGACCCTTTGTGGGTAGGCAATCCCTCAGGCGCAATGAGAGATGCGAGTAGCCAAGCCCCTTCTAAGCAGTCCCTTTGCCTTTATATAGAAGTCTCATTGAGAGTCCATTCCCTCCAGTCACTCAAGCACTCTTAGATAGACAACCCCCTAATAAGAACACCTTAAGCCTTGTACAGCAGTTCTCAAGGAAGGTTTGCTTACTCACACACTTTTGTTGATTGTAGTAATCAAGCACAATCCATTATTTTGTAGTCGTATAGTTTGAAACACTTTCAACCACAATTTATCTTCTGGTGAGGTAGCAGCTTCCAGAAAAGGGTTGATAATTCAGTCACTACATAAAAACAAGCATTTACAATGCAATAGGTCTCGCCTTCGCAAAAGTTAGAGCTATTGTCATTGTAAATGACAAACTTTTTATATATGTGTTGGTTTTACAAACAGATATATAAATGGCATTGTCATTTACAATGCCAATAGCTTAATCGCTAGCAAACGCGAGACCTATTACATTTGCAATTCAATAGGTCTCGTATTTACGCGAGTTTGAGCTATTGACATTGCAAATAACAATGTGTTTTATTTATGTTTCAAAAACCAGAACATGAATAAAAGGTCTCTCACACTGCTGTCTCCCACACACTGCTGTCTCTCTCACACTGCTGTCTCTCTCACACACCATGCTCTCCCTAGAACACACACTGATGTCTATCACACTGCTGTCTCTCTCACACACACTGCTGTCTCTTTCACACACACACTGCTGTCTCTCTCACAGACACTGCTGTCTCTCACACACACACTGCTGTTTCTCACACACTGCTGTCTTTCTTACATACAATGCTGTCTCTCACACTGCTGTCTCTCAGACACTGCAGGTTTGGGTTGTGGGTTTCCAGTTCATATCTGGAGGGGGGCTCTGCTGCGTTTCATGGGTATTTTTTTTTTTACAAACTCCCCAGGGCATTAGTGGTAGCTTCAGAAGCTTTTGTTTTGGGCGGAGGGATGTTGGTGGTCAGATCTCAGCCCAAAGCCTCAACCCCTCTTCATGACCATGGGCCCTCAAATCTCGCGAGCGAGACTGCGCATGTGTGCAGCCTACGCTAGCGAGACCTAAAAAATAACTGCCAGGGCCCTCTTCAGGGGCCACTGCAGCTTGCCCCACCCATTGCCCATGCCAGTGCTGCCAATGATGGTAGCAACATAATTAATAACCACCACACTCGTGTGACAATTCAGACTATTCCAAGCCCCTAAAGCTTTAAGAAAGGCTTGGGTGGCAGGTTATAGTAATTTGAAATGCATATTCAATAAATTAATAAATGTTTTGGTGCTCATCTCTAAATTAAATTAAATGTGCCACCAGGTAGCAAACTGTAATAAGTGCAGGTGTTGACAAGTAAGTGCGGGTGCCGAACACCAGAAACCACCGGCACAAGTTAAGCCCTGGGCAACTTGATTGTTTATGCCCTGATGGTGGGGCAGCAGGGGGCACAGAAGGAAATTACAAAGCAAACTAAGTCTTGCAAGACCCGCAAAGCGGTTCTCACCCACCCACAGTCAGAAAGTGTTCAAAAGCTTTTGATTGTAAAACCACCCAGCGAGATGTGTTCCAGCTGGCAATCTGCAAAATGTAGAGTATTTATAGGCGGCAATCTGCTTTTGCCAGGGGCTGGTAAGGAGGACTGACTCGAGACAGGTAGGTCTTGGTTGTTCAGCACTGCTGCTCACCTGCACACTTGGGGCAGACCGGCCAACCCCGGAACAAGCATAGGCTGAGCCTCAACTTATCTAAAGCAGCTTTGTATGGGCTGGCTCCGAATCCCCAACGGGGGTGGGGGAAGCGGTAGCCGGAGAGAACGTTAGGAGGCCGCAGGTGAGAGGTTGTGTTTGAATTTAGGGCGTAGCTGCTGGTGCAGAGGAGGTTTCAGTTACAGTTGGATGGGGAGGGTGACAAACATCTAGCAATAGAAGACATGGAGCGCATCCACCCGGCAAGCAACGGGATGGAGCGAGGGTCCGTTAGATTCAGGGAAGAGAAGGGCGAACCGGGGCAGATGGATATACCGACCCATCGAAATATGTTACCAACGTTCTTTGTATTAATCACTATACCGCAAAAGCTGCTACCCCATTTCCAAAAGAACAAACCCCTTGAACTCTTCACATCCTGTCACCCCCGAATTACCACTAGAAGGATGAATACCTTCATCGTCGCTTTACACCAGTATTACCTCTCCGGATGCTGTACCCTCTCCGCCACCAAAAGTACCATTTAAATTAATGCTTTAATACATTTTCCAACCCTGGAAGCTTTTCTCACCTGAGATATCTTCCCGCTATGTCACCCCCCTACCCCAGCATTCCCCGGAGCTCTGAGCGCGCTCTCTGAGGGAGTCCACATGCCAACCTGCCGGCGCTACTGTACCCTCTGCAACCACAGGGCGTCCCCTCGGACAGGAGGGCCGGGTTAGAGTCTGCCCGATGGGAAACTGTCGTGCGCAAAAGAAGCGGCCTCTGGGGAGAATAGACCTCCACGTCGCCTAATCCAGTCAGGGTGAGGGAGCCCGGGGGCACAGCGAGACATAGCGGGTCTCCAGAGCAGGTCTGCCTGGCTCTCCGCGCCCCCCCAGGCCTTCCAACTGCGGCCTCCAGCCCTGGCGTGCACACACACCTTGTCCCTGTAGCACTTGTAGTACCTGTGCACCTCCCCCGCTTTTATGTAAAAATTAAAAGTTTGAAACTCTGTGATTCAATCAAATCACAAGCGAGAAAGACAGTCGATGCGCGTGTTACATTATATTGCTTTGAAGATACAATAAGGTCTTAGAACCCCAGTAGGACACCCAGAATTGGAATTGGATTTCATATTAAGTTTATCTTGCACATAGAAATAAATTAAACTCCATCCATCAAATAGCTTTGGTTTTCAAGTTGCCCACCCACAACAATAAGATTTAACATGAGTAACAGTGGGCGACATAGCGAGCTATGGTGTTTTGCAATACCATGCAGTGCATGCACCCTGCCCGGGATGCTGGTGTCCGCTGGCTGCCATTGGTAAAGATGAAGCACGGCATGCCGTGCTCCCAAAAAATAAATGTTTGCTGCGCACAACATAAGAAAAGACGCATGGCTGCCATTGTTAAAGATAAAGCGTGGCATGCCGCAGTGGAAAAGAAAATGTTTCTTTGCACACTAATGAAACCGAAACCATTCAAAAACATGTGTGCCAACGCGGGACCAGCACCTGGCTCCTTCCCCCTCCTCCCAGCAAAACCAGCTCCGACAGCGAAAGCGAAACCTTCCTTGGGGCGGGACTTCCGTCTTCGGAAGCCCGCGCACGCGCCCACGGAGAAGCAGTGCTGGTGACGCGGGGCTCATGCCCGAGGGAGAGCCCCGTGGAGGCTGCAAGACTTTAGAATGACGGTAAGTGGGGGGGGCGCTTGCATGTATGCGGCGGCTGGGGAGGCACTTGTATGTATACAGCGGCGGGAGGGGGGGGGCGCTTCTATGTATGCGGCGGCGGCCAGGGGGAGGGGGGCCCCTTCTATGTGTGCGGCGGCGGGGAAGCCTTCTATGTATGCGGCGGGGGAGGTGGGGGGGCCTTCTATGTATGCGGCGGCGGCGGGGGCCTTCTATGTATGCGGCGGCGGCGGGGGGGGCGCTTTTATGTATGCGGCGTCGGCGGGGGGGGGTCTGTATGTGTGCAGGTGCGCTCCTGTGTGTGTGTACCTTCCTGCCTGCATGTGTGTGTTCAGTGTGGCTTTCTTTGCGCATGGGAATATGAGGCACGGCGATGTGCGCGCTCACGAGGTACAATCTCGGCAAGAAAAAGCGCGTGGCACTTTGCTGTCCACATTACCCTGAAAGTAACAACATAAGTTGTCTCCCTAGACAGCAAAAGCTTCGCTTTTGCTTTCGTCTAGGCGAGACCTAAAGAACCTTAAAATAATCAGGCTAACTTCCTGCTCATAGCACTTTTGGATGTAGAAGGGAAATGTTTCACAAACTATCTTCCGAGCTTTTTAACCGATTGGGTAACTAACACCAATCTTTTATCTATTTTTCAAGTAGGATTTAGACCTGGATGCGCAACAACAGATGACTTTAATACTTCTTGCCGGCAAGGCGCTACATAAAAAAGATCACAATATATTTGCTATGTCGATTTTTTCACTGCTTTTGTAAAAATTAACCGAAATCATCTATGGACCGGACTTCTATCTTTAAGTATTAATAGCGCTTTGTTACACCTTGTAATTGCTTTACACTCTAACACACTGCTGCAGGTCAAATAGTTGGACAAATCTGCTATTTCAATAAAGGCTATAGTAGATGACAGACTCAAATAATGGTGAGTTCTAGCAAAGCTGCTGTTTTCTCTTTATATCTCTCATATCAATCCGTACATTCATAAACGTTTTCCCTCCCACATTGGGAAATCGTCAGATTAGCCATTTAGCCTACATTGATGACCTTCGTATCTGCTCGCACACGCCAGTGGGACTTCAGAATCAGTTGAAAACATTGAATACATTCAATTAATGTATGTCTTAATAGTTAATGTTGCAAAGACAAAAAATATTTCCTTTGTGAAGATGCAATTTTAACTAGATGTGAAGCCAACAAAACAATTGATTCTGTAGTCACTTATGATAATCTATGTTTTACATTGAACAGCATGTTCCGTACACAGCTTTCTCACCTTACTCGCCATTATACATAATATATAAATTGCAAATGTACCATTGAAAATCATCTCAATCAATGTAACATAAGTGTTGTTATGAAAGCAATGGTTTGACATGGTTTAAGTCCTGTCCTATGCAAGGGTATAACCAGTGCATTAAGGCACGAATTATAGTTATTGTAGTATGGCAAGTGAGATGAAAACACTCTTTTAGGAGGTGCACTGCTTATAGTAATTTGAAGGGGGTGTGTCAAATTCAAATGTAAGTTATAAGTAATAAGGTGCATAGGTGCACGACTTGAAGTAATTAGCAGGTGGCGTGTAGAACAAGGTAAAGTCTCATACAGTGGAGTAGAGTTCAGTAGAGTTAAGTAACGTAGCGTGGAGTAAAGTATAATACAGTGTCACAGAGTAGAGTGGGGTTGAGCGGATTAAAGTGCAGTTGTGAGGCATATAGTTGAGTAAATTATATTATAAAGGAGTGGTTCTCATACCGTAGGATTGACTGCTGTATCGCAGTGTATTGAAAAGTGTTGTTAAGTGGAATGCAGCATTGTACAATGGAGTGCATGAGCATACATTGGCCTGGATAGTTAGGCATGTGGATAGAGTGAAGTAGAGCCTCGTAGAGAGCCATAAAGCGTTGTATGGTTATATAGAGTGCAGCTCTAGAGAGTGACGCCCAGTGTCACACAGTGGTGCCACGTAGAGTGCAGTGACACACACTGTAGTGGTGTGAAGTGGAGTATCGTACAGTGGAATAGAATATAATGGAATAGCGTACAGTGAAATACAGTGCGTTCCAATAGCATACAGTGAAGTGTAGAAGAGTTGATTGCCGTAAAGTGGAATGCCGGAGACTGGAGTGTCATAGAGTGGAGTGCCATACACTGGAATAACATACAGTGTAGTGTACTACAGTGGATTACAGTGGATTACCGTGCAGTGTGATGAACTGTAATACCATATAGTAGAGTGGCGTACAAAAGAATGGTGTCCAATGGAATAGTATAGAATGGAGTGTTGTAGAGTAGTTTAGCATACATTTAGGACAGCAGCTAAAGTGAGTGGCTAACTAGTTTACAAATTTAGTGAGGATTCATTAAACAATGCTTAAGTTATTGGCAAATAAAAAAAACTTTTTCTATGGAAACTAGGTCCCAGCTATAATTATCTACTGGAGACCGCCAGTAGGAAATGTATTTACTTTATTAAATATAGTTCCACAAAAGCGAATCTTATCAGTATTTCAGTGGCGGGAAACTGATAACAGAAGCAGAGAGGAACAAGAATTGGTAAATGCAAGACTATATGTTACAGCCAATAGAAATGGAGAAAACGTAAGTGCACACACTGGAACCAATGAGAACCCAGTAAAGAGAGGACGCGGGATATAAGTCTCTTTTAAGTTTATATTAAACACAACAGATTTCTCAACTACAGCGCACGCGCTGTGCAGGTGAAACCTAAAAATGATGGAAGGGGTCAGGGTAGAGGGACCCCAACCCAATGTGACTAAAGGAGGTGTCTGTGAGGGACCCCACAAGGGTAAGAAATTAATCAAAATCCTTTTTTTAAAGAGGTTGCTTAGAGACACCAGACATTGGCAGGCCCTGCCGTTGACACTTCTAGGGAGAGCAGCAATCTTCGAAATTATGGCACTACCCCGCTTTTTATACGCCCTACAGAACACCCCATTCCTGGTCCCTGCAGCCTATTTTCGAGCCATTGACTCAGAAGTGACCAAACTGTTGTGGAATGGAAACCGGCTCGAATAGCGATGACTAAATTGTTTCACTCCTGGTATGATGGGGGCATAGCATTATCCAACATACTAACATATTATTTAGAATCCCAACTGACCGTCATTCATAAACCAATGGATACATGTGGAGCACACTGAGGGACTAAATCATGCACTGTACAACACCAACTGGCAGAAGGCCCTGGTGAGGCCGACTAAACACCCGGTTCGTATATGGCACACAGTACACAGAAAACTAGGTTGGAACAAAAAGATCACATAGGTGACATCCCTTTGGGGCACCGCCATGTTGGGTACATTGCGAAATAGTAAAGGATTCAAACGTTGGGATGACATAGAGATGGCACCCACAAATATGAGATGGCACCTACAGAACTGTTTCGCTATTGCCAGATTCGTCACGCACTAGAAGCAGCTCCCCGCCTAACACTGTACTACCAGAGGCTTCCCCCTTGGAAGACAGGCTATTGACTGAACACATGCACAAAAAACCACATCCCTAACATATTGGAAACTTCTCAATGATTAACCTGACCCCACACTTTCCCTACGGTAGAGATGGCAGGAGGAGCTGGGAGACATGGATGAGACGGACTGGCAGGAGGCGCTGGCGTCCCAGAGGGAGGCTGCAATCTCATCAAAACTGCGCTTAGCTCAACTTAAAGTACTACACCACATCTACTACACTAGGGGGACACTATACATTAATGAGAAGGTCAGATAATCAGCTCTGCCTGCAGCAGTGTGGAGCAACGGGCACATTCTATGATACACTGTGGGAATATCCAGAAATTGTACTTTACTGGGAGGCGGTGATGACTACGATAACCAATGTTAGTGGGGTCCCAGTACCACTGGAACCCAAGAGGTGCCTCCTAAATAGATGGCAAGCCACAGATCTCAACAGTGCAGCACATACCCGGGTGACACTTGGTATAACCATAGCTAAAAGAAAATTTGCAAAACAAGGGGGGGCATAAACTACTCCCATTGTGAGAAACTGGAGTATGGATATGGATATGGCATTGGTGGCCGAACAAGCAGTTTACATACACCGCGGGTGCCAGAAGAAGTGGGGACGGTTGTGTGGAAAGTAGAATACCTTCAGAGGTAATATATACACGTTATCGACTGAAGAACTATCACAGGACAATAGCGATGAATTATGGACTGTACAATGAACCCAATTGTATAGACTTCACACTGTACAGGGTGCATGTATTGCTACAGAATGCTATACTATAAAATACTCACTGGTCTCATTGTTATGTAACTCTGATAATGTGATGTACCTCTTTTCAATAAAAAAGTTTTTTTTTAAATCTTTTTTTTAGTTATGGTGGTAGAAATTGCGGATCCTCCCCAGATCCTCATGGATGTGGGTTGATTCAGGGAGGATCTGGAGACAATACGGGGATACAGACCACAATTAAAAAAAACATACACTCACTCACAGATCCATACACCTACTCACACACTCACTCACTCACACACCCACACAACCACACACACACCTACTTACACATGCATACAGCCACTCCCATACCCACAAATCACTCACACAACCACTCACAGATACACACAGCCACTCACACACTCACATAGCCACTTAGACACCCACACACCCACTCATACAGTAACTCACACACCCACTCACCCATCCACTCACAGACCCTCAAAATGACTCACATACCCACTCACAGACCCACGCAGCTTTCACCCACCCACACAACCACTCACATACCCATATAGCAACTCACACCCCCACTTGCATACCCAAATAACTACTCACACAGCTACTCCCACACCCATACAAACACTCATACACCCACTCACAGACCAAACAACTACTCATACACCTACATAGCCAATACCACACCCGCTCACAGAAGCACACAGCTAGTCACACACTAACACTCACACACCTATTTACCTACCCACACAACAACTCACACGCCCACTCATATATCCCCATACAGACATAGGTTGCAGGGATGCTACAGTTAGGAAATAGTATTTAAAAACATAGAAATTCCCCGCAAAAAACAAAGGTTAGAGGGACATTATAGTTAGGAAATAAAATGTAAAGCCTCAGAAATTCACTGTAAAAAACATTGATTACTGGGACGTTATATCTAGGCTCACATTTTACAGGTACAAAACCATTGAAAATCAGCAGTTATAGTTACCTGAGCTAACTATAACTTGCATTGCTTATGACCTCACATATTACATCACTCATGACATGGTCAGTGACATCACTGATGAGATCATTGATGACATCCCAAATGACATCACTAATGTTCTGAGGTTTTTAAAATGTTTATTTCCTAACTATGACATCCCTGTAACCTTGGCTTTTTTCAGAAAAGTTCTATGTATTTTAAAATTCTATTTCCTAACTGTAATTAGATTGCTTGACTATTACGCTGAAGAACATAATAACATAAGCAACATGTTCTTTGTATTAATCACACATATTCACTATTGACTGATTGGCACTGTAATTAGATTTCTTGAATATTACGCTGAAGAACATAATAACATAAGCAAAATGTTCTTTATATTAATCACACATATTCACTATTGACTGATTGGCACAGGTAACTCAAGCAGGAGGATATCCAGGTGAGAAAAGGCAAAACAGAATGGGTCCGATTCACAGAACTAACTTAAGAAAAAATCCCAAACTTACTACCATTTTGGTATTCAAAGAAGGCACTTACTCCTTTTGGTATTCATAGACGGCACTTACTCATTTCGGTATTCACAGAAGTTAGGAGTCCTAACTTTAGGACTCCTAAATGTCTTCTGTGAATACCGAAAGTCCTAAAGTTATGATTTTTCTCAGTTTAGGAGTAGTAAAGTTAGGACTTCAAGAAACCAACCACGCACCATCGCACCCAACAGCTGCCTCGCCGCTGGTGGAGCAAAGTCACCAAAGACCAGCTGCTCACCTCCCTCGCCAAGAACCCACCACTGACCCCACCAACTCTGACGCGGCAGCCCGCAACCTTAGACAGTGGATCAACGACAGCGCTAACACCCTCGCCCCGCTCAAGAAACCCTCGAACAGCCACACCAGCAAGAGAGCCACATGCTTCACCAACGAGCTCCAGGCCTCCAAACGCACATGATGAATACTGGAGAAGACATGACTACACGAACGCACACCAGAAAACCACGCAGCCCACAAGGACAACACACGCAGACACCACCACCTCTACAGACTAGCCAAGAGATCCTCTTTCAAAGACCACTTAGACAACAACGCGCACAACAGCAAAGAGCTCTTCAGCATCGTAAAGGAACTCTCCAACCCCAGCGCCAACGACATCCCGCTCTCACAAGAACTGTGCGACTCACAAGCCATCTTCTTCCACCGCAAGATTGCTGACATCCACGACAGCTTCAACACCACAACCGCACCTCCCCTGTGAACACCACCAGCGCCAACCGCCTGACCTCCTGGCCCAACATCAACGACGACCAGACATGCAAGGTCATGAACTCCATCCACTCAGGATCTCTGTCTGACCCGTGCCTACACCACGTATTCTACTAAGCAGACGCAGCCATCGCACCCCAACTACGGAAGGTCATCAACATCTCCTTTGAAACAGCGACATTCCCGGAAAGCTGGAAGCATGCCGAAATCAACACCCTCCTCAAGAAACCCAAAGCAGAACCCAAGAAACTCAAGAACTTCCGGCCCATCTCCCTGCTCCCGGCAAAGGTCATCGAGAAAATCGTCAACATGCAACTGACCCGCCACCTGGAAGACAACAACATCTTTGACCCGTCCCAGTCTGGATTCAGACGAAACCACAGCACCAAGACAGCCCTCATTGCCGTCACAGACGACATCAGACGCCAACTAGACAACAGCGAAACACCAGCCCTCATCCTCCTGGACCTGTCAGCCTCCTTCGACATGGTCTGCCATCGCACTCTAAAGACACGCCTCCTAGAAGCCGGAATCCAAGAGAAGGCCCTTAACTGGACCACGTCCTTCCTCACCGGCAGAACCCAGAACTTCCGCCTCCCACCCTTCCGATCCGAAGCCACCGATATCATCGGTGGCGTCCCCCAGGGCTCATCCCTCAGCCCGACACTGTTCAACATCTACATGGCCCCCCTCGCACTAGTGGCCCGCCATCACGACCTCAACATCATCTCCTACGCCGACGACACCCAGCTTATCCTCTCCGTCACCAAGGACCCACACATCACCAAAACCAACCTTCATGAGGGAATGAAGGCCGTCGTCGACTGGATGAGGAGCAGCCATCTGAAGCTGAACTCAGACAAGACGGAGGACCTCATCCTCGGATTCACCCCCTCAGCCTGGGATGACTCCTTGTGGCCGACCACACTGGGAACAGCACCAACACCCACCGACCATGGACACAATCTAGGATTCATCCTCGACTCCTCCCTCTCCATGTCTAAGCAGGTCAACGCCATCTTCTCCTCCTGCTACAACACCCTCCGCATGCTCCGCAGGATCTACAAGTGGATCCCGACCAAAACATAAATAACGGTGACACAGGCCCTCGTCAGCAGCAGACTGGACTGCGGCAACACACTCAATGCAGGAATCCCAGCCAAACACCTACGATGAATACAACGCATCCAAAATGCCTCCGCCAAACTGATCGTCAATGTCCACTGCCGCAGGCCCGCAGCCACATCACCCCCCACCTGATAGACCTACACTGGCTCCCTGTCGAGAAGAGGATCACCTGCAAGCTTCTCACCCACGCACACAAAGCACACAACGCCGGACCAGCCTACCTGAACAGCAGACTCAGCTTCCACACCCCCACCCGCCAGCTCCGCTCTGCGAGCCTCGCCCTCGCCGCTGTCCCCCGTATCCAACTAACTACTTCCGGCAGCAGAGTCTTCTCCTACCTCACCGCCAAGACCTGGAACACCCTCCCTACCCACATACGGCAGACCCAAGAGCTACTCACCTTCAGAAAACTCCTCAAGACCTGGCTCTTCGAGCTGTAGCAGCACCCCCCATCCCCTCAGCGCCTTGGGACCCTCACGGCTAATTAGCACGCTCTACAAGTACTCTGATTGATAGATTGATTGATTGACTCCTAACTTTAGGACTCCTAAAAGCCTTCTGTGAATACCGAAAGTCTTAAAGTTAGGATTTTTCTCAGTTTAGGAGTAGTAAAGTTAGGACTCATAACTTTAGGACTCCTAAAAGTCTTCTGTGAATACCGAAAGTCTTAAAGTTAGGATTTCTTTCAGTTTAGGAGGCCTAAAGTTAGGAGTCCTAACTTTACTACTCCTAAACTGAGAAAAATACTAACTTTAATACTTTTGGTATTAACAGAAGGCATTTAGGGGTCCTACAGTTAGGAGTCCTAACTGTACTACTCCTAAACCGAGAAAAATCCTAACTTTAAGACTTTCGGTATTAACAGAAGGCATTTAGGAGTCCTAAAGTTAGGACTCCTAACTTCTGTGACTACCGAAATGAGTAAGTGCCTTCTGTGAATATCAAAATGAGTAAGTGCCTTCTGTGAATATCAAAATGAGTAAGTGCCTTCTTTGAATACCAAAATGGTATTAAGTTTAGGATTTTGTCTTAAGTTAGTTCTGTGAATCGGGCCCAACATTCACAACTCAAAAAAGGTGTGGGGTACACATATCGCTTTTGTTGCTGCTACAAGTGTCTCTACTACAGAGAAAAGTAAACAATTTCTTAGTTGGAGTAATATGTTCTGTAGCAGAAGAATACAAATGTGATCTGTATGCCACAGGAGTCATTTCACATTAATTATTAACTAAATACATGTCGCCTGAAGTGCTAGGAATTACCCTAATTACTAGGTGTGTGCTAATGTCCCATGTCTGAAAATAATTTGTCTCTAACATATGTTTGCAGTCCACATAAAATACCTGTGTGTTTTTCATCCATATCTTTTCAGAAAGCATGAGAATAATTACATCATAAAAGTGCTTAGCTCGTATAATGTGGCAAGTCAGTTCTCCCAAAGTTAAAAAAACTCCATCAGGGCTTGTAATTTCTTGAATTTGTTTGGGGGTTATAAACTATCGCATTTCTACTGAATGTCAATGCCATTCCTTTATCTTGACCACATAATTCACATCCTGGGTAAATCTCATAAATATGCAATTTTAGATTTTTTTAAAATTAATATAATATACCTATGTTGGGATAATAGTATAACTACCCTGTTCACCCTGTCTTAGTGTTCAGTCATCATCTGGATTGTAGATGTTGTCAATCAATGATTGTTTCTATGGATTTTCTTTCAAGTTCTCCATACTCCTTACTGCAAAAAGCCCCAAACTATTTTATACCACAGGCATCATTCTGTGTAAATGTATAGAACATCAATGGATAAAAAAGTTGTTTTGATACTCGTATTCATGTGCTATATTTTGGCTAAAGAATCCATTAGATTTATCTAATGTTGTTTTATATTTTTTCCTGACCACATTTGTCATTAGTCCATTGCTGTAAGTACTTGGCACTACATGTTTGTATGAATGTGCACTTACATTTCTATAATTCAAAACTATCCCATGGGAATTGTCAAGTTTTAATAACAGAAAAAGAGGAATGGTCATGTTGGAATGACAATGCACTAAAATTCCTTGTTATTGTAATTCATCTAAAATCGCTTCTGTGTTACACTTTTCTTATGGTGGATGAAGATATTTAGTCTGGAGCTGGAGCGCTCTACTTAAGGCAATCACATATGGACCAGATTTTTGGTCTGACCTGCTTGGTTTCTATACAGTGCCAGAGCCTGCTTTAAGGCACACTCATGTGCATATTTTTGTATGAGCCCTTCATACGCTAAGAACAAACATGCTCATCTACCTGGCCTACCAATGGCGGCCCTCCCTATGGAGGGGGCGGTGCCAGTAATGGGGGATACCTTGGGGGGGTAACTGCTTGTTATCATTCCCGCTCCTGACACCCTCGGAATTTGAGGTCTTGTGTCAAAAAATAAATAAGGCTCCTCGGCTGACCCCGTGTCACCTGCCCTTTATAGCCAGTTTTACTCACTGATCGCCCCTGTGAGTTTAGACTTGGCCAATTTGTCCTTGAGGTCAGCATCGGTACCTTGGGCATGGAAACACGCTAAAGTTATCCCATTGTTAAAAAAACCTTCTTTGTACCCGGTCGAACCTGGCAACTATCGGCCCATCTCCCAGCAGCCTTTTCTGGCTAAGCTGGTGGAATTACATGTGAATTCTACTCTGTACAAATTTATTGAGAAGAACGCTATTTTTGATCCAACACAACATGGTTTCCGACCTCGACATAGTACCGAGTCCGCGTTATTGGTAGTATCGGAAGCCATTAGGGGCAGTAGGGGCTCGGCGGCCTTGGTCCTTCTGGACTTAAGTCCTGCATTTGATACTGTCTCCCATGAGATACTTCTTAAACGCCTTCAGGAAGTTGGGATTAGGGATGTGGCCTTGGACTGGATTCAGTCTTTTTTAGAGGAAAGGTCCTTCGAGGTTTTAGTACCACCTTTTAACTCTCAGAAGTTTGCTTTGCATCAGGGTGGGCCGCAGGGTTCCATATTAAGTCCACTTTTGTTCAACCTGTATGTTAGACCCCTGGCGGAGGAGGCAAAGGGCAGGGGCCTGTCCTTGGTGTCATATGCCAATGACACCCAATTGGTGATTGCTTTTTCGAAAAAATGCAATACCAATTTGGGAAAGTTCAAGGAGGATCTTCTGGCCATCTCAGATTGGATGGCGGCAAACTGTTTACAGTTAAATGCCAGTAAGTCGGAGATTTTGCTATTCGGGAAGGACTTGGCATTGCTGGCCGGATCGCCTCAAACCCGCTCCACTCTCCAAGGAGGCTGTGAATAACTTGGGTGTGTGGTTTGATAATGTCTTAACGTTCGTTAAACAAACGAAAGCCATCGCAGGAGTCTGCTACAGGCTTTTATGAGGTCTGAGACCGTTGCTGGGTTTCTTCCCTCCCAAGGTCCGCCAGACTATTGTTCAGGCGTCCATTTTGTCCAGAGAGGACTATGGCAATTCCCTTTATTTGGGTGCAAATAATGCGAGAATCAAGCGCCTGCAGAGGGCCCAGAACGCGACGGCTCAGCTTCTGGTTGCACTGCCTAGATCTTGCTAGGTGGCGCATGTGCTCCCTAATCTCCACTGGCTGCCTGTTGAAAAACGCATTCAGTTTAAGGCGCTGTGTATTTCACACAAGATCTTGACATACCAGGCCCCACGAGGGCAACTTCATTTGCTGGAGCCCTATGTACCTGGGCGCTCGTTGAGATCTGCGGATCTTGCGCTGGTCCGCATCCCTCGAGTCTGGAGAGCAAGGGCCAGGGAACGCTCTTTCTGCTATTTGGCCTCGAAACTTTGGAACTCGCTCCCGGCTCCCATTAGAACCACTCCGAACCATCTGGTGTTTCGAAAAGCTTTAAAGACCTGGCTTTTCCTTATTCTTGCTGTTTAATCTTTATGTTGTACTCTCAGGTTCCAGTCTCCGGTCTCTGTTTGCTCTGGGAAGCCTCGTTGCTGTGGCAGCCATGCGCATTATAAATCTGAATTAAATTTTTAAAAAAAATTATCACATCCTCCCCTCAAGGTGCATCCCTTACAGAAAATGGGGTCCTGTCATCCTCTGCAAGGATACGATTATTAACATTTGCTAATTAGGAATAGGTTATAGCTTTAATTTTACACAATATATCACCCAATCTATATTTCTACCTCCTAAATTTTATCTGGAGGGTTTACATGTCCATCTTGTGTCTCAATCTGTATATTTTCTTTAGCTGGAGTAAGCACCAGATGTTCTTTAAAAGTCTAGTGAACAGTGCGCAGTCTAAAAGCTCTACTGCCTATGTCCCATCCATAGATGGAATATGTAATCTCCAAGGCATGCTTTTTTGCTAAACAGGCTATAAAATGGGTCTTTGAATTGAAAGTTCTCTCTGTCTTCTTCACATTAACTTCAACTTGAAGTGGCAGTTTGGTTTTCTGCCTGACGCATTCATCCTTTCTGCAGTACTCAGTCCGTTCACTCCTCCCTGTTCTTTTTCTGTCCCCAGAGTCCTGAAAAGACTGTGAAGAATGGCTGTAAGAAAAATGATCACAATATGGCTTTTGATTTTATCATCATCCCTGAAATAATATCCATCCATACTGGACTCCTGCTATGAAGGAGCCCCAGCCCTAGTTTTCTGTTTTGAATGCTGCTTTATCTTGTACTCTGGTGCTGCTTTCTCTTTACTGGAGCCATTAGTCTTGTTTCTGACTTTGAGTTGTAGTTTCTATCTATCTATCATGAAGTATAACTATAGGGGCGTGGCTTGGAGGCCGATGTAGGCAGAGGTGTGAGCGCTGTGCTCCGTCCCCGAAACCCATATTTATCCTGATTTGAAGCTGCCTTGAACCCCCTGCCGATGCTGCGGCACCTGTGACAGGCTTGGTCCTGCGGGGGGTTCGATCTGGTGTGGGGCGGCGCTGAAATGACACACTTTTGAGCCGAAAATTCCTCCGGGGAGATCTGTGAGCTGAGACTGCAAAATAGCGTCTGAAGAGAAGGTGGCCCAGATCGGAGGTTGGACCCGTGACGGGCGCCGGAGGCGTCCAGGATCGTTAGAGGAGCGGACCACTGTAAATTGACCTGGGCTGCACCACACGACTGGTGCACGGAGGTGGTAGAGAGTGGCGGCGACCAGAAGAGGAGCAGCTTGGTGACATCCTGACCGGCACTGGTGAGTGGACTGTAGCGTGCTCTGGGTCCGTGGGTCGTGGCGGCGGTTATGGGACCACGGAGGCGCTGCGGTCTGCGACCCGGGGCAGGGAGGAGGTCAGACGGAGGGGAGAGAGGAGCGGTCTTCGACCAAGGTGGTGGCTGCGAGGACTGGGTCAGCACTCTGCTATTTGGCACTGGGAGGAATTGAGCGCTGGTGGAGGCATACTGTCTGGACCCCAGTTGCGGCAGAGCGGTAGCATTTGGAGGACCGCCGGAGGAGCCCTGGTCTATGGCGGGTACGAGTACGCATGGAGGACATACCAAGACTGGAGTGAACATTGGCTGGCTGGGATGATGATTGATGGCCCCCCTGGGGGCTTGGGAATAACGGAGGACCTCCGGTTGATTCTAGCTGGAGTGCCAGACTGGAAAGGCAATGGCGCAACATTATGGGGGCTGCAACACGAGGTCTGATGCGCGGAGGGGAATGAGAGTTGGCAGTTAAAGGAGGACCCCTGCTGGATGGACAATCGCAGGGCGGGAAACTCGGGTCATTCTACGGGCCCCCAGAGTCACTTGGGAAGTGGAAGGTCGAGAAGACTGGGGCACTGAAACTAAGGGGGATCGGGGAGAGTGGTGGCGCGGATGGAGCCTCTTCCCGACCTGTAGCGATGGGACCTGCTGAGCCTCGGTTGGAGTACTCCCTGTGAGGGCCACCTGCGGTTTCAGCGGGTAAGCGGATGCTGCCTCGGGGAGTGCTCGTTGGTGGGGCCAGTCCGGAGCTGGACAATGTGCAGCAAAATTTACGCCACTAACCACCTGTGATACAAAGAGCTGGGGGTATACAGCGGCGGTCCATGGACACTTTTGTGTTGTTGCGATATTGTGGGTGCTCAGAGCAGGGGGGGGCGTTTGCATGTTGGATCACGACTCTGGTGGTGGGGAAGGTGCCTTCTGGGTCCTCACTACAAGCTGGTTAGCTATCTGGGGGGGCTGTGAAACAGGGCCTGTAACCCAGGTGCGGAGCACACTGTGGGCAAGGCTGTGCTTAGGCTGCGGTGCGGCGACCAGCTGGGCTTACTGATATACAAGTGGAGATACTGGAGACCATGGACATGGTGAAACCTAAGGGGAAGAAAGATGGAGGCCAACTCTCGGACACTAACATTCTACTCGGGGTGAACAGTCGGCGCAAGAAGCTCCTCGAGATCCAGGGCTGCAGCAACAATTGGACAAAATCTTGGCAGCAATTGCGGACTCCCGGGCTGCGCTGCAGCAGGACATTGCTCAAGTTGCAACAGGCCTGGGCCTCCTCAGAGCCGACCACTCTAAGTTGACTGATAGGGTGAAACAAGTTGAGGTGGTGTTAGGGGAGGTGGAACCTGCGCACAAAGCACTGCAAGCAACGATGGCACAAATTCTGGATAGACTAACGGCGCTGGAGAGACACGCTGAGGATGCCAATGGGAGAAATCAGCAGAACAATATCCGCGTGGTGGGGATGCCGGAGAAAGCGGAGGGGCCGGACATGGTGCGCTATCTGGAGGAATGGTTGAAGACGGTGGTGGCGCCTGAGGGGTTGTCTTCCTTCTATACCTTGGAGTGGGCGCACCTAGTGCCCGGAAACCCCCCTCAGCAGGGACGGCCACCGCGGCCGGTGGTGGCACGTCTGCTGCACTTTCGAGACAGGGACCTGCTTCTTCAGAGGGCGCATACGGATGGCCCCTTCCATGTGATTAATAATAAGGTCAATCTGTTCCCAGACTACACCTTTGAGACCCAACGGCGCCGCTCCTCCTTTCTGTCAGTTAAAAAAGAATTGAGAACGGAAGGTATACAATATTCTTTGCTCTTCCCTGCTAAACTACGGATTGTATTGGATGGCAGAATATGTTTTCATGAAACCCCTGAAGAAGCCTGGGAGTGGCTGGAAGCATACAAAGCCGGGAAACATAGTGGGAATCGAGGGTCCCGGTTACTTCCAGAGGGCCTTCTGCAGCGCAAATCACAGCGGCTCCGGTGCCGGAACCGAGACCTGCAAAAGCCGCCATTGTCACAAACTGAACTGGAACGGCAAGAAGCGTTGGCGGCGGTGTCTGCCTTATCGGAGGACAGGTTGCTCCATTCCCAAAGAAATTCGGGTTCTAAGGAGGGAAACAATGGCTCGGAAGCTGACGCCTTGGATGGGGACAGTAGGAAGCTGCCATCAGTCACCCCAGCGACGGCAGACGGGATGTTGGATGAATAAGGGCTGACGCTTCGGCTGGGTAGTGTGAAGAAGCTGCAGACTGGGAAAGCTGGAGAGGACATGGCAGCGAGGAGAGAGACATGATGAATAGTGTTGGGTTGGGCGGGGGAGGGGGGCTCCGCCCCTCTTTCTAGATTATAATCACAGTGAGGCGAGTAGCTAGCCTGGGGCCCCTTGATCCACTAATAGGTCGGTGGGGGGGAAGGGACAGGTCGAGTTCCTCTGGGTTTCAAAGAGGGAGTATATTCATAGTCCGTGTAACCCGGTTGGCACTGAGCACCCCTCATTGCCCTTACGGCATGCCAGCAGTATCTGCTGCCGGGCTTAGCTGTGTGATGACTGTTGCATTGGTTTGGATGGGGACTAGCAATTTTGTTCTAGGTCCTGTTCTTGGGGTGGTGGGTTTGTGGGGTAGTTTGGGGGTTAGTTGGGTTTGTAGGGCGACCAGTGTGTGTATGGAACGGGGCTCTATAATGAGGACATGGTTGTGCAGTGATGGGGGCGTTACCTGAAATACGATGTATAACCTGGAATATGAGGGGACTTCATACAATGACAAGGTGCCACAAGATCCACGCATATTTAACTAGAAGAGGGATACACATAGCACTGTTCCAGGAAATGCAACTCATCTAAGTGGAGGGACAGGCTCTGCAGGGGAGATGGAGGGGACAGTGTTTAGTACTGCCTACTCTGCATTTGCCCGGGGAGCATTGATTTGGATAAGAGCTGGGGTACCTTTTCAGGTGGTGAAACAGATTGTTGATCCCGAGTGTAGATTTGTAGGGTTGGAAGGGCGGTTGCATGGTAGGGACGTAGCAATCTGTAGCATATATGCACCAAATGTGGAGCAGGCCCGCTTCTTCGAAGGTTTGTCCGGCAGGCTGGCCCATTATCTCACAGGTTCGGTGCTGGTGGGGGGGGGACTTTAACTCCATTGTAGATACCTCATTGGATAGGTAACACCCATCTCTGGCGGGTTCTCCGGTGATTAAATTAGCTGGACAGAGGCGGGAATGGCAGGCTAGGTGGGATTTGGTAGATGTGTGGCGACGACAACATCCACATAACCGGGACTACTCATATTATTCTGGGATGCATGACCTGCATGTCTGGTTAGATGCGGTGCTGTGCTCTGCACAGCTAGCTCCTTCGGTAATACACTCTGAGTATCTTGCCAGGTCGCTGTCTGATCACAACCCCCTGATGTTTGAGGTGCACTGGGCGGCGACGGATTCTGCTATCCCCACTTGGCACCTGCGCCCTGAAACTTTAACTGACCTGGTGTTCCGGAGGGACGTGGAAGACAAGATAATAAATTATTTTAATGAGAATGCTGGTACAGCTTCCACCAGGGCACTGGAGTGGGATGCATTTAAGGTAGTAATTAGAGGGGTCTGCATTAGCAAGCACGTAGGAGTGAGGAAGGTCTTGTTGCAGGATGTGGACAGAGCTGAGAGTCGCTTGCAGACAGTGGTACTTGCAAGGCCGGGACATCCTGAGAAACAAGCGGAATTAGTTGAAGCCAAGGAAGCGGTAGCTGTGGAAGTGGAAAGGTTACGTTGCTTCGATTATAAGGCCTACCTTGCGAAAGTGCATACGGAGACAAAGCAGGGACGTTATTGGCTTGATTGGCCAACCCGGTGATGAGGGGTTCCTCGATTTTAGCGTTAGAGATCAGAGATGGCAAGGTGGTATTCACCCAACATGAGATACTAGACCGGTTTTCACTGTATTATGAAGAGTTGTATAGCAGTGCACTGCTTGCGGATGATTCTGATATTGATTCTTTCTTGGAGGGATTGCCCCTTCCGCACTTGGAAGAGGAGGAAGCACAGTGCCTGGGTAGGGATATAACGTTGGAGGAAATTAGGGTGGCCATCAAGCATATGGCCCGTAACAAGACGCCGGGCGTAGATGGGCTGCCGGTGGAGTTCTATTGGCAATATGTCAACCTACTGGTTCCGGGGTTGCTAGAGATATGTCAGGAAGCGAAGGCTCTCGGTAGGCTTCCGGGCTCAATGAGAGATGCGCTAGTGATACCGTTATTGAAACCAGGGAGGGAAGGGAAAGATCCCGCGTCTTGTCGACCACTATCAATGCTGACCACTGATTACAAAATATTGAGCAGGATTCTGGTGACGCGGTTGTTGCAACATATGACCGCTCTGGTGCACGAAGATCAGGCTGGGTTTATTCTGACGAGGAACACAGCGACTAATGTGCGGAGATTGTTGAGGTTAATGGAAGCGGTTCAGTTGGAGGAGATGCAACCCATGGTGTTATAAAACCATTGGCAGCCAGGGCCTACCTTGTGAAAGTGCATACGGAGGGAGACAAAGCAGGGACGGTATTGGCTTGGTTGGCCAACACCGTGATGAGGGGTTCCTCAATTTTAGCGTTAGAGATCAGAGATGGCACGGAGGTATTTACCCAACATGAGATACTAGACCGGTTTTCACTGTATTTTGAAGTGTTGTATAGCAGTGCACTGATTGCGGATGATTCTGATATTGATTCTTTCTTGGAGGGATGTCCCCTTCCGCACCTGGAAGAGGAGCAAGCACAGTGCCTGGGTAGGGATATAACGTTGGAGTAAATTATGGTGGCCATCAAGCATATGACCCGTAACAAGACGCCGGGCGTAGATGGGCTGCCGGTGGAGTTCTATTGGCAATATGTCGACCTACTGGTTACGCGGTTGCTAGAGATATATCAGGAAGCGAATGCTCTCGGTAGGCTTCCGGGCTCAATGAGAGATGCGCTAACATCGTTATTAAAACCAGGGAGGGAAGGGAAGGACCCCGCGTCTTATCGACCACTATCAATGCTGACTACTTATTACAAAATATTGAGCAGGATTCTGGCGACGCGGTTGTTGCAACATATGACCGATCTGGTGCACGAAGATCAGGCTGGGTTTATTCCGACGAGGAACAAGGCGACTAATGTGCGGAGATTGTTGAGATTAATGGAAGCGGTTCAGTTGGAGGAGATGCAACCCATGGTGTTATCGGTGAACATAGAAAAGGCATTTGATAGCTTGGAGTGGTCTTATCTATGCAAGACACTAGGATGCTTCGGAGTAGGAGAGGACTTTGTGACCTGGACAAGGGTGTTATATAATTCTGCGGTGGCTAGAGTGAAGGTGGGGGCATTGATATTGTCCCAATATAGAGTGGCCCGGGGAACGAGACAGGGATGTTCGCTCTCCCCATTATTGTTCGCCTTAGCTATAAAGCCATTGGCAGCCAGGGCTAGGATGGGAGTGTATTATGGAGGTCTGAATTACAGGGGTCACCAGCAATATATTTCCTTATATGCAGATGATCTGTTGATGTTCTTGGAGGACGCAGATGCAGCTCTGGTGGGGGCGGCAAACTTGCTGTCTTTGTTTGGAAGACTCTCAGGGTTGGGAGTAAATTGGCCTAAGACATGTTTGTTCCCGATGAAAGCTGGGGTGATACCACTTCCCGTGGCTAGAGAGGTGCGATGGGAGCCGACCTGCTTACAATATTTGGTGGTGCATATTTATCATGGTACTGGCGACTTGTTAGAAGGCAACATAGGAAGATGTGTGAGAGCACTGAAAGGCAGTATGAACTTTTGGGCCAGTTTGCCGCTTTCAGTGATGGGTCGGATAGCATTATTGAAAATGGTAGCTCTGCCCAGATTGTTATATTATTTCAGAACACTCCCAATCTGGATTCCGTGCTCGATCTTTAGAACATTGAAATCATTGATAGTAGGCTTCCTGTGGGGCTCCGGAAGGAGGAGAGTGGCACAAGCAACACTGATGCGACCAAAGGTGGAGGGCGGGTTGGCGGTTCCTGATTTTGAGTTATATTATCTAGCAGCTCAACTACAAGTATTGACACAGGCAATAGCGAAGGAATTCAGGGGTCCTGACATCCTAGTAGGCAGGGAGATACCACATCACGTGTTATCATTTATTGTTATGCAACAAAAGATAGACCTTAGAGACCAGACATTGGAGGAAAGGACGTTGCGGATGTGCTGGAACCGTTCACAGCGTAGAGCGGGGGTGCAACACCCGTATGCGCCTGAAATCCCGCTTGGGATGGTCATGGTGCTACCGCATGGGGGGGATTGGACCCTGATGTTGGATTGGGAGCAGGCAGGGATCCAGGTAATTGGAGACTTGTACGAGAACGGAGTGCTAGTTCCTTATCAGGGGTTATGTGAGAGTTATGACCTGCCTGGAGGAGGGTTTTTACTCCATGCTGCGCTGGTGGCTGCATTCAGGAAACATTGGAAGGGTGGCCTGGCTGAGCCCAAAACGACGATGGCATGCCAATATGTGGTGATGGCGGCGGGGACTTTTACGGTGATGACATGTCTTTATTCTAGGATGTTACATGAGGGGCTGACGCCGCTGGACACGCTGAGGGCAAAGTGGGAGGCGGGCATCAGAAAACCTATTCTGGAAGCAGCATGGGGGCAAATAGTACGCAGGACATGGAAAAGCACGAGAAATGCAAGGTTTCAGCTAGTGCATTTCTTTATTCTACATAGAGCATACTTAACCCCGGGCAAGATCAGGAAATACTTTCAAGTGGAAGATGCAGCGTGCCCCCGTTGTGCGAGAGTAGGGGTAGAGCTGGAGCATATGTTGTGGGTATGCTCTAAGCTGGAAGCGTACTGGGCAGATGTAGGGGCTTTGTTGGAAGGGGTTAGGGACAGACTAATTAATTATGATATAACGACTTGCATTCTGCATTGGTTTCCACATACGCCTAAGACTAAAACGACGAGCAAATTCATTGATATGGGCTTAATATTAGCCAAGAGAGAAATTACGAGGCATTGGAAATCCAGGGAAGGTCCCAGTAGCGGGAGGTGGAGGGCTGAGTTTCAGAAATGGGCACATAGCGAGAGTACTATCAGGTATCAACAGGCGCATAGGTTAAATAACGAAAAAGCATTGGAAGGGGCGCACGCATGGGAGGCACTGGTACAGTCTTTAGTTGATCATTGTACAGCGGACGAACAAGCAGAGGGGGCTGGACAGGGAGAAGTAACCTCACAAGAATGACACAGACTGCTTTGAGTGGTGGCAACTCTTTGCACTGAGTCTAGGAGCTGGAGCGTAACTACACACACTGGTAGGGGGAGGGGGGAGGGAAGGGAAGTTCGTACTATGTCCATGATGGGAAGTGTTAGGGCTCTAATTTAGAGTGCATCAGGGTTGGGCTGGGGCAGTTCAGGCATATTAGGATGCACTGTAAATGTCCTCGGAGTGCCCCGGTTGAGGGTTTGGCCAAGATTCTGTATGACAATTGATGTATGTTGGAGTTGATACACTGTACCCTTCAGGAATAAAACGAATACAATTTGTTTTAAAAAAAAAAGTATAACTATCTATAGAAGTGTAAACTTCCAAAATAATCTTAGAAAGCTCCAGTTCATTATCTTGAACAGGAACTGCTGCCAAACGCTGGCTTACTGCAAGAACTGCTACCTCTCCTTCAATTATACTCATAACCATTGAGGAACTGTTTCAAAATTCCCTATGTATTTCATTCCCATATCAAGAGGCAGTGCAGCTCCATGATCATTCTGTATTTGTTGTAAACATCTCTTGTAATACTGCCAATGAGGGTGTGCCATGTGCAGGACTATTGATAATCACAAAGATTGTTCGCCATATAGTACAGTTCTCTATAAGTGGTCCCATACCAAGTGGAACACACATAGTTACCGTCCTAGGTTTAACCTTGGGTGTTGTATGAGGACAGTTGGTCAGTTTTATAAACAATTCAAAATGGAAACTTATTTCACTGTGTGTGCTTTTGACACAATAGCATTAATATTCTGTAGATTAAATGCTTGCACTGAGGGATGCTATTGTTGTTTAGGGCTGGGAACAAATGGCCCCTTATCAATCAATTGTAAAACAAACTGTTGAAGTCAGCTATAAATGGCTATTAGCTGATTTAGTCAGTGTCTTATATCTGGAGCAGTCAATGTTACTGTGTCAAGATGCAGTTTATACCCGACTAATGCAAGGCAGGTAGCCCCTCCATTTATCAATAGTCCCATTTTAATATATTGAACTCCATGGGGTATCTCTCAAAGCAAAGCATTCTTGATGTTTTCGTTATGCTAAGGAGACTTCTAAGTAAAACTGTTGTGAAGTAGACTTCTAAGTAAAACAGTTCATAATTATCATATATTGCAGCAGCTCTATATATATGAAAAATTTCAGTATTTTTACCTATGGGGGTCCAACTCCAAAGAGTAAAATATTACATAGAGGTATGCAGCATGTGCGGTTAAAATGAAAGTTACCCCAGAGCCCGGCATTGGGAAAAGAAGGGAAGGAAGGAAGAGGAGTTGTGCAATTGGTGCCCAAAAATGTAATCCTTTGGGAATAGGTTGTTGCGCCATTATAAAATAGATGCACATCTAAAATCAAAATGAGGAATAAAATTTCATTTGTCAGGAGCCTGACCAACCTACTGCGGAAAGAGAGCATCTGTCCGAACTGAGGGAGAAGATCAGTATTACAATGGATGTCTGCGATATTTGTAAGAATTGGCAAAGTCCTGTCATTCTAAAATTACTGAAAAGATCATCCCAGTGATTGAACACCAATGATACGTTTTGTGGAATTCTTCTCCAGAACAGTCATAAGAAAGGATTATCTAAACCACTAGGCTCTAATTAGTCAATTTAAGAATGTGAGATAGAAAACCTGATGGACTACAATCCCCACAACTAACTGATCATCACATGAGTCAAGTGTGTATTAAGTAAAGATCAGTCAGTGAGACTCACAGGAATAATTAGTTGAATCAAAACTCCCATTTATCAAGAATACATACACTCAAAAAACTACAAATATAAGGTCAAGATTTAATAAAACTAAAATCCTATCCTAGTGCATTCAGTGAAAATAGCAGCTATTAAAAAGCAAACTAGATAGTGGCAATAATATTAATCAACAGACCAAACAACATAAAATATTGTTACAGTATAATGCTATTTTAGGGTTTCTCTACATGGATAACCCCAATTCCTCCTTTTCTTTGGCTAAGTAATGTAATATTAACACCAAAAATTGTTTACTCGAGTTTCATAGATGGCCTACACCTGCATACCATTTCTGTACAACATAAGCATTGTTTGATAAGGAGACTTCTGCTGTTTTTGTCTTTGTACTTCAGTGACTAAGTTGTCCTTTAGCATGAAGATAAGCATTATGTAATAATTGGTGTGCCTTTTCTGGAGCCTCCAGCAAGGATATATGTTTCAGAGACACTGTTCTCAAAAATGCTATAAAAGATCGGTGAGAGGTTTTGACCTTGTGATTGTTCACCTACAGACATGCAGATAACGAGTATTGACAGCAAAGATGGCAGCGATGCGCCACGGCCACTCATGTGGAAGTTATGCTGTGGTAAGAACTGTGAATATCTGGTGAAGAAGCAATTTAGGTTGACTCTCCAGCTGACCCGCTGTCAATAGCAGGCTCATTTAAGAGATTGTGCTGCTAACCAAAAATGGCCCTCCCATTTCAGTCCTTGTTTAACAATCACCAGAAACATTCGGAGAGACGCTTCTCATCCACTGAGATGTAATCCAAATAGTAGATGGCAAAGCCAAGATGATTCCACACCCAACAATGAGTCACTGAATACTGAAGTGGAGCAGGAAATATGGCTTACAAGGATACTTACAAGAGGTTGATCAGATGAGCCAAACTCCACAGGGGAGGTGGTCAAGCAGAGAGGGCTGATCACAGTTCCTGCTTTATTAGAAAAACCTTCTTTGGAAAAACCTGAAACTGCAGGAAGTGGTTTCAACTCTTAGTTTCACAATATCCTAGAACACATAATTCAATTTCTTAATGCTTATCATAAAATATAATGCAGTGACAATATCTCTTCTTGTTATGGTTTCAGTCTTTATTCCAGCTGATCCCACCAACACGTGTTTCGTCGCTTACAGGGCAGGTCACCCGCGACTTCATCAGGGCTGGAAAGACATATATACATAGGGATGTGACAACATCACATGGTTGTGAGCCGCATTTGCAATACGTTCATTAGTGAGGAAAGACCCACAGCCCTAAGTTTATTTCAATTCTTAAAAACACCCAAAGATAGTGCAGTAGTGAGACAACTACATTAGTTCCCTAGGTTCCTAGGAAGTCCAGATGAGAGAAAATATCTCTTATGTTAGGGGACATGACCTTAATTCATAGTATCTCTCATGTTCTTATAACATTTCAAATGACACAACGTGCTCATTATGTTCTGGTATTTACGAAAAAAAGAGAGAGTAAGGGTGTCCAGTGTGCAGAGCCTAAACCCCAGTTATAGGCATCCCTGTATCACTGGTGCGGAAAACATCTAGCCTGTTGAATATGAAATGCTGTAAGTATTCGGGCATGGTCCAATAATGCAACAATTCAAATATTAAACTATTCTTGCATGGCTACAAGAGTAGTCATACCTCTAGCCGGTTGTAATTGCGTCCCGGCCAATATGGTGGCCTGGGTAGAAATATATCTGATATCCTATTCAGACGCGACTCGGTACCCTGAAAATCAAACATCACAAGTTGGCATGTGTATCCAAAATAAGACAAAATCACCAGAACCGGAGGTGTAGTGTACAAGGAGTGCTTGCCAATCAACAAGTCCCAAGAATGTAAGGCAGGAACATATTTTCACGTCAGAACAGGTTAGAATATTGTATGACACTGTGTAGAGTCCCGGGGGGGCAGCACCTCAATAGCTCAATGGTGTCGGGTTGCGACAAGTGGTCGAGTCTTCCAACAGGAAAGGGAAATACCTTATATCACTCAACGCTGCCTAGTGGGTGAGGCTCAACCTGACACCACATCACGTGAGCATCAGAAGTGACGCTGTATACCGTGAATGTAAATGAGCCTATTGATACTGAAAGGCTTACCTGTATCAAGAGTCCGGTGTCAGGGAAAAGCTTGTCTTTATGGCCAAGTTTAAAAGTATCGAAATATCTCCCTGTTATATGTTGATTGTTATAAAGCACTGATACACATATATATTCTTGTATAATTATGGACTGTGCCTCATGTATTTTGATATTGATACAGGCTGCAGATACTAATGCTTTGATTATTAGTTACAATTAACAAACTGAATAGGACCATGCCCGAATACTTATAGCATTTCATATTCAACAGGCTAGATGTTTTTCACACCAGTGATACAGGTATGCCTGTAACTGGGGTTTAAGCTCTGCACACTGGACACCCTTACTCTCTCTTTTTTTCGTAAATATCAAGATCATAGAGGCCCAGAACATAATGAGCACGTTGTGTCATTTGAAATATTATAAGACCATGAGAGATACTATGAATTAATGTCGTGTCCCCTAAACATAAGAGATATTTTCTCTCATCTGGACTTCCTAGGAACCTAAGGAACAAATGTAGTTGTCTCACTACTGCACTATCTTTGGGTTTTCTTAAGAATTGAAATAAACTTGGGACTGTAGGTCTCTCCTCACTAATGAACGTATTGCAAATGTGGCTCACAACCATGTAATGTTGTCACATCACTATGTATATATATCTTTCCAGCCCTGATGAAGTCGCGTGTGACCTGTCCTGTAAGCGATGAAACACGTGTTGGCGGGATCAGCTGGAATAAAGACTGAAACCATAACAAGAAGAGATATTGTCACTGCATTATATTATATGATAAGCATTATGAAATTGAATTATGTGTGCTAGGATATTGTGAAACTGTTTGTAGGATCTCTTGTTGGGATCTGATAGATGGGGTTGTGGATGATAATGCCCGCCCTAGGCACCATAACAGACTATATTGAGTAAATCAACAGACTGGGATCATGGGATGCGCCACCAGCACTAGATTTTACTAATCATCCCCTAGTTTGCACTGGTTTCAACTCTTAATCTAGAAGATATGTCTCTTGAGAATTGGTAGAGAAATACTTGAAAAACTGGCCCAAGACCCCCAGTTTTTTGTCGTGGGCTCTCTGTAAGGTAGAGGTATAACAACGTCCTCCAGTAGTCCTGTTCCCGCAGGATAGAATAAGCTACTGAAGATAGGTCCAAGTGAAAGATGGGAGTCAGGGAGAGTGGAAAAACACACACTGACCTGCGTATTTTGTTTGGGTTATACACATAAACATAAGAAAGCAAATCTGGATTATCTTGAAGAAGTTTCCAAATCTATTCAGGATATCTTTTTATGTGCAATCGTCTCTCACCAATGGTGGCATGCTTCCTCATTGAGTTTCCTCCTCATTCAGAACAGACAATAATAATGCCTGATAACCTCCAAAAGAAAAGGATTTCTTAATGAGCCTTGTTTCAGTTCAAATGTAGGAGAATTTGTCAGCAATATGGGTGTAATCCAGTGATTACAAACAACATTATCTGTATGTCAATTTATCAGTCCTGTATTCAGGTATCCGCGGCAATGTCAAAAGAAAATATACAACATACACGATAGTTAATTAATCCATGTGTCAAATATATAGATAATGTAGGGCAAAAAAAAGAACAGTGAAAAGTAATCTTGCAGTTATAATTTTCCCGCTGCAATCTAAACTTAGAATTGTACAGGTAAAGAAATTAATTATTAGTTGCTTCTAGGGTGCTAATAAAGATGTTAGATGTTTTGCACATTGGACTGACAACTTGTTGTATCACTCAAGTCTATATTTAACAATAAAGTGCAAATATTTGTAATGGTACATAAAAATGTTTTTTCAATGGAAACTTTGGGTGCATTTTTCAGTGTGGCTGAGTTCAAATAGGTTATGAATTATCACACTATGGGGCACATTAGGATGGCGGGCGCATTGCCCCCGCCAGGCTGGCGGGGGCAATCTGCCCGCCATCTGCATCTAAATTCCCCCTGCCATATTATGATGGCGGGGGGACCGTGGCTGACGGAAAGAAAGTCCGCCGCTTTTCCGCCCAGGTCGCCTTGGGCCAGGGCGGAAAAGGTTTAATATGGTGGTGGTGTCTATTAGAAACCGCCAGCCATATTAGCATTGCCCAAAACAACAGAGGCATGCGGTCTTCACTTCCAGGGGCCCCCTGCGGGCCCCCGGAGCGAAGGACAGGTGGGGGTGCAAATGGGAGTACCTGTGGTACCCCCCCTGCATTTGCATTAACAAAGCAGCAGGCACCGCGCTGTGCCTGCCGCTTTGTTTTTTTTTTTTTTTTTTTTTTTTTGAAAACCTTTATTTCTAGGAAAAAGTACACCGCTATTCAGCCATACATCCCGGAGGCCAGGCAGCATTAAGGCAATAGGATAGGTCATGTACCATATCGGAAGCAGGAGCAATCAGGTTTAATTTTTAAATAACATCAAAGCTGAAACAAGTAAACCATAAGGTAAAAGGGCCCAGAAGGCCAAGAAAAAGAAGTGTGCAAGAGGCACAGGAGAAAAAGAAGGGAAGAGAGGGTAGGCTGAGGACAATACAGATTCAGCGGACTTGCGTGGCGGCAGGAGGTCGGGGGCTGCACACCCAAGGTAACACACTGACAATGACAACAATGAGGCATGTGGGAAGTAGTACCGCAGGATAAACAATCTGGAGCCACAGGTAGGGGGCACTACGGGGAAAGCTGGATCTCGGGATCAAGTTCAACGGGGGGGTCGCAAATATCACCTCTATAAGTGTTCCAGGCACCCCAAACAGATCTCCACATTTTAGGTTTACCCCTGGCTACATACACCGTCTTTTCACGCAGCATGCACCAGTCCATATTAGTTTCCCATAGGCTGAGCGAGGGAGGAGCAGGCGCACCCCATTTCTGGGCGATGTCTCTCTTAGCCACCATATTGCCCAGGGTGATCCAGCGGGTCTGTCCGACATTGTAGTCGGTCGGGCCCCAGATGTTAAGGAGGCATCTCCGGGCCTCTGCCGGCAGGGCCACACCAGTCACTTCTTCCATAACCTCATGCACACGCTTCCAATAATGGGCCACATCCGGACACTCCCATATGATGTGCAGGAAGGTCCCAAGCATACCACACCCCCGCCGGCACATGCCGTCCATAGAAAGCCCCATACGTAGAAGTCTTGGGCCGGTGACATACACTCTGTGCAGTATCTTCAGCTGCACCAGGCGGAGCCGTGCAGATATGGCCACCTCCCTAGGGGAGGAGATCGCCGATTGCCACTCCTCGTCATCCACCTCTATACCGTCATGCACCCACAGTTCTCTCAGTCGCACCAGCAAGTCCACTCGTACATTAATAAGTTTTTTATACGTTAGGGAGATAGCGCTGTCCGGCATATGGCCGTCCAGCACCCGATCCTCCAGGGGGGATGATTCAGGGATAGGCTCCCCTTCCACTACATAGGGAGAGAGGGCATGACTAAGCTGGGCGTGTCGGAAGTATTCCGTCGCCGCCAGTTGGTGTTCAGACTGTAGCACTTCAAACGACTTGACCCGTCCTCTGGCCACCATGTCCCCCACCTTGGAAATCCCAATGGTGTCCCACCTGTCGAAGCCCTTAGTATGCCACAGCTTCCCCAGTATATCCGAATCAAACAGCGGGGTGGCCATAGTAACCTTATTATGCCAGCCCAGAGTTTTAGTAATTGTGCGCCATATACGCACCATCGTCCTAGTGGGACCTGTCAGCTTCCGATCCAGAGATCCGGAGTACAACGCTCTATAGTAATTCCCATCTCCCACTAGCCACCGATCCATAGCACAGCCCGGGTTGACCGCCGGGCCGTAGAGGCCATGATTGATTGCCGCCAGCTGGGACGCCCAATAGTAGCGCCTCACGTCAGGTAGGGCAATGCCCCCGTCATAACTTGGTATAGTCAACTTAGCCAACGAGATTCTCGGCCTACCATCCCACAGCAACGCCCGCTGCAGTGATTCGATATCAGTAAAGTATTTCGCCGGTACGGGATCCTGTGTATTCTGCAGGGCATATAAGAAGCGAGGCAGCGCCATCATCTTAAAAAGCGCGGCTCTACCCATCAGGGAGATCGGCAACTTCTTCCAGCCTTCGACGTCCCGGCGCAGTCGCTCCAACGGCGGGAGGAGGTTGTGCGAGTACCGGGCTCGGGAGTCCCGCGACACGTAGATGCCCAAGTACCGAAAGCCCTGCTGGGCCACCTGAATTGAGCACCCACGGGGGAGGCGCGGCGTGTCTCCGGACAGTACGTACAACGAGGATTTAGACCAATTGATCGCCAGGCCCGAGTGGGTCCCGAAGGTCCGCAAGAGTTCAAAGGCCATTATGAGCGAGTGGCATGGAGAGGAGAGGTACAGAAGGATGTCGTCCGCATAGAGCGATATCCGGTCCTCGAAACCCGGGGACCACGGTATCCCAGAGATATCGGGGTGCGTTCTAATCCAGGCCGCCAGTGGCTCAAGTGCTAAGGCAAATAGGAGCGGGGAGAGCGGGCAGCCTTGCCTAGTGCCCCTGTGCAGCGCAAAGGAGGCAGACAACCGACCATTGACCGTCACATTGGCCATTGGAGCGGAGTACAGCAGCCGGACCCAGCCGATGAAAGCGGGGCCAAACCCCAACTTGGCCAGAACTGCCCACAGGTAGTTCCACTCCAACGAGTCAAATGCCATAGTGGCGTCGAGGGAGGCGAGGACTGCGGGTTCTCGGAGCAGATGGACACGCGCCATTACTGCGTGAAGCCGTCTCAGATTGAGCGCCGTATTCCGATGCGGGATGAAACCGGACTGGTCCGGGTGCACCAGGTCCGAGATCACTCCCACTAACCGATTAGCCAATAGTTTGGCCAGAATTTTGGGTTCGGCGTTTAAGAGGGAGATGGGTCGGTAGGATCGACAAAGATCGCGAGGCTTCCCCTCCTTATGTATCACCACAATGGTGGCCAGCCGCTGGTCGGGGGGGAGTTCTCCCACCTCGCGGGCCTCAAGGAACATGTTTAACAGAGGTGTCGCAAGTGCGTCGGCCCTGAGTTTGTAGAGCTCAACCGGGATGCCGTTTGGCCCCGGCGCTTTGCCCGAGCGTAATGATTTAATAGCCAAGGCCGTCTCATCCACCGTTAGGTCCCTATCCATATCGTCGCGCTCGAGGTCCGAGAGGCAGGGAAGCTCAATGTCCTCCAAGAAGGATGCCGACGCAGACTCCGGGAGGGGGTCCGCCGAGGCGTAAACCTCCCCAAAGTAGTCCGCGAAGGACCCAACTATAGCCGCCGGGTCCGTGAGGGACAGGCCCTCCGCACTGGTCAGCTCCGGGACCACCCGAGACGCGAGTTCCCTTCTATCTAGCCACGCCAGGAGCTTGCCAGCCTTGTCACCCGCGTCATAAATTCTGCCTTGCTGCTCCCTGCTCAGGGCTTTCGCCGCGTCAGTGGCGGTCGCCCGAAGCTCAGACTGCTTGAGGGAGAGAGCGTGGAGTAGCTCGGGAGACGGGCCCAGCTCCAGCTGGGAGTTTAATGCAGCAATGTCAGATTCCAATCGAACTACGTCCTCGTCCCGCCGCCGGCGGACCTCCGCAATCAGGGAGAAGGCCTCGCCGCGAAGCACAGTTTTGAAGGCCTCCCAAAGGGAAACAGACGAGGCAACTGATCCTGTATTCTCGACGAAGAACCGATCCATAGCCTTAGCCAGGAGCGACCTGGTCTTCGGGTCGCGAAAATACCAAGGGTTGATGGGAGCCACCCGCGAGGACACGGGGGTTCGAAAGTCAAAGGAGACCCAAACCGGGGAGTGATCCGAAATGCCCCTAGCCAGGAGACGCGCAGTGGACACGGACTGCGCCTGGGCAGCCGGAGTGAGGACGTAGTCCAGTCTAGAAAGGCTACCATGGGCGCCGGAGAGGAACGTGTACTGTCTCTGGGAGGGGTGCAACAGACGCCAGCAGTCAACCATCCCCATGGAATCTAAGAAATCAGACAGCCAGGACTGGGAAGGACGCAGATCTCTGGATGGGAAGCGGTCCAGGTCCCCGGAAATGACAGAATTAAAGTCACCACCCACAAGCAGCAGCCCCTCAGGGAGACCCAAAATGGCGCCAGCTAGATCCCTGAAAGTAGTCTCTTGTAGCCCCGGGGGAACATAAACCGAAACTAAAACTAGCGTGCGGCCCTCCCATTTGCCCACCACAGCAACATATCTGCCCCTCTCATCCGCAAGCACCGACTCCACCTCCAGCGGGAGGGACATGCGCACCATGATGCCCACCCCTCGTGATCCCGAAGAGAACCCTGAGTGTGCCACCATTTTGAAACCACGTCTGGTCAGAGCTTTACAAGTGTGCCCCACTAGGTGGGTCTCTTGCAGGAAAACCACATCTGGTGAACAACGTTTGAGCATTTGCAACACCACACCCCTTTTAATACGGTCCCCCAACCCGTTTACATTCCAGCTTAACAAGTTAAGAGTTCTACCCCCCATCATCAGGGACGTTCCGCCCCCTTCCCCCCACCCATGCCCGCAATGGCGCCCACAGCAGTAACATAGCAGCGCAATAAGACCTCAGCCAGGACAAAGAATAAGACAAGAAAAGAAGTAGAAAAAACACACCCCAACTACCCACCACCCTGCACCCCTGCATAAGACTAAAATCCACCCCAACTAGCAGTGTGCCTGTCGCCCCTTAACTAACCTACAAAAAGCCCACAGAGGAGAAAGGAGACATCCTATCACCCCCCGTCATCCCCCATATTATTGACAAAACGAGTCAAACCATAGCAGCAGTGTCTGAAGTGAAAGTCCCATACGGCTACCCAGCTCACAGAACGTCAAGCAACAAATATTCATTCCTGCGCTTCCGCGCCCCCGGTGGACTCCTCCGTCTGGTCAGCCGGTTCACGTCGCTCCTGTGGCAGGGTATCCAGCCAGTGCCCCACCTCGTCTGGATAGTCAAAAAACAAAGTCCGGTGGTCCCGCTCGATGCGGAGCTTGGCGGGGTAGAGCATGGAGTACCGCAGGCCCATTTCTCTCAGTCTTCGTTTCACCCCGGTAAAGCTCTGACGCTGTTTTTGCACAGCCTGGGTGAAATCCGGAAAAAAGTTCACGTCTGAGTTCTGGAATCGCAAAGGACCCGCGGCTCTCGACGCCTGCAGGATAGCGTCTCTGTCCCTGAAGTTAAAGAGCCGTGCGATGATGGGGCGAGGGAAAGTGCCAGACTTGGGTGGTCCCCCCGGTATCCTGTCTGCCCGTTCCACCGAGAAGAACTTACTCAGGCCCCCCGGCGCTAAGCTCTTAAGCACCAGCTCCTCCACGAAAAGTTCAGCCGAGTCCTCCTCGGCCTTCTCCGGTACCCCAGTAATACGGACGTTCTGGCGCCGCGCGCGGCCTTCAAACTCGTCCAGTCGGCGCGCCAGCATTCCGTTCGCCAATTTCAGGCCACGTACCTCCGTCTGGATATCGGACACATCAGTGACCAGGCTAGTCGTCTTGAGATCCAACGACTTCACCCGGTCATTGGTTTTCCCGAGGTCCGTCCTGATGAGGTTCATATCGATCTTCAGGGAGTCGACCTTACTGGACAGTTCCTCCCGGAGTGCGTGCATCTCCGTCTGCACTCCAGTGATCGCACCCAGAACGTCCCGAAGCGTTATGGCAGAATCGTCCGGTGATCCATCCCGTTTCGAGTCAGTAGTGCAGCCCGCCTGCGCCGGCGAGCTTCTTGACTGGGAAAAGCGTTCCGGGATAGTAGACTGGGACTGGGACGGTTTTTTGGTGACCCGCTGGGACTTGCCTCTGTCCAGGTCTCCTTTGCCCGCCATGTTGGTACCTCGGGTCAGACGGCCAGCAGGGGTAAGGATCCTCTTGGTAGGCGCGCCACACACACAATGATAAAACCAGGGTCCGGTACGTTGGCCGAGTAGCGGGGCATGCAGATATCAGAGTTGCTCCCCGGTGGAACTAAGCTCAGACAAAGAGGCGCCCGTGCGGAAGCACCGCTGTACCCCTCAATGATGTGCAATGACACGGGAGGAGCCTCCGGGCTTCGTCGAGCTAACTAAGTCCAGGAATGTCCGATTTTCATTCCGAAAGCGGGCGCCGCATCAGGACCCACTCAGCAGTCGATTCCCACCATCGTGGGACAGGATAGATAGCAGGATTATTGCGGAGGACCGGGAGGTCTTCGGAGCTCCGAGCTCACGCGGCCATCTTGATCGTCGGCGAAGCTCCTCCTCCGCCTGCCGCTTTGTTAATGCAAATGCATAGGTGCATTTTTGGCATTGTGGTGGGCGGTGCTGAGAGCACCGCCCGCCACAATGCTAAAAATGCAGTATGCGCCCTCCACAGTGGCGATCGTATCCTAATCCCCCCACGGGACCCCTGCCCTTATGGCGGGCAGTCCCAAACACCAATAGGATGGCGGGCGACTAAGTCCGCCCGCCATCCTAATGTCCCCCTATGTATTTAAAATTAGCACATGGTGTGGCAGAAAAAAAAAGTTTCCTGGGTGAAGACAAAAACAATGGAAAACTCCCTTCCTAGCAGAAACTAAATTCATGTTAATTCATAGGGCATTCCGGACCCCAGCCCGCCTGCACAAATTAAAGCTTAGGGACACCCCCACTTGCTGGAACTGGAACCAGGAAGTTGGACATTTCCCGCACATGGTTTTTTATTGCCTGTCTCTTTCAAGGGTTTGGGAGGATGTATTTCAGTTCATTGGAATCCTATTCCAGATTTACCCACAGGAAGAATTCTGGAACCTACTTATGAGAACCGTGAATACTTTCATAACACTAGATAAAGACAGGTACTTTTTAGACCTGTTACATACACTAGCATGTAAGCTCATACTAACTGGAAAAACACCACTAACCTCAAATGTGCCATATAGACGACCTGGATCTCCTTCATCAGGGGTGCTGACAATATATCCATACAGACGTATCCCTGGAAATGAAATCCATATCTATATGGTACACACTGGATAAAATCATGGCCAACACTAATCCCCTGTGAACCGTTCCTCTGAAGAGAGCCTTAGAATATATTTTGAGACCTCAGAACCTCTGCTCTTTTTCCCATGTAATTTCGAGCCTTGGAATCTTACCAGTGGTCGTGCTCTTAATTTTAACATTCCTTACTCCAGAACTTTCAAATATTCTTTCCTCTTTAATTGAATTTGGTGTTATTTAGTCTCTTATTTAGTTATTCATTTGATTACTCATTCAGGTTATTTTTATTATACATTGATGCTGTCCAGGTACAGTCTGCTCTAATAGTATGTGTCAACACATATTACAACTTCTGCTTCCCAATTGTGTTCATGATAAGTAACGTTAGTCTTCATATAGTTTTTCATTGTTTGGAATTTCTTTCTAGCAAAATTCAATAAAAGGTTTTCTGAACAAAAAAAAGAATTCACAACGTTTGCAGAGTCTTTCTAAAACATTGCTTCTGAAAGGAAAACTTTTCACACCTCAAATAGGTACCGCATTACAAAGATCAAGTCGCTTCAATGGAATTTTGACTCACTGACCTTGGACTTTGCCATTGGCCAAAAGCTGGTGTTACTTTGCACCGCTTAACCCAAAATATAAGACGGGCACCTTGTAAGGGAGTGTGAATATATACATGTTTCAGAATCGCAAGAATACAGACAGCATTCATCAAGTTTAGAAATCACAATTCATTCTCAAAATTAGATTATTGAAATTTGGATTTCACCTCCTTTAAACTAACAAGGCCAATAATGGTGTGTAATAATCTCTGTGAGAGCGGTACCTCTATTGTCCTTTTCCTAAACACTAATATATGACAGAAGGTTAAAATTTACAAATAAGTAGTATAATTCATAATGGTGAGTGATCAGGCTACTGGATGAGGATGAGAAATTTCGTGAAAGAATTGTGGAATTTCTAATAGAAACTGATTGAATGCACATGTTTTTCTATGTTTGCCCTTTGCTTACTTTACAGCACAGACAACACAACGCAAAATACTTGGTAAAGAAATCATAAGATACCTCTTTCAAACGGGGTCTCCTAAAGCATTATTAATTATATTACGGTAAGGAACATAAGGGCATATTACCAAGCAATAGCGATAATTATCGCTATTGCTTGGTTAGAGACAACAATTTGCTGCTGAGCTGCGGCGATTTTTATCGCATATAAACCTTGGTATTACCAAGGTTTATCACAAATGCGATAAAAATCGGCTGCAATGCATGAATATCGCTGAAAAGTCAGCGATATTCATGCATTACCAAGCTAATGCTCTTAGCTATGTTATCCACCTCCCATTGGATAACATGGCTAAGAACTGCTCAGGGCTGGTGTTAGCTTTTGGAGATATTCGCGCTTAGCGCGAATATCTCCAAAAGTTGGTAATAGGAGATAGCGATGTTAGCGACTGTTTCCAGTCGCTAACATCTTGGCACGCCCACTTTGCATGTCATTAGTGATAAATATCACTGACATGCAAAGAGGGGCCCAAGTTGGTCGCTATCTCCTACTAGCTGTCGCTAACTGGTGTTAGCGACAGTTAGGTAATAGGGAGATACTTTTATCTCCGCTTTCTTGGCTTTTAAAGCCAAAAAAGCGGAGATAAACCCCCGTGATAATATGCCCCATAAAGTGTTCAAAACCAATCTTGTAATTTAAGTTCAAAATGTCCATACCTGTTGTTGGTGTTTCGCTGTGTCTATGAGTAAGGACTCTAGTCTACGGTCTATGCTGCTCACCCCTATCCCTGGAAATAACGGCTGTACTACCATGGGTACATGTGTCAAAACAATGCGTCATCTGCCAGTGCCTCAAATTCGATTTTTTTTTTTTACACTAAAGTCCTACTAATTTGTTTACAATTGAAGACTGTACTGTCGTTCCCACCTCTGTGGCTTCTGTAATTCATGCAAAACTGATTAGCATTCTACATGTGGGCGATCGTGTGTTAAGTTCTACAGCCTGAGGTTTTGAGAACGTTTTGAAAATTGTGCAAAATTAACTGAAATATATTTTGCCAGTATCTCGACTGAAAATGTTACATGAGGGAATTCCTTGTGTTGAAAAAGAATGCAAAATACCAGCAAGACTGTGGTCTCAGCAGAAAATCCCTGACAAGCAAGCCATTTTCTGCATTAAACAGATTTCATGTGCCCAAAAATACGCCCAATTTCATAATGTAATGGGACATGAAATTCATCACTTTTGCCAGTACAATTAATATTTTGCCCATATTATTCTTTGTACACCACTTCTAACTCCAGTTGCTACTGCCACAATAACAATATTCATAGCTAAACTCTTCTTTGCTCAATAGTGTTTTTTCTCATCAACATCAAATGTCTAAAAATATATAAAGAAGACATTTTACCCATCCCGATGATTAAATTGATGTGAGTACTCTGTTTTGAAATCCTGCGAAAAATTATGTTATGGAAACATGCAACTCCAAATAAACACTGGTGGAATTCAATCCAAGTGAGAGGGAGGACATCCTTCGTGTCCCTTTTTTATCGTTTCCCTAGATGATTGACAGAGTGTTTTTTTGTTTTCCTTTCCCATTAGGCAGTCTTTTAGAACGCATCTGAACTCTTCCCACCCTGAAGATTCCCACGGACAGCTGGCAGAGAACACGGCAGAATTTGCTGCACTGGGATTTTTTCCAGGCATGAGTAACTTGTTAAAAAGCCACTATTTTCATAAAGCTAACAAAAAAAAACAGAGTTCACATCCGCATTAAAAACTGTTGAAATCCCACTGGGAAAAGAGTGTGCCTCCCTCTCGTTTTTTTTCCTTCATTTCGTTTATGAATTTATTTTAGTACCTTTAAATTTATGGATTATTTGGTGCTTAGCAAAACTCATTTTTTTCCTCACGCTTCAGGATAAATATACATAGTATTTACTGGTCCAGGATAGAAGGCGCTACATTCCTTGCCATAAACCAACTCTGATGTCACAGATCATTTGATGGATGAGGTGCAGGCACGCTAGGCCCGCCAGCAAGAAGTCTTTCTTTTACCAGAGGGTACCTTCTGATTTACACTCTCTTAAGCAAAAGGAAACTGTGTATTGTATTTAAGCCAACAGGTTTGCTGACTTTGACTTTCATAAGAAACCCCTTAACTAACACCAGATGTGAATTAATGTAAATGTAAATGTAAATGTAGTATACTTGTAAAGCGCACAGCTGTCCCAGCAACGGTGCGTCCCGACGCTGTATAACGCTGTGGAACCCTCCCTGGCTCTCCCTGTGAGATGCCCCTCCTGGGCACCCCCAAGGTGAAGCAAGGCATCCCAGTGTTGTTGGGGCCGTTGTGGAGATTAAGCAAGCTACTGCCCAGAGTTGCAGCATGGGACCCATGATTAGAGTAGGCGCTGAGTCGAGAGAATTATTGAGTCCGCGGACATTGAGCCCAAGACCCTGCCGCGTCGGGAATTGAAACCCGGTCCCGGGCGTGATCTCTGCCTCAGGGTCTGCCGCTTCTAACCAGTGAGCCACACTTCTCCACTAGATTCACTACTCTGACGTCAGAACAATGAAAAAACTGGCCACAAATTAAGGGTGCTAGTGAACGCTCATCGCCTCCTCACAACATACAAAGACACTTAAGAAACCCAGATGAATGGCAGATGATGGTCTACCATCTTGAGCGCTTTTATCCCCCTCTGGTGGGTCTCCAAAGATGAGATGGAGTTTGGAGAAGACTAGAGCCGAGGGCTGTACTCTGAAGCCTGAGCTGTCAGCCGCAGGTACCACTGGAAAACCTTACTGGGACAGAGCTGTTCGCCGCCGGTTTGCCGTATTTCCTTTCTAATAATGGAATTCCTTTTACTGACCCGCTGTAACTAATAACAAGTTTTAGTTGGGAAACTGCTACATTTGACCTCTCAGACCTCCAAGAAGGCTGCCGGTTTTGGAAACTCTTGTGGGCGATTCACAAGGCACCACTGAGAGAACTCGACATTGCTGCACTACAATCTCCACAGGTTAGCCCGGCTGGGCTTACTAGGAGGCTGCCTCCCACCCCTACCCACCCCGCACAGTCCTGAAGAAGACCCGCATAGACGCCCCAAGTGCGCTACACCACGGATGAAACGTTGACAAAATAACCCAGTGGACCATTGTTCTAAGGATTCTGTACCTAATATTGGCGCTTGTAGTGTACAGTCTACATTACCTAGTATATAAACATCGGTCACATCCCTCCCTTTTCTCCCTTCTTTTCCTCATAAATCTATACTACTATTATAAAGAGAGAGCTGAAACCTTTGAGGTGGGTAATCTCAAAAAGTACAGCACCAATCACAACACCCAATACAGCATTGTAAAGGGGAGTTGCAGCAGATAGACATAGGCTATACAGCTGGCCACCATATACATTAGAAAGGTCAAAGAACCATAGGGGTAAAGTAGTCCCTTGTGGGCTTTGGCGTTATGCTGTCAGCGATGGGCGTGTCAAAGTAGCGATGGGCATCTCAAACTACACTTCACATTACTCCTTTGCGGGTGTCACGGTTGTCAGAGGGGCATGGCCCAAAACAAAAAACAAATAAAAAATGGGCGCGGATTTCACTGTGCGCACCCATTCACGCTCCATTACTGATAACACTCACAGTACTTGCCGACTTGCCGCGCTAACTGCCGACTTGCTGCGCTAACAAAAACAAAGCTTTACTCATTTGTGAGCCTCGGCGTTGTCAGAGGGGGCTGGCCTGAAAAAGGGGCGTGGCTTTCACAAGCGCAGAATTCATTCGGCGCCACATTCACACCTTTGTGGGCATCACCGTTGTCAGAGGGGCCTGGCACAAAATAAAAAAATAAAAAATGTGTGCGGATTTCACTGTGCGCGCACATTCACGCTCCATTACTGATAATACTCACAGTACTTGCGGCGCTAACAAAAACAAACATTTACTCATTTGTGAGCCTCGGCGTTCTCAGAGGGGGCAGGCCTAAAAAACGGGGCGCAGCTTTCAGAAGTGCGGAATTCACTCGGCGCAACATTCACGCCTTTGTGGCCATCACCGTTGTCAGAGGGGCCTGGGCCAAAACAAAAAACACAAAATGAATGGTCTTGGATTTCAATGTGCGCGCCCATTCACGCTCCATTACTAATAACACTCACAGTACTTGCGGCGCTAACAAAAACAGACCTTTACACATTTGTGAGCCTCAGCGTTGTCAGAGGGGGCAGGCCTAACAAAAGGGGCGCAGCTTTCAGAACCGCAGAATTCACTCGGCGTCACATAAATTAGGATTTAATATTACAAACATTGCACACATTACATTTCCTCCCCAGACAAAGTCGGGACGGGCTGCTAGTCATATTGTATATTGTACTTGCATCAATTACACAGAACACCTATTGTCACTAATTTCACAACTTGCCAACCATTGTACAGTTTTTCAGCCTTTTACTCCGTGTACGTTTACAAATGAATGAATTTTTAAATGAGTATAATTTATAAAATATCTTGCAAAATCGCAGATTGCTTGGATTCTATTCTCTCCAATTTGTTCACTCTGATTTTTTCAGTTAACAATGAATGAATAGTACTGTGCGCGAATATGAGATAAGCAAAGAAATATAGTTCACCCGAATGAACCAACTGTTTATCATCAATGCAGGTCTGATGAGGGCTTGAGTAAGCTGACTTGGAATTTTAGACTACTCTCACACAACATCTGTCAGCAAGTGAACGTTCTCATATTGAGGGGCTTATTTACAAGCACCTTGCGCAAACGGAAATTCCGTGGCTGTCTGTCAAAAATAGAAGGATGCCACATATTTTTATTTTTAATATTTGGTCAGGGTAGTTGGAAATGTGTAAAGAGTGATGGGTGTGAATAGCAGGAAAATAGGAATATTTTGCTTTTTAGGGATAGCTTGGGCATGATTGCTGAAAGAGGTTCGGTCTTATTGTGGAGTGCTACCCCTTGGCTCATTTATTCCTGCACAGCTGAGCAGGAGGATAGTTTGAAGGGTATGCCCAACATGTCACTGTGAGAGGGTAGCTATGTGGGCTTCAAGTGACATCATAAACTCATTGAATATTTGATATCAGTTGGAACATCTAGACTGAAAACCTCAATATTGACTGCCACCCATCTATAATTCTAAATAATTACAGTGGTAGAATGCAAGGGGACATAGTTGTAACTTAATTTGTGGAGAAGATGTGACATAGTGGCTCGACCTGCTGCCTTTGGAGTGTGGGGACCCGGGTTTGTATCCGCTCTTGGTGATAGACTCACCATTGATTGATTCTGGGCAAGTCACAATACAATAGATGTACAAACATCAGGAATATTTATTTTCTGATTGTAGTTATCTCAGAATCACAATTAGAAAATTGGAATTCCTAAGGTACGAATTTTCTTTGGCAAATAGAGATTCATAGTAGTTAGCAAATTGACCTATATCATGAATATTAATGAGGTAGGTTACAATTTGCAACTAATTAAGAATCCAACCAATACAGTGATGGTGTCCTAAAGGGTTCAGCAGAACACCATGTCTGTTTCAATAACGCAATCTTTTTGTCTGTTATGCAGCCTGTATTTTTAAAGGAAAATGGTATGTGTTTAATAAGAGAAAAAAAACTTTGAAGTTTTATTTTTTAAGAACAGACAGTGGTCCGTATGACCACTGCCTAACTTTCCCAAAGGGGAAGGTTTCCTAAGGGGACCCCTTCCTGTTTGCAAATGGGTTACCACCACTTTTAAAATGATGGTAAAATATTACTGTTTTGCGAACGGAATTAAGTTGCAAAATAGTAATATATTCCATACCAATTTAATATTTGGAAGGGATGGCCAAACTCCCCCCCCCCTCCTTCAAATATTGATTCGCAAATACAAATTTCAATTCAGTAACAAGTTACAAAATTGCATTTAGCAGTTTTTATATTTGAAAATAAATTGATTGGGTCGCAAACAGCCCAGTTCTGTGCAGCAGGCCATTTTCAACTGGAAAAATGCTTTGTACACCTGCCCTTAATCTCCCTGTGCATACATATGTGTAAATATATTAATGTAATACTCACTTGATGCAGACGAGCTTGTAAATTCTCTTGAGCCCCTATGTAATATACAGTGCTCTAATGCTTCACAGATAGGTTTGCACTATAAAAATACTGACAGACACACAATCCTTGCTCTCTTTATAGGAAGTGGAGACCCCACAGTTCAGGAATGATGTGAACCTAGGTTTTTCACATGTTGATATATCTGGATTCAGAGAGAGTTAAGTTCAGATTTCATCAGTGCCAGGGTTGAACAAGGGTTCACTGCAACTATTGAGATTCCTGAAATCTAGTCTACAAACAGTACGGCACAAACTACTGTTGTCACTTGGTTTGGTATGACTAGTTTCTTCATTAGTTTGAGGGCATAAAGAATGAAAATTGCATATTTTGCCAACCTGTTGATGTGAGGGTAGTGTCTAGGATGAAGCTGAGATATTTTACTGGGGTGGAGAGAAGGTGAGAAGCCTCTGTATTTCTTGGGAATTCCAGAGGGCTAGATCAAATTTGCTCCTGCGAAATGACAACAAGAGGAGAGAAGCATGTTGATTTGCCTAACAGGATTTTTTTTGCGGGTTTTGAGTATGATGTGTTATCAACATAGTGAATAGAAGCACCTGTACCCTAAAGGGACAAAGGCAGAACAAATTAACGGCTCCAGAAACAAATTAAATTGGTAGCATATTGAATTGAAACCAGTGGACCATTAGGCTCTGGTCAAGTAAGTTCATGCAATCTCCACCATTTGCATAAATACACTGTGATCAACTGTGTTGAAAGCTAACAGAAAGTCTTGAAGGTTGAGTAAAAAGGTATCTCATTTGTCCAATATGAAGTCTACACCATAGAGTCCCTTCATGGTGTCCATTCTGGTAATGAAAAGAGGCTAGAAGCCAAATGTATGTTCCACTAGCAGGTACTCTTTGGGTATGATGGCATTCAGTTGATTGGTTAAGTGTCTCCCTGTGGCCTCCACTAGAGAGAGAAGTTTAGACGTAGAATAGATTTAGTCAGGCAGTCTGTATCAAGGTTGTATTTTTTCATTTAGCGGTGAATGGACCAATCTTCAAGAATCTGTGGAAGTGCATTTGGAAATTAAACCATTCGTAAGGTCACAACAAATGATTTCAAAGATGAGGACATTGGCTTTTGATGATTAGGGCAGGGAGACAATGAAACAGGCACTCAGTACTCTCAAATATTTGTTTAGGTAATAAGCAGCCCTCTAAGTAATTATCTTTAATAAACAGAATAGCATTCTTCTTATAATGCAGCAGACATACTTTGTGGTACATAACTATGTTATGTACCATGTTTGAGATGCAGCAATGTTTGACATATTACAGTAGAAAGAACACTGTGCATTTTAATCTTGTTAACTAGTGGTAAAATGTCTGTGCTCTCCCTTAAACAAAGTCAAATTGGCATAGGCATATTTCTACTTAGTGTATTTAATTACCTATAATACCCTTGTATATTTCCCTAGTAAATGTCACAAGATGTATCAGGGCCTGGAAGGTAAATTCCACTAGTGGACTCAAGCATCTATTGTACCACTACAGTGGTAATACAAATATTACTTCAAGCCAAACCTGTATAGCCAACTTTGTATATGTGTAAAAGCTGCAATTCAACCTGACAAAATAAATCCACCTGCCAGATCAAAAACTTCACTTTCAAATATTAATGCATCACACATGTGTAGGCCTAGTCGATACCATTTTTGTGGGGTTCATGGTATTTAAAAGTACGACATGCTGTAATTTAACAATAACGTCCTTAAAGTATGTAGCACCCAAAATATTTTTTTTCAGCGGCAGGCTTAGCTGTCCTGTGTAGAAAACTAGAGTACAATTCTAATACTCTATCTCAGGAATTGGATTAGCTAGAAAAAATAAATATGTTTAATAGTTATTAAAAATCCAATTCAACGGTGGAGTATGTTTTTCAATAAATATTAGAGAAAAGTATCTTTTAGAAAGTTACCTTTTCCGTGCCTCAAATTCCTGGATGCTTAAGTTGCATTTGCTGTCCAACTTCTGTAAGCCAGAAATTAGCATTTGAAGTCTCAAACCCTCTTAGAGACTCTTACACCCACTCACAGACCCACTAGGCAAGTCATGTTCCCATTCACAGACCCACTCAGGTACTCATGCACCCATTTACAGACTAACTCAGAGTCACACACCCATGTACAGACCCTCTCAGAGACTCACGCACCCACTTAAAGACCCACTCAAACACGCATGTATGTACTCATGGACATACTGAGATTCTCACCCACTCACTGACAGACCCACTGAGACACTCATACACCCAGATCCACTCAGATACTCATAAACCCACTCACACACCCGTACAGTCACTCACACACTCTGTCAAAGATCCTGTCAAAGAGTTAGGCACTCAGTCACTCACTAATGCACTCAGAGATACACACACACTCATAGGCTCTCTCAGATGTACACGCACCCACTCACTCACCCACTCAAAGACTTATGCATGCAGAAACATGCACTCTCAGTCACAGACCAACTCAGACACCTATGCATGTACCTGATCACTCACCCACTCAGAGGCTTATGCTCTCACTCACAGACCCAATGAGACACTTGTACATCCACTCACAGATTGACTCAGACACTTATACACCCACTAAGATACTCATACACCCATACAGTCACTCACACACCCACTCAGAGACCCTCTCAGAGACATATGCACCCCATCACTCATACACTCAGAGACTCACACACTAACTCACAATTGGACTCAGAGACCCCCGCACCTATTTACAGAACCACTCAGGCACTCACGCTCCCAGTCTTAGACCCACTGAGAGACTTATGCATTTAGTCACATACCCACTCAGACACTCATGCACCCACTCACTCACCCACTGAGACATGTTTTTAGACACATGTATCGACACACAGATCTAGTCAGATAGTCCTATAGTTACTTTCAAATGCACAAAGGCACTCATGCACCTACACATAGTTCTACTGATACTCATGCAGCCAAATGACAGACCCATTGCAACACTGATGCACTTAGTCATAGATGTCAGTCACAGAGTTTTTTACAGAACCATTGATAGACTGATGCACAATCGCACGGATCCACTGAAATACTTAACCATTGAACGAGAGACTTACTGATACAGTGATGCATGCAGTCACTGATTCCACTGAGAGAGTTATTAAGGGAGTTATACATGCTATCATAGAGTCTTTTAGATAGTAAGGTCTTTAGTGTTTTGGTTATAATCTGTTTTGCAGTTATACGTTTTGTATGTGTATGTGGTGGTGGCTATTGAATGTGTCCTTTTGTTTTTTCATTTCACAATGTTTTCGTGGTGATTGTAGCTACCGATATCATCGTCCAGCATTTTTGTGAAAACGGAAAATCTGTTTTACAGATACTTTTTCTACAAACACCCTAGAAACATATGATTTTAAACAGTGTTCTTATAGCCACCAAGGTACCAATTACGATACGGCCCATAATGGCTCCTTTAGGGCCCCATCGTAATGAGCCGGTCGGATTCCTTTCTGACTGCCTGATTTTGATGGAGTCCATCATAAAGGAATCTGACAGGTTATTCCAGATGGCTTCCGGCGGGTTCAGTGTTAACTACAGGGAGGTAAAACCCACATTGACAACATAGTTTTTACATTACCTGTGGCAATCATGGCTGATGCACTGAAGTGATCACAGCTGTTAACTTTGCATGGGGGGGGCACTACTGTAATCTAGTCTGATGTGGCCACTTTTACAAAACTAATAATAGTATGTCATTTGAAGATAAGTAGCTCCTACTACAGAATAGGATGGAGAGCCATGATGCAGACCTTACCCTAGAAATACAGCCCGTATATCTTTCTAAGGTGGGGCACAGAACAGTGGTAAGGGTGTGTGGCCAACTTGCAGCCTCATTTTTCACCTGAGTCAATGAGGGATGGTGGACTATGACACCATCCAAATACATTATCCTGGGACAATGCTGATTAAGCACCACAATGTCATGGTCAAACTTGCCTCAATGTAATATGCATACAGTTACACATCACTCACTCATAGATGTTATGTTATGATTATATACCTTACTCACATACAATAAAAGGTTAATGTCACTTTCTAACCCTCCACATGCATGTATATGTAAATAAAACTAAAGTTGGCCTACATATACACATCTTTATTAACACATACATGTACATTTAAATATGTTTACAACATATTTCTTTTTTTAGAATCAAATTTTATTGTTAATTTTAATTGAACAGATTGATGGCAGATGGCAATTTTAGCAAGGAGGGTGCGGGGGGCCACACATTCACATTTACTCAAACCCATGCATTCACACTCACCCATTCACAACACTCACTCACTCGGATACCCATACATACACACCAAAAACTAAAAACCAAAACTTACCTTCACTACAGCTTTTTGGAAAGGAAGCCTCAGAGGTCCCTGGTGGGTTGGGACTGCTGCCTTCTCCCATTAGCTGGCCTGAGATCAGCCAATGAGGGATGGCAGCACTCCTTCACTCATTAGGGACTGGGATGGGGTCAGGGAGACTGCTGACCTCACCCACTCTGTGACGAGATGTCAATGATTTACATTCAGCCCTGAGCTCTTCAGGGCTCAAAACTGGAGCTCCCTAGTCCGAGGCAATCAATGATGCTCCCCCTCATCATGAGAGGGAGCGACTCGAGTCACTTTTGCCAGGATGAAGAGGTTGCACCTATGGTGCTGTGCAATCCTAAGCCTGTCAAATTTCAGCTTCTGCTCCAAATGCCCCTGTTCCTGTGCTGTCTCTCCCCCTGCATCACCCCTCCCCTGCACTGCCTGCTGTCCATGCACTGTTGCTCCCCCTCTCTGCCACTCCCCCTGCACCTGCTAGCTGCTCATCCTGCCCCTGCACTGCCAGCTGTCAATGTCCCCATGCGGCCCATTTCAGGGACATGCTCGGCTCCCAGGACCACTAGGACCACCGATTAGGACCATTAATGGAGGCCGCCGCATGGCCATGCAGTGGATACATGCAGTGGGCACACCACCAATGCACTACTGATTGTGGAATGCCCAGCACCAGGACCCCGACCCCCACCCCTTGACGGTTATCCTAGGAACTCCTGGACCTGAACCCTGGACACCAAAACAACAGCTGTTTCTCCACCTCCCGATGATCTTCCAAAGGACCCTTCACCTGCCGGCACTGCCACATCTCCTGTGACACAACCAACGAAAGAGCCTGCACCACTGCTGCCCACCAGACCAAGAACACCATGTAACCACTCTATTATATCCTGTTCAATGTCCGCTCACTCTTCAAACATGCCACAGAAATCTGGGACACCATCAGCACCCTCCCAACGGATGTAGACTTCATCATTGAAATGTGGCTCAAGCACTCCTAGAACCCTGACATCACCTCTGCCACTCAGAAAGGCTATAAGATAATACACCCAAAGCGTGTCAACAAACAAGGAGGAGGCCTCACCATCATCTTCAAGGAAACCATCAGATGCACCATCACCAAGGATGACTCCAATCCTCTCATGGAACACCTCAACTTCTTACTTCAAACTGAAACGAATACCACAATAAGAGTCGCCCTCACCAACAGAATCACAAGACCCCAAGCTTCATTCTGCAATGCCATCCCCAACCTCATCACCCCCTTAGCAATTGACTGTCACCACTACATACTATTCGGCGACCTCATCTTCCACATCGACGACCCCAATGACACCAACTTCATTGCCCTCCTGGAGAACCTGAACAACATTGACCTTAACCAACTGATCACTCAACCCACGCACAACGCCAGACAGATATTCAACCCCATTTCTGGATTAAGCAACAGAATTAAATTCAGCCATAGCACAGAACTCACCTGGACTGACCACACCATCGTACACTTAACCATCACCAACGCCCATGACACCATCACATGGTCAGAGATGTCACGGATGACATCACTGATGACATCTCAAATGACATCACTGATGACAATTTCTACAGAACACTCACTCACACCCCCATAGAACTTCTCAAACCCCCACTGCAACACAGCCCCTCACATAGCCATTCACAAATCCATACAGTACTCACCCAACGAATCACTCATCCACAGAGCCACACACACATCCACTCACTCATATAGCCACTCACACACCTACTAACTCACTCATGCACCCACTCACTCACCAACACAGCAACTCACACATCCTGAAATACAGACCTATGGACACTTACACACCCACTTATACACACTTACAACCACTCACACACCCACTCAGTCACCCCTACTGAAAATCGCACAGCCACTTACTCACCCATACAAGTACTCGCATATCCACACACTCACCCATACATCCACTCACACTGCCACTCACTCACCCATACAACTACTCACTCACATACCTACTCACATACCTACTCACATACCCACAGAACCATTTACATACCCATTCACACATCCCTACCTCTCACACACCACCTCACTCACCCTTACAGCCACTCATACAGACCTTCACTCCCCAATACAGCCATTCACACCGACTCACTTACCTATACACATACTCGAATAGCTACTAACTCACCCATGCAGCCACTCATAAAACCACTCCCTTACTCATGCAGCCTCTCTCAAAGCCACTTACCCACCCATACAGCCACTCACACACCTATGCAGCCATTCACACAGCCACTGACTCACCCCTACAGCCACTATTACACCCACTCACTCTCCAATACAGCTACTCACATACCAACTAACACATCCATATATCCAGTCACACCCCATACAGCCACTCATACATACATTCATACACTGATACAGCTAGTCAGATGAGATATGTTAGAAAGAGTATGACTAATTACTAGTACAGAAAGAATAGGAATTTAACTTATGCTGTAGCCTAGAGTATATCTTTCAGTCTCACATTTTTTTACAAACAACTTACACTCACGGGATGATGTCATCAGTGATGGCATTTGAAATGTCATCAGTGATGTCATCAGGGATATCACTGACCATGTAATGAATGATGTAATATGTGAGGTCATAAGCAGTGCATTGTGGAGGCATAAATTATAGTTATCTCAGGTAACTATAACTGCTGAACTTCACTGGTTTTGTTCGAGCGCAATGTGAACCGAAGTATAACGTCTCTGTAACCTTTGCTTTTTTTATTTATATATAGATTAATATATATATATTCACTGAAAAAACCATCACTGATGAGATCATCCTTGTGGCAGACCTCCTCTCCTTTGATGCACACATTCAAAAATAGAAAGTAACATTTTCAAAAAAATTGAGATACCAATTCCAGTTAGAACAACCTATGCAGTATTTCAAAAATCTACATACATATCCAGTCATTCACTAACAGTTCTATATAGGCACTCATACATGTACTCACTCATCATATGTACTCATACACCTATACATCTTATTACACACCGACACTCATCTATAGAGTTACAAACATCCATTTACTTGCATATACAGCTATACACCCACCACTACACGCATTTCTACAGAATCCTACACATACTTACTCTCTAAAACAATCACTTATAGAAACACATACTTATTTATACAGGAACTCTTACAATCTCTCGCTCTCACATATACTCATTTATATACATCAATACTCACCTATACTAGTTTAAAACATATGTAGTTACTCATAAAGATACTTTTGAGACAGTCATTCACTCACTAACACACTCACTAACACACCCATACACACACTCATCAGCCTATAAAGTCCTGCACACATGCTGTCTTCAAAACACATACGAACAGTGAGTCAGTCAATCATGCATCTGTGCGCTAAGTAATACTCCCCACCGAACCATACAGACACTCATTCTGATACTTTAAAAAAACAACTAATAACCCATATACACACTCATGTAGCTACTCACCACCCCATGCAGCCACTTATATACAAAGGGAGACACTGATACAGATATTTAAATATTTAAAGATTACTCGCTAATACACCTATTCACTAAGATATACTTAATAAGTCAGTTATACAATCAATTTTACAAAAAAAACATCCATTTAGAGACTTATTTACCTAGTCAATCTTCCATCGACCTTTAGATATACAAATATAAAAAATATTTATTTATTTTTCAGAAAGAGGCACATTCACTGGATGATGTCATCAGTGATGTCATCAGGGATGTCATTTGAGATGTCATCAGTGATGTCATGAGTGATGTAATTGACCATGTCATGAGTGATGTAAAATGTGACATCATCAGCAGTGCATTGCGGGCGCGCGAGTTATAGTTAGCTGAACTAACTATAACAGGGGAATTTCATAGGTTTTGTTTGAGTAAAATGACTAGCTAACTATAACTGGCGTGAAACCTATGGTTTTTTCAGTGAATTTCAAAGGTTTTTAAAATGCTAATTCCTAACTATAACGTGTGTGAAACCTATGGTTTTTTCAGTGAATTTCAAAGGTTTTTTAAATGCTAAATCCTAACTATAACGTGACTGTAACCTATGTTTTTTTCAGTGAATTTCAATGGTTTTGTAAAGGAATTTGTTTTTATGTAATAATTGTTATATTTTTCATACTGATTTACTACATTATTATACATTTTTTATTTTTAGATACATTATTTTTTAAATTACATTACATATTTCTAATATAAATTGATAAAAAATGTTTGTACACCTCTCTGCAACGCAGCCCCCTGGCGTGTTTGCAGAGGGGGAACTAATTCCAATGCATACTGGGGGTCCGTGGGGGCCAACTAGCCCACCGGGAACCTCCAGTATTCCCCAGGGGGCTGCATTGCAGAGGTGTAATGAGGCCACACCCTTTTTTTACACCTCTCTGCAGTGCAGCCCACGGGCGCGTTTGCAGAGAGGCAAATAATTCCCCTTGCATACTGGGGGCCAACTAGCCCACCTGGTACCTCCAGTATGCGCCAGGGGGCTGCATTGCAGAGAGGTGTAATGAGGCTATGCCCCTTTTTTCACCTCTCTGCAACGCAGCCCCCTGGCGCATTTGCAGAAGGGAAACTATTTCCCCTTTTATATTGGTTGTCACGGAGGCCAACTAGCCCACCTGGAACCTCCAGTATGCGCCAGGGGGCTGCATTGTAGAGAGGTGTAATGAGGCCACACCCTTTTTTACACCTCTCTGCAACGCAGCCCCCGGGTGCGTTTGCAGAGGAAGAACTAATTCCCCTTGCATACTGGGGGTCCCTGGGGGCCAACTAGCCCATCTGGAACCTCCAGTATGTGCCAGGGGGCTGCATTGCAGAGAGGTGTAATGAGGCTATGCCCCTTTTTACACCTCTCTGCAACGCAGCGCCCGGGCGTGTTTGCAGAGGGGGAACTAATTCCCCTTGCATACTGGGGGTCCCTGGGAGGCAACTAGCCCACCAGGAGCCTCCAGTATGCGCCAGGGGGCTGAGTTGCTTTGCCCCGGAGGGCGGCGGTCCCCGTGGCAGTACGGGGGAGATTGGGCACCCCCCACACTTCTTTATCACTATGCCCCCACAATTTGGTCCCCCTGGGGGGTAATTTTTAAATAAACATACTGTTTTAAAAAAAAAAAACATTTTTGGCCTTGGGGGTCCTTGTGGGACCCCATGAGCAGGCCTAGGGGGTCAGGGTGCTTCTACCCTGCCCCCTTTTTGTGTTCTATACATTTGGTTTTCTGCTTTCTTGTGCCTCGGTCTACCGAGCACAAGATGGCTGCCAACACTTCCTGGTTTGAAGTGTTGAAAGCCAATGAGCATGCAGCTCGTGCTCGAGAAGTTTTAGAACTCAAAAAGGGGGCAGGGTAGAAGCACCCTGCCCCCCTAGGCCTGCTCAGGGGTTCCCACAAGGACCCCCAAGGCAAAATAAAAAAAATATTTGGGGGGGGGGAAATCGCGGGGTGCTTTTTTGATTTCTACACGTTTGTTTTTCTGCTTTCTTGTGCCTCAGTCTACTGAGGCACAAGATGGCTGCCATCAATTTCTGTTTTGGAGTGTTGACAGACAGTGGCAGCCAATCAGCATGACGGTCGTGCACGGCAAGGTGCGCGCACGGTGGTATAGTTCTAGTTTTTTGTTTTTTTTAACCCGAGATGTTACTGTGGCAGGCTAGAAGCATTAAGTGTGAGGGGCGCATTGTTGACCGCTGGATAAAACAGATGCCCTATCAGTCCACTCAGATAACCCTTTAGCAATAAATGGACTCCAAGCAAGTTGTGACCTTAGGGCTTGAACTTTGCCATCACATGACCAGCTTATAAACTGACCTGCAGGGGTGAGGGTGGCCGCCCCAGCAGGCCAGGCGGGAGAGGGAGGACTGGCAGCGGATACCTGAGACTGGGCACCAGACCGCTGCTGCTGGCCAGCATGAAGCGCTCGCTGGCCCTCACATGGTTTCGAAGCACACTCGAAGGGGCATGAAATGGACCCATGGGGAGGTGAGCAACAGATTCATTCATAAAACTGTAAAGTGGGGTTTGAGGGCACCCCCCAAAATACACTAACGTTCTCCGATTAAATTTGTGAAAGTTGTGGCATGTGTTGGGCCCCCCTTTAACTTCACACTGTCGTTCATTTTGACGACTTCAGATGTTGCTCGTTTTACGGTTGTAATGCTTTTGGGGGCAATTACAAGTTTTTTAAAAAATTCTACATAAGCTGCAGCCCACTAATTTGTGAGCCTGATTGAATTGGCAGTTGTGGGCAATTTCGGATTTCAGGCACACGCGCTGTGTGCTCTTTGACTCCTACAATTGAAATTCCATAATCCGCGCGGCCGTCTGGAAAAGTTAATTATTGACAGTATTGGTGGGGGTGGGGGAAGCAGCCTCCGACCTCAAGGGGCTAAAGATGGGTCACCGATCCCTCTCTGCAAACTGACCGTATTTGTGATTTAAATGCGACTGGAGCGACTGCGGAGCTGGCCCGGCCGGTCTGCAGCGCTGCCCCTATGGCCGATGGTGTGCCAAGGAGGGGCAGATTGGCCTTTAATTTTTTGGGGGAGAGGCTGCTGCTCTGCCTGTGTTGTGGGCGCTGGCCCTGTGGCCAAGTTAAACCCACAACCCCGCCCCCACCCTGGCCAGGCAACATTTGTTGCAGCATTTTCCATCAATGTAACATCAGTTGCACAAGAAGCGGGGCCAGCAGCAGAGCAAGAGTGACTGCAAAGTGAGTGACTGCAGAGTGAGAGTGACTGTAGAGTGAGAGTGACTGCAGAGTGAGAGTGACTGCAGAGTGAGAGTGACAGCATGAGTGACAGCAGAGTGAGAGTGACAGCAGTGAGTGACAGCATGAGTGAGAGTGACAGCATGAGTGACAGCAGAGTGAGAGTGACAGCATGAGTGACAGCAGAGTGAGTGTGACAGCATGATTCCCAGCAGAGTGAGAGTGACTGCAGAGTGAGAGTGACTGCAGAGTGAGAGTGACTGCAGAGTGACAGCAGAGTGAGAGTGACAGCATGAGTGATAGTGACAGCATGAGTGACAGCAGAGTGACTGCAGAGTGAGAGTGACTGCAGAGTGAGAGTAAATGCAGAGTGAGAGTGACAGCATGAGTGACTGCAGAGTGAGAGTGACTGTAGAGTGAGAGTGACCGCATGAGAGTGACTGCAGAGTGAGAGTGACCGCATGAGAGTGACTGCAGAGTGAGTGACTTCAGAGTCAGAGTGACTGCAGAGTGAGTGACTGCAGAGTGAGAGTGACTGCAGAGTGAGAGTGACTGGAGAGTGAGTGACTGCAGAGTGAGTGACTGCAGAGTGAGTGACTGCAGAGTGAGTTACTGCAGAGTGAGAGTGACTGCAGAGTGAGTGAAAGCATGAGTGACAGCAGAGTGAAAGTGACAGCACGAGTGACTGCAGAGTGAGAGTGACTGCAGAGTGAGAGTGACTGCAGAGTGAGAGTGACAGCATGAGTGACTGCAGAGTGAGAGTGACTGCACAGTGAGTGACTGCAGAGTGAGTGACTGAAGAGTGAGAGTGACTGCAGAGTGAGTGACTGCAGAGTGACTTACTGCAGAGTGAGTTACTGCAGAGTGAGTGCCTGCAGAGGGAGAGCGACTGCAGAGTGAGAGTGACTGCAGAGTGAGAGTGACAGCATGAGTGACAGCCAAGTGAGAGTGCCAGCATGAGTGACAGCAGAGTGATAGTGACAGCATGAGTGACAGCAGAGTGAGAGTGACTGCAGAGTGGGTGACTGCAGAGTGAGAGTGACTGCAGAGTGAGTGACTGCAGAGTGAGAGTGACTGCAGAGTGAGAGTGACTGCATGAGTGACTGCAGAGTGAGAGTGACTGCAGAGTGAGAGTGACTGCATGAGTGACTACAGAGTGAGAGTGACTGCAGAGTGAGAGTGACAGCATGAGTGACTGCAGAGTGATGGTGACTGCAGAGTGAGTGACTGCAGAGTGAGTGACTGCAGAGTGAGTGACTGCAAAGAGAGTGACTGCAGAGTGAGTGACTGCAGAGTGAGAGTGACTGCAGAGTGAACGTGACTGAAGGGGGAGTGGCTGCAGAGTGAGTGACTGCAGAGTGAGAGTGACTGCAGAGGGAGAGTGACTGCAGAGTGAGAGTGACAGCATGAGCGACAGCAGTGTGAGAGTGACAGCAGAGTGACTGCAGAGTGAGAGTGACAGCAGAGTGAGAGTGACTGCAGAGTGAGAGTGACTGCAAAGTGCGAGTGACTGCATGAGTAACAGCATGAGTGACAGCAGAGTGAGAGTGACAGCAGAGTGAGAGTGACAGCATGAGTGACAGCAGAGTGAGTGACTGCAGAGTGAGAGTGACTGCAGAGTGAGAGTGACTGCAGAGTGAGAGTGACAGCATGAGTGACTGCAGAGTGAGGGTGACAGCAGGAGTGACTGCCGAGTGAGAGTGACAGCATGAGTGAGAGTGACAGCATGAGTGACAGCAGAGTGAGAGTGACACCATGAGTGACAGCAGAGTGAGAGTGACTGCAGAGTGAGAGTGACTGCAGAGTGAGAGAGACTCAGCAGTGTAAGTGTTCCAGAGAGAGCAGGGTATGCTCGCGCTTACACGGTGGACTGACACACACAGGAGCTAAAACAAAGAACAGCTGAACACGTGTCTTGGGAGTTTCATGGAGGCAGCCGGCCCTCTGTGAGGGGAGCAGCAAGGAGGGGACGCCCCAACCAATCAAGCGCAACTACTCACAACCTACTGTACGATTAAAACACAGGCCAAAGGTCAGAACTAGGTCTTTTCGCATTACGTAGGGTGAGCAGTGTGTGGGTGTGTAGGGTGAGCAGTGTGTGAGTGTGCAGGGTGAGCAGTGTGTGAGCGTGCAGGGTGAGAAGTGTGTGAGCGTGCAGGGTGAGCAGTGTGTGAGCATGCAGGGTGAACAGTGTGTGAGTGTGTAGGGTGAACAGTGTGTGAGTGTGCAGGGTGAACATTGTGTGAGTGTGTAGGGTGAGCATTGTGTGAGTGAGTAGGGTGAGCAGTGTGTGAGTGTGCAGGGTGAGCACCGTGAGAGTGTGTAGGGTGAGCAGTGTGTGTGTGTGTAGGGTGAGCAGTGTGTGAGTGTGTAGGGTGAACAGTATGTGAGTGTGCAGGGTGAGCAGTGTGTGTGTGTGTAGGGTGAGCAGTGTGTGAGTGTGCAGGGTGAACAGTGTTTGAGTGTGCAGGGCAAACAGTGTTTGAGTGTGCAGGGTTAACAGTGTGTGAGTGTGCAGGGTAAACAGTGTGTGAGTGTGCAGGGTGAGCAGTGTGTGCGCAGGGTAAACATTGTGTGAGTGTGCAGGTTATGAAAACTCGAACTAAGTCCACCACACAAACACACACATAACACCACACACATAAGACCACACACATAAGACCACACACATAAGACCACACACCACACACACCACACACACACACACACACTCACCACCACACTCACCACCACACACTGACCACCACACACTCACCACCACACACGCAACCACACACACAACCACACACACACACCACCACCCGTCAGTGCGTGCTTTCACCGGGCACAAACACCACCAGTCGTCAGTGCAAGCTTCCACTAGGCGCACACCACCAGATGTCAGTGCACGCTTTCACCAAACACACAGACACCACCAGCCATCAGTACACACTTTCACCAGGCACACACAACACCAGCCGTCAGTGCATGCTTTCACCAGGCACACACACTACCAGCCGTCAGTGCATGCTTTCACCAGGCACACACACCACCAGGCGTCTGTGCATGCTTTTACTAGGCACACACACCACCAGTCGTCAGTGCACGCTTCGACCAGGCACACACACCTCCAGCCAGCAGTGCACGCTTCCACCAGGCACACACACCACCAGCCATAAGTGCACAATTTCGACAGGCACACACACCACCAGCCATCAGTGCACACATCAATTGTTAACGCATCCACAATTAACTATTGTAGCAATCGCAGTAAGGTGCACTTTACTTTTAAACATATTCATCTAAAGCGCAGCATGCCACCATTGCTACAATTCCAATCCAACCTACATAATTCCACTAGACACCACATGCATACACTCCATAACACATGGCTAAAAGACATTGCCATTTACAATGCCATTAGCTCTAACTCAAATACATCCGAGACCTATTGCATTTCCAATGCTTGTTGTGGTATGGTGTAAATCCATTTAGTAGTTTTATTAAAGAATAGATTCATGGATATCTAGGGACGCTGATCCAACAGATATCTGGGTGGGATCTGTTTGGCTGGCAAACACTTCAATCAGGAAGTGTTGGCAGCCATCTTGGGACTTGGGACTTGTATGCAGCTGAATCCCATGAAAAACTGCAAAAAATGGAGGAATACCCTGGCCCCCTAGGCCTGGTGGTTGGGTCCCGCAGGTAGGGGCCAAAACGTTTTTTATTTTGAAATGTTGCCGATGAATTCACAGAGGATCAATAAATCAGAGATTTTTTTTTTTTAAAGCAAGCACAGTTACCTATGCTTGCTTTCTTTGCCCACCGGGTGGACCCAGTCACGAAGGAATTTATTTATTTCTTAGGGGGAAGAGGGCACACGTGGCCCCACTCCCCAGGCTGATTAGAGCTCTAGGGGCTGGCTGCATATATAAACATTCAGGGGGGTCACATGGCCACCTCCCTTGTCGATTTCAGCCTCAAGGACCCCATCATCAGGACCTGATTATAAATGGAAAGGGGCAAGGTAGCCAAGCAGCCCCACTTCTGGGCCAATTTCAGCCCCTGGGACCACCAACCCCTAGACCTGGGTTTTCAAAAAAGGGGTAGGGGGTAACTTGGCCCCCTTCCAAGGACTGGGGCACCAGGGACCTCAACCCCCGGGGCCCAACTATGCAAGGGAGGGGGCCATGCAGCCACTCCACCCAGAGCTAACAATGTCCATTGGGACCCCATTTCCCAGGGCCAGCTCCAGCTAAATCCCAGGATACCCACCTGTGGGATATAGCAGGTTCCCTGTGTTTGCTCTCGCTTGGAGGGAGGAATTTTAAAGCTCCCACCTAGCAAAAGTAAACACTAAGACCAATCCTAGTGGGCAAAAGCATGGTCCCCTGAGCTGGAGTTCACATGGACCCCCTCCATTTTGATTTATTTAGGAAAACCCTAGGAGGTTAGTGCACCCCCTCCTATTTTTAAATACGGGCCTGGAGAGGTAGTGATCCCTGGGGCCTGGGGGTTCCACATGACCCTCCCTATATGTATATTTAGGCCTGGGGATGTAGTGGTCCCCGGGGCATTATAATGCCCTAGAAGATGCCTCATGTGTGCCCCCTTCTTTTAAAAAAAATAACATGGGCACGCCCCTGGGGGCTGGTCCACCTGGGGGCTTGATTAAAAACAAGCACACATGTTTTTTTTTTCAATTTTGACCTCAGGTTCATTCAATTTTGCAATTATCCTGCAAACATAAAAAAAATCTCTGCCATCCATCTGATGTTTGTGCCAGTCCACACCTCTGTTAACTGGTAGGCGTAGAAGAGGAGGAGGTGGTAGCAGCTGGTAGGTTAGCAAACACCATAGGGCCTTCAAATTTTAAGATGACTTGATATGAATGAGAAAATTGGGAGTCTATGGAATAATACTATATTGAGTTCATTTAACATAAATACATAATAAAACCACATCAATATCAGTGTTGATGGATGGAAAAACAAGGCATACAAAACAGTAGATTGTGGTTGTGTCATACCGGTGTGTGTGGTTGGTATTAGGCCTGGGTAAACATTTAATTATGCTGGAGTAATCATAGTAATTTCAATAATTTCATGTTATTCTTGTGACATGATATGAAATTATGGAAAATGAGGCGATTATGCGCTATCTCATAATTCAGAGTACTTTGGAGCAGAAATGGCAAAAGCACAGGAACAGAGCTCAAGCAGCAGTTGGCTGCTGCTGTTCATGTTCTGTTGGATTTATCACTGTTTTTCCAGAGTAAAATAAGTCATTGGGTCCATTTTGGACAGCAGGGTGCAATCTGCACTAAGAAAATAGTGCTAATTGCTGAGTTCCAGACTACACATAATCCCCCATAATCTTAATTAATTTCACTGTAATTTCATGTAATTACACTAAAGTAAATTACACCCACCCCTTTTTTTAGAGTTTTATATAGAGTGAACTAGACCCGAAGATATCAGATATCAAAGCGCTTTACATGAGCACCAGTTGCGTTACAGAAGGACACATTCATTTTTGTTAAACATAGGGAGATTACGTGATTTGCCCAGAATCACAGGATATTGACCGTTGTTGCCGAGACTCGAACCTGGTTCCCCAGCTTCGAGGGTGACCGCTCTAGCCACAAGGCTATGTCCTCTCTCCTTAGTTTGGATGTGTTGCTATGTGTGCCCTGGTTGCCACCTTGCCATAGTAGATGGTACTCCTGCTTATGCTGTTGCTACCCGTACACTTGAAATGGGTATTGTATTTACAAAAGAGTGATTTTACATACTACTAATCATTAACACTTTATTAAAAATGGGGTGAGTGAGAATTGTTAGGTGCATCTGTTAGGAGGAAGAGAATGACATGAATGGGGATTAGTAATGTAGTGTAAAGATAGAGGAATTTAGATTCTTTCCTTGGCTTATGTTGTTATTCTCAGAAATGCAGGCCATATAGCAAGGTAGGGTACATTGTTGAGAGGATATGTTCATCAAGCTTGTGAGGTGGAGATAGGGTTCAGGTCCACATCCAGGAAGAATCGTGGCACCTGAATTATGCAGTATTTCTCCTTCACCCGCCCCTCCCATTCTGCCAATTCTTTTTAGGTTCTCCACAGTGCATGCATCCAACACCAAATCTTGAGCAGAGTCTGTCAACTCCTGCCAAATGGTTGCTTTCTCTACTCCACTGAGGATGTATTTGGGAAGACCATGTAATTCCCTGTAATGATCGACAGCAAAGGTAACTACATGGTCTGCCTCATCCTCAATGTAGTTCCTGTCTTCTTGAGTGTTGTTGGTTGCATGGTTAGTGCTATAGTACAGTGTCAAACCCCGTTTGAGGCAGTCACAGGACAGACAGAGGTTACTGAATGCCAAATATGGTTGTTGCGGGTGTTTGCCACTGTTGGCCAGTGGTCCACTCTACTATGGCTGTAAACAGGACCAAGTGCAGAAGGGGTATACTTTACTCACAGAGACCTGAGAGCAAGATGTCTTCTCAGGGAGGTAGTATGAAGGCAAGAACTCACAGCTCATCCATCAAAAAACAGACACAAAAAATGCTGTGCAGCCCATGCTTTTCCTGTAAAGAGAGAAGTATTTAAGAAAATGATACTAAGCACAGCAATCTGGTTTCTTCTACTGGCTATGGGCTATAACCAATGTTATGTTATGTTAAATTGCTTTTGTAAGACGTGCAGCTACCCAACAAGGGTTTCCCGGCACCAGCCAGGCAGGGGGTAAGCGTTAAAATTATTGGTTAAATAGCCATGTTTTTAGGTTCTTGCGAAAACATGCGAAATTTGTTTCGGAATTCTACAGTTAAACGATCAAAGTACACTTTATTTTCAACTTTGAAAGGTCTACGCTCAAAAGGTATTACTTTGTTGGTTGTAGGAGCTTCGGTTTGCATTGTCGGCATTCTCGCTTCAGCCAACTGTTTCCAGCTTTTTTGCTCTTTACACAAACTAGTCTACCAAACCTTTTCCTGGAACTTTTATCAGCAATATTCCATTTTCTCTTATTAAGAGCTGTGTTAGAAATGGGGGTCTCTGTTTGGCAGAGGTAGGTACCTTTGTCCAAATAGGGACTCTTGTTTCTAGTCAGGGTAAGGGGGATATACACTTTAGATAACCCCTGCTCAATATCTTGGTAGCTTGGCATGAGCAGACAGGCGCTTATCCCAAAGGCAATGTGTAAAGTATTTGTACCAGCACTCACAGTAACACAGTGAAAACACCTCGAAGGAACACCACACCAGTTTAGAAAAATAAAGTATCTTTATCTAAACTAAATAAGACCAGGATGACAAGAATCCAACATACACCGTTAAAAATATAACTTTCAAAAGTTTTCAAGAACTTGTACCAAAGAAAACTATGGATGAGTGACTTTTCACCAAATTAGCTGTAGATGCGTCAAAGTTCAAAAAGCCAAACAGCCACAGAGTTGGAAAACAAAGAGATGCAACATTCCTGAGACCTTGGTTGAGTTGAATTGAATCCGGTCTGTATAGGGAGTGATGCATCGATTCTTTGTGACGGTTCCAGTTCGCAGGTGATGCGTCGGGAAAGCGTGCCACACAGGTACGATGTGTGGAAATCCAGGATGTGTTAGCGATCGATTTGGCAGCGTCGAACAGCACTGCGTCGGCCTTCTTCAGCCATGATCCCTCGATGCGTCAATCTTGGCAGTAATTCACGTTTCTTCTTTCTTTCAGCTCCCAAACAGCAGTAATTCTGTTGACACATATATAAGAGATCAATTTGTTTTTTAATTGTTTTTTAAAGAAATGCAGGAGCGATTACTGACAAGTCATAACCCTTAACTATCTGAGGTTAAAGCCATTGCTAATAGCATTGAACGCTCCATTGTGTCTACTGAAGCTCTAGCTTCTCCACAGCTTTAATTTTCTGTTTCTCTTGTTACTGATGACACCACTATTGCGGCACTCAAATTTAGTAAAGATAGAAAAAGACAAACTGTCTGTTATCGCTGTGGCTCTAAAACCCACAATGGTAACAACCCAAAATGTCCTGCCATTGGTAAGAAATGCATCAAATGTAAGTTTGTAGGTCCCAAAGTGTATGTAGCAAATCTACTATAGATGCCGTGGACTTCCAACACGAGGATACTTTGAACAATTCTAAAAGTAATGTTAATGATTGTACTTACATAGTATCTAATGTTTTAAAGTAAAAGGTCCTTTTTGTCAAGCCTCTATTGGAGATAAATCTTTACGAATTATAGCAGATTCAGGGGCCCTTATAACTGTTTTAGCTGACAAAACCTTTCATGATTTGTGGCCCCTATCCATTCAACTTAATCCACCTGATATTGGATCCAAACCCTTTGGCGATAAAGAAATTTACCTTCTTGGGTTTTTCTTTGAGGATCTGAAAGTAGAATTGTACATACTAAAGTTTATCTAGCCGTTAATGATAAAGATCTTGTTGGCTCGATGATTTGCCCAAATTAGGCATATACCTTGAACTAGGTCACAAAAATCCTATTGTCCTAGGAGAGATTCCCATTTTGTCTCTTTCTGATGATTCTAATAGCAATATTGTATCTGATCTCATGCACAAATTCCCAAAAAAATGTAAAGACAAAATAGGAACTTTTCAGGGCTTTGAACGTAAAATCAAACTTTAAAAAAATGCCACATCCAAAATTTATAAGGTCAGACCTGTACTGATCAGTGTCCACTCTGAGTTGAAAGCTTTGCTGGACAAACTTACTAAAGAAGGTATAATTACACCGACAGACTCTTCAGAATGGGTACTTACCATCGTTTTAGCCAAGAAAAGGAATGGAAGCCTTCGTCTATGTGAGGACTTGAGTTCTCTTAATCACAATATTTAAGTTGACTGTCATTCATTACCTCATATTAAAGAGATGTTGTCCAATATTGGTCAAGCAAAGTAATTTTCCACAGTAGACCGCCACTCAGCCTACCATCAGATACCTTTCACCACCGAATCATAATTACTTACCACATTGATAACATCATTTGGGGCCTTCAAATATTTAAGACTACTTTTTTGTTTTGTTTCAGTAGCCAGCGTTTTTCAGAAGGCTATGGACAAATTATTTAAAGATCTTAAAAATGTCCAGGCTCTCCAAGATGACATTCTTGTATTTACAGAATCTAAAGAAGAGCATTTAGTAGTCCTATACAGGGTCTTAAATATTCTCACAACCAGGGGCATAAATATAGAGTGCGAGAAATGTAAGGTTTTAGTACAAAACTTGGATTCCCTTGGTCACACCATCACACCTAGTGGTATTAAACCCAAATTTAGCAACATCAATGCCATTTTGAAAGCACCTGTACCTACAGATGGAAAGATTATTTGAGATAATTTCTTGGTCACTGTAAATTTTATGTTTGTTTTGTTCCTTCTTACACATCTGATGTTCAACCTTTGAGGCACCTTTTAAAAAAAGGTGTCAAGTTTCATTGGAATAATGATACTGAACAGTTTTTCAGTAACCTCAAACATCTGGTAACAACTGCCCCTGCTCTTAATACTTTTGTTCCAGGTAATGAATGTGTCATTTATGCGGATGCCAGCATGAGGGAATTGGTGCTGTTTTTGGACAGAAAGAGAATGGGAAAGAGGTCACTATAGCTTTCGCTTCAAGAGCTCTTTCGCAGTCTGAATCACATTTCAGCACCATAGAAAGGAAAGCACTAGCTGATGTCTGGGCTGTCCATAACTTTAAAACTTATCTATGGGGCTGTTTTTTGAGATGTTGACTGACCATAAACCTCCTGTGTTTTTGGCTACAAGGAAATGGCCTGGGTAAAGCGTCATCTTGCCTAGTGCGATTGCTCTCTAAATTACATGAATAACACTTTTCTATAAATTACATACAGGGAGAGAATTGTTTTTGGGCTGATTGCCTCTCATGTTTTCCTTCATCCTCTGGTAATGAATTCAATGATGATTATGAGTGTGTTGTTGCTGTTTTGGATGTTGTTTCCTCATGTAGTGAACTTATTTCAGAAAAAGACTGGTTGGAAGCTGTTGCTCAAGAGGAAGTTCTTAAGAAAGTCATGGAACATATTAGGAATGGTTGGCCTCCCATATGCAATCTTCCTAGTAATTTGAAAGCCTTTGCTCAAATATCACCTGAACTATCTATTGAGAACCAAGTCTGCCCCAGAAATGGCAAATTCATTCCACCTGTTTAACTTAGACCTCGTTTGATTAAAATAGATAATGGAAGGCATTTAGATGTTACTGTCTCTTGCAAAGTATTAAGAGAGCCCTATTGGTGCCCTGCAACAAATGCCTAAGTTTTGTAGGTCTGTGCTCTCAATATGTCACATCTGATAAGCATTGGAAAAACGCCAATAAGCCATTACATCCTGTTTCTCTACCTGGTGGACCTTGGATTAAAGAGTCATTGGATTTTGCTGGTCCTTTTAACCTTCTTCCATCATGTAACAGATTTTTTCATAGTTCTCATTGATTATTTTTCTAAATGGATTTATTTCTCCTTTGTAGAACCAGCTTCCACCCAGTCTGTCATACATTTTCTACAATATGTTTTTTCTCTGAAGGGTATTCCAAAAGAAATAGTGACAGACAATGGAACATATTTTACTTTGTCTCTCATGAAAAAATGTGCTTTGGATTCAGACATTAAACATTTTCAGGTTGCCCTTTATAGTCCTTCTTCTAATGGACTTGTAGAAAGGGCTAACCATTTTTTAAAGAGGATGGTATTCAATTTGCTCGTGCTTCAGGTGTTGATGTAAGCAATTTTCTTAGAGACAAAATCAATGTTTATCACTCTACTCCTCACTCAACCACTGGTTTCACTCTATTTGAATTATTGAAAGGAAGAAAAAGCAGATCCAAAATGTTACCCGCATGCCTTGATAGTCAAACTCATTAAAAACAATATGATGCCGTATAGTTGAGTAACTATGTCTTATCGAAGCAAAAACAACAGAAGTCGTATTTTGACTCTTCTAATCATGCTTCAAACAAAAAATTGCTGGTTCATGGGTTCTTATCAAGAAAGCTGTTAGTCACAAAAGGGGAATCTATTTATTTCTCTCCCTGAAAAACTGAGCGGGCCAGTAAAAGTTCTGTTTTATTGCAAGGGATAGGTTGGTGGAATAACAACAACGTAGTACCTATTTCTAACATTCAGTAAGACATTTATTCCTGGGGGGAGGCAAATATAGCCTTAATATTAAAAGTAGGCAAAGACCCAGCCGAATGCGGATCTTATCGCCCAATCTCGCTTCTTAATAATGATTACAAGATTTTCACCTCAATTTTGGCGGCGAGATTGGGAAGCGAGATTGGGTCGATTATCCACTCGGATCAAAAGGGGTTTATTAGAGGCCGGCAATTGGCTGATCTAACCTACGATTTGGTGGGTGCCACTGATAGTGCCTCAACTTTTGGACTACCCCTTGCCATCATGACCCTCGACGCCACTAAAGCGTTCGATAGGGTAAATTGGGAATACCTAAATTTAATAATGAATAAATTCCGTTTGGGACCCAAATTCTGTAGGACTATAGGCCTATTATATAACAACCCTAGAGCATCCCTATTAATAAATGGCACACGAACCACCCCTTTTAAAATCAGCCGAGGAACAAGGCAAGGCTGCCCACTATCCCCTCTCCTCTTTAATTTATATGTTGAACCGTTCGCACAATCCATTAGAGAGGACACTAATATTCCACATTTTATTTTCTCGGGTTGGGAAAAGAAGATTAGCCTCTATGCTGATGACATACTTATCTATACAACTAATCCTACACTGGCATTCCCCGAAATTATGGTTTGGAATATTCAAAATTTTCAACTTCCGATAAAATCATCCATGAGGTATCTGGGAATTACAATAACTAAAGATCTAGAGCATTTGGCGCAAAACAACTTAGCTCGTATTTCTCGAGAATCCCAAACTTTGATGAAAGCTTGGTCCTTCCTCCCACTTAACATCTATGGGAGAACTAGCCTGGTTAAAATGAGTATTCTCCCGAAATTTACTTTTATCTTTAATTCTATTCCGTTAGCTTTCGACACCAAACAGCTTGGAAAATGTCAGCAGAATATTAATTCTTTCATTTGGGGCTATAAATACAGTAGAGTAGCTTGGAAAAAATTGAGAAGGAGAAGAGAAAAAGGAGGGCTTGCATTGTCAGACCTCGAATATTACGCTTGGGCATTTCATCTGACCCATTCTAGGATGCTACTAAAGCGTCCCTGGGAAAACGCAAATGGGCTGATGTACAAGGCAATGCTACTGGGTTCGGGTCTTCCAGAGAATGGCTTTCTCTTCAAGTTCGGCCATCAGAAGTTTTTCAAAAAAATTAGGTTAAAGACATTACTGAGTAGCTTGAAAGAGTGGTCTCAAATAAAATCTAAGGCCGGGATAGGATACTTATCTGAGCATGCACCAATTTGGGATCTACCCGGACTGGCATCACAAGAGGTCAATACAGTTAAAAAAGTTCTGCAAGATGCAGGAATTACAAAGTGGGGAGACATGTTGACGGAAAGATCAATCATAGACTGGGATATCTTCAAGCTAAAAGTAACATCACCACTCTCCTGGATAGTATATCTACAAATCGGAAGCTGGATTCGGACTCAAATTAGGAAAAAAGGAATGTTGGGAGAGGAGAGTCCTTTAGAAAATATCTTAGTTGAGAGACCTGCGGGAAAAAAGGAAGTTGCACTCTTCTATTGGCACATTATAGAGGATGGAGAGCGAGATTCTAACCTCCCGGAAAAAGTATGGGGCGCAGAGGGAGAACCAGACAGAGAGGTCATTTGGGAGGAATCTTTCACCCTTCTTTACAAAATCATCAAGCCAGCATGGTTGAGGCGCAACCATTTCTTTATACTCCACAGAGCGTACTATTCTCCTAAAAGGCTGTCGAAATTTCAAACAGGAAAATGCTGCAGCAAATGTTCTTTACCGGCAGCCTCGGATCTTCATATGTTTTGGGAGTGTCCGAACATTGCCACTTTTTGGGATGAAATCAAAACAACACTCGAATCTATCCTTGGTATCACTATCTCGTTCTCATGGTCTTTAATTATCTTCGGATTAAACCACAATATTAGGGGACCAGAGAGAGATTTTTTGTTTTATGCCATTTTATTGGCAAGAAGAGAAATCTGTAAGAATTGGGTTAATATACATCCCCCAACCCATGCAGAGTGGCTGGCTTCACTGTATGCAACATCAAAGCTGGATTTATTGAGAACTTGCAGCTCTCGGTCACTTAAATTTTGGGACCTTTTGATCAATTGGAGGAGAGATAGTTAATAACCCGGGGTTTTTTTTTTTTTTTTTTTTTTTTTTCCCGGGTCCGATGATTAGGCCTAAAAATCTCTCTGTCCTAAAGGGTGGTATCGAACAACTACAGGACAACTGGCCGAACTGGTCCGAAGGGAGTAAGTCCGTCCAAGCTCTGTTGGCGACGTGGAGGAAGACCCTCGGGGTACCTGGAACCCAGTTTGGGGCTCCGGGTCGCCAAAGGGGGGTCGATCCTCGTGGTTGAGAGGATAAGAGCATAGTTGGATCGACTTTTTGGCTAATGAGGACAAAAAAAAATTAAAAAAAAAAAAAAAGACATTTATTCGAAATCACATACTCCTGTTGTTAAAGACTCTGGGGCATATTATCAAGGCGGGTGATAAGAGATTATCGCCGCTTTAGCGTCCGTTTTCGGCCGCTAAGCGGCGATAATTCTATCGCCCTATTAGCAAGCTGTCGCTAACAGCAGTTAGCGACAGCTTGTAGGTGTTAGCGAGCGATTTGGGGCCTGCTTTGCATGTCAGCGATATTTATCGCTAATGACATGCAAAGTGGGCATACCCAACAACCTGTTAGCGACTGAAAGCAGTCACTAACATCGCTATCGCCTATTATCAACGCAGGCGTAGCAATGGAAATATTTGCACTAAGCGCGAATATCTCTCAGACCAGTTCTTAGACTGTATATCCAATGCGAGGTGGATATTCAGGCTAAGTCCCTCTTAGCGATAATGCCTGAATATCACTGGATTTACAGCGAAATTCACACATTTCGCCGCTATCGCCAGAAATTTTATCGCCGGAAATGTTATTGCTTCAGAGATAAACGTTGCTAATAGCACGTTATCTCTACGATAAAATCCGGTGATGCTCGGCGATAAATTTTTTTTTTTCGCTAAGCCTATTTAGCGATAAATATTGCTAGTTGTTGATAATATGCCCCTCTATTTTTTATGTAGCCAAGTTTGCTAATTCATGTTTCAATGATATGTCTCCTAGTATGCTTATTTATACTGATTTTAACCTGCCATCATCTCAATCTGCTCATGCCAATATTTCTTCACAATCCTTACCTAAGGAACAGGTTTTTCTTTCTGATTCTATGATGCCTTCTCCTGCTTCACAAGGTTCTACACCCCAGTATTTACAATGGGCACGCATGACTGATTCTTTTGTGTCCAAACCTGTTATCTCTGAAAGAGTCTCTAAGTTGCCATCACATTTTGATGATTATGATTTATCCATATTTTGTTCTTTTATAAGGGGGGAAGATGATGTGGTGTTTTGTATTACTTTTATTTTACATTTATTATTAACAGTACTAGTTGCTCAGTATTTTCTCTATGTTTTTTGTATCTTTACATGATCCATTCTAGAATCTATCTCTAGTTACTAGGAGAAAGTTCAGACCTTCTGGGCTTTCTCCTGAGCAACTGGCGGCGGCTGTGGCTCTCTTCATTTGGAACTTATTTCCTTTTAATAAACTCATCATTTGAGGCAACACGCTGTCTCTAGTCTCCTGTGTCTATTATCATGATACCACACTCCACACATTTATACAGAATGTCTGCTTAAGGACATATATCAAGCGAGAATCGAACACAACATCCTACTACCTAATCCTTTGGATATAAAATCACTGGCCCAATGCCAGGGACATGTAGGTCAGTTTAACCTTAATTCATGGTGAGAGTTCAGGTTTCCTTTTGGCCATGTTGAAATATGCATTCTATGACAAGATACAGTCTCTCAATTTTTCATTCATAACCCTGTGGTACCTGGCTGGGCAAAGTGCTGTTTGACATGTGACAGCCATCTGTTCTCACTGTCAACACAGAAAAGTCCTCCAGCAACGGAAGAGGGTCAAGAAGGTGGCACCACCTCAGAAGTCACTCCAGGGTTGCAGAACAGCAGACCAGGATCAGCAGTCAGCTTGCACTCCATGCTATTGCACAGCAGATTCCTCTGGCAGGGGGAGTATGGTCGCCTTTTGAGGTACCATAGGTTTGATGCATCGCAGGCTGGGATCAGTTGTTATCTCTCCCTAGGCCATTGTTACCACTAGATCATTTTTTAGGTTATGCAAATGGAAAATTTTCTAAAGATGATTTAGGAAATACAACTTGCATCATTGAAATACCTTTTGTAATAAAAAAAGAAGAGGAGAAAGTCTTGATGCTGTAAATGCTAGGTGGCTACAGAATTGTCTCACAAAATAGCGTACGGAAAACAGTTGATGAAGATGAAAGATTTTCAAGTAATGAGTGTAAACAAAAATAGCTGCATTAAACTACAACTTAAAAAGTGGAATACCTAACAAGGAATTATTAAACTACATGTCCATAGGAGATGCCAGATGGCTCATTGATGTTGATGATTGATACTTCTTCTTTCAGTTTGTGAAAAGCATCATTCAGTGAGGCCAAAACTGACTCTCTCAACATAGTTTGGCAATAGGTAACTTTTCCATGCACAGGTTAGCTTCTTCTGGGTGTTTGGGACACTGGGAGCACGTTCAGGCTTTTCCTCCTAAATCAGTGTATTCCAGACTGTGGATCACAACTGACTGGCGGGTTACGTGCTGTTTTTTGGTGGGTTTTGAAAGTCTAAACAATTAATAAAGATGCCATAAATGTTGTATTTATCCTGATAACTTTGCTGACTGTTGCTGGAAAAATACCCTGAAAGTGTTTGTTGGATTCATGTGAGTAAGGTGTGTATGATTGAGGTCATATGAATGCTGTTTGACTATATTTTCCATTCTAAGGTTTCCATAGCTGAGGCATTACAGAAGTAATCATTGAAAATGCATTTTCTTTTTGCTGATAACTGAGGGACTGATTTAGAGTTCAACAGATGGGTTACTCTGTCACAAACATGATGGGTGTCCCAGTTTCCATACTACAGGTGCATTATATCCAATAGAACTTGTAATATGGTAGACAGGATATCTGTCAAATTTGTGATGGAGTAACCCATCCACTGAACTCTTAATCAGGCCCTTAGTTGCCAATCAACAAGTCTGCACAAAGATCATTTAATTTCAGTATATTTGGCATGATAAATGTTGTGCAAATCTATCAAGCAGGGGCAAAAAAAGGGAGGTAAAACAGTTGACTTTTCCCATTCTAATTCCAATGAAAAGCCATTGACGCAGTTACAGGAAAAGGTCTGCATTGACTTACACCAATCCTGGCATGAAAGTAGAAATGTACTTAAGGAAGCATCTTTGTTTGGTCTATTGTATATCTGTTTACGATTTTTCAAGAAATCAACTTTAGAAAGGTGTTTTTTGGTTCCCAAATTGAGCTAAACTGTCAATTAAGCTTTGGGCAATAGAAATATCTCGACCATTATTCAGCAAATAGTTTGCGAATCCTGCTATGCGGACCATTTGTAAACCCACATTTAAAAAAATAAATAAACAAACAAAAAAATAAACAATCCTGATTGTACAGAAGAACTGTTTCTTCTGATATCTATTTCAGCACTGCAAACCCAAAGTTGGATCTGATGAAGAAAAAGCACCCTGATTGGCTGACCACAACGTGGAGAAAAATGTTGCAAGGATTTGGTCCCGGAGTCCTGAAAAGAGAATTTAAGGAATCATAAGGGTCAAGGAGGAGACATTGATGTTCAAATATAAAAGTTCTCATTTTATCACAATTTTTTGGGCTAGTGCCTTCCCTGGAGTCTCTGAACCCCTGGGAAGAGGGTCCTGGATCTTTCTTGCATCCTATGGAAGATTGGGACTCTGAATCCAACACTTGGTGCACACACCCATGCCTACTTCCACTGCATTCCTGAATGGTACCATATTCTTCTTTACGTTAAACCCTCTTTTTTGAAAGAATGAGGATGTATTTGGTCACACACATTAATTTGCATCTCTCGTAGCATCCTATGCAATTTGCTTATGTGAATTTAACTCTCTAAAATTGATAGCAATTTAGCAACTATACCACATCTCTCTGCTTATACCCATTTTCCCTCTCTTTCAGGGTATTTTTAACTTAATTGCTTTTTCTGCCTCTTTTTACTTTGTTTCATTACAACTCTCTTTTCCCCAACTCAACCTAAAATGTTCCCATCTCCACCCTTCCTCCTTCACAGATTACCTCCTGTGGGAATATTATCTTCATCTAGCTGCTGAATAGTAGGTCCAGTTACTGTACTCACCCTAACTTGTCAAGCTTGGCAAGCTCACATTTGGCAGCAAATTCCAGTAGTGTGTTTCCATTTGCTCAGTTAACAAAAGACAAAAGATCAATTTCAAATGAAACTTGAAACATTGTTTTAAGGAGACTTCATTTTTTAACTAAACCATCAACAGTAAGCAGCAGCCTTCCTCTGGACTGGTACATCTCGCCCAAAGCTATTCTTTCTATTTATTAGTGCATGTAAATAACGGCACAATAATAAATCAGCCTGAGAGCAGCACAACATTCCCTGTACATTCCTTGTTCCCACATGATTTCCCCACTTTCCCATCGGAGGCAAGGACACGAAGTTGCTCTAAATTGTCATACGAGGTGTATAAGCAGAGGCTAGAAGTAGTAGGAAGGTAGCAAATGCCAATAGAGATACGAATAAACATGCCCTTGTGTGTAGAGGAGGAGATGAAGCTGGGGGTGACAGAAATGAGGGAAAAAGCTTCATTTCAAAGACAGAAGGAAGGGAGTAAGAAGCCAGAAATGATGAAGATAAAATATGATATTAAGAATGTATTGGGAAAGAACAAATAAAGGAAAAAATGTATATGGACTGAAACTTGCTCTCCTTAATGATTGCTTATGACACAAAAAAGTGTCAAACGTTTTGAAACAATATATAATGCTGAAAATTCCTACAAGAATGCATGAGAAGGAAAAACTGACAACAGGAAAACCCTATTAAAGATGTTATGACCAGGAAATCAGAGATCGGAATATGGAGGACTGATGTGCTCAGGCCACTTACAAACACAAAAGTGAGAAAGCAAGACTTCCATCTCCTGGATTTCCAGGATCATTTAGATTTTTTAATTGTGAAATGGTTTAGGGAGCTTTGAGCTACAGTGTCATGGGCCCAGCAGTCTGGCAGCACTCCAGAGGCATTTAGGCATGAGTCACTCTAAGGATTAGAGTCAATACTAGGGGTGTTCGGAACTCGTGGTTACATGAAATCGCAGCAAGATTCTGCGGAGTTGTGCGAATGGGCAGAAATCGGCATGTCACGCTGCTTGCACTGATGTTTAGCGACAGTAGCTTTTTCCACTCTGAAAAATCAGCACCAACAGCACCACAGGCCACACTAGAGAGGGCTGCTTCTTGAGTTGATTTTGCTGCCTCTCAAGTAGATTTTCTACTAAAGCGGTAGCTTTCTCACCATGAATGGTCGCGACTACCTGCTTTGGGAAAATCTCACAGAGTGCCCTCCTAGCAGCTGAAAATCATGCTTGGGGACACCAATTTTCGTTTGCACTCGCCAACTTACCATTGGTGAGCTGCATGTGATTAAAACTCTGTGACAAGGGGATGAATTTGGTCAGCACTCAACGTTATGCATGTGGCCAAAACTCTACGAGCTCCGCTGATGCATCAGAATTTATCACCTACCCCTAATCAGTACACATAGCCAAGCATCTTTAGTAGATTTACATTTCTCTAACTGAGATTTGCTAGAAGTGCTATTATAAGTCTCCATTGCTGTATTTTGGGAGTCTAAGCATCAAAGATCATAAGAAGAAGTTAGTATAAGCCAAATATATTGTAAATAAACAATAATTCATCATCATGAGTACCCGAAAAAACGATTTAATATACGTATGCCAATAGTTTCAATCTTTGGAGCGGTGTAGTCCCTGTAGCTCTGACTTTGATGCTCCACAATTTGAACTGTCACTTTAATAAATAGGGCCCATAAGATACTTCTGAAACAGTTTTATAAAAGTGACAGACAATGGATCTTTTTTAAATGCTTTATGTAAGTATTTAGTCAAAATGCATAATATGCCATTAGTAAATTAGCAGCAAAGCATATTAATCATAAGTAAAGAACTCAATACAGTTCAGTACAAAATATGGCATAGATTTGCCTTCTAAGAATGGGATTAAGTGTTCTCTCTAGTGAGAGGAATACACCCTCTTATATAAGACTTTAGATGTTTATTTATTTATGTCATTTGTAGAGCGCTTGAATCACCCCGGTTGGGGTATCTCCACGCTGTGGACATGTAGAGATAGTGACTAGGAACTAGAAAAGTGATGTTTTTGAGCTTTTTCCTGAAGGTCAAATAGTTAGTGCATTGTTGGATGTCCAAAGGTAATTGTTTCCAGAATTGAGGGGCTAGGTAGGAGAATGCTTTGCCTTCCAGTCTGGTTTGTTTGATGCGTGGACAATGGGGTTTTGCATTCAATGGGAGTACACAATTCATTGAGCTTGAACAAATAGAACAAATAAAAAACAGTTTAAAAGAAACAGTTCCACATAGAATACTTTCGAAATGTTCCCACAATCAATACATGATGGTTCAATCATTCTCACACTCTTGGCTATACAGTTTAGTTGATACAACATTATTAGAACTAGGGTAAGAAAAGTTTGTCCTTGACTTGGTGCATTTAGTAAGCTTTCTCTGAGAACACTTTCTGCTGAATTGTGTGGAACTATTAAAGTTTATTTAGAACTGCAATCACAATCATATTATGTGACATTGGATTACGTTTAAACAAGATGTAAGACAATGTAAACTAAATACAGCATTAGCATTATTTCAAAATATAGCACATTGGTTTTATTTGACTGAAAATCAGCGCTCACACGTATCATAAAAAGGGAGGGACAAATCTTAAACTAAAAGAACTGGCAGATGCATGAAAACATGAAAGTCATGAAAATCAAACCCAATGAATACCCTACAGAATATATCTCTTGCCTGTGAGTTAATTTGGTGTTCCTTCAGCTGTGCTGCTCTTGTGTTAAACTCAGTACCTCCACCACACCAGCAAGCCAATACAATTGGAGAATGTTTTGTGGGCAGCCAGCCAGTCTTCCATGCCATGCTAGCATGGACAAATCGTTATCACTCACATGATCCTAAAGTGAAACACTGATGCAGTGGTCCATTTCCAGGAATCACATAATTAATGCCCTCAAAGTGTTGGCTATGTAGAGTGTGCTCATTGTCGTTGCTTCTGCCCCTTAACTTCAGAGTTTTTTTATGTCCCACACTGTGAGGTGCAATATTTTGTAATTTCTTGTAATTAATCACTGGGTGGGAGAAAAGATGTGAGCTAGGCATTGATGATTTGCAAGAAGGACTCATGCGTGCGTTTGGTGGAAATGCTGGAATGCACATTGTAGTCCACCCTGATCACCCAGGAGGAGGCATCGCCATCATCCAGACGAACACCCTCTGACCAACCACACATGCAGATAACCTAACAATGACCATGGAACACCTCCACTTCCACTGCTGGACCCCGCTCACAAAAGAGGACACACTCAAGACCATGAAGAGCATCCACTCAGGAACCCCGATGGATCCCTGCATGTACCACATCTTCCAGAGAACAGCTGCCGCTATTGACCAACAGCTCTGCCGCACCATCAACTGCTCCATCAAAACCTTCACCTTCCCCAATGACTGGAAGCACACCTTGATCAACCCCCTGCTAAAGAAGCCGTCTACAGACCTGACTGACCTCAAGAACTGCAGACACATTTCTTTTAGGCAAGGTAATCGAGAAGGTCATCAACGCCCAACTCTCTGCGTTCTTAAAGTAAACCATGGCCTGGACACCTCCCAATCCAGATTTGAAGCAACCACAGCACGAAGATCACCCTTCCTGCAGCTACCGATGACATCAGCCCCCTCCTCGACCGGGTCTAGACTGCAGCCCTAATCCAATTGGATTTCCTGGCTCCCTTCGACACTGTCTTCCACCACACCCTAATCACTAGTCTCCACGACACCGGCATCAGCAACAAAGCACTGGACTGGATCCAATCCTTCATCACCGGCAGAACCCAGCGAGTCAAACTTCTCCTGTTCCTCTCAGAACCCACAGGGAACAGCTGCAGAGTGCCCCTGGGCTCGTCCCTGAGCCCCACCCTCTTCAACATCTACGTGGCCCCCCTCCCAGCGATCTTCAGAAGCCAGAGACTCAACATCATCTCCCACGTCAACAGCTGCCTCAAGCTCAACTCAGACCAGACTGAATTCTTCATCCTGGGACCAACGCCTTCAGCCTGGGATGACTCTTGGTGGCCAGCTGCCCTGGGATCCCCTCCAACCCTGACAGACCACACATGCAATCTCTGCATCATACTGAACTCATCGCTCATAATGAACTGCCAAATCAACCTTAGCCTGCTTACACACGTTCCCCCTGCTTAGAAAGACATTCAGATGCATCACCACAGAATCCAGAAAGACAGTCACCCAAGCTCTCATCAACAGCCGACTCGACTACGGCAATGCACTCTATGCCGGCGACACCCACAAAAAGCTCAAGAAACTACAGGATGTCCAAAACGCCGCAGCCAGACTGGTCCTTGACATCCCCTGCCACAGCTACATCGCACATCACCTCTGACAACTCCACTTGCTTCCTGTCAACAAGCTCTTCATACATGTTTCCACCACAAAGGACCAGCATACCTGAACGACTGCCTTGCATTTCATGTGCCCAGCAGACAACTCCGTTCCACCCAACTCGCCCTTGCCTCTGTGCAGAGAATCCACAAGACCAGAACCTTAGGAAGATCCTGATCCTACCTCGCCACCAAGGTCTGGAACATCCTGCCCCTCCACCTCTCGCAATCCGCGTCGCTGACCCAATTCAAGAAGGACCTCAAGATCTGGCTTTGTGAATGATCCTACCCCCAGATGGATCATGGCAACCCCCACCTCCAGCACCTTGAAGCCTTCTCGGGTGAGTAGCCATGCTTTATAGGCCCCCGATTGATTGATTGATTGATTGATTGATTGATTGATTGATTGATTGATTGATTTAAGTCCATGAGGAATCGTGACATTTTATGGCAACCTCCATGGTGACTATGCTTATTACTCCTGTGCCTCTCCCAAGTGTTGGAGGAAATGTTACATCAGACCATCGGTTTGCAAGGGAAAGGATTGGATATGGCTACACCACACCTTGCCCAAGTACAGCTGGTACAGTCATGCACTTGACAGGCCCTAGGGTAGAGGGGGTTCCCAATGCTTGATTTTTCCAACTGTTGCAGGTAGTAGGGACTAGCACTCATTTGTGGGAACTTGGAGTTAGTTTTCATTGTTAGACTGAATCAGAGTAACGGAGTAAGACAAAAAAAGGATGTGAAAGAAAGGAACACCGTCACAATAGAGTGACACATAATTTGCATTAGTCAGATGAAGATACATTGTGTTGTTGTCTGAAAGAGGTGTGAGGTGAATTCATGACTGGGCAGCCTTGGGATTTGGCAAATCTGTCATTCAACAGCACCAGCTAACAGTTTCTCAGATGAAGTTTTGGACCCTGCTTAGTTTTTGTTTTCTTAATAATTAAGTACATGTATCTGGTTAAGACCACAGCTTTTCCCAAAGGATAGAGTATTGAATGTGTTATCCTTACTTTGCTGAAGTGTGGGGATGAAATCCAAGCCTTTCTGGAGGGAGAGGGGATTCTATTAGGTTTTCCCCATCATGCCCAAGAGCAAGGATATTTTCTTGGTCAGAGAATGAGTGGTTATGGGTCCAGGGCCTTAGCAATCCTACATTAATTTTGTATGTATGGTATGGTTAGCTTGATCTTGACAATGGGAGACCCTTTCCCAATTATTGGTACTAAGCATTAGAATATACTAGAACAAGTCGAAGTAATCACTCTACTGATGGAACAATTTCCAATTTATTGCTATCTTCAGTAGTGTTGTGATGTTTGACTCTTTTAAGAATTCTGAGTCATGCGCCTCATTGACGGATCATAGATCCCCGAAACAGAAAGAAAACAGTGGCACTTGCTACAATACACTCCAGGGCTCAAGGATCTCCTCTGCAATTACCCAGAGATGAGCTTCAGAAGGGCGCCAAATTAAAAAAGATTGCTATGCAGAACTGAATTTGTGGACAAAAGAAAAAAGGCACCAACATTTCTCAACAGACCAGCAAGATTTCACATGTTCCATAACTGCAACATCTGCTAACTAGGGATCAACAAAATCCAGTGTGTACCCATGCCACAGGGTAAACAAATCAGAATCAAAGAATGGTTTGACTGGGATAGCAAGTTTATCATCTATGTGATTTTCTGCCCTTGCAATTGATCATACATAGGGAGTATGGTTCAGCCCTTACATATAAGAATACAGGAACACTACAGAAACATCAACAAGTACAATATGGGCCACCCGCTAACAGACCACTTACACAGTGTCCATCCACACAAGAAAAGCTTCACCTTCTATGGCATTCAGATGATACATCCATCAAAACGAGGAGGAAGCCGGGAGCTTAAACTACGGAGAAGAAAGAGTGAACTGATTCTCCAATTCAATATTGTCAAATTTGGACCTAATAAAGAAAGAGACAGGCATGTCTGGTTGGGTGAGGAGTAACTGGGTATGAAGAACCACAATCACTCCTACCTTCCTGTTGCCATAGAAACAGGCTTTTGAATGCCCCACCCGTACCAGGGCCTCTGCCAGCTCAGGAGGTGGACTCGCCATCTTCACCTTTTGAACACAATCAGCTATTACTGAATACATCACTTTACTTATATTTGCCACGAACATCTTAGGTAACATAGGACCCACCACAAGTGCATTTATCTTAGCACAGATCCATGTACAACTTCAGGCCACCACCTTAACGTAGATATAATGCGTGATATATTTCTTTGTCTTACAAATATACATTATGTTCACCTTGTGACCGATCCCATATGCCAACCTTTTCAGCACTTTTCACATACTTCACCAATAATAACCTAGTATAGGGAATCTGCACAAGACCACCCTTCCTACACGTCATCAACAAATGGCCACATAATTATAGACCATTTTCCTGCATCCACATCTCCACAAGTCTTTTACTTAAATGGTCCATTCTTCCCTAAATATGTATTTAATAATCAGGGCTATATAATGTGCTGAACGGCAATATCTACAGTGTACGGTTAACACTGTATTACTACATGCTCCAATATATTTATCAATTATATAGGGTATTAAAATATATATTTTGACGAAGTGCTGAAATAGCGCCGATCATTCACATAGTTAGTCCAGTCTACATGACCACATACCGTTCAAAGTTAGCGGTCAGACTTCAGTGTCTGTACCCGTGACCCGGATCCAGAAGAAACTGTAGTCTATGGCACACAAAAGGTTGCTGCAACACAGGGTGTTTGCCTTTGCCCGCTGATCCAGACTACACAATAGCAGACAGACGTTCTCTCACAAATTAAGTGGCAGTACCTACCTAGGTTAGGTGGTAATTTTGCGGACCACTTATACTAAGCTTTTGGTCACGTACCTGGTTCCCCAGACCCACGAGGGGTCAGCCTATAATTAATTGTAAACCAGTGCTTTTCATTTCTGTCTCCTTCGAAAAAGGTTATCGTTTACCCGCAGCAATAGAGAAAGGATTCGCTTATATACCTTTTAGTTCATACCATGGCAAGCGCGGTCTGGTCTGCGAGAACTTTTTCCTGTCAACAGGAACACTGTGGATAATTTTGATGTCTTCCCTACACGCCTCCATTTTACTTAGGACCATCATACCCGACTTTACATGTGAAAAGATGCCTTGACCACCATATTAACTGAGTCAACTAGAAACAAACTACCACAGGAGTTCTAGGATTCCCTAGATCACCAGACCAAACATAATAATGGTTATGCCTGTATGAGTAAGAAATGTGGTCTACCCTAAACAGTACATTGTCTCTCATACACGAATGAACCCTAACATTTTTGCATTGTTGTATAGGATTTTCTTAATCCCTATAGGGAACGTGACCTTTTGATCTGGACACAACAACTCTGTATGTATCTCTATGACCTTTCGTGCAATTGATAATGGAGTCTGTTGGGCTCTGCACAACTGACTTTGACATTGGGGCCTTTTCTATTAAAATACTAATTTTTTGACCATTGTTTCTTCAAAATTCAACAACTTTTGTTATTACCATACTTTTCATATATCCTGGCTGTGTGCCCCACCGAATCTTAACTCTCCCTTACCACTGACTATTGTCCAACTCAAACCTTCACCGATTTTGTGTGCCTTTCCCTACTGTCTTTTCCCTCGGCCATTATCTCTCCCTGGCTATCAATTTTTGCTATATTTTTGCGTTTTTTCCTCCTTTTGCTTTAATGTCCCACACCGGTTTCTCACATATACCCTTTTCAATCTGTGCCCTCCACTCTAACGTCTTTAAACTTTTAAATCTCTCCTTTTTTTCTTATTTCCTTTCCTGAATCTACTTTCTCCTACTCCCTTTTTCCTTTCCATTGGATTCGATCACATTGCTCTGTACACTGCACCATCTCGGATGATGAATGGATACACCTGCCCTGTTGCATCACTGTAAATATGTTGGGGCAGATTTATGTTAACTGGCGCATCCCGAGGGATGCGCCAGTTAACATGCGGCACAGTGCACCACAGCTACGCCACCCATGGTGCGCCGCATTTATGATGCGGCGCACCATGGGGCAAAAACGGCACAGATGCGTGACGCATCTGTGCCGGAAATGTGGCGCATTGCTGGAGTTGCGTCGCAAGCGCGACGCAGCTCCAGCAATGCTCTGGGGGGGGCTATTCTTTCAATGCTGCCTCAAGCCTTACGCCTGCTTCAAGCAGGCGCAGGGTTTTGACGCAGCATTACCCTGAAAGTGACTGAGTGAAATCTCATAGATTTCACTCAGCCACTTTCAAGAGGCGTTCCTGCACAGGAACGCCCCCCCTGCGCAGGAACGCCTCCTCATGGCGCAGTGCTGTACAACGTGACGCATCTCCTAGATGCGTCACGTTGTAAATAGGGCGCAGGGATGCGCCACGTTTCCGCGCCGTTGCGTCACGCAACGGCGGCGTAAACGTGGCGCAAGCCCTTCATAAATCTGCCCCGTAGTTATTAATGGTTACCGTATTATTGTGTTGGCTCTTCATGACTGTACAGCCCTGAGGAAGCCCGAGGCCAGATGGCCATTTAAGGGGGCAAAAAATGTGTTGGCTGTTAAATGTTTTCTTTCTGTTTCAGGGACCTATGACACGCCAATGTGGTGCATGACTCGAATTCTTAAAAGAGTCAAACATCACAACACTACTGAAGATAGCAATACATTTGAATTTTTTTCCATCAAAATAGTGATTACTTAAACTTGTTCGGGCATATTCTAAAGGATATTTTCTTACACCAGTCCCCACCCTCTCCAATAGGGCTCGGAGGCATTTGAAGTTGGTTGCGGCACTTGGCTGCAGGCCAGGCCCTGTACGAAACCACACTGCTTACATCCGAAGGTTATGTACAGCATTCGTTGGCTTGACAGAGGGATGTGATCAGGGCATACAGCCAACTCCTGCCGCAAAGGTTGAAGAAACACAGGGACTGAATGCATGGGATGATTGATAATGCGTGGGATGATTGATTCATGTCTTGCATCCACCTTGAATGCATACCCTACAAAAGGATGGCCTCTTCCTCTTGAGAGCAAAATACCTTTAATCCTCGCTGTCCACAACATACCTTTGTAGCCTCCATCTGCAGACACCTGTCTATATTTCATTTATAATTTTAAGTTATATTTTTAACATCTTACTGACATTTATTGGTTTTAAATATTTACAATAGGGGGCGTGGCCAAGATGGCGGCAAGATAGGAGATGGATTCCTGTCCCTCCGGCGTGCCACACTTTAGCCTTGAATTATCAACCTTACTGGAGCCCATCTACGATACCCTGAAAGTGTGGGGTCTCGCACGGATGGCCCGTCGCCAGCAGTAAGCTCCTTTTTGGCTGATTCCGGCTTGCTGTGGCCTCTCCTGACCCGGTGTGACTGCAGCCTTGCGGGCCCGGGGCAGGCCGCGATCTTCTTGAAGCCCCGGTGCAGCGCATGGAGAGGTGGCCCTACGGACAACTCATGGGTCCGCTTCACTAAAGTGTGCCCTGCGGTGAAGTGAAGCATATGCGTGGACCGGCTGGAAAGGTCACGGTGCTAAGAGACTAAAAGGCGGTGCCATCTTGTACTCCTCCGTTATGGCCGGGGTGGACGTCTGGAGGAGCCGGTAGACAGAGACGACCGGGCCTGCAGGACTGACAAGCTGCTTTAGAGCGGCCTTGGCGCCTTGATCGAGGGGCGTTGAGGTGCCGACGAGCTGGGATGAAACCCTCTACCGCCAACTACTGGAGGCAAGTATTCCCCCGGACGTTGTGAGGTAAGGTGCGGAGGGCCTGGTGTGTACGGCGCTGCCTGACTGAGCTGCTCCCGGTTTGCACTGCGGCGGACAGAACGGGCTAGAGATTGAGACTGCTGCCGGTGCCTGTGGAGCACAGTGAACTCAACGCTTTACCTGGTGAGACCTGTGCTGTGTCTGCAGCCAGACAGACTGTTTCATACCTCAGCTGGTCCCCTGCGGTTCTGCGGTGCAGAGCGCAGGGCCTGGTGTTTGTGGCACAGCCTGTGGGACTGGGTTTAGTCCGCGGTTCGGCGGACGCGTATATGGCATCAGGGACTATCGAGTCTCCAAGTGAGCTGCAGTGACCGCCTTGGAGCACTGCGATCTGTGGAAGGGCTCCGCAATTGCAGTCGGAGCCCCGGGAAACCTTCATGCCTCAACGAGGTGAGGATAGGTGGGCCTGGCGTGCAGGGTGTGGCTTTGGGAAGCTGGTTTCGGACCGCGCTTCGACTGACAGCGGGCATGGCTGAACAGAGCGGCCTCTTCCCCCTGGTGTGAGAAGACGACTGCAGGGTTTCCTCCTCCCGGCTCTTGATTGGGGATGGCTCTCTGGGGAGCGACGGGGGCCCTCGGGTGATTCGGAGTCTAGTGTTGGTGCGCAAGGTGGCCTCTGCCCGAGGATACCCTGGGATGCGGGGAGAGAGAGGTGCCCTGTCAGGCGGATATGGTCCGTAGGCCGGGGTGGCACTAAATCCATGCCGAGAGGGCCTGTAACACTGAAGAAGGTGGGAGCTTATAATAGCGATTGAAGAGGTGAGGGCTGCTCCGAGAATCTGGCTGCAGTCTGTGTAGTAACAGGAGTGACCTTCTGGCTCAGGATGCCTCCTACGAGCCTCCTGGTGGTGCTGAGGAGTTGTGCCCAGCTGGGCGACCCATGGTGTTTTAAGCTATCTTGAAGGGTGCCTGGAGCTAGGCAGGGGTCTTTAGTTTCCTTGCTGCCTTTGAGATTTACCCACTCTGGACTTCGTTCACCTAAGAGCCTGTGTGTCAAAGTTGGGCAAAGGCGAGGCGGGGCCCAGGCTGGTGTGGCACGACGATTCCCCCCCGGAGGGAGACGAGCAGCGGTGAGAGCCGGGTGTGGATTCCCCCCCTTGCCTAGAGACTCCTCAGCGAGGACCCCTGCCTGACGCCTTCCCTACTGGCCCATGGTTGAGTCCCAGACGGCCCAGAAGTAACATCGCTCGGCCCGCGGTTTGGCGGGTGGGGTGAGCAGAGAGAAACAGGCACCGGCCTAGACCCGCGCTACGCAACTATGCCTGATGCTGAATCTTGCGCCTGAGCGGTGCACTGACCGGGAACTACCACGCCCGACGACGTGTGAAGGGACTCTCCACTGAGCCTAGCGAATTGTCTGCTCCAGTGGTACAACGGTGACGGGTTGCCTAGAGAACTGTGATTTTGTTGATTCACCATGACATCAGCCTGAGGACGGAGAGAGAAGTCGCTGAAGGAGTTCCTCCAGAAAACATCAGGGCACTCGGCCCCACAGTCTGATGCCAAGGCAATGAATATGGAAGGCGACGACGCTCCAGCGACCAAGGCTTTTATGGTCGAGCCCTTCTCGGCTATCGAAGAAGATATCCAGGAACTGCACTCCTAGCTCTCGTCGGACCGGAGAGAGGTTAGGCGTGACATAGACAGTATTGGTGAAAGGGTAGCAACTCTGGAAGAGCACGATCTGGATATGGTAGAAGACCTGCATCAACTACAACAAGAGATGTTACACCTGCGGGAGCAGAATCTTGATCTACAGGCTCATGCGGAGGATCTAGAGAACCGCTATATGCATAATAACATACGGATTTGAGCGGTTCCTTGGAAGGAGGAAAGTGACGACCTTCATGCCTACGTCAGCGCTCTTTTTCACCAGAGCCTCAGAGATGAAGAGTTTCAGGACATCCAAATGGATCGGGTCCATCAAGTGGGCCTTCCGCGTGATACTAAAGCTCCCCCCAGACATACTTGTCTGCGTGCATAACTTTCAATTAAAAGAACGTATCCTCCAGAAGGCGCAGGACCTTAACCCAGTACAGTTCCATGGACACCAGCTTGCACTTTTCTTAGATTTAGCAGCATCCACATTGGTTAAATTCAGAGAGTTCAAGCCTATCACCAATCAGCTCAGAGAGAAGGACATTCCCTATTCTTGGGGTCACCCGTTTTGACTAATCATCAAATATCAAGGCAAGCTCCTGCAGATTAGGTCTTTGGCGGAAGCGTATGAAACCCTGGGTCTCGACAAGAGCATGGCCCCGGTAGGAGAAGACAAACCAACCCCTTGAAGATGACGGCACTCCTCTGACTGGCAACGAGTTGGGAAACTACCTTCACGCTCCATGCCTGACCTGGCCACCAGCAAACTAGAAAGCGAGGCGGCCCTTTCTTCAGTGTCACAAGCTACAGAGTCCCTGGAATCCCCTTGATTTCCTTGATTCGTGGCATCCATCTGGGTTCACCATCTGGCACCGGAGGGATTGAACAGACTGACCGTGAGTTTTGGTCGCCAATCCCCGGACTTCAGAATATTGAGAGTGTACTTTCTGGTGCACTAACAGTGTTCTCACCACGTCCCCCTAGACATTGATCACCAAGACAAACTTTTGTCATGTTTCCTGGTTTACCCCTTTCCTTCTCACAACTTAGTTGTTTATTATGGTTTGGGGATGGGGTTTCTTTGGGGTTATTTTGGGGTTCTGCATCAGTTCATGGGCAAGAATGGCAGGCGGTTAGAATGCGTGGGCTGACCGCTGCTTAACTAGTGTTAGTTAGGCCTGCACGAGTGCTCTGCTTCTCCCCCCTAGCTTTACGATAGATAGGGATCTGAAAATCGTTAGTCTGAATGTCCGAGGGTTGAACAATCCCATAAAAAACGCACAGCAATACTCTAACTCCTGGTAAATGCCAATAGCGATATCTGTCTACTCCAGGAAACCCACCTCCTACCTAAAGATACCAACCGCATGCGCAATAACCGATTTCCGCAACAATTCTGGTCTTCTGGTCTTCTGGTCCATCCAAGAAAAATGGGGTAGCGACCATGTTCAGTGCACTATCTCAATGTAAAGTTGTCTCAACACTGGCGGAGGTTAAGGGCAGGCTCCTGGCCGTTAGGATACAGTGGGGGGGTACACATCTTACAATAGGGTCCTTATATGCACCTAATCTACGTCAAGAGTCTTTCCTGCACCTTGCCCTCATCGAGGTTCTTGCCTCTCTGGATGCGGCGCTTTTATAAATGTTGTAATGGACCGGGACCTGGATAGATCGGGACAAAGATCACACCAAACAGGGGAGCTTTTACAGGCTGGGAAGCAGTGGCTGGATGACTGTGGGCTGGGTGATGTGTGGTGAATGCAACATCCAAACAAGTAAGACTATACCTACATCTCTGTAGCACATAAAACATACACGCACCTGGATCACTTTTTAGCCTCCTCATCCCTTCTAACTAGCTTACGCGATGCAGACATCACCCCCCACTCCCTCTCAGACCATGCTCTCATCTCGGTGCTGCTACCGGCTTGGTCCTCGTGCTCGATCCCAGCGGGTTGGAGACTCTGTGAATCCCTCCTCCACTCCAAAGAGGTCACTAAGCGGATTCGAGACACTACAGTGCACTACTTCTATGATATGACCAAGGGGATTCACCTCCATGCAGCGGTTTGGTAGGCTCCAAAGTTAATAGTGCGGGGAGAGTTCATTGTGGTTGCCGCATCATTCTCAGCCTTGTGCAGAGAGAAGCGTGCAGAGTTAGAAAGGGAGGTTGGGGAATTGGAGGTGGTCCACAAACGTACGGGAGCTCCGAGGGTGTGGAGGGAATCAGAAAACGGCCGGCAGATGCTGAAACACCTGGACCTAGACAGAGCAGAATATGCTCTCCTGCGGTTTCAACATAAATTCTATCTCAGCGGGATAAGTGTGGGAAAATGCTAGCCCACAGACTATGGGCGCAAACGCAGATGTCCGCCATTCACTCCATTTGGCATCAGGAAGGGAGGGAAAAGACCACAGATGTTCACATCGTCAAATCTTTTCGGAATTTTTACCGACGCCTATATTCAAACGGCGATATCCACCTGCATGACCCAGCGAAAATTTGGACTCCTGCGAGACCTCTTCCATACCCAAACCTACAGCTGATAAGCTGGACTCAGCCATTCGCATAGAGGAGATCATATCAGTGATTTCAAGGTTAAAAATAGCGAAGTCTCCAGATCAGGATGGCTTCCCGGCCGTTTTCTATAAAGCATTTTGTACGGAGATGGCTCCCTTCTTAACATGGCTTTTTAACTCTTTCCTAGACTGGGGGAAGTGACGCCTGCAATGTCGGAAGCGTCAATTTCTGTTATATTGAAGGCCAGGAAAGAGCCCACAGAATGCGGATCCTACCGACCAATCTCGCTCCTTAACATTGATGCATAGTTATTTGTGGGAATCTTAGCTTCACACCTTAAACCTCCGATGGCTCGTAGACCAGGATCAGTCAGGTTTTATACCTACTAGACAAGGGGCGTGACAATTCTAAAAGACTGATGCATCTCATAGACCTTGTACATCGCAGTGTTGCATGCATACGACTTCTGAGATAACTTTATTAGATGGGTTTGTTGCTTATAAGCTTCCCCAAGGCCTCGGTGCGGGTTAGCGGATGTAAATCGTCTGTATTACCTATTATCCGGGGGCTGTCCCCTATCTCCACTTTTATTTGCACTCTATATGGAGCCGTTCGCACAGCGGATCCAGTCAAATCTGGGCATTGTTGGTCTAAAATTTGGAGCTGATGTGCATAAAATCAGCATGTAAGCCGATGACGTCATCCTTTTGCTCGTTCAACCCCGGCTGTTGCTGCAATCCCTGACTAGTGAACTTACTGCTTTTGGGAACATTGCAGGGTTCAAGGTTGATTATGCAAAATCGCATATTCTCAATATCTCAGTACCGGAGTGTGAGGTACTAGACCTACAACGAGATTTTGCATTCCACTGGGTGTCCGCGGACATTACCTACCTCGGCCTTCGGCTAACCTCGTCTATCAGTACAGCGGTCTGCCTCAACTACGCACTGCTACTGGAACAAACAACCAAGATGCTGGCCCCCGGTTCACGCCTCAAGTTGGCATGATACGGGAGAATAGCGGCGGTGAAGATGACAGTGCTCCCACGCATCCTTTACATTTTGCAAATGCTACCATTGTCCCCACCGCCGGGCACGCTTAAGAAATTGAAGGAGCCACTCAAAAATTTTGTATGGGAGGGTAAGAAGCCTCGCCTCTTAGGTTAGGCTTCCCGTTGGTGGGCGCTTACTACCAAGCGGCTTGCCTCCGCTACATTGTTGAATGGAACAGGCCCCTATCCAGTAAACACTGGAACTTCATGGACCAATCATTGGCCGGACAAAAAATATGGCGGGAACTGTGGCTCCCACGTAAACAGAGAGCTTGGGGGCTGTATTTGTCACCGGTTACCTCCCCAACGCTTAAGGTGTGGGATCGACTGGCGGGCCCAAAGGGTTGAACCACATTTCCTTCCCCATGTCCCCCATTGTGGACAACTCCGACTTCCCACCAGGACAAGCGTCTCCGGTCTTTCATCACTGGAGGGAAGAGGGATGCAAGAGAGTAGGCTCCCGTTTTGATATTGAAGGTTTGATTCCTTTGTCCCTGCTGCGTAAAGATTATGACTTACCGGCTTCTGATGCATTTCACTACCAAGTCGCACACTGGGTTACATGAGCTGAGAACTTGGCCCTAATGTCCCGTCCCCTGACTTCTTTTGAAAAATGTTGGGTCTGCAAAACAATTTATCATAAACACATATCTGAACTTTATGCAATGATTACTTCTTGATAGAAGGGGCACTGTACATAGGCGCAAGTGCGGTGGGAGATTGAGTTGGGGAGGCCTATATCGTTTACAGAGTGGGATCACATCTTCTACCGAGCACATCAAACGGCTTATAACACATCAGGAGCATATTGGTACTACACACAGGCAGGGGCTCACTGCTGGGACAAGTCCAAGAAAGACCTCTGTGGGCGGCAGTGTGGCTTAACAGGTACCATAGTTCACTTACTCTGGCACTGCCCGAAGCTGTTGTGTTACTGGTCAGCAGTTATTGATGATATCGATGCGGCATTTCAGATTACATTGCCACGGACTCCTGAACATACACTACTGGGTCTTCCCCACCCTAAGTCCTTCACGCTGAAGTCACTGAGACGCAGACAGATCGCATTGGCACTAATTGCTGCGAGACAGGTTATTTTAGCTCAATGGGGGTCCTCGTCAATACGTGAGCCGCGCAACTGGATTTGGCAGCTTTTAGCCATGAAGCTCCTTAGGTTCAGTGTAGAGAGGAAAGGCAAGGAGTTCGCGAAATTATTATTGCAGATCCTTATCAAAGATATGAAAGAAGTGACTTGCTCTAAATATTTGCAAATTTTACAGCTTATTCCTTGAGAACCGCCCAGACTATCCAAAGGCAGGGATGCTGGATAATTGGCCATTGTTGTAATCGACTGAGATGTGGTCACTTGGAAAGTGTTGGAACTGATGCGGGGAGTGGGTGGAGGGAGGGCTTGGGTGGGCAGGGTTGTTTTATTGTTTTGTTTGATCCTTTATAAAAGTGGTAGTCATTGCTGGGTGGGCTAAGTTTAACTAATGCTTGCACTTATCGTGAGGTCGCCCTTCGGGATGTAGACTTGAACTCTGTTTATCTCTACTCACCTTTCGCTCTGCCGGCACCCTGATGTAGGCAGCTAAAGCTGTGTATTCACATCCATCTTACCACACGATAAAAATTACTTGTTGCTAAATATTTACAGTACTCTTATTTTTGGATTTCAAGAATATTTCGACCTAGCCCACATATGTCAAACACTACATGATTTGTTAGCTGCACTAAACAATATCTTGAGTTCCACACGTCTAAATTTATGAACCAAAAATCTGGATTCATAGAAGGTTGGGCTGCCATAAATGATTTTCATTGAGTTAAGTGAGATCTTTTCATAGAAGCATGTTTACTTCTTTGGAAGAATGCTTCTTGAGGAGAAGAGAAAAGAAAGAATGTCAACACTGGGCAGCATGGTGAATGCTGGTCATGGTGAATGACCAGTAAGGGGACAGAAGGGCACACACTAATGTTTATTACCCACAATGTTTTTTTTCATATTTCTAATTCCTAAATACAATCTTAAACTGATGAATGTAAAATCAAAAGCAAGGTAGGTGAAACATAACACCAGGAGTCAACGACAAAGGTGAGATTAGAAGCAAATAAACTAGTTTACAATTTAGAAATGGGAATTGACAGATTTGCTGAAACACATAGTTTAGACATCAGTTAACCTTGCAATAAGGGATATATATATATATATATATATATATATACATAGATATATATATATGGCAATGTGTTCCTTTGTCTCCAAATGGCGAATGATGCATTGTATGCCCTCAATGCCTTTGTTTTCCTCAAGGTCATAGCAGAACAATCAAGGGCAGGCTTTAATGGGACCATCTTGTAATATGAGTAATGGTTTACGTAACATTTTTCATGTAGGAAAATATATTTATAGTGTGTTCTATCTTTCCAGCCTTTTGACAGTGGCCTTTTAGAAAACAGCATGATGTATATCACAGGCACGGAGAATTGAGAGAAATGCATTAACAGTAAAACAACATTGCTCCTGCCAAATACACAAATATTCACTAATAACAGTCCCACGCTCACAGGCCCGGAGGAACACTTAATCATATTAGTCTGGCCTGGTTTTGACAGGGGGCTTCCCTGAAACCCCACGACTGCTCTGTTGTTCACAGCTTTCTGATTCATACCAGCTTGGCTCCCATATCCCCGACTGGCTGAATGCTTCCGAAAGGCATACATTGTGCGATGGCAGCGGGGGGTGAGGGAGCACGCAAGCGACCTCCTGTCACTGGGCGCACAGTTTGGGTCTGACAGCTAGGGCTGCTGTGTTGACCACAGCGGGTCAAGCGCCAAGAGGGAGCCGGGGTGACAGAAAGACAGACAAAGAAAGCATGAAGTGAAAAAGGGAATAAGGCTTGCCTGGTTTGCATTCAAATCAGTTGACTTTCTTTCGCATGTTTCAACTTTTAGGGGTTTGTGTAGTAAACACTATCTTCACTGTTCCATCTTAACCTATCAAGTGGACTCTTGATCTTCCTTTACTACAGTTTGCATTCATTCCACTTGTGCTTCCGGTCGACACAGAGTTGGAAGTACCCTTTTAGATATCAGTCAATCAGTGTTCAGATAAAAATGCTGATTTACGAGACCGGGGCCAAACTGCGATCAAACGCAGTCCTGCAAATGTTTTCAACATTAGGCTCTTATATTGTTGCAAGGAATCATAACAAACGATATAAAAACACACACGTGACCAAGTGCTGCATTTTTTTCTGGAGTATACCTACATACTCAGGAGTTATATTACTCTTTTCAGGAAACTCTTTCCACATTCCATCGTCCCAACAGGAATTCCCCATTCTCTTTGCCCCAATTCAGTACTGCACAATAGGAACAAGTAGATTAGGCTGGAAACATTCCGAGAAGAGTAAAAAGCATATGAAATAAACACATATAACCAAACATTTCAGACAGAGAATCACAAATCCACATTGGCAAACACTAGTGTTTCCTGTGACATAATGAAAACACGTTTATCCAGTTTGGTGAGTTACTCACAAGCAATGGATTTCCATATCTGATTCAGAAAAACGATGGGTGGTTAAAAATACAGATCCGATTCATTGCATCTTTGAACCACACCAGCTGTTGGAGCTGATTTTCAAGTTTACTTTAATACTTAGGGTTTCTCAAGCATATCAGAGATAAAATTACTGGTTACGTTTTATTTTTCTGGCTTCTTTAGTTTGTCAGAAAGAATGGCCACATTACGCTCATAATCTGTATAATTCAAGGCCACCTCACCCATCCCGATATGGTGTGACATTACCCATTACACAACAGCTGTCCAATTACACCTGGAGTTTGCCTTTCTTTACCAAGTACACTAAATGGAGTACTGAAATATCCATACATACATAGCCTGGTTGACAATGGCTGACAACTTAACTGTACTTCCACATACCACACAAATATCCATTGACATTCATTAAAGGCCCAGTCCACAAAGGTCAGCCTAGACCTGAAGTCTAACTTTGCCTTTGTGAATTGGGCCTTTAGACTTCAGGCCTAAACGTAGACTTCATATCCAAGTTTACCTTTGTGAATCACGTACTAAGTTATCTTAAATATTTAACACTCTCTCATGCACAACATTGAAACTCACCTATAAAACTAAAAGATGGTTGGCTAGAAAAAAATCTAAAGAGGCCCGGTAACGGACATTCAATCGGATTAAAAACGACAAAGTATTTGACACATTCGTTTATACACATAACACACGAATGAGATCTTTAGCGGACTCAGACTCATTTTACTTTCTTTTTTTTTTTGATTTAATAAATTTTTTATTGATAAAAATATAAGTGGAATATACATTTGGCAGTTCTTATACAGTCCATTTGTGAATGCGCGCTTTTCCTTTGGTTTTCCCCCAGGTGAGAGGAGGAGAGAGTGAAGGAGAAAAAGAGAGAAGAAGGGGGGGGGTTAAGTTACTGGGTTTTCCTCAGATGCTCGTCGAGTGGACCCCACATGTGTACTTTGGGGTTGTGCTCCTTAGAGAATTTACCTGTAATGCTGTCTGCTCCTCTCAGGAAGGTGACCCAATTAATCCACGTTTTGAAATTTGCTTTGGCAGTGTTCTTCCAGTTCGTCAGGATTATTTTTAGGGCCGCTGTGAGGAGCAGGTCTAGTAGGTCTCTCTCTTCTCTGCTGTTTAGGTTTGCGGTCAAGTGTTCTGTTGCTAGGCTTACAAAGCTGATTGTTAGGTCTGCTTTGAGCATGTCGTTTAGGAAAGTGTTGATCTGTGTCCAGAACTTCTTGACTTTCACGCATTTGAAGATGAGGTGCTCGAGGGTTCCTTCCTCCTTTTGGCAGTTCCAGCAGTTGCCCGACTCTGCAATGCCGACCTTGTGGAGCTTGGAGGGGGTCCAGTAGGCCCTGTGGAGGAGCCAGAATTTGGTTTGTGCTAGTTGTGGGGTGACTTTGTTTGTTGTTGCTGAGCCCCACATTTTTGCCCGTTCTTTTTCATTTAGCTGCCTGCCTAGGAGTGTTTCCCATGTGTTGGTTATTTTCTTGTTTTGCGACAGTGTGGAGGGGCTCAGGAGCTTATAGATCTTTACAGTTTGGTGGCCTGCTGAGTTGAGGGTTTGCATATATTTGATGATGCTTGGTTCTTCTCTGTGTAGGTTTGCTCTGGTTATGGTTGTCTTGATCTTGAGGAAGTTGTAGAGCTCTTGGTTTGGGAGACCGTGTAGTTGCTGTATGTTCTGGAATGTCAGTGGCTTCTGCTTAGTGGGGAGACTGATTTCTTTCTCGATCCATATGTCGTTGTGCATTGTTGCCCCTTGGTAAGTTACTTTTGTGTTGAACCAGATAGATTCCCATGCTGTGCCTTTCAACTTCTGCATCATGCGTCTGTCTATTTTCATCAGAGCTTCCCTAGTGTGTTTCAGTATTGGGTTGGATCTTTGGGGGTGTCTGTTTGCTGTTAGAAGAGCTATTGGGTTGAGGCCTCCCAGGATGTCTTTCTCCACCTCTAGCCAGACTGGTTTGTAGGTTTGGGTATCATCTATCCAGGCTGTCCCTTGCCTTGCCAGGCAGGCTGTTTGGTAGGTTTTGAAGTTTGCCAGATTGAGGCCCCCAAGGTCTTTGGTTAGTCTCAGTTTGTGTAGGCTGATTCAGGGTTTTTTGTTTTTCCATAGGAAGATGTTAAGTTTGTCTAGTCTCTTGTGGAAGGTTTCTGTCATCAGGAGTGGCAGCATGCTTAGCGTGTAGTTTATCGCCGGCGTTATCATCATCTTGATAGTTTCTATCCTTCCCCACCAGCTTATGTATTTTGGCGACCATAGTTCTAGTCTTTCTTTTATTTTTTCAGCGTTAAGTCCTCATTGTGTTGTAGCGTGGATTTTAGGTCTCTCCCAAAGTGCAGTCCTAGGTATTTGAGTGGTTTTGTCTGCCAAGCCAGGCCGGAGTCCCCGAGGACTTCTCTTGTGGTGTGGACATTCATTGGTTTGCACTCCGATTTGTCTTTGTTGAGTTTGTACCCTGAGGCTCTTGCGTACTCTCCTATTGTGTCCATGAGCGCTGTTATTGACGTAGATGGGTTTGTGGTTGTGATGAGGATGTCATCTGCATATGCCGCTAGTTTTACTGTCTTCTCTTTGACCTTAACGCCCGTTATTTCCGTATTGTCTCTAATTCTGGCTAGTAGGGGTTCTAGTGACAGCAGGAAGAGGCCCGGTGAGAGGGGGCATCCTTGCCTGGTGCCTCTTCCTAGTGTGAGCGTTTCGGATGTACTGCCAATCACCACTATTTTTGCTTTTGGTTTGTTGTAGAGGGCCATCACCATTGCTATGTATTTCTCCCCCAGGCCGAATCTTCCCATGCAGTTCCTTAGGAACGGCCACAAAACTCTGTCAAAGGCTTTCTCTGCGTCTAGCACTATCATGACTGCCTGTTCGCTGCTCTGTGTTGTGTGATTGATTAGATGGCATAATAGCCTTGTGTTATCCTGCGATAGCCTACTATTGATGTACCCCACTTGTGAGCTGTGGATGATGTCTGGTAGGACTTTGTTTAGTCTATTGGCCAGTATCTTTGCGTAGATTTTACAGTCGACATTTATTAGCGAGATGGGTCTGTAGTTCTGCGGGTACTGTGGGTCTTTCCCCTCCTTGGGGGTTATTGTGATGTTAGCTTCGCTCATGGACTCCGTCCTCTTGCCGTTCTGTATGCAGGCCGAGTATGTTTCTGCCAGTAGCGTTTTTATGTGGTGGCCGAAGGTTTTGTAGAACATGGTGGTATATCCATCTGGTCCTGGCGCTTTGTTTTGTTTTAGCTGGCTGATTGCTGCTTCAATTTCTTTTTCTGTTATGTCGGCTTCGAGCGAGCACCTCTCCTCCTCTTTGATTTCTGGCAGATTGGTGTCATTGAGAAGAGTGAGTCCTCCGTCTCTGCTCAGGTTTTTATCCTCGGACTATAGTTCTTGGTAGAACTGTCTGAAAACTTCTAGTATTCCTTTGTTCGTTGTTTGGGACTTGTTGGTTTTGTCTGTTATCGCTGCGATTGTATGTTGCCTTTGTTTTGCTTTTAGGAAGGATGCCAGCTGTTTCCCTGCTTTGTTGGCTGCGCACAAGTTCACAGATTTGAATTTTGTCAGCCAGGAGCCTGCTCTTTCGCTCAAAATCTTGTTCAGTTCGTATTTCTTCTTTGTGAGCATGGTGAGTGTGTTCTTGTCTGTTATGTTTGCGCAATGACCTCTCTCCAGTGCTTTTATCTCCTCCTCTATTTCGGAGATTTTTTTGTTCCTGCTTCTGTTCATCCTTGATTTGATGTTGATCAATTTACCTCTTAGTGTTGCTTTGAGGGCGTCCCAAATGGTGCTCTTCCCTACTTCGCCATTGTCATTGTGTTTGAGGTAGTCTTTTAGTGCTTCCTCGATTTCTTTCACGTTTTCTCTGTTCTGCAGGATGTCGTCGTTTAGTCTCCATCTTCTCGTTGGGTTTTCGTTGTGTTTGCCGCCCAGAGCGAGTGATATGTGCGCATGGTCTGAGATGGTTATTGGAGCGATCTCCGTTTCCTCTATTAGGTGCGTATGGTTGTTGGACATCAGTATGTAGTCAACCCTACTGTAGGAATTGTGTGGGTGTGAGTAGAAAGTGTACTCGTGCGCCGTTGGGTGCTGTAGCCTCCATGGGTCTGCTAGGTGATGTTTGATGCACAGGTCTTTCAGGGTGTTGTTGTTGTGGGAGTCATGGCTTGGTCTGTTTGGGTGCCTGTCTGTGGCCTGATCCATCGTCTTGTTCATGTCTCCTGCTACAAGCAGGAGGTCTTCCTGCGGTAAGTCAGATAGTTTACTGTCCACTTCCTGCCAGAACTGTTTATCTTCAGAGTTTGGTCCGTAGATGTTGGCTACATGTATTCGGTCGTTACCTTTCTGGACGCTTGTTATTAGCATGCGTCCGTCATCGACTGCGTTTGTCTTTTGTATGGTTAGGTTGGCCCTCTTGCTCAGGATGGTTATTACTCCACGTTTCTTCCCTTTCGCCGGCGAGCAGAGTACGTCCCCTATGAAATGAAATGAAATGAAAAATTGCATTTGTATAGCGCATAACCTCCCTGGGGCCTCGCAGCGCTTGAAGATAAAATGGTTTTAGCGCAGGCTCGGGGCAGATCAGAGAGATTTAGCAAACAAATGCGTTTTTAGGGCCTTTCTGAACGAGAGGAGGTTGCTGTTACCCCGGATGGCAAAGGGGAGGGCATTCCAGAGTCTGGTCGCCGAATGAGAAAAAGAGCGGCCACCCCAACGGGCTTTGTTAATTTTAGAGGAGGTGGCCAGCTGCAGGGTACCAGACCGAAGGGGGCGTGTTGGAACATAAGGCATAACCAGAGGGTGCAGAATCGCTGGGCCTACACGGTGGAAGGATTTGTGCATGATGCACAGAGCTTTGAACTGCACTCTGGCAGCCATTGGGAGCCAATGAAGGTCCTTCAGAGCCTTCCTCGCCGACTGCCGACGGGACAGATTGAACAATAGGCGGGCCGCACTGTTTTGTGTGACCTGGAGCCTCTGAAGGACCGAAGCCGGTGCTCCCAGGTAGAGAGCGTTCCCGTAATCCAGGCGAGAGAGAATGAGGGCCTGGACCATGATCCTCCTCGCCTGGAAAGGGAGCAAAGGGAGCACCCGCCGGAGCATCCTCATTAGTCCGAAGCAAGTGGAAGCAGTCTTAGTAGCCTGGACAGAGAAATCAAGGGCAGTGTCAAGCCAGATCCCGAGGCTCTTTATCTGGGACTTGGGCGCAGGAGGAGCGCCAAGACATGGTGGCCAGACGGGTGCAAGAGCAGACGGGGAGGGATTTCCAAGGAGAATGATGTCTGTCTTCTCCCCGTTGAGCTTGAGACAGGAAGCTTGCATCCAACTGGCAACAGCCTCTAGACAGGGGCCTAAGGTGTTGGATGATCCATCTGCGTGGTCTAACGAGACCACCAGCTGCGTATCATCCGCGTAGGTGACTATACGCACACCAAAGGGATGGACTATCCTGTCCAGAGGTTCCATGTAGGCGTTAAAGAGGGTCGGGCTCAGGGAGGAGCCCTGAGGGACCCCACACCTGAGAGGATGTTTAGAAGAGACTGTCTCACCCATTTTGCTTTGAGGAGCTTTGCTTCCTCCTCTGAGAGTTTAGTCTCTTGCAACGTGTATATGTCGCCCTTTAGTTTGGCCAGATGCTCTAATATTTTCCTGCGTTTGATCGGATGGTTCAGGCCTTTAATGTTCATGGATACCACCTTCAGGTTTGTGGTTAGGCTAGCCCTTGTTGAGTCTGTCATGGTGGTGCAGTGCTATCGCTGGTGTTTCTGTTTTCCTTATGTTTTGGTACTGGCTTGTATGTCCATGTTCCGTGGTGTACCTTGTGACCCCCCCCGGGGATTGGAATGTACGGTGTGGGATGATAGGTGAGGAAAAGATATAGCGAGAAAGGAAAAGGGAAATTCTAGTTACACAAATGCCTACTGTCTCATCTGCCGTCCTGTCCACCTGTCCCGCCCTCCCCCTCTATCCGCCCCCCTCCCTTCCTCCCTCCCTCCCCCCCGCCTGTAGATAATCGGGTGTGCGACAGCAAGGGTCCTCACACTCCCCCCCCCCAAGTCCTTGCTTAGTCTCTATTGCTGAGTTGGTGCATACGCAAAAATCCGCCTAGAGAGGAGAGATAGTGCAAAGAATTAAAAAAAAGGATATGGCTGTTGTGGTTCCCCCCTCTCCTTCCTTCCCGTAGTTGTCGGCTGCGATGTTGAGGTAGATGCGGTTGATTGTGTGTGCGTTTGTCTGAGGTAGATAAGTTTGTTTAGGTTCGAGTTCCATAAGTGTAGGTTCCGCGCCTGCATCATTCCTCCTCTCCGTCGGCTCCGTCTGAGGATGCTCTTCGCTTTGCTCCTGTGCTTTGTAGCTCCATTTCTTCTGGAACTGGGCCTTGCAGGTACCTTTGTAGGTCGTTGGGGTCACAATTAACCGTTAGTTTACACAACCCAACATTCAAAAAGAACAAATCCATTGTAACACCAAATCCACATGAAAAGGGAGTCTAGACAAAAAAAGGTTCCACAGTGCTCTGCTAGGCCTAAAGCGTTCATGGTAAAAGAGGTTTTACACATAGGTATGACATGTCAGGCATTTACTTACCTGAGCTAGCTTATGCAAGAGAATCTTAAACGAAGAAGTTAGGAAACTGTGGCCAGACCCAGTGCAAGGATAGACTTCATGCTGTAGGAAATGGCATGGTAACTCATACCGTCTACATCCCATATCTTAAATCAGACATCGAAGGTCCCTCTACATTGTTAGTACATATTAAACTCCAAAGAAAAGTTCTGAAAGTACAGTACTCCTCTAAGCTGGCGTTTGTCCTTCTAATATTCATTGTTAACCAGCCACAGAAATCTTTCAGAAAACGTCATTTAGGAATATTGTTGCTTCTGTTTGTCCAATTGTCTTAAACTCTGGTCATTTATGATAGGTAGACAATTCCTTATTTGGTTCTTGGCACATCTGCAGGTGAAAGTCTATCTGTGATGTTTGGAGCTGTCTCCCTGGACCATGGAGATCTGCAGCATAAACACATGTTTTAGTAGTAAATGTGGGAGAATACAATGGGGAATGGTTACTATTAAATAGGTGTGCCTAAGGAAGGACTAAGGAGCGATTAAGGAAGGGATGTGAGTGTGATTAGGGAGGGACATGCATATTCACACAAAAGAGTTAAGTGCATTCCTATTCACAAACTGCCTTCTATAGTTGTTACAAACAAAGGACCCAAAACATTAGTACACATCCTCCAGTTCAGAGCTGCAGCTAGTCTTTACCACACATGGCCAAGCACTGGTATTGTAACAGCCTCTTATAGAAATTAATAGAGGCCGGGCCCTAAAATAAAACCGACTAGGATCTAATGTTAAATTAAATTAACTTACTCATGTTAAAATACATAAATAAAACATAACTCTTAATTTATTATAAAATATTTTAATATCTTTTATACATTTAAAAATTATTGTAACTTATGATAAAAAAATACATATTTTCAATTATTTGTAGACATAACGTCCAATAATGTTTATTCATAGTAGATAAATGTTTTATCATGTTGGTATGAATATATTTTTGTTTTAGTTTAAACCTTAAAAAAATAATTTCACTCAAATTAAATATATTCAAAATAAGTGAATATTTAATTCAAAGTTAAGGAAAATACCCCCAGATTCATCATTGTCATGTTTTGCGAGTCCTTAATAGCGATCATTAAGGAAACGCTATTAAAGACTCGCAAAACGGGATTCATGTAGAAATCGCAATATTAATTGCGATTTCTACAGCTTCCTTATTTGCGATTCGCAAATAAGGATGCGATTTCAAGGGTATTAGGTTGTCCAAAGGACACCCTGTAGCACCCCTGAAATGGTAATGTACACAGGTGTTGCGCACACACATGCCCGAAGGACATGTGTGTGTAACATACAACTTAGAAAAATGCACTAAAGTGCATTTTTCTAAGTTTTCACTATTTACCACATAGTTACACTTCGCAGTATATAGCGGCCCCAGATTGCAAATTCGCAATTTTAAAATGGTTCATGAATTGCATTTAAGGAATCTCAAATTGAGATTCCTTAAATGCAATTATTCGCAATTTAGCGATTTTTTGAACTGCGATTTTTGCATTTGGGATGATGAATCCCAAATGCAAAAATAGCGCTCGTAAAGGGACAGATTCTGAGAATCTGGCCCTTTGCGAGCCGATTTCGGCTTCATGAATCTGGCTGATGGTGCTGTAACATTTTTTATTATGTTCTACATTTAAAATAAATTGGTATAATTAATTTGCATTATTATGAAACTTAAATATATTCACTAATTTTTTTAAGCTTAATAAACTTTCAAACTTATCCCTATATATTATCATTGGAAGTTCTATATCCTGATTGTGGAGACTTCTGTTTTTGTGTGAAGAGTCACGAGTAGTAAGTAACTTTACACTTATAAATTAGGTTTCAATCTCTGAATCCATTGAGGAGGTCATGTAAGTGCACCCTTCTGAGTAACTTTACACTCGTAAATGGGGAATAGTCAAAAGTAGTAAAATGACTCAAAAGTGTAAGAGCAAATTTACAAGTGTAAATTTACGTTTGTGAACAGGGTCATTCGTATCCAGGAAAGCATTTACAAAAGTGGCATATTCTCAAAAAAGGGGGAAACTTGCTCCAAATAATGTGCATTTGAAAAGACTGTTTTTCAAATTAAGAACATTTTATGACAAGCTGGTAAAACATTCAATGATTTCTGGGGATTTCCAAGACTTGAATACATGTCCATCTTCTCTTTCAATGTAATAATTAGACACATGCATTGTGCCGTTTCTGTCACTCCCAATTGCTGAACCAAGCAGACGATGCAAAATATGTGCAGGAAGTGCTTATCTTGTACTTTGGAGTTTGCAGCCCCAGAGGTGTCATCTAGAAACCCCAAAAAAGTGCTTATTAGGTAAAATGTGTCCACAATGAAGTGTTTGTCCACCCGAACCAGTTATGCTTCACACCATTAAAAGCATCCTCACAATGCACTACAGCTTATTTGCAGGGAAGAAGGCATGTAAAAAAACATGTTCGGTGCATCTGGGCTCTCTCTTTTGTTTACTAATACTTGTGAGTGGCGACAGAGGCACCTGACTGTGGGAAACTGATTGAGCCTTCCATTTTAATAAACCAGTAAAGAACACAATAGATGGTAAAGATTAAACCGGGATCAATAATTTTAGATTCTCTCCCATCAAAATAAGATATTTATGTAATTCTTTTCTTGTTTACTTGAAGTAATTTCCTGAGTGTATCAAGATTTCACCTTTCCTACATCTATGCATGAGTATCTCATCCAGTGCATGGTTTTGCTTTACACTCTAGGACTTGTAGTCCTGATTTTTAGACAAGCAGGGCTAATATTCCACAATGCAAAGCAAAAAACAGGACTTGATGAGCTACTCACTTATAGACCTGGGAAATTTGAAAGATTACTATAGCTTAGATTTATATATTTTGTTTCACACTCGACATTAGATGCTAAGACCCCAATGAAACTGCAAATGTCCCTTTTACGGTGAAACTTGAACATATGTACAAAGTGATAGCTATAACAGCTCAGTTCCATTTATTCTGTCTTTTGGTATAGCTTTCATACCACTTAGGGAACCCCTGCTGAACAGCTATCAACATTTCTGTCATACATCCTAGCTGGTTGGTATCTTACAATGTATTTATTTATTTATTTATTTAACTTTTTGTAGAGCGCGTAAATACCCATGGGTGTCTCGGCGCTAGAGGATCGTGGACTAGTGTCATATATCAGGGAGCCGCTGGCTGAGTAACCGGTTCTTGTCTTCCTTCTATTGGTTGAATAACCAGTTTTTTGTCTTTTTTCTGAAAACCAGTAGAGATTGGCTAGATCTAATCTCTGCTGGAAGGGTGTTCCAGAGTTTTGCAGTGGCCATGGTAAAGCGTCTATCTCCCCAGGTAACAGTTCTTGTACGGGGTATAAAGAAGAAATTAGCCGTGAAGGACCGGAGGTCTCTAGAGGGAACATATGTTTCTAAGGCATTTTTGAGGAAGAGAGGACCAGCTTTGCGAAATGCCTTATAGGCAACACACAGAGCCTTGAACTTTATGCGGTTTCTCACAGGAAGCCAATGATAACGTGGAATGATGTGCAAGATAGATTGTCGTTTCAGGGTACCAGATAGTATTCTGGCCGCAGCGTTTTGAACAAGTTGAAGTCTGCTAATGACTTTATTTTGGGCATTCAGAAGAAGAGCATTACAATAGTCGATGGTAGACATTACTAGAGTGCTAACCAGTGTTTTCCCTGCATTTAGGGGTAAGAATGGTAGTAGTTTTTTTTATCATTCGCAGCTTGAAAAATGAGGATGATACCACAGTATTTGTGTGAGGTGCAAAGGACAACCTGTCATCAAATATGACACCCAGGTTTCTGACTTTGGTGACAGGTACTGGGGGAGGGCCCTGTGACGCAGGCCACCAACTGGGTGACCAGGTTGGCAGTAAATTACCAAATATCATGAGACAGTTTGTGGTCATCCAACTGCTGATGGCGAGCATGCCCTTCTGAAATTTGGCTGCTACTATGTCATCGTCATTATGTACCTTGAGCACGAGTTGGGTGTCGTCGGCATAGGATGTGAGTCCCATCCCGTGTGATTTGATGACTTTAGCTAAGTCCAACACATAGATATTAAAGAGTGTCGTACTTAGGCATTAACCTTCGGGGACACCAAACGGGAGGGCTAATTGAGAGGAGTTAAAGGGGCTGATGTTTACCGATTGAGTACGGTTGGTAAGGAAGGAAGATAGTAAAGCTTTGGCTGTCTGATGGATGCCCATGTGAGAGACACGGTCAATCAAGATGGTGTGATCAACCGTGTCAAAAACTGCTGATAAATCCAGCAGTCTAAGGACAGCCGTTCCTCCTTGATCGAGACTGATTCTTAAATCCTCTGATGCTTTAATTAACGCAGTCTCTGTACCGTGGCCTTTACGAAAGCCAAACTGAGTATCATCCAAGAGAGCTGTGTATTGATTACTTTCTCAAAAAAATTGGCAGGGAAAGGAAGACTTCCTATTGGCCTATAGTTCTTAGGTTCGTTCATGTCCAGATTAGATTCTTTTAGTGGTGGTTTCAAAATGTTTTTTTTCCAAATCTTTGGGTATGTGCCTGATGCACACATAGCAATGGAGATGTTAGACAGTGTGGGTGCGACTAAGTCCGCTAGTGGCTTAAGTATTGATGGGGGACAGGGGTCGATAGCAGAGCCAGATTTAACAGTAGCTATTAGGTTTGAAATCTGTTCAGGAGTGGTGCTTTCAAATTTTGCTAAGGAGTGTTCACATTCCGGGGGTTCATGATTTAATGGCTGGTTATCTTTATGGGTTTGAGAAGAGAAATTGATTTAGATGTTGTTAACCTTTTTAAAGAAGTAATCAGCAAGGGAGTTGCATAATGCCTGAGAAGGAGCTGGATTACAATTTGGGACTTGTCCTGATAATTTACCAACTACCTGATAAAGCTGTTTACTGGAATTTTGGGCGGTCTCAATCTGAGTAATGTAGTACTTTCTTTTCTCCGGAGCAATTAATAGTTTGTATTTGTTGAGGGAGTCTTTGTAACAAGTTTTCTCTTGATTATTGTAGTTTTTACGCCGCATTATTGCGAGGGTGAGCTAAGAGAGTCTGGCGGGAGATCCTCTACTTATGGCAAAAGGCTACCACATCGTCATTCCTCTAATTTGAAATTATTCTATCTGCAGAAAAATAATTCAAGAAGGAGTGGGTCTGCAGCACATGCCACAGTTGTCTTTGGTACAGCAGGTGAAGTGTCACAAAGACTAATGATGTGAGATGACCATTGCATCTAAATTATGGCTGTCCTTTACTAACAAAATGGGAGACAGGAAGTTTTTTCTTTGCTTGCATTAGGGTCCATGAGATCCTTACTACACAATTGGACAACACTGAATGTCATCTTTTCCCTGTGTCATTACATCTGGTCAAAAATGTATTTCAAATGTACAGGGGCATGAATAAACTGTCTACACCAGTTACTTAGGAGGAACGTTTGTGTTGCATTAAGTGATCCTGGAAAGACAAATGTGCAGCACCAGGTAAAGCAAGTTACTTTTTCACCATCCTCCCTGCATTTTATGAGTGTCATCGAGCACTGCATGCTATTTTGTATTTATTTGTTAATTGTACTGACATTCAGATGCCATTCCTTGTTAGTAAATTACATATTAAGATCGAATATTCAAGTTTAGCCAGGATTTCATTGATAGTCTAGTTGCCACCACAAACAGCTGTAACACATTGGTTTCCAATATTGCACTACTGCTGACAAAAAGGTTCAGACCCAAGGCAAGTTCAGTTCCCGGCCAGCACTGCCATTCAATTAGATCCAAAAATAGGCCAGTCGAGTCTGGCAAATTCTGATTTAATATACTCCCCAGCTGGACTCAGTCTGCAGTTGTGGGGGTGAAAGGCAAGTTCAAATCCATGAATTACTCAATAACCAGCTCATTCTCTTGTTGCCTTTGGAGCCAAGGCTCCAGAAAGCACCATGTTTAAGATGAAGTGGTGCTTTTAAGATCCTCAAACAGCCATGCCATTTAGTTTGTATCAGTGACAACGTCTTGGCTTTTATATACTAGAAACTAAGTAGCAATCCCACGAGTGCAGTGAGGGTTTGTGTTGAGCACAATCTAGTCAAATACCTTCCAATTAGAGTTAAGCTGGGCTAGTTTACAACGAAGGGGCACTGGTCAATTATCCAATACAGACTCTGCTCAGCAGCAATTCTTTACACTTATTGGTAAAACCACAGACATAGGCCCCCTGTTTTGGTTTCATGTGCAAATGTAGGTAATCCGTAGTTTATACATAGTCAGCTGCAGATGATTATACCCAGACCTGTTTCTGACCGCGGCATTTCAATCGAGTAGAAACCTCATGAGTGAATGATTACTACAGTACGTTCGCTATCACGAAGATACAATGGTTCATTTTCTGTAGAGCCCGGTTCCAACAGCCTGCATTTGCAATATTAGGGTCATCTATCAGATGTTATGCGAACAAAGCGAAATCGAGACCGAGGGGCAGATTTACTAACATTTTGTGCTTGGTTTGCATCACAAAAGTGACACAAACCAGCACAACAGTTTTATTTTAAATTCAAGTGCAAAACTTGCCTGCGTTGCTTTGCATTACTCTGAGACAGAGGGGTGTTCCATGGCAGGTACATTGGTGTTCCCAATTAAACCATCCATTTTTTTGGTGCAAAGCTCTATGTACTAATAATAGTAGACAGAGACGTGGGCCAAAAACAGACTCCTTTTTTGAGAGGGTTTATTTGGAAAAATGCTTTTTCTTCTATAAAAGTTTCCATTTCGGTATGTGTGCTGAACTGTACATATTTTCACTTTAACCTTAGCTATAAAAATAAAAACATTGTAATCAAGTTACTTCTCTATTGAACAGACTTATTACTCTGAATTAGGTCCTGAAAGAGTGTGATAAATGAGAAATAGTATTGATTTACGCTTAGTTGATTCAATGAACTGTGTATTTGTGGCAAGATCTGAGACTTTTTAGGTCTCAGGTTATCATTCTATGGGTCCATTTTCATTCAGATGTTGACCTACAGCGGGTAAAGTTATGTATCCAATGGTGAGATTTACAATTTTTTCATGGAGTGCCCTGCAGCTGCCACAAATGCTGCGCTGCGTGAAAAGGAGAGAGCAGGAGAGCACCCAATTTACAAAAAAAAGGTACTTTCCTCCCCTCTAACGTGCACCGGCACTGGAATCAGCTGCCATCTTAGACACAGATAACTTTGCCTCATGGTGCAAGGGTGTCTCCGTGAGTCTAGCATAGGTTTTTTTACTGGAAGGGAACCCTGCCAGTACAAAATACTATGCTTAGACTAATATGAAGCCTTTTTTTCACTTTGCATGCGTTCTAAACAGTGCAGCACACTTGCAAAGTGGTAAAAGGAAGAACTATAAGCATTTCTCCTTCCTTGCTCCTACTATAAAAGTGCAAAATTTTCTCATGCTAAACCTTGTTTACTTTGTTTAGTAAATTGGGTTTAGCGTGAGAAACATTTGGTGGTTGCATGGGAACGCCCATGCTCCACCCATGGTACGCCCCCTTAGTGCTTAGTAATGCAATGCAGCGCTATGCAATGCTTTGCATAACTTTTACGCTATTTCCAGCGCTAAAAACGTTTAGCACTGGTTAGTAAATTGTTTGTGTCAATTTTGTAACACAAAAACGATGTAAAATCTTAGCAATCTCCCCCTAAATATACTATGAATGCTAGGCGTATTGATCATCAGCCCATCCTCCTATCTTTCCATTTGCTATAAAAATCATTCAATATCATATTTTAGCCTGGTCCTCTATAATATAGTCTGGGTGCTGAAAGATGTTGCAGTAAGTTAAATGTGCAGCTGGTAAGGTGCGTCAATGAGCAAAGCTGTCATTGCAAACATCTGTGAACACCAGATTGTGGTTCCAGAAAGGATGACCAAGTAATACATTATTTGGAAGTTGAGAGAGCACCATTCAATTTGGTAATATTAATTCCAGTTAATTAAAGTGGAGGAAGCTATCAAATATATGTTGTCAAGCATTAGGAATTAAATATTACTGTCTGTAAGACTGAATACTCGGCAATCATTCTTCATTTTTTAATTCTTATGTGTTACTTTTCATATTTTCTGCCCAATTTCTTATCATGTATAGTAACTTTCAACACTCAGAGGTAATTAGGGTAAAGGTGCTCACAACATGAAACCCACAATGCCTCAGACTGTATGTAGCACCAAGATGCACTTTTTGTCATCCTTAATGATATTTACAATATTGAAGAGGAGTGGTTCCATCCACATAAAAAGTCTGAAAAAACATGTTTCATTACAGTACCATGCAAAAACAGCAGGTGATGGATCGAATGTGGATCAATGTCACACACTCACCCCAGTCCAAAGATCTGGGTCCAAATCCATCGTTTTTTTGCACTCCACACCACCCTGGGTTAGACAATGGCGATATGCAAATCAGCTCTGACCCTGTGCCCCATGGGAACAGTCCAGTCCGAACTACAAAAGCCATGTCCTTCCCAGAACGGAATCAAGCATCCGAGGACCGGACCGGTTTCGAGGTAACACCTCTCATCAGCCCGGCTAGCTTGACTCCAGTGGTGTGGAGTGCCTGGGACCCACGTCTGGGCATCCCCAGCGCACTTAGGGCGGAATATGCAAAAACAACAGGTGATGGATCGAATGTGGATCAATGTCACACACTCACCCCAGTCCAAAGATCTGGGCCCAAATCCATCGTTTTTTTGCACTCCACACCACCCTGGGTTAGACAATGGCGATATGCAAATCAGCTCTGACCCTGTGCCCCATGGGAACAGTCCAGTCCGAACTACAAAAGCCATGTCCTTCCCAGAACGGAATCAAGCATCCGAGGACCGGACCGGTTTCGAGGTAACACCTCTCATCAGCCCAGCTAGCTTGACTCCAGTGGTGTGGAGTGCCTGGGACCCACGTCTGGGCATCCCCAGCGCACTTAGGGCGGAATATGCAAAAACAACAGGTGATGGATCGAATGTGGATCAATGTCACACACTCACCCCAGTCCAAAGATCTGGGCCCAAATCCATCGTTTTTTTGCACTCCACACCACCCTGGGTTAGACAATGGCGATATGCAAATCAGCTCTGACCCTGTGCCCCATGGGAACAGTCCAGTCCGAACTACAAAAGCCATGTCCTTCCCAGAACGGAATCAAGCATCCGAGGACCGGACCGGTTTCGAGGTAACACCTCTCATCAGCCCGGCTAGCTTGACTCCAGTGGTGTGGAGTGCCTGGGACCCACGTCTGGGCATCCCCAGCGCACTTAGGGCGGAATATGCAAAAACAACAGGTGATGGATCGAATGTGGATCAATGTCACACACTCACCCCAGTCCAAAGATCTGGGCCCAAATCCATCGTTTTTTTGCACTCCACACCACCCTGGGTTAGACAATGGCGATATGCAAATCAGCTCTGACCCTGTGCCCAATGGGAACAGTCCAGTCCGAACTACAAAAGCCATGTCCTTCCCAGAACGGAATCAAGCATCCGAGGACCGGACCGGTTTCGAGGTAACACCTCTCATCAGCCCGGCTAGCTTGACTCCAGTGGTGTGGAGTGCCTGGGACCCACGTCTGGGCATCCCCAGCGCACTTAGGGCGGAATATGCAAAAACAACAGGTGATGGATCGAATGTGGATCAATGTCACACACTCACCCCAGTCCAAAGATCTGGGCCCAAATCCATTGTTTTTTTGCACTCCACACCACCCTGGGTTAGACAATGGCGATATGCAAATCAGCTCTGACCCTATGACCCTATGACCCTTGTCATAGTAAGGATTGCTAGTAAGGGTACGATTGTTCTCAGAATTTCTATGCTCAGGTGAATTTTGCTATGAGAATCGCTTTTACTTCCTTTTTGAAAGATGCAGTAGAAGCATTCAGTCTGGTTTCTGGGGGAAGTATATTCCATATCCTGGGCGCCATCTCAGAGAAGGTTTATTTATATGTTTTCTTCTTGCTGAATCTTTGAGGTTTCAGTAGTAGGTTGTCTTCACTTCTTGAAGATCTTATCCCACCAGAGATCGATAATTTCTGTGCGATAGCTGGGTGCATTGTGATGTATGGCTTTATACGTCATGCACGCTATTTTTAAATGAATTTTGGCTTTAATTGGTAGCCAAATTGAAGGCTTTTAAGTCTGGGGAAATGTGGGAACTTCTTTTCGAACCAGTGATGAGTCTCTCTGCAGCATTTATTGAGGTTCTTAGTGGTGCCGATGTGGCTGTTGGAAGGCCACACAGAGAGGCACTTCCGTACTCAACATGAGGGATAACTAGAGCTTGTACTGCCAGCTTGAAGTCATTGACTGGCAGGAAGGCTTTCAACTTCCTCAGTGTGTTTATCTTGAAGTTTGCTCCCTTTGTTGCATTGGTAATGTGTTTCTGCATATTGAGGTTGCTGTCAAGAGTGATTTTGCTGAGTCCACATGGTTGGTTGAACGTTGAGTCCAGTAAGTTGTTTGATCCAGTCTTGCATTATGGGGACTTTGGTCTCCGTCGCCTCTCGACTTACCTGTCTTTAGGAGCACTCAAGCATATCCAGGCACACATTACATTGTTACAAACCCATTGGCTGGTGCAACGAACAACTTGATCGGGTGTTTCCCACCCCCGTTGGGAAGTTTCTCAAAATAGTTCACCTAGTTCGGACAGACAGCTGTTTGCTCTCTGCTCTTCGCCGTTTTTGGTTTAGAGTTTATTGAGAAGAGATGACAGCTTCACTCCCATCAAAAAGCAGGCAGACCTGGACAATGGGCCTGTGAAACCTCACAACTACGAAAAGCTGCTGCAACCTTAAACCTTAGTTACTCCACTACTGTCTAAAGACAGTATTAGACTCTTAACCGACTACAACATAATGACGTGGCATGTACAAGGCATATGCATAGGTGACAATCGCTACTCAGTGTACTCCTATCTAAAGTGCAGGCATATACACATAGCTCTTTGGCATGAAATGCAATTCAAGACACAGTAATCTCTCCACCTCCAAAGGAGGTGGAGAGGGCAGGCTTCTTCAATAGGGTACTCGGGCTACGTAAGGAGAGCACTGATTTTGATCAGGTTGGGCATTCTGTTCCTGGTGTCAACCACTGTCATTGATAAAGAGAGCAGATATATGCTGCTGCATGGGCCCCATCATGGGTCCCCCCAAGGTGCGCGGATAAATATATGCTTTGAACACTGGACAAGCTTCCTACTGGTTCTGACTGTCCTCACAACTTGCACAGTTGCCCTGGGTGCTGGGGAGTGACTGCAATTGTATGATTGGCACAACACTGAATAGATTGTTTCCTCCCATTCTGCAGACACCCACTGCCTGCCAAGCCAAAGTCTTGTTAAAATGGGTGGATCACTGGGCCCTCCTAGATGTTTGGTGGCATTGGAGCCATTAGTCGTTAATCTCTTTAGAAATGGGATTTGTGATTCTATCTAGAGGCATAAATACTACGAGAGGCACTGTATGTGTGCCAATATGCATAAAAGAGGTACTGGCGTATGAGGCTATATTTGATAGCCAGTATAAGAGCCTACATATATCCCCTAACGTATGGGTGTTTTATGAGTAGTAGTGGTTCTGAACAAAGTACAAGATTTAGCTAGACTGCTAGTGTCAGTAATGTTTGGTATCTATCAACAGTGAGAAAGCAATGTATAGTTGCCTTTACCAGAACCTGAGGATCTTGTTTTCCCTCTTATTCTAGCGAGTAAGTTTCTCTGCATCATAAAATAACTACACATTTTGGAAAAATGGAAAATCAAAATTTGGAAGGCTGACTGATGAAGAAAAGTAAAATAAAGGCTTCTTCACATATTTCTCTGATGCAATATTTTGGTTTCTTATTTTTTGCAATGATCTTGTTTAAAAGCTTTGGCTTTTCTTGGCATTCAGCTTATCTTTGGGCTATCCTTCTGAGTTTCACCAAAATATGCTTCTCTTTGCTTAGAATACTCCGTCCCTGTTGGGCATGGGTCTTTGAAGAGAAAAATATGAGCACATGGTGAATTGGGCATTGCAAGAAGAATCTTTCTAGGTGAGGTAGGTCTCGTTTAAACCGTACAATATCCACTTAGAGTTTCCTTTTGCCTTTGAACTCATACATAATTCACTGTTTATACAGATAGAACATTGCCACTCTAAAAAACAGACAAGTGTCTTAACTCCTAAGTGGAACGATTCGCTGGTGGCTACTGGCCCCCTTTTTTCCCTTTTGTTGTAAGTGCCTATGTGTAGATGGTCATGAACACATTAGCTGACTTTAAGGGGCATACTTGACTAAGTTAGGTAGTAGGGTCTGTTACACTTTTTTTCTGGGTGTAAGTGATTTCTCACATAATGTTGAAGGGTGTTTAAGGTATCACTGTATTTCACATTGGTGCATATATTGTGCTCTCCTTCCTTATTCTTTAATACAGTATTTATTTAATGTTGGAATCTATGACCTCAATACCCCCATTAGTGAGTAGTGGGAGTGATGGAATTTGATGGCATGGGTTCTATTGTCTGTTAGTTCTGTAATGTTTCTTAGAATTTTGCTTCAATAAATAAATGAAAAGATAATTTATGGGCTCATAACAGTGATGTTTGTATATTGTTTTAGGTCTCCTGGGTGCTGTGAAAATTATGTGGGTATCTGAAAAGGTCCTGATGAAGGTGATCTAACTACTCTTCATACACTGCCAAAACGCGAGTCGACCGTATGTTCAGTCCCGTTTTTTGAACATAAGACATAATGACATTTTATAAAGTATAAAAAGAAATGAAATATTAAAAGAAATGAGAATAAAATTTCAAATGTTAACTGTCACTGTTGTGATTTAATGTATCACTGAGCCCAGTAGTGATTGAGTCCTTGGTGTAAGAGACAGATAGTCCCTAGTGTTTCTTGGTATTTTCCCCTCTTCTCCCTGGCTGAAAGTCCAATTTCTAGAGGGGGACCCCAATTAGGCAGTGGGATTGCAACCCCACTACAAGGATTTACTCCTTTTACTTCCCAACACATGGGGTTCATGTACAACTAGACAGAATATTGACCTCCTCCGGATTGGATCCCTAGGTAAGATGCGTAGACTATCTTTTCCCCACCATCTCCGTCCATAATCTCCTGCAGATGTAGCTCAGCGGGGGCAGACCATGCTCACCCATTCCCACCTGGCACATGCATTCTTTAGGGCGCTAGAATGGGAAGCTTTCAACGTAACAGTCAGGGGACACTGCATTGGAGCAGTGGTGGGCAACCAAAACAAACTTGAGCAGTGACTCACTACCGTAAAAAACTTCCTTCTCACTTTGGGAAAGGAGCAAATGATTTGTCATGCTCTTTTCCACCCCCTAGTAGCAGTCACAGCACTAAGAGGGCAGATAGTATTCTGGAGCACACTACTGTTATCAGTCATGGGCAGGACGGTCTTGTCCAAAATTATTGTACTCCCCTGTTTACTCTACTACGCTGACAATCTCCCACATGCTTTTTTCACCACCATTAAAGCTTGCTTGGTGAACTGATTTGGAACAAAAGCGGAAGATGTGTCGCACTATCGAAATTAAGGTGTTCAATTAACCAAAACGCCCTCAGTGACTGTAATTTTGAGCACTAATTACATCATCTCACAAATAAATTGGCTTTGTCACTGGTTTGTGGGTGCCTGCCTAGAAGATACTCCTACCTTTGAAAGGCCCTGGACAATGGAAAAGTTGTTCAAAATGTTCAATCCAACAGTGTGAACACCGTAGCCTTCCCCTGACTCTTACTCATTACCCCCTATGCTTTCACGAGGCCTTACGTGTTATAGAGAGGGTTTTTCCTTACTTTCCTGGTCTCCAATTGCAGGGCGTGTTCCAACTTAATGATTAAGCAGTCTCTGGCCGCTCTCCCACAATACCATGTGCTTGGACTTATGACTTTGGATGATCTCTTTGAAGATGGCTGCCTGCTTCCTTTCCAGACTCTATCTGACTCACATGGGATTCCCCAGGTACACTTCCTGACTTATAACGCACTAACTCCAATGTACCTGGTAGATACTGACGGATGCACCAACCACAGATGAAGTTCTACATTCACTGATGGATAGCTAAGGAGTTAATGACCCATGCCATGATCCCCCCTAGGCATTATGTCTCAAGTGAGAAATGGATTTTCAAATTGAACTCCATGATGGTGAATGGTTCTGTCATGTAGTTCCTATATACTCTAAACAGGATCTGCATGTTTAGATATTATAAACTGTGGGATTGTTAACAAACTGATTCTGTGCACCCCCACCGGATATGATGTAAGTCCTTATGATAGAAGAGCTTGTACAAAGTCTTTGCTCTAAAAAAACGATGCCTTCCTTGAACTTTAAATCTAGACACTGACTTTTTAATTTTGCTTTCTTCTCTCTCTACCCTTCTAGCTGGCCATAACAGATGTCTCAAAACACTACCAGAGTTTAAATTTAGGGGACCTTATATTACATTGTATGTAGCTCATACCTAGCCCTCAAGCTTATTCTATTTTTTCTGTTTACTGGCGACTGCCCCAAAACATACTTCTTTGTTATTGAGTCAGATCACTATGAAGTGCCAAAGAGCAGTAGTTCAGGTGCTGGTGATTTTATAGAATGTAGTTGAAAGTCAGATGTGGTTTTACTGGAATGCTTAAAAAGAGGATATTCTGTGTGAGTTGGAGACTGTTAGATTATGTGTCAGATATATGGGAGAGAAGAAGTTCGACAAAAGCATTTTTCTGAAGGGGATACTGCTTCCACATCATGGTTAACTATAGGTCACATGGAGGAAAATTACAAGAGTAAGGTCCTAAATGACGTGAGGACTCACACCTAAACTTGTTTCAGGACACTATGAAGGCAAAAGTGTTACACATATTTGACCAAATAATTGAAAGTCTAGAGAGGCTATGGGGCAGGCAAAACTCCTCAAGTGGTGATGCCGGGCATGTAGCGATCACCAAAGTCATTTTCACATTTGCTAAACTAAAAGTGTTTTGCACAGTTGCACCAGTTTTAGTTTTTGGTGATATGAAATATACAATTTGGACTGGAGTATGGACCCTAGTCAAGAAGCAATCACATTCGATGTCAGGGTGAAGCACAAGCCAATCCTAAATGTAACTGTGCTCTACTCTCTTGAAGCTTGGTACAGAGCACAGTGTATTTGAGAAACACTTCAAACAGTAATAAAGTGATAACACCCCACAATCAGGATCACGTTAAAAAAATATTACTTTCTTTAATAAATCACACACAACCAAAATGCCAAAATTCCAATTAGTAGAATCAGAGATATTCAATTTGAAAGATTTTAGGGAAAATAGTGCTGAAAAGCACAAAGTGCCAACTGTGGATGTCTGATAGCATAGGAGCAGGAAAAGTCACAAGTTCAGATTGACTGCGATGGACCGTGGACCGGCTTCAGGGACCCAGTTAGGCCCACTGAACACAGTACCTTAACTCCTGGTTTGCAGAGCGTTGAGTGGATCTGCATCAATGAAGGCTGGCAGAGCACCTTAAGTCCACTTCCAAGGGTCCACGGCTGGTAAGGCACCACTTGGCAGAGTTTATTCACAGATGGCAGAGTCCAAGTGCAGGTGCACAGTTGTTGGAAACCTTTGAAGTCCCTGAGACTTCAGATCAGGAGGCCAGCCAACTAGCCCTTGGAGTCACTCTGCGTTCTGGGTTCAAGAGATGCAGGTCCAGTCCTTCTCACCCAGGCAAGAGAGTAGCAGGTCAGCACATCAGAGCACCAGTTACTTAAGAGAAGCAGTCCAGCATAGTGTCAGACTTTGTATCAGCACAGCAGTCCTTCTTCCTGGCAAACTATCCACAAGTCCAAAAGTGATTGTGTATGAGCTTCAGTATGTATACCCAGTAGTGCCTTTAAAGTGGGGAGAAACCTCTAGAGGCATGCCTTTGAAGTGCTCAGGTGCCCTTCCTTCCTGGTCATGGCTCAAGACTAACTACTGCAGGTATGGAGCCATTTGTGTGGAGAAGGGACACAGCCCATTCAAGTGTATGTGGGCGTGGGCCTAGGCCCAGCTCCTCCCTCTCTTCCTGACAGTGATGGCCCATCCAATCACACCCAAACTCCCCATTATGTGGGGCTGCCTAGGAGGAAGACCATACCGCACAACTGTCACCAACCGACAGTCATGTGACCTAGAGACAAGTTGCAGGCACTAAATGGCTAAGGCAAGAAAATGCCCCCTTTTTAAAAGTGGCATTTTCAGAATTGTAATTTAAAATACAACTTTGACATGTCAGTGTTAAGCCTTGGAGTAGTGAAAAGCGATATGTAAGAGTTTTTCCTACCAGGGCATGGAAAACTAAAAGGTACATGTCCTAGAGGTGACTTATATGTATTCAAAAGGTTTGGGGAGACATACTAAAAAATCTACTTAATTGGGTGGCCCAATCAGTGTTGCAGGTCCACTAGTATTATTTAATTTACAGGCCCTGGGCACTAGTAAAGACACTTTACTTGGGACTTACAAAATAAATTAAATGTGTCAATTGGGTATAAACCTAAATTTCAACATGTTTTAAGGTGTGAACATCATGCATTTTAGCACTGGTTAGAAGTGGAACTTGTGCAGGGTCCTAAGGCCAGCAAAAATGCAGTCAGCAAAATAGGAGGTCAGGAGGTCAGAAGGCAAAAAGCTATGGGAAAACCATATCAGCTCACCTGCCAAAAAAGATGCCACTGATAATTCAAGATATATTACGAAATGTTTGTTGTCTGTTCTTTGAATACACCAGCAATTAATCAGATGGAGACACTGCCTGGAATTTATGGTAGGCTCGGAGAATAGGATGTTTGAAACTCTTATATCGACTCAAATACACCTTCATATTTTTGAAATCTGGCTAGGCTGTAGATGGTTAACGTGCCAATTGTGTATATGCCTATGACTATTCATCTACTTTAACATGAAGGATCAGGGTTCAGAGTCACCAGCCACTGGACACCTAAGGAAGAAACAATATTATTACTAAAATAAAACTCAAGATTCAGTCTTGCAAGGGTGGAATTTATGAATTATAAAAATGAGTGTAGCCATAATAATCATAACACAACTCAGCCAAAATAATTCAGAAAACTAATTACTGAGCATTTCCATTCATCAAGTACATCACCATGCTTACGCGTTTCCTAAGAAGCTATTGAAGCTGGGAATTGTTCTGTTCCAATAATGAAGAGTTTGATCTTACTGTGAATGAACATACCTAAGAGACTTGGACATATTGACTCATGCTCAGTTGATGTCTCCCTATGAAGTAATACCAGAACTGGGTATATTACATCAAGTCTGAATGAAAGTATATGTCTGCTGAATGTTCACACTTTACACAAACTAACTGGGCGTAAACTTTGCCCAGGGAAGAAAATATGGTAAAGAGATTATGGGATTGAAAAGAATGCATAAGCACTCATTCCATTGGGGTGGAAAGGAACATGTTTTGTCTCAAAAACAAAGGTCAAATAAATGAGGCTTGAAAAGGTTAAAAAAGATATGGCCACAAGTTAAATGTTTTGCACTTGACATAGGCTGGGTAATCTTTAAAGTTGAATAACAGAACGGAAGATGCCCCCCCCCCCTCATAACAAAGACAGAGGTTTATAATTCCTCTTCAAATTCTTCACTACTGAGGCTACCATACAAGACTAGTTATGTAATAATGGGTTGAGTACAAAATGTGTCTGCTTTAGGCCAGCATGTGGAGTTATATCCTGCATTCAATCTTGCTGTTGTGATAGAAATGTACTCAGAAAAGGCACTATAGTTTAGTCTAGTACAACAGTAAAGAGAAGTGCCTTTTCATTTCTTTAGTTAGGCATTTGTATAGCGTGGAGAAAGACGCAATGGCAGCGGAGCACTTTACAAAAACATGTTTGAGATACAAATAACATGACGAAGTTAACAAGAGATTATTGAAAGGAAAGTGGCCATAGGTTTAATACAGAGCATCCAGGGAGAAGGCAGAAAATCCATAGAGATGGAAGATTAAGCAGGAAAATGTTTTTTGAAGAGATGTGTTTTGAGGTCAATTCTAAATTGTTTATTGTCGGTATTTCCATAGCAGGGACATAGCTGTAAGGGCAGGGGATTGTTTTTATACAGATCATGTTTGGGTCTGATTTAAAAGATATCCGGTAAAATATATATAGTAGAATGATTTGAAGTTGGTGCACATTATTTGAAGGTATAATCATGCAGAGATCACTTACATTTATTTATTTACAAAATTACTACACAATAGGTTTTTGCAAGGAAGGCTGGCAGACAGAGAACTATTAAATACATTAAACAACACAACATAAAAATGACACATTGAACTGTACTAAATGCATTTACCTTAATTAAATAATGAATACAAATCGAGCTCAAACTTCGTCCAGACAAAAGAGTCAAGTCATCTTCCAATATGTGCAGGAAGAATGCCCACAACTTTCCAAAATACTGCTTTTCAATCATACTTAAAGGTGGCATCCAGGCACACTGATAATGGAAAATGATTCCCAAACCTACCCCCTGTGATGAAGACTGTCTGGTTTCATGTAAAGGGTTTGTTGACACAAGGAATGGTCCACAATTTAATTCGTTAACTACTTGTAAACGATTTAATCTGAGTCAAATACCATCGATTCACAATTGCTTTCTTCATTCTCTCACCTACCAAGATGGTATGAGTACGTTATAAGTAATCAAAATTAATGCTAATGCATAGATGCCAAACTGAATGGATCGCAGCCTTCAGATGACTAGAGCATCGGCTACCTACCAGTATATCAAACAAGGATTTTGCAGTGTCAGTAACAAATCTTGGATAGAAAGTTAAACACTAAAGTGTAAATTCTAATCGAACAGCCTGGGTGCCATCATTGAGTTATCGTTATTCGTAATCATTGTTTGCTTAGCCATTTCTGCTGTAACATTGTTTCTCTTTGCCATTAACATTGTTTCTAACAGTTAACCCTGTAACTCCATTTGCATAGCCATTAACATTATACCTAGCCGCAAACACTGTAACTCCACTAGCACAGCCATCAACATTGTTTCTATTTTGCCCCAACTGTACTCCTTGTTTTCACTTTGTTAACTCAGACCCTCATAGCCGGTTTCATCTGTTTGTGTGTCATTTTCTGTATTTTCCGTCGCTCCCCTACCACTGCTTACTTTTCCTGCCTTTTTTGCCCACTCCTGCTCCCTGCTTTCCCGCATCCTACTTTATGGAGGCCCCAACATGTCTGCGCCACTACCAGGTCTATGCCTATTCAAGTCTAAACTGCACCTAGACCGTGGGCGAACCACGCAGAGAGCCAGTAACCCTGGCACTCCTTCCACTTGAAGCTACATCACTTCTAATCTCTCTGCAAACACACCACTGATATCTGCGACACTATCTCCTTCCTCACCCTAGAGTCACCTTCCTCACTGAGACCTGGCTCAACCGTGCATTGACACCTGACAATGCTTAACGGCCATAAGATAACACACCGAGACTGTGTCAATAAATACGGAGGTGGAATCACAATCATCCACAAGGAAACCATACACTGCACCGCCACCACAAACGATGCCACCTTGATCATGGAGAATCTCAACTTCCAACTCCACACCAATGGCAAAACCCCCATCAGAGGCATGCTCGCCTACAGACCTTCAGGACCCTGCCCCAGTTCCTGGGACGCCATCCCTGATTTCATCGCACTGCTCGCCATCGACTCCAAGGACTACATCTTCCTCAGATCTCTCAAGTTCCACCTTGATGACCCTGATTACACCAACATCACCAACCTCCTCAAAAGAATGAACACTCTCAGACTCACTCAACTCGTCACTAACCTCACACACTCGACCCCATTTTCTGAGACAGAGTCAAGTACAGCCAAGTTACCAAACTCCTCTGGACAGACCATGCCATTGTCTGCTTCACCATTACAGGTCCCCCTGGCACCACCAAAAACCGCCCAGCACCTCTCACCAGAGTCGTGGTCTGATAAAGCCTCAGGACCATATTTAGTCAAAGCCACTCTGCCAGGATTTCACTGCTACACTCAACATAGACCGCTAAGGAGGGGGGAGGACTGGCGGTCATATAGCATGACTCCATAGAGCCGTCCTTCCAAACAGCCTCCATTCCTGCCTGTGAAGCAGTCTTGTTTACCCTTCGCACCTCCCATCACAATTCTTTTAAGGGGATTCTTCTCTATCAACCTCCCGGTGGGTTTTTTGAGTCAGTCAGAACGCTTTTAGAGGACGGACTATGTTCAGACTCATTTACCGTGCTGGGGGATTTCAACTTCCATCTGGAATTTCCCTCGGACTTTGAGACAAGTAGGCTGGAGCAAGTGATGAGCGGGGGAGGACTTAGGCAACTCGTATTAGGCCCCACCCATGCTGTAGGGCACATCCTAGATGGGATTTTTACCAATAACCTCAATCTGACCTGCACCGAGGCATTTCCACTCCCTTGGACAGACCATGTCACTATCCAGTTTGAACTTACACACCCTAAACGCCATCAACCTAAGTTATAGCACAAAAAAGAGATAGAACTAAGAGCCTGGATAGATTTCAAAAGCATTGAGCTAGGAGATTTACTCAAGGCAATGGCCTGCCCTTTTCCCTCAACAATTGACAATGCCACCTCCACATACAGTGGGTAGAAGCCACCTGCAATAAATTAGCCCTTGCGAAACCATGGACTCCCAAGCATGTCCAGCCATCAGCCTCCTGGTACTCGGAAGAGTTGAGAAATCAGAAACACGCTTGTAAACCGCTTGAACATGCATGGAGAAGAGGTTACAATAATATGGCTAAAGAAGCATGTAAGCTAAGTCTTACCCTTCATACGAAACTATTATTCAGCACTAAAAGGATGTTTTTTCAGACCAAATCGCTTGAGCAAAAACATCCTCCAAAGAACTCTTCAAAACTGTAACTAATACTGACAGCGCCCAATACTTCCAAGAATCAGAGTAGCCCTGAATTATGAGAAAACCTGGCCTTGTTCTTTCAGGAGAAGGTTGAAGACATTTGTTCTTCCTTTATGACCTCCCAGGCAAGGGATACAGGGTTATCAGTTGGGGAGGGTTCAAGTAAACCTAGGTCTAAAGTGACGCTAGACTGTTTTACACCATTGGGGGCACAAGAAGTTAATAAACTCCTGGCGTCCATACGATCAGGATCTCCATTAGACCCATGCCCCGCGTCCACGATCAAACAAGTTCCAGAGATTATTATTGCTACAGCACTTACCCCCCTGTTCAATGCCATATTTGGATCTGGCCAGTTTCCCAAAAGTTGGAAGACAACATCCATTCTTCCACTGCTCAAAAAACATAATCTTGATCCAAAGGACCCTAGTAATTACAGGCCCATCTCTTGCCTCCCCCTGCCAGTAAACATGGTTGAAAAATCCATAAATGCCCAGCTTAGCTTGTTCTTACAAGAAAAGAACACACTAGACCCAACACAATATGTATTTAGAACAGAACACAGCACTGAGCTGGACCTAATCAAATCCACTGAGGAAATAAGAGAGGCCTTGGTCCTTGGAGGCAATGCAATTCAGATTATGTTGGACCTCTCGGTGGCCTTCAACATGGTTCATCATAATGTTTTGATGGGCCGGTTATCAGAGCGCGGGGTGCAAGGCAAGGCCTGGAACCTCCTGAAATCCTTGCTCACAGACAGGACTCAAACGGTGGACCTAAATAAAGGTAGGTCTAAACTGTTCTCACTTCCATGTGTAGTGCTTCAGGGCTTGGCCCTCAGCGCAACACTTTTTAATGTCTATGTAACACCACTTGCAGCCCTGATAATATCCTTCAGGCTCCAACTGACTTCTTATGCAGATTATACCCAAATAGTGCTGGGCAAGACGCTGAAATAGGAAATAGATTTGATGATTGCATGAAAGCCGTCACAGGGTGGATATCCTCAAATTGCCTGAAACTCATTTCAGGCAAAACGGAGGTCCTCATTTTTGGTTATAACCTGAACATCTGGACGCCGACTGTAAGCCAGAAGAATTAGGAAGCCTCCCCAAACCGACCAAGAAAGCAAAGAAACTGGAGGTCTTGGTGGACAACAGAAACACTTTTGGAAAACAGATAAGTGAGGTTCTATCAGACAGCTTATTCCTTCTTAGAATCCTAAAAAAATGAAGTCCTTTCTCCCGGCAGACAGTCTCAGGACAGTGGTCACAGCACTTACTATGTCGCGGTTGGACTACTGCAACAGTCTCTTTGAACATTTAAAAAAAACACCTAAACAGACTTCAAATCATGCAAAATGCGGCAGCCTGATTGCTAACTGCCACACCCATGTTTATCTCAGTTAAGAGAGAATTAAAGCAATTACACTGGCTTCCAGTTAAATAATGGACCCAATTTAAGGCCCTCTGCACGGTCTTTAAAGCTCTTGAAGGAGTTGTCCCTGACCATTTAATACAGCAGTTCCAGTGGTGTGTCTCCAGATGGAACCTTCACTCTTTGAGATCAAAAAGATTAGTTGTTCCTTCAGGTACGAAAGCGATCTAGGGTGGTCAGAGCTGTATTACATGTGCCACCAAGACCTGGAAATATCTCTCATTCCACCATAGAAATGCCACAGACCGCCTCACTTTAAGGAAGGGGCTGAAAACGTTGCTGTTCACCATGCAGTGACCTCACACCTCAGTAACCTGACAGGCAGTGCTCAGCACCAGGACACCCATGGGTAACTGTTGCGCTTAAGAAATGCAATTAACATAACATAACCAAAGCTGGAAGAAAGTATCAGGGAACCAATAGACAGAAGCCCTGAACTCCTCCCACCTAGACACCGCAACCAACCTAGAACAGGCTGTCAAGAACATCTCCTGGATCACCGATTGCACTGACAGAGTCACCTCCATCAAGCCCACAAAACCTAGGCGACCCTTCAAAAAGGCCAGCTGGTAAATCACAGAACTAAGAACTACAAAATGCAAGTGCAAACAACCTGAACGAAGATGGTGTACCAGCAAAGACATCACAGATCGAACATGCTGCTAAACATCGCTCAACCAATCCCACCAACTCCTGAAAAGGACAAAAAGGAGCACCCTTGCCAACCGCATCGTGGTCAGTGCCTACCTCAGTAAAGAACTGTTCAACATTGTCAGAGAGTTCCTCAAACTCTCAGCCTCCGAAAACTTCACCACCCCCTCCCAGGAACTCTGCGACACCCTGGCGGACTTCTTTTATGACAAGATATGCGACATCTACAAAAACTTCAAGACCCAACCGATGGCCTCTTATATCCTCAGCCTCAATGCTCCCACAGAGGCAAACCCTGACCACCTGCTAACCACCTTGGACCAGCTTGCCACTCAATACACCACTGCAGTCATGAAATCTGTCCACTCAGGAGCACCGAAGGACTCTTGCAACCACAACATACATCTTCTACCTTGGGAGCAAGATGATCAGAAATATACTCACCAGAATCTTCAGTGCATCTATTGCCCTGATCACTTTGCTCGATGATTGGAAAAACACTGAAGTCAAACCCCTTCTCAAAAAGCCTTATTCCAACCTCCGGGAACTCAAGAACTTCTATAACAACTCCCACATGTGCATGACGAATATTGCTGTTTGGATGAAAGACAACTGCCTGAAACTCATCACTGAAAAAACAGAAGTACTGATGTTTGGGAACAACACCTCTCTGTGGATCAACTCCTGGTGGCTTTCCAAACTAGGACCCTCAACCATGCCAACTGACCATGCCTGCATCCTAAGAGTCATCCTGGACAGCAGATTCAACTCACCCTGAAAAGCCAGATCAACGGAGTCTCCTACACCTGCTTCCTCACTCTTTACATGCTCCACCAGCTGAACCGTGGGGTGCAGAGACAGACTATCTAGTCATAAATATTAAGTTGCAGAAATATCGAGGCATAAATATCATGGGTCAGAGATATCGACAGAGAGAATATCGAGGTCGAGAAAATTGATTTAAGGTAATTAATTTCGATTTTAAAAATATCAAAGAGTTTAATATCGTTTGCAAAATTATAGTTGCTGAAAATATCGTTTTTTATCAATGTTATGTATTTTAGTATATATTTTATATGTATGTGATGTGTGTTTTTTTAATAAAAAGTATTTGCATTTTTAATATGTGTTACATTTTTAGTACTTATAATTTTTTATTTTGAGCTTTTATTCCTGTAGCGGGATGTGGGGGTATAGTGGAATTGGGTGGGAAGTAATTTAATTATATTAAATGTATTCATTTATTTTTATGTATTAATATTTATTAATTAATGTATTAATATTTGTTTAATTGAGATGTTAAAGTGTTAAATGTGTAAATGTTGATTATGATAATTGTGTAATACATTTTAGGTGAGTGTTGTGGTGTTTCTAGGAGTAAAGAGTGGGAAGTAATGTGTGTGCAATTAATTAATATATAGTTGTTAATGTTAATTATTGGTATATATTTTGGGTAATTGTTTATTTTTGTGTGTGGATTCTTCACTTTTAAAGAGGTAAAGGATGGGTATTAAATAAATTTTAATTAGTTGTTAATAGAAATAGTTTTAAATTTTAAAATAAGTTTTAATTGTGTTTTATTCTTTTATAGTTTAAGGTAGGTGTGTGTTGTAGATATTAAAGTGTTAACGTTTGTGTTGTCAATTCATGTTTTTTATTAATAAGATTTGTTTAATTGATTAATAATTATGTTAATTATGTAAATAAACGTAATTAAAAGTGTTGAAGTGTTTTGTTATTGGCGTGGTATTATAGGGTAGAAAACAAAATACATTTATGTAGTAATGAATGTTTTTGTTTGTAAATATTTTCTAGTGTAAAAGAATTTTTTTTTGAAAATGTATTAATTTTTTAATTTGATATAATATTTGTAAGTCTTTGTTATATGTAATTACTATTATAGTATAAGTTCTTTTCATATGTTTAATATTTTTTCTTTTTTAAATTAATATACATTTTTAATATATATTTTAAAAAACATTAAGGGTCTATTAGGATGGCGGTCGTGAAATCACTCCGACCGCCATGGTAGCGGGAAACAACGCCCGCTAGGATCGCAGAAAAAACGCCGGTCCAATTAGTATGCTCCACAGTCGAAATCTGACCACGGCGGTCGGATCCTGGCATTTAACATTGCTGCGGTTGCTGCTGCCAGCGGCACCGCTGTGATGTCCAAAGAAGCATGTCCTGCATGCCCCTGCACTATGTGGCAGGCACTGCACGGTGCCTGCCACCTGGCACAGGGACATGTTGGGGGTACCATGGGTACCCCCCCAGTGCACCCACACACACCCCCAACACACTGGGGGTTCACAATTGGCCCTGGGAACATTCTCTGCATGTCTTTCCATGGCGGTCCCACCACCACAGAAAGGCTGGCTACCGCCGGCATCATAATCATGCCTGCGGAGCCTGGTGCTGCACCGGCACCAATGTAGAGGTCCAGTTTCACCGCTGCTAATTGGACCTGCGGTTTTCAGGGTTGTGATCGCATACCAAAAATAATTGCAGCCTCGCAGAGTGTCCCCAACCTCCTACTCAAGGTTTTAATTCGAGACTGAATCAGCACGAGCAGGCACACCTACTTAAGGAATAATGACTGACTCATCTTCGAACTACAAGGACCAGCTTTCCTAGCTGGAGAGTGTTTCGAGCCACACCCACTCAGGGCGGCCCTTTTTCAAATAAAAAGCATTTGAATAGCTCTGATGAGTCACAGTGCCTCTGTGTCATCGTCCATGAAGAGGGGGCGTGTATGCCCCGAAACGCGTCGGACCTTTTGCCAATCTGTGGTGGCACACTGTGAGGTTTTTCGGGACAAGTAAGAGACCGGATGGTTCTGGGATGTTGTGGTGAGCCCTCCCAGAAAGCGCTTGGCGCATTGCTCTTCAAACATTATTTCGGTTGGCCTAGACCGTGGGAGGGGCTCCGCACCGCCAGTGATACGGAAATGCTGAACCTGGCGGAGACTGTGGCGAGGACACCGTTTCTTGCCTGCCAGCGCAACATACCAAAAATAATTGCAGCCTCGCAGAGTGTCCCCAACCTCCTACTCAAGGTTTTAATTCGAGACTGAATCAGCACGAGCAGGCACACCTACTTAAGGAATAATGACTGACTCATCTTTGAACTACAAGGACCAGCTTTCCTAGCTGGAGAGTGTTTCGAGCCACACCCACTCAGGGCGGCCCTTTTTCAAATAAAAAGCATTTGAATAGCTCTGATGAGTCACAGTGCCTCTGTGTCATCGTCCATGAAGAGGGGGCGTGTATGCCCCGAAACGCGTCGGACCTTTTGCCAATCTGTGGTGGCACACTGTGAGGTTTTTCGGGACAAGTAAGAGACCGGATGGTTCTGGGATGTTGTGGTGAGCCCTCCCAGAAAGCGCTTGGCGCATTGCTCTTCAAACATTTATATATATATATTTTTTATATCATTTTAAAGTTTTAAAATAAATGAGAGATAACAGTTATTAATTATTTTAAAGTAAATATATATATGTTAGAATGACACCCAACCAACTGGTGTAACTGTCCCAACTGACTATTTTCAAGCCCCCCACAGGAATAATCCCTCAGGAAAAGGAAACCTAAAATGTTTTCCACTGTCTGCTGCCTATAAAGTAGCAGACTTATTTGCATGCCCTTCAACCACCTGATGTAATTTGCCCAAATTATCATTTTTGGAAGCACTCCATAAGGTTTCTGCTATACTGTATTTGATTAATAAACCACCTTCACCTCCATAAACTCCATATTTGGGCCCCTTCCTCACCTGGACACACTATCAGAATGGACATAAGTCCTGACCCCTCAGGATCTAACACCTTCTTTATCAATTACTAGTCTAACCTTTCCAAAAATGCCACCAAAAACACAAACATCGCAATCTCAAGGCGAGACCTGAAACGTTAATGTCAGACGTCTACTTCTGTGCAAACAAGGGTAGTATAGTTAATGACCTCATCTTCTATACCAGAAAACAAGCATTCTGGCGGAAAGTTCTGTACTCCATGCTTCGTATATCAGGCACTAGGAAAACACCTAATGGTCTCAAATAAACGACGTTGCCTTCACTCACCTTCAACGCTAAGGCCACTATCATCCTATAAAAGAATGGTATCATCCTAATCCAAGCGTCTAATGGCAACCTAGCTAAAATGGTCAATATCTTCCCTACACTCAAAAAGGCAGTCTCGGCTAAATCCAATGACCCCTACTCAAACCATACCATCACTCAGGACCTAACCAGTCCTCCCCCACCACAGCCGTGAGGTCCCCACTCTCTCTAAACCATTCTCCCCCCTTAGGTGATCTCAGATCCTCTCAGTCCCCTGTCGGACTGGCCCAATTCACTAGATCCCTGACTCAGATGCCAGGTGGGCATATGGTTTGGCTCAGCTCACCGTTCCCCAGTCCAATACTGGTTGATTCTCGAGCGATAGGTTCCCTCTCGCCATACCGCCATTGACCCCAACAAAAGACCCCTCATTCTACACCATCCACTCGGCCGGAGACCTGGCAATTGCCCTTCATGGACCATGATCGGTCAAACACGTTCACTCCTGACTTGACCCCCTGACTCACAGGTCAATGGCCTTCCCACCCTCTTACCAACCTGAAGCACTGATAAAAGGAAGCCGTAAATCAATCCAGTTCAGGTGTTTTGTCAGTTTTATGGGAATTAATAGCTAACGTAATTTCAACCGGCTCAGATGATTTATTAAGAGCATCTAAGTCCTTATGCCCTAGCCTGGGAAGCTGAAGTATGTCCAGAAACACCATGCGAGCCTCTATATTATCCCTACCCCCTGCAGAGAGTAGATAATACAAGTCTGTATAGAAGGAATGGAAGGCATCTACGATTTTTGAATGATCAACCTCTAGTAGACCATTCATATATTTAATTGGCGAGATATTAATGGATTTTTTTGAATTTCTTTTCAAAAAAATATTTTTATTGATTTTTGCACGTACACACAGCACGATACAGAAGAAAAACAAAAGGAAATCAAATATTCACAGCACAGTATTACCTTAAACACCAATATGTATCAGTAAAACACAAAATAGCTGAACTACAGTCTACACGTAGACCTGCTTATTGCGGGATCTTCTAATTACCACAAGATCATGCCCAACGATGAAAACAACCAAAATAACCCATTCTACTGGTCTATGAAATCAGCTTCCAGACATACCCTCCTTCCAGGTCAATATTGGCTCCCAGATTTTCTTCCCTAACCCCCTCGCCCTCCTACCCCTTCTAGCATATATGCCTTTTTCTAGATTGAAGACAGCAAGGAGAGTGGCCAGCAACTGCTGCATTACCGGTGGCATTTTGTCCAGCCACGTCCTCGCTATCGCAAGTCTCAAGACTGCCATTGCCACAGACAAAAATTCCCTGTGCCGACTATCCGGGACTGTACTAAAGCCAAGTAATATCACCGGTGATGTAAGGGCAATGTCGAGCCCAAGCGTACAAGCCAAGAAGCCTTCAATGACCTTAATAAGTGTATGGAGTTGAGGGCAGGTAGCAAATATATGTGTACTATCTGCTTCTGGTGCATTGCATCGTGGGCAGGTTGTCCCTAAGGTTCCTCCCCACTGTGCTATTCGTGCCGGGGTAAAATAGAGAGAGAATAATGTTTTGTAGTGCTGAGCTTGTAGTGAAGCGGAGCATAGCACTGAATCATGAAAATAGCCTGCATCAATATCCAATCTATTCGCCCACTTGCCTCCATGCTTTTCCATATCATCTGGTGTAATCGCTGCCAGAGCTGCATAAAAACAACAAATTGAACACTCCCCCCCTTCAATGGCATCCAGATGTTTTTTTTAGCAAACCCTGAGGCCCCTCCTTTCCTATTGCTTAAAAACTCTGTACCTGAAGGTATTTGAAAAAACTCCTCCTATTTATATGAAATTTAGCCTCCAGACTTGAGAATTGATGTAAACCCCCATCAGGTGCCAGCAGGTCCCCTATCTTCACAATCCCCTTACTTTCCCACTCTGCCATAGTTGCGTTGGCGAATATCAATGGGGGTAGAGTTCTATTTTTGTACAGCCGCGTATATCTGTTAAACCTCCCCAGTCCAAATTTCCTCGCATAGGCAGTCCAGATATTGTCTGCGGCCCGAATAGTCTTGAACCTTGTCCTTTTAAAGTAGGAGTAGTCAGTGCAGATAAGAAAGCAATTCTCAGTATCTGAGCCAAGGATAGTTGCATAAACTTCGGTAGAAGTTGATGTTATTCTAGGGTCTGTCCCACTGCCTCCCACCAACCCCTGCATGAACTGTAATGTTGCTGCCCAGTAATAGAGTCTAAAATCCGGGGCCCCCCACCCTCCTCTAGCCCTAGGTAAAGACATAAACCTATACGCCCTCCTAGTTTTACCGTGCACCCAGATAAACCTATTCAAGAGTACCTCTACTTTCTTAAACCAATTAGCTTCAAATAACAGAGGAATTGCCCTAAAAAAATATAAAAATTTAGGAAGAATTAGCATTTTAATTACATTCGTACGCCCTACCAGAGATGGATGGAGATTATTCATCCTCACTAGATCCACGCTAACTCTAGACATTAGGGGAGCCATATTCAGTTCCACTACCGTATCTAGGTCCGCCGAGTTCTCAACCCCCAGATAAACTGCAGCACTGACTACCCGAGAATCATTACACACAGCGTAGACGTTTTTGACTATCTGAGTCTTATTGATATTGAGTCTATAACCTGAAATCTCACCAAATCTTTGTACCTCCAGTTCTACCTCAACAATGGCTACGGCGGGGCTAGGGGTAACTATTGCCACATCATCCGCGTATGCTAGTGTTTTAAGCTGCATGCCATTTATGCTAACAGCAGGAATCCTTGGGTTACCTTCTAATTTACGCAGTAAGGGATCCATATAAAGCGCAAACAACAGAGGTGACGACGGGCAGCCCTGCCTAGACCCCCTCCTAATCTGTCTAATCTGCACCAGTGCGGTAAGCCCCCTATTGATCCTAATCCGGGCTGTCGGTTCCCTATATAATGCTTGCACTGCTCGAAAATAGCCCTCACCTAGGCCGTACCATCTCATTACCTCCCAGAGATAATCCCAAGAGACCCTATCGATTGCCTTCTCTGCGTCTAAAAATAAGGCTGCAATAGGGTCTCCTGGGACTTCGGTGGCATCAAACAAAGTAATAACATGCCTAATGTGCTGGGTGGTGCCCTTGCCTGGAATGAACCCATGTTGTGTGGAGCTCACCATACCCTCTATCACACTGGCCAGTCTTTTCGATAAAAGTTTTGAATAGATCTTTGCGTCTGAGTTCATCAAAGTGATAGGCCTATAGGACCCTGGAGCTGTGGGTATCTTACCTTTTTTAAGAATAACTATTACTTCCGCCCCTCCCCATGAACTTAGAATTGAGTGCCCCTGCTGAGCCTGCTTAGCCGTATTTAATAGATTTATAATAAGCAATTTCTGGAATGCCTTATAGAACTCAACGGGGATCTGGTCTGGACCTACCACTTTTGCTGAAGCTAAATCCGCTAATGCTGAGGTCACTTCCTCAAGATTAATTGGGGATTCTAGGATTTCCTTCTCCTCCTCGGGCAGTTCCGGAGCAAAATTATGGTTAAGATATTCTTTGATGTCCATGCTCCCACCACCCTCAACTATACCATAAAGATCTGTGTAAACCTCTATAAAAACTTCTCGGCCCTCTGGATCAGTTACCATGATTCCTTGCCTATCCGAGATACCCTTAATTTCTCCTGCTGCCGCTTGCTGCCGGGTACGAATTGCCAGGATATGTCCAACCCTCTCACTCAGTTGAAAGGATTGTTCCTTCTTGGCTAAATATTTAGCTGCAATCTTACTAGCAATGCCTTCTATTTCCTCAGCTTTTAGCGACATCATTTTTAAAAGTTGCTGCTCTAGGGGCATGCCCTGTTGAATTCGTAGGTTCAGCTCTTCCTCTGCCTTAGTTAAAATAATCATTATTTCCTCCACTCTGATCCTTTTGGATTTCTGTTTATACATTTAGTAGCTAAGCGTCTCCCCTCTGACTCCTGCCTTTAACGCATCCCAGGCATTACCTGAAGATGTGCCCCCCAGGTTAAAACTCCAGAATTCCCTAATCCAATTGTTAATATATCTAATATACACACTGTCTTTCAGGAGGGCTCTCTCAAATGTCCGGATATTTTGTTTAACAGCTGCCCCCACTAAGTTAATAGATAAGATCAAGGGGTTGTGGTCCGAAATTATTCGAGGGAATTTCTCAATTTGGGATCTGGATAAAACCCACCCTACTCTCAAAGTCTTCGACTAAGTTGCCAGCCTTGCAAAATATCCAAACGTATGTAATATTTCTCAAGCCTGTAAATCTGTATGATCCTTTAGAAATAAATCAGTGCAAATTCATGTAGCACAAATGTAATACTGTTCTTAATTCAGTACAAGAGTATCCTCAATGTGTATGTATTGTTTGTAAGGTGTGTATAGTTTCTCTGTATAATGAACTACATTGATACTCTCCACCTCAATTAGATGGATTTGCCACTTCACAAACCCGTATGGGTAACTGTGACACATAACCACCAGCTATAAAATGTCCTCCCATGCTTGAATGTTTATCTTTTATACAAATTGATAATTTATGTTATTTTATTCTGATTTATAATATTTATTTGTGTTATATTCTCCTTCATTAATGCTAATTTAAACAAATACATTACCACTTTGTTCACACTGGTAGCATGATATTTAATGCCAATTTCCTTTCCAGACTTAGGATGATGGCCCTTTTCCAATGCCATTACACATTTAAACATGGAATTTACCTACAATATTTATTGTAATCTTTTTGGAGTAATACCATCAGCACACATTAAAAAATTCCTCATATTAGATTTATGTGTGTATATTATTAGTGCTTTATTCAAAGGCTAAAGGTTTCAATTTGTAATGTTGACTGGTCAGTTTCCACTATATAGATTTTGTCACATCAACAACTGTATGGAATGATTCATTTAAATCATTCAATGTTTTTCTTCTTTTCCTATGATTGTTTTAATCTTAGGCATAGCTTCTACAGTTTTTCTTGCAGATACTCCCATTCTGGAAAATGTTATAATTTCTCTATTAATTATTTGCTTTGGATGTTTTCTTCTTGTTTATTAGGACTTGCATTATATTTATGTTCTGTAAGAATAATTTTCCCATGTATTTCCCTAAAAAGCTTACAAAGGTTGATACATGTTTAAAAACTCATGATGGCTAAAAGATTCATCTCATACCTGAAGCATATGTGAAGCAATAGCAAACTAAACTACAGATATTTAAGGAAACACTGGTAGATCAGCTAAAATGATGACAAAGATTCAAAGGGATGAAAAATTGTGAAAGGCATTCAAACCAAAAAATAATTGCTGTTATATGTATCTAGATTCTCAGTAAAGAGAAAAGGAATTACAAATGTTCTATTAAATATTGGGAACTACTACAGATGATTTTCGCACCTACAATAAATCAAGGAAAGTGAGGTTGATTGTTAAAAATATGAAAAGAAGGAAATAAGAAACTAAAGAATAGTGCTTAGCTAACAAAAGTGATGGTACACCTTAATTTGCATGACACACACTGCAATAATGTATTTATTTCTGAATATAAAATCACGTCTATAAAATTAGAAAACTGAAACAATCAGTATACAACATGTAACACAACAATGTGCATATATTTACAATGGGCACCTTTTTAACACAGGAAACACAAACTGATTGTTCAACTCAATCATCACAGAGCATAAAAGTAACATAAAGTTGATGAATGCAAAATCAACTTGAGCAAAGTGTTTTAGAGAAACCAAATATCATAAGAGCCAGCTAACGTTTTGAGAGATGGTCTCATCTACTGCCAACACGCTTCACAATTCGCAGATGATACATCTCGATTGAAGCCTGAAGCTGATAAACCTGAGTCTAAGGATGACTAACAGTTACCACACTGTCTGTTCGCGGAGAACATTGTCTTCATGCCTCCAGTGATAAAGACAGCCTTTGCTGGCAACAATATATGCAGTGTGTCTCTTTTCCCTAAGAAACTCTAGACTGCAATTTACTCTGCCTTCCATGCCCTCTTGGAGTAGTGCATAGAGGTAAGCATTTGGGTGTTAGGTTTTAGGAGACATTTAAACTATATTAGAAATGTTAATTTTCTTTTCATTCTTTAGCAAAAATTTCCTGTAGTAATATATACTTTTACTTAAAAGTGTTCATCCATCTTAGTGCAGTGTGTGTGTGATTTTGTGAATAACAAAATAACTTTGTTACTGTTACCAAAGTGCCCGATCCCTTCCTAGGTACTGTGAGTAACCCAGAAGCAATAAATCTGGGCCTGATTATAGATGTTGGTGAGTCCGACACCGATTTCTCAACGATGGCTAACCCACCAACATAAGTCCCTGAGGTCTGCCCGTTGCATTACGATGCGGCGGGCGGAGGCATATGGTGGAAGGACTACTGGCTGTGCTTCCGATGGGCTCATTGCGTCAGAGGGTCAGTAATACCTACAATGAAGGTGGTGCCTGCTTGGGCACCCCCGTTTCTCCACTATGGGGCCTGGGGGGCACCTATGGTGCCCCCTAAACATTCCTGCACTGTTGACTAGCATTTTAGAATCCAAGCGTAATTTTCTGATTTATGTCCTTATATAGGTATAAATCACATTTCCCTTATATAGACATAGAAATCATACCCATATTTAGACATAACCCATAAAGTCCAAATACAGGCATGGCTACTTCCACTAGTTCCAAAAAGCCACAACGATTTCTTGGAAAACATGGCTTCCGCAGTCAGGGACATCCCCTTGCTTGAATATTGATTTGTCCAAGAACTCATGGAGTTTTCAAAGAACTACCATTCCCTTGGGATTCTTTGATGACGTTATTGTGCCCGACTTTACATCAAACTCGGCACCTTCAAGGTATAAATATGCCTACACTTGCCTTAGCAAACACACGGTGGTTCGGAGCAGCTCGACTATCTACTTGCCCGAAGCAGCTCGCTACAGCAAGTGCCTAAGGAAGCCGACCCTCCAGCTGACGCACTGACAGAGAAGCTGTCCTTTCTCACGCTGGGAATCCAGCTCCAGTGTTTCCAAGCTCACCTCGTGGGGTGTTGGGAAATCGAGTCCGATACAGAGATACCAGACCTCCTTCATTCTAAAACCAAGGTACAGAGCTGATTAGACCCTAAGAGAAATCTTGGTTAAATTCTTGGCAAAGAAAAACTAAACCTATGCTACACCTCACTTACTTCTATCCTTGTACTAGACTTAGGTTAGGTACATTGGGGTAGACGTCTTTTAGAAGCACCAGTTGAGTACTTTTTAGCTTTGTTATTTACGTATGTATTTATCCATGGTCTAGGAACCATACAATGCTTTTACAGTATTATTTTATAATACTCTTATTACTGTACGCATTATACTTTGCAACCAGTATTACGATTGTTGCAGGTCACTTTACTTGCTTGAGAAAGAAGACTGTTCAATAAACCCTTTTTATTGACAACGCCCGTCTCTCTATTTCTCTGCTCCTCTGATGAAACGAAGCATGCACGATTGACTGAGTAAAATATCTATCTACTGTTTCCACGAATCTAAAGATCAGTTTTATTCTTGGGGAAACAAAGTTGTCATGTTTATGCGGTTGTCAGAAACTAATCCCTTCTTGTTTATTCGAGAACGTTTCTAGTGACCTCTGAGCTTGCTGGCACTCACAATTAAGTCTAATATATTCGATAGAGACCTAGTAGACATAAGTCCTACGTCACATCTATAGGATATGTTATTCCAATGCGCAGAGCCTATTGAAAATATAGGAACTACACTACAGCACCATGTGGCAGGCCATGCATGATGCATGATGCTTGCCACATAGTGCAATGTTTTAAATCTATTTATTTTCTATTGGGGCATGTGATGCAGCCCGCATCACACACTGCAATGGAAAATATTCACATTGTGTCTGCCGTGAAGGCGGTTGCATCATAATGTGGGCAGCAGGACCACAGACTTCTAGTCAGGTGGTCATGCTTCCTCCACGGTGCCGGTCGGACAAGAGTCCGACCGGCATCATAATCAGGCCCTCTATTTCAATAACAGATTAATGAGTGTTCTGAAGGGCAACAATAAACTTTCTTTCACATTCCTCATTGGTACATTTAACCAAGTTCACCAGTGTTACCTGTGAGTGGGAAAGCGCATCTTGAAGAGTTATGCCTGAGTCATAGATCACGCAATAGTTAGCGCCCAACATGGTGCTTGTATCTTACAGGTATGCCTTGAGTAGTTTTTTCCCTATTTACTCACATGTAAACCATTATTACGTCATTACGTAGACATCCGTAGTAATCATAGTTACCTTCTACTGGGTGTAAGGGTCTAACTATTTCTGTAGGTATGTCAAGTTTGACTCATAAAAGGTTATTCCCCATTCTGTGGGTTTTCTGATTATTTGTTTCCAATTTTCAATTGAATACTTTCATTATGGCTGGACCAATTGAGATAGGTGGCAATTACAGGGAAGGAGTCACTCAGCCTCTCAAACCTCGAGATGTCCCCAATGAGGGACAGTGGGGGACAGTTACTTTTGTAATAGCTGCACATCCAGAAAGATTTCTTTGAGAATTTTTACTCATGGGTGGAGTTCAAACCTATTGAGGCTGCCTCAGGGCAGTCTCAGGAATATACAGCAGCATATCTGCCAGCACACTATAGGACTTACCAAGATCTGGAAATCCCTGTAACTTACCAGGAAGACCAGAATTGTTTGGGTTTGGGGCCTCTAACCAATCAAAAGGCTATGTGGCCAGTCTTGGCTGGTTACCCTCCCAATCCTCTCTCTGTCATCTTAACAAATGCTGAGGTGGCAGGGGTATTAAATTACGCTGTCTCCTTAAATAGGAGATTTGTACAGTTTCTACAATGTACTTTGATCGCCAGATCTGCTGTCCCAGCAGGACCTGCCATTCCAGCACAAATACAAAGTATTAGTCCACAGACTATTCATGCTATCATGGGAACATCACCCATAAACATGATGAAATGGCCTTTTTGGACTGTTTGTGAGACCAATCAATTAGAAACTGTGTATCCATACACCACCCTCCAAGGAAAACATAGAACTTTGACTATATGTCTCCCTCATGGACTGGTGCCTCCCACAGAGGAGCATAACCCCTAGGATAGCATCTTTGCATGCATTTATATTAGTGTGCATGGTATGCCTTCATTGAAAGTTCACCTTGGTGTACTAGGCAGGTACAGAATGAGCACAGAGCTGCACCAGCTCTGGACTAAGGAATGAAATGAATGGAGGAGATCTCTACATCACCTCTATCATCCGAAGCAACATCAAGGGAGAGTCTTCAGTTCTAGCTGTATGTCAGAGATTGGAAGTAGTTCTAGTTCATGACTGTGGATGTAAAGTACCAAAAATAATTGCAGAAGTTTACAACTCTGTGGGTAGCGGTACCTTGGGAACTTGACTCGTTAAGCCAAATTTAAAACCTAAAAATGACACTGACGGTTCCAGTTAAAAGAAATCGGCAATGGAGGAAAAGGAAAAATAGAAAGATGGACTGGATCACTTGCTTCTCGGGAATCTGGCTGGGGTGGTTATAACTTACGAGACCACGAGAAATTTAAAAAACCTGAAAGAGATCAGTATTCTGATAGCCGTTCTTAATGTTCTTTTCAGGGCACTAATGGCAAAAAAACAGAAAGGGGAGCCATTCCGAGTTCCAAACAAAATAGGAGTACAGTAGGAAAATTCAAACAGTATGTGAGGCTGAAATCAACATAAAGAGGGAAGAGAAAGGATTGGACTCTAAAACCTCAATAAAGAAGAAGAAAGTAGCGGGACTTTCTAAAGAAATATAACGATCCAGCTATGAGTCCTCCTGCGATACAGGACTTGGGTGAAAGCACTCCTACATAGTGTCACAGAAGCCACAATAGTAGACCAGATGCTTCAGAAATTTCTGGATGCAAATCCAACTGATGACTTTACACAGATTGAACTTTAAAACACTCCTGATTCAATTTACAACCTAAACATACAAATTAAAGTGGACATATCACGTCTTGTTAAGGCAGTATTTTAGTCACAATTATGTGATGATTATGACATCATCCTAGTGCAAGAAGACGGAAAGCACCCCCTGGGAGGAAGTTATAAGGCTAGCCTTCTTTCCCATTATACCTGAAGACAATAGGGAAATTTAGGCTGCCAAATGGGCTTTGAGACAAACTCCTGCCTTTTATAGAAATCAAGAATGGTGGGACGAATACTCTAGTTCACATGTAATTTTCTTACAGAACAAACCAGAAGTACAATATCCTTTAAAGCCAGCAGCAAAATATGGTATAAACACAATATTAGATCAGTTGCAGTGCCAGGGCATAATTGCGCATTGTCTCTCACCATTGAACACGCTCCTTTCTCCCAACTCCAAACCATATTGCTCCTATGGAATAGTCTTAAACTATAAAAATTTGAAAACACAAAGTTATGTGGTACAAAATACCCACATCACAGGTTTAATGACCAACCTGGTGTGGAAAAAATACACAACTATCCTGGATATTTCCAATGGGTTATTTAGTCAAAACCTAGCACATGAAAGAGATTATCGAACTGCATTTAGTTTCGACGGAGTTCAGTTTTCATTCCGACTGTAGCCCATGAGCTATAAGACCAGTCCTGGCTTGTTCTCAGTGCAAATGATGGATATCAACCAGATCCTGAGGTATTGTCATACACCTAACCAGGGTAGACAGAGTAGTGACCAAATTGAGATTGCTTGTTAGCCCAAGACGTTGACCTTCTTGGGCTAACAACTTGACTCACTGAAAAAGTCACAATCCCTGTTGGGGTTTCTTAGCTTTGGAAGTAATTATTTGCCTCGGTATGCTGAGAGTGTGAAGCCCTTGCATTACCTCATTTCGCTCACATTTCCATCTCAACAATGGCTGAATGTGCATAATGATATCCTGCGTGCTCTACAAGCAGGCACACTTTAGACTAAATAGTTACAAATAAGGGACAATAAAGCAAATCAAGTTTTCAGAGTCATATCCAGCCGCTTTAGTTACATCTATATCACCTACAATAAAGGATAGACCATCCCTATTGCTATAAGTCTACCATGTGTTCCCTGGCTGGAGCATGTTTTTCTTCCATTGAAAAAATCCTGAAGGATGTACAACCAGTTATTTTAAAGGAGCACCATTTGGCACAGGGAAAACATCATTATTGTTTCTCCGGGACCAGCACTAGAAGTGACCACCAAGCCAAGCATTCCTAATGTTCGTTCCCTACACCTGAGATGGGTACAATGTGACTCTTCTTTAAGTGAAGTGGATGTAAAGTTTCAGTATGATTCCTCTCTACATACACAAGCTTTTCTCCAATGGGTACTGGATGTTGCTGACTCCAATCACTTTACCCACTGAGTCTTAGCAGAGCATCTACTATACAGATGTCTCTGCCCACCCTGTGGTAGGAACAAAATAAAAATACGCTGCAGCCTGCGCTGCAGGTTGTAGTTACAGATGATGAATTCATCCTATGACGCATCCACACTAAAATCTGAGGTGATAATACTGCACATTATGCAGAAGGACATGTTCTGCCACTTGCATTACAAAGGCTGACTCATCAGTTCCCGCACTTACTGTGTCTAACTCATCTTTATGTGTGCAAAGTACATTTACAGCATTGGCGGATAGATGAATTAAAGGATTCAAAGAGAAAACCTATTAAGAATAAGCAGCTTTGGGAAAATGTAGCTGTCTTATAAGACAAGCTTCCATTGGTCCATGGGAGGCACACTTTCGGACATCAGTGTGATGGTATTCATACAAAATGGGGTCTTTGCAGCTGACCCTGTGGCAAAGGATGCAAGTCAGACTGTTAGAGTAGCAGTCCTAACCAGATCTCACTGCCCTGCTACCTCTCAGAGGAAGAAATACAGGCCCTCCTCCTATCCTACAAAGCTAGCCCTGCTATGACTAGCGCTATGGAACTCTCGGAGGATGAAATTGCTGACCACCCCATTAGCTACTATCACCCATGCCCCTCTGTCCTGAAGACAGATCAACCCATACGCACGGTTGCAATCAATCCTTGCAGACCAGCCACTCTCCGCAACAGAGGAATAGTCAATAGTAACCTAGCACCTGTCCCAACCTCCGGCCCTAATCCCGATCCTCATACCTTCCCCTCTCTATCTGGTCTCCTTATCAACTGCTGCTCTGCGGTAAAGCATGCCGCTGATGTCGCCAATCTCATCCTGAAACTAAATACATATGTAGCAATCCTGACGGAATCCTGGCTACATAAATCCTCCTCGCCCTGCCTAGACCTTTTAGTTCCGCCCAACTATCGCATTGTAAGGTTGGACAGGCAATCTAAAAAAAAAAAGGGGGCGGCATTGCCTGCATCTACCACTCCAACCTTCTTACCACTGATCTTCTGGCCTAACCGACTGGCTCCTGCGAATATCTTGCCCTATCTGTCTGCAACAACACCTCCCTTCAGTGCAGACTGCACCTCTTTTACCACCCTCCTGGCAAGAATGACACCTTCATAGACTACCTCATGGAAATCATCACAGCCAAGGCCTCTCAGAACGCCAATGACATGTTTCTTGGCGACTTCAATTTGCACTGGAATGACCCCAAGGACCCGCAGGTCAACGCCATCAGAGACTTCTTGGCCGACCAAGCCCTTACCCAAGCCTGCTCCCTCCCGACTCACTCAAAAGGGGCCCCTTTAGACTGGATCATCGCCAAGGAATCTGCGGTCAAACTCATTTCCATTGATCCCTGTGACTGGTCTGACCACCACGCTATCACCTTCTGTTTTCCTGGCACCCACATACTGTGCATTTGCTAAAAACTTCGAACCCAAAGAAACTTCTGGTTGCGTCCCCTCTGGCTTCTTATTAACATCAGGACCTGCCAGGAAGCACTAGACGCCTGCATGAGAGGAGACTCCCCGCAGTTGGCGGCTCATTTTGTTAAGTTTATTTTAGAAATTAATTCCCCTAACTTGCTTTCTGACCCAGCATGAGTTCCTTTTCTGGTGACATTATTGCACGTTCTTTCTTTAATTTATAATTTTTCTGTTTTAATTGTTCTGTGCATCCTTTTACTCTTAACATGTAACGTCCATCCCAGTGCATGTACATTGCAACGATTTTAATTAATTGCGCAATAAAAACTTTTACTTTACTTTACTTTACTTCCTGGCACCCACAATCAATGTAAACCGCAACCGGTGAGCCCCAAAAGATGGATCAAGGACACCAAGAACCTGGATCACAAAAAATTGGCTGCCCCCTATGCAACTGACCTCCCTCCTCCCCCCATATCACCTCTGTCGACAACCTCACTGAACACTATTGATCAGTGATAGCCAATATAATTGATGACCTTGCCCCGCTAAAAATGAAATGAACACAGATCAAAGACAGGAACCCTTGGTTCAACGGATTCTATAACAATGAGAGGAGGTCTCTCCGACAAACAGAACAGAGCTGGAAAAAACACCCTACCGCCGACCATCTTAAACTTCTCCGTCTGGCCAGAAATGCCTACAACAAAAAAGTCAATAATTCTAAAAAAGAATTCTTCAGAGCTGAACTGGATAACGCTAAGAATAGACCACGCAAATTATTCGAGCTGGACAAACACCAATCAAACAAACTTGCTAAATCATCCAAAGAAACCCCTTTTTCTACAATCTCATGCAAACAATTCTCCTCCTTTTTCTCTGCCCTAGGAAAGGAACTCATATCTGCTACCAATTCCCAAACCCCGCATATTCCACATCCCCACTCAGCACTGCCCCGCAATCTTCCCCAAAAAACCAAGCTTCATGGTCCAACTTCATAGTCTATGATGAATACTCGATCTCTAAAACTCTTTCGTCCCTAAGCACCAACAATCACTTCAACGACCCCCGCCCTTCAAATTGCCTTGCCTCTGTCTCTCAGGCTATCATCCCATCCTGGATGACCATAATCAACTCCTCTCTCTGACAGTGATCTATTCCTGACTCTCTCAAAGCCGGCCAGGTGGTCCCCATTCTTAAAAAACCCACTTTAGATCCTGCCTCTCCTGACAATTACAGACCCATCTCTAACATCCCTCTTCTAGCTAAAGTGCTGGAAAAATGTGTTCAGCAACAGTTAAGCCAACACATCTCTAACTTCCACCTTCTAGATGACCTGCAATCTGGTTTCAGACCTGGGCACAGCACGGAAACCACACTCCTCCACATTGTCGATGATGCTCTTCAATCACTTGACCATGGCAAAACCTGTCTCTTGATCCTCCTTGACCTATCCTCCGCTTTTGACACGGTTAACCACGAAATTCTCCTGAATCGCCTCAATCTTAGGATGGGACTGGATGGCACAGTGCTGGCTTAGTTCTGATCCTTCCTCCAGAACCGGTTGCAGAGAATCCTGATCAACGGCAACCTATCCGCCCCATCTCCGATCATAGTAGGAGTCCCCCAAGGATCAATCTTATCCCCTACCCTTTTCAATCTGTACCTCGAACCGCTCTCAGTGGTGCTGCGCACTGCCAATATCTCCTACCACATGTATGCCGATGACACACAGATCTACATCAATATCTCTTCTCCAGAGGATATCCGCTCCCTGAATGAGGCCTTAAAACTAACTGTTCACTGGCTCACATCCAACCATCTCAAACTCAACGCCAAAAAAACAGAGTTTCTCTTAACCTCGCCACCTAACGCCAATACAGACATTCAAGCTTGGACCAAGGCTATCACAGCGCTAAACTGTTCTCCTACCATCGTGGACTCCGCTAAATCCCTGGGAATGACCTTAGACGGCAACCTGAACATGCGGGGCCCTATCAACGCGATGGCCCAAACCACCAGATTTCACCTGAACTACCTAAGAAACTTGAAACCTTTCCTCGACCCTCCTGATCTAAAAGCAGCTATCCAGGCCTTAGTCATCTCTCGACTAGAATATGGTTGCTCCACTCTCGCAGGCCTACTCAAGACCTCTCGGGCACCCTTGAAAGCCTGCCTTAACGCCGCTGCCAGACTCCTAACTGGCTCTAAGAAGTTTGATCACATCTCGCCACACCTTAAAGCTCTAAACTGGCTTCCTCTCGAGGCCAGAATCCAATTCAAACAGGCTTGCATCACCCACAAGGCCCTCTACCCCAATTCCCTTGCTTTTCTCGCACAGAAACTTGTATTATCTGGAGGAAAGCAGAAACTCCCGGTCCGCCAGTGCTCTTTTGCTCTAACCCGCATGCTTCAAGAAAAAAGAACATACATTCGGGCTTTCTCTGGGGCCGCTCCAAGAATATGGAACTCACTCCCACCCGCCATTAAAAGGATACCGTCTGTAGTCCACTTCAAAAAAGAGATCAAATCTTTCCTAATGGGAAAATTCCTCTCCTAAAGCTCACACTACAATCACCCCCTCAACCTGACTTTACCTATCATCATTGCACTTTAATGTGGCTGCCTTCTTTATGTTACCCACCCTGCACTTCGAACTACCCCTCTGGGTGATGAGACTGCTTTTCCAGTTTATCGCATTGTTTTTGCTACTATCCCGTATAGTAGTTGATTATTATGATTGTTTTGTTTTACCATATACTATTTCTATTTGTTCCTTTATCCCTGGACTCCCCTTCCCCCTTGTTATATATTCCCCTGATTCTACTGTAAAGCGCTCTGATACCCTCATGGGTCTGGTTCGCGCTCTATAAAACACAAAATATATAAAAATAAATGCAACCAAACAAACTGGGAGAACTGTTCCCATGAGGAGCAGGGTCAAGATTTATTTGCATATGGTTGGGTCCAAATTGGGGTGGCATAGTGAGCAAAAGAATGATGGATTAAACCTAGATCTGTGACTGAGGGTGAGTAGTTGAAAAGTTTTAGCACTCCGTCCATCATCTTGCTATGTTTGCTATGTTCGCCCTAATTGACCAAGGGTGTGCCCAGATATGTGTTTCTTGCTCGCTGTGCCACTGCATTCAAACTAGCCTGGCTGATGAGGGGTAAAACCCCAAAACCAGTCCCAGGATGCTTGCTTTCAGTCCAGGAAGGAACTGACCTGACTGTGGGGGCTGGACTGTTCCCATGAGGAGCAGGATCAAGGCTGATTTGAATATGGCTGGGTCCAAACCAGGGTGGCATAGTGAGCAAACGAATTATGGATTAAACCCATATCTGTGACTGGGGATAAGTAGTTGAAAAGTTTCAGCACTCCTTCCATCATCACGTTGTGTTTGCTAGTTACTATATGTATAATTTTCTGAAATTTACATAGGTGCTCCACTGATTGCTTTTGTTTTATGGTTCATCTTCATATTTGATAATGAATGCTTTCTATTGTATTTTGCACACATAGTTTGATTACGTGTATGGTTTACTCTAGGTATTTCAGACCTCAGTAACTTGAGAACATACCTATTAGTTGGACACACCTCTATGATGTCACGTTCAGACGTACAAGTCAGGGATGATGTAAAGCCCCTAAGTTCAGACTCCATTTTAGGTAGGCCCCACTCCTTCTTGGATAATGGAAATTGCCATTTTCTAAATCCTAGGCAATGTAAATCCCCATCTTTCCCAAATGTATGCAGAATCATTGTCATGTCTGTCCTTTGAAGCAGATAGTGTCTGACATTATCTTTCTATGAACTATCAGAGCATCAAGTCGTTCAACTAATGACATAGATTTTACACCTGATGCAACATCTATCTGGGTCAAAAGTCTAATTCTCACCATGACAAGGTCAAATAAAAACACATACACACATATAACCAAAATAATGTAATCTGAATGTATGTTCTTTTACATTATATGTTCCTAAGAAAACATCTGGGATGCATACCTTAATTTAGTTTACGAGTTTTATATAGCGCGAACTTGACAGGCATCAGAACACTTTACACGAGCACCAGTTGCGTTACATGAGGAAATGTTTTCATTAGACACGGGGAGATTAAGTGATTTGCCCAGAATCAAAGGATGTTCAGCGTCACTACCACGACTCGAGCCCGGTTCCCCAGATTTGAGGTCGACTGCCTTAGCCGTTAGGCCAACTCCTATCCCCAAATGATTCACATATACTATGTGAGACATTCCAAAACTTGTGTCAGAAATTCCAATTTCTGAAAAGATTCAGGGAATCATATACGAGGCACCTAGATGTACTTTTGTGCTGCCGGAGCGTCACTTTTGTGATACCCCGGTGGCGTAATGTGCTGCAGCATATTTACAAGCCTGCGAAAAGCCACTTTGCATGGCTTATCATGGCCTTGTAAAAATGTTCCCCTTTTACACAGAACACTGCATGAAAGGGGTGTTCCATGAGTGTTGCTGTGGGTGTTCCATGCAACACCCATGGAATGTGAAGCATTCCCAGATTGACTAGGAATCGTAAACCTGGGAATGCGTCAGATCCTAAAGCCACCCCAGAGGTGGCATTATGGAGGTGCAACGAGGAGAAATATCCTTATTTCCCTTAGTTTTTTCCTCTCTATATTATGTGTACTGCATTCAGCAGCACACATAGAAAGAGGAAACCACCTCTTGTGATACAATCACCCCTACGATGGTGCATGGCAGCCAATTGTGCACCAGCGCTGGGGAAAAGGACGGAAATGCACCATATCTCATAGATACTGCACATTCCTGCCCCTTTCTTTTGATGCTGAGCAGTGCAGCAAGATTCCTTGTGGCAGGGCCCTGCGCCCAAACCTCATAAATGAGGCCCTTAGTGAATAAGGACTTCCACTTGATCACTTGTCATGGGAGGCCCTTCACCCAGATTATGACTCAAGATTTTGACAGAGACAGCCTCAACTAGGCCTAGGTGGAGCTTTTGGAGTTTTATTCCGCAGAACTCAGTGAAGTGCTAGAAAAACTATGCTGCGCACTGCGGAGTCCTGCCAGCAGCGGTGTCTGTTAAGTTGCTTTACTCACACTGATTTTTAGTGCAGGAGTTTGTCCTACAATAAACTGCACTAAACGCCATGCCAGAGGGCGCTGCTGCTTTGTGTCGCTTGAGTAGACGTTCTACTTGTGCAGCAGCTTCCTCAACGCGAGCATCAGATTTCTCAATGCCAGCCATCGCGACATGCTGTGACCGCCTGTGTTGGAAAATTTGGCTAGGAGGAGGTCTAGCGTGTGATTTTACTCTCATGAGTGCTCATAAAATTAATGTTGGCAAGCCACTCAAGAGAAAAAACTCTGCTCTGCGTCACTTCAATGAGTTTTTCTGAACTCTGCGTGGAGTAGTAAAACTCCACAAACTGTGCCGTTGTAGCAGAATTCTTCAACCACCCCTAGTCTAAACAACTACCAGGGCACTTTGCAGATTCCACATCTTGCCTGAAGATAATAAAGTGAGTCCCAGAGGAAGACAGACTGCTAATAAGTCTTGTCTTTGCTCTTTGTGGAGAACACTGTGTTCATCCCTCTACTGATAAAGACAGCCCTTGCTGTCAACAAGGTGTGCTGTGCATCTCTTCTCCCTAAGAAACTCTAGACTGCAAGTTGCTCTGCCTTCCATGCTTTCATAGTGTAGAGTATAGAGGTAGGCATTAGGAAGTTAGATTTTAGTTGAAATTTCAACTACATTAGAAATGTTCATTTTATTTTCATTATTTAATGCATGTCTTTTTGCTATTTCTTTAGTAGTCTATGTAGTTTTATTAAGTGCACTGAGAAACAGATTTTTTCTGTAGTAATAAATACTTTCACTTAAAAGTGTTCATTCTTCTTAGTGCAGCATCTGTGTGTGATGTGAATAATAAAATTGGTTTGTTACTGTTGCCACAGTGTCCCAGATCTCTTCCACGAGGTTGTTAGGAACCCAGAAGCAATACGTCTATTTTAATAACACATTGTTAAAAGTTCTGAGGGGCTACAATAACTTGTCTTTCTCATTCATCATTGGTGCTTTGAATCAAGTTCAGCTGTGTCACCCATGGGTGGGAAACACACCTTGTAGAGCTGCACCAAAGTTGCAACTTATGCAACAAACCCAAAGGCTATTTTCATTGTTAGGGCTCTAGTTGCTATTGTTACTTCTGTGGAGAAGTGAAAGTGCAGTAAACATGTTAATTCTGTATATTTTGAATAAGCTACAGAGAAAAACAAACCACCACTTTTAATATTTATAAAAAATCAAAGTCAATATTGAAGTTGGAATTTTGATAAATATACAGGATAACAATGTTTTAAATGTTACACTTACCCTGCCTGATGCCCTGCTGGCTAATTAGCATTGGCCTGAATGCAGATAAGCTTTTAGGGGTGCTTGGATGATGGTCAAATACTGCTCTCACAGCAGAGATAAAGGTTTGGGCTTGGCAGGATTGCTCAGTGGCGGAGAGGAGAGAATGTGAGCTTATGGAGAAATCTAGACATGGCTATGGCATGAAAAGTATCCGCTTGAAAAGAGGACTTCAGCAACTGCAAAACTTGATTTTTCATGCCCTGAGGTTTACTCGTCAAAACAAATGACTTCAGTTAAGACCTCATCCAACAGCTATCTGGATTCTAAGGGACTTTGTCTGACACAGCTTCCACCTTTGCTCTGCTAGAAAATTTTGACTTCCATAAAAAAAGACTCAGTCAAAAGGCAACATCTTTGACCAGGACTACCTGCTTGCTGTATTTGACCTGGCCTCCATAACAGTCAGCCTGAAATTGTACCTGGTCCCAGTGAACCTCTAGCAGGGGTTTCTGGTTGGCATTTCTCTTGCTTATTTTGCCTTAACACTTCAAATATTCATACCATAGGCCTCCCTTTGTTGGATTTATGTAATTTCGGTGTCATTGTACTCATTATATTATTCCTAATAATTAATGGTTGATAGTGGAATGTTTTGTTGAGTTGTGTTTTGAATTGTTTTACTGTTTTAGTGTTGCTAAATACTTTTTGCATTTCTCAAGGTAAAGCCTGTCAGCTCTGTACCATAACTACTTGGGGTTTCAATTATTGAAACTGTGTGTTTAACCTCACAGGATTTTAGGATTTCCTACTTGGGTAGAACTCACATCTTCCCTATTAGATCTGTCATCCTTGGTGTGGTCTTACCGCAGACATTTTGCCTTCTTGCCTCCTGTTTTCTGAATTAGTTTTTTGGGTATTAGGACTGTGCACTTTACCACTGCTAACCAGTGCTAACATACTTGTGCTCTCTCTCTAAACCATGGTGAAACATGGAAAATTGACCTACACCTGATTGCCACATTCAGTAACATATAAGTCCCTAGTATATGGTACTACATGTACCCAGGGCCTGTAAATTAAATGCTATTGGTCTGCATGAAGCACTCATTGTGCCACCCGCTAATGTAGCCCTTTAAAACATGCCTCAGACCTGCAATTACAGCCTGGAGTGCAGTTGTAAAAACTGCAAATATGACCTGACAAAATAGACCGCTTTTTCAGGTCAAAACCTCTCTTTTCCATACATTTAAGTAACGTCTAAGGTAGGCCCTAAACAGCCCAAAGGGCAGTGTGCATTCTATTTAAAAGGAAGGACATGTGTTTTTAAGTTGTAAATGTTGGTGTAACTCTCCCATAGGTCAATATTGGGTTGCCAAATTACATTTAATAAGTGCAAACCTTTGATTGGGAAGAGGAAATGTCATGTTTGGTCTCAAATGAATTTCAATGTAAAATCCTCTTTATTTGTAAAGTAGGTTGCCGCTTTGATGTTTTGGGTGCTATTATACACTTTAAAATAGAAATAAAAACATAATTCCTGTTCTACTTATTTTGTTTTATTTGTTTTGGTGTCATTTTATTTACAAAAAGTAACACATTTTTGTAAATTGCTTTGTGATTTTTCTTAATTGATGTTTTCACTTTATTACTGTTTCAGGGCAGCAGAAATACTTTACACATTGCCTGTAAGTTAAACTGGTCTGCTTGTGTGCCAAGCTACCAAAGGGCTAAGCACAGATTAATTTTGTGACTTTTATTGTTCATTCTTACAGGGGTTGTGGTTGTTTCTTTAGAAGGGTCTCCCCCCCAATCAAAAATCCAATTTCCAAAATTTCCTAACTAATTTTCTGTTTTCTTACATGTAGTCACATACAAAACATCTAGCATGTGTGCAAGGAACAAGATATTCATTGAGAAGGCTGCATCTACGTGGGTGTTTACATGACTGATGGAGTTGCATATTGGAAGAAACAATGATGAAATTGTGTTGAAATGGAATTTAGTGTGATGTTCTTGCAAGAGGTCGTGAATAAAATATATCTCGTGACAAAAGACCCACCTAAAATGCATTGGACATTACCAATGTTGTTTTGGATCATGTAATTCATGAGTCAAATGAAATATTTTAAACAAATAATCACAGAATGCTTAAATAAACCTTGATTTACAATATACAGTTCCACAGTGAGGAGGTGTTTTGGATTACGCCACAAGACAAATGCAATTTGGTTCCGAGGAATAGTACCCCCATAGTTTAGATTTTCAAGATCAGGAACAAAACTAAGGTCGAACTGTAAAAACCATAAAAAATATAACTAGCTGAAGTAGCTGACACATATAGGAGTGTGCATTGTCACGTGAGATTGAGTACACACAGACTGCAACTAACAGTTTCAAAACGGAAATTTGAAAAAACTTAAAGGGTCTAATTTTAGGCAATAGGATTATACTAACTCTGCTGCTGGAAAGACAACATGAGGCCCGCTAGAACATTTCCTGAATATGGACTTACAGTGTTGACATGTGCCATGTACAGAATGATCTTTATTTTTTTTTTGGTAGGAGAAAATGGTGGCAAATGTACCAAGGGTTCCATTTCTACCCTGGGTGAAATTATGATTTTTCCAGACGAAATATGCATATTTTTTATTTTGTATTTTATTTCATTCTTATTACACACAATTATTGGGTGTTTATTCACATGAAAACAGTACATCAGGTATACCCTGAGGTAGAAAGGTGGAGCAGGGTATCTACAATGAATTTGGGTTTCAGTTTTTAATGTAACACTTACTTTGTTCTCACTGCCCATGGTTTAGGGGCACACATACATTTTTCTTTGTTTAAGACATTTTTATTAAGTTTTCAAATACATATGAAAAAGGAGAAAATGGAAACAATAAAATGGTGAAGGGGTAAAAACCATAATAAAACATACATAGCATAATTAGGATAAACAATCAGGTAAATAGCATATAATAAAATAGGAATATTATAATAAAAGAGAAAGGGAAAGAAAAGTAGGAAAGAGAAAAAAAGAAGGAGGGAAAGAGAGATAGAGTGAGGACAGGGGAGAAAATAACTAAAATGGTGTTACACATTAGTGTAGAAAAGGGGAGAGACAGAATTAATGTATAGGAGAGTGTGAAGAAAGATATATAGTGAAATGAAGCCAAAGAAGATCTGTTTTAATTTTATGAGAAAGAGAAGAAGAGGAAACTGTAGCAATTCTATGTTCATCACAAATAAAATTCCACCAAGTTAATAAAGACATTTTTGAATTGTCTTTCCAGGAGGATAAAATAGCTAATGCAATAAAAAGATCAAATATTCTGGGAGCAGATGATGCAACATCAACATTAGGAGATAAAGAGCCAAGAAAAATATTCTCAAATGTTAAAGTGGCATTAAAGTTAAACACAAGCATGCAAATATTCCAAACAGAGCTCCAAAAGGAGAAAGCATCAGAACATTCATAAAGTAAATGTATTAACGTGCCCGTTTCAGTGGAGCATGACCAACATAATGGAGAGGAGGTTGGTGAAAATGTACAAATATTAATAGGAGTAATAATCACTCTTTGATAAATAAAATACAAATATTGAGTTATACGAGCAGCAGCAGAAACTTTGAAAAGTTTGGACCATATTTTGTCCCATGTAATGACTGATAAAGAAATGGACAAATCAGTTTCCCATGCAATTTCAATGTGAGATTTAGGTCTTTCAATAGCGGTTGATAACAATAACTTATAAACAAGCGCGGCTTGAGGTCTATGAGTTGAAAATATGGAGGATAAAGGTGTAGAAGGGGATATAGACGGTGTGTGATGTGGAAGAGAAAAAGTAGTTAGATGAGATTGTATGGCAATAACAATAATATCATATTCATTAAGAGAAGAATCAGGTAATTGATATTGTGTTTGTAAAGTATTAAAGGAAACAATAGAGAAGTTGTGTAATAATTGATGAACAAAAATAATACCCTTTTTTTTCCAGTATTTGTAGTAAAATGATTTACCTTTATATTTGAGAAATGTATTGTACCATACAGTGGAAGATAAAAAACATTGGAAAGGAGTAAAGTCCTTAGAGAAAGTATTATGAAGTAAAGATCTGGAGTATTTTAAAATAGGATTAGTAGACAGAAAGGTACAATTCGACATATAAACTACCTGCTGAAAAGAGAAATTTTTGAATAAGGAGCGTTCCAAAAGAACCCATCTGGGAACATGACATTCCACAAAACCATAGGCTAATGTAAAAGATTGTTTAATCAAAAAAGCAGAGTGATAAGCCATAAAATTAGGAAAACGCACACCCCCTTCGTCTTTAGGACGTATGAGTTTATTTAGAGCGATTCGTGGGTGTTAATTATTCCATTGAAATTTTGTACATTTAGAGTTAATTTTAGAAAAATATGTATTAGGAATTCTAACAGGAAGTATAGACAGTGGGTATAAGACATGAGGTACAATCATCATTTTAATGGTATCTAACTTACCCCACCATGAGAGAAATAAGGGTGACCAGATGAGGAGGAGTGACTGGATTTTATTTAGTAATGCAGTAAACGTGAATTTAATTGTGTCATATAGAGAAGAGGAAAACCAAATGCCAAGGTATTTAATTTTAAAAGGGCGCCAGGCAAAACTAGTATCACTAAACATAAATTGATAGCATGAAGAATTTAAGGGTAAAACTTCTGTCTTTGAAAGGTTAAGTTTATAACCAGAAATACTAGAATATAATTGAACTTCAGTCAAAAAATGGGGAAGAGATTCAACAGGATTAGACATATAAATAAGTATGTCGTCTGCATACGCAGATATTTTAGTTTCTACAGAGTTATGCTTGAAGCCAACAATCTGAGAATTAACACAAATGCGCTCTAGGAATGGTTCATGGCACAGAATAAATAATAAAGGGGAAAGGGGGCATCCCTGCCTTGTGCCTCTGGACAGAGAATTTTTTTTTGAGAAGTGATTATTAACAAAAATGCTGGCTCGAGGACAAGAATATAAAAGTGTAACATAGGAAATAAAAGAGGGGCCAAAACCAAACCATTGAAGAGTTTAAAACATAAATTGCCAATTAATACGGTCAAATGCCTTTTCAGCATCCAAAGACAGGGCTGCAAGGGAAGATGCATATTTTTTGCTATAAGAAATGATATTAGTAAACATCCGAGCATTTTCAGAGGCCAGTCTGCCCTTCACAAATCCACTTGATCAGTTTTAATCAATAGAGGAATAACGGTTTCAAGTCGGGATGCGAGAATTTTGGCAAAAATTTTACAATCATAATTAATTAGTGATATAGGGCAATAGTTTTTACAATAGGAGTGATCCTTGTCAGGTTTGGGTATGATAACAATTAAAGCATCCATAAAAGAGCCAGATGCTTTTGCGTCAGCAATAAAAGAGTTAAAAAGTTGGAGGAGTTTGGGAACAAAAATGGGACTAAAAGTGGTATAAAATTCTATAGATTAGCCATCGGGCCTGGGGCTTTTGATTTTTTTAGGGTTTTTATAGCATTAGTTACCTCCTGAGGAGTAATGTCTTTTTCTAATGCATTGAATTCATCAGGTAAAGATGGAGGAGAAGGTAGGCCTGAGAAGAAGGTTGTTAGATTTTGAGTAGTGGGGGATGTATCATCAGAATAAAGAAATTTAGAGTAGTCATGGAAAACCTCAGCAATGTCTTCATCTGATGATACTAATTTTGTAGTGGATTCATTAAGAATAGGGCCAATAGTTTTACGTTCAGATTTAATTTTCAAATAATTAGCTAACATTTTCCCCGCTTTATTTTGCCCTCCATGATATTTAGATTTAATTTTAAGCAAAATATTACATGCATCAGTTGTTACTAATTTGTTAAGTTCTGTTTTTGCTCTGAATAAATCATGAAGGGCATCAGATGATTAGGAAGTAAAATATATATGTTCTAAGCTTTTAAGTTTATGTAGTTGATCTTCATATTTCTTCCTTGTGGATTTCTTCTTTTTCGATACATAAGATATGGTAAAGGCACAAAAAGCAGCCTTAAAAGCGTCCCAATTGTTGGGAACAGAAGTATCCACTGGATTATTAAAGCTAAAAGATTCATTAATAAAAGTTGTAGCTTCTTTAATAAAAACTGTGTCTGTTAATAAGAAAGTATTAAGTTTCCATCGGCTAAATTGAGGGGAGACATGTGAAAGATCCACAACAGTGTAAACCGGGGCATGATCTGATATAAAGATGGAGCCAATTTCAGATTTTTGTATAGAGGGGAGCAAAGACTTACCGGTCAAAATATAATCAATCCTGGAACGGGTGTGATGTACATTGGAAAAAAAAGTAAATTCAACTAAACCAGGATTACAAGTTTTCCAAACAACATATAATGAACGAGAGGCAATGGCAGACTGAAAGGCTTTATGGGATTTATCAGGTTGAAACTTACACTTGGATAGTCTATCGGAGAAAGGGTCTAATCATTGGTTGAAGTCTCCAGCAACAATGATATTAGGGCAGTCAATTGACAAAAGGAGAACTCTAATATCATTCCAGAGTTTAGGATCAGGCTTGACAGGGCCATAAATATTCAATAAAACTAACGTTTTATTCTGTATCACAATCTTTGTCATTATCCATCGTCCATCAGCGTAATTTTGGGAAGACACAATTTGTACTGCTAAAGTTTTATGAAACAATATAGCAACACCCCCTTTTTGTGGGAAGCAGGAGAAAAAACAACTTGGCCCACCCATTACCTTTTCAACTTGAGAGATTCAACATCCTTACAACGAGTTTCCTGAAGAAACAAAATCTGAGAATTAAGTTTTGATAAATGAGACAGTACCTTTTGTCTTTTGACTGGACTCCCAAGACCACGAACGTTCCACGTAACAAAATTACACATAATGGAGGGAAGGGAGGATTTAACACATTTGGAGTTGACACACCTCAAGGAATAAACTGTAAGGGAAAACACACCGCAAAAAAATATTACATATGAAAAATACTACATAAAGACCAACAATACTAGGATACATGAATAATACATATGTGGCAAAAGATAATGTTAAGTAAATAGAGACGGTTAGAAGAAGTAAGTATAAAGAGAAGAATAGAACGGGAAAGGAGAAAAAGAGGAAAGAACATGTGAACAGATCAAGGGAATCACTAATTAAATATAGCAAACAATGGAAACAAAATTGGCGAGGTGACAAGAAAAGAAACACAGAACACATAACATCAAAAAGTAGAGCTAAAATTGAAATCAAAAAGCAAAAGGAAAAAATAGGGTGGAAGGAAGAGAAGAGAAGAAGAGGAGAAGAATAAATAAACAGATCAAGGTAAAGTAACAAGATCTGTAAGAAGAGAAGAAATTGAAGGAGAAGGAGCATAGTAAAGCAAGATGGTACGGACCTCAGAACAATCAAAACAAAGATAAGAGAAAAAAAGAGCCTCAATAATGTGAATAATAAAAGTATATTATAGAAATGGTAAATAGACAAGTAAAAAATCAGAATGACATTCCGTAGATGCTCAACATGTCAGATGTTAGTGTCCATTCCAGTTGATGAAAAGCTGTAAAGATAAAGTTTGAGTTTTTCAGGGTCTTCAAAAGATCTGGAACGACCACCATGAGTAATCTTGCAGAGACAAGGATGAAGAATCCTGTATTGAATATTAAGATGTCGCATCTGTGGACCAATGCGAGGAACTCCTTGCGACGAGCATTAGTTGCATTGGAAACATCTTGTGACAGGAAGATATAGTGGCCAGACCATATAAGACGTTTAAGTTTGGCAGCCTTTAGGATAGTCATTAGCTCAGTAAATTCCAAAAAAAGCATTATGATGCCACGAGGTTTCGTAGCGTTAGTGTTCAAACGACCCAGACGATGTGCTCCTTGAACATTAAGAGGAGTAGGTAATGTCTGAAGATCCAATAGCTTAGGAAGGAATTTTTGCAGAAAAAGAACCATGCTTGACCCTTTAATATTTTCCAGAAGACCATACAGGCATAGGTGGAGAAGTGTGGCTCAGGGGTTAGAGGCGGCAGACCCGGAATCTGAGATCGGTCCTGGACCAGGGTTCAATTCCCCGCCCCGGCGGGTCTTGGGCTAAAAATTCCACGGACTCGATAATTCTCGTCCCGGTGCCTCCTCAACTCTCGGGTTCACACTCTGCGACTCTGGGCAATAGCTTGCTTAATCTCCACAACGGCCCCTCGCGGCGGGATGCCTGACTTTCACCCTGTGGACACCCTGTCGGGGCTTCTCACAGGGGAATATCAGGACGGGTTCCCTAGGCAAGCGCCAGGATACCCTTGTGGTGACAGGTTGCGCTATATAAGTATACCTACATTTACATTTACATTTACATAGGTTATTCCTACGATTTCGATTTTCAAGGTCCTCAGTGTGAAGCTTTAGGTTTCGAATTTCTTGTTCCAACATTGGGATTTTGTTACAAACATCCTGTAGGTTGCTAACACGCTGCTCTAAATCCAATACCTTGCCTTCCATAACAATCCATCTCTCCTCAATTTTTTGTAATTTTGTATTAGTCGCAGACATAAAGGGTTGAGGACCACGAACCTCCTCCAAATGGAATCTAAAACTGGGTTTGGAGATGAGTGGATGGGATACGGTGGATCGTTTTTATGTCTCTTAGGCTTAGTACCAGTGACAGAGGACCTGGCAGTGTGAGGTTCATTATCCATTGTAATAAACAAGGAATTCACTGAGATGAAGAAGTAAGTGGACTCAAGGAAAATCAGAGACTCTGCAAAGAGTGTAAAGTCCAGATCAAAAATTATCCAGAGAATACAAGAGATAGTGACAAAAAATTGAAGACTGTAATTCCACCAAAAAGCGTAGCCAGTTAATGAGAGAGCATCATTCCCACATTATCTGCGAAGGAAATTGATATACAGAAGATGTATCAGTAGATATGAGGAAGTTAGTGGACTGTTGAGAACATATAGCGGACGTTGCCGGCTCAAAATATTGTAGGAGGCATACAAAATGCAGTTGGGAAAGTCATAATATACTTGCAGGGAGAGCAGCACAACTGCAATAAAACGTTGGCTCAGAGGCCTAAAAAGGCGGCCGCCCACATCAAAATAGACAATGTAGTGCTGCAAAACTGAGCAAAGCTTGAAAGAGGCAGAGTAACAGTATACACATTCCTCACACACATGACCAAAGAATACTTGCAGTAAGTCCAGAAACTGTGTGAACATGGGATGATTCAATTGTGAAATTTAGTGCCTCATTGGTGCTGAAGGGCTCTTTGTCAGAAGCAGAAAACAGAAATTAAACAATAGTCATTAAAGTGGGTGCTCATCCCTAAAAAACTTCCATAGCAGAGGTGTCATGCATTTACAGCGGTGCAACAGCGAAAATATCAGCTGAAGTGCAGGCAGACTTAAAATAGCGAGCGACGAAAATCTCCGATAAAGCGGGAAAGCATGGGCTCAGCGGCCTTAAATGGTGACCGCCTGCGCCTCCGGAGTGAAGAAAATTACCGTGAGCTGTAGCGGCAAGGGAATGGCACGTAGAAATCCCAAATGCGGTCCGCAGACTCACCTCGGCGTTAAAGCCACGCCCCCCGCACACATCCATTTTAACAGATCCCATGATAGGTTTTTTGTTCTTTTCAGTCTCCTGTGAGTAAAAATTATGACTAAAAGAGTAATAGGAAAGAACAAAAATGTTCAAACTTATATTGAAAACATTAATCCACAATTATGTAGGAATACACTCGCTTGATATACATTTCACTAAGGTCACCACTTTCCTGAAACATTCAATACGCTGGCAAATAATGCATTGACCACAAGCTGAGAAATGAGGCACAAAAAGCAAAAATATATTGGAGTCCAGCAGATGGCACCTGAATCTAATATAAGACAATATAAATAGAACTAGATATGGATAGATCAATTTTAGTGAATTACATGGAGAAATATAGATGTAGTAGATGTAGAGAAATCGTTGTTGTAAAGAAGAGGAAGGTGTACAGTAGGTCCTGGACACACAGAGATCTAGTAGTGTCTGTAGTCCTATATCAATTCGTCCGACTTGTAAAACACCTGTTTCTCACTTTCAGGGTTCTCTGTTTACGTCCCAGACATCTCCTATAAACTCAGACATGTAACAGTTCTTAATTTGAGCTGGTGTTTACCAGTGGGGGCCAACTGCACTTATTTTTGTGGCATTGCACTTATTTTCTGCATCAGACACTTACAGAGAGGAAGAGATTGAAAAAAACACGAAGGGGAAAGACGGACAAAACGTCACTAAGGAAAAGGAAACCTACAAGAGAGAGAGAGAGACAAACGGGCTGCGAGTGTTTGTTAGTTGATGAAAGAGTCATCAGGTGGATTCAAAGGTACGCAGCCTTGTTATTGGGTGAGCCAACACTGAAGTGCACTTGTTGCAGGCTTCTGAGCAGACTTCGGCACTAGCACTCATTCTTTTACAAAGTAAGTACTTCTGATACAACTTAATATATTGCATTTTAATGAATCCATATATACTCTCCAATGATAAATGGAATTCATTCCGTATTGTTTCTTAATATACTCCACCATCATTCCCCTTAAAAAATAAATCAATAAGGACTGTAAAATTAGTTCTGTACACCACTTCATACATATCTTAACCTTGTCTTTAAGTTCAAGATTTAAAGAACTTATAATAAATGTTATTTTATTTTCAGAGGGCATATACGTATCCCACGGCTATATATATAACGTTTCACAGCCAAGACAATTCCATACATCTTATTTATATACCAGGCAAATATATAACTTGCTATTCAAAAAGTAAAAGGCACTGAAAGCGCTAAAATCACTTTTTTTTTGTCAAATCTATTGTGATGTGATCCAAAGTGACTGCATGTGTCACCCTGCAGTCCACACGAGAACATCTGGCCTTGATTTGAAGTATTACAATAAACACCATGTATTGCAATCCTTAGTTTTCTAGGATTCTGTCGACGCTGAGACCCAAAATAATAAAACCATCTGACTGGGATGCGGCTATATCCTGTCTGACTTTCCCATCAATGGAAGCCATGATTCGAAAGTTTATGTATCGAAGTGATGGGAATGTGCTTCTCGCGCCGCTCGCTCCATTCATCTGCAGTTCAGAGCCGAGCAAATCTCTGAACCCCAACAGATGTAAAGTTTCAGCCAAGCCAGAAATAATTAGTTTTAGGAAAGAAAATATAGCTGATGTAAGCATTCTCCGGGATCATTCCCTTTTATTTTTCATCTCTTGCCAACCATATTACACTGCACAGGATTTGGCTGCTCTGACAGGAAGAGACAAACAGGAAGCCCGGACAAGAGAGGTTCATTGGAAACACAATGCCTTAATCCTGGGGTTGCTTCTTTAATTGCGAGGGTGTACGGAACACGAGAAAGGATATCTGGTACCTGATTAAATCCATGGCTGGCGGAATCAGGAGGCTTGGGAGGCATCATTTCCTAGGATGAGGCATCTTGAACGAATTAAGACCAGGAGCAGCAACTACTTTCTGCAAAGTGTCTGTGCGGACAGGCTATTACTGTCTGTGTCGCGGTGGTTTGGTTCTGGAGCATGCAAGCAGTTATAGTAGAGTGAAAAAAGCTGTACGTGCGATGGAGCAGCTTGCCAAAGACTGTTGATCTGTCAAGAGGTGGTGTACGCTGAGGGGCGAGAAAAGCACGAAGACTCGTGAGAGGCTGGATTCAACAGAGCTTTATTTCAAGTGCATTTAAAGTATAACTCACAAGCTCCATCCAGTGAAAATGATCCAAGCGTGGTTAAGAGCATGGTCGTATTTTTTTAAATTGTTTTTTAAACATTCTTCTTGTTGGTGCTCCACTTCACTGACACTGATGAAATATAAGTTCAAGGTCTTCCATATTGCCTTCAGCAGGCATGTTGGGTGATCATTGGAAACAAGCAGTTGTAGTGTTTATCACTCTGCATCATGGCCATGCTCCTTTGAGGGCCAGACATGATGCCACCCTGTGTTTTTTTTCTGATTGCATGAAGTGCCTCTAAGACATGCCACTGAAGGAAAATTCTATACACTGCCTCTGTTGTGTTGCTGATATGGGCACATTACAACTTCAGGTTTGAAAAAAGGAATCAGGCGCTAACCTCCTGTTGTTCAGATAAAGCACATGATATTTTATCATTTAAATTAGAAAGGTATGTATGTGCAGCACTCTAGAACTTTTTTTAACACATGTCAAATCCTGCCATTTGGTTCTCCTTTCTTGTTCGTCTCAAGATGAAGCTGATGGCCGGCCTGGGCTTCCCTTGGCACAACAAGAACCTGGACAAACAAAAATTGATGGGGGAATGCCTGAAAATAGTCTAACCAAACCCAATAGTTTTGGGAAGCATTCCACCCCTCTTTTTTGCATACCATGTCACCTCAGATTCAACTGAGCTGTATGCAAACCAACATTGGTCTTGTTCTAATATCAACAGTCCAGTCTGAACTGCAAAGCCAGTTCCTCTCAGAACCAGAACACAAGCAACCCAAGACCTAGGTGGGCCTCTTCATTTGGTTGCAGCTTGGTCAAGTGCACTATCAGCTTGAGATCCTCTTCTGGACACACCACCAGCCACTTGAATGAATGAAATCACAAATGTGGTGAAACAGGTGCTCAAGCTCGGGCATCAAGGCACTGAGGGGGCCAACTACTGAAGAACACAATTCATTTAATTGGAAAAGCCAAGTTTTAAGCTGATTTTTAAAAGGTGTTGCGGAGGGTGCCAGACATAGCACGCAAAGGAGAACATTTCACTATTTTGCATCTAAGTAAAAAAAAGAGAGACCTCCAAGTTTAGAATGTTTAAACAGGGGGGTGATCAATTGTCTGCCATTAGAAGACATGTGATCTTGTGGGAGAGTAGGGACTAATAAGATCTTGCACATACTTTGGACCATCTTTTGATATGGCTCAGGTCAATACTGAAGTCTTAAAGAGGATTCTTTTGTGGATCAGTCAGCAAATAAAGATATTTGAGCTGCGAAGTAATAGATTGACATCTAGGTATGTTCAAGATTAGCCTGGCTGCAGCATTCTAGACCATTTGCAGTCGTTGAATGAAATATCTGGGGAGTTTCAGGTATAGGGAGTTCCCATTGTCCAGTCTAGAAGTAGTTCTGCCAAGCACCCTTTTTATCAGCTGAATGACAGTAAAATTACCACATTTACCTTAGGGCTTTTAGCAAGGCAATACATGTAGCATTGACAGATGCAATCTGGGCTTTGAAAAACACGTTATCCAAAATGAAAACCTAGATTTCTAGTGGATGTCTCCAAAGAATGGAAATTACCTAACACATTAGACCACCAGGCAGATTACAAGAAAGAATTAGGTGTGCCAAATAAAATAATTTGGTCTTCCCTCCACTTAGCTTGAGGCAGCTTTGTTGCATCCAACTTGAGACCTCTTTTGCTTCTGGAATGGAGAGAACCAGTTGTGTATCATCTGCATATTATTTTGAGGCTAAAACGTTGACCTGTCTTTGCAAACTGTACACTTCAATAGTTTGGGGCTCAAAGCTGAGTCCTGGGGGAGCTCATATTGCTGGGCTGTGGAACAGGAGACATAAGAATCAAGCGTTACTATCTGGCAGTCGCGGCCAGTGCATGTAAGAGCGATGAGGCGCTATTTAATGTTCCTTCATGGTCGTGTCTCGAAATCCCTCGACCAAGCAGCCCCACCGCTCTTACCAGCAGCGGCCGCGGCTGCCATCTGGTGATGATCTGACAGGAAGTAAACTATCCATTTAAGGACAGATCCTTCTATTCCAAGCTGATAGTGGCATTCCGAACATATTTGGTGTGAGGCCACATCAAAGGCTGTGGAGAGATACTTGAGGTCCGATGCTACGGAGACTCAGTCCTCCATTTATGTTACACCCTTCTGCAGTGTAGCTTTGTTTCTCTAAGTTATTCTGTGCACCGATGAGCAGCAGGCTTGGTGTGGAAAAGATTTACTTTATTTATGTTGGGCAACAAAGTCACCCACTGACAATATTCAGGTGTTTAAGACAGACACAACTTGCGTAAGTTACCGGAGAGTATACAGGGCAAGGAGGCTCGAGCTGGAATACGTTTACATTTCAGTAAATTTAGACCAGGTTCTGGAAGATTTTTACTGCTTGTGGTGTGACCAGATAAAAGGGATAGGTTGGTCTGATTGCAGCTCTAGTAGGTTAGAGAAAATCAAATCTAACGGCTGACCAGGTTTGCGAACAGAGACAGACCGTGAATATTCCAAGTTAACTGGTAACAAGTTTTCGACTAGAGCTGTTGGGTAAGCATCATCCTGGCTATCGGTGTGCAGATTAAAATCACAGAATGAGGTGCATCTGTTAAGGCATAAATGAATTTTCCAGCAGGAGTTGGAGGTCAATGTATATAGAGTCAAGAGAGTGAGAGCCATGGCTACGTTATTTAAACAGAACATGTAAATTGAGAGTGAAACACTAAACTGCTAAGATTAAGTGTATGATTTAAATGAATAAGAGTGAATCCGATGGGAATGGCTGCGCCTATAACCGGCACAAAGGAGTAGGTAAGCCATGTTTCAGTGAAAAAAAGAAAGTCTGGATTGGGAGTTATGATGAAATCAAAGATATCAGCAAGTACAGCCCACATTAATTAATGAGACACCCTTTAAGCAAGCAATAATTGAAAGATATTCCAGCTTCTGAAACAGAGTTAGACAAAAGTCACATAGGGAAAAAATTAGGCTCTGGCGGTGACACCATATACAGAAGTGACAGACTTTTACCAAGCTTATCAAGAAGATAGATCTCTAAGGGCATTACATCAAACACACAGAAGGTGATGGTGATGCATGAGAAGCCTGTCTTCCTCAGACGTGCCAATACCTCACCTTCCATCCAGTCTTTGGCTGTAAGCACCTGGGTCGCTGGAAACTTGAAGTGAATATCTTCAGTTTTTTGATTGCATGCGTGGGACTGATGTGAAACGTGGCCTGATTCTGCTCCAAGCCTAGGCTATGTGTCTAATTCCAAGTGTGGAAAACAGAAAAACTACAGGTCTGCTATGAAGACTTTGTGGTGTGAATCTTCTATCTCGTATGGTTTACATTGGCACGGACTGTCTCAGAGAGGACTACTAGAAATAGGGCCTGCAGGCTCCTCACATAAGTCTCTGGGCCCTTTTTTATGTGAAGAATAGCCCAGTGGATCCTCAGCAGAGAGGGAATAAACAAGAAAGGCAAACATATCCTCCTTCAGCCATTTTCTAAATATGGATTTGAATTTAAAAATACAATCTCAGTCTTACTTGATGTAGGTTCAGATTGACTGAGATGAATACATAACTCGAAGCACTTCCCCAATTATTTGCGAAGTTGAACATGACTTTTCAAAAATGCCTTTTTGAACACTTGATATTTACACAAAGAAATGTTCAATTACATTTTACATGACCCATTATTATTTCTTTTTAGCCTGTACTTATGTTTCTAGTTTGAGCAAAATGAAATATTTCGCTGCCATGCACTGGTAATATCCCGTTCACTTTAGTGGCATTATGCTTTATTTGTACTTTCCGCACTTGAGCGCTTGTTTATAGCAGAAGTTAAGTGCCCATAAATCTGACATTTTACAGTGAAAAAGAACAGGCTTGTACTTGCAGATTCCCTCTCGCCCACTTCAAAACGGTACAGGTACTGTATATATTATGAAAATCCGATTACATTGCTCACAATATGTCCATGATATCAAACACGCAAATCTTGATTATTTTTTTCTTTTTGGTTTATTTTTTTTGTCTCTCTTTTCCCTCAACCTTCAGGTTGTATCATGAAAAGTGACTGCCTGTTCCCAGCATGTGTTTCTTGTTTCCATTAACTTCGCACTTAAGAAAACAGCTCCAAATCTGGTTGCTTGAATTGAGGTTAAATTGCATGGTCAGTTTAGGCCTGAAGGTTGATTCTGAGTACAGCTTTCCTCTGTTCCACAAACACTCCAGACAGCTGCCTCCATGCTGCTTTGCGGCGCTGCACAGTTTGTAGCTCCTGTCTAACCTGGGCTCAATTCATGTCCCACGTAGCCTTCTAGAGAGACACTTGCCCAAAACTAACACAGAAACAGACTCTCAGAGAGTGCACTTGCCATCTGGTTTTGGAAACCAAATCACGTCCATCTTAAAAACCAATACTCTCCTTAAAGAAATATCCAAGGAAAATTACAAGGGCAAAGCCACGGTTTTTTATACTGGGCTCCGACTTTATTAATGCAACAATACACCCGCATCTTGCAAGTGGTACGAGAGTAAATTGGGAGCTTTCTTCTTCCTGTTTATTCAGTCTGTTTTCAAACTATACTTTCCAGAAGGACTGGTCAATGTGTTGGATTTGTTGATGTGTTGAAAAGCAACGTGAACTCCAAGGACTATGAGAAGTGGGGCCAAGTCACACAATTATAACTGTTCAGGAGGCATTCTTTACTCTGGCTGACTGAACCCAATACTGGAAAAAAATTCTCATCTCAGACTTCTGTTCTACAAGTTAGCTACAATAATTTTGTATTCTATTTCACCAAGAAAGTATCACCTATGCTTTAAGGTGTGCTTTATTTAACAAGCAAATAGTGGATGAACTCAGACTTACAAGCACCATCCGCTTTATTTATGTGTATTTGAAAAATGTGCTCATGCATTCATGAACCCTTTTAGTCATGCCTATATTTTCCCTCAATGGATAAATACTACATACAGGTAACTTTCACTCATGAGTAGGTAGTGGGTGTTTCAGGGTGGGGTGTCTCTATAAAGTTAGGAATACCCAGAAACTCATGAGACTTGAGCATATTCGAAAACTTTCTTTAACCCAGTCATACCTTGGAAATGGCCAGGGATGTCAATCAATCCATCAATAATTAGTTATAGAGTGCTGCTAATCACCCCCAGTGTATATAGATGCTGGTGGGGCTGAGTTGCATGAACATCCATGTATTAAGCTCCTTCCTGAAGGTTTTCAGCAACTGGGCAGCGCGTAGATGGAGAGGGAGGGAGTTCCAGGATCTGATAGTGAGATGGGAGAAGTGTCCCCCAGTGTGGAGGTGTGGCTGATACGTAAAATGCTTGGAGGGCAAGGTGTGTGGACTAGAGATTTCTTGTAATTATGTGGAAGGTCAGGCAGTGGTTCAGGTAGAGGGTTCCATGTTGTAGAGAGCCTTGTATGCATGCATGGGAAGTTTGAACAGGCATCTTTTGTGTACTGGGAGCCAGTGGAGGTCCTTCATATCGGTGGAGATGTGTGACCTTTTGGGAAGGGGAAAGATTAGTCTGTCCGCTGCGTTTTGAATAGTTTGGAGTCTTTGCATGAGATCAGAGGAGGTGCCTGCATAGAGTATGTTGCCGTAGTCAAGTCTGCTGGTGATGAGGGCTTGCATCACTGTTTTCTTTGTGCTAGTGGTGAGCCATCTAAAGATCTTGTGGAGTAAGTGGGTTATGTGGAATCAGTAGGAGGTGACAGTTTTTATCTGATGTTTCATTGTGAGTTTGTTGTCCCGTATGATGCCTAATTTGCGTGCGTAGTCTTTGGGTTGAGGGTCTCTTTTTCAAAGCTCAGAGGGCCACCTAGAGACATACCAAAGGGTGTTGTCTCTGCCGAAGATCAGAACTTCAGTCTTGTATGTGTTTAACTTGAAGCAGCTGTCTCTCATTCATGTGGCAACATTTTGCATGTATGTGTGGTAGCTGACTTTTGTCTCTGTGGGTTTTGCTGATTGTGAGAGGATGAGCTGGGTGTCGTTGGCATAGGAATAATAATAATAATCCCACTTTTTAAGCACCTGGTTACACTAGGCTAGTGTGTCTCCACGCTGCAGTACAATTTGCCCACGGCAGCTAAAACCCTAACATATTAAGGGGAGACAATGCAGAGGGAAAGAGATAAGTTTTCATTTTTTTTCGGAAAATAGCCTCTGAGCCCTCCAGCCGGAGGCTCTGGGGGAGTTTGTTCCACTGTTGTGCTGCCAGATAACGAAAGGAGCGGCCACCCATCCTTGCTCTCTTGAAGGTAGGAACACACTTGACCCGTCCCACTCGATATAAGTTGCTGGGTAGGTGAGTAGAGAGTAAACAATGTTGATTTGGTCTGATCTGATGATGTATGCGAGTGGTGTTATGTAGAAGTTGAAGAGGGTTGGGTTCATGGAGGAGCCTTGTGCTACCCCACAGATGATGTGCTGGGGGGGTGAAGTGACTGGGTTTGGACTTTCTAGGTGCATCCTGTGAGGAAGGATTCTATCCATTTGCTGGGTGTTGGCCATGATTCCAATCTGATGGAGTCTTTGGGAGAGAGTGAGGTATGAGATGGTGTTGAAGACTGTGGAGAGGTCTAGGAGGATGAGGGCAGTCATCTCGCCTCTGTGGAGTAGTGTTCAAATGTCATCTGTGGCTGCAATCAAGGCTATATTGTGCTGTGATTTGCTCCAAAGCCTGATTGGGATGAGTCTAGTAGGTTGTGTCTCTACAGGTGACTGGTCAGTTGAGTGTTGATGGCTTTCTCCAGGACTTTGGCTGGTAAGTGATTGAAAGAAATGGGACCATAATTCTGGAGGTCAGTGGGGTCCGCTGATGAATGTTTGAGGGGGGGCAGACCTCTGTGTGCTTCCATGCTTCTGGCAAGGTGCTGGTGCTGATTGAAGTGTGCAGTATGTTGGTGAGCTGGGGGATAATTTAGCTGTCTTCAACGTTGAAGGTTGGATGCAGGCAGGGATTGTTGGGTGCTCCTGAGTGGATGGATTTCATAAGTGGTGGGTGTGGTAATTTGGTCCCATGTGGAAAGTTGTTGGATGTTTTCTTTGATGGGTACATGGTTGTGGGCAGCAGCTGGCTGACGGTCGAAGTTTTTGAAGATAGAATGGGGGTTGGAGCACACTGTCTCACAGTCCCAGCACAGTTCCCCCCTTTGCATCCTGGTAAATGCAGTGCACAGTTCAAACTTACTTCTAAATTATCTGGAGTTTTTCACCAAAGTTGGTGCAGACATTGCTGTATATCTCTAGACACGTGTTTCTGGGTTGAGCCCATCTTCAGTAGAGAGCAGCAGTATTAGAGAGCAAAGAAAAATCATCAGGGGTTGCTGGAAATGCTGCCAAGTTTCTCTCAGGTCACAGTACCACTCACAGGCACACAGGTGCATCTCAAAAGCTCGTCAGCTTGCTGGCTCAAGGGAGCCTTTTAAACAGAATGGGGGTTGGGAGCACACTGCCTCACAGTCCCAGCACAGTTCGCACCTTTGCATCCTGGTAAATGGAGTAAACAGTTCAAACTTACTTCAAAATTAGCTGGAGTTTTTCACCAAAGTGGAACGGATTCAATTCTCTGTGGCTGGTGGGCAGGAGAATTCTCTGACAATGGAGAAGAGTTCTGTGCCTCAGTTGGTGTTGGCTTTGAAGCGCCTGGTGAGGGCTTCTTTTTTTTGTGGGTCTGATTTGATGGTGGTAGTTGCTGAAGGTGGTTTTGTAGACTTCACAGTTGGTGTGGTTTTTGCTGGTCCAATCATTTGCATTCCTATTTGGCTGTGCGCAGCTCGGGCATGTACCAGGTGACTTGTTTGGCGGGTCTGTGGGTCTTAAGTGTCTTGGTGGGGTTGACTTGGGGCCAGATGTACAAAGGTTTTTTGCTGGCGCCAAAGGGTTTTAGACCCGTTTGCACCCACAAAAGAACTGTGGCCCATGTACTAATCCTAATTTACAGACTCGCAAAATAAGATTTGCGAGTCGCTATCAGGAAGGGGCGTTACAAGGGTGTCACTTCCTAATGGCGTCTCCTTAAGATATGTAAGAATGTTTTGCGACCGCAATTGCGGTCGCAAAACACTTGCAGTTTACCACCCTTCTCAGAAGGGTGGTAAATAACTTGCAAACAGGAAGGGGTCCCCAGTGGACCCCTTCCCCTTTGTGAATGCATGCACAAATTATTTTTTAACCCCTTGAACGCTCGTGTGCCCCGCCTGCCGCTTCACAGCCTTGCTGAGCCTTCCTTCTCCTGGCCACGCCCCCCACCGCCACTGGTTGCTTGTCGACTGCCCTTGGCGTCTTTTAAGTATCATTGGATTGTACTGTTGTGTAACCTTATTTTCTTTCTTCCCCGTGTACTGTACTATATTTTAACCTTATTTTCTTTCTTCCCCGTGTACTGTACTATATTGTAACCTTATTGTCTCTCTTCCCCGTGTATTGTACCGCATTGTAACCTTATTTACTTATTGTACCCTTCTCCTGGCCATGCCCCCCCGCCGTCACTCGCTGTTTGCCGATTGTCCTTGGCGTTTTAAAAGTGTCACTGTACTGTCTTGTAACCCTAATTTCTTTCTGCCCATCTGGTTCCTTTGCCTGTGTTGTTGCCCCCCTGTACACTGCCCCCCGCGCCCACCCGCCCCACTCCCCGCTTCCCGCCGCCGCTGGGAGTGTGGACACGCCCCCTTTTTTCTGTACCCTCCCCGCTCCCGCCTCCCAGCTGCTCCTCCTCCCTACACTTCGCCATAAATGGCGACCATGCGCACGCGCAGCATTGATGCGCAGCTGGAGCGCCGATTGTGCGCCGAAGGCGCGCCAAAGGTAAGCCCGTCTGCGCCCATCCGTGCCTGGACCGCGCCCAGGGCCCGGAACCCTGGCCCCCACCGATGGAAGTCGACCCGACTGTCCTACGACGCCACCGAACTCATCGCACTCAACGCCGGCAGACTCCCGGGATGCTACCGAGCCACCCCGAAACGCACCCACGGACCCTTCTGCTGCAACGACTGCAAGTTCACCTGCATCCGGACCTGCACCACCCCAGCCGCGCCCAAGACCTCGACGAGCAACAGCAACAGCCACCTGAAATGCATCCTGCTCAACACCCGCTCAGTCCACAGACACGCCGTCGAGCTCTGGAACCTGATCGACATCACCACCCCAGACGTCGCCTTCCTCACGGAAACCTGGATGAACGCCTCCTCAGCGCCCGACATCGCCATCGCCATCCCGGACGGCTACAAGATCATCCGGAGAGACTGCATCAACCAGACAGGAGAAGGCATCGCCATCATCCACAGGAACTCCATCAGCATCACGACCAACACCGATGACACCCTCGCGCCCGCCGAGCACCTGCACTTCCAGATCCACATCAACCCCAAGACCACCCTCAGAGGCACGCTCATCTACAGACCCCGGGACCACGCACACAATTCAGCGAAGACATCCCCGACTTCGTCAGCCCGCACGCTCTCCCCTCCGCTGACTACATCCTCCTCGGGGACCTCAACTTCCACCTGGAGAACAACAACGACCACAACACCACCACCCTGCTGGACAACCGCGCTAACCTCGGACTCAAGCAACTGGTGACCACCCCCACCCACTACGCCGGACACACACTCGACCCTGTCTTCTCCTCCAGCAAGGACATCACCTTCAGCCACGCCACCGGACTCCACTGGACGGACCACAGCTGCGTCCACTTCAGCTTCAAAAGGACCACGATCCACCACCAACAGCAACGGGTCGCTCGCAGAAGCTGGAACAAGATCACAGCCTACCAGCTCGCAACCTCCCTGAGCAAGAACCCACCCTCCAGCGCTACGAACCCCAGCCAAGCGGCCACCAACCTCACGAAGTGGATCAGCGACTGCGCAGACGACCTCACCCCCCTGAGGACCCCGCCTAGCAGACCCGGCAGCAAGAAATCCCCATGGTTCACCGACGAACTCAAGAACTCGAAGAAGAAATGCAGAGCCCTTGAAAAAGCCTGGCGCAGAGACCCAACACCGGACAACATTACTGCCCTCAAGCTCGCCACCCGAAAACACCACCAACTGATCCGCACCACCAAGAAAACTGCATTCAAGGAACGGCTGGACAACAACGCACACAACAGCAAGGAACTCTTCAACATCGTTAAAGAGCTCTCCAACCCCAACGCCGGGAACAACGACATCACCCCTTCGCAAGACCTCTGTAACTCTCTCGCCTCCTACTTCCACAACAAGATCGCGGACATACACAACAGCTTCAGCACCCTACCGACGCACGCCACGTCCGAACCACCGCCCCCTACCACCACCCTCCGCGCCTGGACCTCGATCAGCACCAAAGACACCGTCCGCACGATGAACCCCATCCCCTTCGGATCTCCGCCCGACCCTTGCCCTCACCAAGTCTACAACAAGGCCGAGGCTGTCATCGCACCCCACCTGCGGGACATCATCAACACCTCCTTCAACACCGCTACCTTCCCGGAGAACTGGAAGCATGCCGAACTCAGCGCCCTACTTAAGAAGCCATCAGCCGAACCCACCGACCTCAAGAACTACCGACCCATCTCTCTGCTCTCGTTCTCCGCTAAAGTCATCGAGAAGACCGTCAACAAGCAGCTGGCCGCCTTCCTCGAGACGAACGGATTCCTCGACCTCTTGCAGTCTGGCTTCCGGGCCAACCACAGCACCGAGACCGCCCTGATCGCAGCCACCGATGACATCCGAGCTCTGCTCGACAACGGAGAAACAGTGGCCCTCATCCTCCTAGACCTCTCCACGGCCTTCGACACTGTCTGCCACCGTACCCTAGTACAGCGCCTCAGCAACGTCGGACTCCAGGAGAAGGCACTGGAGTGGACCATCTCCTTCCTCGCCGGAAGAACACAGAGAGTCCGCCTCCCCCCGTTCAGATCAGAAGCCACCAAAGTCATCTGCGGCGTTCCTCAAGGCTCGTCACTCAGCCCAACCCTCTTCAACGTCTACATGAGTCCCTGTAGTATCCCTTTAACAGCATGTCACTGCCTTCTTAGAATAGCTATGCTTGTCATGTGCATTCTACATTCTCTGTGTGGTGGTTGATCATTTGCTGTTGAATCCTACCTACAAGCGGAGTTGTTCACAAAAGGGTGTCTAACTATAACCCTCAAGCCAATGGTCTTACTGAGCGCTTTAACAGGGTCATTAAAGAGTCATTACAACTTGCTATTAAAAGTAAATTGGATTGGAGAAAGTCCCTCCGTGCTTCTCTCCTTTCTTATCGCACTTCTCCTAATTCCGTCACGGGGTTTTCCCCCTTTGAGTTGTTGAAAGGTCGCAAACCTGGGTCCAGACTTCTACCTTGGTGGATGAAAGTAAAGATTCCTTCCTCACCTAGTGCTGATCCTTCTTTGGTTAGAGACAAGGTGTTGAAACATCAAGAGAAGATGAGATGTAACTCCACTCGCCCCTCTACTCCTAGTATCAAAATTGGTGACTTGGTGCGGGTTAAGTTTGGTAGATCTTGTGGATCTAGGTGGAACAAATGGTCCGACCCGTGTAAAGTCATTGAAGTCTTTAGTAAGGCTGTCAGAGTGGATGGTGGCAAGGTGTGGAACTTTCGTAGAGTTTCTCTGTGTAGAAAACCCAATGTGTTAATGAACTCTCTACCCTCTTCAAAGCTTCCCATTCCTAATCACTCCTCCGAAGACTGCCATTCTGCCTTGTTGGATACTTTTTGCAGTGATGTTCAACCTTCCTTGAGTAACAATGTTGTTCCATTTCCCAACATTGTTCCTCCTTCTCCCAGTACTGTTATCCATTCTCCCAGTACTGTTATCCATTCTGAACAATTTTCTGGCAGTTCTGTCTCTCCCCATGCTGTTCAGTCTCCTGATGCTCCCCTAAGGAGAAGTGCTCGTACCAGGTCTACCCCTGTCAAATTACGTGATTTTGTACACTAATTTCTTCTTCTGGATCCCTTTGATTTTCTTGATTTGGTTTTGTTTCTTTTTTTGTTTTTTTAAAGGGGGGGAGGTGTGTAGTATCCCTTTAACAGCATGTCACTGCCTTCTTAGAATAGCTATGCTTGTCATGTGCATTCTACATTCTCTGTGTGGTGGTTGATCATTTGCTGTTGAATCCTACCTACAAGTGGTTGTACAAGCTGTGTCCTGTGGATCTTAATAAACTACTTCCTCTGCTACTAATGTGTCAGATTACTTCAGTCCCCTTGCAGCCATCGCACGCCAGCACAACCTCAACATCATCTCCTACACCGACGACACCCAGCTGATCCTCTCCCTCACCAACGACCCCGCCACCGCCAGAGCCAACCTACACGAAGGGATGAACGAGGTAGCCGAATGGATGAAGAACAGCCGCCTGAAACTGAACTCGGACAAGACGGAAGTCCTCATCCTGGGATCCTCACCCTCCGCCTGGGACGACACCTGGTGGCTCCCCGCCCTAGGCAGCGCACCAAAACCAACAGACCACGCACGCAACCTGGGCTTCATCCTGGACTCCTCCCTCTCCATGACCAGACAAGTCAACGCCGTCTCCTCGTCGTGCTTCAACATCCTACGCATGCTACGCAAGATCTTCCGGTGGATCCCCACCGAGACCAGGAAGACGGTCAACCAGGCCCTCGTCACCAGCCGACTGGACTACAGCAACTCCCTCTACGCCGGCACCACCGCCAAACTCCAGAAGAGACTCCAGCGGATCCAGAACGCCTCAGCACGACTCATCCTGGACATCCTCCGTCGCAACCATATCTCCGGACACCTGAGAGACCTGCACTGGCTACCGGTCAACAAGAGAATCACCTTCCGTCTCCTCACCCACGCACACAATGCCCTTCACAACCAAGGCCCAGGAAACCTCAACAGCCGCCTCAACTTCTACGCTCCCAAACGCCAGCTTCGATCGACCGGCCACGCCCTCGCCCCCCGCATACGAAGAGCCACCACAGGGGGAAGGTCCTTCTCCTACCTGGCCGCCAGGACCTGGAACTCCCTCCCGACCCACCTCCGCCTGACCCAGGACCACCTAGCCTTCAGGAAGCAGCTCAAGACCTGGCTGTTCGAGCAGAAGCAGACCCCCCTCCCCAAGCGCCTTGAGACCCTCCGGGTGAGTAGCGCGCTATACAAATACTATGATTGATTGATTGATTGATGAGCCATGGTGCTCGTGTTCTCATGATGAGCTGAGCTCATCATGACCGTTGGAACACTTGCACGTTGGGCTAATTCCCCTGCTGTGCGAACGTTCTAAAACAAACGTGTTGGTAATGACGAGCTCAGCTCGTCATGAGCACACCACCACCATGGCTCATGACGAGCTGAGCTCGTCATGAGCACCGGGGCGCTGTGCGCGCCCCCTCTCCCCCCAGAACAGCGGGGGAATGAGCCCCGCATGCAAGGGGTTAAGGGCAGGCAGTGGTCCCAGGGACCTCTGCTTGCCTTTAAAAAATGAAACTGAAAAGATTCATTTTTACTGTTTAAATGCACCCCATTTTCCTCTAAGTAAAACGGTCTGCATTTAAAAAAAATAAGAACTGCTTTATTTCAAAGCAGTCGCAGACATGGAGGTCTGCAGACCCCAGCAGGCCACCATCCCTGTGGCCAGCCATTCCCAATGGGGTTGCAAATTGCGACAGCCTCATTAATATGCATGAGGCATGCAATTTGGGACCCCACTGTGAATCACAAACTATGTCTCGGACACTGTTGTGTATCCCAATTAGCGAGTCGCAAATTGTGAGTCGAAAATTGCGAGTCGCAATGCGACATAATTTGCGACTCGCTAATTGGCGGGCAGTACATCTGGCCTTTGTTTGGCTGCATTGATGATCCAGCAGACATTCTGTACTGTTTGGTCCAGGTTGGGAGAGGTGATGGGTTTGGTGGAGCTGAGGGTGTTCATCTAATGTGGGTGGGCAACACTGGACCAGTTATAGTAAGGTGCAGTGTTGTACCTGAGGGGGGCGTGGATGACAGATGAGAACAAATATATAATGGCTTGGTCTGTCCAGGGGAGTTGGGATGTATAGCTGTACTTGCTTCTGTTGCCAGTTGTGAAGATGGGGTTGAGGGTGTGTCAGGCTGACGTTGTGCAGTCTCTCAAGGAGGTCACTGGAGTTTGCATCTGTGTGGATGTAAAGGGGAAAATGGAGGTCTCCTAGGAAGATGTAGCAGTCTGAGTCGATGGTGTGCAGGAATTTGGCTATTGTGTTGCTGATGCCTGTGCGAGATCCCAGCCGTCTATGTGCAAGGGTGCCTTATACAGTGATCCTGGCATAAGGGTGGATCTGGAAGGTCATGTGGTCCATGTGGGGGTGGTGTAGTCAATGGTGATCATGCAGGGGATGGATTCCTTGTGTATGAAAGAAATGCCTTATCCTGGCTTCTTTGCATTGTTATTGAGTTTGAGCTTGTATCCTGTGGGGTTTGCTGCTGCGATGTTGGGTGTTGATTCTGGAGTGAGCCAGGTCTTGTTGATGAAATCTAGGATGGGAGCGAGGCTATTGATGATGCCCCAGTTCTTTGTGGCATGCTTGCAGAGGGATCAAGCGATCAGCAGTATGCAGTTGAGTTGAGCCAATGGCTGGGTTTCGGTGGCTGTGGTGCTGGCTAATCAAGGGGAGATTGTGTTGAATTGGCAGTGGGTGCAGATGAACAGCCCTTCAGGGGTGCGGGGATGCAAGGCAGCAGTTGTCATGCATAGGTTTCAGGACATGGAATTCAGCTGAAAAGTAGCTTTGTCGTTTCGGGGGGCAAGGGTTCTAGCGCTAGGTGCGGTCGGATCTAGGACAGGCGCAACGGCCTTCATTAAGTAGCCCTGAGAGGTGGGAGAGGCAGCTAGGCAGCGCAGGGGGAACTAGTATGGACCGGTAGTTGGGACTTGAGAGCGGAGCAGGGGGAAAATCAATACCAGATATCAAAATAACCGTGGCAAAAGGTGCAGTCTCAACAATGGAAGGCAAATAGAATTAAGGCAATCAGGACAACAAAATAGAAATGACAAAAGGCACTAGACTGAACAATGGAAGATGAATAAAATATGTGCTTTCGCAAAGATTACGTCCCCTTCCAGAGTAAGAAGGGAAACGGAACAAACCCCAAAACTGGTGAGAGTTTAGACTGAAGGGGTTGCTGCACAGGAAAATGCTGTGTAAAAAATACATTTTAAAAATTGTCCAGTTGCACCAGGGCCATGGCATTTCCACGTTGTTGGACATGGACAATTAAACATGTGAAAATAAAGGGAAACAACCTTTACAAGGCAACTTTTACAGCGCAGTGCCTTTATGACGCAACTTTTACAACGCAAACCATTACAACGCATTGCGCTGAGGAGCGCTCTAGGATAGGGAATAAGTTTAATTTACTATCCAACACCTTCCCTTGTGTCCACGGGGACTGGAGTTGGAATAGTAAATTAAACTATTCACTATCCAGCACCCCAAAGCGCTATGCGTTGTAAAGGTTTGCGATGTAAAAACCGCGTTGTAAAGGCATGCGTGGTAAAAGCATGCGTTGTAACGTCATACATCCGAAAATAAACCAGAATTTTCCATCGTTTTCCAGTTGTAACTGCGGAATCTTCCAATTTCCAAAGGTTTCCAGGCCCATTTCTGCAAATCTAGATGATTTCTTGACAGTTGTACATCTGCACAGTGGCGACTCGCACAAGTAACACTGTGGGGTGTGAGGCGGGGTGGGCTGGGTGGGTGAGTAGTGGAGTTCAGCATACGACGGGAAAGTGAAATGTAAGTAAATAAATAAAACAACTTACCTGCGCTCACCGCATCGCTTGGTCAACGATGCGGCGAGAGCAAGGTAAGTGGTTTTATTTATTTATTTCCATTCCACTTTCCCATTGTTTGTCGAACTCCACTATCTTCCCACCCAGCCCAGCGCGCCTCACAGCGTTAACTGTACGAGCCGCCACTGCATCTGTACCCAAGAGAGGTCATACACCAGCGGTGCATATTTACAACTATAATTGTGAATTTGGGGTCTGCAAATAGTGTAAGTAATCTTTAGGCATCTGAAATAATCATCTTTAGTTTCTTTTTTTTTTTTTTTTTTATATTTTTATTGAAATTTTGTGGACACAACATACATATAACTACAAACACTTATAGCATTTCTTGCGCATAGAACCTCGTGACAGTACATTGCGTAGCGTAGTTGGGCATTCACGAAAACAGCTTGGAAAAAGAAGAACGAATTCATACCAAAAAAAGCCGTGTGGGTACAGGAAGTCTAGATTCGTGCATCCATTTGAATCACTGACAAGAAAAAAGAATTTTATTTGCTAGGAGTTTATCCTTCTAAGCCCCTGCTCACCAAGCCAAAGTTGGAAATCGTATAAACAGTAAAAGCATTTTTTTTCTTCTTTAGTGCTTTGCAATAAAACTCGAGTTCAGTGGCCAACAGAAGTAGAGGTTGCGAGTAGAGAAGTCTGAGATAAAATGTGAGAAGAATGTGTAAAATAAACACAGGATTTTCAGGCTGCTTCGGTCTTTCCCACACTGCAGCATCGGATGAGAATTTCTCCCCACCGAATTTTCTGAATTAGGCCCATATTTTTGGCATGGTCTGTTACACAACACGTTTCTCTCTGAATGCGCCATGTGATCAACATCTTCGATCAAAAGGGCTAACATATGTGGTTGATTCTCTCTCTCAAGAGTTTTTTTTATCACATGATTATTGTAACCAGAAGCAGAAGATACTGTGGGGCATATTATCAAGGGGGTTTATCTCCGGTTTTTTGGCTTTAAAAGCCAAGAAAGCGGAGATAAAATTATCTCCCTATTACCTAGCTGTCGCTAACACCAGTTAGCGACAGCTAGTAGGAGGTAGCGACCATCTTGGGCCCCACTTTGCATGTCAGTGATATTTATCACTAATGACATGCAAAGTGTGCGTGCCAAGATGTTAGCGACTGGAAACAGTCGCTAACATCGCTATCTCCTATTACCAACTTTTGGAGATATTCGCGCTCAGCGCGAATATCTCCAAAAGCTAACACCTGCCCTGAGCAGTTCTTAGCCATGTTATCCAATGGGAGGTGGATAACATGGCTAAGAGCATTAGCTCGGTAATGCATGAATATCGCTGACTTTTCATCGATCTTCATGCATTGCGGCGATTTTTATCGCATTTGCGATAAACCTTGGTAATACCAAGGTTTATTTGCGGTAAAAATCGCCGCAGCTCAGCGGTAAATTTTTGTCTCTAAATAAGCAATAGCGATAATTATCGCTATTGCTTGGTAATATGCCACTGTGTTCCTTAATTTCCAATTCTTCTTGATGCAGTATCAATAATTTAAAATATAAAGTGCTGCACTTTAAGAATAGCGACAGTGAGTGAAAAACAATGTAACACCTGGAGAAGGATCATTGAAAAAACACCCTAGAAACAACTCTCGTGAGTTGTAACTATACATTTTAGGTCACCACATCATCGTTTACATGTGTACAAATCAATGGTAGTTATATCTAGGCAAAGTACGGATTTCATATTCCCTTCCTCAGCACAGCAATGATCATATTTCCACTTGTCTTTAGCAGCCCCGATATAGCGCATTATAGGCCCTATTTACGAAAAACTAACGCAGCATGGTGCCATAAGTCACTTTGATGCACCACAGAGCATTAGTTTCGAAGCACAGGGATGCAACATATTTACAACAATATGCCACATCTCTGTGCTTTTCCCTACGATGGCGCACAAACTGCTGCCATGTGTCAGAAGGAGCACCTTCCTGCACTAAAATAATCAATTGAGGAGATATCCTCTTCCAGTGTGTGCTGTAGAATGCAGCACGCATTCAAAGAGAAAAAAACAAGGAGAAATTAAAACATTCCTCCTTGTTGCGCCTCACTACACCAGCCATCGGGTGGCGTAGCATTTGGACACATTTCCAGGTTTACGATTGCTCGTAAATCTGGAAATGCATCAGTGGACATGGGCGTTGCGTGAGAACACCCACAGCAACACCCATGTCACGCCCCTAACACGCAAAATGTTCCATGAAAAGGGGCGATATTTACTAGCACACATAAAGCCACGCAGGGTGGCTTTACTTGTGCTTGTAAATATCACGCAGCAGGTTGTGCTGCCAGCTTCCACGCAACGTGACGCACTGGCGGCGCAAGGGGCTTGTAAATAAGCCCCTTCATTTCCACTCTTTTTATGTTTTCCATGTAGAAGGAACACACTTTTAAAATTACCTGATCCATTTCTGTATGTCTACTTTTGTTCTTACTACCCTGTTGTTCTGATCAAAGAATCTTTGTTCATTCACATGGGCACCTCCAGATTTGTATTATTTTGCAAATTTTCCTAGCGCTTTACCTTGTTCCTTACCATAGTCAACTTCTGCATGGAGACCTTGGGGCTCTGCTTACAGGCAACATCATTAAAGTTCATCAAAACAATGATGACACACAATTGTAATTGAAAATCTCCTGTGCTCAGACATTTAATCCCACAATTGCAGCTTGCACTCATCTTGACCTGGATGTTCAGCACCTACTTGAATTTAACCCAAGCAAAACAAAATTCCTAATGTTAGCGAAGAACACCAAGTAATAACTATACCAAACCTAGCTTAGTGACATTAACCTGGATTGATTCAAACCACAATTTTTACCGAATGCTAAGTCTCTTGGATTCATGCTGGACACTCTAAACCTCAAAAAACGCGACCGAGAAAATTAACATGCCATGGGACCATCTACTAAATGACTTGGGGAAGTGATTGAACCGACTGCTGATCTCCTATTCAAACACTTGTACTCTTGCATCTGAATGGCTGCAATGCTCTGCTCATGGCCTACGAGACTCCACTATGTCCTTCCTTAAGAGCAGCATTCAGTGGTATACCTCATTGTGGTGTGGGTCTGAAGAAATATAACCACACCACCCACACCCTGATGGACCTCCTCTGGCTGACCCTGCCAGTCACACCATCATCAAAACCAGCCGCATCATCTACAAAGTCATCACGAATAGCACCTTGACTATCGGGTTGAAAAGCTCAACATCTCCTGTGGATCTCATTTGTACAGCCAGGATATATCATACTGGAGATGAAGAAGCACAAAAAAATTAACAGGGCTTCTTAGTCTATACATCTTAAATATAGAACAACTTTTCCATATCCACTAGGACTGCCCCAATACTTCTTCAATTTAGGAGAGAGCTAAATATACATCTTTTTTAAAAGAACATTACAGTAACAGTGTGATTTGACTTGTAGAAATAACTCCAATCATGTGTTGACTCTGTCTTTGCTTTAGACACTTTTACATCTCTCTGCTTTCTTTTACCGATATAAATACCACATGTATGTACGCATCAGTCTCACAGCATAACATGTTTAATTTAAAGACATAACATTGTAATTAAAGGCATTAACTGCCACCATGAAAGAAATCACATTCCATCTGAATGTAAGCCTTAAAACTTAAGATTCCCTGGAAAGTCATCTATAAATATTTTCAGTTTTGAACTCCATATTTCCAAGATTTCTGTATGTGCTTATTGGCCATTCCCAGACACTATACACAAAACCAAACCGTTCAATTTTGTATCTCCAGTAATTTGACTGGGTGTGTAGTTTTAACCCTATGCATTTGTTTTGGCATCCAGTGTCTGCCATGATCCTAAATCTGATTAACTTCATTTGAGTTTCTCTAATCTCTTCACTATGACTGTCTAGCACACTGTGAACATGTGCCTCTGTGAACATGTGGTATGATGCATTTTCCTATCAAACTCTATGTAGTGGTGGGATGCAATGACAGATCAGCCATTTCCTCACAAATTCCAACGATTGCCCCCTAATCCCCACATTCATCGTTAAAAAATGTGTCACCATTGTGCTGACGTGTTGTTTTGTTCTAATAATATCTCGTTCAAGGATTTGGGTTTAAAATTATTTTCAGAGGAGAGCTATTGTTAGGCACAACCATATCCACATCGTACCTTACAGAGAAAAATCATAAACTCCTTAATTTTTCTTCAAACCATGGTAATGTTTTGCCCCTTACTCAAAATGTGTCATTAAACCCAAATGGGGATTCTGTGGGATAGGGCAAATATACTTTAGAAATATTGAGGCAGATGTACAAAGATGCTTTTTGGTTACAAACGCTTTGATTCTGAGCGTGGTAACGAAAATTAGCTTTTAGCAATGTACTAAACCTATTTTAGAAGTTGCTATATTTTTATAAACTCCTAAAGAGTTGTGAAATGACCAAGGAATCGCTATTTAGAAGGAGTTTGTTACAGGACTCCCATCCAATTAAGTTTCTTATCCTCATGTATCAATGGGTTAAAATCAAAACCATTGAAAAGTTACCCACCCCCAAATTGGGATAGTAACCCATTTGTAAAAATGTTTTTAAAAAATGTACTTTCTTGAAATATGATCACAGGCATAGAGGTCCTGCTAACCCCCAGCAGGTCACCATCCCTATGATGGCATGCAATTTCAATTTGCAACCTACCTCATATTCATGAGGCAGGTCTGGTTCTGACCTGCTAGAATTCGGATTTTTAAGAATTGGCCTATTAATACATAAGTTGATTCTTCAAAAATTGTTACTAGTCAGAAAAATAATGGTAGCAATTTGCGACCAGTATTTTGCGACCAGATATTCATACTTCTGGCCAATTGTGCCATTTTTGTTGTGCATAATTTGCAGCTTCCTGCACAGGGTGCCAAAACCATTATTCAAATGTCTTAATCATATTCATAATTCATGCTAGTGCTTCTCTCAAGATTCACACACAACAGCTCATTAAAATGGGAGTTTGTGCCTGATTTGGAGTTTGGTGGGTGGAATAATCTGTCACAAACATGATGGATATCCCGCTCATTGTACAACATGCGCATTATATCCTAAGGCACTTGCAATACAGTGGATGGGATATCTGTTATGTTTGTGATGAAGTATACCATTCTCCAAGATCTAAATAAGGTCCTTATTTCCTTAGGTTTGGAATTATTTTAGGGTAGATTACCAACTGGTTACCATGCATTATTGCAAACAATGGTACCATGGTATTTGAAGTAGTTACAAGAAGTTTAATTCCAAATATTTCTTCTGCATATTATTTGTTCAATTTCGAAATAAATTACGAACAATAAGAAGTGCAATGTACAGTGAATTTTGTAAAACACGAATACAATACAAAAATGCAACAGACAGTAACTGTTTGGTTATTAACATAAATATGTAAGATTTAATTTAAACATTTGGTTATATATGCTTTCCAAATTCAGCTACTCATCAATCTTTTAGTCCTGGATAGAAATATAACTGATCGTCGTTTATATTATAAGGAATTGTCACTCATCTTACAAGGAGATTTTCCATTAAAGGGAAGTTTGTTATGGATTTGCAATGCAGATCCTCTACATTTATCAACTGAAGGGTCTATTGATTCCTAACCGCAAAAGGAGGCAAAACAGTTTTATGCAAATCTTTTATCCTGATTTGAGTACATATTAAGTGAAGTGAGTTCATGTCGCACAGTTTGGCTATAAAAAGTGTGTAAGTTCACAAGTGACTTTCTATGTTGGTGAAGTCTATCAGTTTGTCCTATCAATATTTTCAGATGATGATCCAGTCTTGAATTTGTTAAGTTTATGGTTCTTAGGTGGGATAAAAAATGCAAATAAGATGTCTATAAGAGTTTATTTTACCCTACAAGTGAGTGTGGAAAAACTGAATCCGGGATTATAACTGTTTAAGGCATAGGCAAGCCGGGCAATTGTCCTTGGCCCCCTCTTTCACCGGAGCCCCCTGGTAAAACGATTCAATCTTTGTCAATTTTTTGTTCAGAACATCTCTCTACCTACCTCTATCTCTGAATCTGTTTTTGTCTACGAGTGTGACTTTAAGGATATTTAGAACCACATATATCTGTAATTCTATATTGTTTGGCATGGTGCAGGCTTGAAATAGTAGAGAATAGGCAATAATGTCAAAGTTGTTCTAAACAAGGCACCTGAAAACATGCCTGGCCTGGGACCCCAAACATTCTTAAGATGACACTGGTCAGCTTTTCAAGAGCCAGGCCTATTAGTATATCAGGCATTCCCATTCAGCAGTGCTAGTTCATATTCTAATGATGTCATACTGTCATAATCTCCTGTATTACCTCAGTTCATATTATCAGAAGACTTTCTTTGCCTTTGCTGATCAATGGAAAATGCTCAATTTATGATAAGGCAATTATGTAAAATAAAGGATTTATCAACGTGCACTACAAATGTGTCTGTATAATTGCAGTTACTACTTTCAGAGGCCAGATTCAATCTTTGTGTACTAAAGCACTCATTTTTTGAGTGGATCCCTGTCATAATGCTTTGCGAGTTAGTTTGTCAGGGCTGTTTTTTTACAAACAATTCATGTTGTAAATGTATTTCTCCTTCATACACAACATCATTAAGAGCATCCATGGTTTATGCCATGGTATTTCATGTGGTCCTTGAAAGGTGCTGCACACACATACTTTCATTACCATTTTGTTCTGAGGGATCTCGAAAATTGGTTTAGCATCTCAAGGAATTACAGTTTCTTACTTACATTGTGACCTCAGAGTAGGTAGTTCTCTTTTATAGATCTTTCTTTCACTGTCACTTTTTCCTTTCAAAGAGGATCTCCTGACACTGCCTCTGGCTCTTGATTTGTGACCCGGGTGACGATTTCCAATTCATCAACATTTTTCTGAAATGCAGAAATATAACGCCAAAATGTGGGTGGATACCATTTATGATAACAAATACATATTCCTGCAAGCTGTGGAGCATGCTTTTACCTTTTGAGTACTAAGTCTCATGAATACATCTCGCAGTTCAGTTTCTTTGTCTGAAACGATTGTAGTAGGATGTCAATATGGAAAGTATCAAACACATCAAGGAAGCTAAACATGCTATTCTTGTTATACTTCTCATAGAACAACACCGTCTCAGGACCTTTTCTTAGCATATGATGTCCTGCCATCAAGGAGCATTTTGGAGCAGATATAACATAAATGCAGAGCTAATCTTTCTGAGTTGTATCATAAAATTGTCCGGGCTTGAGCCTACTGCTACAGATTGTTTAAATAAGGAGCCCTTCTCATCAGAAACGAATTATTACATTATAGTACAATATGAGTCTGATTTGTTGAGGCAAACTGTTTATTTCTTGTTAACATTCCAGGACCAGATAGGAGTAACATTGCCAATTCTAACGTGCCAGGAATAGATATGTGAAATGTTTAGGGACAGATTTTTTTACTTTCCATGCAAAGCAGCACAGTAATCAAAACTGATTCTCTATCTACACTGCTGCACTTGAGACTACCATGCATCAATGCACACACCCTTGCACTGTTATGCTAGGGTTCCTGTGCTAGGTGAAGCTTAGCTTTTATACTGGAATGGTACTCTTTCAACACACTAATGTATACTTAGTATGCTTAGATATAGTTTCATTCTTTCCCTACATTGGATGTATATGCAATGTTGGATATCTTAGGAGAAATGACAAAAATGTTCCTATTTAACTTCTGCCTCAAAGAGGAATTATTTTTGTATACAAAGCCCTGTTTACCATTGTTAGTAGATATGGCTTCCCATCAAATCCATGGGTAGTTGCTTGGAAATGACCATGTACTAACCGTGATGGTAAACACAAAGCAGTCCTAAATCTACTTTGCATTACTTTGGGGCTTCGTTCCATTGAAAATAAAGGTTTAAACTAGGTGACATATTCCAAATTAAGAGTTTTGATGATTTGCTCTACATTTTTCATGCATGCTGGTGAAAATTGTTAGTAAATCTGCCCCACAGAGTTTCCTTTTGAGATGTTGACGAGCCACATAATGATGGTTTGCCACCCGGTGTGCATTCAAACTTTACAGGCTATTTCATGACATTGATGTCTCCAAAAGTCTTGTGACAACAGCAGGAACCACCTGCCCTTCCATATCCTAAACACATTATCCTGTTACCCTTTTAGTTTTCTTCTCATGCACCATTCTACCCAAGCCCTTTAGCATCAGGGACATCTGAAGGATTTGGGGGGCCCTGGGCCAAAACGTATTTTGGGGACTCTGTTCGGAACAGCTTCAAATCTAAGATCCAAATTTAGCTGTTTCATGCCCTCCTTGGCCGGGACAGTGATAGTGCACAGGCGCACTCTTCCAAATAATAATGAGTTTACATCAAATATTCGTGGATAGTGATGTGTGTTTTGTATATTGTAACACAGCAGCAGCTGACTAATATTAATGGCAAATTATCTCTGTGGCACTCTCCCATTTCTTATATGTGAGGTCCTGATTTGATCTAAAGAAACTTTTTTTATGGATGTTACATGAAACATGAACACAACATTTATCTTCAAAAAGTCTGTAAAAGGCTCTCACATATAACTCACATTAAAAATAAATTAAAGGAAAATGGTATTTAGAACAATCTGTTAAAGATGTATTGAAGGTCATCAAGGCAAGGCTCTGTAGAACAGATCATGCACTATAAGGGAGCCCCTTGAAAGACTGGGACCCTGTGCCAGAGCCCACTTTGCCCATTCCTTCAAACGTCCCTGCTTAGCATGGACTCATTTTAGCCCCATGCTTCTTCAATCCTCGAATCTTATTTCCCCATTTGACCTATTCTCTTCCCCTCTCGGTTCCCTCTACTTTGTCCTTACACTTCTTCACCTGGCATCATCCTTAAACTCAATCTGACACTTTTTTCTTTCTGTTTCTACTTCTTCTTCCGTTCTCTTTCCAAACACTTCTTAACTCTACTGCCGCATTTACCAGAACCAAATCTCTCATTTTCTCCAGTCTTTCCATTTGCTTCACTGCCTTTAACTTCATCCTCTGTTGTTTCACGTCACCTGCTTTCCGTTGGGGCATCATATGTCATGCAGTTTACATCTGTTAGTGATGCCTCTACGCGCTCTCACACAGCAGAGCCATCAAGGCGAAAGGACACATCTCTTGGCACTAAAACACTGTCCTCCTGCGAAACAAAGCTTGCAAAGAAAGAGATGTCTAGGACCCAAACAAAACATTGAAGAGGGCCATTTATAAACGACGCCGTTGTCATCCTAAAAGGCCTGTTGGTGAATCTAATACCACAAAACAAACCTTGCGCTCCCTGACTATTAGAAAGTGCTTTTTTAGACAGGGCCTCTATCAGAATACAGTATTACATGACACCGTAACCTTTTTTTCTTCAGAAAGGCACCGGCCATGAATAAAACATCAGCGACCTTTAAAAACTTAGCAGTTGTACTAGGTGATTGCATATTAACAAGCTATTTGAAGAAACAGGACGAGAACAGTACATTTCAGTTAAGGTTACCTAATATCGCTATTCAAACAATGTATTCTTTTTGACAATAGTGGGTGAACAATGATCATTGCGCAGAATTTCTTTGAAACTTCGGTTTTATCACTTTAAAGTACAATCTGTGAATAAGTCTACATTCAAAATCACAGATTGTTTGCTAAATGTATCTGATTTGATTTCTTCCCAAAGGCTACTTTTCAGGGATGTGCTCTGAGAAGATTTTCCTTAATTCTGTTCCAATCGAGTCTTTCTTAGCTTCCAATTTGATTGTTCTGTGAAGTGAAATTAAGTTACCTAATAATTGTTTTATATTTGCAGGGAAATGGCGTTAATAGAGCAGCGCATTTTTTTTTGTTTTTTCTTCGCTCCTCCTAAGTACAGTCTCAATTGTACCTTTGGTTCCAAATGTAAGAATATACTGGTTGCGAAAAGCGGTCACAATTTGCCTACAGACTTTTTTGCGACCAATAAACTATTTTGCGAACCGATCAGTGTGCTAATAGGTTGGTTCCTAAAGTAACAATTTTAAGGGGTGCACATAATGACTCGCCTAATGATTATTTGTCAGGTCGAAAATTGTGACTTCTTAAGCAAATGTGAGACCAACAGTTTGGTCGAACAGGTTGTGGTCAATAATATTCTGCTTTAATTTTTTTCACTCTTATTATCAGTCTATATATTTTTTTAAATAGAAAATGGAAAACAACGAACAACATGCATTTTTTTCTTGCCCTTTAGATACATCTTGAATTACAATGTCAATTTGGTCAGGATTACATGCAGAGCTGTCACTTCATCTATGTACTAACAGTATAGCACCAAAGTAGTGTCAAGGAAATTATCTGTTCTATGGCACGGTATTACACAGTTTTAATTTTACGCAGTGCTGCAATATAAATACCAGACTCATAACAGTGAACAACGTTTGTAACTGAAAGGGACTGCTGCTTGGCATTTGCATACGCGTGAGCTTTGTCTTGGGCTGTGCGGTAAGCTAACAGGGGAGTGAAGGAGACCAGGCAGTCTAACTTTATCATAGAATAGGTTGCTGGAAATGGAAGCAGACAGTGCGAGCAGCAGGCCACGAGATGTGTCTATAGCAATGACCTCAGGGCACCTCTAGCATCCTTCCTTCTGAGGGTTCAAGGGGGAATGAGTCATCCATTCCAGCATCTTGGGTTTGGGGCATCATAGGTTCCCATTCCAAGGAGATGGAGTGTTTGCGGAGATCTATCGCTTCCTCACCTCTCAGTGCTTTTTTTCTTTGCTATGGTCTAATGGATTAGTGATTGTTGTAAGGAGAACCATGAGGGGGATGGAATAAGGGGGTGGGGGTAGAATCACCCTCCATTTTAACACAAAGGTGCGCTTATCTATTACTTATGTCAAGTCAATGAAGTGAACCTATACCTTGCTTTTCTTGGGGCACTGAAAAAGGGCTAGTGAGCATGCTTCACAAGTGTGAAAGCCTCAACACTGGGTGACCGCTGTTAGAGGATTAAGCACTGTGCGCCAATACTGTTTACGGGAGGGACCAACTCCATAGCATATGTTGATGGTCCACTTGAGCAGCGAAGCAACAAGTGGAGAACCGGGCCTTATGGGCCTGGCGGCGCAGGGCACGCCTTAAATCCCCGAGTTCACCTGCCTTGTCGAACAGAGACACGAGACACTCTGTTGAGCGTAGAAAACCAGGTTTATTAGCTGCAGCTAAGCACAGTTGTCCCAGAAGTACGTACAGCATATATTCTGAGGAGACTGCCACTTTAGTCAGTGGCGCTCAATCTTTTATAGCACACATATTTACAACGTTTACTCCCAGTACATACAAAGCAAGCCAATAGGAAAAGTTGGAAAACAAGCTATCAGGTGTCCCAAATACGCCCCTCTTTCAGACCCTCTGTGTCACCCCTCTCCACAAATTAATCAATGCTAGTACCGACAATCCAATTTGCAGGTAGCAGGACGTATTTGTGTGCCTCAAAGAATAGTTGTGTAACAAGAGAATACAAGGAGAGAATAGCGAAGGCCAGTTGGATAAGATAATGTAAGGAAAGAATAGAAGAAGCCAAATAGTCAGTTGAGACAGGGATCAATCAACCCAGACATGGATTAGTGAACTCGGCCAGACCTTGACATCGGTTTCGTAAACAAGGGCAGGGGGTTACTTTTTAACAGAAGAGACACGTAGCAGCTGAAAAAAGCAAAAACACTCGGTTCGCCATGCTGCCTGAGTGAGGGCAACACAAAATGGCGATGAGACACAAAATGGCGGCTAAATACGGGACAAAGTCGGAAACCGAAGAACCTCAGCCCTTCCTTTTGCCATTACTCAGGCAAAACACAAAGGACTCAAGTTAATATGAGTCGATGTCAATGGCCATGAGGTCGTCGAGCTGGTGCTGCAACATCGTTTTAATGTTCTCTGTTTTCTGTGACACAGGCCTTGGGACACACATGGTGGCACAAAGACCGCAGATGGCAGGGCCACACTGTAAACAGAGACAACAAGAGAAAATGATGGCCAAAACCATTACAAGGAAGGTTAGTATCTTCCATCCCCAAGTGGACAGAGGTCCCCAAAACCATCCTATCACAGTCCAATCTCCTATGTCCTGATGTATAGCCTCGGAAATGACATGCAAGTTAGAGATAGCTTGGTATACCGTAGGAGCATTGTCGGAAATATAAATGCAGCAACTAGACCCGATCAATTTACAGACTCCTCCATGATCTGCAAGGACAATGTCTAAAACCATCCGGTTCTGCAAAGTCATAAGGCGATCCGCCTGAAGTTCGGCTGTCAGATTACTCAAGGCTCCAGAAGTTACATTTATGGTAGCCTCAACAACACAAACTAGTTGTCTGATGTCTCTGCTGTTGGCCATTGGGCCCCAGAAAGGAAGCAACCCTTTGATAAAGTCACCTCCTTCTTGTCCTGCTGTGTCCTTAGAATCAATAACCCCTCTGCCATGTCTTTCCTATGATGACCTGAAGGAGCGGTATATGTTGGAGGAAGAAGGAAAGCTACATAACAAGATCCTGAAAAGTAGGTAGGAAGCCACGTATAGGCTCTATCATGACAGACAAAATATGTGCCTTGTGATGGCACTAACAGTGAAGTAATCTGAGGTGAATAGATATACGTATGGAAACAGACACTCTTTTCCTGTTGATTTTTAACATTTTGGCCATTGATCTGTAGACAGAAATTACCTCGATGAGGTACAGTCCAAATTGGTGGGGATCTCCTTCGTCTAGCCTTATTTGTAAGGCTAGTAACATAACGAGTCACGCTCCAGCCATCATATGCTCGTTTCTCATCAACGGGAATCTTACTAATTTCAGTAATTCTAGCCATGGCCACTATTCCCTTTATCAAAGAACTGTGACTAAAATCTGCTCCACCACCATATGGACTACCAGGAGGATATCGAAGTTGGTTCTGATATACATTAGAAAACATGGCCAAATAGGCCCAAGCGGAGCCTTCATAGGAAAATGGAAGGACTAAATATGGCATCCCTCTCTCTGTGTTATGGGGCATGAGCCCACAGACTGAACAGTCAGTAGTATTGACTACCAGTTGATGCTGATGCAACAACTGAATAAATAAATTATTGAAGTATTCTGTTCTCCTAATTTGCTCCTGTTCTGGGAGTGTATGAAACTGATGTGGGGAGGCAGTAGTAGGAAAAGACAAGGAAACAGACATTGGAACAGGTGCTTGCTGCATAGTGTGAACAACCCAACTCACACAAGCCAATAAAATATATGAATATATTAAAATAAATATGGTTATGCCACATGGACTAACCAACAATTTTTTATATTTACTTTTCATTTCTTGATTCTTATCACTCTTTTCCACTTTAATATCCATTCTCTAAAGCGTTGCTCATGGTAATCTTCCTAGATCACTTAGCTGTGATTATTAGCCGTCCTATGACACTGCAAGTCCTGCAGACCTACTGTCACTACTCAGGTCACAGCTTAAGAATCCTACCGTGACCCTGCAACTTGATGGATAGTGGAAAAAGAAATGTCTCTCAAAAGACGTAATCAGAAAAAGGAAAAAAAAAGAAAGTTCAATTGTCTTTCATTGATTTGGATCTTAAGTTGTACAGAGTCTTATTAGGTATCGTTTGTTCTTGAAACAAAGCCTCTGGATTTACTGTGTTCAGTCGTAGATGTGATGGTACAGCTTCTTGCAACACGTCGTCGTCTTCTTTCTCAGAGTTCGTTCGATCCAGACGTACACTAGTAAAAGGTACAAATCGAGGGACCCTTTCGCCTTCACTGTCACTTATACCCTTGCGGACCCACTGATCAAAAGGTAAAGGCAAAGGTACCCTCTTACAGTGCACGCCATGGACCCAATTCTTCTTCCCGACGACCTTTACTGCTGTACGTGTTGCTGGCAAAACTTGCAGAGGCGGGCCCCAACGAGGTTCCAGATTCTTTTTCCGCTGGAAATTCTTCAGGAAGACCCAGTCACCGGGTTGGATGGAGTGACTTGGATCTGCAGAGGCCTCTGGCAAAGCGTTTTGAACCTGTTGGTGAAGAACACGCAATTTAGTGGTGAGGTCATGCAGTCAATCAACATTGGATACAGGATGTCAGAATACTTTTTAGGTCGAGGGACTCCCCAGACGTTGGCTGGGCGCCCATAAAATTACCTCATATGGGCTCAGTCCTAAACGAGAATGTACAGTAGTTCTCGTAGATAAAAGTGCCAAAGGTAACGCATCAGGCCAAGCGAGACTCGTGCTGGCCTGAATCTTCACCAGTTTAAGCTTGAGAGTGCCATTATAGCATTCTACCAAACCTGCTGACTGACGGTGGTTTGCCGCATGGAATTTCTGCCTAATACCAATACCCGCACGCACTTTCTGCATAATTTGGCCCACAAATTCACTTCCATTGTCACTCCAGACAATTCGCGGCAAACCAAACCTCGGGAAAAATTCCTTCAAAAGGACTTTGGCAATAGACAAAGCAGTAATGTCCTTCAGGGGGTAGGCCTCTATCCATCTGGAAAAGGCACACACCACCACCAGAACATACTTGAGATTGTTACAACGTTCCATATGAATGTAATTGATTTGAAATACCTCAAAAGGGTATGTAGGGGGAGCAAAATGACCTGCTGGAGTTGGAGTTCCCTTTCCTGGATTATGCATTAAACTAACTATACAATGTTGCACCACATTCTCCGCACATTTAGGAATTCCTTCATTCTGCCATACTGGAGCCAAATGTTTGCATATTCCTTTTACACTGATATGCGCCATAGTAACTACAGGCAGTGCATAGGCGTCCGGTAACAGCCAACGCTGATGTTCTGACAATTCCGTCCAACACCCTGTCGCGTCCAACATTCCTGTACTTTCTCTCCACTTACTCAATTCCTACTCAGTAGCCTCTTCTTGAATCGTTCTCACACTTTCTATTGTGTCCTCACACATTCCTCCCTCTCGGATCCATCTTGCAGGGCCTGCAACACACATGCGACTCGTAGCATCTCTCGCTGTTTCCTTTGCTACCGCGTCTGCAAAAAGCATTCCCGCGACCCACATCATCAATGATCTTCTTATGAGCACTACACTTTACTATCGCTCTTTGGGTAGGCAAAGCAAGTGATTCGAGAAGGTCAGTCACCAACTGACCATGCTGTATCTTAGTCCCATGGGAAGTAAAGAATCCTCTTTCGTTCCACAACCGACCGAAGCTATGAGCCACGCCAAAGGCGTATTGGCTATCAGTGTAAACATTCACTCTCTCTTTCCCTTTGCCAACACACACGCTCTCGTCAGGGCAATCAGTTCAGCTGCTTGGGCTGAATTCTGTGAAATGCATGCTGTCTCCACTACCGTATACAAGGTGGTAACAGCATAAGCCTCAGTCGTCTCGCCATTTGGAAGTTTGAAAGAAGACCAATCCACCCATAGGATCCCATCCGGGTCCACAAGTGGTGTGTCTTTTGAGTCTATTCTGCCTTTCGTTTCCTCCTCTGTTCGGAGAAAACAATCATGCTGTTCTTGAGTGTCTTTCTCTTCCGGAATGGGTAACAATGTTGCTGGATTCAAAGTATTACACCGCTTGATGTGTATATGGCTAGCCAGGAGCGTCAGCTCATATCCAGACAAGCGAGCACTCGTGAGGTGTTGTGTTTTCGTTCTATTCAAAAGAGTATCCACTGCATGTGGTACCATAACAACAAGAGTGTTATCCAGTACCAATCCAGCAGATTGATGAATGGAGATCGCTGCTGCTGCTGTAGCTCTGAGACAACTAGGTAATGCCTTGGCTACTGGGTCCAATGTAGCCGAAAAATAGGTACATGGCCGTTTTTTGTCTCCAAATTGTTGTGTTAAAATTGACAACGCGCAACCTTCTCTTTCGTGAACGTAAAGTGTGAAAGGCTTACTGTAATCTGGAGCACCTAACACAGGGGCAGAACACAAGGCAGTACGTAAGTCAGAAAAACTCTTCTGACATTCGTCAGTACAAGGAAGAGGTTTGGGTGTATCTTTCAGCGTAAGTGCCAACAAAGTTTTAGCCAAGAAAGAAAAATTTGGAATCCACTGTCTACAATAAGAGGTAATGCCCAGAAAGGCACGCACCTCCCTTTGTGTGGGTGGTACAGACATTTGTGCGATTGCTTGAATTCGTTCTGGGGTCAATTGTCTACCCTCCTTCGACAATAGATGACCTCAGTAGGTAACCTCTTGGCGGCAATATTGCAACTTAGAGGGTGACACCTTGTGATGTAGGTCAGACAAATGACGCAACAGTGAAACAGTCACATCCTTACAAACATCCTCTGAATCAGTAGCAACTAACAAATCGTCCACATACTGAGTCAGGGCAGCACCTGGGGGCAAAGTGAAAGCATCAAGCTGAGATTTCAAAGCCTGAATATAAATGGAGGGACTCTCACAATCGCCTTGAGGTGCACGTTTGAATCGAAAACTTCGGCCTCCGAGAGAGAAGCCAAAAATATCCCTACTTTCCTCAGCAATAGGAATGCTGAAGAAAGCATTTTTGAGATCAATAACCGAGAACCATGGCACTGAAGCGGGTATCATAGTAAGCAAGGCAGTGATATCTGGGACAACAGGAAACTGGGGGACAACAATTTTGTTGACCTCCCGAAGTTCGATCACAAAGCGATATACAGGCGGCTGAGAAGGATCAGTGTGTTTAGAGACAGGTAGAACAGGACTGTTACAAACATTGCCTCTTGTTTCTTCGACCACACCCTTCTGAACCAGATCATAGATAACAGCAAACAAACCTCGTTCACCATCAATGGAAATTTTATACTGAGGTATGCATGGTAATTTAACATTTGGCTTAATTGTAACCACGTAAGGCCAAATCTGGAGCAGACCAACATCATTCCGACCTTTAGCCCAAACCGTAGCAGGAAGAGAATGCAATTCAGGTGGGAGTTGGTCCTTAGATAAATATATAGGAGAAACCAATTTCTCACCTAAGGTAAGATGCACACCAGAGGGGGAACAATACAACGTTGCATGAAGATGTTTCAACAAGTCCAAACCCAACAAATTCTCGCCGCAACCAGTCGTCAAAATAAGCGGAGCTTCCAGATCGTAAGGATCAATCGAAAGAGGCAAAGGACAAGAAGCCAGGTTACTGACTGGGGTGCCAGAAAATCCTACAGAAACGTTAGTTAAGCCAGACAAAGGTGCCCCAGGAAGTTTGGAGTGAATTATAGAACTTCTCATAGCACCAGTATCCAAAGAAATGGCTCTGAAGCACCCAATGCAACAACTTCAAGATAAGGTCCATTCTGATTCACTGGAACTGATACGACTCTCTTACTTTGTCCATGGCTGTCCTAACTAGTGTGAAAATCCTGAGCCTCACCCTCAACACAATAATCGTCATTGTAATATTGCGCAGACTGAGTATTCTGCTGATCAAAATAATTAAAAGAATTCTGAGGGGGAAAGGAACGCTGCCCTTGAGACAACGCACCTCGCCCTCTACCTCTAGGTGCTGATTGAAAACCACCATCTCGCGGCCCAGGGAATCCACCATTACGCTGCAATGAAACCGGACAGCTATTCTTAAAATGACCTTCCTCTTTACAATAGGCACATTGATTAGGACCTAGCAAAGGTCGCGGAACAAAAGGATCAGGTTTTTGTAACAACCTCTGAAGCTGGGGAGGCTGTTGAAACTGGCGCTGGGCAGAACGAGGGGGATAAGCCTGTTGCAAAAGAACCTTCGTTTTTAAATCCTTAATCTTCTTCTCGATCTTATCTTTCTCTTCCTTATCCCTATTCTCATAATATTGAGCAGTAGCTAATATCTGTGCAGAGGAATAAACAGCCCACAAACTTTCTGAGTCTTTCTGCTTACAAGCAGATAACTTATCCCAGTTAACACGTAAGGCAGGCATCATCGTTTTCATTAAAGTGATCAATCAATCAATCAATCAAAAATTTATATAGCGCACTACTCACCCGGAGGGTCTCAAGGCGCTAGGGGACGGGGGGGTTCCGCTACTGCTCGAACAGCCAGGTCTTGAGCTGCTTCCTGAAGGCGAGGTGGTCCTGGGTCAGGAGGGAGTTCCAAGTCTTGGCGGCCAGGTAGGAGAAGGACCTTCCCCCTCCGGTGGCTCTTCGGAAGCGGGGCGTGGCTGGTCGATTAAAGCTGGCGTGGGGGAGCGTAGAAGTTGAGGCGGCTGTTGAGGTATCCTGGGCCTTGGTTGTGTAGGGCTTTGTGTGCATGAGTGTGGAGACGGAAGGTGATTCTCTTGTTGACCGGGAGCCAGTGCAGGTCTCTCAGGTGTCCGGAGATGTGGCTGCGACGGGGGATGTCTAGGATGAGTCGTGCTGAGGCGTTCTGGATCCGCTGGAGTCTCTTCTGGAGTTTGGCGGTGGTACCGGCGTAGAGGGAGTTGCCGTAGTCCAGATGGCTGGTGACGAGGGCCTGGGTGACTGTCTTCCTGGTCTCGGTGGGGATCCACCGGAAGATCTTAAGTAGCATGCGCAGGCTGTTGAAGCATGACGAGGAGACGGCGTTGATTTGTCTGGTCATGGAGAGGGAGGAGTCCAGGATGAAGCCCAGGTTGCGTGCGTGGTCTGTTGGTTTAGGTGCGCTGCCCAGGTCTCGGTGCTGTGGATGGCCCGGAATCCAGACTGCGAGAGTCGAGGGATCCGTTCGTCTCGAGGAAGGCGGCCAGCTGCTTGTTGACAAACTTCTCGATGACTTTTGCATGAAACGGGAGCGGCGAGATGGGGCGGTAGTTCTTGAGGTCGGTGGGGTCGGCTGATGGCTTCTTAAGTAGAGCCCTGAGTTTGGCGTGCTTCCAGCTCTCCAGGAAGGTAGCGGTGTCGAAGGAGGTGTTGATGATGTCCCGCAGGTGGGGTGCGATGACAGCGTCGGCCTTGTTGAAGATGTGGTGAGGGCAGGGGTCGGTCGGAGATCCGGAGTGGATGGAGTTCATCGTGCGGACGGTGTCTTCGGTGCTGATCGGGGTCCAGGCGCGGAGGGTGGTGGCGGAGGCGGTGGTTCGGTCGTGGCGTGCGTCGGTTGAGTGCTGAAGCTGTTGTGTATGTCCGCGATCTTGTTGAAGAAGTAGGAGGCGAGGGAGTTGCAGAAGTCTTGTGAAGGGGTGATGTCGTTGTTTCCGGGGTTGGAGAGCTCTTTAACGATGTTGAAGAGTTCCTTGCTGTTGTGTGCGTTGTTGTCCAGTCGTTCCTTGAATGCAGTTTTCTTGGTGGCGTGAATCAGTTGGTGGTGTTTTTGGGTGGCGAGCTTGAGGGCAGTCATGTTGTCCGGTGTTGGGTCTCTGCGCCAGGCTTTCTCGAGGGCTCGGCAGTTCCTCTTGGAGCTCTTGAGTTCGTCGGTGAACCATGGGGCTTTCTTGCTGCCGGGTCTGCTAGGCAGGGTCCTCAGAGGGGCGAGGTCGTCTGCGCAGTTGCTGATCCACTTTGTGAGGTTGGTGGCCGCCTGGCTGGGGTTCGTTGCGCCGGTGGGAGGGTTCTTGCTCAGGGAAGTCGCAAGCTGGTCGGCTGTGATCTTGTTCCAGCTTCTGCGTGCAACCTGTTGCTGGTGGTGGTGGATCGTGGTCCTTGTGAAGCTGAAGTGGACGCAGCTGTGGTCCGTCCAGTGGAGTTCGGTGGCGTGGCTGAAGGTGATGTCCTTGCTGGATGAGAACACGGGGTCGAGTGTGTGTCCGGTGTAGTGGGTGGGGGTGGTCACCAGCTGCTTATCAATATCGGCCAAATTAATAATACACGCATCAACAGTCTGGGACAGCTCTCTATAATACCCAGAGGGATTTTTATGAGGGTCCGGTAAAAACTGTTTGAGCGCTAAAACTTCAGATCGTTTCCAGGGGACATGTACCCATATACGCTGTAAAGGAAATGAGCAGGGATACGCGGAACACCGCCTGCCTGTGGAACCTCCTCTCTACGTACTGGAGGAACTTCCCTCATAGGATAATGTTTCATTTTCTGTCTAACTTCAGGATCAGGTTCAAGAATAGTCTGAGAAGAAAATAAAGACCTGAAAGTGACAAGTGTCCTTATAGCGTCCTCAACTTCGGAACCCACAATAAGCCCTTTATCAAATTTAGCCTGTATGTCTAACAGACCCTGGGGAGCTAAATCCAACTCCATATTCTCCCATCCTTTGACAAGAGTATCACACATGACATTAAAAACATATCTCTGCGTGGGCGCATTCCACTGGAGAAAGGTACTCAAGATATCAGGCACACTATACTGTGGACCACTCATGATCCATTTGTGAGCAAGAGAGTCCAACGCAACTCGTTAGTCAGAATCTGGGATTTGACTATGGGATTGCCTTCGAGACAGAGCAGGAGTCAAAGAAAAAGACCCAAAGAAGTGGGAGAGAAAGCCAGAAACAGTATCAACCAACCGTTTCCGTGCCGGAGGAAAATCTGACAGTAAAACTGGAGACAAGGTATTAAGCAAAGGAGGAGAAGTACTAACCGTTACAAGAGGAACCGAGGGTAAAGGAGACTGAGGTACAGAAGTTGGTGGCAAAGGAGGTGGGGGTGGCAATGCAGGAAGAGGCAATTGTGGAAGAGCCGGACCAACTGGCTGAACAATAGGTTGCTAAACAGGTGGCAACAATAAGGGTGCATTAGCTCCTGGTACATAAGGCGGAGGTAATCTCAACAAATGGGACATTAAGGGATCTTCGGCAAGATCCTTAATCTGTGGAGTAGAAGCAAAACCGGGTAGCATCTATCTATTGCCATACGATGTTGTCTGTCTGAGATTTCAATCGCTCGATCAGTCTCATTGTCTTTGAACTGCTGGGCAGCCTGTATGATCGTCATATCCTTCGCTTTTCTATCTCTTTTTGCCTGCTTAATTTCTCTCTGTTTGGCTTCTTTACGCCAAAGGCGGAAAGAGTCAAACATTGCTGGCCGGGCTTTTCTTTTAAACAAAATTACTTCTAGATTGTCTAATATATCAGGCTCAAAGCTACCATTTTGTGGCCACTGCAAAACACCATCTTTCTTAGTGTATCGGATCCATGCCTCGGTAAAGGCAATGGGGCCAACACCATGTTTAGAATAGAGCTCATAAGTGGGAGTTCCAACCCGAGGAATCGGACATGAGTCCTCGAGCCGGGAATCCCTATTACAACCAAAACAACAGAACTTCCTAAATTTCCTAAAACCAGGCATCTTAAATTCACTGGTCCGTTTACCAACTTCAAGGGGTTTAAAGCAAATAACACAGCACAAACGTACTCAGCCTCGGCTTCGGCTATTGCAATGGTCGAATAACAAAACTCAAAAACAAAACAAAGAAGTGGGCGCTACCCACGAATACTTAACTAAGTGGTCTCTCACGCCGACAGAGGTCCGCGTTACCAGTCATCACCAAATGGATCAAGGCAGGGCGGCAGTCAGGGCAGCAGTCGTCAGCAGCCGTCGGAAAGGAGTAGCCACGCTGCAAAAGACCTTCTGTCCACTTCGACATACAGGGGTCACTTGACGTGGTTCGCGAATCCTCCGGAATTTTCTTGCGAGGCTTCTCACGACCTTCGGGCTGAACCGCTACCACTGAAGCCGCCCCACATTGGGCACCAGTTGGAGAACCGGGCTTTATGGACCTGGCGGCGCAGGGCACACCTTAAATCCCCGAGTTCACCTGCCTTGTCGAACAGAGACAGGAGACAATCTGTTGAGCGTAGAAAACCAGGTTGATTAGCTGCAGCTAAGCACAGTTGTCCCAGAAGTATGTACAGCGTATATTCTGAGGAGACTGCCACTTTAGTCCGTGGCACTCAATCTTTTATAGCACACATATTTACAATGTTTACTCCCAGTACATACAAAGCAAGCCAATAGGAAAAGTTGGAAAACAAGCTATCAGGTGTCCCAAATACACCCCTCTTTCAGACCCCGTGTGTCACCCCTCCCCACAAATTAATCAGTGCTAGTACCAACAATCCAATTTGCAGGTGGCAGGACGTATTTGTGTGCCTCAAAGGATATTTGTGTAACAAGAGAATACAAGGAGAGAATAGCGAAGGCCAGTTGGATAAGATAATGTAAGGAAAGAATAGAAGAAGCCAAATAGTCAGTCAAGACAGGGATCAATCAACCCAGACATGGATTAGTGAACTCGGCCAGACCCTGACATCGGTTTCGTAAACAAGGGCAGGGGGTTACTTTTTAACAGAAGAGACACGTAGCAGCTGAGAAAAGCAAAAACACTCCGTTCGCCGTGCTGCCTGAGTGAGGGGAACAAAAAATGGTGATAAGACACAAAATGACGGCTAAATACGGGATGAAGTCGGAAACCGAAGAACCTCACAAGGTGGAGGATTGAATGTTTTTGAATAGGATGTTGTGAGATACCACATGTGGGTATGAGCTCAGAATTAGAGCTGATACTAAAGACGCGAGCGCCCTGATGTTGTTAGATCTGTCAGCAGCGTTCGATAACAGGGTCAACCATGCACAACTCCTGCTGAGAATTGCTAATCTGGGTATCGGTGGACTGGCTCATCAGTGGATTGAGTCCTTTCTGTCAGGAAGGTTCCAAAGTATCCAATTGGGTGACCAAATATCAAACGGGGGTTTCCTTGCCTCAGGGCTCAGTTCTGTCTCTTCTTCTCTTTAACGTGTATTTGCAATATTAGTGGCAGCATTAGCCGCTATGGACTTTGAAGTGTTTCATTATGCAGATGATACCCAACTTATTCTGCAAATTAATAACTCTCCACAACCTCAGTCTTGCGCCCAGAACATCCTCAGATACACAGTGAATTGGATGACAGCCAACTCATTAAAAGTTAATCCAGACAAGCGTGAGATCCATGTAATGTCTCCTAAGGGGAACCCCTGGAATGAGCTTTTTTGGCCGCAGGAGCTTGGCATTGCCCCTAGGCCAGCAACTCTTGTTAAAAGCCTGGGCTTTAAGTTTAACACCAACCTTTCCTTGTCCAATCAAGTGTTCTCGGGGGTTGGCATCTCCTGGGTCTAATACAACAGTTGCAGAAGCTAGCCCTACTGGTCTCACCTACCACTATAAAAATGATCGTATCTGACACAATTGTGTCCAGATTGGACAATGGCAATGCTTTATATATTGGCCTCCCTGAGAAATTAATCAGCAATATGCAGGTGATCATGAACGATGCAGCCAGGCTGATTTTTAGGCTGCCTAGGTGGGCTCATGCCACACCTTTGCTGCACAGGTTACATTGGCTCCCTGTTAAACAGAGAGCCAAGTTTAAGGGCCTCTACATTGCCGATAAAGCCATTTTTGGCCAGGCCCCGGGCTACATTAAGGAGCATCTGATGAGTTATGTTTCGGAATGCACATTGCGATCATACACAGCAGGCGTTTTAGCCCTCCTAAGAGCCAAATTGGCATCGCAAGGTGGCCGAGCATTCTCTGTTTTAATTCCCTGAATCTGGAATGAATTACCAGAGAACCTTCGGAAGGACTCTGCCCTCCTTTCCTTTAGGAAAAGTCTTAAAACTTATTTGTTTAGGGAAGCCCTGGCTACAGTATAATACACTGGGCTGTGTGTTTCTGGGATTTCAGTGGCTACCTGAGCTTTCTCTACAAGCGCTAAGAGATCTGCAGGTGATTATGCGCTATACATGCTACAATTAACAATAACAACAATTAACAATATACAATAACCTGCATTCCTCCTGTTTAAAACTCAATGGGGAGAAAACGGATGTCATTCTGTTGGGGAATTCTTCCCCCTCCACTTTTGCATCCATCTGGCCACCATGTCTGGGTGAGCCCCCCACTCCTAAGCCCCAGATAAAGAGCCTAGGGATCTGGTTTGACCCAGCCTTGAACTTCTCAGTACAAGCCACCAAGATTGCAGCCACCTGTTTTGGGTTGATGAGGATGCTGCGGAAGGTGCTCCCCCTGCTTCCTTTTCAGGCCAGGAGGATACTGGTCCAGGCCCTGATATTATCGCGCCTGGACTATGGGAATGCTCTTTTTTTGGGAGCCCCTTCCTTTGTCATCCAAAAGCTCCAAGTCACCCAAAACAGTGCGGCCCGCCTTCTCTACAATCTTCCTCGCCGACAGTCAGCTAGGGATGCCTTAAGAGAACTCCATTGGCTCCCTATTGCGGCGAGAGTGCAGTTCAAGGCTATGTGTATTTTACACAAGGCCTTCCATCACACTGGTCCCGCAATTCTGCAGACCTTGGTTACCCCCTACGTTCCTGTGCGTTCCCTCCGTTCTGGCTCCCTTCAGCTGGCCACCTCCGTCAGAGTCAAGAAGGCTCGATGGGGTGGTCGCTCCTTTTCACATACCGCGGCCAGGCTCTGGAACGCCCTCCCCTTATCTCTTCGGGAAACCACTAACCATCTTGCCTTCAGGAAAACCCTTAAAACACACTTGTATGCAAAAGCACACTGATCTGCCCTGCTCCCGCGCTAATAAAGTGTCAGTCATGAGCGCTACGAGGCCTCCGGGTAGATAGCGCTATACAAGTGTAATTTAATAATAATAATAATATCACATTCTGAGTTATGAAATATTCTTCCAATGTCACTCTCCCATATCTCTCAGAGTTTGTTCAATGATACCTATGTATTTTCTCTCAAGGCTTGGTAAAACCAAGTGATAAAATGTCGTCCCTCACTGATTGTGTAAAGTGCCTGCACTAATGCTCTTCTTCCTCTAATGCCATCGTGCATTACAATTCTTCTGTACATCAGGAAATGCTCTCTGTGTATGCTATATTAACCTACAAGTTACTCAAAGGTGAGAAGATATCCCTCTTGGAAAATGTCCCCAAATTCCCACTTCACCTCAGTGGTGCAGATCATTTGTAGTTAGATAGCCACAAACATTGAGGAGCCCAGCAGCAGTTTAGAAGTAGCATTAGTATTAAATTGTCTGGTTAATTGGAAGCTTCATTGGAAGCATTTATGAGCTACGATCACGAAACGTGGCAGTTCTCTGACAGCCTGTATCCTTGGTAGGAATAAGCACGGCAGACCATAGCAGTGTGCCCTGTCCAAGAGTTGGTGTGTTCAACGATCTACTTGACAACCAAAAAGATTCCCATTGGAGTTGGGGCTCTAAATACTATTGCTCAAAGACAGTGACACCAAGTCCTACCCTTTCAACAGGCAGTTGAAACTTAGCCAGTACAACTCCGTGTCGACTATTACCCCAGATTAAGTCACCTAGCATTCTGTCAAGTCCCTGAAAAAATGTCCAGGGGAGTAACTGGGAACATTGGTAAAGCCGAACAGATGGTGAAGCATGACAATGTTGTTTATGGTTATCCAGTTCATGACTGCCAGAGGGTGCCCCTTCAATAAAAAATTCTGAGAGCACAATGCAATCCTGACCTTGACAAAATTCTTTTTGTACATGTCTTGTTCTAAGCAACAGTTCCTGACTCCTAGGTACCAAAAGGAAATGTCAACTGCAGGGGTACCCAGCATGAGGGAAAAACATATGACTTGGTCAAGTGGACATAGAGTCGCCCTGCTCTATCAAAATCCAAGCAGAATGGTTCCTTTACTGTTTTGGCCAGTGCCCACATCTTTCAGGTAGAGATACAATTGCATGCAGCATACAGTAATACAGCATGCATGCTGCCATTTAGTGGGATTCCCCATTGAAATGCTTCCTGCCACATCATAGCAGCCAGTGGCACGATGGGAAATGGAAAAAGCAAGGAACCCTGTCTTTTTCCTGTGCAGACTGCAAACAAAGTTGATAGCAGCTTCCCAACCACAACTTGGGATATGTGGGCAGTGTAAAGCATGTGAGTTTGCGTTAGCAATCTCCTGCCAAACTCCAATTTAGTTAATATCTTAAATAAGTACCTCCAACTAAGAGTGTCAAATGTATTCTCTAATTCTAATGCAAAACATACCAAATGAGGAATTAGAGGAAGGGACCTTTCGAGTAGTTGGTGAAGCCTGCAGATGTCAATAAAAGTATTTCTCCCAGGACCAAAGTCTGGGAGAAATGCTGGTATTACTCAATTAATTCATATTATCCACAAGAATTTTATAGTTGGAATTAAGTTTTGCCAAAGGTCAATAAGAGGACAGGCGAATTGGGTTGTGATTATGTTTAGGTATTGAGATTAGTAGAGCTTCTCTGAGAGAGGGAGGCAGAACACCATGCTCAGCAGCTGTGTTGTAGGAAGCAAAAGCCTGGTAAAACTCTAGTGGGGTGCAGACGTCTTGCCAGTTGCTTGAATCCAAATTGCTCCTCTAATTTTCTGTGCGGTGCCCGGGGCATCAAGCACCACTGCTGGGTAAAAGAGCTCAACTGCTGCCTCAGCAGTTTAGTTGGTATGGTCATAGAGTGAGGAGAGTGCTTGTTATGAGTAGATTACAGGGCCCTGCTGAGGTTGGATGGATACTATTGATATTACCATGGGCTCCTGTCTAATCAGCTAGGCAAGCAGTCTACACAATTTATCCCCCTCAGCATGCACTCCTGAAGAGTAAGCAATAAAGTCTAGGTAGCGCAGGTGCTTGAGCAGTGCCGAGTGCTTAACTCTTGACTCCTCAAAGGCTCTACTTTTCGTCAGATTTAGTGCATGTTCTCTCAAAAGGCAAGCCAACCTTTCCTCAACCTCATAGAGTTCTGCTTCTATTACTTTGTATGTGCCCTCCACATTTCATATGCAGGTATCTCTGGACACCACCTACAATGCTTCTCATTCCACCTCCAGTGTGGAGGCAGTGCCATGGTTCCTCTCAAAATAATTGATGATTTGTTCATTAAGTGCTCTGCAGAATGCTGTGTCCTCCAAAGAGTTATATTGGAGATGCCAGTCAGGATCTATGATTTCAACTTACTCCATTGATATGCCACTAAAAGAGGATTATAGTCTAAAATAAATCTGCCTAGGTATTTAGCACTTGCGGCTAACTGGCTGAGGGAGTAGAAGTAGAGTACCCGATCTGGGTGACATATTGATTGCGAGGGACAAATATTTGGTGGAAACCTTTGCTCCTGGACTTTATTGTCTCCAGACATGATGACATGACTATTGCACAAGCCCACTAGTTAAAGGTCTGGCAGTGTGCCTAGTAGGTTTTTGTGGAAGGGGAGGATGTGAAATATCTAACTTGACAGCTAATCCACAGATAAAGTATCTAACCAGGATCCATGGAATCCCAGGCAATTGTGCTAAGTACTCAAATAGGCCAGACAGTGTTGGGGGAGTAAATACTTCCTAGAAAAACCCTGATTCAATCCAGCCAACCCTCTACTAGGGTATATTTCCTATCTTTATCAGTTATTTTAGTGCATGGTTGGAAAGAGACTCCGGACACACTCATATCAGTACTCCCTTAGCATATGCTGAAAAGTTGGTAGAGTAAATTTGAACCTGCCATCACTCACAGGGCTTTGTGGCTTTAGATGCAACTAAGTTGGTTTCTTGAAGGAAAATAATGTGTGCCTCCAGTCCTGTCTATGGCTCGCAGCGTGCATTCTGCATATATTTCAAGTGAGAAAGGTGGTGTTGTGATCCATAGTAAGTAACCGGTTGGTGCCTCTGTCTGGTCTAGCCATCTTATTTACCCGGAGACCTCCTCAATATGTGCTGTGTGTGCAAAGCTGTCCTTCCCAATAAGGTAAGTACCCATAAAGAACTAAACAAAACCATTTAAAAAAGAGACGGTTGAGTAAACAGGTCCATGTTCAAACCACTCAAAGATTTTGTATTTGTATTTTTTAAAATATTTATAGAGCGTATCAATCTTCCCGTAGGACATCACGGCTCTAGGGCGGGAATTAATGCAATTCAGGTTGGTCTTAGTAGGATCAGTATCTGGGCAACATAGTGGTTTTCAATTTTTTTTCTGAACAGCAGATGATCATCTGTCAGGGGAAAATCAAAGGGTAGGTTGTTCCAAATGACCGCAGCTGCTTTAGAAAAGGGTCAATCACCCATCCTGACCTTATATGTGCATTTGACTGACGTGAGAGGTAGGTGACACAATCTCAAATTTCCTGAGGGGACATGGAATTGTAGCTTATCTCGCCCGATGTATGTTCCTTTTTTATGCAGGGTGTTGTGCGAGAAGCATAGGAGGTTAAAGCTAGCTCTCTGGCAAACAGGTAACCGATGTAGTTCCTTCAGGCAGTGAGATGCTGAACCGAAATTTTTTTTGTTACAGATTAGTTTAACAGCAGTGTTCTGGACTACCTGGAGGGCATTGCCGTAGTCCAGTCTGCTCAGGAGTAAAGCCTGTGTTACCATTTGTCTGCAGTTAGAGGGGATCGTCTGAGCAGTTTCCGTGTAGCAAAAGCTTTCCGCTTAAAGTGCGTACTTGGTCCTGCATGGAAAGGATGTCATCATAGACGAAGCGCACATTTTTGCTACTCACTTGGGTTTTGGGGTGGTGCCTAATGCCTGGGGCCACCAACTATTATCCCAAATCGCCTGGGCACCCCCGAAGAGCAGGATTTCTGACTTCCCGGCATTAATTTTAAACAGTGCCGGGACATCCAGCTTGTAAGTTCAGTGAGACAGTTTATTAAGTTATCCTTGGTCTCGTTATTGATCAGTCTATTTATCAGGGGAACCACCAATTGCGTATCGTCGGCTTAGGAGCAAATCTCAAAGCCCCATTCCCTGCTGATGTCAGCCAAAGATGAAATTTGCATTAAAAAGGTTAGGGCTTGGGTATTCTCTGGAGGGGGGAGGCAAGATGGCCGCCGTAGCTCTGTAGAGAGAAGTCGCTTTTTCTCTCTCTCCTATCCTAGGATGTGGAAGGACTGGTGATTTCAGGGATGTGGGTTCTGGTTGACCTGATATATCGCGGTACGGCAAAAGCACTTAACCCAGACCGGTTGAGGAGATTCTCAGCAAAGAAGGTGAAAAGCTGGCTTAATTATTGGAGAAGTTTACTGAGTGGCGCCAAAGTACCCCTTAAGATGTCCCAAAGAACCAAGGTGGACAGAGATAAATCAACAACTGTAGGGCCGATTAAAGGCTCAGCAGCAGCAGTAAGAGAGGGGGCAGTTCCAAAAGTCCTATCTATGAAAAAACAAACGGAACTTCCTAACCGGTCTTCAAAGAATGCACTGCTGAAGAAATCCGAAAAGCAGGAAAAAAGGAATGAAGCAAGACCAGAGACCCGGTTAGCAGTAAGCAAGACTGTAAAAGAATCATTAATGGACTCAGAAGGAAAGACTCCTCGCGCACACACGGCGTTTGCAAAGGATCAGATGCGGCAGGCAACCTTACCGGAATCCTTCAACTCGAAAGCGTCCCCGGCGGCCCCGCTGATAGAGCTCCAGCCGATCGAGTCCCAACATGGTGAAGTGGTGGGCGGAAAGGCGGCGATATCACAGACGGATTCGGGAGCCCTGCGAGACAGAAGGGAGCCGAACGCGGAAGCCGAGCCAGCCGAGTCAGCAGCGGTAGACTGCGAGGACGCAAGCGTCAAAGACTTGGTTGCTAAGCAACCACTCGATACTGCAGGAGACGGCTTGATTCAGAACACAGAAGCCGTGAAGGTGAGCAAGGGGGTTGCAAAGAGCGTCGGCTACGAGGACAATGTTTTAGAACAGCTAGAAAGGCAGAATAACATGCAGATGTTAGACGCTTCATTAAGCGTGGAGATAGGGCCTCAGAACAAATCTATGCAGTGCTCTGAGCTGAGATGGGGTAGTACCCAGAGCCTAAGGGAGCAGCAAGGGCTACAGTCTGACCAGGACATTGGCAAAAATGGCAAAAATATGGATAGAAACACAAGGGGAGGTTCCCCGGAGTTCTTTTCAGTTAATGAGGGTTCAGATACTACAGATGTCAGTGAACAGGAAACTGAAGAGGAGGGGAGTTGAACTGAGCAGACTTCTGATTCGGATACACGCAAGGGCTCCAGGGAACTAGAGACTAAAAAGAAAAAGAGAGTTGGTGGTAAAAGAAATGGAAAAGGATCAAGGAGTAGCATGAGTAAGAAATTATCATGGGACTATTCGGCTACCTCAGAGACCTATCAGGAAAATGGTCAGGAAGAAGGGGAAAAGGACGGGAGACAGAAACCTCAAAGCGTAACTCTTGAAATGCTGTTTGGGACTCTGAAACAGATGCAGACTGAGGCAAGAGCAAAGAGAGACACAAAAAAACTTCAAGCGTCGTTAAGAAAAGTAAGCAGAAAGCAGGAAGAGGTCGAGGGGAGAGTCTCGCAAGTTGAGGAAAGGACAAGCAGGGTGGAAGACGAGGTGACAGAATGGCAGACTTTTAAAGCGGATCAAGAGAAGGTGGTGGAAGACCTCCAATGGAAGCTAGAAAGTTTTGAAAATCGCCAAAGGAGAAACAATGTGAGACTTTTGGGACTGGAGGAAGGAAGGGAGGGGCAGGACCCCAGAGGATATGTGGTTAAGATATTGGAAGAAGCTTTTCCAGAGTCAAAATGGCACTGGGATGTTGAAGTGCAGAGAGCCCATAGATATCCGCTGTTCATTAAGAAAAACCGGGGGGGACATGAGAATGAGCGTCCAAGAGCAATGCTGGTCTTCCTAGGTAATTTTTTAGCAAGACAGGAAATAATTGATAAGGCTAGGCCTGATTCAAGAAAGATGGCTGACGGTAATACTTTTTTCTCTAGGCCAGATTTCTGCCATGTTACCGTGGAAAGAAGGTGGAAGTTAAGACAGATGATAGGTCCCTTCCAAAAACAAGGTGCGGAAGCTTACTTGTTGTTTCCTTCAAGGTTGAAAGTAATTAGGAGAGGTTACACCAGAATGTTTATGTCTGAGATAAAAGCAGCGGAATATCTAGCAGAAATCACGGAACTTGATAAAGGAAAGGAGAACAGAACCAGAACCCCACCTAGAACCCCTGTAAGAAGCCCACCAAAGACCCTGTAAGTTGGGAATATGAAATAAAATGTATATAGCAATGTCCGACAGAGGTGAGAACAGGATGGGAGAGAGTAGCAATTCTGCAGACTACAGGGGCTACACATAGGCCAGGATTGGCCTATTTGCCTGTAGCAAAGGGGGGGGGGGGGTTCTTAAAGGGAGGGGGGTAAGGGGGGTAAGGGGGGGTGAGGGGAGGGTGGTGGGGGGGGGAAACAAACACGTAGAATTTGAGCACAAGCATGGTGAAGGTAAAAGAGTTGAAAAAGATGTATGGAGCAAGTTATATATGAGAATAGCTAGAAAAAATATGGGGAAGAAAACAAAGAAAATCATTAAATGCTGCCGGTATAGGTGTATACAGGAAGTAGGGCAAAACTATGAAATATAATGACCTGTAGAATAGTTTCAATAAATATTTGTGGACTTAATGAGTTAAATAAGAGGTTAAAAACTGCTTCTTTGTTAAAATCGCTAAAACCTGATCTAGTGTGCCTTCAGGAAACACACATTGAAGGCACCAAGGCTTATTTACTGGATCAACTAGGCTTTAATGTTTTAACAAAAACTAATCAGAATACAAAGACTAGAGCGGTGGCGATTCTGGGCAAGAGACAGGATACACTGGTCAAGAGGAAGTTGGAGGACCAGTGGGGCAGATGGGTTATAGCAGAATTAATGTTTAGGGGAGAAACTATGATGCTTGTTTCGGTCTATGGATCTACAGGAGACGATCCAGATATTTTTCAATTTTTAGACGCGGAACTTGCGCAATGGCCGGAGCCCATAATTTTATGCGGTGATCTGAATATTCATGATGCAGACAGTAGTTTTTTAGATCCTGGTAGGAAATATATGGGGAGAAAAAGAAGAACTCACAGAGCCTTAGCGGATATGGCAAGGAATAACTCGCTAGAAGATCCATGGTTAAATTGTCACCCGAACCTAGATGGGAGTACTTTCTTTTCAGCTCCTCACCAGACACTGGTCAGGTTGGATTATTTTTTAATCACGAGAGGTTTGATAGACAGAGCAAGAATAGAAAGAGAACCAAGGATCATATCAGATCACAGCCCGTTAGTGTTAACTGTATCAATTGGGCAAAGGAGGAATAAAGAACTGAGACAATGGACTTTTGACAGAACGCTGCTCCAGGATCAATCTTATAGGGAGAAAATGAGTAAATGGATTAAGGAATTTTGGGAGATTAATAGATGTACTTCAACGCCAGGGATTGTGTGGGACGCTTTTAAAGCCGGAATAAGAGGAGAAACCCTGGGCTATGTTATCAGTGCGCAAAGAATGGAGAAGGAAAAAGCGGAAAAAGATAACAAATTAATTAGAGAGGCAGAGGAAGAACTTATGATGGCTATACATACACATTCCCCAATTGAGCAGATATTGTTGAAGATAGTTGCCCTCAAAGCTGAAGTTATGGATGGGATGGCAAAAAAGACAGTTGAGAAATATATAGTAAATAAAGAAAAGGCGTATGAGCTCAGCGAAAGAGTTGGTCACATACTGGCTGTGCGAGCTAGACAAAGAGATGGGATGGCTGATATTAAAGAGATCAAAAACGGCCAGGGAACTAAGGTTAAGGATGTAGAACAGATTAGAGAGGTTTTCAGACAGTTCTACACGGAGCTTTATACTTCAGATGGGTATGAAAGAGAGGAGGACATAAGGGCATATTTGAGTGAGATAGAGCCCTCAGTGCTGGCAGAGGCAGGTAGAAAAGAGCTGGAAGAGAAATTTCAGGTGGAAGAATTGATTGAGGCTTTGAGGGAGCTGCCGTCCGGGAAGGCTGCTGGTCCGGACCAGATTCCGATAGAATTTTATAAAGTCTTCCAACCCTCCCTACTAGCAGAAATGTTTAATGTGATGCTGCTAGCGCAAATGGGTGAGTCTGCTCCACAATCCTGGGGTGGCGCAGATATTATTGTTATTCCAAAAAAGGGCAAACCCGTAGATGCTCCGGGCTCCTATCGTCCCATCACTTTAATGAATGCTGATGTTAAGGTGTTCTCCAAAATTCTGGCAAAAAGGCTATCTAGGGTAATCGAATCATTGGTCATCTCTTCTCAGCATGGATTCATACCAGGTAAGGGAACAACCCAGCACACTAGACAAGTAATCACGGCATTTGATGTAGCAAGCATTCTAGAAGACCCAATGGCAGAGGTGTTTCTTGACGCCGAAAAAGCGTTCGATAGGGTCTCATGGAGATATTTATGGGATGTTTTGAGTTGGCATGGTATAGGACCAGGATTTATAAAGGCGCTGCAGACATTATATATAAACCCGACGGCCAAGATAAGAATCAATAGAGGTTATTCGGCAGCAGTTAACATCCAGAGAGGTACAAGGCAGGGCTGTCCTTCTTCTCCTCTGCTCTTCGCTTTATATCTTGATCCCTATATACGAAAGTTGGAAAGGAACGAGCAGATACCACCGTTAGTTCTCAATGGTTGTAGACTTAAATCATTAGCTTATGCGGATGACGTCGCCATCCTGACCGCAGAACCTACAGTTGCCATTAGGGCAATTGAAGATGAAGCTGAGAGGTTTGGTCAGTTTTCAGGATACAGCCTGAACATTACTAAAACTCAGATTGTCAAAAATCAGTGGGTCATCTGTAATGATGTAAGGGTGACGGATATGGCAACTTATTTAGGGGTACAAATTACAGCAGAAGTAGGTAAGATTGTGGAAAAGAACATGGATCCCTTGATAGCTCAAGTTAAAAAAGATCTGGAAAAAATGAACAATTTGCACCTGACACTAGTTGGCTGCACAAATATTATCAAAATTATGATTTTACCCAAATTTTTGTATGTGTTCAGGGCTGTACCTTTGTTGATTGAAGCCAGCTGGTTTAATGGTATAGAGGCTATATGTAATAGGTTTATATGGGCACACGGTAAGACCCGGAGGGCCTATAGGTATATGGCACTCCCTAGAGAAAAAGGGGGTTGGGGTGCACCAGATTTCCGTTTATATTATATGGCTACTGTTCTGCAGTATATTCAAGGTCTTATTGGAGGCAACACTGATGATGTAAGAATGCATAAGATGTCTACAGAGGTTTATGCCGTCGCACTAGGGGTAAATGCTCACAACTGTTTTTTAAAATGTACAGACTATAGTTACTTTAAGAGAACTAGGTTTAAAACTGTCAAGGCGGCAGTCACGGTGTGGAATGCATTCTTAAAGAAAGCCAAGATGGGGAGGTACAATAGGTATGTCTCATTGATCAACAATAGGTCACTCCCAGAGGAAATTTTTGCAGATCACACAATGGCAGAGTGGGCTTTAAGGGGGATCACGCAAATAGGCGATCTATTCTCACAGGATAGTTTTAAGCAATTTTCAGAGTTAAAAGACGCATATGGCATACACAATAGGGGATTTTTCAAATATTTGCAGATTAGAAGTTTTTTTAAAAACAAAGTGGGAGGCCCAGCAGGCTTTAATAAAATAGAAATAATGGAGAAAATAAAGCTGATGGGGGATTGTTCAATAAAGTCCTTCTACGCAACACTGGTGAAAGAAAAGCAAGATGATTTAGATAAATTTAGTAAGAAATGGGCGGACAAATTAGGATCTGAAAGTAATTTGTTTTATGATTCTTTGAATCTAGGATGTACAATATTATGTGCTGCCCCGCTGCAGTCACAGCATTACAAAACATTATATTTTCTGTACTTCACGCCTGCAAGAATTGCAAAATGGGGGGGGAATACAGGAATTAACTGTCCCAGATGCAATGCGCTGGAAGCAGATAGTATACATATTTTCGCAACATGTCCCCAACTACAAACATTGATTAATGAGATTGAGGGGTTTTTGGCAAGCTCATTGGGTATTGTGATATCTCTTACACCAGCCTGGATTATGTTAGGTGTGACTGAAGGGGAACAGGATCAATATGCTGAATTTCTGTTTGTAATAATGGCTGTCTACAGACTAACAGTAGCTAGGGCTTGGCTAGATAAAAACCCTCCGAAATTGCAATGCTGGTTGGCAAATACCCTGCATGCATATAACATAGAAGAAAAAATTTATGCTCGAAAAGGGAGGAGCGGAAGACGATTGGGGAGAAGAATTTGGGAACCACTATATAAATGGAAAGAGTTGCAAAGAAAGGAAAACTAGGTGCGGGGGTGGGAAGATGCTGTATCTATTGTTGTTGTTTTTTAGATTTCCTTGTATTTGCTTTCTTTTTTCTTTAGATTGTATTAAGGGTATGGCAGTACTCATGTATGGAGTTTAAATAATATAATTTAAAAAGTATTGTAATGGATAAATTATAATACGTGTAAGGCTTAATGTGCTCTGTTATGTTGAAGTAAAATAAAAACATTTTTTAAAATTTTAAAAAAAAAAAAAAAAAAAAAAAGGTTAGGGCTTAAGGTAGTTCCTTGCAGGACATACTTAAAACTCTTTGAGGAGGAGGTACAGGATCCCATTTGGATTGTTTGGGTTTGGTCTTTAAGAAGAGAGGCGAACCATGACAGGGCTTTAGAGCAAATCTCTTTTTTATGTAGTATTTGAAGTAATTTAGTGGGTGAAATGGTGTCGAAAGCCACAGTAAGATCTAATAAGATCAATGCTAAGGTTCTACCCTGATCAACTTGCGATCTAATACTGTTGGATACAGCTAATAGAGTGGCTTCAGTACTGTTATTAGACCTAAAACCCATTTGTGAGGGATCAAATAGATTGTTGGTTTCAATGAAGGTGGTGAGCTGTTTATTGACTAACCGTTCCAAAACTTTAGATAGATATGGTAATTGGAAAATTGGGCGATAGTTGACTGGATCATAAATTCTAAGGCCTGCTTTTTTTGGAGGGGAAAGACCACTGTTCTCTTCCATAATTATGGGAAAGAGATTTGCTCCAAAGATTGATTGAAGATTTTGGTGACAAGGGGACACAGGACTGGCACTAGCCTGGTGAAAATAAAATGCGGGCAAGGGTCAAGAGGGGATCCTGCCTTAACCTCGACCATAGCTGTGGCCACCTGTTCCTCTGAAAAAGGAGTCAGAGTGTTGAGATGGATTTTTGCAGAGGGGTGCGGGACAGATTTTCCCAGTCAATATTAGCCTCTTCATGGGGATTATCAAAGGATGCATACATTTTAGTCACTTTGTCAGTGAAAAAATTGTTAATTAGTTCACAATTCTCTGCTATGGGAGCCATAGTTTATGATAGACTGGAAGGTTTGTGATGGGTGAGAGGGCTCAATCCAAAGCAGGCCACACAGGCCTTGAGGACTCCAAATCCTGAGTTACTGCAATGAAGCCAGTTTTCGTAGTGCTTAGTTCAGTAATAGCAATGTCAATTAAGCCAGTCTGGGAGACCATACTAAACTGTGGTAGAGTGAACTAATTTTATCTGTCCATGTTTTATACATGGGTACGCTATGGAGTGAAGAAATACTACCTGTTATGCTGAAGGATGCGCCTCTGTGATTTATGACTAAAAGAATAGTAACAGTGTCAGTGGACTATAAACCTGTCCTAACAATAAACCATAATCAGGCGCCAATCAGTAGTCTTGTCATCAGAGAAATCTTTAGTATTTTTCAGTGGAGTTGATCAGCAGATTATTGAGTCATCAGAGGGAACACTATAGATACTTGTAGAGATATCTGAGTTGAAGGGGTGTCACTGTTGCCATTAGTGTCTAGGTGTTCCAAATCTGGGAACGGCTTGCTTTCTCTTTAGGTTGCTGCAACAGCAGAGCTGCACAGCACTCATCTTGAGCTTGCACTCACATTGGCATTGCCGGTAGACTATAAACCTGTCTAACAGTAAATCATAATCAGGCGCCAATCAGTAGTCTTTTCATCAGAGAAATTTTGAGTATTTTTCAATGGAGTTGATCAGCAGACTATTGAGTCATCAGAGGGAACACTATAAATCCTTGCAGAGATATCTGAGTTGAATGGGTGTCACTGTTGCCATTAGTGTCTAGGTCTTCCAAATCTGGGAGATGCTTGCTTTTTCTTTAGGTTGCTGCAACAGCAGAGCTGCACAGCACTCATCTTGAGCGTGCACTCATGTTGGTGTTGCCATATGGCTGATGTAAACTTCAGATCTTTGTGTGAGGGTGTCAATGGAGTTGATGCTCTTCCACTTCATCGGTCACTCATTCATGTTGGTTCTCCCTACTGTGCCAGGCCTAGGCATGGTCAGTAACAAAGAGGATTTTTGTTCAGTATTAATGTTGCACTTTGCTGGAAACAGCCACATATCCTGGGCTCAACAAAAGAATCACCTTCCGCCTCCTCACCCACGCACACAAAGCCCTACACGACCAAGGCCCGAGCTACCTCAACAGCCGAGTCAACTTCTACGCTCCCAAACGCCACCTCCGATCAGCCAACCACGCCCTCGCCGCCGTCCCCCGCATCCGAAGAGCGACTACAGGAGGAAGGTCCTTCTCCTACCTGGCCGCCAAGACCTGGAACTCCCTCCCGACCGACCTGCGCCTGACCCAAGACCACCTCTCCTTCAGGAAGAAGCTGAAGACCTGGCTGTTCGAGCAGTAGCGGCACCCCCCCCCCCCAGCGCCTTGAGACCCTACGGGTATGTAGCGCGCTTTATAAGTGTCACTGATTGATTGATTGATTGATCCTATTTAACCCCTTCCCTGCTGGCAGGATTCCCCTGCTGTGCTGGGGGGCGGGCACAACGCCCCGGTGCTCATGACGAGCTCAGCTCGTCATGAGCCACGGCGCTCCGGTGCTTTCGTCATGACCACGCCCGTTCCAATGGAACGCTCAGCACAGCAGGGGAATCAGCCCAGCATGCGAGCGTTCCATTTAACGGGCGCGGTCATGACGAGCTCAGCTCGTCATGAGCACCGGAGAGCCGTGGCTCATGACGAGCTGAGCTTGTCATGAGCACAGGAGGGGTTAAATGAACAGTGCAATACATTCCAGGTTTTTCTACCTTTGGAACCTGCAATATTTGCCCCATTGGTAAAAATAGTATCCAGAACTTTTCTTACAACAGCCGTAGAGTACATGTTCTCAGTCACATCATAAACTCCAATACTACCCATATAGTTTATGTCCTAGGGTCTTAATGCGGAATAATATATGTAGGTAGCACATCACGTTGCCTGAAATTCCGCATCCAAGAACATTGAAGAAAATAAGTTATTACTAGTTCCTATTAATTTCCTTACATTCCTCCATTTCTTGCCATCTCATGACAAAACCCTGCCTACAGCCTCCATTTCTGCTGACGCTAAAAAAACGATTACATACCCAATCCCCCTGTTCTTTGTAGCTAACCAATTCATCAACAGAAAGCCATGAGACACCTACGCCCTGTGTAAACAAGCTTCTTTTTCATCTTCTGCTCCCTGCTTGGTAAACATCCTTGATGCTGTGATCAGGTCATCTGGACAATGGTCTGACTAACCGAACCTTGATCAAGCTGATTGAACAATGGTCTGAATGCCGAGTCTTGATCAAGCTGATTGAACAATGGTTTAAATGCTGAGCCTTGATCAGGTCATCAACTACAAACACCGCCTTGATCAGGTCATCAACTACAAACACTGCCCTGATTGAACAATGGACTAAATGCCAAAAGAGTGGAATAAAAATGTATATAAGGCTTGTTCGCTGTGGAGTAAATCAGCAGCCTCCTAGGTTTTGTCTCTGACTAGCTTGGAACTCTGTTCCATAGCCCGGGCTATTGTAATAAAGGTGGTTCTCTCTGCAGACGAAGGTTTCTGGGTCCACTTTATTATATAAGGAGGGTAAGAGTAAACTTAGGTGATTCCCACACTGCCAACCTCCCACTCCTCCTTGAGGTGGGCTTTTCTTGGTTCTACAAATGGCGCCTCATCAGGGACACCACAGAGACGTAGGTCTGGCCCGGTGGTCGTGAGGGGGCCCATGGTCGAAGTTCGACGGAGGTACCCTACCCGAGAGACCATTTTGAGTCCAGTAAACCAGAAGTCTTGCACACGGTCTTCCGCATCCGGTCTGGGCCACCTGACTATGTCCGCTGGTGCCCCTTTTAGTGCGGTCTCTGTCTGGATCTGGACTCATGCCTACGTCTGCAGAAGAGATCATCATTTTCGGGTAAGGGTGGACTGATCATCCACCACTTGTGCTCTGTTTTCTGTCTGTATTGACTTTTGCAAAAGCCAAGCCAATGAGGTGAATGTTTTTCTCCCACTGTTGTCTGCCTGAAGTAAAGATGTGCCAGTCAGTAGTAAGTTCCGAAAGTTATGTTGTTACATATGTACAGAGGACACCCTTCTTGAGGCAGCCTGCCTGCTTCCTCCAGAAGGAACTCCAAGTTATGAGATGTATGTTAAATATGGGCCATCTGCTATCATGTTTACTTCCTTATGGGTAAAATGTACGAAACGAAGCAATGTTGAATTACAGTGGCCACAGTTTGGTTCCTTTGATCTCCAGTCCCTCTCGAGCCTGGAGGAGCAGCTGCTCCACAAACGGTCTTGTCAAGCCTTGTTTGATGCCACTGCGTTGTGGAGGCAAGCAATAGATAAAAAAATGAGAAAAAAGCAAGCGTTGAATAAAAAGAAAGAGAGGATGTCTACGACTGATCATGCGAAAGCGCATTTAGAAAATAAGGTTCAGGAAGGTGTTGAAATGGCAGCTAGGCATCATAAGTCTAAGACGACAAAATGTTATCCCGCTCGCTCTCCCAGGGACCTTGAGGTTGAAGGAGAAGAGGGGGACTCGTTGTTGAATGCTATTCTTGAAGGTCCACCTCCTGCCTATGCTCCGGCTCCTATGTATCCCGCTTTTCCTCAAAATGTTCCTAACGCTCCACCCCCACCAGGGGTGGTTGAGGCTGACCCACCCATTGTACCACTGCCTGATCCTTTGACTCCCGTCATCCTGCCAGCACCCCTCCCCCGACAGTTCATACCGCCCCACCTATTGACCCAACCGTGACCATACATTCCCGTCTGCTTTATAATAAGTCTATTGGTACCCCTGTTGCTGACTCTTATACCACTTCGGACCAAATGAGATGGTCCTCCCTTATGCCCAAAACCCTGTTTGGATTCTTCGGTACCCCTAGAAAGGAGTCTTTGAGGTCTGCTGAACTCGCTGGGGGTAGTGAAAGGGATGCTATGCGAAACAATATGCATTTTGGGAAAATAATGGTAATATTTATGGCGTTAAAGAAATCTGGTCGACATTTAAACAGGGGACGGCCATACAACAAACAGACATGGCCAAGTACATGTGCACACTTATAATGAAAATATACAAAGCACTGTTCATAGATACTCCTAGGGGATTCATTGATTTAAAACTAACTATTGCCAAGGGTCATGTTCAGGAAGATGATATGCATGAAGCCCTTGTTACCATGAGTGGGTTCAGAGACACAGCGGCTTTTCCGCCATCTCCGAATGACAAAGCTATGCCTATGAGAGAGACAGCTCCCGTCTTTATCCCTGCAGTAATCACCAATAACCAGGGTGTTGGAGCAGCCCCAGCCCCAGACCACTGGCGTAGGATGTGGGTGTATGTCCCATGGAAAAGAGCGGATGTTCTTCAGTTGAAATCCCAATTACCAGACCCCCGTAAGAATCCATCTCTTTACTATCAGGAATTAGGTCAGATTGTTTCCTCTGGTGTCCTTACCTTAGTGGATATTGACTTATTTTTTGGGTCAGTAGTACCACCCGACATACGGGACAAAATACGCCTTTCCAACCATAATGCCGCTTTGCATGGTGACTGATTTAGAAAAGGGGGTGGTGATGAACAGAGTGTCTGAATTAAGCAGACCACTCTTACCCAGTCCAAAGATCAGGGCTTGATCCATCACCGTTATTTATCTCACTGCCCCATCCCAGCTCAGAACCTGGCTATATGCAAATCAGTCTGTCCCTGGCCCAGTGCATCATGGGAACAGGGCAGACTAAACTACCAAGCCAATTCTTCACCAGAAAGGAGACAAGCTACCGGGGACCGGTTTCTGGCATTTCAGCCGTCTTCGGCCCGGCTTGCTTGAATCCTGATGGAGCAGTGAGAAAGGGACTCATGTCTGAGTATACCCTGCCACACCTATAGTGGCCAAAAACGATTAGAAAAGGGGGTGGTGATGAACAGAGTGTCTGAATTAAGCAGACCACTCTTACCCAGTCCAAAGATCAGGGCTTGATCCATCACCGTTATTTATCTCACTGCCCCATCCCAGCTCAGAACCTGGCTATATGCAAATCAGTCTGTCCCTGGCCCAGTGCATCATGGGAACAGGGCAGACTAAACTACCAAGCCAATTCTTCACCAGAAAGGAGACAAGCTACCGGGGACCGGTTTCTGGCATTTCAGCCGTCTTCGGCCCGGCTTGCTTGAATCCTGATGGAGCAGTGAGAAAGGGACTCATGTCTGAGTATACCCTGCCACACCTATAGTGGCCAAAAACGATTTAGAAAAGGGGGTGGTGATGAACAGAGTGTCTGAATTAAGCAGACCACTCTTACCCAGTCCAAAGATCAGGGCTTTATCCATCACCGTTATTTATCTCACTACCCCATCCCAGCTCAGAACCTGGCTATATGCAAATCAGTCTGTCCCTGGCCCAGTGCATCATGGGAACAGGGCAGACTAAACTACCAAGCCAATTCTTTACCAGAAAGGAGACAAGCTACCGGGGACCGGTTTCTGGCATTTCAGCCGTCTTCGGCCCGGCTTGCTTGAATCCTGATGGAGCAGTGAGAAAGGGACTCATGTCTGAGTATACCCTGCCACACCTATAGTGGCCAAAAACGATTTAGAAAAGGGGGTGGTGATGAACAGAGTGTCTGAATTAAGCAGACCACTCTTACCCAGTCCAAAGATCAGGGCTTGATCCATCACCGTTATTTATCTCACTGCCCCATCCCAGCTCAGAACCTGGCTATATGCAAATCAGTCTGTCCCTGGCCCAGTGCATCATGGGAACAGGGCAGACTAAACTACCAAGCCAATTCTTCACCAGAAAGGAGACAAGCTACCGGGGACCGGTTTCTGGCATTTCAGCCGTCTTCGGCCCGGCTTGCTTGAATCCTGATGGAGCAGTGAGAAAGGGACTCATGTCTGATTGTACCCTGCCACACCTATAGTGGCCAAAAACGATTTAGAAAAGGGGGTGGTGATGAACAGAGTGTCTGAATTAAGCAGACCACTCTTACCCAGTCCAAAGATCAGGGCTTGATCCATCACCGTTATTTATCTCACTGCCCCATCCCAGCTCAGAACCTGGCTATATGCAAATCAGTCTGTCCCTGGCCCAGTGCATCATGGGAACAGGGCAGACTAAACTACCAAGCCATTCTTCACCAGAAAGGAGACAAGCTACCGGGGACCGGTTTCTGGCATTTCAGCCGTCTTCAGCCCGGCTTGCTTGAATCCTGATGGAGCAGTGAGAAAGGGACTCATGTCTGAGTATACCCTGCCACACCTATAGTGGCCAAAAACGATTTAGAAAAGGGGGTGGTGATGAACAGAGTGTCTGAATTAAGCAGACCACTCTTACCCAGTCCAAAGATCAGGGCTTGATCCATCACCGTTATTTATCTCACTGCCCCATCCCAGCTCAGAACCTGGCTATATGCAAATCAGTCTGTCCATGGCCCAGTGCATCATGGGAACAGGGCAGACTAAACTACCAAGCCAATTCTTCACCAGAAAGGAGACAAGCTACCGGGGACCGGTTTCTGGCATTTCAGCGGTCTTCGGCCCGGCTTGCTTGAATCCTGATGGAGCAGTGAGAAAGGGATGGTGACTGGACCAACTTTGAGAGGATGGAGAATGACAGAGGGGGGGACTAAGCCTGATTCAGCTATTCTGGCACTCCCAGGCCATCTGTTGCAACTCATGAAGACCCTTTTGCCCAAAATAGCTGTTAATTGGGATAAGATAAATGCATGTAAACAATGTAAGGATGAGTCTGTTGCTGATTTTTTCATCCGCTTCGAAACTGAGTACAAAAGTCACAGTGGATTGGACGGTAGAGCCCCTGGCTTGGGCTCAGTTTTTATTGATGAATTTGTATCTAATTTATTGCCGGATCTCTCGGCCTGCCTTAAGAAAGTTGAGAGTATGTGGTCAGCTCAGACTATGGCAGGCATCCTTGCCATGGCCCAATATCATGAGAATAGAGAGAATGAAGATAAAGACAAAGAGGTTAGGAAGAACAAGGACCTTAAAATGAAAGTTTTGTTACAACAAGCTTATCCACCCCGGGGACAATATGTTAGAGGCCAAGGTCTGCCTTCGGACCAGTTCCAGAGGCTGCCCCAGCGCCCCTTCAGTCTCCTTTACAGAAGTCCATCAGTTCGGCAGGTCCCGTTGATAAAGACCATTGTGTCTACTGTAAGGCTTATGGCCACTGAGTTAGTAAATGCACAGTATTAGCCCAGATGATTCAGTCAGGAAAAACTAGGTCCCGAACCCAAAGGGAAGGAAATATGGGACCTCCTAGGCAAAGGCGTGCACCAGATCCTAATGTTCGAACTTGTATCGGTCCGCCCCAGGGTACAGTTAACAGATTTGACAAAGAGTATGAGGCCACTAGGACATACTTTAATGATGATTATGATGAGACCGATGAGACCAGTTTCTACCAGCCATAGGAAAGCAAGGAAAGGGGTAATGTAAGAGTGCCAATTCCTGTGGATCAGCGAGGTCCTTATGTCCAGATGTCAGTTGCAAGGGATAAAAAGAAGTTTCTCCTAGACACTGGGGCTACTAGATACTCTGTTGCGCACACCTTGATACGGAGGCACCCCTTTCTGGCTCTCTCAATGTCTCTGTGGGTTTTTCTGGGGTCCCTGTCACCAACCACGTTTCTAAGCCTCTCCCGCTGGATCTCGGTCCAGCTCATGTGGATGCTCCTTTGATTCTCACAACTGGATGTAGGGAAAATTTGATGGGTATGGATTTGTTAAAGGCTTTAAATGCTACCATTTCTTGTAGTCCTGATGGCGTGTCCCTTACCATATCACCAGATTCCTCCACCACTATGGGCCTCTCTGGACCCCTCCCTCCCATTCTGCAGGCCTTACCCTCATCACTTTGGGCCACTTCTGACACTGATGTAGGACTTCTTGACATTGCTCTGCATACTGTCCATATCCAGCAAGGTGCCCAACTGCCCCGGCTTCACCAGTATTGCCTTCCCCAGCAAGGTGAGGCTGCCCTATTATCGATAATATCAGATCTCATGAAGACAGGAGTAGTTCAGGAGACACGTGGTAATGAGTGTAACAGCCCAATTATTTCAGTTCTTAAAAAATGTATTGATCCCTTTCCCGTGGTCCCCAAATTGTATCAGTTTGTCATCGATCTGCGGGCTCTCAACAAAATTACGGCCTCACAGTATCCCTTTGTTCCTGATATCACAGCCCTCTTGACCATGGTCCCAGTGACCGCCACTCATTTTTCTGTTATTGACCTAAAGAATGCGTTTTTCAGCATTCCCATACATCTGGACAGTAGAAATCTTTTTGGTTTCTCCCTTGGAGGGCTGAGTTTCCGGTTCTGCCGCAGCCCCCAAGGTTTTACTGAAAGCCCCAGCATCTATAGTCAGGCTCTCAAGAATCAGTTGGACTCCCTGACGCTGCCAGCAGGAGCCACTCTGTTGCAATATGTATATGACCTCTTAATTGCAGTTACGTCTGCTCCATTTTGTGAACAAGCAACAGTACGTCTGCTTCACCACCTTGCCTCCCACAATCATAAGGTTTCCTTGAACAAATTGCAATTTTGTCGAGAGAAAGTGACCTACCTCGGCCACCTCCTCTACAAGGAGGGAAGACAACTTACCGCTGACCGAGTGTCCCTTATTACCTCCATCCCTCCCCCTTTGACACAGAAACAAGTACCTGCCTTTATAGGCCTCAATTCCTATTGCAGACAATGGATCCCTAACTTCTCGGCCATTGTCAAACCTCTTTTAGCTCTCACTACTAACGATATGCCAGAAAAAGGTTTTCCATGGACAACTCAGCATGGGGCTGCCTTTCAGACACTCAAAGATGCCTTGTGTACAGCTCCAGTGTTAGGCACCCCAGACTAGAGCAAACAATTTTTCCTTTTTGTCCATGAGAACATGGCTGCACTTGCACGGTCTTAACTCAGATTTTTGGAGACAAACATCGCCCTTGTGCTTATTTCTCGGCTACACTTGACTCAGTAGCCCGAGTCCTTCCTGGATGTTTACGCGCAAATGCTGCTGCTGCACTTATGGTCCGCCAGAGCGCAGGTATTGTTATGTCTTCCCCCTTGACCTTAATGGTCCCATATGCAGTAGTTGCCTTGCTCAACAACACCAAGACACAACACCTTACCAGTGCACGACTTACAGGTTATGAGCTCACTCTTTTTTTCCAGTCACATTGACATTAGGAGATGTAATATTCTAAACCCAGCTACACAACTCCCTACTGAGACACAAGGGAAACATTCTGACCCTCATGACTGCATATTACGGACTGAAGAAGAGACAAAGGGTCGTGTGGACCTACAAGACACCCCCCTAACAGACGCTGAGGGAACACTATACATAGATGGTTCATGTCTTAAAAGATCGAATGGAACTACATCTGCATATGCCCTCAGAACTCTTGTTACAGTAGTTGAGACAGCACAAATTCCACAGGCATCGGCCCAAGAGGCTGAATTAATGGCCTTGACACGAGCTTGTGAAATCAGTAAAAACATGACGGTTAATATCTATACGGACAGTCAGTACACCTTTGGGGTGGCTCACGATTTTGGTAGACTCTGGAAAGAAAGACATTTTTTCACCTCACATGGGACCAGAATACAGTATGGCCCCCTGATACACAGACTTCTAGACGCCTTGGCATTACCTAGAAAAGCTGCAGTGATTAAATCTAAAGCCCACCAAAAAGTGACTGATGATGTAGGGGAAGGCAATGCCCTTGCAGACCAAACAGCAAGACAGACTTCTCTAAGTAAATCAGATGGAATGTTTGTGTCAGGACCAGCCAGATGGGTGGTGGAAGGAGGAATGTGGGAAAATACTAGTCAGAGGGGTGTTGGGTGTGTATATATATATAAGGGAGGCAATGGATGTTACCAGACAGTCATGTCCCCCCAGTTGTCACTATGGCCCATGGCGCTGCCCATATCAGTGCAAAGGGAATATGCAAGTTACTAGATCCAACATGGTATAATGACCGAGTGGTTAAGCCATGTATGATCTGCCTTATGCACAATCCATGAAAAGGTACAGTTACCCATGCTGGTGACTTCTCCCCACCTACGTTTCCTTTATAGGCCATCCCGATGGATTATATCCACATGGACAGGTGTGCGAATTTGAAATATGTCTTTGTAGTGGTCTGTGCCTTCAGCAGATGTACCACACCAAGGATTGCACAGCTATTACAATGGCCAAGTTTTGTTGAAAGAATACTTTCCCCGATTTGGGCTGCCCGGTTTGGTTTGGAGTGACAATGGCAATATTTTACAGCCAATGTGGTCCAGTTTGTGTGTTCCGGGCTTGGTGCCAGACATTAGTTTCATGCTGCTAATCACTCCCAGTCAGCCGGATTGGTGGAGACATACAAAGGGGTACTTAAATTAAAATTGGCCAAAATAGTGGGGGAAACAGGCGTTACCTGGGTAGATGCCCTACCCCTTGCTCTCTTGCCAGTAAGGATGACTGCCCACTAAAGGATAGGATTATCTCCCTACGAATTGGTATTCGGTAGACCAGCTAATGTATGGGGCATACCAAGACCAAAGAAATTGTCTGATGTTGAGTTCCAGTATTGGCTGACTACCTGTACCAGTTAACCAATTCTTTTCCTACTCTTTATCATCAGGTACACGCTGCTATCCCGACAAGAGCGAAGGCCCAGGTCGCACCATTCAACCAGGTGACTGGGTGGTGTTCCGAATTTTCAGTGTACCAAGTGTCTGGAGCCCCGCTGGTCTTACCCCCAACAGGTTCCTCTGGCCACCTGCACTGCTGTAAAATTCAAAAGGAGAAAGAACTGGATACATGCTACCCATTGTACCTCTCCCCCTCCCATACGACCAATGGGTAAAAAAAGGACTGCCGGATTGCGACACAGAAGTAGTACCGACCTTTGTCCCTTTCAGTGATGCTCAACTTCATTACACCACTACGGAAGCTGAAACTGATGGAATCTTAGGGGGTCCAGTCATCCCTCATCTGCAGGACCAGAGGAAGGAACAAGAAGCTTTCTTTCCAAACCACTCCATACCTTCTTCCACTCGCTACAACTTGAGACCAACAAAAGGGGCTGGTCCTTGACTCTGTCTGGTGTGTAATAGGCTGTAGGGCTGTGATATCTCTGGCTGAGACCGGTGCTGGTATGCTGGACCAATGGGAAGTCCGTAGGACTCTTGGTGTCCACATCTGTGAAAAATGAATACAATCTTGGTGAACATTATCTGCGCCATCTTGCCCCCTTTTCGAGCCCAGTCGTGCGCGTAAGCGGCAGCCATTTTGAATGCCATGGCCTCCCTGCCCCTCGCTGATAGCCAGCGCGTCTCTCTCTCTCTCTTAACCTCACAAGCATTCCCCCGCACACTGACAACCCCCGCTCTCTCATGTCTTGGGTCATAAACCCCTCTCCAGCGCAGTTTCACCACTGAATCTCATCCTGTTCCCAGCGCGACACCTCCCCTCATTCCTTTCATGGCCTCAAACCCTTTTGATGCAAACCCCCTTTTCCTGTATCCCCGTTTGTCTTCCCTGTTCCCAGGCCGCCACCTGGCTCTACGGATACTGTTTATTACCCCGTACAGTAGGAAGCCTCCCCTCCCCATCAAAAGACCCCCGAACCGATCAAAGCCCCCACCCCATGAGATCCGATCAACCCCATGCATTCCGTGAATCGGCGGAATGCCCTGCTGTGTGACAACTATCACCTGTTGTGACCGGGGTGGGGAATCCGACTGTAAATGTATGTGGGAACGGGTCTGAAGGGGAGATTCCGAGGATGTTCTTTCTAGTACTAAAGTATTGCGAGAATGTGTTATGTGTAATAAAGGTCGTAAACTCCAGTATAAGAGGCCAGGCCTCAGAGATGTGGTTAGAGCACCTCGTGACGATACTTGCTGTCTGAATTGATGTGTTCTCCTCCGGAGAGAATAAAATCCTCGTTTCCCGCCTTCCAGTCTCCAGCGCCTGCTTCTTCATTAATTAATATCGGTGGGTCATAGAGGCGATACCGCCGGGCAACATAAAAGGGTTTTTGGTTACCGGTTGTCTTTGGAACCCTTTTTAACAATTGGCGTCCCAAACGTGGGGCCCATCAGCAACTCGTGGATCCAGTGGGAGAGGTCCCGACGACAGAGTGAACGACTGCAACGATCGGAAGGTACCCTGTCCGATAGACCCTCGTCTGACAGCCGATCATCCGAACTTCACTGGTTCCGAACAGACCTCTCTCGAGTGATCTGCGGTCCTGACTGGGAACCATCAGGAGTGCCACGAGAAGTACGAAGAGAAGAGGACGATCGGGCGCTGGATTCGGAAGACGAGAAACTGTCCATGCGGTCCGGGTAAGGTCGTGTAAACACGACGAATTGCGAAAGTGATAGATAATTGAAAGTAATTGATAATTGTTGAGAAAATACTAGTATTACTCTTTGTTAATTTATTGGAGATTCACTGTCTACAAACGGAGAAACAACAGGCTCTCCCTTTATAAACAGCGAAGGATAGGTACGCACCAGTCGGACCTATCTTTCTCCCCCACTGAACAATTGCCCCTTCCCCCCCACTGATTAACTGTTATAGATTGTTTTCTGGAGATTCTCTGTCTGAAAACAGGGAAGATTAGGTCCCCTCTTTACAGATAGTGAAAGGGTAGGTGACGCGAACCTTTGCGAGCCTACTTATTCTCCCCATTGACCATATTGATTTTTTATTTTTGACCTAACGTTGATTGATTGCTCAGAATTGATTCATGAGGTATTCACTACGTGCAAACAACGTAGAATAGAAATATTCTGTCTAGTCTTTGCGCGCAGTGATAAGATAGGTAGTGCTGACTATTATCCCATTGTGATCCGTCATGCCTGTCTTCTCCCCACTGGTTAGTAGCCTGTTTAACCCGGACCGCTTATTAGAGATGAACCATCCGGCTCCGCTGGAAGGCACCCCTAATAAGGACATGTTCATGAAGCATGGATTAATTGCTATAGTCTATAGTGAGCTCTGGCATAAATATACGAAAAGGGATTGAGAAAGACAGTGGCCACTGAAAGGATCCTTCGATCTCGACAAAATAGAAACAGTAGAAATAGCCCTTCGTAGGAATGAAACAACACCTATTATGCTCGATAGTCTCGGTATGTGGCGCAAAGAAGCCACACGACGAAGGGAAGGTGACGAATTAAGACAGGATGAAGGGACACGACGGACAACCCTCCAAACGTCTAGTAGGCAAAGGGAAGGGCCAGCGATGGCACAGTCCCGAGGAGTAAACATGAAAAGCGAATGGTGTAAAGGGATGTGCCGACAAGCCAACCCCGGAACACAACGATCTGAAGGTAATCCCCCGACATTACGCACAGGACGGACAGATTTAAAACAAAACCAATGTGCTTTCTGTAAATGTCTGGGACACTGGAAAGCCCAATGCCCGACTCTGCAAAGCATAGATAAGAATGGAGGGTTGACAGAAAGGACGGACCGACAGAAAGGAAAAAGACGTGAGATAAAAACCAATCAGACTAGTGCAGACAGAATAGACAGGACCACCCCGTTTGACTATGCCCGGTGGCACAGATTTCGTCAGGCCAATTTTAACGACATGTTAGAATTCTGGGACTGATTGCTCTCTGTTGCTCCCCCACTCTGAAAAACAAACACAACTGCAGGTCAGTGTAAACAACCCCCCGTTAAAGAAAAGACTCAAGGAAACCAAGCGTCTATTATATAAACTTAGGATTTAATTACGGTAAAGAAAACACACAACCAACGGTAAATAGAATAACTAGTAGAACTCTCACTAAAACAAACTTTACTGATAGGAAAAATACAAAACGTGTTATGCTCACTCCGGAAGTCCTCCAATGTAACAGTTCGATGGTCCCGCCCATCCGGAACACCTAGCACGTGTGGGGCGGGGCCTGCCAGCAACCAGGGGCCAAAAAGAGATTGCCGGCGAGGAGGTACCGGAGACTCCACAAAGCAGGCAATGAAATGGTCTTCCCATACTGCCCTTCCAGGGATGGCGTCCCCCGGGCCGCAGGTAGGGAGGGGGCGGCTGCAAATGACCCCCTCCCTCGTATCTTCTGGTCCGGCCATCACGAATTCCTCCGCCGAACGGATGCAGGGTGGGCAGGGAGGAAGAGGCGACGCGGACGAGCCTCTTCCACCTCCACAGGTAGGAGGCTTCCCTGCCCTGGTCCGGCGCCGATGTCCTCCAGCCGGACGACAGCCATATACCTGCGCTGCACAGGACATACAATGGCCGGCTGGTATATTTCCGTAACACAGGACATATAATGCCCGCCTGGTATATTTTCTCAGCACAGGACATACAAGACCCGGCTGGTATACTTGCATAGTACAGGACATACAATGTCCGACGGGCATATTTACGGAGCACCGGATGTACAGTGATCCCCCAAGAGTCGGAATCAGGGGTGTAGGGTGGTCATCATGTGCGCCCCTGATTCCAAGGGACGGTGTAGGATGCGTCGGGAGAAGGAGACGGCACGAGTGAGCCTCCCTCACCTCCCCAGATGAAGGCTCCACTGCTGCACCCTGGCGCCCCGAACCAAAAATGTCCAGCTCCAGCAGCATGATGCTCTGTCCTCCGCCATCACAAGAAGTTCCTTCCACTCCTGATGGATACGGCAAAGGTGGCTGCCACAAGGATCTCAAAATGGCGTCTGGGCCCTCGAAAAGGCGGGTCTAGGCCGCTGGAATAACTTTTGTCCAAAGTTGCAACTCGGGCACTTGCCCACCTGGGCGCAAGCCCCCACCATCGACAAACATCCCCTCGACTTTGAAGATTCTACCAAAGTCCCAAGGGCCCTCGACCCCTTCAGGCTTCCGGTGAGGAACAGTTGCATTGATCTCAAATGAAATAACCACGGCACAGCAACAAGATGGCGGTGCTCTCGTGTCTGCATCAGCTTCCGTCTGAACCACCCAGGAACATTATGGGCTAACGAACTTGAGTAAGTTCCGGCTGAACATCAACATGACCCGGTAAGAAAGACTCTACTTCCTCCCTCTCTTGATTGACAGTCCACACCACCAGCCCCTCTGTTAGCACAGCTTTCTTTTGAACTGCCGAAAGGGACTCTGGTCCAACCGCCAATTGTCGGGGATATTTTGCCCCTGATGCTACTTCCGGACTAAACCGGCCTCGCCCAAAATGGCGCTGGTATCAATGGAAACTAACGAATGCCTCGTGGTGTTCCTTAGCTAATGAAACTTGATGTACTAAGATATATATATATATATGTACGAACCATCGCGCACTCGATGTTAAAGGGAGGAGGGTTCACTTGGCGAACATTTAAGAAGGGTTCCGTAAAATGTTGATTTCAATGAACAATCTATTTTTGATATTTGTTGTAACTGATACATAACGTCGCTTATGATACATACCCACGGTATATATATCTAGGAAATGTGATTACGATGAGCTCGACTGTGTTTCCATTTATGAACTGAAATGCCCCTGATTCCCTCGTCACGCAATGAAATAATTTTTGGTTACTTGCAAATAATTAAATTAAGGTTTTTTACATGTTCTTGTGCTACAAAATAACCCCCTACTGTATGTGCTTCCATCGACGACATATCAGGCCAAAATATGAATTGCGCTCTCACATTTCACGTACTGAACAATTCTGCAAATAAAGGTTTTAACAACTATGAATAAGCATCGCATACTTTTGTAAATGTGGGTATCGGTGGGAGGGTTTTTCTGTGCGCAACCGTTCTGCTCCTCTTTTTAAGGTTATCTGAAGAAATGGTTGTTCGGCCCTGGATTAATGATCCACTCAAAGGTGTGATACGTTGCCTCCAAAATATGCGACTAAGCCCAGGAACTAACGTATGAAGAAGGACCTCGACTTCTGAGAATGGGTAAAGTAAAGCGGGGTGATTGATAAATTGTTATAAAGATATGGTGATCGAAGGTACTAAGGTACAGGGTTGAACGACGAACTGATATGCCTTAGAACATCACAGCTTTGGGAATGATTTAGGGATCCCGAAGGCCGGATACATCTACAAACCCGGGTACCTCACGCTAGGCACCTCTGATTCTTTTTTAAACGTTTCCCTACACACGATCCTTAATGCCACCCTCGAACCTTCCCATGAACAACCTATCACATTGCCTGCCCCCAGGACCTTAGGAAACCAGAACCCTAAGGGATTATATCCCGAAGAGATAAGTACGAGTATGTGGTAAGTAAAGGACTTTCGTGCCCATACATTTGATGTGTTCGAATGTTGTCCCCCTACCTTCCCTTTTTTCCCCTTTTTCCCTCTGCAGATTATGTTAGAATCCCGATCAGAGTATCATAAGGGACCTGGAACCACGTCACGCCCGATGCATGAAGACGGACTAGCGCTGCGAAATGGCGCAACAAGGACGCTTTCACGGCCTTTTTACCTGACCTAACTCTCTTCTGTCCCAAAACTGCATGCCTTCTACCTCCTAACTCAGACCCGAAACGTCTAAAAACGTTAGGTAACGCACTAAATAGCCCAAACAATACACGGTCATTCCCCATGCCACACGTGTACTGCTTGGCCTATTGTCTCTCTCTCTCTCTCTCTCTCTCTCTCTCTCTCTCTCTCTCTCTCTCTCTCTCTCTCTCTCTCTCTCTCTCTCTCTCGCTCACTCTTCCACCCCTCCACGCTTTCCCTCTTCCTAGCAACTGGCACCTAATTGGCGAACCTGGTGCACCTCCTAATTGGCCCCAAATACCACAAGTATTTGCACAAATTTGTCCTAAATAAAATTGTATCGGTACCACGTTACTACCTCTCCTTTTCTACTAAAATATGGATGAAATTTAAATTGGCCGATAGGAAAGGGACAGGTAAGACGACAAAGGTTCTCTAAATTTGACCCACTCTCAGGGACCTATTTGTCAGTGGTTTCTATGATAAAATGTGTCTGTAGTAATGCGACCATCCCCATTGCAAATTGTCCCCGTACCCCAAGCTATAAGAAATGACCGAGACACCCCCATCTACCCAAAATGCCCCCAGTTTGGTATCAGCCACCCTGAACGAGGACTTGAAGAATGCCCCTTGCTCCGATTCGCTGTGTTCCTCATCGTTTTCCATAAGATCCCTCCTTCCCGGAGGATAAGTTTAATAATTATTGTTTCAAACCACCCCTCCCGAGTTTTTTGTAGTAACCAGGTTGCGAGGATTTATATAGAAAGTTAGAAGGATGTGTGCAAAGTTGAAAATTAGATTGAAAATCGAAAGAACTTGTTGCAGTAAGCCTGGTTGATAATAAAATGTTTTTTTGGAAATGCAGATTTGTTTAGCCTATGTTCACCCCCCAGAAGGGTGCCTATCAGACTACGGTGACTAGCACGTTACACTTTTTCGTAAAATACAAAGCCCTGAAGACCAGCCTAGCCTTGCAAGACTCGTACTAGGGAAATAGGTCTCTACCAGAAGAACTGACATCAACTATAATAGACTTATGCAATAAATGAGTACCAGACCTCGTACCTATTACAAATGAACGTAATAACCATCATAGCGCCAAAGAATTAGCCACAAAAGGAAGTTGTAAGGAATCCAGCAAACCCATCATCAATTGCTTATACACTAGCCGCAAGAATCTCCAATGTAGCGAGTGCTTACCCCAGTTGCTTGGTGTTGGGAGAGAATTAGACTTATGTAATTACCTTCTTCTGCAACATCTCTAAAGACTGTCTTTTCAAAACTCATTTAAGGGTATCACTGTCGGAGGAGAAAGAGACCGGATGTGGGAGCACGCGGCCCGACAGCGGATTGTGGAACATCAGCGACGGAGGCCGAGGCGAGACCACAGCAGTAAGGAGACGCCGGACGGGGCATGGTTTCAGACAAAGCTAAGGAAAGGGCTGACCTGAAGCCCCTGCTATATGATCAACGTGTGCCAAAAGCCCCCGCTCTCTGAACATGGTTACGGACTCGCCTGTCGAAAACTCTCCGCCTCCCCCTGATCTGTTCCCGACTTGGCCTTGCTCCATCCCCTCCTCCTCCGACCTACCATAAGGACTGTTCACACCCGCACCTTTCCATCCGAACTCCCAAGTTCCTTCAAATCCTACTGAGCTACCCAGAGAAGAGTACTCCCTGCGTCAGAAGGGAGGGAGCTCCGACTAAATAGACCACGAACTATGTTAAACCCCAGAACGGTGACCTAGAACTCCACCAAGGGTCGCCCCCGAAGAAAAGATAAACAAAGTCTGTGGTTCTGCCCGCTACCAAACACCCTGAAGATGATGGAAGCAACAGGAAATGCCCATCACAGAGACTCAAGACACGAACAGATCTCACAATTCTGGAACAATCGCATTTTTATTGCAAATCAATGCTCTGCGCTACAAAAGAAAGTGCACCTGTTCCAAAACCGTAACGCATTGCTCCTATGGGGTCTGGCGAAACAAAACAAAAAGTACCCCTGCCCGCAGACCTCCAACGGCTCAATCCACATGAACATTTCTGTTGATAGGTAATCCAGATGCTCAACAGTGCTGACAGAAGACGACAAAGGACAACGAGAACTCTGACATTTTTACTGTATCTCCTTTCTCTCCCAATCGCCATTGGACTGACTATGCACCCGCCGTATACAAAGGACTTACTTATATGATAACTCACCAGTTCTTATTCTATGATCTGTACCCGACGCCCTCACTGTGTAATTCTAGTCTGATATTGCATTATGATGATTTTTCCTGCAACCAACTTAACAATGAACCCGCTTACTAGATGATGAGATTTTTCAAAGTGATGTTTATAAAATGATGTATATGCGCAGTTCCTTTGCCTAAGTCCCCTCTCCCTTACTTGTGATTGCTGCATATAGGTGTAGATAGGAAATAGGCCAGCAAGATGTCTTGGAAATGTTAAAGGGAGGACTGTGAAAAATGAATACAATCTTGGTGAACATTATCTGCGCCATCTTGCCCCCTTTTCGAGCCCAGTCGTGCGCGTAAGCGGCAGCCATTTTGAATGCCATGGCCTCCCTGCCCCTCGCTGATAGCCAGCGCGTCTCTCTCTCTCTCTTAACCTCACAAGCATTCCCCCGCACACTGACAACCCCCGCTCTCTCATGTCTTGGGTCATAAACCCCTCTCCAGCGCAGTTTCACCACTGAATCTCATCCTGTTCCCAGCGCGACACCTCCCCTCATTCCTTTCATGGCCTCAAACCCTTTTGATGCAAACCCCCTTTTCCTGTATCCCCGTTTGTCTTCCCTGTTCCCAGGCCGCCACCTGGCTCTACGGATACTGTTTATTACCCCGTACAGTAGGAAGCCTCCCCTCCCCATCAAAAGACCCCCGAACCGATCAAAGCCCCCACCCCATGAGATCCGATCAACCCCATGCATTCCGTGAATCGGCGGAATGCCCTGCTGTGTGACAACTATCACCTGTTGTGACCGGGGTGGGGAATCCGACTGTAAATGTATGTGGGAACGGGTCTGAAGGGGAGATTCCGAGGATGTTCTTTCTAGTACTAAAGTATTGCGAGAATGTGTTATGTGTAATAAAGGTCGTAAACTCCAGTATAAGAGGCCAGGCCTCAGAGATGTGGTTAGAGCACCTCGTGACGATACTTGCTGTCTGAATTGATGTGTTCTCCTCCGGAGAGAATAAAATCCTCGTTTCCCGCCTTCCAGTCTCCAGCGCCTGCTTCTTCATTAATTAATATCGGTGGGTCATAGAGGCGATACCGCCGGGCAACATAAAAGGGTTTTTGGTTACCGGTTGTCTTTGGAACCCTTTTTAACACATCCAGTGAAGCAACCACCAATCACAGACAGCCACTAGTGACAACAGGCTGAGCACAATGGCAGCGGTCCGAGGGTCTGAAGTGCACAAGAAATATGTCAAACTTCTGAACAATAAATGCTTCCTTTCCACAATAGTTATACTTTTTGCTCTCCTCATCCTGCTGGTTGTGGGATTGTTTCTGTTACTGACCTCTCCCCCAGCTCCTCGGCTACGACACTGACACCTTCAGAAGATCTCCACGCCACCTTGTCACCCCATGAACTACCACGACGCCGGGAATTCGTGAACAATACTTTTGCTCAATTATTGCACCAGCATCAGCTTGTGATTAATACCTCGAACAGTTGGGTATGTGGGCTCATGTCACACTCTATGACACACACTGTCCCCTATTTCGTCTATCCATTTTCTGTTTTTATGTCCTGTCTGGTTTGGAGGATGCTTGTTACCGATGCATATACGATCAATGGAACAAGGAGCTCCATCATTGGCGATTTTTATGACACTTTCATCCGAAACAGAACAGGCAATGTCAGTAATCCTTTCTGCCCTACTACGACATCTGACAACCTGAACATCTCTTGTGCTGAACGCAATGAGATGGTTGTGTTCAACACCTCAAGTAGAATAATCTTCTCCCGCTTTCGGTCCAGCCGCAAACTTCCCACCAAATTGCAGGGATTCAATGTAATCAACACGTATGGCCAAGTGTGCATAAAAGGACTGGGGACCCAGGAGGTAGGAGTCAGTGACTGCGCAATAGTCAGTACACTGAATATTACCTCACCACCACTTCTAATCGCTTCTCCAAATACCTATTTTGTTTGTGGACAGTCTGCTTATACCTGGCTTCCAGGAAATTGGTCTGGTGTGTGTTATTTGGCCTTTCTTACCCCTACCTTTACTGCTGTTGGGACACATCACTTGACTAATCCCCACCTCCACCATCGTATGCCTAGGAAAGTAATTGAGGCCGATGACACTGAAGGACAGGAGGCGGGACTTCTTCAAAGGTTTCCTGCCGTTCTTGGTTCCTATGGTCAACAGCTGCAACATACAACATCTTACCCGAGTGGTGGAGGCAACCATTAATGAAACAGCAGGGGCATTGGGCAACATCACTGCAGAGCTTCAGGCGGACCGCCTGATGACCCTACAACATCGAATGGTACTTGACATCATCCTTGCTGACCGTGGTGGTGTATGTAAACTAATCGGCTCCAGCTGCTGCATTTACATACCTGATAATGCTCCATCAGTCTATCAAGCTATCCAACGTCTGCATAAACATTCCTCTGAGATTCATCAACAACAAGACGACTGGTCCCTCATGGGCTGGATCTGGGGCCTCCTTTCCAGATGGGGATGGGGGTCCTCTTTTTTTTGCCTTAGGAACAGCAGTCATCATCTCATGCTGGCTGTGTATCCAGTGCTTGCCTATGCTTTGTGCTATGTGTACACAGGCCCTTAAAAGTTCCCCGGTCAGTACACGTGACACCAACGTAAGGATAATGCTTCAACAAGCGATTGACTACCTAATGCATAAGAACATGTTTTGCCACTCAATGGCAAAAGGAGGGTCTGAAGAAAATATGTTTTTACTAGGTCCTATTAATTTCCTTACATTCCTCCATTTCTTGCCGTCTTGTGACAAAACCCTGCCTACAGCCTCCATTTCTGTTGATGCTTAAAAATACTATCACATATCCAAGCCCCCTGTTCTTTTCAGTTAACCAGTTCATCAACAGAAAGCCATGAGACACCTACGCCCTGTGTAAAAAGGCTTGTTTTTTATCGTCTGCTCCCTGCTTGGTAAACATCCTTGACGCCGTGATCAGGTCATCTGGACAATGGTCTGACTGACCGAGCCTTGATCAAGTTGATTGAACAATGGTCTGAATGCCGATTCTTGATCAAGCTGATTGAACAATGGTCTGAATGCCGAGCCTTGATCAGGTCATCAACTACAAACACCGCCTTGATCATGTCATCAACTACAAACACCGCCCTGAATGAACAATGGACTGAATGCCAAAAGAGTGGAATAAAAATGTATATAAGGTTTGTTCGCTGTGGAGTAAAGCAGCAGCCTCCTGGCTTTTGTCTCTAGCTTTGGACTCTGTTCCATAGCCCGGGGTATTGTGATAAAGGTGGTTCTCTCTGCAGAAGAAGGTTTCCGGGTCCACTTTATTATATAAGGAGGATAAGAGTAGACTTGGGTGATTCCCACACCTCCAAGATCCCACTCCTCCTTGAGGTGGGCTTTTCTTGGTTCTACAACATCGCAGGACACTGTTCGGTAGGGACACAAGACACTCCATAACTGAACACTACAACATGGAACTCATTGGAGATGCAACATTTTGATTTCACTGCATAGATCATGTTCCCGTGAGAAAGAGAGGTGGTAATAGAGAGCTATTACTTAGACAAGCTGAATAAAAGTGGATCTGTCGCCTGCAAGCTACAACACATGGTCACAATACGGTTCGGGAAATGCATTATTTCCTATAAAATATTTGGCTCCCAAAAAATGTGCTCAGATGAACTGTGTATATTTGACAATTGTTCAATTATGTGATATAGATAGATATTGTCTTATGATTGTAACATGACAATGTATTTGTTACCCTTAGTGTGTATTTGCCTGATTTCTCTGTTCGCATCTAAGCTGTCTATCCCCTTTCTGTCCTCCTTTCTTTGTTTTCAGTTATTTGGAATATCCTTCAGAGATGCGACTCACCTTTTTTTTTATACCTCTGATAACTATAAAATTCAGGAGATTACAAAGGGATACCACGTGTGCTCCCCCATACAGTCATACTCTATCCTTTCCACCTATGTATGCCACACTCATTAGTACATTTTGACATCGTGGAATGGCGCTTGTTGGGTCTGACCTTTCGCTTTTGGGCATGTCTGGCAATTATCTCTATATTACTTTATACCATTTAACTAATAGGTTATTTTTGTGTATCTATTGTTTTCATTCAGTAATGTGTTTTTTTTTAATTGACTTTATCTCTTCATTCATATTGGATGGGTAAGATGTAGTCTTGGATTTAGGCTGTGCTTGTTTAGATTTATCATTAGCAATCCCGGGCATTGCAAGATGGTGCTCTTTTGTTTGGAACATATGCCTATGACTATTTCTATTTTGTACATAAGAAAACAGTACAGTGTTATAATTAGATGTCTGCTTGTAGAATATGGAGTGCATGACATCACAGATTGTGGTGTAGCATTCCAGTTGGTGGGGATTCAGTTGAACAGCAGATCTTGTTGATGGTTGTATTGAATAAAGCTGCACCTGAAAATACTGGAAGATTTGAACATGTTATCATACAGCCATTTTGGCACCTGGGCTATGGATTTCTGTCTATGTGCCCTTTTGGAAATATAGATCGGCAGGGTTTCTTGCCTTTCCCTATTGAGATCGCTGCTGGTTACTATTTGACTCTTTATTTTATCCTACTGGGCCCATTATCTAAATTTGCTATCACAAATAACAGTGTATTCAAATTTATACAAATTAACACAATTATAAGTTTAAAACTTGCTAATATTTGTCTGGATAATATCCCTCTAATTGATCGTCTGTCTAAACCCTCAACTAGGATAGGTACCATCTACGACACATTAATTGAAAACCAACAAGATGATTTAGAATCTACCGAAGTTTGGTCAAGGAAACTAAACAACCCCAATGTAGACATCGACATGTCTCTTATACTATCATCACAGCTGTTTATGTCCTCCAATTTAAAAGCCCAACTATATAAAACTATTTTTGATTTGTATTTTACTCCCGCTAAACTCTTCGCTTGGGGGATCAAGGCCTACTTCAGAGTGTCCAAGGTGCGGCAAAGCAGCGGCAAATCTATTACATATGGTCTACGATTGTGATAAATTACTAGCACTGCGAACAATGATTGCTGGGTTCTGGCAGGAGGTGTTTGGGCATTCAGTAGCCGAATCTCCCACCCTCTATATTTTGGGCTACGATAACACTCTGAATCATACTAAGGCGGAAGAAGTATTACTCTTCTTAAGCACAGCTGTATATAGAATTATATTAACAGCCCGATGGAAGGATGCTGATCCCCCTAACTTTCAGATTTGGTTGTCTAGGCTCTTAGGCATGTACAATCAAGAAAAGGCGATTTTTGCCTGTAAAGGGATAAAGTCTAGAGCACGTGGTATCGAGATTTGGAAACCAATTGAAAATTGGAGCAATGACAATAGAGATTGTGGCTAAATGTATGTAACCAGGACTACACTGCCTTAATCATCTGTTGTTTCTTCTTTATGTTATATCCTTAATATCTTTCTTTCTTTGAAATGTGTATGATACTTACTGAACCCTCGTTATAATATTTTTGTATTTTTTTCTGTTTTTTATCTTTAATCTCTCTTTCTTTATGTATCTGCAATTGTAAATCACCAAATACATTTTTTTTTTTAAAAAAAAAAGGAAATATAGATCGGCAGGGTTTCTTGCCGGTCCCTATTGAGATCGCTGCTGATTACTATTTGACTCTTTATTTTATCCTACTGGGCCCATTCAAAGATGGTGCCGCCGGTTTAATTTGGGACACAGGGCCCCTAGCATTCGTATATCTACCTATGTTCTGATTTGTGTATTGCCGATCGGCAGGGCTCCATGCTGGTGGCGTTTGAAATCGCTTCCGGTCATTTTTCGGCTCTCTCTCCATCCACCTGGGTCCATTCAAAGATGGGGCTGCTGATTTTACAGTAGCATGGTATCGTCAGTATTCAGTTGTGACGTCACCTTGCTAGGACGCCACACAGCCGCAATGATTTTAATTGCGCGTCTGCAATGGCGCCTGGACTACACTTCTGCCGGGCATAAATGCCGTTTACAAGAAGGAGACTCTCCAAGTAAGTATAAGGATTTAATTTTATTACTGCACCTCCCTTTTTTATTAGCTTTTAACTGAACTGGGCTTTATGTTCAACCAAATTGGGCTTTAGATATGGCAAGTGCCAGTGGGGTTTTACAATTTAGCGCGCTGGGCGTACCTGTCACTTATATAAAAAAGAGATCCTTCAGGCAAGTGCAAGACGGTTGCTCACTATCGGGCTGCCTCTGTATTAGTATTTAACTAAACTGGACCATATTTTTGGCTATGTCCAGTCTTTGTTACTGGTACAAATCGGGCTTTGCAATCCAGCGCACAAGTAGCATGTTATTTATTATAAGCCCCGCATTTACAAAGAGACTAACACATCACAGTATGCCAATAATGTTAGTCATGACATCTGCAGTTTAGAAAACATAGGTCAAAACTTTACACAAACAGTTTAAAAAAATCTAATGTCAATAAACCCCATCCCACACTATCATGTCACATACTCTTGTGTGCTGCCTACTGATGTAATCCAGGAAGCAGTAAAGGTAGCAGATAGAAGATTTATTGAAGGATAACAGCTTGTAGAACCACAAACATCAGGAGACAGACTTGCACTGCTTAACTCCCACATAAAGAATGTAGAACCAGAAGCGAGTCATAACAATTCTAGAAGGACAGGAGGAAGGAATACAACACACCTTCCCCCTTTTGGAAAATAAAAAAATAAAAAATAAAAAACAAGTTAATGAACAAAATCACGCAATTTCACAGGATACTTAATACGAACACTTCTCCTTAAAGTCTCATTGCCAGATTGTGCAATGACACATCCAGAAACACCATGATCAGCATTCCCATTAGAATCACTTAGAGAACCACAATCATTGATGGGTAAGCTGGCCTCACTAAATTGAGCATCAACATTCTCAATTTGAGGCAAATTAACAGTCTGTGGAGAATTGACAATCACTGTTTGTGGCTCACACCCAAAAGTGTCCAATAGGGCTGAAAAAGTTACATCATTTTCAACATTTAAGTTTGACTGCAAAGGAGAACTGGCATTTGAGCTTGACTGCAAAATGGTCTTAGGATCCAAGACTTTACACAAAGAAATTCTTCTAAAATTCCAGACCTTGCCACCTTCAACTCTTACAGCCTTAGTGAAAACCTCAGACACTTTACACGGGTCAGACTATTTATTCCATTTATTGCCAAAAGCTCTACCAAATTTCACTCGGACAAAATCACCCACTTTGATCTTAGGACTAAGTGTGACAGAACCAGAAGAATTCCTTTTCATCCTCTCCTGATAAGCTGACACCCTGTATTTAACTTTGAAAAGATCAAAAGAACGCTCACATGAGATTTTACTTTTCATCCACCAGGGTAGAAGTTTAGAGCCTGGCTTCCTGCCTCTTAACATCTCAAAAGGAGACAAACCTGTAACAGAATTGGGGGAAACACGATAAGACAATAAAGTGGCACGTAATGCTTCCCTCCAGTTCAAATTGCTCTTAACATCAAGTTGGATAGACTCCTTAATCACTCTATTGAAACATTCTGTCTGACCATTGGCCTGTGGGTTATAATTTGACACCCTTTTGTGTACAATACCACATCTTTAAAGAAAAGAAGAAAATTATTTGCTAATAAACTGTGGACCATTATCTGAAACAATTTCAGCAGGAATACCCTCTCTACAAAACACTTCATCCAAAAATTCCACAACTTGAGTAGAACCTATTTTATCCACAACCTTTAACTCTGGCCATTTGGAAAGGTAATCAAGTAAAACCAAAATAAACAAGTCTTTGTTGGGTGACAAATCAAGAGGACCAACAATGTCCACACCCAATTTTTTCCAGGGAGATGTAACAAATTCAATAGGCGAAACACCAACAGACAAAAGCTTCACAGACTTATCACTCAATGAACAAGGTAAACAAGAACTGACCCATTTATCAATCATGTTATCAATACCTGGCCACCAGTAGAATTCACGAATACGCCTCTTCGTACTGGACATACCCATATGGCCTTCATGAGCCATTGAAATAATTTTCTTCCGTAAATCACAAGGAGGAACTATTTTATCGCCTCTAGTCAAAAAAACCCTGGTCAAACATGATTTCATCCTTTATCTTATAAAAAGACAAAACATCCCCTGATAATTTCCGTTCCTCAGGCCAACCATGTTGTAAGTACATTACCACATTAGATAAATCAGAATCTTTAAACATGGCATTTCTCCAGTCAACTTCTGAAATAATTCCAGACAACTTGTTGTTACTTTCAGCGTTGACATTACCAATGGAAAATACAACATCTAAGTCACTGTGAACACAAGAAACTTGTGAGTCTAAAGGCAAACTAGACATGCAATCGGCATGTACGTTCAAACGACCAGGAACATATTCCACTACACACTGGAATTCCTGCAATTTCGCAGCCAAGCGTGCCAAACGCACTGTTAGAGTCCTCCCACCACCAGCCGCTAGCATGTTGAATAGGGGCTTGTGGTCGGTTCGTAAAAGAAATCTAGTCCCCCAAAGGAACTGTCTGAAATGTTCAACGGCAAAAGTGCAGGCCAACAATTCCAATAGTGGAATAATTGTACTCAGCACCGTGGAGAGTACTCGAGGCATAGGAAACAACATATTCCTCACCTCCATTTTTTTGCATTAAAACAGAACCCAATCCTACATTGCTTGCATCCACACATACGATACATTCTTTACCTAACTCAAAAGGTCTCAAAAATGGAGCGTTAAGAATCTCCCTTTTCAGTAGATCAAAAGCCAATTGTTGTTCAACGGTCCATAAAAACTTTGCATCTTTTTTTAACAGCAATCTCAAGGAATGTACCTTTGAAGAGTAATCTTGTACAAATTTACTGTAAAATTCAGTAAGTCCTAAAAAAGACACAAGTTGTTCTTTACTCGAGGGTGCAGGAGCCTTAAGTATACTTTGGATGTGATTGAGCTTAGGCTTAATACCTTGGGAAGAGATCTCGTGTCCGAGATACTCCACTTTACTCTGTCTAAACTTGCACTTTGAAAATTTTAAGGTTAGACCTTTGTTTTGAATCTGTTTTAGTACAGAGTTTAGATTCTTGTCATGATTTTCAAAATTCTTCCCAAAAATTAAAATATCATACGGAAAGGCTATGGCTCCCTCGAAACCCTCAAGAACCTCTTTCATGAGTCTTTGAAAGACTGAAGCTGCACTGGCTAAACCAAAAGGCATGCGACAGAATTGAAACATACCTTCTGGTGTTATAAAGGTATTCAAAAACTTAGATTCTTTATGCAAAAGTACCTGATGGTAAGCACTAGCCAAATCTACAGTAGAGAATACACATGCCCCAGAGAGAGTGGAAATCAACTTATGTATATTGGGTAGAGGGTGCCTATCAACCCAAATCTCTTGGTTCAAACTCCGAAGGTCAACACATAGCCGAAGTTCACCATTGCTCTTAATGGATAAATCCACTGGCGAAACCCAGGGAGAAGATTCAACAGGTTCCACTATTTTCCTGGCTACCAGATCAGATAAGATAACTTTTAATTTATCACAATACGCTAGTGGCACATTTGTGACTCTGTGCCTCACAGGAACAGCTCCTTCCTTAAGAATAATGCGATGTTTGAAGTTCTGGAATTTACCTAACTTGTCAGTGAAAATGGAAGGAAACTTTCCTTTAATACAATTGGTAAACTTATCAGCCTCTAGCGATACAACATACACAGGATGTGATGCATTGGGGTCAAGTTTAATACCTAACTCATGCTGGTGTGGCCAACTGAGAATGGAGGCACCATTAGTAGCGACATAAACTTTGCCTTTAATACTCCTACCTTTAAATGTGATGTTGGCCCACATGAAACCAACCAAGTCAATTTTATGACCAGTGTAACCACCGGGTTGTACATCTGGTGGTAACAGCTTCAAAGAACCCCCAATTTTTTTTTAAATATCCATACATATAATACTGTACCATGCACAGGAATCAATGAGCATGGAGATTTCATTCCCATCAATTAAGATTATATCTTTGGGAAAGCCTTTACATTTAGTGTCACCAACACATAACAAACTGTTAATTCCAAGACTGCCAATAGGAATAGGATCAGATTCATCATCTGTCAATAAATTCACCTTTTGAGTAGACCTACACATTTTGCTAAAATGGCCTGAACGTTTACATTTAATGCATATTTTGTTCCAAGCGGGACAACCTCTGTAGCTCCCTACATGGTCGACACCTCCACACCTGTAACAAACTATTTGACTTCTCTTTTCAAAAGGTTTACTTTCCCTTCTAAAATTCTCCTTTAGTTTATTAGGAATAAACTGTGATCTATTAGGAGCAAACTGCGTTTTTCTTTTATTATATAATTCCTTTACTACTGAAACTTCAGGAATAACTACTTTGTTTTTGCTTTCCTGGCCTCTGATCTCGCTCACAATCAGTTCAGACTGTTTGATCCCTTATCAATGTTTAATACAGCCTTAAGAGTAGTTTCAGTACCCATCCATAAACGTTCCTGTATTTTCTTACTCTTAGTTCTCATCATAATTTGATCTCTGAGAACCTGTTCAAAATTAATTGTTTCAAAAGCACAGAAACCAGCGAGAGTTTGCAACACAGCTACATAGTTCTCAATAGATTCATCATCTTTTTGTGCACGGGAATAAAATTTAAAACGTTCCATAACAGTATTTATCTTCCTTCCAAACCTAGTACCCAATTGTTTTACAACAACATCAAACACATTTATATCACCTGCACCATCAATAGGAGGTAAATTTTCTAATTCTTTAAGACCAGCACCACCTAAACAGTTTTTCAATAGCGCTAATTTCCTCTTAGGGGAACAACCATCTTCTTCAACAACATCAACATACGCTAGAAATGTAGGGAGCCATAGATCCCATTCCATTTTGGGATCACCAGCTATAGGCAGAAAATGTGCAGGAGAAAGAATGTTGTTAGACATTGTAGAAAATACGTAGAAATATTGTATGATATACTGTAAAAAGAAGACACTTAAAATAGACACAATGTGCACATATGAGTAAAATATTAAATAAATAAACTAAAATAAAAGATGTAGTCACCGATGTCTATCGTAGTTAAACTAGAATCCACCGAAGTACTTTTTATTTTCTGGTGTAGAAATCATGTGGCGTGCACTTGTTGATGTAGAATCTATCTTAGTTAAAGCACGATCCAAATCACAGCACAATCCAAGTCACAGAAAATACTTTCCCATTTTAAATTTGGTGGTGCAGAGATCGCAACGTGTTTGCTGGCGTGGGGATCGCAAAGCAAAATGTTAAATGTTAAAATACATGAAACCGCCGCCGCTGCCGTGCGAATCAGCGTTGTGAAACGTCGTCGTCAAGGTGATCCAAAATGGCCGACCACGCGATGACGTAAGACGCTGCGTGATGCGTGAGGCCAAAGTTCGGTGAAAGCGTAAGAGACTCACCGATTGAAGACGAAGATCAGAATGAAGATTCTGAACGTGTGGGCTCAGCCGATGGCAGCGCGATGACAGCAGTTCGAATGTACAATTCAAATGTACACCGCACAGGAAAAATACTGGAAATCAGGTGAAAACAATTTTGATCCAATTCCGAAATATTTTGACGAGATGAGGATCGGAAATGTTGGAGTTGTCATATTAATTAGTAGGAGGACGATGCTGTAACAAATGAGGAAAGTTTAAACATGGATAACATTCGAAGGTATAAAGTCATGAAAATTCAGCCGCTGGTGCAATCAAAGCACATCCACAGATAAAACAGGCGCAGGTGCAATCAATATACACTAAATAAAGATAAATACCTTTAGGTATGCATGAACGCTGTTTTAAATCCTTAATCTTTTCTCCAGATATCCACTTCTTTAAGAGTGAAAAAAATGAAAAAGGTGGTGTTCTCATCCCAAAACGTCGCCAAAATTATGATGTAATCCAGGAAGCAGTAAAGGTAGCAGATAGAAGATTTATTGAAGGATAACAGCTTGTACAACCACAAACATCAGGAGACAGACTTGCACTGCTTAACTCCCACATAAAGAATGTAGAACCAGAAGCGAGTCATAACAATTCTAGAAGGACAGGAGGAAGGAATACAACACCTACACTATGGAGTAATACATTGATGTATACTCAGCATACTCTGCTAATCTAAATAGGTTTAGATTTCAAAGAAACTGATGCAATACAACGTTGCAATTCGATTTTCTGTGATGTATAGCATCACAGGGATAGTGCAAGAATGCACCATATTTGATAATATATAGGTCCTTTCTGAAGAGGCTCAACTTTATCAATAAAAGTCACTGCACCCGTTCACCAAATATTCATATAATCCTAAATTGTTTTAACACATCATTCCAAGGTAAGACCTAATCAATTGTGTCCTGTCCATATTAGCCCGAGGTTGTATGGGTAAATAAAAATATCCCATAAGGGGATATGTAGGTAATCACCCCTTCAAAGGTTTATATGATAATAAGCCCTTATTACGAGATGTATTTTTAAGATATTTATATTTTTATTATATAATTGGGCCCCCAAACTCATTTGTTCCCATATTATCATTCTCTTTTTTTAGGTACATACACTTACTTAAATATTCTGTTGCGGATTGTGGGGCTTCAATAGGGGAATGTAGATCCCCCACACATTGTGTGGGAGATTTACATTCCCCTATTGACTTTAATCCGCTATGAACTTTCGAAGGGGTGATTAAATACATATGCTCTTATTGGACACATTTATGTACCAACACAACATAGGGCATGATGGTAGATGAGTAGGGTAACCTAAAATGCATCAACATACTGATATATAAACTACATCACACTTCCTAATGCCATCACAGTTCTATTGCAGGTGTTATCTCACAGTGTCATCATCCAAATAGAAAGTCTGTGATATAGGTCCAGACTCCATGTGTAATGCTGGATATGTACAAAACAACAAAGGCGAAGAGGCAATGTGTTTTGGTGGATACGTGGAGTATCAATTTAGCTTCTCACCACATGTTCTGTGTGCGGCATATTGAGATAGTTAAAAAAAAGTCACTCTTATTAAATAAATTAAATATATAAGGTATATCGTATCAGCTATGGCCTGATAGGGGCATATAAACATGTAATCTTGACCCTAGTAGTTGAGTTACGTTTCCAAGGGCCAGATGTACTATGGATTTTTTCATGCGCAAATGGATTTTAGACCCGTTTGCACCTGCAAAAATCCTGTGGCTCATGTACGAACTCTATTTTGGAAGTCGCTAATTAAATAGGTACTCACAAAATAGAGTTAGCGGCTCGCAATTTGGCACAATTTGCGAGTCACAATTGCCAATGGTCGTACATCTGGCCTCAAGTCACATAAATGCTGGTATGCATTAAGCCATGCTAACCCGCGTGGTGTGTCAATCTGTGTGTTGTGTAATCAAAATTAATGTGGGACAATGCATGTTGTGGGCACCCCTGAGTTGTGACGGTACCTCGTAGCAGGAATATGTGTGACCCAGAGCCTGCTTTTGACATGGTCGATCTGGGCCCAGGGCACCAATCTTTAAATGGTTGCATTGAGTTGTCTGCATTAAAGTCCTGCTGACAGCAGCGCTCCTCTTACTTGACAACAATGATGCAGACTAAACTGCTTTTAATCTTTTACTTGCCACAGTCCCAGTTTTACACCCTATTAAACCTCTTCCTTCCCCTCTCATCTCCCTTTCAATCCCCTTCCGACAAACACCAATTTGACCATTTGCACCACCGACAACTTGGCACTAACGGGATAGAGCTACCTAGTGAGTGAATCAGAATTATCGGGTGAAGTGTCGAGAAGTTTGTGCACAGAGGCCTGCCATTGCATTAATGAGTGACTGAACTGTGGACCCAAAATGGAACCCACTGCTGCCTCCTTTTAATGACCAGCTGCAGCAATGGGGCCACATTTCTTTCTGCCAGGGTGCTGTCGGCACTGCATAGACCCATCTCTGTGTACGAAAATATGTAGTGACATAGTATAAAATGTAAGAGCTTTCACAATTCTAAAGCATGTATTCTGTGGGTGAGTAACTGATAGTTTGTTTAACCAGAGTGTAAACAAAGAGACTAACACATCACAGTATGTCAATAATGTAAGTCATGACATCTGCAGTTTAGAAAACATTTGTCCAAACTTTACACAAACAGTATAACAAAATCTAAAGTCAATATACCACATCCCACAACATCATGGCCTAATTCCATGTGTCACATGCTCTCGTGTGCTGCCTACACTATGGAGTAATACATTGATGTATACTCAGCATACTCTGCTAATCTAAATATGTTTAGATTTCAAAGAAACTGGTGCAAGACAACGTTGCCATTCGACTTTCTGTGATGCAGAGATAGTGCAAGAATGCACCATATTTGGTAATATAAAGGTCCTTTCTGAACGCTTACTGCGCTGGATTAATGAGTGCAGTATAATGCCAACCCAGACATGCTTGTACTATGGTGCAAGAGGTGGGGGGTGCATTACAGGTGGAATTAATTCTGTTTTGGAAAGGGCACCCTTCTGCAATAAAAACAGTCCTCAAGGCATTTATTTTGCTAGGTGTGATGCAGAATCTATGACCCATTCAATGTGTAAGTCACAAATATGGCACACTACTGCTCTCTCATAGCACCGGTGCACTTCATGCATCCTAGTGAACAACCAGGCATTCTTGAAACCTGGTGCAAAGTTGCCTGCCTACCATGGATAACTGGTATGGTACAGGTAGAGAATCTTTCCTGCCCCAAAAAAAATCATTCATGGCATGTCCCTCTTCTGTGTGCTGCTGAATGCTGCACACATAGAAATAGGTTTTTATTTATTTATTTGTTTAATGCAATTTTATATAACGCAAACATTACCCAAAGGTGTCAGAGCGCTTCACAAAAGAACCAGTTGCACTACATAAGGACTTAGGATTGCATGAGTTACATAAAACATACAAACAGAAAAAATTGCAAATGTACAAGTTGTAAAGTCACACAAGGAAGAGATACAAACAGAAAAAAATGCAATTGTTCAAGTTGTAAAGTCACTCAAGGAAGAGATACAAATGGAAACATTCTAAGAGTCACATAGGAATGGTAGTGAGTACAAAGGTCTACTACATATACTAGTGGTTAGAGTTATCTCTATATACATATATATACAAATAGTAGATTTTCTCAGGATTACATTTTACCAGCGATTAGGATTGGACAAGTATATATCACATATGTACAGAGTGAACAGAGAGCAAAAAAAAAAAGAAAAAAATCAAAAGGGGTAGAGAGCGGTAGGTGGGAGAGAAGAGTCGGAGGCGGAGATTGGTGAGAGGAGAAAGGGGGACCTGAGGGGGAGAAAGAGATAGGGCAGTCCAGCAAAAGAGAAATGTCTGAAGGTCGGCAGGATGGAATTCAATGGAGCAAAGGAAAGGACAAGAATCAACAAAATGGCGGACCCGGGTCATGGGCATCGATGGAAACCATCGCAAAACGGCAATAGGCACCCAGGTCAAGACCCAGAAAACCAGGAGAGCAGAGCTCCATGCTCGGGTGGTAGGAGTGCGGGTAGTTGGGCGAAGTGAGGTATCCGGGGCTTGCGGTTTTAATGTTTTCCCACATTTATCATTGCTCAGAGCCCCGGGCGCTGCCAGGGCCAGCAACAGCCAGGGCACGACCAGTCCAGCTCGGGACATCCTGGGCTTGTACAGAAAGACAAGCCACTGTGTTGTTTGTGCGGAGTGCTGCTACTTCTGTGCTTAGTTGGAGGCGGAGCCAGGCACTTCTGCGCTGGCTGGGCTTCCCGCTGCTGCTGCTTCTCCTCTGCTGGTGCCTGGACCCACTGTGCACCACGTTGGTGTTGGCGGTGCCCGCCCTGGCTTGGTGGTTGGCACTTGGCGGCCGGTGCGGGACGAAGCCTCCGATTGACCCCCGGGGATGCGCGGTCTTCATCATCGGCTGTGACTCCGGCTTCGGGAACCATCTCGTGTTAGGGCCGCTGCGGAGGTGAGGGCTGCCATTCTTCTGCCACTGCGGCCTATAGCTGGCTGTAGAATCAGACCTTCAGACCCTTGTGCTGAGCCTCTGTGTAAAGCCCAGTATTTATTATCGAAGCCGTCCCAAATTATTCTCGACATCCCTCCATAGGACGAAGAGACATACCACACACTTTACAAACTCTGGGTACAAACACCAGTTGAACTACACGCACCTCCCAAAGATGAAGCCAGAAAGACGCTCCACTCACTAACCGCTCCTCCTCCTGTAACCAACCTAAGATAATATAATCCTTATCTTCTCACAACGAAGCTCAACAGTGTGGAACAAGCAACGAGCTGCAGCTAATAGTGTCCGATTTGTTCAGTTATTAGGATTATACAAATATATAATTCCTCCTATTTACGCCATCCTCTGGGAGGGGTAAAAATGTAATGTAATCTCAGGTGTACACACATTATGAAATCTGGAAGTGTGTAAATGAAATGACTAAGCATGGGCGGAAAATCCGTTCCGCTCATGGATTTTGCGGATTCGCAATCCGCGAACTCTCCCGAATATGGCAAAAATTAGCAAATTCGCACGCAGCTGATTTTTTTGCTTGGTGATACAATATTGCGGCGCACGGCGTTCACTTACCGCCATTCAGCGTTTGCAGAGTTGTTTTTCTCCATGTTTTGCGTGTGCTGCGCCATTTTGGATCTTGCTGCAGGATCCCGCAGGAGTTTTGAGGTTCCGTGAGAATCGTAATGACGTTTTGGGCTTGTTCGAATATGGACGAGTTTGGTATCTGTGAACCGCAAATGACGAGTTTAGTGGGTGTACGCGTTTTCGCTACACTACTTTGCACCGTTCGTCTTATTCGTGGGTTTCTCCATCTGAACCCACGGGTTCAATTTTAGATGCAGCATCCATTTTGTTTCTTGCCCTCAAGTAGCCAGCGAATGGACACTGTCCGCTTCGTGACCCTGGGATTTCCAAGCTCTTGCGGAAGACACATGTTCCTTTGAGGGTGTCTTTATGACGAGGGGGATGACACGGCAAAGGCAGATGGCTCTGCTCGAGGCTCATCTTGCCGTGACGGTCTATTGTTTCAGCCGTGCATGCATGAGGCACGAATCCTTTGATCCTGCAATCATGGTTCCGATATTGCCCCCCCTACATTCTTTTTCAATCTGTTGTCTGTCTTTATCTTCCTTGCACCTGTTTCTGTCTCTTCTCTTAGCTCGTTTTACAGCAAGAATGGAATGTGCCTAATGGTGGGATAACGTGCTTTTACAGTTGGGAACCGGCGATGTTACTGTAATTATGTTCCGGCCTTCTGAAACCTGAAAGCAACCCTTTTGAAGTTTACTGCGGGAACTGAGTTGTAACCTTTTGTTCGCCATGTTGTGCAATGATGAAAATGGGTATAAAAGGAGCGATCCACTTTTGCAATTGGAAGCAGTCTCTCAGAACCTACACTACGTGTACTTCTTGCGATTTCTGTATCCCTGCAGTAAATAAACTCTGATCTTTGACGCCGAAAGAAGTGTCCCGTGTCTCTGTGATTTGTACCCCGGAACAGGTAACCCACGAAGGTTTCAGGTGTTGTTCCCTGGCATCGCTGGGCCTTAGAATAGCCCAGTCCTTCAGTTGGCGCCCAACATGGGGCGACATCAGTTGTACCGGTCCAAAGCCCGACGATCGTGAGGAACTTCGTGTGAAATCTCCGAGGGAAGGTGCACCCCGCTTCATCGATCCTGTTGTCAAAATAAGTGGTCCGAAGACTTTTCCCGCGAAGATTCCCGCCTCCTGACGGCTGCGACGGACTGATGGCCTGACTGTCGACCTGTTTTGGCGCTTGGCGTAGTCCTTTGTACGGCGAGACGATTGACGGGCCTTCCTGGTGACGCCATTGTTCTTTCAGTTGAGTATTTGTGGGTTGCTCCCAGAGTCCTTGGTTGTTGTTGTTGAAACTTGGTTGTTTGCATGGTTCCATTGTATTTGTGGATCTTAGTTGTTGGTTCTTAGTTGTTGAGTTTTTATTTGACGATTGCAATTGCCAAAAACCGAGGGTCTTGCATTTTTGCGAGGACATCGTAATTCGATAACCCTTAAAGTTTGTAAACTCGGTTAGTGTGCATGATGCCTGGCCGTAGTACTTTGTTTGGTTTCCTAAAATGTTGCGGTACGGATTCCCGGTTGGAGGACTCATGTCCGATACCTCCAGTTGGAACTCCAATTTATGAGCTCTATAGTCGCCACGGAGTGGGTCCTATCGTATATAATGACTATTGGATCCGCTATACTAAAGATGATGGTGTCCTTAGTTGGCCACCCCATGGTAGTTTCGAAACTGCAATTTTGGATAATCTTGAAGCAAAATTGTTTAAAAAGAAAGCTAGGCTGCCATGTTTGATTCCTTTCGGTTATTATGGCGCAAAGAGGCCAAGCAGAAAGAAATCAAACAGATTAAGAAAAATAAGAGAGAAGGTATCATTACGGTGATGCGAAATGCAGAACAGTATCAGCGAGACAAAGACGAGAAGGAAAAGGAAGTTTTTGCTAGACTGCATCATATGGCGGTGGATAAATGTTATCCGGTTTTACCTTCGAGTTCTGATAAAAAGGGAGAAGACGTGGTGGAGGACCCTTTGCTGTCTTATTTACTGAAATCGCCACCTCCATACGCACAGGATACTACAGCCCCTGTGGTTCCTCCTGTTCCTCAACCTGTTGTTCCGGCAGCTGCTGGTCAGCCTGCCGCTGGTCCTGTCTTTCCGAATCCCCTTGTTCCTCAAGCTGTCCCTGCTCCCTTACCTACCCTTCTTCCTACTGCTCCACTGCCTATACCTTCTCAGTCTAATGTTCCTGCTCCTTCTGCTCTTTTGGCTACTCCTACTGCTCCTACGTTCAGTCCTCATGTTGTTGCCCCTGTACTTCTCTCCTCTTCTCCTTCTGTCCGTAGTCGCATACCTAATGCTGTGGCTAATCTTTACTCTCCACTGTTCGGACCGATACTTGGGTCCGATGTTTCTGATGTTTCTCAGAGACGAAGTCAAATTCCTGGTGGTAGGTAGAGTGAGACGTTAGTAAAAATGATGCGTAAATGGATTAGGCATCCTGCTAAATACACCCCGCGCATAGTTTTCGAGACGTTCTCTCAGTTTAATGAGCCCACACAAAGATTCGTGTTCGAGGAAATGTGTAAATCCTTAAGAGAAGAGTGGGATAATGATGAGGTAGACAATGTACCGCCCGAAATGACTGAACTCCAGAATCAGTTTTCGAACGGTATAATTGTGGGTGGTAATGTCCGACGTGCTTTAGAGCGTCTGTTAGCTTTTCGATCTACAGTGCATCCTCGAGCATTGTTTAATGACGACACAGATGATTGGGAAGCACAACCTGGTCAGTATCCCATGCGAGAAGTTCCTCCAGTGTGGATGCCAGGTAATCCTGCTGCTAACCCTGCAATTTTGCCACACTTCCAGAGAGTTTGGATACACCTCCCATGGAAGCGATCAGAGGTTTTGCAGGTGAAACAATCTTTGCCTGACCCTCGCAAAAATCCGGCAGGTTATTATAAGGAGTTATCCCAACTTGTGGATGCTACTATTATGAACCTCGCCGATATTGACATGGTGTTTGGTAACGTAGTGCCTCAACCAATTTGGGCAAAAATCCGTCAAGAGAATCACGTAGCTGAGTTAGGTGGTGATTGGGCTGCTCTTGCGGCGGCTGATGGACGACAAGTTGGTGGGGCTAAGCCTGAACAGATCATTACGGATCTGCCCCAGAGAATCATTACACTTATGAAGACACTTATGCCAGCAATCAGAGTTAACTGGGATAAACTGTCTGCGTGCAAGCAAAAGAAAGACGAGAGTGTCTCTGATTTCTTTACCAGATTTGAGGAGGCATTCATCGATCATAGCGGTCAGGATATGAGCACTGAGGGAGGTCAGCGATTGTTCGTTGATAAATTTGTGTCAAATTTGTTGCCTGAACTAAGCAACAAATTGAAAAATTCCGAAAGTTCATGGGCTGTTTCAACCACTGCTCAAATATTGGCAACGGCTCAATATTACGAAAATAGAGAAAAAGAAGAAAGTGCTCGTGCAGATAAGAAAACAAAGGAGCTTAAAACTAAGGTTTTGTTGCAGCAAGCGTATCCTCCGCGCTCGAATCAAAATAATTCACAACAGCAAAATCGATCGCAATCACAGTCCTCTAGGAACCAGTCGCGTACTGACTCCTCTACACCAAGATCTATGCTGGGGTATAATCAATGCGCATATTGTAGGGGTGAGGGTCATTTGAAGTTTAATTGTCCGGTTTTACGTGACCGAAATAATGGCGTTTCGGCTCGAGGAGGTCGTAGTGGTCCTCAACAGGCATCTCGTGGTAGAGGTCGCGGTGTCTCTCAAAATCAGAATGAGCGTTCTACTACTTCGTCAGACTCGAACAATTGCTTTGATCAGCGCGATTCATCATCAGTTAGATCCGCACAGTATCATGTGGATGACTATTATGTCGAGCATGACATTGATGATGGTAATTACTAGGACAGCCACAGACAAAGAGAGGGAGTAGTATCAGTTCCGGTTGATCAGAGAGGGCCTTACGTCGCAGTTGCCACATTGGGCGTAGTTGAGCCTTTTCTGTTGGACACTGGTGCAGCAAAAAGTTCCATCATGCATTCGAAACTCCCTGGCGCACCTTTGTCTGGCTTAACGAATGTTTCCGTTGGATTCTCTGGCGCCCCTGTTAGCAATCCAGTTTCTAGCCCTTTGCCCCTTACAATTGGGCCGCGTGAGCTAGAAGCTCCTTTGATTTTAACTACTGGTTGTGGTGAGAATCTTTTGGGCCTGGATTTGTTGAAGCGGTTATATACGACCCTGTATTGTTCTCCTGCGGGAGTGGAGCTTACATTGGGTCACAGAGTGATCTCTCCTATGTACTTGTCGCCTGACAAGCTCCCACTGGAATTGAGTTCTCTTCCTGAGTCTTTGTGGGCAACAGGTCCCAATGATGTGGGCCTGTTGGACATATCACCTTATGTTGTCCAATTGAAATCGAATGTGCGATTACCACGTATCCCCCAGTATCGTATCTCTCTTGATGGTGAACGAGCGCTATTAGCGATCATTTATGACTTGATCAAGAAGGATGTTATCGAGGAAACTCGGGGAAATGTGTGTAATAGTCCTGTGTTACCTATTTTGAAACGCACTGATCCATCCAAGCCTCCTGTGTATCGTTTTGGTATTGATTTGAGAGAGGTAAATAAAATTGTGATACCACAATTTCCTGTGGTGCCTGACATTACAGCTTTACTGACTCTGATTCCAGCCTCTGCCTTTTGGTTCTCGGTAATCGATCTGAAGAATGCTTCCTTTAGCATTCCGATTGCTGAGGAAAGCAGAGATTTGTTCGGCTTCTCATTAGGTGGTCGCAGCTTCAGGTTTAAACGCGCTCCTCAGGGCTACTGTGAGAGTCCATCGATCTACAGCCAAGCTCTTAAGAGTCAACTTGACGCATTTGTGTTACCAGCTGGTTCGGCCCTTGAGGTTCCGTGACGATTTGAACCCGTGTTTTCAAGTTTGTCGGGAATACATAATATTGGTATCAGCGAACCGCAAATGATCCATTTAGCATATCCTGGTGTTTTCGCTACGATACGAGCAAGAGCACTCCTGTTATGAACACATTTCTGATCTACCCATGGCATCCATCTTAGATCATGGCAGCCATTTTGTGTTTCCTTGCCCTCACATATGCAATAGCCTCTGATCACTTCATTCACTCCACTTTGATTAAGGACACGTAGCCTTAGCCGGAGATTCACCTCTTTCATGACACGTACACCTTAAACCAAATCACGCTGAAGCTGCATGACTCGACAAAGGCTGCCTCCTCTGCCCGAGGCCAGCCCACCTGAACTGGTTTTCCTGTCCATTGTCCTGATCATGATTAGGCGGCCGAAGCTGGTAGCCTTGCCCATTTACAACCCACAAACAAGCCTTATTCCGTTTTTCTATCTTCTGCACCTGGCTCTGCTCCTTTCCTTCTGGGCCTTTATTAGGGGGAGGTAACAAACTTTACGATGAGGCGGTCCGGCTCTTGAATGCAATATTGACAAGGGATTGTGATGGACTAGTGAGAACCCCTCTTCGTGATGTTTGGCATCAGATATTATCGACAGTTCCTGTGTAACGCCAAATATTTATTGTTTAAGACACAAAGGTTTGGGAATGTACTGACATGTGAAATATTTGCCTGAAGCACAATTTTTAGTATATAAGGAGCAACCCTCAATGTACAAATCGAACAGTCTCCTAGTCTCTGCCTGTGTGTAGATTCTGTGATTTCTGTGTCCCTGCAGTAATAAACCTTTGGTCTTTGACGCCACCATCGAGAAGCCCGTGTTTCTGTTCATTTGCGCACCAAGGCAGGTGGAACTCCGGGGTCTTTGGGTGTTGTTCCCTGACACCTCTGGACGGAACCAAAAAGTCCAGAACTCCAATTGGCGCCCAACGTGGGGCGACGTCATTCGGTACCGGTCCAAAAGCCCGAAGAGTTCGAGAAGCTTCGTGTGAAGATTCCTGAGGGAGGCGCCCCACTTCATCGATCCCGGCATATCGCAAAAGTGGCCCTGAAGTTCTCTTCCACGAGGGTTCCCGTTCAGGACGGCTGCAGTGGGCCGTTGCCTTGACCGTCGCCCTGTCTTGGACCCGAGGTGCAGCCTTAGTACAGCGAAACGTGACGGGTTTCTCCTTGGTGACGTCTTCAGTGCCTCAGTTAAGTATTTAGTGATAGCTAGCTGGTTACTTTGTGAGGATTGTTAAATCCTTGATCGGTTCTTGGTTTGGTTTGGGTTCGTAAGATTATCACTAGTTGTTCTGGTTACGATAATCTATTTGGTTCAGTTTGGGTATCGATACATTAGTTTGGTTTTGGTAGGCCTAAGTTCTTGGTTCAAGTGCACATATCTGTTTTCGTGTTTTGTTTGTTTTGTGTTCCAGACTGAAAATGGTAAGTCGGAAAATGTTGTCTTGTTTCGGTTGCAACCATGACTCACGATTGGAGGATTCTTGTTTGGTTCCTCCAATTGGGACTCCCCTTTATGACCTATATTGCAAATTTGGAGTGGGTCCTATATCCTATAACGAGGTGTGGGTCCGTTACTGTAAGAAGGATGGTGTCCTTAGTTGGCCACTACATGGTAGTTTTGAACCCGAGATCCTTGATAATTTAGAAGCGAAATTGTTTAAGAAGAAAGCCCGGCCGGCAATGTTTGATTCTTTCCGTTATTGGCGAAAAGAATCTAAACAGAGAGAAATGAAAAGGTTGAAGAAAGAACAAAAAGAGCAAGAAGAGTTAACTCTAGAGCAAGCAACTAAACAACTGCAAGATAATGAGTGCGAAAAGGCTATAGATGTAGCAATTAGAGAGCATAATTTAGCGATTGACAAGTGCTACCCTGCCTTGCCATCGAAAACAGCTAAGATACTGGAGGATCCCGAAAACGATCCTCTGTTGTCCTATCTGTTACGTTCACCTCCACCGTACGCACAAGGTGCTGCGGCTCAACTTGTACCGAATGTTCAATTGCCGGTTGCTGGACAACCTGGTGTTCTTGTTCCCCAGAATCTAGTTCCTGTACCTTCTGTGGTTAATGTGAATGTACCTACGGCTCCTCCTCTTCCTGGGTTGCCGACTTCTATACCTGTATCTGTCTCGCTTACACCTACTACTTCACAAACTATTTTCATCGATACTCCTACTGCTTCGCAATCTGTTCCTACCTCTACTGTGTTCTCTACGTCTGCAAGTGTATTAACTCCACTTTCTGTACGTCGAAAAATAACTGATTCTGTTGCTAATATTCTGTCTCCTTTATATAAATCCTTAATTAAGACTCCTACTTCTGATTCAGTTCAGAGACGTAGTCAGCTACCAAGTACTGAAGAACGGGGAGTTTTAGATTCCACGGCTCTCAGATGGATTACGAAAGTTAGAAGATATAATACGAGAGATGTATTAGATACGTTTATGCAGTGGAAGGAACCAACGCAACGATACGTCTTTGATGAGATGTGCTCGTTGTTACGTGAGGAAATAGAGGAAGATGATGTTGAATCAGACTTGGAGGATTTAATTAAGGTGCAAAAAGAGTTTGCTGCAGGAATGATAGTGGGTGATAATATAAAAGAAGCGATGGAACTTATTTTGAGTTTTAGGAATGATCCATCTCTTCGTTCACCGAGAGATTTAGAGAAAGGTAAAATGAAGCTAAGTCGCCAATATCCTATGAGGGAGGTTCCTCCAATTTGGCGCGAAGCTGTGCAAGCTGATGCGGTTGCTGGTATTGCGGCCGCTCCAGCACAGTTCCAACGAGTGTGGATACACATTCCATGGAAGCGAGCTGAAGTACTAGCAGTGAAACAGGCCTTACCAGATCCGCGTAAGAATCCGGCTGGATATTACAAGGAATTGACACAGACAGTTGAAGCTTGTATAATGAATTTGGCAGACATTGACATGCTATTTGGCAATGTAGTTCCACAACCAGTGTGGGCTAAAATTCGTAGAGAGGATCATCAAGCAGCCTTAGGTGGTGATTGGGCAGCTATCACTGCAGCGGATGGTCAGCAAACGGGTGGTGCAAAACCCGAACCCCTAATTGCTAATCTTCCAGGTAGAATAATTGATTTAATGAAGACTCTGATGCCTGCATTGCGTGTTAATTGGGATAAATTATCCGCATGCAAGCAAAAGAAAGACGAAAGTGTCTCCGACTTCTTCACGAGGTTCGAAGAGACTTTTGTAGACCATAGTGGTCAGGATATGAGCACTGAAGGAGGACAGAGATTGTTTGTCGATAAATTTGTGCATAATTTGTTACCTGAATTATGCAATAAATTAAAGGATTCAGAGAGTGCGTGGGCTGTTTCCACGACTGCGCAAATACTTGCGACTGCGCAGTACTACGAGAATAGGGATAAAGAGGAAAAGGAGAAATCAGAGAAGAAAACGAAAGATTTAAAGACTAAAGTTCTTTTACAGCAGGCGTATCCGCCTCGCACGAACCAGACTAATATGCAACAGAATTCGTATCAAAGGACAGATTATAGTTCAACCAGGCCTCAATATCAGTGGAATCAGTGTGCGTACTGTAAGAAAGAGGGTCACTACAAGAATGAATGTCCGATTTTAGCGCAAAATAATGCAGCAGCTCAGAGAGGTCGTGGTGGTTATGCGCAGAATTCTAGAGGTCGAGGGCGAGGTGCTATGCCTCCGCAAACGAATGATCGTCCCTCTAATCACTTTGATCAACGAAACGTACAGTCAGCTCAACAGAATAGATCTCAGCAATATCTTGTTGAGAATTATTGTGAAGTTGATGAGGGATTCCAGCAAAATGGGTACTAGGACAGCCATGGACAGAGAGAGGGAGTAGTATCAGTTCCAGTGGATCAGAGTGGGCCTTATGTCGCAGTAGCAACATCAGGTGTAGTCGAACCGTTTCTGTTGGATACTGGTGCCGCAAAAAGTTCTATCATTCATGCGAAACTCCCTGGCGCACCTTTGTCTGGCTCAACAAATGTTTCTGTAGGTTTTTCAGGCGCCCCTGTTTACAACCCGATATCTAATCCTTTGTCTATTTCTGTTGGACCATGCCAATTGAAAGCACCCTTGATTTTGACGACAGGTTGTAATGAAAATCTGCTTGGTTTAGATTTGTTAAAACGACTATATGCGGCATTGTACTGTTCTCCGGATGGAGTACAGCTTACTTTGGGTAAAAGACTCACTTCTCCGATGTACTTGTCAATGGACGCACTCCCGCCAGAGCTGCGCTCACTCCCTAATTCTCTTTGGGCGACTGGTCCTAATGATGTAGGCCTTTTAGAAATACCACCGTATGTAGTAACTTTGAAAGCAAATGTAAAATTTCCTAGAATTCCCCAATATAAAATATCGAGTGAAGGAGAACGTGCACTTTTATTGATTGTGCAAGATTTGATTAAGAAAGGTGTGGTTGAAGAAACTCGAGGAAATGTTTGTAATAGTCCTGTATTGCCAATTCTGAAACGAACTGATCCTACGAAACCTCCAGTATATAGGTTTGTCATAGATCTTAGAGAAGTTAATAAGATTGTGGTTCCGCAGTTTCCTGTGGTTCCAGACATTACTGCCTTGTTAACATTGATTCCTGCTACAGCCAATTGGTTCTCAGTCATCGACTTGAAGAATGCCTTTTTCAGCATTCCGATAGCCGAAGAAAGCAGGGATATTTTTGGCTTCTGTCTAGGAGGTCGAAGCTTCAGATTTAAACGCGCTCCACAAGGCTACTGTGAGAGTCCATCTATTTACAGTCAAGCATTAAAAAGTCAGCTAGATTCTTTTGTCCTTCCTCCAGGTTCTGCCCTAGTACAGTACGTAGATGATCTTTTAGTGGCTGCCGATGACAAGGAAACTTGCAAAGCAGCTACAGTATCGTTGTTACATCATTTGTCTGATTTGAATCACAAAGTATCACCTTCCAAGATGCAATACTGCTGCCAAGAAGTGACCTACCTAGGTCATCTCTTGTCAAAGGAGGGAAGGAAGTTGACCCCAGAAAGAATAAAAGCAATTACGCAAATGAGTGTTCCACGCACACAGAGAGAAGTACGTGCCTTTTTAGGTATTACCTCCTACTGTAGGCAGTGGATTCCAAATTTTTCTCTTTTAGCGAAACCATTGGTAGCTTTGACTGGGAAAAATGTTCCGAGTCCGGTGCCATGGTCTGATGAATGTCAAGAGAGCTTTACCGAATTACGAAAAGCCTTGTGTTCAGCTCCTGTATTGGGTACACCTGATTACAGTAAACCATTCACGCTCTACGTTCACGAGAGAGAAGGTTGCGCGTTGAGTGTCCTGACACAGAAGTTTGGTGATAAACAACGCCCTTGTGCGTATTTCTCATCAACATTAGATCCGGTAGCTAGAGCGTTGCCTAGTTGTTTGAGGGCTACAGCGGCAGCTGCGGCTTCCATTCGGCAATCTGCTGGTTTGGTGATGAACAACATGCTAGTGGTCATGGTTCCTCATGCAGTGGATACACTCATGAACCGAACGAAGACACAACACCTTACCAGTGCGAGATTATCTGGTTACGAACTGACACTACTAGCGAGTCATATTCAGATCAAAAGGTGTAATGTATTGAATCCAGCAACGCTGTTGCCGACTGATCAAGAGTCGAGTGATTCTGAGCCACATGACTGCTATTTTAAAATGGAGGAAGAGACAAAAGGACGCATTGACCTGAAAGATACTCCGTTACCCGATCCGGATGGTACGCTATATGTGGACGGGTCATGTTTTAAATTGGAGAATGGTGATGTGACTGCTGCTTACGCGGTGACGACTTTGAAGACGATTGTGGAGACTGCAAGAGTGAGTCAGAATTCTGCCCAAGCTGCAGAATTAATAGCTCTAACGAGAGCATGTGTTTTAGCTGAGGGAAAGAGAGTGAATGTGTTCACAGATAGTCAGTACGCATTTGGCGTGGCCCATAGTTTTGGCCGGTTGTGGAGAGAAAGAGGTTTCATTACGTCCCATGGGACTAAGATTCAACATGGTCAGCTAGTTAACGACTTGTTGGAATCTCTAATCTTGCCAACTGAAGTTGCAATTGTAAAGTGCAGTGCTCATAAAGCAATCACGGATGATGTTGGACGTGGGAATGCTTTTGCTGATGAAATTGCTAAACAGACAGCTAGAGATGTGATGAGTAGAATGTATGTTGCAACGTCTGCAAGATGGATCGCTGAGTCTGGGATGTGTGAAGATACAATGGAAAGTGTGAAGGAGATTCAGAAAGAAGCAACTGAGGAAGAGAAACGTGTATGGAGAGAGGGTTTGGGCAAGTTGGACTCGAATGGATGTTGGATTGATTTGACAGAGCAGCAACGTTGGATGTTGCCGGATGCGTATGTGCTTGCAGTAGTGACAATGGCACACGGAGTAGCGCATATAAGTTCTAAAGGCATCTGTAAGATGTTGGCTCCGGTCTGGAAGAATGATGGGATCAGTAAGTGTGCAGAGAGAGTGGTGAAAAATTGTATGGTGTGCTTGATGCATAACCCTGGCAAGGGAACTCCAACTCCAGCTGGTCATTTCGCTCCTCCTTCCTGTCCCTTTGAAGTGATTCAGTTAGATTTCATTCACATGGAACGCTGTAATAATTTGAAATACGTCTTGGTGGTGGTTTGTGCTTTTTCCAGGTGGATAGAAGCATACCCACTGAAGGACAATACCGCCTTATCAACTGCCAAAATTCTTCTCAAAGAATATTTCCCTAGATTTGGAATGCCACGGATTGTATGGTCAGATAACGGAAGTGAGTTTATAGGGAAAGTTATGCAGAGTGTATGTGCAGGCCTAGGTTTGAAACAAAAATTTCATAGTGCGAACCATCCCCAGTCAGCTGGTCTAGTGGAGGGTTATAATGGCACCCTCAAGCTGAAGATAGCTAAGATACAAGCATCCACAGGTTTGGCTTGGCCAGACGCACTTCCCTTGGCTCTGTTATCCACAAGAGCGACTGTACATTCTCGAGTGGGGCTTAGCCCTTACGAGATTGTATTTGGTCGTCCTGCCAATATTTGGGGGGTGCCAAGACCAAGGGAGTTCAGACAGCTGGAATATCCTATGTTGATAGACTACCTTTACGACTTGACTGCTAAATTGAGTCTTATTCATCAACAGGTTTTCGATGCACTACCAAAGCCTCCGGAGAGTCCAGGGCATCAACTGAAACCCGGCGACCAAGTGGTGGTCAGAAACTTCGCGAGGACAAAGAATCTTCAGCCTCGCTACATCGGCCCCTTCCAGGTCCTGCTGGCAACGAGGACAGCCGTACGTGTTGCTGGCCGCAAGCACTGGATTCACGCTTCTCACGTAAAGCGTGTTCCGTTGCCACTGCCTTACGACGACTGGGTGAAGAAGGGAATTGGTGCCTCCGAATCTGAAATCACCCCGAAATTTATCCCTTTCAGGGATGCCGATTTGATTACTGACACTTTGAAACCTGACTCTCCTCCTGAGAAAACTCCTTCGAACATTGAACATTTGTCTCCAACATCAGAAGAAACTTTGTTATCTGCGAACTTAAACTCTGCAACAGCTGCTAGTGATACATTATTTTCCGATCAGACAGTACCAGCGAAGAAGAGATACAACCTTAGAAGCCATAAAAAAGACAAATAAAGCAGGCAACTGCATATTGTAATTTTGATATATATATATATATTGAACTTTTGCTTTTCAGCCAGGAAGTTTGCTATTGTTTATTGTTTTTAAAATTGCCTTGCCGTCTGGGTAGCCGTAGGGTCGTGGCTGTGTGCCTAGTTTGAATTTGCAGGGGTCTGACACAAGGTCGATCTTTCTGTTGGTTTTGGGAACTCCCAGGGCTGACAGAGGCATTTTCATCTACGTACACATCATCAGTGGTCGCGAGCGGATTGTAGAAGATGGAGCTTCCTGCGCTGCAACGAGAAAATGTGATTTATGTTCGCAGAAACAGACTGTACAAAATTCTTCGTAGCAAATGCTTTTTGATGCAATGTGCCGTTACATTTTTGATTATTTTAGCAACATTGGTGGGTGGAATCGTCTTTAGTATAAATCTGATTTTTGTGCCAGTTACTACAGTACCTCCCCTTGATCCTGTTACTTCTACTATTTCTTCTATACACTCTTTTCACTCGTTTCCTGAACATGAGCAAGCACGACGTACAGAGTTCATTAACAACACTTTTGTACAGCTCTTGCACCAACACCAACTGGTAGTTAACACTACAGACTGCTGGGTGTGTGGCTTGATACCCCACACTTTGGATAAAGGTATTCCCTACCTGGTTTTGCCTTTTAGCTATAATGGATCATTTCAGGCCCTTCAAACCATCTTTGCTTATGCCCTTGAGACCTATCCTCCACGTCCACCACGTTCCACTAGATATAACTCTGCCAACAAAGCTTTAGTCCAGGGAATTATTGACATGATCAAGGATGTCAATAATACTCCATCATACCCTAGAGACGAACTACGAGTGTATTTGAGTTGGAATACTTCAGAGTATCGCCTTAGTTTAGGAGAAAGCAAGCGTAAAAGCTCAACTCCAATCTGGGTCGTACCTCACCGAGGTCAGGTCTGTTTGCAAGGTAATGGGAGAAATCCGAGAGCTCAGCTAGGGAGGAGTGAGTGCGTTGAGACTTATGTGTTTCCGGCTAACTCTTCCCCTGCCTTCCTTACTGCTAGGGGTACCTATTTCATTTGTCGAGACCGAGCTTATACATGGCTGCCTGCTGACTTTTCAGGTTCATGCTATATTGCTCGATTGTTGCCTCCAACATACACTGCTTCATCTGATTACCACAGAACCAGAGTAGCGAGAGGTGTCTTCAGCAAGGAAGATACTGCTGGTCAGGAAGCTGGAGACTTTTTCAAAGGCTTCCTTCCGTTTTGGGGGCCTATGGCCAATAGTAGAAACATACGTCAGCTAACACGGGTAGTTGAATCTACTATTACCGAAACTGCTGGTGCCCTTAGCAACCTGACAGCTGAGCTTCAGGCAGATAGACTCATGACGTTGCAAAACCGTATGGTTTTAGACGTTATCCTTGCAGACCGAGGTGGGGTATGTAGAATGATCCAATCGAGCTGCTGTGTCTTTATTCCTAATAATGCTCCAACAGTTTATGAGGCGATCTCTAAGCTACACAAGATTTCCGACTCTATACATGTAGACAAGGGAAACTGGTCCTTTATGGAGTGGGTTTGGACTCTGATCTCAGCGTGGGGATGGAAGGTTCTAATGGTCATTGGTGTCATATTAGTATTCCTCTTCTCATGCTGCCTGATTATCCAGTGTGGTCCAGCCCTGTGTAGTCTTTGTGCTGCAACCTGTTTTAGGAAACCACTTGCGATTGGAGAAAAGGCACGAGAAAGGATGATGATACAACAACATGTCACTGACCTGATGAGTATAGAACTAGACTCTGATATAGACTGAGTAATTGCCTATGTAAGGGCAAAAGGAGGGTCTGAGGTTCCGTGACGATTTGAACCCGTGTTTTCAAGTTTGTCGGGAATACATAATATTGGTATCAGCGAACCGCAAATGATCCATTTAGCATATCCTGGTGTTTTCGCTACGATACGAGCAAGAGCACTCCTGTTATGAACACATTTCTGATCTACCCATGGCATCCATCTTAGATCATGGCAGCCATTTTGTGTTTCCTTGCCCTCACATATGCAATAGCCTCTGATCACTTCATTCACTCCACTTTGATTAAGGACACGTAGCCTTAGCCGGAGATTCACCTCTTTCATGACACGTACACCTTAAACCAAATCACGCTGAAGCTGCATGACTCGACAAAGGCTGCCTCCTCTGCCCGAGGCCAGCCCACCTGAACTGGTTTTCCTGTCCATTGTCCTGATCATGATTAGGCGGCCGAAGCTGGTAGCCTTGCCCATTTACAACCCACAAACAAGCCTTATTCCGTTTTTCTATCTTCTGCACCTGGCTCTGCTCCTTTCCTTCTGGGCCTTTATTAGGGGGAGGTAACAAACTTTACGATGAGGCGGTCCGGCTCTTGAATGCAATATTGACAAGGGATTGTGATGGACTAGTGAGAACCCCTCTTCGTGATGTTTGGCATCAGATATTATCGACAGTTCCTGTGTAACGCCAAATATTTATTGTTTAAGACACAAAGGTTTGGGAATGTACTGACATGTGAAATATTTGCCTGAAGCACAATTTTTAGTATATAAGGAGCAACCCTCAATGTACAAATCGAACAGTCTCCTAGTCTCTGCCTGTGTGTAGATTCTGTGATTTCTGTGTCCCTGCAGTAATAAACCTTTGGTCTTTGACGCCACCATCGAGAAGCCCGTGTTTCTGTTCATTTGCGCACCAAGGCAGGTGGAACTCCGGGGTCTTTGGGTGTTGTTCCCTGACACCTCTGGACGGAACCAAAAAGTCCAGAACTCCACCCTGATTCAGTATGTCGATGATTTACTGGTGGCTGCTGACACTAAACAGATTTGCAAAACTGCTACAGTATCACTGTTACAGCATCTGTGTGACTTACATCACAAGGTGTCACCTTCTAAGCTACAATATTGTTGTCAAGAAGTAACCTATTTAGGTCACTTATTGTCAAAGGAGGGAAGAAGGTTGACCCCAGAAAGAATTGCAGAGATTGCTCGAATGACTGTGCCAACAACTCAGAGAGATGTCCGTGCCTTTCTAGGTATCACGTCATAGTGCAGGCAATGGATTCCAAATTTTTCATTGCTAGCGAAGCCATTGTTAGCTCTCACGTGCAAGGATGTTCCGACTCCTTTGCCATGGACTGAAGAGTGTCAGAGAAGTTTTTCTGAATTACGTGATGCGTTGTGTTCGGCTCCTGTGTTAGGTACTCCTGACTACAGTAAGCCGTTTACACTATACGTTCACGAGAGGGAAGGTTGTGCGTTAAGTGTCTTGACGCAACAATTTGGTGGTAAGCAGCGTCCATGTGCATATTTTTCCTCGACCTTGGACCCAGTAGCTAGAGCATTGCCGAGTTGTCTAAGAGCGACAGCGGCAGCTGCGGTGTCCATCCGGCAATCTGCAGGACTGGTCATGGATAATATGCTTACGGTGATGGTTCCGCATGCAGTTGACACTCTCTTGAATTGAACGAAAACTCAACACTTGACGAGCGCAAGGTTGTCTGGTTATGAGTTGACACTTTTGGCAAGTCATACACAAATAAAGCGTTGTAATGTGCTGAATACGGCGACCTTGTTGCCGACTGATATGGAGTCAGATGATGTACCACCACATGATTGTTATCTAAGAACTGAAGAAGAAACGAAGGGTCGTGTTGACCTAAAAAACACTCCATTGGTAGATCCCGATGGTACTTTGTATGTTGATGGTTCATGTTTTAAGTTGCCGAATGGTGATGTGACGACTGCGTATGCTGTGGTGACGTTGAGTACAGTTGTGGAAACTGCGAGATTGAGTTAGAATTCAGCGCAAGCGGCAGAGTTGATTGCGTTAACAATTGCGTGTGTTTTGTCTGAAGGGAAGTGAGTGAATGTGTTTACTGATAGCCAATATGCATTTGGCGTTGCACATAGCTTTGGTCAATTGTGGAGAGAAAGAGGATTTATGACATCGCAAGGTACGAAGATCCAACACGGACAGCTCGTGAACGATCTTTTGGACGCACTTACATTGCCTAAGCAAGTGGCAATCATTAAATGCAGAGCGCATCGAAAGGTTACGGATGATGTTGGTCGTGGTAATGCGTTTGGGGATGAGATTGCTAAGGAAACAGCTAAGAATCTTACAACCCGAATGTACGTTACGAGTTCAGTAAGGTGGCCGACGGAGACTGGTATGTGTGAGGACACTGTTGAGAGCGTGAAAGCGATTCAGAATGAGGCTACCGAGATTGAAAAGACTAAGTGGAAAGAAAGCACGGGAAAGTTAGACGTGAATGGATGTTGGGTTGATTTGTCAGAATGTCAGAGATGGATGTTACCGGATGCGTGTGTGCCTGCCGTTGTGACTATGGCACATGGCTTGTCACATATTAGCGCGAAAGGTATATGTAAGTTGTTGTCTCCTGTATGGAAGAATGATGGTATTGCTAAATGTGCTGAGAGAGTGGTTAAGAATTGTATGGTATGTATGATGCATAATCCTGGCAAGGGCACCCCCACTCCACCTGGTCATTTTGCTCCTCCTACATGTCCCTTTGAGGTTATCCAGTTGGACTTTATCCATATGGAGAGATCCAATAATCTGAAATATGTTTTGGTTGTGGTTTGCGCGTTCTCCAGATGGATTGAGGCCTATCCTCTTAAAGATAATACTGCCCTGTCCACAGCGAAGGTCCTACTGAAGGAATGCTTTCCTCGGTATGGAATGCCACGGATCGTATGGTCGGATAATGGAAGTGAGTTTGTGGGGAGTGTGATGAAAAGTGTGTGTAATGGCCTTGGAATATCTCAGAAATTCCATAGCGCCAATCATCCCCAGTCAGCAGGTTTAGTGGAAGGGTACAATGGTACTCTGAAACTGAAACTTGCTAAAATTCAAGCCATGACTGGTTTGTCTTGGCCTGATGCACTGCCTCTAGCTCTTTTATCGACCAGGGCGACTGTGCACTCTCGGGTAGGGCTTAGCCCATATGAGATTGTGTTCGGCCGCCCTGCGAACATTTGGGGAGCTCCGAGGCCTAAGGCATTTGATAGTCTCAAATATCCAATGTTGATTGATTATCTTTATGGTCTGACTGCTAAATTGAGGTTAATTCATCAACAGGTCTTTGAAGCTCTACCGGCACAGACAGAGGGTCCTGGACATCGGCTCCAACCGGGTGACTGGGTAGTCACCCGCAACTTTGGGAGAAAGCGTAATCTGGAGCCAAGATTTGTGAGACCCTTTCAAGTTCTGCTGGCGACAAGGACTGCAGTTCGATTGGAAGGCAGGAAGAATTGGGTGCATGCCACCCATACAAAGAAAGTCCCTATTCCTTTGCCAGCAGATAACTGGGTCAGAACTGGAATTGCCGCAACGGAAACTGAGACCCCTCTACGATATGTGCCGTTTAGTGATGCTCAACCTGTAGGAAACAATTCAGCGCAGCCAGATACATCTGTTGAATCATCAGCATTGGAGAATTCAAGGTCTGAACTATCTGATCGATCGAACACTGTTTTGCAAACTGAACAGTTATTTGAAGAGCAAACTCGACCTGGAAGAAGTCGATATTTTCTTCGTTCACGTGACAAAGACTAATAAAAAATCCCTTTTTGTTTTTGAATTCATATTACCCCCCTACTGTTGCTGCAAACATTATGAACACTTGCATCTTTTATTGATTATTGAGTTCTTTTTCACGTGTATTCCTCTTTTTGTACAGCTAGGAGACTTGTATTAAATTGAATGTTTGTTTAAGAAAACCTGTCATCCGGGTTGACCGTAGGGCCGTGCGGGTACTTCCTTCTGTTTAGCAGGTTCCTGACACTAGGTCGGTTACTTTTGTCGATTCCTGGAAACTCGTGGGGATTGATAATCGCTACTCAGAACGAAGTGCGACAAGAACGTTACGGACGGTTTTTAGAGGATGGAGTTCTCTAAGCTGTCGGAAGTAGGGAGGATGTCGGCATCAAGATCAAAATTGCATAAGGGTGTAAGAACAAAATGTTTTCTGTTTCAGGTATTCCTGTTGTTTCTGACTGTTTCTATACTACTGGTGGGTGGAGTATATTTTGGAATACAGTCGTTATTGCCTTCCACTTCACCTACTTCTTCTTCTCCTGAATTGAATTCTATTCCCACTGTTTCTCCACATTCCTTCCATCCTTTGCCCCAACATGAACAGGTTAGACGTGCGGAATTCATGAACAACTCTTTTGTCCAGCTCCTACATCAGCATCAGTTGGTGATGAATACTACTAACTGTTGGGTGTGTGGGTTAATGCCGCATACCATGGATAAGGGTATTCCGTATCTGGTTCTTACTTACAGCTCCCAGGGGTCAGCTCGGGCATTCCAAACTATGTTCCGTAGTGCACTAGATTCCTACCCCCATCGAGAGCCACGCTCTGCAGACCTTGGTCCCGGCCCGTACCACAAGACTTTGGCAATAGCGATTGCTGACTTAGATAGAGATATTTTTGATGCGTCGCTTATTCCGAAGGAAGAAGTGCGAGCATACAAGGATCTGAGTGAGGCTGAGTATAGCATGTCAGTGGGTGATAGACAGCTTAAGAGCTCGTCTCCGATCTGGATCATACCCCACCTCGGTAATTTTTGCTTGCAAGGTCTTGGTCGAAATCCGAGAGCTCAGCTTGGGAAGAGTGCTTGTACTGAAACGTATGTTTTACCAATGCTCTCTTCCCCTGTTTTCCTGACTGCCAAGGGTACCTACTTTGTATGTTATGATCGCGCATATACGTGGTTGCCCCGTGACTTCTCGGGCACCTGTTATATTGCGAATCTTTTGCCACCGACTTTCACAGTAGCTTCGGACTAGTACAAGACTAGAGTTGTGAGAGGCGTTATTAGCAAAGAGGACACTGCCGGTCAAGAAGCAGGAGACTTCTTTAAGGGTTTCCTGCCATTTTGGGGACCTATGGTTAATAGTAGGAACCTGAGACAGTTGACTTGTGTGGTAGAATCAACTGCTAACATAACTGCAAATGCTCTTGGTAATCTGACAGCAGAGCTTCAGGCGGATAGACTTATGACGTTGCAGAACCGTATGGTTCTAGACGTTGTTCTTGCAGACAGAGGTGGTGTGTGCAAGGTGATCCATTCGAGTTGCTGTATTTTCATCCCTGATAATGCTCCAACCGTATATCAAGCCATCTCGAAGTTGCATAAGATCTCTGAGTCCATACACGTGGACATAGGTGATTGGACGCTACTAGGATGGTTTTGGGGCCTGATGTCGACTTGGGGTTGGAAAATTCTGATGATCGTAGGGGTTGTTGTGGCGTTTCTGTTCACGTGTTGTCTTTGCGTGCACTGTGGTCCTGCCTTATGTGGCCTCAGTGCTACAACGTGTATAAGACGGCCATCTGTTACCAAAGAAGCATTGATGGATAGGATAATGTTGCAGCAACATCTGAACGATCTGATGAATATCGAGATCGATTCTGATATCGACTAGTGCTTGCCTACATGAGGGCAAAAGGAGCGTCTGAGGTTCCGTGAGAATCGTAATGACGTTTTGGGCTTCTTCGAATATGGACGAGTTTGGTATCTGTGAACCGCAAATGACGAGTTTAGTGGGTGTACGCATTTTCGCTACACTACTTTGCACCGTTCGTCTTATTCGTGGGTTTCTCCATCTGAACCCACTGGTTCCATTTTAGATGCGGCATCCATTTTGTTTCTTGCCCTCAAGTAGCCAGCGAATGGACACTGTCCGCTTCGTGACCCTGGGATTCCCAAGCTCTTGCGGAAGACACATGTTCCTTTGAGGGTGTCTTTATGACGAGGGGGATGACACGGCAAAGGCAGATGGCTCTGCTCGAGGCTCATCTTGCCGTGCCGGTCTATTGTTTCAGCCGTGCATGCATAAGGCACGAATCCTTTGATCCTGCAATCATGCTTCCGCTATTGCCCCCCCTACACTCTTTTTCAATCTGTTGTCTGTCTTTATCTTCCTTGCACCTGTTTCTGTCTCTTCTCTTAGCTCGTTTTACAGCAAGAATGGAATGTGCCTAATGGTGGGATAACGTGCTTTTACAGTTGGGAACCGGCGATGTTACTGTAATTATGTTCCGGGCTTCTGAAACCTGAAAGCAACCCTTTTGAAGTTTACTGCGGGAACTGAGTTGTAACCTTTTGTTCGCCATGTTGTGCAATGATGAAAATGGGTATAAAAGGAGCGATCCACTTTTGCAATTGGAAGCAGTCTCTCAGAACCTACACTACGTGTACTTCTTGCGATTTCTGTATCCCTGCAGTAAATAAACTCTGATCTTTGACGCCGAAGGAAGTGTCCCGTGTCTCTGTGATTTGTACCCCGGAACAGGTAACCCACAAAGGTTTCAGGTGTTGTTCCCTGGCACCGCTGGGCCTTAGAATAGCCCAGTCCTTCAGTTTGGCAACCTCGATTACGTCATCGCGGCTTGCCACCTTGCACAGCGAGAGTTTGTCAATGCGAGTACGCCGTGATCACGCATTGCGGGAGTTCGCAATTGCGAACACGTAGGTGCGGCGGGCAGCAACAATCTCGCACTCGCGAAATTGCAAAATTTGCAATTCTGCACAAGAAATCCACCAGCAAGCAGCATAAACCTTCTGAAAATGATGATTTTTATCAGAATAACTCCTCAGGTTGACATTTGCCTGCACTTTGTTTTGCAAGGTGTCCATTTTGGGTGGGGGGTGGGACGGAAGGAAGTGCCCCACAGTTTCCAACTTCCTGTTCCTGTCCAGCAGGCTCCTCCCAGTGCTTTCTTCATGTGCTGGTCACTTTGATTTGGGTCTTGACCTGGAAGGATTACTTTTTGTGGATGCTGCTGGATATTTGGATTTGAGGCCTTTTTGACTTTCTTTGGATCACTTTTGGATTAGAAATTTCACAAGTAAGTTTGTTTGGGGCATTACAGTTGCTGCAACTACAATTTTGGAATTTTCGATTTTTGTGCTGTTGTTGGGGCCTTTTGCCCAGGGGTACTCAGTGGTGCATGGACTGAGTCTTTCTGTGGGGTCTCTCTAATGTAAACATCATGGAGGGCATGGATGGCATTGGATTGTGGTGATTTTTGTGTGTTTTTCGATTTTTGGGCTGTTGTTGGGGCCTTTTGCCCAGGGGTACTCAGCGGTGGATGGACTGAGTCTTTCTGTGGGCCCTCTTTAATGTAAACATCATGGAGGGCATTGGATTGTGGTGATTTTTGTGTGTTTTTCGACTATTTGGGGTGGTGATGTGGCCTGTCCATGTGGGTGGGGGCCATTTTGAGGACTGGTACAGGCAGGGCCTGGCCATCTGGTGGGGGTCTAGGGGCCATTTTAAAGCTAGGCCGTGTGCTTTCTTGTGCCATAGGCCTGCACCCAGTCTGACATGCTTTCATCCATTATGCCCAGGGGTACTCAGTGGTGCATGGGCCTAGTCTTTCTGTGGGATGTCTTGAATTTGAACATGATTGAGGGCATGGATGGCATTGGATTGTGGGTTTTTTGTGTGTTTTTCGATTTTTGGGCTGTTGATGGGGCCTGTCTTTGTGGGTGGGGGCCATTTTGAGGACTGGTACAGGCAGGGCCTGGCCATGTGGTGGGGGTCTTTGGCCCAACTTGAAGCCACGCAGTGTGCTTTGTTGTGCTATAGGCCTGCACCCAGTCTGCCATGCTTTCATCAATTATGCACAGGGGTACTCTGTCAGTGGTGCATTTTATTGGTCGTTCCATTTTGGGGGGTGGGTATAATTAAAATGCTTACTTGCAAACTATTAATTGAAGCGCTACATATGCAACATTTATATAACTGATGTTCCTCTGGCTTTGTTTGCTTTTAGGTGCAGAAAGACGAATCATCAGCCTCATCGTTCCTCATCAGTGCCAGGAACAAGTCCTGCTGCGGTGTGTGCAGCACAACGTCATGTGTGGCCACAGACAACTCTGCAACTTGTGCAACTGCGGCCTGCTGTTCTGACATCTGAAGAAGATCGCCCCAAAAAAAGCTGCCCGTAGCTCCTCTAGCAAGAAAATTGGCAGTAAGGAGCAGAAGAAGCAAGTGGCGCCACTTACCAAGGAGACTGGTGTGCCGACCGCCGTATTTTTTGGTCATAAAAAAAAAGTACGCCTTCAGCAGCAGCGGGGTCTGCTGGGGACCAAGCTGGGAGCAGCACCCCCGCTCCATTGGGCTCAGTGCCACCACCACCACGCCAACTTAAGTCCAAGCCCTTGAGTGCTGCAGAGGCAGCCAGTCTAGTTGTTCAATCACCATCGACCAGTGATGTTGGCTCATCGCAAGAAAGTAGCAGCATCCCTCAATCAACACAGGTTGTTATAACTCATCTGACGAGTGTTCAACCACCACAGCTGCAACAACAACCACATGTGCAAGTACAAGCCCAAGAACATGTGGAAGGAGAGGCAGCGCAAGGAGATGCGCAAGCAGAGGTGCATGGAGCGGCACAAGTGCCCACAATAGTTGTTCCTCCCGAAGTAGGGGCACATCAGGAAATCGACATTCATGCCGAGGTATCCTTTGAGGAAGCCAATCCTCCTGATCATTCATTGTCTTCCACATCCCTAGCAAGGAAAAGATCAAGGATGGTGTCTACATCTTCAAGCCCCCTTCCTTCTGATGATATGGATCCAAATTGGGAACCACCACAGCCGTCTGAGAGTGAGGCACACCATGATCTGACAAACGTAGCTAAGCCTAAAAGGAAGGTCCCCGAAACTCTCGTACTTATGGAGTGTGATGATGACGCTGAAGAAGAAGTGGCGTATACTCCTGCTGATGAAGACTCTCACGACGACGACGCAGTCATCATAAACGTCACTCCAGGCTCAGTGGGCATGAAGCAAATAGACATTTTGACCCTAGTCCGAAATGCTGCTGAGCGTGATGTTGGCGACGTGGGAATGGGACCACCACCAATGCAGTTAACTAGTACACAAACCACCTACCGCTTCCATATTTTCTCGTCAGAAGGGACCTCCATCCACCTCCACCTCCACCTCCATTTCCTCAATTAGTGGTGCTGCAAGTGCACAACGTAGTAAAGTTCGGCAACACACATCCTCCACTTCATCTGGCATTAGCATTACCAGTATCGCCTCCTCCGCCCCCACGGGCATTTGAAGTCCGCAGTTTGGGACTTCTTTAGTGTTTGCCCAACAAGGGAAAACATAGCCATTTGTACCATTTGTAAGCTTGGAGTTAGTCGTGGTAAGCTTGGTACCAACTAGGGTACTGGAGGCCAGAGAGGTCATCTTGAGAGACAGCACACTGTCAAATGGCATGCGCACCTAAAGGAGATCAAGGTAGCCCGAATTGCAAGTCAACAAACTGTATCTATTGATGTTTCATCTGATGATAACGAGGAGGAAGAAGTGTCAAACATTCCTTCAGTTACACCCAGTACCCCTGTCAGCAGCACACCCCCTGAAAGATAAATGAGCCACACTAAGAGTGTGGGAGAGAGTAAGAAACCAATGCGAAAAAGTTCATCAACATCACCGAGCGTAATTGGGTCGAAGAAGTCATCATCATCCCGTAAAATCAAGGTCCAGCCCACCATTAGAAGCATGTTGTTTTCAGATGCGCCATTTGAATGCAACCACCCAATGACGCGTCTGTATAACACTAAGAAGGCTAAAATGCTAGCTCTGGACCTTCTCCCTTTTTCTTTTGAGGAAGGGGTTGGTTTTCTTGAATTAGCGGCAACGCTCTGCCCTAAATGGAAGGTTCCTAGCCGGTTCTATTTTGCCAGAGTTGCGGTCCCAGCATTACATAAAGATGTGCTGGAGGTGGTTGGGGCAGCTTTGCAGAAGAGTGCTGTTCACACTATACATCTGACAACAGACATGTGGACCAGTTGCCAAGCCGTTGATTACATGTGCATCACTGCACACTGGGTCTCTTTTTCAGGGGTTAAAGCAAAGCTAAAGGCAGGTGTTGACCCGAACAACGTTTTTAAAGCTTCTCGGAAACATGCAACACTAGCCATGTTTGGCATGGAGAAAAGTCATACAGGAGAAAACATTTTGCAGGAGTTTAACACAAAGGTCTTTCAATGGCTGTTCCCAAAAAAGCGCAAGATTGGTTATGTTTCCACGGATAATGGCGCCAATGTAGTTAAGGCCATGGATATGGGTAACTATTTCAGAGTGCCGTGTTTGGCGCACTGTATAAACCTGGTTGTTAAAAAATTCTTGAGTGAAAAAAGTCCAGTGTGCGAGTTACTGACCACCTGCCGAAGAATGTGCACATATTTCAACCATTCTTTTAAGGCCCGAAAGCATCTGAGGGGCCTGCAACATGAACGTAAACTGCCAGTGAAAGCACTCATCCCGGAGGTGGCAACACGTTGGAACTCAACCTTCTACGTGCTTGAGCGTCTATTTGAGCAGTGTGCGGTAGTCAATCAGTATTTCTTTACACAGGGTGCAGCTATGAAGGACCTGAGGATACATGTGGAGCAATGGAAGCTAGTTCAAAGCCTGAGAGACCTGCTTCGTCCTTTTGAAGTCTTCACGCGTGCAGTCAGCAGGGAGGACTGTAATTTGGGAAAAACCTATCCCATTGTTGCGCATGCTAGAGCACCAACTGATGGCGGTGTGTTCTATGTTTCAAAAAGATGAAAAAAAGCAAGAAGCTTTTGATTTGGCTGAGAAATTATTAGAGCGCCTACTTTGCGATGAGCGTCTTCAAAAGATCCACACAGAACAGCATTATATTTGTGCTACTATTCTGGATCCACGGTACAAAAAGGCACTGGCAGGCAGAGTATTCTTTCCTTTTGATGACGCAGAAGTTACAAAGTACAAACATTGGCTAGCTGTGTCAGCCACTCGGTTTGAAAGAGAACAGCAGGAAATTGAAGGAAAAGGCAGTACATCAGCATCAGCAGGCCATCCAGAGTCAAAAGAATCCACTTCTGCATCTGTGGCTGTGGCAGAAGTGAGTGATTTTCCCTCTCAGCCGTTAAAGACACCAGCAACCGGATCATCTGCACCAGACACAACCGTAACATTGTGTGAAGAAGAGGATTGGCTAACTCGGCTTGGGTTTGCTTCTCAAAAGGTCCAAGCAAAAAGTAAGCAAAGTGGAGGGACGGTGGAGAACCTTGAGTCGATGGTGCAGGACTATCTGAATGACTCAACAGTTCATGATGACCCATTGGGGTATTGGCATGGGAAAAGAGAATTGTGGCCAGAGATCACCAACCTGGCTATAAATTACTTGTCTTGCCCAATCGCAAATGTGTCTTCTGAACGTGTTTTCAGTGCTGCTGGTGGCATTGTAACTTGCAAAAGGACCCGCCTGTCGCCCAAAAATGTGGAGAGGTTAACAATGATCAAGATTAATCAGCACCTCATACCACCAGATTACAAAATACGAGAATGCACGCAGGAAGAAGACGAGGACGAGGAGGACACCAAGTTAGATGAGGGAAGTTCTTCTCTGTTAGGTGACCTACTCCCCCCTGAATTCGCAGAGTATGAGGACGAGCTCTTCTTCCCTGACATTGAGCCCTGAAAATGAGTCAATGAATCAATAACTTTTTTTTTCACCCTTATTCACTTTTATTCCTGTGTGTCTGTCTTTCTTTGTTTTGCAAAATCTATATAAAAAAACTTTAATCACCTAATCACAAAAACAAGCCCATCAGCAGAACTGTCTTCACTTATTTGCTTATTGATTTGAAGGTGCCGCAGTCTGCATTCCTCAGGTTCACAAGTTCACAAGAACATGCTCCTCTATCCTCCTCCTCCAGACTCCTATTTTCCTCAAAGCAGATGGCTGGATTACGCCCAATGAAGAAAGACTCTGCACTTGTGGGGGTGTTCTACTTCTTTGCGGGTGAGTTGACGGGTCTGGGGCCATTACTGGGAAGGTCTAATACCGGATAAAAGTGGTTTGGAGAAAATCGGAGCAGAAAAAATGTTTGCGCTTTTGATCACTTGCTTGTCTTTGGGGTGCTGTTTGGCGGGCTTTTAGGTTGTTGTGGGTGGGTTTTGGGGTCTGGGAGCACTGCTGGCACAGTCTAATGCGGATTGCATTTGTTTTTCAGGAAATCCATGGTGGAAAAGGGTAGTTAGGGCCTAGCTGCACAGCGCGTTTGGACAGAATTCCAGGTAGTAGGCCCATTTTTGCTTTTTGCCAGTTTGGGGGTGTTCTGCTTTTTTGCGGGTGGCTGCAGGGGTCTGGGGCCATTGTTGGGAATGTCTAATACCGGATAAAAGCGGTTTGGACCAAGTCGGAGGTGAATTTTTGTTTGCATTTTTGCTGACTTGCTTGTCTTTGAGGTGCTCTTTGGGGGCGTTCCGGGTGTTTGTGGGTGGGTTTTGGGGTTTGGGAGCACTGCTGGGTATGGATACTTTTGATTGAAAGAGGTTTGAAGCAAATCCATGGTGGCAAAGGGGAGTTAGGGCCCAGCTGCAGAGCGCGCGCGGAGGGATTTTGGAAATTTGCCTGAAAATTTCAAAGTCCCCATTTTTGTAGCTTTGCTTTTTGGCTGTTTGGGGGTCTTCTACTTGTTTCCGCCTGGGTTGATGGGTCTAGGGCCATTGCTGGGAAGGTCTAATACCGGATAAAAGTGGTTTGGAGAAAATCGGAGCAGAAAAAAATGTTGCGCTTTTGATCACTTGCCTGTCTTTGGGGTGCTGTTTGGTGGACTTTTAGGTTGTTGTGGGTTGGTTTTGGGGTCTGGGAGCACTGCTGGCACAGCCTAATGTGGATTGCATTTGTTTTTCAGGAAATCCATGGTGGAAAAGGGGAGTTAGGTCCGAGCTGCACAGCGCGTTTGGACAGAATTCTAGGTAGTAGGCCCATTTTTGCTTTTTGCCAGTTTGGGGGTGTTTTGCTTTTTTGCGGGTGGCTGCAGGGGTCTGGGGTCATTGCTGGGAATGTCTAATACCGGATAAAAGTGGTTTGGACCAAATCGGAGGTGAAATTCTTTTTGCGTTTTTGCTGACTTGCTTGTCTTTGAGGTGCTGTTTGGGGGTTTTCCGGGTGTTTGTGGGTGGGTTTGGGGGTCTGGGAGCACTACTGGGTATGGATACTTTTGATTACAAGAGGTTTGAAGAAAATCCATGGTGGCAAAGGGGAGTTAGGGCCTAGCTGCAGAGCGCGCGCGAAGTGATTTTGGAAATTTGCCTGAAAATTTCAAAGTCCCCATTTTTGTAGTTTTGCTTTTTGGCTGTTTGGGGGTCTTCTACTTGTTTTTGCCTGGGCTGACGGCTATGGGGCCATTGCTGGGACGGTCTAATACCGGATAAAAGTCGTTTGGGGAAAATCGGAGCAGAAAAAAAATTTGCGCTTTTGATCATTGCCTGTCTTTGGGGTGCTGTTTGGCGGGCTTTTAGGTTGTTGTGGGTGGGGTTTGGGGTCTGGGAGCACTGCTGGCACAGTCTAATGTTGAATGCATTTGTTTTTCAGGAAATCCATGGTGGAAAAGCGGAGTTAGGGCCTAGCTGCACAGCGTATTTGGACTGAATTCCAGGTAGTAGGCCCATTTTTGCTTTTTGCCATTTTGGGGGTGTGCTGCTTTTTTGCGGGTGGCTGCAGGGGTCTGGGGCCATTGCTGGGAAAGTCTAATACCGGATCAAAGTGGTTTGGAGAAAATCCATGCTGAAAAGCGTTTTGGCACATTAACTTAGGGCTTGTTAGGGTTAGCACTAGCAGCAGGATTGCATGTGTTTCGGGGTGTTCTAGATTTTTGCAACTGAGGTCTGGGTCTTAGCGCACTCGTGGGAATGTGTAATTTTGGTTGCAAGTGGTTTGAAGAAAATTCATGGTGGGAAATTGGGGATTTGGCCTAGTTAAAGAAAGCGTTTGCCACTATTCTTAACTTAGGGCTTGTTAGGGTTAGCAGTATTGTATTGCATGTTTTTGGGCGGGGGGCTGTTTGTGGGGGGGGTTTGCGAGTCTTGGAGCGATGCTGGGTATGGATACTTTTGCTTGCTTGCAAGTGGTTTGAATACAATCCATGGTGGTAAGGGGGGATTTGGTCCTACTTTACTTTCAAAGTACAATTTGTCACCATTTTCTACTTGGCCTCGTTTTTGGAGATCTGATTGGGGGTCTTCTACATTTGTGCGACTGGGTTTAGTAAGGGTCTGGGAGCACTGCTGGGAAGGTCTAATTTTGTTCTAAAACACAGTTTACAGTACACCTAGCTTGAGGGGAAAGATTCGCTAAATGAATTTGCCCACACTTATTTATCCTTCAAAAGGAGACTCAGACAGAGTACGCACTTTCAAAAATATTGTACTGTCTATTAGGAAACTCAAAGTGTGACTTTTTGCACTACACAGCTTACATACCTTCTATTTATTTGTCAGTGGCGTTCTAATATCACTTCCTGTTTTTCCATCAATAATTACAGGCCGGGTTTCAGTCTGTGCACTGGGAAAAAAAGGATGAAGTCAGGCTTCACATTAGAGAGCCGCAATTCAGCATCCGCCAGGCAGGCAGTGGACAGGGTGTCTTCTGGTCACCAACATTGATGGACGGAGCGCCAGATGGAATGGAGGAGTCCCGCTAATAAGAGGAATGGTTTGATGCATGCAACCTACCAAATTCAACAGGACAACTACAACAACATACAGATACAGTATCCGTTCTTTTCTAATTATCTTTTAAGTAATGTTATTGCTGTGAACTTCTATGAGTGTGACTCTGCATTTCTTTGATCTCTGCTTCTAAATTCATCGCTACAGCCATTCTATAGGTTTTACTTCTGCTATTTTTTAAACCTAATTTAATGTAAGAAGTGTTTCTCTGAGTGCAGAGATAGGCAAGTGAAAACGCATAATTATTACTGCAGCCCTGTACTGTCGCATTCTTTCATTCACGGTTGTCGAAAGTACTACTTCCTTTTCAGTAACCATGCATGCAGTAGTGCATGCATTTCCTTTATATCACTTAAAATATTTATGGTTAGCTTTGTACCCAAAGATTTGTTGATCTTCAATTGTTATTTTTCCATGCTGTGCTTTTTTTTCTTGTCTAAACAAAACTTTCCCCAAAACTCCCATTCCCATCCATTATCCAAACCCTAACTCTCTTCCCCCGGGCTGTGTGGTTTTGATTGATGTGTGACTAAATGACAGCAATAATTCCACACACTTGCTGGAGAGGATAAGGTAGCAACAGGCTGGTGAAGGAATCCGAGGATATATTCTTACTCAGCTTGACAATGAGTCACTATTGACAAATGAAAGCAGATTTTCATGTGCGCCATCAAATTGATTGGTCATCAAGAACATCCTCCTCCTAGACGTGGCAAATTATTACGCTGCTGTGTCCTTCACCTTCAGTACTATTTCTTGCAGTAGTAGCCAATGTCAAAGCAATTCAACGCAAGTACTAGTTATACTTTCAATACTTTACCATTTGTTAGGCTACATTGTGGCACTGTTCTAGTGTACTGTCACCTGCAATATTCTCCATCGTACCGTTCTAATGCTACGGTAAGGACAAACAAGGTTTCATTTTCTTTTTTTTCAGATGCTGCAACTGCCACTGTGTAACACCACAAGTACCACAGCAATGATGACATTTCATCCGCCCAGGATTGCCAACCTTAATCGCCATTTCCCGTGCAGCCAGCCCGGTGCCTAGCCCTATTTCCAAACACAAATTACAGGTAAGATAAGCGTTTTTGGGGAGATAGTATAATGGAGCATTAGGAGAGACAAGAGACTGATGGTACTAGGACTATTGAATTCACTTACTCTGTGACAGGCACTTAGTTTTGAAAACATTTGGGCAATTACTTACTAGTACTTACACAACTTGAATCAAGATGCCACTTAAGTTTCCGGAAGACAAACTTACTGTTAAACCCCCACCCACCAGCCTCAAAAGCAGTAAAAAACACGTATGCTAAGATAAAGTTTAAAGTATATTTATATATCCCTAACATGAATAATCTCCAGCAAAACCCAACCCAACCCACCCACCCTCCCGAACCCCAACGAATGTTCGTGAAAACTAAGTCCAAAAAAGTAGAAAACCCAACTCCCAATTCCCACCCCCCAGAAGTCTTTAAAAAAGGGGAAAGGGACAGTCACCTCCTACTGCTGGCTGCTGTTGACTTTTCGGGCCAGGTCGGCATGCTCCTTGCGGAGGGTCTCGAGCAGGGTTTTGGTGTTGAGGAGCTCCTGTTCGAGGTAGGACACCCTGAGGGAAAGGCGGTGCATCCTTTTTTTGCAACTGCTGTGGGGGGCAGCTGAATTCTTTGATGCTCGGCGGTGGCGGGTGGCTGCGGTACCCCGACTCCGTACCGCTGGAGACCTGCTACGCTGACTGGCTGACCCAGGGAGCGCGGAGGAGGATGCAGGTGTCGCCGTGGATGTTGTTGACGTACTCTGCGTGTCCTCCTCCTCCTGGGCCACCAGCCGCCGATATTCGGTGACAGTGGTCTCCAGCCTCCGTTGCCGGGCCCTTTTAACCAGCTCCTTCCGTGTTGGTTTGGAAGGAGCATCTATATGAAGAAAGAAAGACATAGTCTGTAACCAATGCTCTTTAAGATTAGCACAAAATGATTCAGCAGAAAGTTGTGTCACAGTAGAACTAGCAACTTGCAAGCGCATTACATAACTATTGTGTCCAGTATCTATCTAACCTCCCACTTCTTCATCCTTGCTCTAACATTAGTGGGAGTTTAAGGAATCAATTCTACGAGCACTATGGACTCACTCCATTAGAGTCGACTATGACAGTACACCAGTCTTATTCTTCTTCTTCTCTCTTGTTTAGCAAAATTTCTACATTAACTTCGGAAAGCCGGCATAATGCCAGTGCAGTCAACTAGCACCCAAGAAAAACAGACGCCCGCCATGATGAGTGAGACAGACATGCGTTACTGTACCAGCCCAGTACATGCAGGTGGTGATGCTCTTACTTTTCTATTACGGGTGGCACTGAGAATACTCTGTTACAAGGGCTACTGCTTAATTAATTTAACTTTCACCCTACAGTGCCAATAAATACTAGAAAAGAAAAATGAAGAAGATAAATAATCTGATTATCTATCACTGCACATGGTATGTATTTGCTTACATATGGGATGACTTTAGGTGCTTTGCTTTTTATTGAGTAAACAGTGATACATCCACACATGAATGACAGAGTTATACTAAACTTATTAACAGAGGTAGTGAGTGGCCATTGTAATAGCCGGATATATGCTGTGCTTGCAATACAAACTACTGCTACTATTCATGGTAGTATTCGGACAAAATTACAACTTCTTTTCCTTGCCTTTCCTACACTGGGACGGACGTGCAGGTGCGGTGTTACATGCTCTTCAAAGTAACACTTAGTTCATCCAGTGACCTAGATACACATATGCTATCTAAGAGTCAGATAGTACCATGATCCAGGCATCCATCCATTCAAACTATATGTCAATCATTCTTCTTCATGTCTCTCATCTGGACAAACCTTACGTTTTCTCACGGGGGGCACACTATACAGTCTGCAATCTCAATAAGTAAGGAATATAAGAGCTTACCACTGCCCGCCACTACCGTGGCAACCCGCACAGCAGTTTGGTCCGGCACTTGCACCGCCTCCTTCCCAGAACTTTCCTCCTCCACCTCCGCGCTGGGCCCAGCACCAGATGTTCCACCTACAAAGTACATTTAAGAATGTTAGATGTCATAGACAAACACCACTCACTAGTATTTTGTCTAGGAATGAAGAAATATTAATACAGAAACCAATCTAATAATTTGTGACTGTCTGCTCTAAAGTAAAAATGTCCCCTTTTACAGGGAAGGGTGTTGTCTTGCTGCACTTCTTGGCACAACTGATGAATGCTTGCTTTTTAACACGCACCCATTTTTCTCATAACAGACAGAAGCTTCACTTCTAAGAACAAATCATCATCACTAGGACAGAGGGACCAACGATTCAGCACCAAAAAGAAAAATTAAAGTTCAAACCAGGTGAGAGCTCGGCTCGCCCACAATAAATGTGTGAAATAAATCACTATAAGCACTTTTCCATGTTTAATCAACCGTTTATGTTTTATGACAAGCTTGATTTTAATAAATATTTTTACTTTTAATAAAGCTTAAAAACTTAAATAGGCTCTGTGGTTTTTGGTCAAGAGTGAATGAGTAAAAGGTTTTGCAATTTGCAAGCATGAGTCCATGCCTCTGACACTTCTGGACTCTGACTCCGTACTCTTGTCCTGCGTTGGATAGTCATCATTGGGGATCAATCATCGATGAATTCGGGAACTAAAAGACTCTGCCACACTATCTAGTCAGTAAGGAGATTGGGGGTTCTTCAAAGTCTGATATCACTGAGGTATGTGGAAAGTCTACCTGCGCCTATTATAATTGATAAACAATGCACTATTTAGTGTCCATAGTTCTGTTTGTGCAGATTTGTCCCTGCAACAGTAGTAGTATGGATTGTCCTCCTATCCAAACCAAAAGTAAAGTAGTATCTTATTTTTTTTTGGTGGTCATTCACCTTTTTCTTGTTGGTAATTGTCAAAGCATAAACATTTAGAAGACTTGAAAAGACATTATGGACAATCCCAGAGGACTGCACTCAGTTTAACACCTTTTGCCAAATGTGCAATCTTAGTTAGCTACACAGACAGACTAATAAGAATAATCTAGCAATACCACAGGAAGTTTAGATACAGTCTACAAGAAGATCAAAGACGATTTAGAAAAAATCGAATGAGGAACGCTAGGAAAAAATAGGTACTCTATATTAAAATTAAAACTTACCGGGGCCAGCAAAGGAGCCCTGGGGGGAGCTGATGTACAACATGAAAGAAAGAAAGACCCGAAAACATGGATGATTGTTGTCAACCAAATCAAATATTTCAAAAGAGGAATAACAAAATATTTTGGCGAAATAGCAAATAGACAACTATTCCACAGCTGTCTCCCAGAACCCCCATGACCAACACATGGAATTCCAACGACGTGTGTTGGGTTGCCAGGAGGAGATGGCTGATCAGCTGCGGGTGGGTTTTGACCTCGTGGCGGCCAAACTCGATGCCATACGTGGGTCTCGGAGTCCCAGCAGGGACCACCTACAATCCAAAACAGGCACCCACTGTCGCACCATGTACTCTGACAATCATTGCCTGACATTGCTGGGGCCATTACTATTACTCGGATACAAGAACTGTCTAGTCAGACAGGCACTAGTGATGATAGCCCAGAGTTGCCACAGATGTGCAGGACAATGGAGACCATGGAGCCGATGCATGCTGGAAGTAATGCTGCCACGGCTGAACACCAGCGAGATGTAGCCGGGATCTTCCATGCCTTGGAGTTTCTCATCTTGCCATTGCTGCCACTGAGCGTGTCCCAGATAACTGCTGTGGGAACTTCAACACACACATCTCTGACCCCTGATGTGTCAGTAGCACACAGTGATGCAGTCCTATCACCTCCACATCCTGATGTGCCAGTGGCACACAGTGATGCAGCTGTTACACCTCCACACCGCACCTAACACACTGGACACAGAAGACATATCAGAGGAGTGAGATGTGGATGGTAATGACTGTGTGAGGAAGGAGGTAGCAGCATCCATCCCCGCCATATGGCCTGTCCCTGCCTGGTTCAGCACAGTGTGTCATGCCCTGGGACAGCACCAGTACCCCGGAACACTCTGCGTCATTCACCTGGACCCCGACATGGACTACCATATCTGCTCTCGTTACCAATGACACCGCAATCCCACTGTAGACTGAACCCTTCCTCTTCCAATTAATTTTTCATTCCCCAAATGGGCAACCATGTAATGTGGTCTTGGCATGGCCATGTACTGCTCCATCTCCGGAATTCCCCAGAATGTGAATTGAATGTGTCATGTCTATGTTCACTCAAGTATAAAAGTACGGATGAATGTAGGGACATTGATTGCACTGAAATGTACACCCTGGTAAATGATATCAATGCGCATGTTTGACCCTGACCCACATGGCCAATTAGATGACTGTGAAGGTGTTAACCAACCTGTGGCCTAATTACATATGAACAACAATCGCGCAAGCCCCACGTCGATGTATTAAATAGGGCTGTGTGTAAAATGACAAAATCATTAGGAGGCCAGAAGTGGTGTCCCCCGTCACATGTGACAACAGAACGTCTCTTCACATACCTACTCACACACATCTGTGTGGACATAGTCTGGTTTGATGGATAACATTGCTTTACATGGCCAGTAGTTAGACACCATACTCACATTGCTGAAGAAACGTAAGTGCACAGGTCTGCCAGCATCTATCCCAAACACAAAGTCTGGCTCACAGAGGTGGAGCTGTCAAAAGGGACCCACCCCCTTTGTACAGTGTCAGTTAGTCCCTCACTCTGTAAGGACATGGCTCATTTACGCACACGATTTGTCATTCAAATCAACACTCATCACATTAGAACACTAGTGAAGTTGTGTAGACTTTATTAGCATGTACCTGTCAGTAAACGCAAGGCAAGTGCCACAACATGCAGACCAATGCTTAAGACACTTACAGGCAGCATAGGAACATGTTGAGGTGCAAGAAATGGGGAGGCAAAAATTAACACAAATCATTATGGATGGCAACACACTCAGCCCACCTTGCCTTGCTGGATGAGTCATGTGCTGATTGGTGTATGCTCAGTGCACCATGTCAGGGGATACATCTCACAGCCCATGGGATCTGCATGGTGCTGTACCACCGACTGTCTGCTCTGCTGACAGTGAGCAGGTGAAAGGGTCCTACAAGGTCACATGTCATACAATATTGCCATGCGTGTACTCCCCCCCCAGCAGTATATCTGAATTGGGAATGTTGCCAAATGATGCTGTGCAGCTCCACCCATGGGACTGCATCACCTTACACAGGTGTGTGTACACACACGTAGTTCCACACACATGCATTCAGAGTCCAGGCGAAGGCAGACATGTCCACTGTTGTTGTGGGTTATGTGAGCATTTCCCAAGATGCTACAAGGAGTGGGGACCGGTGCTGTGCTGTGGGTGACAATCAGATGTGGCTGCAGGAACGTGATTACTCGACCATGAATGTGAGTGCAGCTTCATGAGCAATCTCTTCCAAGAGTATGTCATCGTCGAGTTCAAGGAACACGAGGGAGAGCCAATCCATTAACTGGTCCAGGCAGATGTGCTCTTTCCACGCTGTTTCACCAATCCGCAACACAGACCAATAAGGGAGTGCCTCGATGTGGTCACTTGTAAATAATGACAGGAGTGTGACTCATAAACCACGTCGGGATTGGGGTAGAAGGACAGATTAAACAAACAGTATCCCAACAGGTATTGTTTTAGAGACAATTAAGCATGTATGCAAAAAGCATTACAGCAACTGAAATAAGGAGACTCGATTCAAATTAAGTATTCCGGTTGTTATTCATCATATATTCCAAAAAACAATAATGTGGAGGAAAAATACAGTTTAAGCAGCACTGTCTGGAATGAATCGGTAACAACCTGAATTGCACTTGGTGCTTAAATATGTGCAGGTGACATAAGTGGCGGCGCAAGTGGCAAGGTGGACAGCGTGAGAGACGCAGGGTGAACAATAGTGTAGATTAGGTACAGTGAGTGAGAACGTGTGGCTCAAGAATGGTATTACTTGCATGAGTGACTGGTTTTAAATTCACAATGGACCATAGGAGAGTTGTGCCAATGTTTTGTGATGTGTAGTCTACACCTGCAAAAACAACAGTTGATGGACAGAATGCAGAACAATGTCATACATTGACCCCAGTACAGAGATTTGAGCCTAAATCCACCAGTTTTTTGCACTCCACACCACCCCAGTTCAGACATGACCATATGCAAATCAGCCTTGACCCTGTGCCTCATGGGAACAGTCCAGCCCGAACTGCCAAGCCATGTCTTTCCTGGACCGGAATCAAGCATCCTAGGACCGGTTTCTGGCTATCAGCCGTCTTCAGCCAGGATAGCTTGACTCCAGTGGTGTGGAGAGCATGGGACTCACGTCTGAGCATACCCATCCCACTCGGGGTGACAAATGCAAAAACAACAGTTGATGGACAGAAAGCAGAACAATGTCATACATTCACCCCAGTACAGAGATCTGGGCCTTAATCCATGTTTTTTTGCACTCCACACCACCCCAGTTCAGACATGACTAAAAGCAAATCAGCCTTGACCCTGTGCCTCATGGGAACAGTCCAGCCCGAACTGCCAAGCAATGTCTTTCCTGGACCGGGATCAAGCATCCTAGGACCGGTTTCTGGCTATCAGCCGTCTTCAGCCAGGATAGCTTGACTCCAGTGGTGAGGAGAGCATGGGACTCACGTCTGAGTATACCCATCCCACTCGGGGTGACAAATGCAAAAACAACAGTTGATGGACAGAATGCAGAACAATGTCATACATTCACCCCAGTTCAGAGATCTGGGCCTTAATCCATGTTTTTTTTGCACTCCACACCACCCCAGTTCAGACATGACCATATGCAAATCGGTGCTTAATTTGTAAAATATGAAGTGCAGGTGCTCAAATGTTTGTTGGAGGCCACACCTACATTTCTCTGACTCCACCCACTCCCTCCACTAGCTCCACCCACTTACTCTATTCGCTCCACCCACATCTTCAACTGGCGCTGCTAAAAATTATGAAGGTAATTTGATACAAATGAAACACGTGGTGGCATGAGAAGAGTGTGGAAAGGGACCAGTAAGTATGCGGCCTCAAGCAGAGCGAGAAATAACTTAAACAGAGAGGAGATGGTCTTTTGAGGATAGCATGGTCTCAGAGTACTATCTTGCACACAGCAACATTATAGTAGAGGAATTCTCTTGTATCGTTCGGAGGGTGTGCATTTGTCTTTCATGGCAAATAAGCGTATCTATCTACTGAATTTAAGAGAAAAAGTGGTAAGCATCTAGGGGAAGAACATGTGGTGCTAGAAGGATCTGTAATGTTGGGTGATTTTATAATGTGGTGAGGCAAGAAAACACCCAATGGGGGTTTCCTGGTTGTCTAACTATTGTGAAGGTCTAACCGGCCCAGCATTCCAAAGGTGTTCTAGGTACATCCAGGCTTGTGCCGGACACCTGAAGCTCAATATTTCATCTGCCTAAATTCACACATGCAGTCTGGCTTAAAACATTATTGCCTAGCTGTGGACAGTTTAGATAAGCACGACATTCTGATAATACAGCACTCCAAATGGGATTGTACAGCCACAAAAAACTCACTAAAAAAGGGATACATACCACAGAAATACTCGAGTCCTGAAGCAGCACTCATTCGATGTAGAATGCAATAAGTGCATTGGGCTAAAAAATATAATTAACTGTACATAATGAGAAACTTCAGTTAAAAATTACCAATGAAGTATTTGCACGTCATTTTAACCTCAATAACAGTGATGGAAGCCACAACAGACCGTATTAGAGTTGAAAAGAAGATTCTTGGGTTAACAAATTCGGGGCCAGTCTGCATGTGAGGGCACAGGTTAACCTTGATGAGCCTAACCAGACTTGAGGGTGATTCTGCCTCCACTACCCCGGGCGTTTTGGCGAAGCCACCTCGGTGTATAGGGCTCTCTGGTGCTTGACACGGGTCTGCTATGTGGGTAATGGGCATGAACAAGCACCCAATGTAGGATGCCCATCCTTACCTCGTACGTACCCACTACCCACCATATTGTTTGGTGAGCTGAATCAGTGTCAGTCAGTCTCAGAAAGAAACACGGGCGAAAGAAGCTCAGAGGTGGAAACATATTTTGATTTTATACAAAGCGCATTTTCGGTTTGTTGATAGCAGCTCGTAAAATTTCTAACTTACTGTACACCTCTTTTCATCGCTGACTGTGCATGTTGTCAAACACCTACTCTGGCGCAGAGGCAGACAACAGTGAAGGAAAAAAAAGTAGACTTGTTCTTTTTAACAGCTGCTTTAGCCGTCTGTCTCTTCCTAAATAACAGTCCGGAAGAACAACCTTGTTCACACGCTGATGCCTATGGTGATGTGACACACGACATAGACATTTTTTCTCAACTTTATGACTAATGCCACGGACCCTGGTCTCCTCCGCTACCCCCTCTTTGAGGGGGACCCATGATAACCGGGTACTTTCTGCTCTCTCCAAGTGCCCTTGGCCCTTATTTAAATTTTTGTCAATCTGCAACACTTTTACTTAACATATCTCACACTCTGCAACACACTATGAACACACCAGTAGTTTGTCCCTTAATTAGTTCAGAACCTGTGATGGAAGGAAGAGGGAATGAATGCGGCTGCCTGCCTATGCCTTTCTTTTAGGGAAGGCCTGGGAAAGTGAAACCAAACTGTGTTTCATCGGGAAACTAATTAGTGCGAGCTGCGCGCCAGCCAACATGTTTGGGGTTAAAGCAGTTAAACAGAAACCTGAAAGACGAATAGGCAATTTTCAACCACAATGCGTTTCACTATTGACCAGCCTTTCTGAGGTATTTCCATAATTTTATAAGCCTGGCTTGATAAACACATGGAAATTGTTCTTCTGTCCGCGTTCAGCAAAGGCTTCCAAAACAACACCTAGGTAACTCATCTCGTGCTATTGATTTATTTGTCTCACCTGAGCATTCGTAAGCATTGTTTGACTTGAATGAAGCAGGTTTAACTACATTGTCGTTCCAGTGCGCCGCTGCCCGACCCACAACGACGTTGAGCCTGGTCACTGTGGGCAGGGCAGCCTGTGCATGCATGTGCGTGGCCGCCATGTGAAAAAATCTGAGTGCTACCCCTACCTCCCATCAGAACCAACATCCAGCCTGCCCAAATAAATCAGTGAGTGTGTTTCGCGGCACGCCCACCGGCAACACTGCACTGTGAACTGAGGGCCGCACCCGCAGCTACCATTTGCTGCTGCCATGATAAACATGTATTTATTAATTTATAAATCTTCTCTTGAGCTCAGCCTCAGGGCATGCTAACTTAACAAACTGCGGCTGCGCTGCAAGCACCGAGTACAGACTTACATACATTTAAAAAAAACATCAATGTGTGACTTGACTTGCCTGCAGATGCGTAGCCCCGGCCCTAATAATTAAGTGCCGCTGCTAAGCACCGGAAAGCACTGGCACAAATTAAGCACTGATGCAAATCAACCTTGACCCTGTGCCTCATGAGAACAGTCCAGCCCGAACTGCCAAGCCTTGTCTTTCCTGGACCGGAATCAAGCATCCTAGGACTGGTTTCTGGCAATCAGCCATCTTCAGCCAGGATAGCTTGACTCCAGTGGTGTGAAGAGCATGGGACTCACGTCTGAGCATACCCATCCCACTCGGGGTAACAAATGCGAAAACAACAGTTGATGGACAGAATGCAGAACAATGTCATACATTCACCCCAGTACAGAGATCTGGGCCTAAATCCATCGTTTTCTTGCACTCCACACCAGCCCAGTTCAGGCCTGACCATATGCAAATCAGCCTTGACCCTGTGCCTCATGGGAACAGTCCAGCCTGGCCTGCCAAGCCATGTGTTTCCTGGACCGGAATCAAGCATCCTAGGACCGGTTTCTGGCTATCAGCCATCTTCAGCCAGGATAGCTTGACTCCAGTGGTGTGCAGAGCATGGGACTCATGTCTGAGCACACCCATCCCACTCGGGGTAACAAATGCGAAAACAACAGTTGATGGACAGAATGCAGAACAATGTCATGCATTCACCCCAGTACAGACATCTGGGCCTAAATCCATCGTTTTTTTGTACTCCACACCACCCCAGTTCAGACATGACCATATGCAAATCAGCCTTGACCCTGTGCCTCATGGGAACAGTCCAGCCCGAACTGCCAAGCCATGTCTTTCCTGGACCGGAATCAAGCATCCTAGGACCGGTTTATGGCTATCAGCCGTCTTCAGCCAGGATAGCTTGACTCCAGGGGTGTGGAGAGCATATGACTCACGTCTGAGCATACCCATCCCACTCGGGGTAACAAATGCAAAAACAACAGTTGTTGGACAGAATGCAGAACAATGTCATTCATTCACCCCAGTACAGAGATCTGGGCCTAAATCCATCGTTTTTCTGCACTCCACACCACCCCAGTTCAGACATGACCATATGCAAATCAGCCTTGACCCTGTGCCTCATGGGAACAGTCCAGCCCGGCCTGCCAAGCCATGTCTTTCCTGGACCGGAATCAAGCATCCTAGGACCGGTTTCTGGCTATCAGCCGTCTTCAGCCAGGATAGCTTGACTCCAGTGGTGTGGAGAGCATGGGACTCGCGTTTGAGCATACCCATCCCACTCTGGATGACAAATGCAAAAACAACAGTTGATGGACAGAATGCAGAACAATGTCAGACATTCCCCCCAGTACAGAGATCTGGGCCTAAATCCATCGGTTTTTTGCACTCCACACCACCCCAGTTCAGACATGACCATATGCAAATCAGCCTTGACCCTGTGCCTCATGGGAACAGTCCAGCCCGGCCTGCCAAGCCATGTCTTTCCTGGACCGGAATCAAGCATCCTAGGACCGGTTTCTGGCTATCAGCCGTCTTCAGCCAGGATAGCTTGACTCCAGTGGTGTGGAGAGCATGGGACTCACGTTTGAGCATACCCATCCCACTCTGGATGACAAATGCAAAAACAACAGTTGATGGACAGAATGCAGAACAATGTCAGACATTCCCCCCATTACAGAGATCTGGGCCTATATCCATCGGTTTTTTGCACTCCACACCACCCCAGTTCAGACATGACCATATGGAAATCAGCCTTGACCCTGCGCCTCATGGGAACCGTCCGGCCTGAACTGCCAAGCCATGTCTTTCCTGGACCGGAATCAAGCATCCTAGGACCGGTTTCTGGCTATCAGCCATCTTCAGCCAGGATTGCTTGACTCCAGTGGTGTGGAGAGCATGGGACTCACGTCTGAGCATACCCATCCCACTCGGGGTGACAAATGCGAAAACAACAGTTGATGGACAAAATGCAGAACAATGTCATACATTCAACCCAGTACAGAGATCTGGGCCTAAATCCATCGTTTTTTTGCACTCCACACCACCCCAGTTCAGACATGATCATATGCAAATGCGCCTTTACCCTGTGACTCATGGGAACAGGATTGAGTTTAAAGCCCTCTGCTTGGTACATAAGGCCTTTCATGGACAGGGTCCCTCTTCCTTGCAAAACCTGTTTTCCTGGTATATTCCTTCTAGATCTCTCCGCTCGGCCTCAGCATGCATGGTGACAGTTCCCAAGATTCTGAGGATTCGGTTGGGAGGCCGATCCTTTAGATTCACAGCGGCAAAATTGTGGAACTCTATACCATTTGGCTTACGCCGCACCGATGATTTTATTTCTTGTAAGAAGGCTCTGAAAACGTACCTGTTTCCCAAAACCTGTTAAAGCCCCTCTCTGCAAGCCATGCAATTGTCTAAACACTGTGTCTGTATCATCTAAGTCTAAGCGCCAGGATACCCGAAGGATGACAGTCATTGCGCTATATAAAAGCACCAATTCAATACAATACAATACAACAGTCCAGCCCGAACTGCCAAGCCATGTCTTTCCTGGACCGGAACCAAGCATCCTAGGACAGAATGCAGACATGGCTTGGAAGTTCGGGCTGGACTGTTCCCATGAGGCACAGGGTCAAGGCTGATTTGCATATGGCCATGTCTGAACTGGGATGCGTGTAGTGCAAAAAAACATAGGATTCAGGCCCAGATCTCTGTACTGGGGTGTATGTATGACATTGTTCTGCATTCTGTCCATCAACTGTTGTTTTTGCGCGTGTAGTCCACACAGCGCAAAACATGGCACTGTAGACTACAGAGCGTGGTCAGCAAAGTGGTCGACATTTATATTTCGTGTTATGTTAAGTCTAAAAGAATTGTCTCTGAGAACCGTCATGATTTTGAAGTGAACTGACTTTTCAGAAATGCTGAGGTTACGCGCTGCTTCTTGTACGAGTGGAGTCTGTTTCGTGTTGGTGTCAGGCGGCTTGTGTGTCTATAAAGTGTACGAAGCACTGATTGGCTTCATCAGTTACCACGTGTCTAGTACGAGCTAAAAAACGGACAATGAGCTTTGGAAGAAATATGGCAGCCATTTTAGAATGGTCACGATCATATTTATCATGTTACACGTGTATATTCAAGAAAATAAGATGTTAATTCAGGAAAATAGATGTTAATTCAGATTTTCTGTACTCACATGTATGTTAATTGTTGTAAAGGTGCGACATCAGGCGAATGCTTTTGTTCATGATTTTGTTACGTTGATGTGCAATATCTTTGTCCGGTGGCGGTAGGGGGTGGTCAGGGAGGTGGCAGTGGGTGTTGTAGCCCTCTTGGATGTCCGTGCTGCATGATCAGGGACTCCATGGCATCTGTTGTCCTTCCGGTGTGGCTCTGGGATCCCTTTTCTGGTGTAGGTTGCAGTCCTGCTTTACAGCAGGTCAGAGCAGGTGTTGATTTCCTGCTCGTAACGTGCCTTATCGCCTGTTTTGTGATCTTATAGGAGATCTGGCTGGTCGTTGAGAATGTTGTGACGTGGTGTTGTTGCAGCTTTTTGCACGGGAATGCCTACTCTGCATCTCATTAGCGATAGTTGAGGGGGGGCTTCTGTGGAGATGTTTTTTGCGGCTGCTATCATGGGTAAACTGTTGAGATGGGCTGTTAGCACCTGCTTGTGAATGGGGAGATCATTTTATTGTGACTTTGACTGCGATAAAGTGCTGATAACTCGCCGATAGCTCCTTGAGACTATGCCCTAGAATTGCTTACTCTTTGGATTCAGCCATCCCACCACTCTCCATTCAACTAACACCACAACGCATGTTTGACAGAACATCTGATATTCATCCCATCCAGCATAAATATTCTATATATTGGGCTATCCTAATATTCACAGAACATTTATCGCTAAGGAGAGGTGCACATTATAACACAACAGACATATCAACATATCACATACCGAACATCCCAGAAATGTCACATGGCCTACAAAACCACATAAAAGGCAAACCGTAACCACGAGGCAATGGGTATTTCAGAGATTCATGAGCAAATGGTAATGCTGTAAAGGGACACATCTCCCAACTCAATTAATATATCAGCCCACCTATTCAGTAACTTCACAATGCCCATCCTTCACATCACGCAATCCTTGCAACATAGTCATAGAAATGCTCCAGAACCCCCTGACACTGCTATCATAAGCACATTTATATGTGTGAGGAAATGCACGAGCCATTTGAAGGCATGAATCCCATTGAGCTCTGAATGCTGTAAAATTATATTAGTGGAAGTTATGCACTGCACAAGGGATTCTTTAATAATAACAAAATACATAATAACAAAACATTTAATAAATAGCATAACATAGCATAACATTTGACAGCAATTCGAAAAGTAGGCGATCTGTAAACTGTAATTATATTGGGAATCATTACTATTTGTGGTAACATGATGGCCTAGTGCAGGATAGTTTATACAATTTCACAAAAAAGGAGAAGACTTAATTCAAGATCTCATCAATCAAGGCAAAATAAATGAAACAACTTGCTGGGACTATATTTGCTCATACTAAGGTAATACTGCAATACACCTTTAAGTTAAATACTTGCTGCAGGAATAGAAGTAGTTCAGATGTCTGACCTGTTTCTCAGTATTATGAGTCATGTGTATTAAAATAGCTTAAACATAACATTGAGTAACTGTTTTCTAGTGCAAAACATGGAACACACTGAATTAGATTTTTAATATTCTGCATAATGTTCACAGTCTTCTTATTTATAATACAAACCGTTTTGTAACCTTGCATTTGAATGGGTGAATTCCCATTAGAGATGGTTTCTCATTTTTCATTCGAAGATTTTTTTTTGTTCAGAATTAATGTCATCCACCACATAAGCTAATTTTTCAACAGGCTTATTTCTGTTTATGTAATGCAAATTTTTGGACATGTGGGATTTTGAAATCATTGATGTCTATGCATTTTCGCACCGGGTTGTTGTTGCTCTGAAATAGAAGATTGCTCTTCTATCTTCATTATTAACAAATGCAAAAATCTGCAACTTCACGGACCAGAAGAGCACATTCAGTAGGGTTTATCTGAGAATCCCTACATTGCATACACATTAAACCCCTGATCTGAGATATTCATTAAGGAGAGACTGCAGTGGCGGCTGGTGACATTTGAAAGTGGCGGGGCGGAAACTGATAATGTTACTGCACCGTAGCGAGCTCGCGCAGCGAACGATCCCGAACCCCCCAAGGAGGGTTTGAGGGGATTTAAGGTTAATAAAGCAATTGTGAAAGTGCAGGTATTACATTATTAAAGAGCTGTCATATAACATAGGTAGCTGCTTATTCAGTATAACCAGGAGGTCGAGCAATTACATAAACGTAAGTGAATGGATGATCAACACGAATACAGGTTAACATAGGTTTATGTTCTTTGGTTTGTATAATACGTAGCAGTACTGAGCAAACATTCATATTTAACTGGGCTTACTTAAAGATTAAAACAACTGGCAGATGTACACACACAAAGCAACATTTGACAGCCGGAATAAGGAACAGTTGTAAATAGGTTCTGCCCACATACCACTAATGATGGTAACTGATGCAAAATCAAACCACTGTTCCAACTAGCTTATACAACCCCCAAAAGCTTTACACAATCTCTCTGAATGCTTGTGCTTAAATAAGACCCCCGGCAAGTAAGGTCATTCTGCAATAGAAAGCCAACGAACTGGTTTTCCACTTAGTCATTCATTTACATTATTCCTCAATATTCTGAGGAAGGCTAGATCCTCAGTGGTATTCAACTCATCCTTCTTATGCTGTAAGATAGTGCACCCACATCCATCCGTATGCCACTATAATTCCTTTTTGCTCTATTAGATTTTGCCAGGTGTGACGTGCTAAAATCTAACATCGGCCACAGACTTTAGCACTTCTGGCAATTACCAGCTGTTTTAAACTTTTCAGAAATCAGAAGCCCACCCCTGCACAAACAGAAGGTTATCTGCAACCAAAGCAGTAACCCACCAAGCTATCAGTAATAAAATAAAGTTATCACATTTGTGACCAGTATGTTATTCCCCATCCTTTGTAATAGGCATATTAACATTCTATACAACAATCTCTTTACCCTCAAAAGTTATTATACAATGCAGAATGTCTTTATAACAACGAAAGCCAGAACAGACTTGCTATCACATTTGTCCTTGGGGCTTGGGGCCAATCTGTGACCTGCATGTTATGTGCTGTGTTTTGCAGTGGGCACATTGACGAGTCAAGCCTGTGGCCATACTGCACATTGTACACAAATCACCTCAGTAAGTTCATGTACCAACAGTCAATGTGTTGCTATTCTACTGGAACTTTTGGGCTATACAGTGTTTGCTGCAGTAGGAGCATTACCCTCATAAGATTTTTTTTTAAATGCTATCCGTCTGTAAACAAGCCAGAACAGATTTGCTGTTACATTTGCCCATGGTAGCAATGTTTTTTTAAAAAATGCATGAAGTGTCACTTTCTGATTAATTCATCCATTTCCAGTGCTGCTTACGGGACATGTCCATTGTGGAAGCACCAAAGCTCGGGTGCATAGTGCAGAGGTGTACCGTACGTTCTGCCACAGTGTGTGGAGGTGAAGAACATAAACTTCATAAAGCCTAAAATTGATACCTTCTATACTAAAGTATTATGGTAACTGTGGGCCCAGTAGATTTCAGTAATGGCAAAACAGTGCGTATGACGCATTGAATACCTCCGGCTTAGTAGAATTAAGGATTATCAAAACCATTTGATCAAAGAATTGAAAAATGTGTATGGAAGAACAATCTGGAACCAGAGAACTTGTGCATTCAGCTGTGAACTGTTCATTCTAGTTGTGAAAAGCCATTCAAAAGGGGCGGGGGTAGGTGGGTGGATGGTGTTTCAAATGCTGTGGGATGGTTCAGTTGCAGTGGGAGTGAATACCCAAAGAAAGGATTGCATGTTTTTATTCTTCAACCATGCAGGCACATTTGGGAAACTGAAAGAGGGTTTATCAATCGGCTTGCCTGCCACCAGTACTTTAATATTCTACTCTGTTTTCCTATGTATAGGTGACTAAAAAAAGAATTGGAAAAAAAAAGCAAAAAGACAGAACTTTTCCTATTTAAAATGTTATGTTATGATATTGAGTTTTATGTAGTGCTTGAATACCCGATGTCTTGGCGCTGCCTTGAGAAAGGACGAGTAAGCAAAGCCCAACTATTGGTTGAAAATCCACAACTATAAGGGCAAATATAAGAACAAAGCAGTTCACAAGTGGTTGGCAGCTGTCTAAAACATTCCAAAATGACTACAATAGCAGAGTCAGAAGTAAATCGAATACATGGAAAGTAGTCGCTCCTATCCCTTCCAGAATCGCTAAACAAGAACACATGGCCATAGTTTCTTTTTTCGTGGGAAAGGAACGTGTGAAGATATTGCTTCGAAAGCCTGCATTTTCATCGCACAGCCTGCCCGACACCGAGCCCCAACCGGACCCCCAGCTATGCACAGCAGTGGATGCCAGAAGCCCCTGCTCGCCCCAGAAGCAGACTGATGGCAGCACTTGTCTACTGTAGAAGAGCCGAGGGCCGAGGCCTGTGTGCATAGTGCAGATGTGCACGTTCTGTCACAAGGTGTGGAGGGTGAAGCACACACTTGCATACCACTGTAGAAACGCTGCCTGTGAGGCATGTTTCCATAGTGCAGAGGTGCGTGCACCTAGGCCTGTGTGCATAGTGCAGAGGTGCAAGCTCAGTTATGTAGAATGGAACACATCGCTAGTAGAAGAGCCGAGGCTTGTCACTTGTGCGCATACTAGTGCAGGGGCACACTCGGTCCCAAGGTGTGTGGGGACACTGGAGAACGCACGCACACCGTCACCGCCTACTGTAGCCTCATCATCATCATAATGACGGCGTCTTAGAACGATTAAGGATCGATTAACGAAACAAACAGATCAGTTTTTGCAATGTCATGATCTGATGATCATATAACTTACGTCACATGGGTGCGGGACGCAGTCCGGTCGTGCTAATCGATCACCGATGGTCCGGATGTAATCAGATGATCAGATCACCAGACAAGACAGTCACTGCAGATCACACGACTTACGCTGCTGCAGCAGTGCACATGCATGCAATCGCAAAGCTGCTTAAGCAGGCCCGTCCAGGCAGCAGGAGGTCCGAGTGAGTCCACACACGCAGGCAGTCACGACGAGCGCGCAGCACCATCCTTCTGCAGCAGCCAATCCTGGCGCAGGGTTAGCAGCGCCACTGCGCCAGGATTGGCTAAAGTGCAGACTGAAATCTGCCCATTTTGAGACCCGGGGCCCCGGGTCCATGCCTATCTATAGTGGTAGAGAGGGGGTTGGGGGGGTGGGAGGTCTGAAGTGTGCGCATGCGTGGGCCAGTCGAAATCTCGACAACTCCGGCCTTTTGCATGCGCACGGCAATTGCAGTACGTTAGTGAGTCACCCTCTGCCTTCCCTGTGTGCTGCCTGCCTGTCACTCTGCGCAGCCCCACCCCCCACGGGCCGGCCCACTTCATTATGGATGCCCGATCCTGTCAGGCTTCTTCCGGGGCCTTGGTGCGCTCGGCGCTCCGATTTTTAATTGAATTGGAATTTGGTTTGGAAATTGGAAATAACATATTTTATTATGCAGTCCAGTCGGCGGTCGTCCAGGCTAGTGGGGCAACGCCCCAACGCCCCCAATGGACGCACCGCCACTGAGAGACTGGTATGGAAAGACTGATAGTGGCCTTTTCGCAAAGTATTTACATGTCTGTCTACCAGTACTCAGTATTACTTCACATACTCATAATTGGAGTTCACATCGGTACATGAGTTGACATGACCTTGTCCCATCTTTCATCCTTTTCAGAGATCTCTATTGAGTTTGCATGTCACTATGCACAAACAATCCTATGATTTAACATTAGGGGCCTCATTACCATGTCGGACAGAAAGCCTCCTCCCAACAGTTGGAATTTCCTTGACCACATCGGAACCCTTCGACCGACTCGGTTGGTTTACAATCCGACCGACTGATTACGATGTTTCGGTCAGACCGTAAACCAGTCGATCATTCCGAGTCGGTTCCAACCAGCTCTCAGAGTATCCATGTCAGTCGGAACTGCATTGTACACCCCTATGGACAGCATTTCTGTCCTAGGGATTACGATGTTGGTTTCCAACAGCCTTTCCGACTAGGCCTGTCCGACATGGAAAGGCTGTTGGAAATTGACTTTGACAGGGCCCCATTCATCCTGCGGCCTCCAGTTTGTGGCCAAGGGGGTAATTAAGGGACTCCCCTGTAAACCCCTGCACTGGGTGGCAGGCACAATGGGGTGCATGTGAGAGGGTGCAGGGTTTTCCTCACACACCTCATTTCCCCATAGGAGCATGTGTTACGGCTGGTTGTCGAGTGGAACATGAGCTGGCATAGGGAACAATGGGACTCCAACCGAACAGTGTTCGGTCGCCTCGAATTCCGTTGGTCAGAATCGCTGACCGCAAGGCGGTCGGTCCAGATTCTGAGACAGTGTCGGGCAGAGACTTTCCGCCTGACATCGTAATGAGACCCTAAATATGGTATGGCCACCAATCAAAGATAAATACTACAAAGTGGGAGAAGGGAATGGAAACTCACATAAAGGCACAGGGAAGTGTGTGAAAATCATATATTAAAGAGTAGGCCAGTTAAAATTTTTGGAACTGGGGCTTTTCTGCACGGTCACCCCAGATGTTTGCTTTCATTTACTGAGCCCATTTTGTGTTGGTTTTTAGGATTCTATGGACGTTACTCTTGCTACCCAGTGGTAAACTGTATAATAAGACAGGACCACTTGAGGGGACCAGTTCAACATTCACAGAAAGGAGAACTCCTAGGAAACAAGTGAACAAGTCCTAAGAAAATACCTGCCCTGAAGAAGATCTTCATTTAACCATTGACACAGGCCCGCCCCAGAAGGTCGAAACGCTGCGGCACAAATATTCCTGAGGCCAAGAGTTTCCATTTACTGTAATACAAAGTGCACATAGATTAGGCACAATGGGAGAAGCAAGTTGGGAATCTACCCCGAAATATCAAGAGAACTCTGACCTCTCTAGGGCCCTAGAGTAGTAGGAAAAACAGATTAAAAAGAGGACAGATAAACAGGTACCAATCTAAATCACCCTAAGGACACTAGTTAGGTCACAGCAACAGATGTTTGCAATATTATAGATACATCCTCAGAAATAATGAGGTGTGAGGAGTCTGTAAATAGGTTTTGTAGATAAATATTGGTGTGTTATATTGTTAGTTAATGTGTGTCCCCTTAAATGTAATATTTGTTCCACAAATTTGTTGTGTATCTGTCAAAGTTCAACATGGCGTGTGTCTTTATGTTTTCGCATGTGTACAAAGTGTATTTAATCCTAAGCAATAAAAAGACAAACTGCAATTGGTCACAATTGTGTGAAAAATTTCTTGAGCATTGAAAGGTTAGGGATAGCAAGATACACTTAGAAAAGGATTCAGAAGGATTATCTATTTACGGACGACAATAGGAACAAGGTATAGGTTCCTGTTTTGGAAAGTGATTGAAATCCATGGTCTGGGAGGCACCCTATTATGAACAACTAATTTGAATCAGGGCCTTTTCCCAAGGTCTATGCTTTCTATGTTCGGAGGGTTTGCAGAAGGAGAGATGGTCCTGATGGGAGACTTCAACCTCACCTTGGATATTGGGATTGCTAGCACACATCCACACAGGGCCCACACGGGAAGCTTCCCCTAAAACACTGAAACACCCCATTGATCCAAGGTTTCACCTTTTTTCACTTTCACATCACACTTACTCTAGATTGGATTATATATTTGTGAGTCAGGTAATCACACCAACATTGCAAACAGCCTCCTTTCACTCGATCACTATATCCAATCATGCCCCAGTAGCATTGACCATGACTTGGAACATAGCCCCCTCGAAATACCGCAGCGGTTTTCTTCTGGGGTTCCTTGCATGCAACCGACTGCTGTGGGAGGAACTGTGGAAAACCATTAGAGACTATTTTCTCCTGAATAATTATTACAACACCAACCCAGCCAACAACTGGGATGCTTTTAAAATGGTGCCCTTAGGTAAATGCTTTGCATTTATCACGGGGCACCCAAGGTAGCTCAGTGGGAGCAGATACCCAGTTCATGTTTGGTGTCTTTAGAATTGTAATAAAAAATCCAAACTTATAGTGAAGTTGGATTTTACTTTTAGAAGGTTAGCATTTTCATGCCTCAGTCATTTAGTGTCTGTAGCTTGTCTCTGGGTCACATGACTGGGTGTAGCTATCAGTTGGGCTTTGTGTATTCTTCCTAGACAGCCACACACAATAGAGAGCTTAGGTGTGACTTGATGTGCCATCACTGGCATGATGGGAGGGTGAAGCTCAGCACAGCCCCACTTACACTTGAAATGGTTGTGTCGTGCCTCCAAATAAAGGGCTGCATACCCCCTGTAGTTAGTCTGGAGTCAGGACAAGGAAGGCAGGATGCCTGAGGACTTCAAAGTGAAACCACTAGATGCTTCTCCCCCACTTCAAAGGCACATCTCGGTATAAATACTAGGCCTTACACACCAACTTTTCAGTACACTTCTGAACCTGTGGACACTCTGCCTGGAAGAAGGACTGCTGGCCTGCTGAATGGACTGAAACTCTGCTGAACTGCTTTCCTGCTGGAATACTGCCTTTCTGGACTGTTTCTTTGCTGTCTGTTCTGATCTGCTTTTGCTGCCCTCTTGCCTAAGTAAGAAGGACTGGACCTGCATTTCTTGAACCTTGAGCCCCCGAGAGACTCCAAGGGCTAGTTGCTGGACCCCTCATTAGAAGCCTCAGGGACACAACAGGCTTCCAACAACCTTTCACCTGCACCTGGAATATGTCATCTGTGAGTAAACCCTGCCAAATTCTGTCACCCCGGTCCTGAACCCTAGAATTGATGCATCTCCTCGGCTGCATGGTGCACCCCAAGCGGAACCTCCCGAGCATTGCCGTTGCTGTGTCACTTAGAACCATTGTAAAGAGCCACATCACATTGCAGCCTGTCACATCATGAGAACCACCTCTGTGTGTTGCATCCTCAGCAACAGCCTTGATGATGACACCCAACTCTGCATCTCAGCTCCTCGGAACCGGCGCATCGCTAACATAGATGCAGAACTTCCCATTGCGCCATAAAGAGGAAATAAGAAGGAAGGGTTTGGTGAAATCTCTATCGATAAAAAACCTTGCAAATAAACTGATGGGGCCGATTTTGACCCCGCTTCTGAAGGTAGTCCAGGCTGAACTACTCCTCTCCATAGCCTATGGCAGTGAGGTAATGCGGGGAAGGGACGCTAAGGATCTGGACAGCACACTGGTCAAAGCATATAGAACCATGTTCTGCCTCCCACCCCATTTGTACCACTTTGTTCGACATACGTTGGCAGGGTATACTCAGACGTGAGTCCCTTGCTCACTTTGCCACTTGATTCAAGCAAGCCTGGCTGAAGACGGCTGTAATGCCATAAACCGGTCCTAGGAAGCTTGTTTCCGGTCCAGGGAAGGCATGGTCTGGCAGTTCGGGCTGGACTGTTCCCATGAGGCACAGGGTCAGACTGATTTGCATATGGCTATGTCTGAACTGGGGTGGCAGAGTGGGCTAAAGAACGGTGATGGATTGAAACCAGATCTGTTGACTGGGTGTGAGTGTTTGAGTGGTTCAGATGCTCCGTCCATCACCACCCCCTTTTGTACCACTGCCTCCAAACCTATACCTCACCGGCCCAAATAATGCTAGAGTTCGGCTTTTTAAATAAAGTCCTGGCCAGGCACGGAGCTAACATTAACTGCTAGGATAAGATCAGAAGCGCTAATGAGAACACGCTAAATCAGGGGTCCCCAAACTACGGCCCGTAGGCCAAATCCGGCCCGCCTAATGAAATCAAGTGGCCCTCCTGGTGCGTCCAAATTCACAGGGTTATTCATGTAAAAATGGTATTCCTACGTGCTCTATAAATGATTTGCATCGGGACACATGCGCAGATCGAAAGCGCAGATGCCTGCACTTGACTGGCGTATGCGCGCGTCTTACGTCACGCATATCTGTGCGTGGGGGAGGGTGCGCGCGAAGAGTCAGGTGTCGGTGATAGGCGCGGAGACCGGCGGTGCGGGAGCCTTGTGTGCCTTGTGAGTCGGTGAGTCGGAGAGTGTTACCCCAATTTACCCGGAGCAGAGGTGTGATTAGCTGGGGGGGTGGGGGTCCATGGTGGAGACTAGTGTTATTGATGTTACGTTTTTTTTATGTAGCGCGGCCTTTACCCATTACCTACCACTACATGGGGAAGACGCCATTTTGTGATCGGAAGTTCTTTAATGTGATATAGTGGTGTTGCTAATCTGCATAGGCCGGGTTTTCAAGATCCGACTCAGGGCCTTAGAACTGGCCCACGGCACTCCGATGGGGCTCTGACCTCTTCGTGTTGCTTTGGGACCTGCAGGTCTGACTTTGGATCATCTGCTGGAGCTGGAGTCTCTTCTCGCACAGACTCCGGTTCTATCTTTGGGGGTCGGGACTAGTTTTTGCCAGGTTGTCGTGCAGCACTCGGTTCTTGCGCAGCCCTGGACACGGAGATGAAGATGACGCTAACAGACAAACCCTCTCTCCTATTGCTCCAACCCCAGATGTAAAGGAGGGGCACCACCCACCTGGCATACCACCTCAATAACTGCCGATCATCAAAGTTAGGAGGTGCGACGCCCCCCCGCACGGACATTTGACCTGACTCTGATAAGTTTTTACTTACTTACTTGCCCCCCCGCAGCTATTGGCAGCCCTCAACGAGCTCATTTTCTGCCCTCCATATTGACTATTTTGGTCCGTCTTTACCTGCTTGTTGCCCACGACCTAAAATGGCCCCCATGAGACCAACCTGCACTGATCCCTCCATTTCGTGGCTCCTCCAGTCTGCTTTGGCCTGCACTATGAACACTACCTAAAATGGTCTCCTGAGGACTTGTTCAAATTGGCCCCCATTTCAGGACTAGTGTTATTGATGTTACTTTTTTTTATGTAGCACGGCCTTTACCCATTACCTACCACTACATGGGGAAGACGCCATTTTGTGATCGAAAGATCTTTAATGTGATATAGTGGTGTTGCTAATCTGCATAGGCCGGGTTTTCAAGATCCGACTCAGGGCCTTAGATCTGGCCCACGGCACTCCGGTGGGGCTCTGACCTCTGCGTGTTGCTTTGGGACCTGCAGGTCCGACTTTGGATCATCTGCTGGAGCTGGAGTCTCTTCTAGCACAGACTCCGGTTCTATCTTTGGGGTTCGGGACTAGTTTTTGCCAGGTTGTCGTGCAGCACTCGGTTCTTGCGCAGCCCTGGACACGGAGATGAAGATGACGCTAACAGACAAACCCTCTCTCCTATTGCTCCAACCCCAGATGTAAAGGAGAGGCGCCACCCACCTGGCATACCACCTCAATAACTGCTGATCATCAAAGTTAGGAGGTGCGACGCCCCCCCGCACGGACATTTGACCTGACTCTGATAAGTTTCTACTTACTTACTTGCCCCCCCCGCAGCTATTGGCAGCCCTCAACGAGCTCATTTTCTGCCCTCCATATTGACTATTTTGGTCCGTCTTTACCTGCTTGCTGCCCACGACCTAAAATGGCCCCCATGAGACCAACCTGCACTGATCCCTCCATTTTGTGGCTCGTCCAGTCTGCTTTGGCCTGCACTATGAACACTACCTAAAATGGCCTCCTGGGGACTTGTTCAAATTGGCCCCCATTTCAGGACTATTTTCTTCTTGTCTATATTTGGCCTAAAATCTGTACTTGTTTGAACCCAGATTTCGCTTTGACCTCCTTGTTGACGACCATTGCTTCGCCACACACACGCTCTCATTTTCACTAACTTGGTCACTATGCCCCTGATAGGCTTTTGATAACCTAATTTTTCCTCTTGTGGCTCCCTGTGTTCTCTCATTGCTACCCACTCGGATACATCTGATTTTTAAAACACCCTGTATTGACCATACGCACTAACTTTTCTCTACTAAAATTAATCGCTCATTGAATCATCCCACAGTGTACACCCCCCTAAATCTATTTTCTCTTACTGCCTTTCTCACCTACGCCCTCATGCCTCCTAGCTTTTATTAACCTCTCCCCTTCTCCTATCCTGAGCGCTTACTTCACCCCCCACTGTCGCTAAATTCTCTTTATCTCCCCTTTCTCCCCTCCGCCTCCCCCCTTTCTCCCCTCCGCCTCCCCCTATCTACTGATTCATTCATTATGTCCCTCCTCAACCTCATTCATCCATCCCTCCTCGAGCCCAGTACAGTGTTGATGTGCCCAGTACTCCTTGCTATTCTAGCGCTGTGATCCTGTGCCAAGCACTCCTTGGTATTCTAGCGCTGTGATCCTGTGCCCAGCGCTCTTTCCTATTCTATGCCAGCTCACCACAATGTGCCAAACCTGTACCCTGACTCACAGAACCCCAATTTTTACTACAGCGATGTTGAATAGAGCTCTTAGTGCAGCCCCAGCACCCCTTGCTGTTCTAGCGCAATGATCCTGTGCCCATTACCTCTTTCTTTTGAAGAGCTGTGAACTGAACCTGTGCCCAGTACTCCTTGCTATTCTAGCGCTGTGATCCTGTGCCAAGCACTCCTTGCTATTCTAGCGCTGTGATCCTGTGCCCAGCGCTCTTTCCTATTCTATGCCAGCTCACCACAATGTGCCAAACCTGTACCCTGACTCACAGAACCCCAATTTAATCACATACTTGAATTGAGGAAACAGAATGCTGGGTACAAAGTACAAGTAGAGTTATAATACTGCAATAAATGGAGGACACAAGAACAAACGTTACTTGGGCAGTGGTGGCATTTGTGCAAGTATCGAAAGTGAACAAGAGGTAGCAAATGGTCAAGTGTGTTACAAGAGAAAAGTACCCAACACAGAAGGATAATACTGCAATAAATGTAGTATTGTGAGATAGTGTTTTAAAAATAAAATCGCTGTATTTCCCTGCATTTACTTACTATGTTTACCACAATTGCGATTGTCTGACTCTGAAAGGAGGAAGGGGGATGTGGGAGAGGGGAAGGTGTTGTCAGATACCATGGATGTGTATTCTGAATATACTAGCTTGGACAAAAGGCTATCTTTTTTGCTCGAGTTGATTGCGGTCATGGAGTTGTCTGCCTGTGGTGAATTGTATCCATGCCAGACAGGTGTGAGGCGATAGTGTGGAGAGTTCTTTCCATTTAGATTAGAAAGAGTGAGTTTGTGATCACTTGACACAAGTCTATCCCAAAGAAGCCCACGTAAGAACTGTGTGCCCATTTTAATCAGTTCTCCCTTATTTCCCCTACCAGCCCGAGAAAGAACGGAAGAAAGAAAGACAACAAAATGTCGAAACTGTTGGGGAAACGGAAAATAGATTCAGAGTGCAGAGTTTTTAAACAGCAGTGGACAGATGACAATTTTTTTGTCCAGTGCAAGGAAAAGGCAGTTTGTTTAATCTGCGAAGAGAATGTGGCGGTGTTAAAAGAATTTAATATCCGCCGACACTATGAAACCTGCCATGGAGGGCAGTATGCTAGCTTGCTGGGCCAAGTGAGGAGAGACAAGGTGGCTAATCTACAAAAAGGATTTGCCGCCCAGCAGAGTACAATGCTACACCAAACACATGCGAACATGTCATCCGTTTGGGCCAGCTTCAAGGTAGCTAAACTGATTGCAAGCTGTGGAAAGTCGTTCAGTGATGGGGGGTTTATTAAGAAGTGCTTGAACGCTGTCGCGGAGGAGCTGTGTCCGGACAAGAAAGATGCCCTGAACGCAGTGAGTCTGTCCGCATCTACAATTACCAGGCGAATTGAAGAAATGGGGCATAATGTACATGTTCAGCTGAGAGACAAAGCTAAAGATTTTGAGTGGTTTGCATTGGCAATGGATGAGAGCAATGACGTGCAGGACACAGCACAACTGCAGATTTTTATTCGGGCAGTTAGTTCAAATTTTGAAGTGTTCGAGGAGCTGGCAGCTCTACAAAGTCTTACGGGTACTACGACAGGAGAGGAATTTTTGGTAAAGTACGCCAAACGATGGAAGAGTTGGATTTGGACTGGGCTAAGCTGGCTAGCATCACAACAGACGGTGCTCCTAGTATGGTTGGTGCGTCGCGGGGGCTAGTGGGGCGCATAAAAAGAGAAATGGAGGAATGAGGACTCACCCCCCCCCCCCACTACAAGTCCGCTGCCTGATTCACCCCAGCAAGCACTGTGCTGCAAAGTTCTGAAGTGGGAATCTGTCATGAAGGTGGTGTGTCTTGCATAAACTTTATCAGAGCAAACGGACTAAAACACAGGCAGTTCCAAGCTTTTCTCTCCGAGCTGGAGTCTGCCCATGGAGACGTGCTTTACCACGCGGAAGTCAGATGGTTAAGCCGGGGTAGAGTTTTGAAGCGCTTCTACAAGCAGCTACCCGAAATCAACACCTTTCTCCTGACAAAGGGAAAAACTGTCCCAGAGCTAACCGACATAGAATGGAAATGGGACCTTGCCTTTTTAACAGTCACAGAGATTTTAAACGGCCTCAATTTACAGCTGCAAGGCAAGGGAAAATTAATCAGTGACATGTATTCCCACATCAAAGCATTTGAGGTTAAAATGGCGCTGCTTGTTGGACAAGTGCAAAAACAAGACTTCACCCATCTCCCTTCTACTCAGAGCCTCTCAGCTGAGGAGCCAGCGGTCCCGTTTCCAACCAAGAAGTGCAAGGACGCACTGGAAATGCTGAGAGCGGAGTTCAGTATGCGGTTCCATGAGCTTCATGCCCATGTTAAAGAAATTCGCATATTCCAGAACCCTTTTACTACCGACATTAATGACACCCTGCCTTCTCTTCAATTTGAACTGGCTGAGTTGCAGACCTGTGATGTGCTGAAAGACGCATTCAATCCCAACTGTCTAATAGAGTACTATGCTTCCCTCCCAAACGAGACCTACCCCAACATCAGAAAGCACGCTATGAAGATGTCCACAGTTTTTGGGAGCACATAAATCTGTGAGCAAACTTTTTCACGCACGAAGCTGATAAAAAATCCGACAAGATCAAGACTCTCAGATGAACACCTGCATCAGTCTCTGAGGCTGGCTGTAACTGGAATGGAACCGGACATCAATCTCCTCACCAGTCAGAAGCAAGCCCACAGCTCACACTGATATGGTAAGCCTGCTGATTTCAGTAACTATGAATATGAAAAAATGTCAGTATAGTATTGCTCTTTTATAGGCAACATGTTTCTTGAACAGTGATGTCACATACAAAATGAGACTGCAGCATGTCATCTGCTGATGGGCTGCTTGTGTTTTTTTATCTGCCATTCCTGAAGGGCCTGCATGCTTCCAGGACCACCCTAAAGTCAGCCTGTTTATTACAATTATTCTGTATTAATGTTATTTCACTGTTTGCCACACAAATTATCATCAGCTTGTGGTTTTATTCGCGAATCCGATCTATATCAAGGAGTATCTGTGGTAGTTCAAATAAACTCGCGAAGACTTTCTATTATTACTTTTACTTTTTGCAACAGGTAGCGCCAAGGCCAAGTGAAGGGCAGCTGCAAAAAAATGTCATTGTAATCTCCACAATGAAATTGGTTGTCACTTTTTGTCCCATATCATTTCTTGTTATAAGACTGACCCCGGCCCTTCATCACAGAAAGCAAAGTTGATGTGGCCCCCGCCTAAAAAAGTTTGGGGACCACTGCTCTATTGCTCTCCAGAAATAATTTTGCCCAGGTTTTAATATGACCAATATAATGACAGTCTGCTAATAGCTTTTTATTAAAAGTGAATGACCGATATTCCCTTACTTTACTCAAACTAGAAAGCTCTAATACCACAGGGCCATGGTCCGACGTAATACGTGGCCATCCCTGCATCTTTGCTCCTACAGTAAGTAGCCTAGTCAAAAAGATATAATCGAACCGAACTAATTTGTTGTGGGGAAATTAATAAAACGTATCGCCTGGATCCCCATGGTTCACTACGGCCCATCCATCGACTAACCCATTATTCTGCAGTAGTTGTTGTAGGGCCCTATATACTTTTGGTTTACGCCCTGTATACTGCTCATACTCCGGATCCAACATCTGTCCTTTCCCATGTATGTTGAGGTTCCCATACAATGTCAACGGCGTTCCCCACATGGCCAATTCAACATTTAAAAATTCCAAAGTCTCAGCCTCGTCCACATTCGACCCATATACCGTGCAAAGAACTGTCTTGGTACCCCCTATAATACATTCCGTGATGGCCCACCTCCCCAGATTTTACATACTATATGTCTCATCTTGAACATCCGCCTGCTATCCTCAAGGTGGCATTCACAGGTCTATAACAGAACTGTGTGCATCATATATTGTGGAAAATTAAACATTTCACTTATTGTGAGGGTACTAGAACATGTAGTGTGGAAATGCCGCCAAACGTGGGATATAGTGCGCTGCACACATTTTGCATATATACGGTTTTCCCAACTGCTAACATGACGGCTGGCTGACCTTGCTAATGGGACATGTCAATGTTCGCAGAGCAGTAGGCAGTCACATGCACAGCCATGTGCTAATATTGGGGATAGTGGTGGTCACGGGCCAATGGCTGTGTGTGCTGATAATCACTTATGTGGTGTACATGTACACGGCAGTTGGAAAATAGATCACTGGGCTCCTGAAACCTCAGCTTTCAAGACCCCTCAATTTTCACTACTGTTTTGCACCTCTGGGAGCTAATGTGGCATATATTACAGGGGCTAGGGTCCGTCACTTCACTCTAGAGAAGCTGGAGACCCTTGTAGATAAGGTCCTCCCCCTGTATTCTCAGCTCTCTGGCTTATTAGAGGAACAGGTAACTATTTCAAAATAAGTTATTCTCGCTGTTCAACTTCTTCCTTTTTGCTTCTCTTTTTTAATCTACAATGTGGCTCTGAGTATAGTAGCTTCAATGAGTTCTCAAGTCACACGTTGCCATGTATGGGTTCACACCATGATCCATGTCTTTAAACTGTTATAAGCATTTGAGGATAATGTTAGCCATGTGTACCATCCCACTGATCACTCAGCCCTGTGGATATGCTGGTCCATAGATGTTCCCAGAAAGAGTGAGCTATTGCACTTTTAGCCGTGATAGCTGTTATATGGAAAAATGAAGCATGGTGACTGAGGTAACCTCCTGATCTGATACCTCTTTCCATTGAAACACAATTTTAATGTGTGTCTATCAACAATGACTGTCACTTTACGAGCACAGGTCTGTTGACATTTTTCTCATAGTGTTGCTTCCACTGTACAGGCCTATTGCACTCTGAGACAAAAGTGTCAATAGTGGCTTACTTTTGAAGAGATTTAGAAATGTGATTTATCAGCTTGGCTACAATATCCCCATTCATACAACACATACAATGATATGGAAATTATCATCACTGTTACATAGCCTCACGTGGCAAAATGGGTGTTCTGTGGTGGCATCCAAGCACCATAAAACATATTATGACTTACTGGGTTATTCAAATAAGTAGCCCACATCACCACACAGCACCCCCTGAGAAGTAGCTCTGAGTGTCACACATACCAGCACATACCTTGTGAGCTTAGTCGTAAGATGCTGTGCATCCCACGCTTCTTGTCAGTAAGTACCATATGTATCAATGACATGGGGCTGGCAGAAAAGGTGTCTGGACAGTCATGCAGAGGTAGGTTATCCTTCAGAAGGTCCAAATGCTATGTGGTGTGTCATGGTACCTCACATCACATTCAATGTAAAATGAACCTTGCCTAAATGATGTTAGTGGGGTGGCTTAGTCAGTGTAGGTCATGACCAAGGTTAAGGTTAGTCACCAGATGACCACAAAAGTGAGTCTCCATGCTTTAGTTGTTCTTAGCATGTGACATGGACACATTTAAAATGTTGGCACTTGGTGAAGGCTTGTGCTACATGCCAATGTGATGTGTATTGAGCTGATAGTACTCCTCAAACTTCCAGTTACAATCTGTGTCTACATCTATTGCATACACACAGGTCAACGCCTATCAAAAGAAGGCCATTTGGAAAGCCATCACTCGGAAAGTGCAGACCCTGGGTGTCTACAACCGGTGCAGTGCCCACTTCTGGAAAAGGAGAGAGGCCTTGTGGTGCTGGACTAGTAAGATCACAGAGGTCCGCTTGGGGTAGTCCTCCCAACTTTGAAGGGATGTGCGCCCTAACCTGACCCCCCTGATGTCCCACATACTGATAGTGGCCGTCCTGGACTTAATGGGCAGTTTAGGGCTCAACAACAGCGACAAGGGAGTGAACCCCGCATGTAACTCAGCCAACTTTGTGTGTTACAGGCAGGCATGTCCATAACCAAGATTAGGGGTGGCCCATGTACCACACATAACATGAGTCATTGTTAGAGTAAGTATGGTAGTAGGTACAAGCTGCTGTGCTGTGGCTATTGCAATTCTGACCTGGGAGACTGCAAAGTCCTGTCCACATCTAATCCTCTCCTTTGGAGCAAACACCTGGTTGAGTGAAATGAGTATTAATCTCATGATCTCAGTGGCTCTGGGTGACATTTGTATCACTCAGGAAAGTGTTCATGCTTGTATGAGGAGTGTTGTACCCTCACTAATGTCTCTAATTTGATAGTGGCCCTATTGCAAGTGACATAACAGAGTTCTGAGTACATGCAGTGAGCATCTGGTAGTTGATGGTTCATCTGCTATATTGTTAATAAACATTCATTCACTGACTGTTGATATGCATGAATGAGTGAGATGTAGGTCTGTGGGGATACCACGTGAGTGTTTATAGGGATCCTCACAAGGCCATCTGAGTATGTAATACCAAAGAGTGGTGTGATGTCCCTGCCTATCTATAGTCTCTAGTACGGACTCTAGTGATTTCACATCTTCATGTCATACAAGTACAGGGACACCCACAGCCTACAAAGGTGTATTGGTTTGGGGATATACAATCTCTGACTGGCGTCATTACCTATATAAAGCAAGATTGAGGATGAACACATGGCTATTTGGCGTGTTGTGCTATGTGAATTAAGAGTATTGATCCCCCAAATGCTAAGACCTCATTGTTTTCTGTGGACTTTATATGTTAAATGTGATACATAGCTAAAATACGTGTTGGCATTTAATTTTTCTTTTCAGGTAGTGGTCAAATGAGGTTATTTGTAGTTCAAAGTGTCATCAGTGTGCAATGAGCATTTGCATATGACACAATGTCTGCCACAACAGTAATTGATGAAACAATGGAGTTCAGCTGGACCTTCATGACATGATTGACATCATGATGTGTTATAAGGGACAGGCAGATCTGCTGGACTCTGGACCTTATGTGAACATTGTATCAATCTCAATTTTGTATTCATCCTATTTGGTTGCTTCTCTTTACAATGGTATACAAGTGTCAAAATATGCGAGTTGATGAACTATCTAAATATGGACATGAGGATGGAGTGTAGAAAATTCCATCCATGCATTTGTGCAAGTCTGGGTCTCTGGCATGAATGGACCCAAAAGTTTGCAGGGTATGTAGCATGCATGCATGTAACTTGAAGCCTATGTTATGAGCCAGAAGGTGGATGGATATGTGGACTACTTTAATAATTTCTGGTGATTTGGATTGTCAGGTGTGGAACTGGATTTGCAATAAACCCATGCTCCCAAAGTCCTAAAAACATCTTGAGCACTCAAAGCTATCCCTTCCACTTCCCTCACCACCCCGTCCCCAGCACCTAGAAAAAGAATACAAGAAAAAAAACCCTAACCAAATCCCAGCCCCAGAGAGCCCAAAGCCAAGAAGTCCCCTCCCAAGGCTAAACCCACCCTTCATAACACCTTTGCTCCCCCACCTTCTCAAGTACTATCTTTGAGGTGTCTGCTGTACCCAATGGATGCCCCTTTGTGTGGAGGCTGCCTGGCAGTGTCAGTGCAAGTGTTTTGGCACAGCATTATGCTGTGACACATTTCAGACATTATGGTATGGTAATTGGCCTATGTTTCATTTGATGAATAATTTCATGCTTACATTAAAAACTTATCAGAGTGTTGTAGACATTGACCTGCCACTATGTTTCTGACTATTTGATGTTGTATTATAGTTAGTGAGGCGTAAGTACAGTTGTGTTCTTTACATCCCTGATAGCTGATCTGGTTGAATTGGTTTGTATGATGTGCATTGGAGCCAGTGGTGGAGTTAGACTGGACAAGGGCAGATGATGGATGAACACGTATGTGGATTGACATCCAGATGGGATAGGCATTGCATTGGGTGTTATGTGGTAAGTATTTTCTCTTGGCCTGGCCATTGTCATCATCATTTAGCTTGCGTTTCTTCCTAATATGTAGGTTGGGTATGTGTTTACCTGTGTTCAAGTAAGATATTTGTGTATCAACACATGGAGGGTATCAACTTGTCATCCCTTTGTGTAGTTCTGCATAGGTGTGTGTCCATTTTGCAGTGTGTAGCTTACAGCTACTTTATCTAGATGTTTGACACATGCAGTAAGTGCTGTGTTTATTTTCGTAAAATGCACTTGCCCATTACCTACACATGCACGGCTCTTGGCTATGCAATTGTTTGTCCCTGATATACTTCAGTTCAAAGGTGGAGTTTGTCAGACATGTACAAATGTAGTGTGCCCCAGGGCCGCAGCCTTTGAGGGTATCCCCTGATAGAGGCATAGCCATCCTGCAGACTGTGTTTCCATTGTGCCCTTCAAATGGTTCTTACACTGATTCCATGTACTCCCATTGACTGACATTGCCTTTTCATGTGGGTGATGTATGAGAGTGGAATATAGAGTTATAGCAAAAAGGTGTGGGTGACTTTACTAACACATCCATACAGATATTACTTTAACATCAAAACAGTGTGTGCAATCATGTGAGTTTGTCACATTTTCTATTGCATCTTGGTTAGAGTTGCTATCAAAAGGCCCCATTGTAGTTGTAGTAAGTTCAACATGACTATAGAAATACTTGACAAATGATAACCAAAATTATAAGTGAAGGTCAGTAGTGGCATGGGATACAAGTGAGAAGGGCAAAAGGAATGTATAATTTTTGTTAGTGTTCCAATCACAAGGCTTCATGGTAGTTGTAGTCAGTTCCACATGACTATTGCAACGCTTGACAAATGACAAGCAGCATTATAAGTGAAGAGCACTAGTGGCCTGGGAGACAAGTGGGACAGGGCAAAATGTATGTGTGTCAAGAGATTAATATGTGTGACTTTGTTGAAGAGGTGGTGTTGTGTAACACAAAATCATGGATACATCACTATCACTGTATATAATTTGCTAACTCATGCCCATTTGTGTTCAGTGTGCCTGTGCTGTACCAGTGTTTGGCTTAGGAGGCCATCCTACATATGTATTTAGGAGGATTATTGAGAAACAATCCTAGACAGGGTCCCTGTATATATGTAAATAAGTTTGTGACCCCCACCTCCCTTGTCTGATCGAGGCAGTGCATCGTGTTGCTGAGAAGTATGGCAATAGGTACTTGTTTTACTTACTGCTGATTCTGTCTGTGACAGACTTGGTTTTGAATGTTGTTGAGGAGGCGAAGCAGTGTCAGGATGTGCACAATGGGCTCCATGATGCTAGAAGAGGAGTAAAGGTGAGTTTTGTCCTTATATCACTCACTTTCTGCCATCTCAGATGTGGTGGTTGGACCGCTACGGTCATGCTGTGAGGCAACTCATAATTGGGTGGGCTGTGTCACTGGCAGTAAGACCCTCCGACAGCCGCATAGGGCCACTCTGCAATCGCTGCACTTGGAGTTAGCGGAGGGTGTCAGGGGTGTGGCATCGGTTTTCGGAAAGCCTATACGTCCAACTCGTAAGACGGTGGTCGGACAGCCAAAGTCACCACGCTTGAATGCTACCACCAAAACGGCAGTCCATGAGACCACAACACTCGAACTAAGGCCCCAAAAGTTGCTTCAACTTGCCCCCCCTTTAAGTGTGCCCTCCCATTGGATCTTCACAAAACCTAATAAGCCTGCACGGCTAGCTGCTTACCACACTCGGCATCGTTTCATCAAGCAGCTCCAAAGTTATAAGCAAATGAAATTGTTTTTGGATCTCCCCTTCTCTAAGTAGCCCCCCTTTTACGGATTGGCATACAACTTGACATACCAACGAAAATGAATCCTTAATTGCCTCTGCCAAATTTCATGCAGATAAATCACACAGTGCCAAACTTAATAGCAAATGAAAAAATGTTTGCCTTCCTTTAAACTGGGTCGCCCTTTATAGATATGCATACCATTTGAAAATACCAATAGTGAAAATAATAAACGTGTCCAAAATTCAGGCAAATGTATTTAATTTATCAAAGGTACCAAAGTTATAAGCAAAATAACAAATGGTTTTCCAAATGAAGGGATATGCAAAATTGTTAAGCCTTTAAATCTCTCCCATCATTTTATTTATACATGAATATCTCATAAACAACAGACAGACATACACTAACACAAATAAGTACATTTTCTGAATAATGTTGTACATGCCAAACGTTGGTGTAAGTATTTTGCACTATCTTTGTGCAAAATTTCTGATGGGAGATAAAATGGAAAATTATACTTTTTTCACATCCCTTAACTTTGTTTCCCACAGATGGATCATTACAAAACATGGGTAAATTACGGCCACATGTCAAAATATTTAGCTGGTCACAAAACTATTTTTCGGATGTACAAAACACAAATTGAGACTTTACAGAATCGCAATTTGTGTTTGCATTTCAGTATTTGGAAGGGGCCTGTGTAGGGTGTCTTTTCCAAATACCGAATCTGAATGGGATGTATGAATGTTTTGCGACCAAATATCAGTTGCAAATCATTCATATATTATCGACTCCTTGAAGGATGTGGTAACTCATGGAATGGAAAACAAATATTTTTTAAGGACAGGTAGTGGTCCCAGGGACCACTGGCTGCTCCTAAAAAAATTTCACTGCATAGTTTTCTTTTTTTTTTTAAACACATCCCATTTTCCCTTAAGGAAAACAGGCTGCATTTAAAAAAAAATGCTTTTTTAAAAAGCGATCACAGACATGGTGATTCGCTGACCTCAACAGGCGACCTCCATCTGCGTGAGGGCTGTGATTACTATAGTGTTTCAAAATGCATGAGGTAGGTTCTTCTCATACCTCATACGTCACAGCTAAGACCTGAAATGAGCTCCCCCGTCACCTCTGGTGAATCTAATTCAGGAAAAACCTCAAGACCTGGCTTTTGAAATGTCCCCAACGGAGCTGCTCACACCCACCCATCAGTGCCTTGAGACCCTAACAAGTGATTAGTGCATTTTACAAAACCCTGATTGATTGACTGATTGATTGATTGATTGATATTTGTGACCCACTAGGAATAGTAATGAAACTCAAAGGAGTTTCACACTTGAGGAATACCGATTTACTAATTGCAATTCAGACAGAATAACATTTAAGAAATCAGTATTCCTAATGTTAGTACATCTGGTGCTTAGTTAGTCAAAATAGTTATGGAATGTAAAAAATTGCAGTATTGTTTGAGGGGGGTGAAAGCCTGCTCAAGAAGCAACCACAATTCCTGTCAGGGTAAAGTCAAGAGCAAACCCCAAATTAACCTGTGCTTAATACTCTGATAGCTTGGTACAAAGCCAGCCAACTAGCCCTTGGAGTCCCTCTGGTGGTCAACACTCATACCTGCTCCCACTTTTAAGTTATCACTTATTGAATGTATTAAGGTTACCCAATGTTATCCCATAGGAGAGGTAGGCCTTGCAGTAGTGAAAAACATGCATGAGTTTTTCACTACTAGGACGTGTAAAAGTTAAAAATACATGTAAAACCTTTGAAACACACTGCACCCTTTCCTGTGGGCTGTTTAGGGCCTACCGTAGGCCTCGCAAAAGGTTCCACCACCTACTCTTCAGAAAAATATTTTGTGAGGTCAACCTACGTGATGCCATGGGGGGAGGAATTGGCTTCCAGCCTCTCTCATGACTAGAGGGGCAAAGGTCGACACAAAAAAGCAGACAGGCAAGAAAAAAAATGAAAAAGAAAACATGGGGAATGGGTACAAAACCGAAATTAAAAACAAATATAAAGAACAAAATAGGAGAGGTTAATAGAAAAATGGTCAAAAAAGACTGGTTAGAGTAGTGGAACAAGCGTGTAGAAACAGAAGTCTGGAGTGTCATACCCTTTCTAAATAGGCACTTGATATGACTTTGTTCAATATTATTTTGGTTTATATGCATCCTTGCATCCTTGCATCCATTTTCGACATGAGGTGTCAGAATGAAATTTCACATTAATAACGCATAGTTTCATAGCATTTTGAAGCTTTCTCACAATTTCTACAAAGAATACTTGATTTGTTTTGCCTGGGCTTTATTCTTTGATAAGCCATGTTGTAGGAGGCATGGTAATGTACGGGTAACTCCTATTATTTGTCATGACAAGACACTATGGGGCCCATTAGGATGGCGGGCGGATTGCCTCAGCCAGGCTGGCGGTAGCTACCGCCGGCCTGGCAGGGGCAATCCGCCCGCCATCCGATCTGAAATGACCCCCGCCACATTAGGATGGCTGGGGGGTCCGCGGCGGACGGTAAGACCGTCCACCGCTTAAAGGTATAATATGGTGGCGGTATCTATTAGACACCACCAGCCATATTAAGATGGGCCAAAACAGATGCCTTTCCGTGGCGGCGATGCTGCCACGGAAAGGCATGCAGTCTTCACTTCAGGGGCCCCCTTCAGGCCCCCGGAGCGAAGGAGAGGTGGGGGCTGCACATGGGGAGGGGTACCTGTGGTACCCCTCCCGCATTTGCATTAACAAAGCGGCAGGCACCGGGTGGTGCCTGCCGCTTGGTTAATGCAAATGCATTCGTGCATTTTTAGCATTGTGGCGGACGGTGCTGAGAGCACCATCCGTCACAATGCTAAAAATGCAGGATGCACCCGCCACAGTGGTGGGCGCATCCTAATACCCCCCACGGGACCCCCACCCTTATGGCGGGTGGTCACAATGACCGATAGGATGGCGGGCGGACTAAGTCCGCCCGTCATCCTAATAGGCCCCTATGTCTCAACATGATTGATGGCTGATCTCTGATGGGTTGACTGCTAGCATTTGAATTGTTTTATGCATGCTTTCCACTTATGCGAAGATAGATATTCATTTTATAATTGTCATACAAGGCTATGCATATACCTTACTAAGGCGCTTCTAGACATAGGCCCTTATTAAGAGTTTGGAAGTCCATAAACCGCCTTACTGGCAGTGGCAGTCCGACCGCGGAGAGCTCAGCCGTCCGTCTGCCACGTTATGAGTTGGGAAGATTGGCTTTGCAAAAACCTCGGCAGAACCGTCTAGAGACTGCAAGCAGACTGCTAGGTGTGCGGCTGGGAAAAGGTAGCTGTAATAGAGTGGTACAAGGGAGCTGCACCACATTCTGTATTACGAGTTGCCTTTTACATGAGCTGAATGTGGCAGTCCAACCACCTGCTTCAAGGTGGCGGACACTAAGACTTTGAGGTGAGTACTCACCCTTCTCTGGTTGTTCCAGGTAGAATCCAACACGGTTCCCTTTCTTCAGGTACCCCCTTCACAGCAGGATCTTCACCCAGAATATTACAACCCTGTTTGTGATGATCTACAGGTGAGTCCTTTTCGTAACTTATACCTATTGCCAGGACTGGCCACAAATGGGCCGGATTCCAACAATGTGTAGATGGTGTTTGTTGTTGTTGTAAACCTTTATTTCGGCATTATAGCCATAAAAGAAAGATAGACATGTTTAAAACATACATAGATTACATAATTTCATTTTTACATCCATAATCTAAAAGTGGCATTACAAGAAACAATTAAAAGGTGTACCAGGGAGCTCATTATGATGTTAAAAACAGTTTAAAAAGTATACCCAGAGACTGGTTATTAAAACTCATAAAACTTGTAGCAACTTAAAACTGTTCCTCCAGGTTAAAAATGTATGCAATTGTCAATAAAAATCGTCGCTTTTGCCACATGGCTGCCAGGAATTACGATACAACGAATACAATAGGTCTTGTAACATCTGTTTTGAGTATTCGGAACGCATGCATGCAATCGACAAACCCCAGATTATTACATATGGGTACGAGCTAATACCTCCTGGGCTTGCGATATGCCGGATATGAAGTTCGTTTTTAATATCGCAATTACAACAAGGGCAGTTTTTTTGAGCAGAAGTAGATCATCTACTCGTGAAGGCGCTTAGCGGTAAAGTGCCGTATCTCCATTGCAGATACAATTTCCTGGCTAGAGTGGGGTGGATGTCATCCAAGAAGTGCTCAAAGTTATATGCATCTTTGATCTTTAAAAAAGAATCAGTTAAAATACCCACATGATGATTTTGGAGAGCAGAATCCAGTTTACTATCATAAAACAGTGTCAAAAGGTGTTTCCGAGAAATCAGGTTACAGCTACTCTCGGGATCATCCCATAAGGCTGGTATGCCCAGCCTTCCACATTCGTTCTTAATATACATAAGCCAGGGTATTTTCCTTATCTTAGGCATGCTTAATATTTCTACCAGTTCCAGCCTATAATTTGATAACTCAGGTGTTACCCATAGCTTTCGCCAGAACCTTAGGGGTTTGAGGCCAAGCTCTTGGGCAATTGGTCTCATGCCCAAATCTAGCCTTAGTGGGAGGAGTGGAATACCAGGTGGTAGCGCCAGTAACTGTATTTTAAATTTTTATTTTCTGTCATGCTGATGTCAGACTTGCATATATAGCCCCACAATTCACCCCATACATCATTCACCGCCCCCCTGGCTTGTATTTTGTAAATCTCCAGCGGAGGTCCAATAGGTTTTATAGTTGACTTGTTGGAAAGCTTAAGAATACCCCCTGCCAGTTGAGCCAGTTTCAATTGGGACTTGATTTGCCGGGGGGCCCACGACATGGCCTCATTGATAGTTACCTCCAGGTAGTCAAAGATATGGACCCTCTCCAGTATAGTAGTGCCTATGGTTGGGTTAGGGCGAGTAGTAGCAGGGGGGTTAAAAATCATACATTTAGTTTTTAGTGCATTTATCTCCAACCCACGTTCGCTACAGAATGGCTCAAATAAATCCATCCAATATACGTTGGATCCCCATTGGGGATTTTGAGAGCAGTAGGGTGTCATCTGCAAACATGATTGCAGGGAACCTATTTCCCGCCAGCTTTGGGGCATCTTTGTTTCGAACCCCATTCAGGTGGGTGATCACCCTGTTGACGTAGAGGCAGAACAGGGTCGGTGCCAAAATGCACACCTGCCATACCCCCCTGTCAACGGGCAATCTTGATGACAAAGCTCCACTCCTCCCACACCTAACCCGGGCAGAATTCGCTTCATGGAGCCTCATCAAGATGTTCAAAAGATGATGCGGTATGCCCAACTCGAGAAGCACAGACCATAGTTTCTGTCGTCGAACCAAGTCAAAGGCACGTAGGTCCACAAACACCGTATAGAGGCTACCACCATCTAACGTGACCGTCTTCCAGAAGAGGAGGGATAAATGGAAGATTTGGTCCATGGTGGACGTGTTTTTCTTAAACCCCGCCTGTAGTTGGCTGGGATCAGAGGACAACCCTTCTTAAATATAGGGACTATCTCTGCGCCAAGCCAAATACAGAGCACCTTCATGCCTCCCAGGACTGCATTGAACAGGATAGATAAATATAGGGCACATATCTTTGGTTCGTGTTTGAAGAGATCTCCCAGGAGTTTATCCAGGCCCTGGGCTTTGCCTGGAATGACTTTGAAAATTGATGCACAGACTTCTTCCAAGGTGAACTCAAAGACCTCGGAGTGCAATGTGGATATAAACAACGTCCTGACAATACCCCCAGTTTCCGAACCCTCAGCTAGGCTATACAGGGTATGAAAATGCTCCTCCCAAACCTCTGCTGCTATGTTTGGTTGAATTGCCGACACAGGGTCACCAGAGCCAGTGTTAACAATGGACCAGAATTCCCGAGAATTTCTGGACGCTAGGGCAGCTGTTAAATTTGTCCACTTATCATAGTCCCACTCTGCCTTGGCAAGCTCAATCAACCGTCTATATTCTCGTCTCCTGGCCTTTATTTAGGGTTTGTTGTTATTCAATTTGAGTGCCTGTATTAACTCAGTTTTATCCGTTCTACAAGATGCATTATACCAAGAGGTCGGGTAGGGCCTCTTGGTTCTTTTGGACGCCGGGGGGTTAAACGCTTCAGCCAAAGTGCTTACTAGGTCGGTATGAAGTGTCTGTAGCTTATGATGGTAGTCGGTGGGGATTGGCTGGTCAATGAAAGCACACACCTCGTCAAATACGCGAACTATCCCAGAGTATAGATTACACAATTCTTCCGGTGTGCTACCAATTTTTCCCACCCAACTCTTCGCCTATTGTTGGAAATAATAATCCTGGTGTCTGGTTCCTCAGGACTCATCAGAATGTTGTTTATAAGTCAAATAGAACTCAGCTCCAGGATTAAGGCATTGTGGTCACTCTCAACTCTTGGGGTAACTCAAAAGTCGATGACCCTGGGCCATAACCATGTTTCTACCATGATATAATCCAGGCGTGACTCATGACCCACTTTGTTGAATGTGCACTTTGCTGGCATGTCCGAAGGCAAGCGACCATTGCAAGCCCTTAATGAATGGTTTAAAGTTAGAGATGTAATTTGAATTGCTAGGGGGGACCATGTCCCCAACACAGGTGCCTGGGGGGATGGAATTGCCAAATGGTCATGCTCTGCTATGGAGACGCCATCCCTCAGGCCAGCCAGGGGCTCGTAGTGGCAATTCAAATCACCCCCCACCACAAGGTGTACATCGCTTGGGATGGTATGTAGGAAGGAAGACAGCTCCTGAATAGTTGAAGATTCATTGGCTGCAATAACCGGTCGGGAATATACATTAACCAGTGCAAGCTTGCAGAGATTGGGCCATTCGAGAACAATGCATTGCACGTCTTCTGAATGGGTGGTCAGTATCTTGGCCCTGCAACCCAGGTGTGAGCCCACCCATGTAGTGAGGCCCCCTGACGGGCGTCCCTTCCCGCCCCATCGCGCCGGCACATTGAACTATGCATAACCCCTGCGTAACTGGTTATCTCAGGCCCATGTCTCCTGGAAGAGACATACATCCTTTTTGTCTATAAAAGATCCCCATTCCGGGCATGTCATTTTGTTAGGCAGTCCAGCTACGTTCCAGGAGAGTATTCTTAATATAGGTCGTTTAGCATCCCCAGAGGAACTCACAACCCCGTCCCCTTCCCCACTGCTCCCTTGGGTCATACTTGCTCCTGCTAGAATGTCATTTGGATCAACTATCAAGTTGGCAGCTGGGGACGGTTCACTAGTATCCCTATAAACTGGGGGAGGTAGAGCTTGCGGGACTATGTAAATTGTACTGTCCATAGTATGACCCATAGAACTACCTGCTGGGTTATATGGTGAGCGGCCTGTAGGTGAAGTTGATGATATGGTCCCTCCGGATTTGTACCCGAACCCCAGTGTAGCCCCTTGAATGCGCTGTAGTCAATCAACAATATCCAGACAGCTGTACCGATTATAGGTCGGAATGTGAGTGAGTGTATGGGGTTTGATAAACCTGTCCCTATTGATCCTATCCGACCCTCTATGTACCACTTTCATCCAGTCAGATTCCATCCCAGGGGTATTGCAGGGGGGAATAGAAGGATAAAAATAGGACAAGGGAAATGTTTGTATGGCGGTACCAGTGTCACTATGGGATCAATTGCATATGTGGGAAACTGTACGGGGGTCCCTAAACTTTACCTGAATACAGTAGCCAGAAATAGTATTTGGACTACTGCCCACAGAGGCGACCCTACGCACCATGATAATCCCTCTACTGACATAAGATGGGAGCGGTCTGTTTATGTTTAACCATTCAGCAACTTTATTTTTAAGGGAAGTAAAAGATTGCCCTTTCAGGTCTTTTGTCTCAGGAACCCCAGTAAGAACCACTACATAGGGGCTTGAGCCCGGGGGTAAATCAATTCTGATTTTATTAGCCGCGGCCAAGCCCTGAAGGGGTTATTGTGGCTCACGGGATTTGACCATGTTGGTCATAACTCCGCTGTTATGAGTAAGAGGAAGACATAAATCCCGTCTAGCGGTCACTGCTGAGGAAGGCCGGGGAGCTGGGACTGGCTGGTTTTGTGGCGGTAAGCCTCCCTGGGTGTTATTTGTCATCACGCCGTCCGTCAAAAAAGTGGTGGTTTTTAAGCAGTTTGCTGTAGCTGTGAGTGGCCTTCTCAATTTTTGTCAGCCTAAGCTCTATCTGAGAGAGTCTAGTCTCGAGAGGGTGGAGAATGGACCCTAAGAGATCCGCCATTGCCTGAATAAGTGAATCCTCCCTAGCTGGTGTTGCTACGGGGGTAGTCTCCTCTCTTGGGTTGAATAGAGGTGGGATTACTAATCGGCTAGTATCTTGTACAATGGGAACCCCCGTGTCCTTGCCCGGGCCAATATAATCACTATTATTTGAGTGTTTGGGAAGCTTTGGCTGCCTTCCACCGCCCTTTTGGGCACCACGTTTTCTCTTGGGAACTTCCCCCTGCCGGTTCCCCCATGTCTGACGTGTATTAGGCCTTAATGGGCTATCAACAACTGACATATTACCCTGGGTTGATACAGGACTAGACTCTAAAACGGTTTGTAAAAGTGGCACAGTTGTCGGTGGTGGCATGCCAGAGTCCTGCGGAGCTTCAGCACATTGTCAAGAACCCAGTGGATCGGGGACATCAATAGCTATCGTACTTGATATTTGTTCAGATGAGCGTACATTAGCTATGTGTCCCAATGAGGATCTTTTGGCTGCTGCAATATCCAACGAAAGCCGACGCTACATCAAAGTTATTTCATGCCCCAGCAGGGAGTTGGCTCTAATGATGAAGTTGTCCAATGTCCCAGTTACATAACTGCCCGAAGTAAGAGCCTTGCTCCGACTTTCCCGACCAGACATTTCACTATAAGTATAACAAAAACAGAAATATAAATAATGCTTACTGTGTGCCTTGGCCGGCTCAGGGAAAACTGGGGTTGATGAAAGAGGAGGTGCTCGGTCCGTTCTCCTCCGGGCTACAACGGGCTTAACGGGCCTGCCCTTGGCCCGGGCTTCTCCCGGCGTGCTTCCGCGCAGCGGATGAGACGGGGACTTTTAAGATGACAACAGGCATTGCTCCTCCCCGCACAGGTGATGCTTAGGCTCCTGGGACCAGGAGTCCACAACCAGCAACCGTTTCTCCTCACTGATGGCAGGCAATACAACCCCTGCACACTGCGGCAACCGCGAAGAGGGTGCGGCGAGGTTTGATAAGGCGTCAGTAGGCGTTGCTCCTCCCGGCACAGGTGATGCTTAGGCTCCTGGGACCACGAGTCCACAACCAGCAACCGTTTCTCCTCACTGATGGCAGGCAATACAACCCCTGCACGCTGCGGCACCCCCGATGAGGGTGCGGCGAGGTTTGACAAGGGGGCAGTAGGCGTTGCTCCTCCCCGCACAGGTGATGCTTAGGCTTCTGGGACCACAAGTCCAAAACCAGGAACCGTTTCTCCTCACTGATGGCAGGCAATACAATCCCTGCACGCTGCCGGTGGTATTTGTCCACACCTATCTGCATATGTATGCATCTAACACATATGCAGTCGAAATGTGCACACAGCAATCAATATATTTGAAAAAATACTCACCACCGCCACAAGATCTCCATATCCAAACCACTGTAGTCAATTTATAATACAACGTCAACGACATTCCTCCCTCACAAGAACTGTGCGACTCACTAGCCATCTTCTTCCACCGCACGGTCGCTGACAAACACGACAGCTTCAACACCACGACCGCCCCGACTACGCCAGACTCCACCTCCCCTGTAAACACCACCAGCGCCAACCGCCTGACCTCCTGGTCCAACGTCAACGACGACGAGACACGCAAGGTCATGAACTCAATTCACTCAGGATCTCCGTCCGACCCGTGCCCACACCCCGTATTCAATAAAGCAGACGCAGCCATTGCACCCCAATTACGGAAGGTCATCAACATCTCCTTCGAAACAGCGACATTTCCGGAAAGCTGGAAGCACGCTGAAATCAACGTCCTCTTCAAGAAGCCCAAAGCGGACCCCAAGGACCTTTAGAACTTCAGGCCCATCTCCCTGCTCCCGTTCCCGGCAAAGGTCATCGAGAAAATCGTCAAAATGCAACTGGCCTGCCACCTCGAAGAAAACAACATCTTGGACCCGTCCCAGTCTGGATTTAGATGAAATAACAGCACCGAGACAGCCCTCATCGCCGCCACAGACGACATCAGGCGCCAACTAGACAATGGCAAAACATCAGCCCTCATCCTCCTGGACCTATCAGCGGCCTTCGACACGGTCTGCCATCGCACTCTAAAGACACACCTCCTAGAAGCCGTAATCCAAGAGAAGGCTCTGGACTGGACCACCTCCTTCCTCTCCGGCAGAACCCAGAGCGTCTGCCTCCCACCCTTCTGATCCGAAGCCACCAACATCATCTGCAGCGTCCCCCAAGGCTCATCCCTCAGCCCAACGCTGTTCAACGTTTACATGGCTCCCCTCACACAAGTCGCCCGCCACCACGACCTCAACATCATCTCCTTAACTGACGACACCCAGCTTATCCTCACCCTCACCAAGGACCCACACACCACCAAAAACAACCTCCACGAGGGAATGAAGGCTGTCGCTGATTAGATGAGGAGCAGCCGTCCGAAGCTGAACTCTGACAAGACGGAGGTCCTCATCCTCGGACCCACCCCCTCAGCCTGGGACGACTCCTGGTGGCCGACCACACTGGGAACAGCACCAACACCCACCGACCATGCACGCAATCTAGGATTCATCTTCGACTCCTCCCTCTCCATGTCTAAGCAGGTCAATGCCGTCTCCTCCTCCTGCTATAACCTTCCGCATGCTCCGCAGGTTCTACAAGTGGATCCCGACCGAAACAAGAAGAACGGTGGCACAGGCCCTCGTCACCAGCAGGCTGGACTACGGCAACGCACTCTACGCAGGAATCCCAGCCAAACAACAACGATGACTACAATGCATCCAAAACGCCTCCGCCCAACTGATCGTCAACGTCCCTTGCCGCAGCCACATTACCCCCAACCTGAGAGACCTACACTGGCTTCCCGTTGACAAGAGAATCACCTTCAAGCTCCTCACCCAAGCACACAATGCACTCCACAACGCCGGACCAGCCTACCTGAACAGCAGACTCAGCTTCCACACCCCCACCCGCCAGCTCTGCTCCACCAGCCTCGTCCTCACCGCTGTTCCCCGGATCCAACGAATGACCTCCGGCGGCAGATCCTTCTCCTACCTCACCTCAAAGACCTGGAACACCCTTCCTACCCACATACGGCAGACCCAAGACCTACTCGCCTTCAGAAGACTGCTCTTCGAGCAGTAGCAGCACCCCCCCTGCCCTCAGCGCCTTGGGACCCTCACGATTTACAAGTACTCTGATTGATTAGACCGCAAGCATTATGGGTTTATTGTGGGCATGGACGCCGTTCTTGGGTGTTCAGATCGCCAAACGTGTGATAAGGCCCATAGTGTTCAGACATAAAATGAGAGCTGCCATATTGATTTTTTTTTAACATTCATCTCAGCTCAATCTCTAAGATGTCAACATGTCTGACCACATCCAATCCTTCTTATATATCTTAATTTGGTGGGAAGGGATAATGCATCACTGGAGGTCAGTTTGTCAGTGAGTGACACAAGCTAACCCACTATTTAAATTAGCACTGCATACCATATTAGGTATGAAGGTGCCAGACCACTGTTTGAGACTGAGATTGTTGCAACCACAAGCAAGGCATGGTAGGAACTGGGCACGTCTCTCTAATAGACTGTGCTTTATTCTCCACTGTCATGGATAAACAACTCATTACTCTCTTAAACGGATGAGAAATCTATCATACCCTCTTTTAATAAAATATTGATGAGAACGAATGTGCCAGTTATGTAAGGATATCAAAGAAAATAAATGTAGAGGAAAAAAGGTCAGATAAACGCTGACTGTACTGTTGTTCCCAGGATGCCACTATGTATTTGAACACAGGCATAACTTGTTACACTTCCAATTCTTACATCACATTTACTAAACATCAGTAATCCTTCTGGAATCACTGGGTATAATATATGAAGGGATTCCCATTATAACTTTAAACATGTTACCAAAATTGAGGGAACATGAAAAATTAATGGTTACAAATTATTTCACGACTTTCTAGTTTGAATATGAAATTCCCGCCACTCTGAAGGTTGTATTGTTGCATTATATAAAGTACATTCCTACGGCTAAGAGTAGATTTGCTGATTTGACACTATTAATGACTAAAGTTGTTCTAACTGAGATGAAAGACCCATTACCTGTAAAAGATGATCGACTACAGGATCAAGCAATAGGTAACAACTGGAAAGAAATATTTGCGAGTCTATAATCTCTCTAATTAGACTACGAGATATATGGAGCCATATGCATTATGAGTCTCATGAAAGTATTCATTAGTATTGGAAATTATATATTTCAGACGCAATTTTAAATCGAGCTACATGCAAACATGGCATACCTAATAAGAGGGTCTCTTTTAGATAACAGATAATGTTTTTGGGGGTGGGAGACGTGTTATTTCTTATGCTCAATTTTATGGTGATATGCTGCTCCAAGTATGTATTTCTAGAGAGCTGTCTGCAAAATGTTACATTTGATCACTAGCATACTGATGTACATTTCTTCCATAATATCTAAATTGAAATGGATTATAATATAGCACCATTATATTTCTTGTTGTTAAGGCTGTTTATCTGTTAATAAAATGCATTTCAGATTAACATATATATATGGCACAAAGCATTCACCCTTTATTATCATATAAAAAAAGTCAAAATAAAAAGCACTAATAGAATAACACGTTTTTCAACATCCATTTTCTCGCCTTTATGTAAATGAATACATTATTCCATCTTGGCAGGATCCTCAAATGTAAATGTGTTGTCTCTTTATGTTACACTGAAGGAACTTGGGTGTATGAAACCATATGTACCATTCATAGATCCTAACACAAGCAGATCAGGACATTCTTTTTGTCTATTTGCTGTGTTTCTAAACATATCTTGTATAAATCAGACCAGAGTATCTACTTTGTATTCTTTGAAGTAAAAAAACAAAATTTGTCAGGTGTGTGAATTGCAGAAAAAGAATGATAACACCCCAGGATAGTAGCTTTTATCAGCTGTAAATTTCTTCTGCCCATTTCAATGAGCACTTTTGTATATTTTGGGCCTTATTATGAGTTTGGTGCGGTGGGAATCGGACCTCCCCGCACTGTGAAACCCGTGTTTGAACCTTCCACCAGATTTTGAGTTTTCTACTGTATGGCGGGGGTTTCTTTGGGGTACACAAGATGTGCCCCTCTGCATGCACCCCATGGTGTAGAGGCACAAGAGGGCCCGCTCTGTTTCCTCACCGCCACACTTTTCATGATGATGAGGAACCTTGTAATATGCTTGGCGCAACGGCCCCACCAAGCATATAGTGGCCCTTGTCATAATAGGGCGGTCAAGACACCGCCTCTGCTGCACCCGTGCGAGTCTGACAGTCCGTGGACCTCCAGACTCACAATATTTGTATTTGTATTTGTATTTGTGGGGGTATTTATAGAGCGCGACGTTCGCTCCGGAGGGAGCATCTTGGCGCTGAGAATCCTAGATAACCAGTTAGAAACAGAGGGGGATTAGATGGCAGCCTTGGCGAAGTCATCGGGGAGGTTGAAGATCCATGTTTTCAGGAGCTTTCTGAACGGTTTTTCGATGGTTTGTTGCCTAAGATTTTTGGGCAGGTTGTTCCATGCTTTGGTGGCTAGGAAGCTTAAGGTTTTGCCTCCTTTCGTCTTAAGATTATACTTTGCGGGGAGGATGAGATTGACCAGGGACGAGCGGAGGGATCGACTGGGGGTGTAGTGGGGAAAACGTCTGTACAGGTATTTAGGGCCGGTTTTATTAAAAGCTCTGAAGGCGATGATCAAGATTTTAAAGAGAACTCTCTTGTGGAGAGGCAGCCAATGTAAGGATCTAAGACCTGCGGAGATAGATGATCTACGGGGCAGTTTGAGTACCAGTCGAGCGGCAGTGTTGAGCACGCTCTGAAGTTTCGCTAAAGTGCTCTTTTTTGCTCCAGCAAGAAGGCCGTTGCAGTAGTCCAATCGTGAAATTATGAGGGCTACTGTCACGGTCTTCCTGGCGTCAAGAGGGAGAAAGTCGAAGAACTTTCTTAGAGATCTTATAATTCCGAAACATTTGCCGGCAACGATCTTAGCATGTTGATCGAAGGAGAGGTCTGAGTCGAATGTTACCCCTAGATTCCTAGCCGTAGTCACAGTTTGAGGGGGAGCGACTGAGTCGTCAAGCCACCAAAGGGATGGGCAAAAGGAGGTGTTTTTACCAATCGGGAGTATCTCCGTTTTGTTGGAGTTACACTTTAGATGGTTAGTGTTCATCCATTGGAAGACCTCCGTTAGGCAATTCTTAAGGTTGAGCTCAGAGCTGTTCGAGTTCCCATCCAGGGGCACGATGAGTTGTGTGTCATCGGCGTAGGAGGTTACTGGTATTCCAAAAGATTCGATCAAGGACAGGAGTGGAATGAGGTAGATGTTGAAAAGGAGGGGACTGAGGATTGAGCCCTGAGGGACGCCTGAGGTGATCATTTTCTCTTTAGAGTGGAAAGGGCCTAAGGCGACGGTCTGTGATCGGTCAGCAAGGAAGGATTTTAGCCAAGATAAAGCGGAGTCTGATATCCCTATGTCCATCAATCTACTGATAAGAATGGAGTGGGAAATGGTGTCGAACGCCGCGGTCAGGTCTAGAAGAATGAGGATTGAGTTTTTTCGCTGATCTTGGAGCAGTTTGATCGTGTCTGATAGTTCTATCAGCGCTGTTTCTGTCGAGTGTTTGGGACGGAAACCCGACTGCTGTGGGTGAAGTATATTATTTGCTTCCAGGTATTGTCTAAGTTCTCTATAGACCAGTTGTTCTGTTACTTTTCCCAAGGCTGGGAGTAGTGAGATCGGGCGAAGATTAGTCAGGTCAGACGGTGATTTATTGGCATTTTTCATGAGGGGCTTGACAGTTCCTTTCTTCCATCGTGAGGGGACGATACCTGTCCTAAGCGACGAGTTGACTATGTCGTTGATTGTAGGGTTTAACACCTCGATAAGTTGGTGAAGAATTTTGGGGGGACAGGGGTCAGACGGGGAGCCCGATTTGCAGGCCAGGATGACTTCTCTGGTTTGCGCCAGTGTTGCAGGGGAAAAACTTTTCAAGTTGCCAGGGAGAGAGTCCGGGGGGGGGGGTAAGTGAGGAAGTACAAAAAGGGGGGAAATTGCTCTGGATGGAGACAATTTTGTCTTCGAAGTAGTCGGAGATTTTGTCGCATAAGTCTTGTGAAGGCGGTATTTCTGGTTGAAGTGCTTTGGGCTGAGTAAATGACTTTACTATAGTGAACAGAGTCTTTTGTTTCTGCTGGGATTCTTTGATGGCGTTCACATAGTAGGATTTTTTGGCGGATTTGATTTTTGAGAGATAGGTTTTCCTAATTTGAATATAGGAGAGACGGTTATCATCGTCATAAGACTTGCGCCATTTTCGCTCTGCTTTCTTACAGAGTAGGTGAGAGATAGCAAGATCGGAGGTGAACCAAGGGGCATTAGTTTTGGATTTTTTATGAGAGGCGCCTTGGCGTTTGGGAGGGTTTCTCATTTTCATTTCCTGATTGAGCCAGTTGTAGAAGAGGTCGGCGTCGATTTCGACGTTTCCAGACAGGGTGGGGATTTGGGATGGATTCATAGGCTTAAGAGTAAGGCATTCTTGGACTTTTTTCCAATTGACGGAATTAGTGGGGAGGGGGTTAGTGTTGTTGCGGGAAGGGGAACGCACGCTATGGATGTGAAACGGGATAAAGCTGTGATCCGACCAAATTTGCGGAAGGGGGGGCAGGATGGTTAGAGAGGATAGGTTGGTACACACACCGTCCAGGGTATGACCCAGGAGGTGGGTAGGAAGGGTGACCAGTTGTTGGATGTTAAACATTTCTAGTGTTTGAGAGAAATTGATGGCTTGAGCATCAGATTTGGACTCGAGGTGTAGGTTGAAGTCCCCTAATAGGGTGAAATGTGGTTATCGGAGAAGGAAGTTGCCCAGGGAATCGCATAATGAATCAAGAAATTCAGTGGCATTACCAGGCGGGCGATAGATGAGACCACCGGAAAAGGAGGTTTGATCGTTCAATTTAATTGAAAAACCTAGGCCCTCTGTAGCTTTCAGGGGATCTAGATTGAAGGTATGGCAGGGAAAGGAGTTCCTAAGTATAATGGCAACACCTCCACCTCTGCCTTTCGGTCTATCTTGTCTAGAGAAAGAGAAACCTTGAGGTAGGAAGGTAGCAATATCCGGATTGCTGTCTTCTGTTAACCAAGTTTCGGTTATCATTAGGCAGTCCAGATCAGAATCGCGGATGAGGTCACATATATCTTGATTATGTTTGCACATAGATCGTGCATTGATCTGGCCTCCTTTGAATAGCGTTCTGTCGGCCTTGGGTTGTGATAGGGAGGTGGGTCTGTCGGCTGGATGATTAGTGGTCGTCCAGTGGCAGTTTATACAGCTGATAGCGCCCTTCAGCTTAGCTGGGTCGAATATACAGGGACAATGTCTGGAAACCTGTAAACGGTAGAGGTCCTCAGGGAGGTACCTGAGGGTGGGAGTTTGGGCAGCATTTCCTGCGCCTGGCACGGTCTTGGCGCAGACGGGCTTGCCTTAGGCGCGCCTTCGGCGCGCAAACGGCGCTCCTGCTGCGCTCGTCCGCTGCGCTTCCTGTGCATGCACATATCTGCAGAGGGAGAAAGGGCGTGGCCTAGAAAGTGGGCGTGGCTTGGCTCGCACGCCTGGGCTGATGGCGGCGGTTGGGGGGTGAAGAAATGCGCTACAGCGTTGAAATCGGCTGCGTGCAGACGGCGATATTTGTGAATTAAAAGCAACAGAGTTTTAACACAAGAAAGTGACACCACACAAATGTTTTTAAAAACTAACACATATGCAGTAGTTCGAGTACCTCCAGCTCCCGCCTCAGGACTTGGTCAAGGATCGGTGAGTGGACGCTTGTTGTCAGCGTATTTATAGGCGACTAGATGGGCGTGGCCTAGAAAGTGGGCGTGGCTTGGCTCGCACGCCTGGGCTGATGGCGGCGGCTGGGGGGTGAAGAAATGCGCGACAGCGTTGAAATCGGCTGCGTGCAGACGGCGATATTTGTGAATTAAAAGCAACAGAGTTTTAACACAAGAAAGTGACACCACACAAATGTTTTTAAAAACTAACAAATATGCAGTAGTTCGAGTACCTCCAGCTCCCGGCTTCCGCCTCAGGACTGGGTCAAGGATCGGTGAGTGGACGCTTGTTGTCAGCGTATTTATAGGCGACTAGATGGGCGTGGCCTAGAAAGTGGGCATGGCTTGGCTCGCACGCCTGGGCTGATGGCGGCGGCTGGGGGGTGAAGAAATGCGCGACAGCGTTGAAATCGGCTGCGTGCAGACGGCGATATTTGTGAATTAAAAGCAACAGAGTTTTAACACAAGAAAGTGACACCACACAAATGTTTTTAAAAACTAACAAATATGCAGTAGTTCGAGTACCTCCAGCTCCCGGCTTCCGCCTCAGGACTGGGTCAATATGCTCCTAAGGCTTGAAGGAATAGATACGCTGAATATATTTGGAATAATCAATTACATTTTTTTTATCAGACTCAAAGTTGCACCCCATATGGAATAGCGTAAAATCTTACATTATTTCTTATGTTCATAATTTTCAAGTCCTCAGTCTATCATTTAACATAATCACTCTAGCTATGTTTTGCCTTTACATTAGTAATTATATTCTGAGATTCACTCATTCCCTGTTCAACCTCTGCAACTCAGTGCAGCAAGCTGTTAGTCCCGACCATACATTACCCCAAAGTTTTAATTTCCTCCAAGAATCCAGCTAAATGTAATGATGAGGATGGTTTAGAAGGGAAGGTTGCACCTTTCTTTTATGCAGTTGAAACTCCAAATCTACCAGGGTGAGCTATAATTCAACTTTGCAAATCTACTTCAGTAGCCCTATGTCTAGATTCTCCATATTAGCATGACAATACACCCCTTTCTTTGAGGCAACAGATGTAGATGTTTCAAAGCAAAAGGAAATATATGATATTAGTGTTATTCATATAAGAGGAATCTGTTCACTGTAGAGGTGAAGTAATTGTTTCTCAATCCATATAAGTGAAAGAGATAGCTTAAGGCCTAATTATGAGTGGTGCGCCCGCCCACCAGACTACAATTGTAATCCATGGTGGGCAGGTGATGCTGCGGCTGTGTCATGGCAGTTGGTTGTTAGTCTCATAGGAGACCCTTACATTCAGCCTGCCACGGTTACAGCACCTGTAGCCCGTTCATACAGCGAGCTGGAACAGGGGTGCAATTGTGGCCAGGGGCAAAACATGTGTCCCACTGTATGCATTCCTAGGCCCAGGAGTGGCACAGGAGCCCTAATAGGCCCCGCTTAGTTGCCTCTCTGCCACCCTTTTCATGGCAGGTTCACCGTCATGAAAAGGGCGATGGACAGGCAACTCAGAGGGGCTGATTACAAGTCTGGTGGTCTACAGACCACCAGACTCATGGGGGAGCGGCAGTGGCAGCCAACCCACCTCTCTAATATGAGACTATGGGTGCTTCCTGACAGCCGTTCCCTGGTGGGTTTGCAGCAGTCCGGAAGCATCCTTATGCTTTGTGGGACAGTAAATTAAGAGTTCCTTCTCCACCAGGGGTTACATGCCGGTTCCTCCTTCAGGTAAACCCTAGCAGAGAGGTAATAAAAAGGGGTGCTTCAGGGCACCTGGTGCCTCTGCGACCTGTGAAAGCACATGGGGGCATGCACACCAGTTCCTGCACTGCGTGGACTTTCCAGTCAAAGCCATGCAGGACATCTTTGGTGCTCCCATTGCAGTGCTGCTTTTTAAAGGCACTGCTGTGGGAACGCCCCAAAAAACCTGACACAGGACTCCTAAGCAGGTCAGCAGCCTCTGGCTTGGAGGTGCGGTGGTGCGGCAGACCGGTGTAGCAATGCCAAACTCGTAATCGGGCCCAGAATATGTACGGCAGTGCCACAGAAGTGCTGCCAACATATTCCTGCTCCTGACAGCTGCACAACCACTGCAGGATCCTGTAACTTCAGCAGACGCATTGGTCCTGTGGCGGTCTGACCACCACACTTGTGATAATGTGGCCACGTCTGCTGATTGAATACGGCAGTCCTATGGACCACCGTACTCTTAATAAGGCCCAAAGTCTTTTGAACTGCTTACATGAGGAAGAAATGGAATGGAATGGCCTGAGTAAGCCAGAAGTCAATTTATTTTAAAAAGTTGCTGAAGACATTCATTTCTTAAAATGTACAGTGGTTTGTGAATAAGTAGGCCCTGATGTACAAAGCCTTTATGTACTTGTATACCCTGTGATTCATAATTTCACAAGGATTGCAACTGCAAAACCTCTTTTTAGAGGGAGCAAAGATCTTTTGCGAGATCTAAAATTCTTCCCAGTTGTAAAAGTGCTTTCGTGATCATCTCTGAATTGGAAATGCGGGGAGACATTTAAGTGGTGCTGCCCTCATTTTTAAAATTCAGAGAAGAATGGATATTGTGGATAATCAATAATGTGTTGCAGAGAGGAATATAATAAATACATAGGTTTTATTTAGTTATGTACTGTTGATTGGTTTGCATTGTCTGTGTGCTTTGGCATTTTAATATTGCACTTGTATTATTTAAGATATATTGGGTCAAATTCTGACCGTCAGTTGGAGCATTTTTAGGCAGCATCTCGGTTTAATTTCCGACCACCACATTATAATGCTGGTGGTCGGAAACTAAACTGGCTGGTCATTATGGCTGGCTTCCGATGGGCTCAAGGAGTAATCCCAAAAAGCGGCCTTTCTGCCCTTGGGATTACAATACTCGGTCTCCAGCAGGCTTTCCATGTCGGGCTTTCAGACATAGAAAACCTGTCAGAGAGCAAGCATAGGGGCCACCCTGTTCATCCCTGTACCGTGTGGCAGGCACCTCAGGGTGCCTGCTACATGGTGCAGGGATGAACAAAGACTCCCATTCCTCTCTGCAATCTTGTGTTATGGCTGGCTTACAACCTTAACATGAGTTCCCTTAGAGGAATGTTTGGTCGCATCGTGATTAGGTAGTCAGGACTGCTGACCTGAGGTCGGTCGGTCCTGCCTCCGCGCTGGTGTCAGGCTGACATAAATCTGCCTGACATTGTAATCACCCCCTTAGTATTTATACATTTTTAAATGATGTAACACATACATGTAATTTTTTTTTGATTTTCCATATAATATTATTTTTTAACAATAGGAAAAGTATACTTTAATGTCGTTTTGTTGTACGCTACATGTTGCATATTTACCTTTTAATATTATTAACTATAATATTACAAATGCATAAATAGTTAACATTGTTACACGTCGTTTAGTACAATTTATAATTTTTTAAATATACATTTTTAGTTGCAAAAACATAAATATTGTTGTAATCATACATAATTGTTTAATGTATATTAATTCAAACGATTAGTTTATTATAAAAATTGTATAGTCGTATTTAATATTTATTTTGCAAATCATTTTTAACATGTTTATTACGTGTGCACATTTAAAAAGTTTAAAAAATGTTTTAATACATACATTGTATATTTTGTTAATGTTTCTAAAGATTACATTCATTTCTAGAATAACTGTCATTTCTTTTAATTTCATTTAGCAGAAATGTTTTTACCGCTACCTATATTTCGTAGCCTATTAAAATCATTATTTAGTCATTTTGGCTGCTGTTGGTTGTGGGTATTCATTCCTTCTTTATGTGTAAGGTAGTGTTAAGACATTATTTAGGGTAAGGGGTGTGTGACTAGGGGTAGATAGTGCGAATTTTTTTACTTGGTCGCGCTTGAAAAATACAATACCGTTCGCACTGGATTGACTTACCGTGATTCTGTGTTCGCCGAGTTGTTTTTCTCCTGGTTTGCGTGTACTGCTCCATTTTGGATCTTGCTGCGTGATCGCGCAAGCGTTTTTTGACCGCGATTACATCATTGTGGACCGCCATCTTGCACAGCAAGAGTTTTACAACGCGAGTACGTCATAAGGGCCCTCAATCACGCATCGCCGTAGATGCGGAGCGCAGTTGACTTCTGGTGGGAGATTTGAACAGCCCGCATTCCCCAACTTGCAAAAACTGCAATTCTGTACAAGAAATCCACAGCAGGCAGCATAAACCTTCTGAAAATCATGATTTTGATAAGAATAACTCCTCAGATTGACATTTGGCTGCACTTTCTTCTGCAATGTGTCCATTTTTGGGGGGGTGGGAGGAAGGAAGTGCCCCCGAGTCTCTAATTTCCTGTTCCTGTCCAACAGGCTCCTCACAGTGCTTTGTCCATGTCCTGGTCACTTTTGCTTTGTATCTGGAGCTGGAAGGATTATTTTTTGTGGCTGCTGCAGGATATTTGTATTTGAGGACTTTGGAGTTTGGATCACTTTTGGATTTGAGATTTCACAAGTAAGTTGATGTTGTTTGTTTGGGGCATTGTAGTTGCTGCAACTAAAATTTTAAAACTTTTTCACAACTTTAAAAAATATATATTGTGGGTAGCCACAGTATCCAGTAGGCCCAGGGTTAGTCATGGGTGCATTATTCAACTGTTTCTGTGAGTTTTTTTTAACTTAAATCTCGGTTATGTCATGGAATTTTAACTCACTGTCATATGCAGATTTTTTTATTTTTATTTTGGGGTGCCTGTAAAGCCTCACTAGCCAGTAGGCCCAGGGGTAGTGAGTGGTGCATGGACCAAGGCTTTGTGTGGGGCCTCTTGGATTTAAACATCATTGAGGGCATGGATGGCATTGGATTGTGGTGATTTTTGTATGTTTTTGATTTTTGGGGATGTTGTTGGGGCCTGGCCATGTGGGTGGGGGCCATTTTGAGGCCTGGTCCAGGCAGGGCCTGGCCATGTGGCTGGGGGACAAGGGGCCATTTTGAAAACAGGCAGTGGGCTTTGAGCCATAGGCCTGCATCCAGCCTGCCCTGCTTTCACCCATTATGCCCAGGGGTAGTGAGTAATGCATGGACCAAGGCTTTGTGTGGGGCCTCTTCAATTTAAACATCATTGAGGGAATGGATGGCATTGGATTGTGGTGATTGTTATGTGTTTTTCGACTTTTTGGGGTGTTGTTGGGGCATGGCCATGTGGGTGGGGGCCATTTTGAGGCCTGGTCCAGGCAGGGCCTGGCCATGTGGCTGGGGGACAAGGGGCCATTTTGAAGCCAGGCAGTGCGCTTTGAGCCATAGACCTGCACCCAGCCTGCCCTGCTTTCACCCATTATGCCCAGGGGTAGTGAGTGGTGCATGGACCAAGGCTTTGTGTGGGGCCTCTTGAATTTAAACATCATTGAGGGCATGGGTGGCACTGGCTTGTGGTGATTTTTGTGTGTTTTTCGACTTTTTGGGGTGTTGTTTGGGCCTGGCCATGTGGGTGGGGGCCATTTTGAGGGCTGGTTCAGGCAGGGCCTGGCCCTGTGGCTGGGGGACAAGGGGCCATTTTGAAGACAGGCAGTTTGCTTTGAGCCATAGGCCTGCACCCAGCCTGCCCTGCTTTCACCCATTATGCCCAGGGGTAGTGAGTGGTGCATGGACCAAGGCTTTGTGTGGGGCCTCTTGAATTTAAGCATCATTGAGGGCATGGATGGCATTAGCTTGGGGTGATTTTTGTGTGTTTTTCGACTTTTTGGGGTGTTGTTTGGGCCTGGCCATGTCGGTGGGGGCCATTTTGAGGGCAGGTTCAGGCAGGGCCCGGCCCTGTGGCTGGGGGACAAGGGGCCATTTTGAAGACAGGCAGTGTGCTTTGAGCCATAGGCCTGCACCCAGCCTGCCCTGCTTTCACCCATTATGCCCAGGGGTAGTGAGTGGTGCATGGACCAAGGCTTTGTGTGGGGCCTCTTGCATTTAAACATCATTGAGGGCATGGATGGCATTGGCTTGGGGTGATTTTTGTGTGTTTTTTTTTACTTTTTGAGGTGTTGTTGGGGCATGGCCATGTGGGTGGGGGCCATTTTGAGGCCTGGTCCAGGCAGGGCCTGGCCATGTGGCTGTGGGACAAGGGGCCATTTTGAAGCCAAGCAGTGTGCTTTGAGCCATGGGCCTGCACCCAGCCTGCCCTGCTTTCACCCATTATGCCCAGGGGTAGTGAGTGGTGCATGGACCAAGGCTTTGTGTGTGGCCTCTTGAATTTAAACATCATTGAGGGCATGGATGGCATTGGCTTGGGGTGATTTTTGTGTGTTTTTCGACTTTTTGGGGTGTTGTTTGGGCCTGGCCATGTGGGTGGGGGCCATTTTGATGGCTGGTTCAGGCAGGGCCCGGCCCTGTGGCTGGGGGACAAGGGGCCATTTTGAAGACAGGCAGTGTGCTTTGAGCCATAGGCCTGCACCCAGCCTGCCCTGCTTTCACCCATTATGCCAAGGGGTAGTGAGTGGTGCATGGACCAAGGCTTTGTGTGGGACCTCTTGAAATTAAACATTATTGAGGGCATGGATGGCATTGGATTGTGGTGATTTCTGTGTGTTTTTTTTTTACTTTTTGGGGTGTTGTTGGGGCATGGCCATGTGGGTGGGGGCCATTTTGAGGCCTGGTCCAGGCAGGGCCTGGCCATGTGGCTGGGGGACAAGGGGCCATTTTGAAGCCAAGCAGTATGCTTTGAGCCATGGGCCTGCACCCAGCCTGCCCTGCTTTCACCCATTATGCCCAGGGGTAGTGAATGGTGCATGGACCAAGGCTTTGTTTGGGGCCTCTTGAATTTAAACATCATTGAGGGCATTGATGGCATTGGATTGTGGTGATTTTTGTGTGTTTTTTTTTAATTTTTTGGGGTGTTGTTTGGGCCTGGCCATGTGGGTGGGGGCCATTTTGAGGCCTGGTCCAGGCAGGGCCTGGCCATGTGGCTGGGGGACAAGGGGCCATTTTGAAGCCAGGCAGTGTGCTTTGAGCCATAATCCTGCACCCAGCCTGCCCTGCTTTCACCCATTATGCCTAGGGGTAGTGAGTGGTGCTAGGACCAAGGCTTTGTGTGGGGCCTCTTGAAATTAAACATCATTGAGGGCATTGATGGCATTGGATTGTGGTGATTTGTGTGTGTGGTCTGACTTTTTGGGGTGTTGTTGGGGCATGCCCATGTGGGTGGGTGCCATTTTGAGGCCTGGTCCAGGCATGGCATGGCCATGTGGCTGGGGGACAAGGGGCCATTTTGAAGCCAGGCAGTGTGCTTTGAGCCATAGGCTTGCACCCAGTCTGCCCTGCTTTCACCCATTATTTCCAGGGGTAGTGAGTGGTGCATGGACCAAGGCTGTGTGTGGGGCCTCTTGAATTTAAACATCATTGAGGGCATGGTTGGCTTTGGATTGTGGTGAATTGTATGTGTTTTTCGACTTTTTGGGGTGTTGTTGGGGCCTGGCCATGTGGGTGGGGGCCATTGTGAGGCCTGGCCATGTGGCTGGGGGACAAGGGGCCATTTTGAAGCCAGGCAGTGTGCTTTGATCCATAGGCCTGCACCCAGCCTGCCCTGCTTTCACCCATTATGCCTAGGGGTAGTGAGTGGTGCATGGACCAATGCTTTGTGTGGGGCCTCTTGAATTTAAACATCATTGAGGGCATGGATGGCATTGGATTGTGGTATTTTTTGTGTGTTCTTTTACTTTTTGGGGTGTTTAACTGATTTTCCTCTGGCCTCCTTTGCTTTTAGGTGCCCAAGAGAACCACCAGTGCCAGGAAGAAGTCCTGCAGCGGAGTGTGCAGCACAACATCATGTGACGTCACGTGTGGCCACAGACAACTCGGCAACTCATGCAACTGCGGCCTGCTGTTCTTACATCTGAAGAAGATGGGCCCAAAGAAAGGTGGCCGTAGCTCCTCTACAAAGAAAGTTGCCAGTGCCACTGCCAGTAAGAAGGGACAGAAGAAGCAAGTGGTGCAACTAGTACAAGCGCAAGTACATGGGCAAGGAGAGGCGCAAGTACATGCGCAAGGAGAGGCGAAAGTACATGCGCACGTACATGCGCAAGGAGAGGCGCAAGTAGAGGCGCAAGGATAGGCGCAAGGACTGGCGCAAGGAGAGGTGCATGGAGAGGCGCAACTAGAGACGCATGGAGCGGCACAACTGCCCACAATGCTTGTTGCTCCAGAAGTAGGGGCACATCAGGAAATCGAGATTCAAGCGGAGGTATCATCCGCGGAAGCCACTCCTCCTGAGGACGATCCATTGTCTTCCAGATCCCCAGCAAGAAAAAGGTCAAAGAGGGCTACTACAAGTTCTTCTTCAAGCCCCCTTCCTTCTGATGATCTTGATGTTGATTGGAACCTACCAATGCTGTCTGAGAGTGAGGCACTCCATGAGCCGACAAAGGTAGCTAAGCCTAAAAGGCAGGTTCCCGCAAGGCTTTCAGTTATGGGTGATGATGACGAACAAGAGGTGGTGTATTCTGCTGCTGATGAACAGTCTGACGACGACCCAGTCATCACAGTCATTACTCCAGCCCCAGCGGGCATGCAGCAGACAGAAATTTTGACCCTATCCCGAATGGCTGCTGAGCGGGATGTGGGCGGCGTGGCTCTGGTACCACCACCAACGCAGTTAACTACAACACCAACACGACCTACAGCTTCCACATTTTCTCGTCAGAAGGGCCGGCAGGGACCTCCATCCAGCTCGACCTCCATTACCTCAAGTAGTGGTGCTGTAAGTGAACAAAAGAGTCAAATTCAGCCACGCCCATCCTCCACTTCATCTGGCATTGAAACTGAAAGTAGCACCTCCACCACCAGCAGACATTTCCAGTCCCCAGTTTGGGACTTCTTTAGTGTTAGCCAAAAGGTGGAAAACATGGTCATTTGTTCGATTTGTAGACAAGTAGTTAGTCGGGGTAAGCTTGGTACCAACTATGGCACCGGAGGCCAGAGAGGTCATCTGAAAAAACACCACACTATCTTTTTTGATGCGCACCTAAGGAAGATCCAGGGAGCCAAAAGTACAACAAAACCAAATGTATCCATAGAGATTGCATCTGATGATGATGATGAGGGGCTTATCATGCAGGGGGGAAGTGAAGAAGCGACAAACATTTTTTCTGGTACACCCAGTACCCCTGGCAGCAGCACTGCAGTGGTAGCGCCCACACCATCTACCCCTGCAACATGTATGAGGCACACTAAGAGTCTGGGAGAGAGACCAATGCGAAAAAATACATCAATGAGCCTAACTGGTTTGAAGAAGTCTGCATCATCATCATCACGTAAAACGGTCCAGACCACCATTAGCAGAATGTTTAGGTCGGATACGCCATTTGAACGCAACCACCCAACGGCACGTATGTAAAACGCAAAGCTGGCTAAAATGCTAGCGCTGGACCTTCTCCCCTTTTCTTTCGTGGAAGGGGTGAATTTTCTAGAATTTGTGGCAACAGTCTGCCCTAAATGGAAGGTTCCTAGCCGGTCCTATTTTGCCAGAGTTGCTGTTCCAGCACTACATCAGGATGTGCTGGAGGTGATTGGCGCAGCTATTCAGAAGAGTGCTGTTCACACTATCCACCTGACAACAGACATGTGGACCAGTTGCCAAGCCCTTGATTACATGTGCATCACTGCACACTGGGCCTCTTTTGCAGGGGTTAAAGACAAGTTGAAAGCAAGTGTTGACACGGACACAGTTTTTCAAGCTACTCGGAAACATGCAACAGTAGCCATGTTTGCCATGGAGAAAACTCATACTGCACCTAACCTTTTGGAGGAGTTTGATAGTCTATGAATGGCTGCATCCAAGAAATCGCATGATTGGTTATGTTTCCACGGATAATGGCAGTAATATAGTTAAGGTCATGCAGCTAGGTGACTATTTCAGAATGCCGTGTTTGGCGCATAGTATTAACATTGTTGCGCAAGATTTCTTGAAAAAAGAAACCACAGTCAAAAAGTTACTGACCACCTGCCAAAGAATCTGCACACATTTGAGCCATTCTTTTAAGGCCCGGAAGAAGCTGAGGAGCTTTCAACATGAACGTAGACTGCCAGTCAAAGGACTCATCCAGGAGGTGGCAACACGTTGGAACTCAACCTTTTACGTGCTTGAGCATCTGTCTGAGCAGTGGGGGGTAATCAATGAGTATGTCTATAAACTGGGTTCTACTATGAAAGACATGAGGGTAGAGTTGGAGGAATAGAAGCTAGTTGCAAGCCTGACAGACATGCTTCGTCCTTTTGAGGTCTTCACGCGTGAAGTCAGCAGGGAGGACTGTTTTTGGGCAAAGCTATTCCATTGTTGCTCATGCTAGAGTACCAACTGAAGGCGGATAACACCAATCTCGCCGAATATAAATCAATACTATTTATCCCAGAGTACAGATCTAAGGGCAGAGAGGACATTCTAAATCGAAGCAACATCCTTCGAGTACTAAACTCAATCACAAACCTGGGAAGAATAAATACCCAAGATCTTGAGGCCGTAGAATTCATCAGCCATAAGCACCTGTCAGAACAGGAAATAACAAAAACTATCTGGATTACCCGAGATCTGGTGGGAAAAATCCTAAAGGAGGAAAGACAACTGGAGGTCATGGGGGATTCAAATAAAACCGTATCACAATCCCGGATACCCTGAACCCCTACTCTGCAATTTTCAAGATGACATTAATCCAACACAGGAAAAAGATTGCCCTGGCGCACCCAAAAAATCCATATTCTGAGGAGGCCGAGGACGCTCACTCGAACAAAAGGACAGAGAACTCCCGTGGCCCAGAAACAAAGGTGAACCGGACTCAAGACAAGACTGGGATTGGGTAGCAAAAACTATCAACACCAGACACATCGGCCCATGGCAGTCCGAAGAACGAATCAGGAATGTGCCAAAAACAAAGCCAAAGCTAAAACTGTGTTCTTGGAACATAAACGGGCTAGGTTCAAAATCCACAAACAAAGAACTATTGGAAGGGATCAATTATCGCCTGATTCATAAAAAAGGCAATAGGAACGAATCAAAGAAATAGAGGCTCATTGCCCTTATTGACATAGATGCCAAATACTTTTCAGGGCTCCTCCTAGAAGAGCTAACAGCTTGGACATCAAAGCAAAACTTAATCCCCATCAATCAGACCAGTTTCCAATAAAATACAGGGACAACGACAAACATTGTAGCCCTCTCCCTGTTAATAGATTCCACAATCAAACACAAGAAACCGCTGTATGTGTGCTTCATTGACTATTCAGCTGCATTTGACAGCATAGACAGAGGAAAACTCTGGGCCAAGCTCTCAAGCTGGGATGCTGACCCCAAATTATTGAACCTACTGATTTTACTACACACAGAAACTTGGATTCAAATAAAACTGGGGGCAGGTAACTGTTTATCAAGAAAAATACCAACTACAAAAGGCTTGAAGCAGGGGTGCATCCTCGCACCGACCATGTTCAACCTCTTTATGTCCGATCTCTCCGAGGACCTTGATAAATGCAATCATCACGCCCCAAAACTAGGGGTCTTCACCTTGTCCAACCTACTGTAAGCAGACATTTTCATATTAATAAGCCAAACTTCAGTTGGTCTTCAACACCTTATCAACACAACAAGCAATTTCTCAGAGAAGAACAGATTAAGTATAAATTTGGAAAAATCTAATGTGATGATAGTAAATGAAAAACTCAAAAAACCACACCCACAGGGGTTTCTGCGAGACCAGAAGATGGAAATAGTCAAAGAATACAAATATTTGGGCATAATTTTTGACTCGAAGGGCTCTTTTAAACAACAAAAAATGGTAATAAAGAACAGAGGGATATCATTGGCCATTGCACTAAAGAGTATTAAGAACAAAATAGCAGGTCCAAACCTAATCCCTCTGTTAGACATTCTACAAGCAAGACTATTGCCATTGATAACCTACGGCAGCGAATGTATGAGAGGGAGAGACGAGTCCACATTGGATAACATAGTAGCTAAAGCAATGCAAATTCTTTTCAGTCTCCCGCCATACACCTCGCCAGCACAACTAAGGCTTGAGTTCGGCCTACAGAAACAACAAATAGCATGCAAGGGTGCTTACGTAAAATGCTGGCATAAAGTAAAGAGTGCAGAGATAGGCACCATGAACACTTACCTTTGGAAAGAGATGGAAAGAAACATGGACAGCCCTGCAATGGTCTATCTCCAGGCAGCAATAAGCACCCTTGTGCTAAAAGACCTTTGGGAAGCGAGCTGCACACATAAATGTTTTAAGCGGCTCATTAACAAAACTGTGAAGATACAATCCCTGGAAGAAGATAAAGTTGCATTAACCAGGAGGTCTCACAGGTGGTTCGTGATCCAGAGCTACTCCAGGTTCCAACCACAGGCTTACCTAGGGACTGGTTTATCAAGGGCGGGGAAGGAATCCTTTCTGCAATTGAGAATGGGAGTAATACCATCAAAAGAACATGTTCCCCCGTGGAGACGCTTTGAATCCAACACAAAGTGCCGGCTGCGAACATCCAAAGGAGGACGTTCTGCACTTGCTATGCAGCTGCAAAGCCCTAGATAACGAACAAAGGAGACAATAATCACAACTTTGGAACCAAAGATGTCTGCGGACCCGCCGACAGGCACTGTTGGCAAGCTTTAAGGGAAGACATTCAATTAGCCTGCAGACTGGTTCGCTTTATGAAATTCGCAAACACCGTGCTAAATCCAACCGTTAGTCCAGGAACCTGGAAAGATTCTGATCTGTGATAAACTCTCCCCTGAAAGAACTGGAAAAACACTGCTCCGCGAAAAACTCATTATTCCAAAGATCAAAAATCGTACATCGACTGTGTGTCACAGGAACCTCTGGGTTTTCAACTTTTCTATTTAAGGAGAACATAAGTTCCTTTTGTATATATTTATATTTTTATACTTATTAATATTGCAAATTTCGAAATGCTCTTATGTCAATGTGATTGTAATGAAATGTTTTCTTTGCCTTTTTACTTGCTTTGCAAAAGTGCTCATTTATGTATTTTTAGACCAATTGCAAATATTTTTATTAATCATGCAATAAAGAATTTACTTACTTACTTACTTAACTGAAGGCGGTGTCTTCAACGATCCGAGATGATGCTGAAAAGCAAGATGCATATCAGTTGGCGGAGAGGTTATTAAGCCGCCTAGTTGACAATGAAAGGCTTAAAAAATACATACAGAACAACATTACATTTGTGCCACTATTCTGGATCCACGGTACAAAAAGGCAGTGGCCAGCAAAGCATTCATTCCTTTTGATGAAGCAGATGTTTTAAAGTACAAACATTGGCTAGCTGTGTCAGCCACTCGGTACGAAAAAGAGCGGCAGAAAATTGAAGGAGCCGGCGGAAGTACAACTGAATCAGCAGGCCATCCGGCGTCAAGTTCCACTTTTGAATCTGTGGCCGAAGGCAGCCACTTTCCCTCACAGCCGTTAACGACACCAGCAACCGTATCATCATCCTCACCTGCACCAGGCCCAGCCATAATATTTTCGGAAGCGGATTGGCTAACTTATCAAGGGTTTGCTCGTTCCAGTGATGCAAAGGCCACAGATGGTACGCAAAGTGGAGCAATCCTGGAGAACCTTCAGTCGATGGTGCAGGCCTATCTGGATGACACAACAGAGGTCTTCGTTAATCAGAACCCATTGCTGTATTGGTATAGGAAAAGGCCTCTATGACCACTGGTCACCAACCTGGCTCTAAATTATTTGTCTTGCCCACTCGCAAGCGTGTCTTCTGAACGTATTTCAGTGCTGCTGGTGCCATTGTAACTTCAAAAAGGACCCGCCTCTCGCCCAAAAATGTGGAGAGGTTAACATTGATCAAGATGAATCAGCACTTCATACCACCAGATTACAAAATACGTGAATGCACGCAGGAAGAAGAGGACACCGACTTAGGTGACAGAAGTTCTTCTCTGTTACCTGACCTACTCCCGTCTCAATTCATAGAGTTTGAGTATGAGCTATACTTCCCTGACACCGAGACCTAAAAATGACTTCCTTTTTTTCATCCTTATTCATTTTTATTCCTGTGTGTCTTTCTTTGTTTTGAAACTTTTACCACAACAAAACTCTAATCACCTAATCACAAGTCCATCAGCAGCACTGTCTTCATCTTATTTCCTTATTGATTTGAAGGTGCCGCAGTCTGCATTCCTGAGGTTCACAAGTTCACAGCTCAATCATGCTCCGCTATCCTCCTCCTCCAGACTCCCCCTATCCATTTCCCTCAAGGTAGATGGCTGGATTACCCAGAATAAAGACACTTTGTTTTCGCAGATGAGTCCCCTCAAGTGGGACTGGAATTACTAACTACATGCTTGCTGATTGCTGACAGTTACTTCTGAAATTGACAGGAGAGGCTGCCCTGTGGTCCCTCACTTTCAGAAGAAGATGCGCACAAAAAGTGGGACAGGTAATGAATAATGAGAAGAAGATGGCATGCAGTGGACAGCAATGGCTGTCTGGCTCTGATGAAAGCAATTGCTGTTTGTTGTGCATGAAATGAATCATATGTCTTCTGTTATTATTGAATCTTTTACACACTAAATGTAACTAAAGTCTACTTTGCTTTTTTTACCTTGTTTAATTCAAATTGTACTTCAACTGCAGGGGTCACTTCGTTGCATTTTACAATATGCAAAATGTCCTTGGACTTACTGTTTGCCAATATACCATGATGATTGATTAAATAATATATATTTTTTCTTTACAGTCACTCAGTGGGAGGTATGGATCATCAGCATTGGTTTACGTAAGAACTATGGCCAATTCGTGAGTGGCAAACAGGTAAACCAGTCTACAACAACTACTACAGCAGAACTACATGTCTGTCTAGTTGTGGTATGAAGTGGTTGAGGCAGTGTAGTGTTGTTATGCCAGGCAGAGTACAGAGTACAGCAGTTCATATAAAATTGGGGCTATGTGGCTTGCTGCATACAATTAGATATGCTTTGTCTGTCTGTGTCAAAGAACCTAGGTATGCTACATCAGGTTGCTTCACTCAGTGGTGCCTGAATTGACCGTCTGCATGGCCCTGCCGCAAGCATGGGCCAAAAATCTGTTATGCTCAAGAATTTGCAAAATTTCGGCAATTTTGCAAGATTCGCGTTTTGCGAATTTGCTGCCGAAAAACAGCAAATTTTGCAAGCAGAACGGATTTTTGGCCCATGCTCATGGCAGGGCCATGCAGACAGTCAAGGCAGGCAACACTGAGTGAAGCAACCTGGTGTAGCATACCTAGGCTCTTTGACACAGACAGACAAAGCATATCTAGGGTTTAGGGTTCAGTGCGGTTTACTAGGGTTTTTGGGTTAAATTAATAATTTGGTAGGGTTCCTGGAGTCTAGAGCTGAGGGCCCGATGCAGGCTCGTTCATAATGACGTTGGCAAGGTTTTAGGGGGGTTTGGCATTTTTTCAGAATTGGCCGAATTTTTGGCCTTTCTTGGTGTTTTGCGGGCGCGTGTGTTTGGGTGAACTAGTCGTACACCTTCCAGTGGATTGATTTTGTTCTGCCTTGCTGAGATTCTTGGGAATCACTGGAACAAGTGTCCTGGTAAGTTTCAAGAGGATCAAAGTAGTGGAAGTGCGGAATACAGCAATGTTTTGTCAAGGCGCGATTTGCCATGTTTTGGGGATAGCAGTATTGCATGTTTTTGGGGGGCTGTTTGTGGGTGTTCTAGATTTTTGGGGTGGGTTGAGGGGTCTGGGACGTCTGCTGGGAAGGTCTAATTTTGTTTGCAAGTGGTTTGAAGAAAATCCATGGTGGAAAAGGGGGGTTTGGGCCTAGTTGCAGAGAGCGTTTTGGCACAATTGAAACTTAGGCCTAGCAGTATTGCATGTTTTTGGGGGGCTGTTTGGGGGTGTTCTAGATTTTTGGGGGTGGGTTGAGGGGTCTGGGGGCACTGCTTGGAAGGTTTAATTTGTATTGCAAGTGGTTTGAAGAAAATCCATGGTGGAAAAGGAAGGTTTGGGCCTAGTTGCAGAGAGCGTTTTGGCACAATTGAAACTTAGGCCTAGCAGTATTGCATGTTTTTGGGGGGCTGCTTGGGGGGGGTTCTAGTTCTTTGGTAGTGGGTTGAGGGGTCTGGGGGCACTGCTGGGAAGGTCTAATTTTGTTCTAAAATAGCAGTTTGCACCTAGCTTGAGGGGAAAGATCTGCAAAATTTGCCCATTCTTACTAATTACTATCCTTGAAAAGGAGACTCAGGGACGCACTTTGGAAATGATGCTTGTATGTAATACTGTCGACTCTGAAACTGAGAGTGTTATTTTTGCACTACACAGCGTACCATAGATTTTTTTCTCTGGGGTGTTTTAATATCACTTCCTGCTTTCCCATTAACAATTACAGGCCGGCTTATACCCAGTGCAATGGGAAAAACTATGAACTCAGGCTTATCATTAGCGATTCGCAATTCCGCATCCACCAGGCAGGCAGTGGACAAGGTGTCTTCTGGTCACCAACATTGATCGACGGAGCGTCAGATGGAATGGAGGAGTACCGCGAATAAGAGAAATGGCTGGATGCATGCAACTTCCCAAATTCAACAGGACTACTACAACATACGGTTACAGTATCCATCTTCATTTCTACTTATCTTTTAAGTAATGTTAATGCTGTGAACTTCTTTGAGTGTGACTCTGTGCATTTGTTTGCTCTCTGCTTCAATTCATCCCTCCAGCCATTGTATATGTTTTCTCTGCTATTTATTAAACTACTTTAAAGTACTAAGTGGTTATACTCTATGAGGGCAGATAGGCAAGTGAAATTGCATAATTACTGCAGCCCTGTACTGTCACATTGTTTCTTCATAGTTAGTACATTGTAGAAAGTACTACTTACTTTTCAGTAACGTATCCATTTAGCAAACAACTTCACGCATGCAGTAGTGCATGCACTTCCTTTATGTCCTTTAAAATATTTATGGATAGCGTTGTATCCAAAGATTTGTTGTTTGTCCATGCTGTGTTTTTTTTCCTCTCTCCACAAAACTTTCCCCACAAACCCCATTCCCATCTCATTTTCAAGCCCTAACCCTCTTCCCCCGGGCTGTGTGGTTTTCATTGAGGTGTGACTAAATGACAACACTAATTCCACACACTTGCTGGGGAGGATAAGGTGCAAGCAACCTCCTCAAATTTTAAGGCAGCTAGATGAATCCTAGGATATTGTAATTCTGCTTAAAAAACCAACAATGAGTATTTTAAAATAAATTCTAAATTTTATGCCCACCATCGATTGGATCGATCGTCAACATCATCCTCCTACATGTCAAGAAAACTTGTTACGCTGCAGTGTCACTGTTCTTGTTGTAGCCATAATCATCCATGGAATTTTTTTTCCCCATACTTATTTTGAGCATTGCTTAGGCTACAATTATACTGTTCCTTCTAATACTCCCCTCAGGCTACTCAATGTCCAATTTTTTTACTTTGTTTTTCATATGCTGCTACTGCTAGTGTGCTACCACTCCTACTAACACCACAACAACGGGATTTCGGTCCAGGATGGATTTCATGGGCAACCGTAATCGCCATAAACACGAATCACAGGTAAGATGAGCATTTTGGGGAGGTAGAATAATGGGCTAGGACTCGGAGGAGAGACTGACAGTAGTACTAGTAAAGTACTAGTAGGCCAATTGAATTCACTAACTCTGTTAGTGGCACTTTTGAACATTTTTGGACGTTTTACATAATTCATGCTGGTAAGTTTGAGGAAACCAAACGTGCAGTAACCCACGCCCACCATCCCACAAAATAATATGAACGCGTACATTATGTTGAGGTATGTAAAAAAATAATTATATATTACCCTAACAAAAATAAACGAGTCCGAAAGACCCAAACCACCCCCTCCCTAACTAAAACAATTGTCCATTTGAAATGCCCAGAAAAAAGTCCCATAAAATCCCCAACTCCCGATTCTAACCCCCCAACAGTCTTTAAAAAAGGGGCCAGGGACACAGTCACTTCCGGCGGTGTGTGGACAGGCGGTCCCGCCTCTTTTTGCGGAGGTCCCGGAGCTGTTGCTGCATCTTATCCACCTTGCTCTCCAGGTAGTCCACTCTGAGTCGTAGGCGGTGCAGGCGTGTCATCCAGGCTCTGGGGGGCAGCTGCTGGTGTTGTTGCAGCTGAGCGGCGGAGGGAGGCTGTCCGACTACGGCGCCGTGCTGGAGGCTGCTGGCTGGTGGACCCGGGGGCACTGGATGAGGAAGCAGCTGTTGCCGCCTCCTCCTCCTCCTCCTGTTCCCAAGCCCTCAGCCAGCGATATTCCACACAAATGGCCTCCAGCTTCCGGGCCCTGGCCCGGACAGCCATCTCCTGTCGGGTGAGCTTTTTTGGAGCATCTATGAAGAAAGAAAGAAAAATACTGTAACCAATACTCTTTAACAATAACACAAAATAATTCAACAGAAAGTTGTCTCACAGTAACACTAGCAATTTACAAGCACAGTATAACATTTTGGCATGTATCTTTCCGCCTGTAACATTAGTGGGAGTTTCAGGAATTCCACTAGCAGGCAGCACTATGGACTCAATACATAGTCAGAGAGTCAGAGAGTACACCAGTGTTCTTCTTTTTTTCTCTAGCTTTGCGAAAGAAATTACTTGTACGTGAACTTGTGGTAGCCGACATAATGCCAGCTCAGTCAGCTTGCACCCAAGAAAAACAGACACAAGCCATGATGACGCAGACTCGGATTACTTTAAGCAGTACATGCAGGTGGGGATAGGGAAGCTCTTACTTTTCTATAGGGGTGGTACTGGCCATACTCGGTTACATCAAGGGCTACTGCTCAATGTAATTTATATTTCGCACTGCCCCCCCCCCCCCCCACCGGGCCTTCAGTACTACAAAAGGAAAATGAAGATTATTAATTTTTAATCACGTATCCAGCCGATCACATGATCTCTTTGCTTATATGATGGATGACTTTAGGTGCTTTGTTGTGATAGATTGAGTGAACAACAGCGATAGTCCACCCATGATTGACACAGCAGAAAGAAAATTATGAACATAGGGAGTGAGTGTGGTAACCATAATTGCCGGAGGAAGGGACTTGACTTGATATCATTATCAACTATACAATAAATGGAGTGGTGTGGCTCACTGGTTAGAGGCGGCAGACCCAGAAGCAGAGGACGGCCCGGGACCAGGGTTCAATTCCCGACGCAGCAGGGTCGTGGACCAGGGTCAGCGGACTCGATAATTCTCGCCTCGGTGCCTTCTCTAACCAGGGATCACACTGCACCTCTGGGCATTAGCTTGCCTCATCTCCACAATGGCCCCCCACATATGCTGGGGATGCCTGGTTTCACCTTGGAGATACTCAGTAGGGACCATCTCACAGGGAAAGCCAGGACGGGTTCCCCAGCGGTCTACAGCGCGGAGATACCCCATGTGGGGTGATTCAGGCGCTTTACAAGACATCATTACATTACATTACATTACATTACATACACAATATATGCTGGGCTTGCAAAGTAAACTACTGTACTGTTACTTTAGGCAAGGGAGAGTTTCTGAACGATCACAAATTCTAATATTTGGATTTCCTCTGCTTTGCTACTATGGCACGGACATGCTGTTCATACAAAGTAACACTCTTCATGCACTGAGTATCTGCTCTACATACACCTCTGCTATCTTTTTTTATTTTTTTTATTGAGAGTTCATATAAGCATAAAAAACAGTACATATCAGTTTCATTTAAAATTAAAGAGAAACTATAAAATACATACACAACAAGGTAAAAATGTGGCACATAAGTACTAATGCTGGGAGAATATAATTCTTATTAAGTGCAAAGTGCATATTCCTTATAAGGTGCAATGTGCATTGAACAATATAATATAATAGAGAAACCCGTTAGCATTCAAAAACACTCCAGAATTTATCATATTTTTTGATTGCCCCTGACCTTAGTGCCTATTTTCTTTCCCTTCCCTGAACTTTTAGTATTTTAGCTTTCCAAGCATTAAAATTCGGTACTCTATCTGTTTTCCACAGTTGTAGAATAAGTGATCTTACTACCAGGGATACCATAAATAGTAACTCGTCATAGGGAGTGGAGTTAAGTGAACAACCTATAACCGCAATTGATTCGGTAATAGAAATTTGTGTATCTATAGTGTTTCTAAGGTATTTTTTGATATCTTTCCAGAATTTCTGTATTTCTGTACATTCCCATATAATATGTTTCCAATTACCCTTTTCTTAGCACCGAAAACCCTTATCCTCTACTTGGGGATATACTTTGTGAAGGAACAAAGGTGTTCTATAGATTAGCCATTTAGAAAAGAATTGCATCCGTTTGAAGTTAGCACCTCGGACTAATGATCTATTAAATGTATTAATTTTATCCCAAGTGGATCTGTTAATTTCCATATCTTCTCGCTTTCTCCACCTGTCTCTTGCTTTATCAAATGCCGTACCTGATCTATCTTCATTAACAATTTTGGTCCAAGTGCTAATCTTCCTCTGTGTCTGGCTGTTTAATGCTTCACTTATATATGTTTTATAGAATAGATTAGCTATATCTAATTCTCTCAAAAAGGCATTTAAGCTAATAAACGACCATTTTAGAATTGTAATTGAATGTTGAATTTCTTTTTCTACTTCTTCCCAGGATTTCCAACTATTCCCTAGGACAAAATTCAGAATCTTCACAAAGCCATTTTCCCCCCAAAGTCTCATAATGTTTATATCCAAAATACCCTTCTCACCTATACTCAGATTCATTAAGCTAGTTGAACAATTCGTTCTGGGAATATCAAAGTATTTTAGGAGCTGGATTTTTTGTTTGAATAGCCATTGTATAGACTTATATCAAACCTTCTTTGGGTATTTGGTCACTCTTACTGGGTCATTAACCGTAAGTTCAATTAAGATCTTTCTCATAAAAAATGATCTGCCTCATAGCTGTCTAGTAAGAAAAACCTAACGCTGTGGTGTGCAAAAGTTGCATAGTAATAGTCTTTAATATTTGGAAGTGAGAGACCGCACTCTGTGATCGAACAATTCAAAGTGCTGAGTGCCAACCTTGGAGTCTTATTTGCCCATAAAAAAGAAGAGAACCAACCTTCCTTAAAAAAAGAAGCTGAATTGCACATGGAACCGCACTGAAGAGAAAATTTAAAAGTTGTAAAATAGACATGCAAATTAAAGCTACCCGGCCCATTATTGATAGTGGGAGTTGATTCCAGCGAGCTAGTTGGGAACTAACCCTTTATAATAATGGCATATAATTTAGGACATAACGATCTTCCAACTTTTCTGTTATATAAATTCCAAAATATCTCTTAGAGATCGTATTGTATGTCTGCCTGAATTCTGCTAATAAAGTGTCTGGAGTGCAATTACATAAAATGATTTCCGTTTTATATGTATTTATCTTATAGCCCCCTAATTTCTGAAAATCTGAAATAAAATGTAAAATTTCCAACTGACTCGAAGGCTCAGTATTTTAAAAAAAGCATAATGTCGTCAACGTAACGTTTTATATTCGTCATTCCAGGTATTGGTGCCGTATGGGCCATTTTCCCCTAATTGCAATAGCCTTGATTTATATTGCATGTCCCTACATTTACATTATTAATCATAATCGGTGCCTTAGAATGCTGATATCATTGTTTCAAAAGGGATATGAATTCAATCGGGAAATCAAAACTGTGCAAAATCGCAAATAGGCAGTCCCATGAAACAAGGTCGAAAGCCTTTTCTGCATCTAAAAACCAGATCTGTGCTTTGACTTTATTAACATTAAAAAAATCCAGGGCCTCTAATAAGAATCTTGTGTTAGTATACAGATGTCTCCCTGCTATAAAACTGCATTGATCTGGTTCAATAAGTGGTCCTATCATTTTATTAAGTCGGTTCGCCAGGAGTTTGGTAAAAACTTTATAATCTGTATTTAAAAGGCTTATTGGCCTGTAGGAATTTATATTTTCTTTATCTTTTCCTTTCTTCAAAATGCTAACTACCACTGCCATACGGAATGATTCTGGCGGTAGCCCTTCTTGAAGTAAGTGGTTAACTAATATCAAGAACTCACTCCGTAATCTTCCTGAGAATATCTTAAAAAATTTCCCGGGGATGCCGTTCTCCCCGGTAGTTTTACCGCTAGGCAGGGTGCTTATTACCTCATCCAATTCTACCTTTGCAAACTTCTCTATTAGTAAGTTTTTATACTCATTTCCTAGTTTTGGAATTCGTAGTTCAGCTAGAAAGTCACGAACTGTTTCACTTGCTGCTTGTTCATAAGTCTGATAGATTCCCGCATAGTGTTTTAAAAACATCTCTCCTATAGCTGCAGTAGTTTTCGCATGTGTTTTAGTAACTAGGTCATAGAGATGGTCTATTCTATTACGTACTTGATTTTCTTTGGCTTACCAAGCTAGGAGTCTCCGTGTATATTCGCTTTCTTCGTAAAGCTTCTGAGCGAATAGACTGCTAGCCGCATAGCCTAAGTCGTAATAGAATTCCCGCATTTTTTTTCGCTTCTGATACCTTTTGCCCAGTGGTTAAAGATCTGATTCTATAATGCTCTTGGTTTGCATGTATAAGATTCTTCTGAATAGTAGTTTTCTCCTCCTTTTTGGCTTTTGTTTAGGGATTTCTTTGGAGGTAATTATGCCTCTAACTGTGGCCTTAAATGCAACCCATATTATATTACCTGGGGCGGAAAAAAATGCCTGAATCTCCTCCTCAACATCTGTGCGCCACTGTGGTTCTGCAAGGTTCAATTTATTAAAATACCATCTTCTAGGTCCCTCTTTTTCCTGAATTCCTATATTTATTTCCATTTTAATTAATGCATGGTCTGAGAATGCGTTTGGGAGATGTTCATTTCAAGACCATGCGATAATAAGTAGAAATCCAGCGATAATAAGTAGAAATCCAGCCTGGAAGATTAATTGTATTTTGCAGAATGGCAGGAGTATTCACGTTTAAATGGGTTTTTGGAACACCAACAATCAAAAATATCAAAATCTGTTTTACAGCTTTGGAGCACAATGGCTACTTGTGGTTTATTTTGGGGCCGATCTTTTTTAGATGAGTCAATTGTGGGATTTTGTAAACAATTAAAATCGCCTCCCCATATTATTTGTCCTGGTATACCCATCAGTGCTTGCTTACGCTACAATATTGGGAGAGGGTCATCGATAACTGGTGTGTATATTGTAGTTAATATTATGTTTACCTGATTTATTTTCCCTTAAACAAAGGACCATCTTCCGCTCTGGTCTGAGTGTGACCCTTCAATAAAAAACTTCACATGTTTGCCTATATATATGCTAACACCCCTCTGTGCCAGACCAGATACTGACGAGACACCATAGCATGCCCTGCTCTTTAAAAATGTATCAGAGTCTGCTAAGGTTCTATGATGAGTTTCCTGTATAAAAACCACATCTGGGCAGAGATTCTTTAACCAACATTCTATAGCATTTTTTTTACGAACGTTATTCAACCCATTTGCATTGAGAGACAAAAAAATCAAATTATTTCTCATTAATTAACAGAGTCAATATATACAAATGAATCTCAAGGTGCAAATCGTGTTAAATTGTGCAAAATACGCGAACCCTATATCCAAGCAGCAAGAGATGTGCAAAGTTAACCTTAAAGTGCATACGGCATAAAGATTCGACATCTTGCTAAGTGCAAAACATGCATCCGTCCGTGTGCAAAGTACGCAAACATTATGACCAAGCAGCAAAAAGATGTGCAAAATTAGCCTTAAAGTGCATATAGCATAAGAATTTAGCATCCTGCTAAGTGCAAAATGTGCAAACCAGGAATCTGAAAAGACAGAGCATATAAAACCCGTATCAGACTGAAAAATAACAAGAAGTCCTGACATTGTTTCAAAAACTATGCCCTCCGTTAACGAAAAACATACAAGTATAAAAAATCAGTGTTTCTGTGCAAATAGTATCGGCATCGGGCATCTGGTTGTGCAAAACTGCAGTAAAGTGCAAGAATATTCCAAATATTAGCTTATTTAAACAAACCAACATACGTTATATAATACAAAAAGTACCTTAGAGTACAAACTATATACCTGATCTCTATTAACTTCTCCCCTACAAGTATTGTGCACATTTTTAATATGAACTCTCTTTTTTCCCTTTGCAGCACCCCCTCCATCAACCCCCTCCCTACCCCCCTCGGAGGGAACGGACACCCCCAGTGTCCCACTTCTGTCCCCTTCAGTTTGTTTTTCTTCTTTCTGGATGCCATTTTATTGCATCTGTGCGCGCTCCCTGGGTCATTTTGCTACCGCCCCCTTGGTAGCAGTATCTATTTATAAGATTTTAGCTCTTCAATAATTTCCATGCTTTTTTTTACTACCCTTACGTGTCTCTGGCCCACTTATGTATTTAATCCCTCCAAAAATAACTGAGCTTCTTGAATATCTGTGAATATAAAAAAATTTCCTTTGACGGACACCTTTAATTTAGACTGTTGGACAATCATTGCCTGGGCACCTCTAGTTTCAAATGAGTCGATAATTTTCACAAAGTCTCTATGTCTGTGGGCCGATGCCGCTGACGTGTCCGAAAAAATCCTAAAATTCTTTACTTTATCCGTGTTAAAGGCTCTCTTTAAAAATGCCAAATTCAAAATGTTCTCTTTGACCCTATAATCCAAAAAAATTCATTAGTATAGTACGTGGGTATTTAAGATTATTAGGCTTTTGGGGGGGTACTCTATGTGATCTTGTAATCGTTAAGTCACCTTGAAGTTTGGGTATTGCCTTTTTTAAAAGTGACTCAGACCAGTTTACCATGTCTGTGCTCTCCAAACCTTCCGGAACACCTACTAATCGTAGATTAGCCTGCCGGTTATAATTCTCTAAATCCTGTAATTTTGCCTCCATTTGAGATTTATCTTTAGTTGCTGCACGGAGGTCCTTATGCATAATGGTGATGGTATCCTCCAAAGTTGAGACCCGAGCTTCAGCCTCCGTTAGTCTTCTAGGCAAATTACCGACATTTTCTTCCAACTTTGTAAGCCTGCTATTGAGCTGAGATATTTCCTGTGCTTAGGTGATTTTAAGATCCCTTATCTCCTGGAGAATAATTGACAGCATTTCCTGTACTGAGCTTTCTTTTATGCTCGTTGTTTTCGGCAAGATGTGTAAATGTAAATGTAAAGGTACTCATAGCTGCCCCTGTAATGCCACAGGCTTCGAGAAAAAGAAATTTGCTTAGCACCTGTTTGATTCTCTGCCCCCCTACTTGTGGTTTTCTCAGATTTCTCCAATTTCTCAGCTTTATCCACCCCATCTCCTTCGCACTTGTCCCCAAGCGCAAGCATGTTCAACTCTGCCGGTAGCTCCAATAGGGTCTCTGCATCTTCTTCTAACTCATCCTCCTCTTCTTCTTCCAGAGATTTATTTGATGTGTTCTCTCTATTTTTTTCCGCCAATAACATTACTTTATGTTTTAGAGCATTTCTTTGCTGCGTGTTTCTTCTCCCTTTTTTTAGTCCTTTTGACACAAGTGAAGGTATTGGTACCGTTGAGGATAACACATCAGACTTCAGCAGTAACTCTCTTACCTCTGACTTAGCTGGTTTACCTCTTGCTTTTGCTGCCATCTTAGTATCTTAGCCTTTGTTGATCCTCGGAAACTTTTTCAGAGGCCACAGAGGAGATAGGGAAAATTAATGAGCTTAACACCAGCAACCTCAGCATCAATTAGAAAGGAACCCGGGGGACCAGTTTCTCTTGGTCTCTTGCTCTTCTTACTCTCAAGTGCGGGGTATTTTCCTCCCGACAGTTATTTTCCTTTCCTCCACAGTTTCTTTCTTTCCCCCCCTGCTCAATTTCTTATCTCACTTATCTCACAGCTCCCAACTTCCAGGTGGTTAAGGTGGTTCAGTCCACTTTAACAGGTTCAACTCGGGCTTAACCTTTATAGGTGTAGGCGGAGGGAGCAGGGGGAGCGTGGAGCGGGTGAGCATGGAAGTGTGCACCTGTACGAGTGTGCACCATTAATTAATTCACAGCCAGCCCAAGAACCTCCCGGTGGATTCGGCAGGCTCAGCGCAAATCAGATTGCAATTAAGGTCACGGCACCTTACCTCAGAGCAAAGGCTTCTGGGAACGCTCAGGAGCACAGTAGCTGGTAGCTGGCAGATCTTGTGGCGTTTCTCAGTGGCATTTGTGGCATTCACAGCATATTGGGCATTTTCGGCCGCTCACCGACTAGTTGTGAAGGCTTCTGGAAACGCTCAGGAGCACAGGAGCACAGGAACTGGAACTGACAGCTGGCGGGTTTCAGCTGTGTTCGCTGCATTCATGGCGTTTTCGGCTGCACTCCAACGTGAAAAGAGACCTGTGTGCAAATGGCCATAGCATGTGGGTGGAGTTCAACGACCTGAAAGCGCTCTGCAACTTGCTTGGGGTCACGTCAGCCGCATCTCTGACCTGTGGTGTCACACCTCTGCTATCTATGAGGAAGAAAATACCATCCAGGCTTCCAAAGTAAACGTCTATCAATCTTCTTAATGTCTCAGCAGTACCAACTTTACTTTTTCTCAACAACCAAATAACACCCTTTTCATTTTATTTGGTAAACCACCATCTTGACTTGCATTTGAGTTTCACCCAAATGATAGATTGCAATGCACACCACACATGAATTTTCTGATTCACCCACACAGGCAGTCATCTTTTCTTTCTCCTCCAACCATCCTTGCTTCAAGCTGCCATGCATCTGATTCCTTCTTATCAGCCACCTCTGCCTGCATTCAAAAACACGTATCATTCTTTACAGTCATAAATGTTACGACTCGCCCGTCCTTCCATTCATCCTAAGTTCTTTCCCTTTTCGTTCATCACATCCCTCAAGTTCATCTGATATGACTTGGCTTCACGATAAAGGTTTCCCAGCTAAGTTGAAGTCAAATAGAGGGGGTCATTGCTTACTCAAGAACTACTGCTGCTAATGCTATTGCTAAGTCAAGGGTGACTGTCTTCTCTGTGATTGCCAAAAATGTATTTCTAAATTAGTAACTGTTCTTAACAGTACAGTGTACTTGTAGTAGTGTACTGTCTACTGTACAGTACATCATACACTCCTTTGCAAGCCTACTCTAAAGTAAGGAGTATAATACCTTACCACTGTCCGCCGCTGCTGAGCTATCCCCCTCAGCTCCTCCTGGTGGCACTTGTGGCACCGCCGCATCCGCCCCTGGAGTGGACCCCTCCGCGAACTGGTGGTGGGAAGTGCCGCATCCGATGTTGTGATGCCTAGAAAAAAACAGGTCATATTATTTAGATGCCATACACCACACCCCAATTTTGTCTCGTAATGGAAGAGAAAATGTTAATACATATATAACTTTTAATTATTGGGACTGAAGAAAAGTCACGGTTTTGGGGAGGGTGTTAACTTATATGCTTAAGAATTGCATGACCCAATTTGGGTGACGTCCCCTAGTCACAGCTTGATCACAGATAGGGTTGTAAGGTTCAAAAAACAAAAAGTTCAATGTCAGTGTTCCAAGATTTTCTTTATTCTTCAATCTTGATCAATATAATTTATGGTTTCTATATTTATATCTTCCATTTTCAAAATAAAGTATTATGCATCCAGCTATGTGTCCAAGAACATATTCATATCCAATGCATTTCGGCTGTTCAAGCCTTCATCAGGGATATATATTCTACAATCAAAATAGATAAATCATGCATGAGGGTACATAGGAAACATATATCTTATCAATGGTTAAAGAAAAAGAATGATAATCATTGTTTTTTTTTTTTTTTTTTGTAAATATTTTTTTATTGCAGCAAAATCAGAGAGTCATACAGTATAATCAAACCATTCCCATTGATATTCAGTTGAAGCGCCGTCCCCGTACTCCAGTATCGCACAGCCATTCAGCTCACACCCCTGAGGTCGAGCGGCAAAGTCACGGGCAATAGAAACTGCGCTGGGACAATCCGTGTATATCTAAAGCCACCAGTTGGATGGGAGATGGCAGAGCCGCTTTTTAGTCCTAACACACCCTCTCTCATGTCTCAAGCCCAGTGGAATCAGGAGTCAACGTACACCCCCCTCTAACAAAACCCCCTCCCTCCCCCCGTAACACCCTCGTCCCCAACTACCCCGCCCGCCTCGACCAGAGCCCCCCCGACCACCCCCTGCCCCCTTCCGGTCCCCCCACCCCCCCAGGCGTGCCAGAGAGTCACCTAACCGAGCTCTCATCTCCTCTCGTAGGACCAGATCCGAGACATGGCAACAGGATTTATCAGCGATCAGTCATAGTTCATCACATTGGAACGCAAGGGTAGTGAAGCAGCAAGGCGGGCCTAAGCCGTCCCCTCGGTGGGCGGGTGCCCCGCCTGAGCCGGACTATGCACCGGGGAGTCCTCTTCTTCCTCGTCCAGGCGCTTGAGATCGAGGACCAGCCCCTCCCACGCCCTGGCTCTCTCCAGTGCCATGTCATTGTCTATCCTGAGTGCGGCCCGCAGGCGAAGCTCACCCTCACATCTAGCCCATTTAAGCAGCTCAGCCTTCCAGCGCTCAATCACGGGGCCCCGGGACGCCTTCCACTGGGACGTAATGGCCCGCTTCGCCAGGAGGAGCCCCAAGTCCAGGAACTTGCTAGTGACTTTGTTCTTTGATGTGTGCGGGAACCAGTGTAGCATGCAATGTGCCATGGTGAGTTGCAGGTCCCTCTCCGTCACCTCCCTCAGAACCTCCACTACTGCCTCCCAAAAGGGTCCCAGCTTGGGACAGGACCAGAACATGTGCCGGAAGTCTGCTGGGTCCGCTGGGCAACGCGGGCAGGACGCCGGGTGGGCCGGGAAGTACTTATGTAGTTTGTCAGGGGTTAGGTAAGCCCTATGTAGGACATAAAAGTGCACCAGCTGGAATCTCGCGTTGCGCGTGCCATTCCGGGCCCTTTCCAGTATGCCATTCCAGGCCTCCTCGGGGATCCCAGTCGCCAGATCAGCCTCCCATTTTGCCTTCAAGGCCAACAGTGGAGCGGTGGATTCCGAGACCATGCGTCGAGATAGGCACGTGACCGCCCTGACCGTCCCCGTCATCATCACGACGTACTGGCAGCCCAGCGACAGCGTCGGCTCCGACATGCCCGCCCCCCAGTGCCTGCGGATCGCCGCCGTTAAAGCCGCATGCAGGAGGAAGTCCCCCCCGCCAACTCAAAGCGCTCTTGCAGGAGGTCGAAGGGCAACATCGCCCCGTTTTCATACAGATCGCCCATGGACGAGAGCCCCCGCTGATCCCAGTCGTCCAGCCCGTGCCACGAGCCCCCGTGCGGCAATGTCTCGCAGAGTCTAAGTGGGATCTCAGGTGCGTACGGAACCGCAACACCGCACCTCCGGCGGTATCTGTTCCAGCATTTTCTGGCCGTTGCAAACTCCTGCGTGAGATGGAAGTCCCCCATCGGAAGCCCCAGGACAATCCGGGATAATACCTGGACCGGACCCGCCGGCTCCCCTGACCCGTCCACCTCTCTCCTAGCCCGTGCCACCCACTGCGTCAGCCACTGCAGCTGTGCCGCCAAGTTGTAGAGCTCATAGTCTGGGACAGCTAGACCTCCGTCCGCCCGAGGGCGGAGAAGTGTGGCAAGGGCCACCCTACGCCTGCCCGACCCCCATAGAAAGCCGATGACCATCGACCGCAGCCGTCGAAAGTAGCTAGCTGGGATCCAGATCGGTAGGGTCCCGAAGAAGTAAAGCAGCCGCGGCAGGGTCACCATCTTGAGAAGCGCCACCCTCCCCATGAGTGACAATGGGAGCGTGCCCCAAAAGTCGAAGCTCCCTTTAGCGTGCCTAATCGCCGTACCGATATTCCCCTCAAGGACATCAGCATTGTCATGAAAGATCGAGGTGCCAAGATATCGCAGGCATCTCTCTTCCCAAGTCACGCCTTCCGTTATTTGCGGGCATTCTCTCCGTGGGCGGGCCGGGAATAGGTGGGACTTCGCCCAGTTCACTCGGAGTCCAGATACCGTACTCAGCGATTGCAGGAGAGTCTTAGCTCCGCGCAGGGAGTCCGCCGAGTCCGCCAGGAACATCAGTAGGTCATCAGCGTACAATGCGATGTGGTGTATTTGGCCATAGACGTCCAGGCCCCGATAAGCCCGGCCCAGCCGGGCCCGCGCCGCGAGAGGCTCGACAGCCAGGGCAAACAGCAAGGGGGAAAGAGGGCATCCCTGGCGGGCCGCACCTCTCTCTCCATGATCTGGTCCCCGAGTCGCTTCGCGTCCGCCTCTTCCATTTCCGGCAGGTCAAGACCCTCCATAAAGGACTGGAACTCCTCCACCGAAGGGAGGACCCTGCTGCGGTAGAGCTCTGTATAGTAGTCGTAAAACAGTGCGTTGATCCCCTGCTGATCAAACCTCACCGCCCCCGCGTGGTCTCTGAGCTCAAGGATGACCGAGCTTCGGCGGGCCGGGTTGGCCAACCAGGCCAGAAGAGCCCCCGATTTGTCGCGGTCCGAGTGCGCCCGTGTTAGGTAGGCCTTGTAATCAAAGCATCGGAGGCGTTCCACCGTTGCCGCCACCGCCTCCCGCGCCCCCAGCAGGGCCTCTTGAGTGTCCGGCCGTTCAGGTCTCTCTCTCTCCATCCTCCGGAGGGTCTCGTCCTCCTTCTCAATTTCTGCCAGTAGTGTTCTCCGCACGCCCGATGACGTCGCAAAGCACTGGCCCCGTAGTACGGATTTGAAGGCGTCCCATTCCGTTGTGGCCGAACCCGCCGTGCCCGCGTTCACCTGGAAATACTCCTCGATGCCTGAGGCGATCGTGGCGCGGAAGAGCTGATCTTCCAGTGCCTCAGGGCGGAGCTTCCAAGCCGGTATTCTCGGGCGGATCTGCGACCAGCGCAGCCGCACGAGAAGCGGGTTGTGGTCCGAGATTGAGCGCGTGAGGTACTCACTGTGGCACACTTCCGCGTGCACGTCCTGTGAGCACAGGACGGCGTCAATACGGACATGTAACTCGTGAAGGGCGGAGAAGAATGAGTAGTCTCTGTCCGCCGGGTGGTTAGCCCTCCAGGAGTCGACCAGGCCCCACTGGCGTTGCCAGGCTGAGCGCGCGAGTGCGAGTCTACCAGCTGGTGCATTCGGAAGGGGGGGGTGGGATCTATCCATGGCGGTGTCAGCCACACTGTTAAAGTCGCCGCCCAGTAGCAGGGGCTCCACTAAGAACTGGGCTAGTTTATTGGACAATAGGGAGAGGAATGCAGGTTGGTCCACATTCGGGGCGTACACGCAACCCAGGTTAAGGTCCCTCCCGTCCAGCTTGCCTCGTACCATTATATATCTCCCCTCCGGGTCAATTACCTGTTGTGTGCATTGAAAGGGGACCCCCGCCCGTATCCAGATGGCCACCCCCCTAGCATAAGCAGAGTAACCTGTGTGAAAGACCTGTCCCCTCCAGCGCCTCTGTAGCGCCTTCCCCTCTTTGTCCAGCAGATGGGTTTCCTGAAGGAAGGCTATGTGTATGCCCCGCCTATGCATCGAGTGCATCCCCCTTACGTTCCATGTCAGACATTTGTAGCCTAAGTCGGATCCCATGTCAGAGTCCACCAAGCCCCATTCGCCCTCTCAGCAACCCCCCGGCACGCCTAGGTCCCTCCCTCGATCCCCCCCCAACTTGCATAGTCAAACTACCCCAACACCCACACCCCCGGACAGACAACCAACGTGGAAACCCCATCCAAACTCAAGTATCAAAAAGCGTGTCACTACAAAATAGGGCTGGAGAGGCAGCGATGCCGGCTCCATACAGGCCCGAAACCCCCCGCCCCCGCCCCACACGCCTAACAACAAACAGGAGAGGTCTCCCGACTCTCCCCGTCCCCAAGGTCTCAGTAAGAAGTCCCGGGGGGCACTCGCACCTCACCGCATAGCGTCCAGAAGTGGCCCCCCCCGCCTGCACGCCCCAATACCTTACTTATGTGGCCAGTGTCCCACAAGCCTCCTCAGCCAAGGATACCATCCGCCGTCTGGGGAGTCACCACCGGCATGTTTGCCTCTGAGAGCTCGTGTCCGCTGCTGGAGCCAGGGCTGGTAGTACTGGCTTTCGACTGCTCCGACGCGCTGCTGGAGGGGCTGGCGTCCCCCTGGCTGATGGCCACCACTGCCTGCACCGCCTTGGCCCGTTCCTGCTGCCAGCCCGTAGGGGAGCCAGATCGTCGCGTTGGTGTCGTTTCCGTGGAGTGTCTCCTGGGAGGGGTCTGTGGTGTGGGGTCCGTGTCCGGCTCCCCCCTCGCATCCAACCAGCTCCAGGCCTCCTGTGGCGTTGTAAAAAAGTGCGTGCGTTCTCTATCGACCACCCGCAGCCGCGCCGGGAACAGCATAGCATAGGGCAGTTGTAGCGACCTCAATTTTCGTTTGACCGCCAGGAAGGAGGCCCGCTGTTTTTGCACATCCCTGGTGAAGATCATGACCCTGCTGTTGTCGATTCTCAGGTCCAGGACATCTCTCACCTTCTGCAGTATGTGGTCTCTGTCCCTGAAGTGCAGGAGGCGCAGTACAATCGGACGCGGAGGCGCCCCCGGTTTGGGGGGACGCGCAGGGACCCTGTGTGCCCGTTCAATGGCAAAGAACGGCGAGAGCCCCTCCGGGGCCACCTCAGATCGCAGCCAGCCCTCCAGGTAGGTGACCGCGTCCCGCCCCTCTGTGTTTTCAGGGACCCCAACGAGGCGGAGGTTATTGCGCCGAGAGCGCCCTTCACTGTCCTCCGCTTGGAGCTCCAGCACCCGTACTTTCTGTGCCATGTCCGCCAGTGACTTTTTCAGCTCCACTACGTCCCCTGGGAGACTTTTCAGGGTGACCTCAGAGGTCGCCACTCGCTCCTTCAGCTTCTTGTGGTCGTCCTTCAGTAGGGTCAGGTCCGACCCAATGGTGTCTATGCGCTTCTCGAGAGCCTCCCGCGATGCCACAATCGCCTGCATAATGTCTCCCAGGGAGGGGTCTCGCGGGTGGGCCGAGCCCCCAGCTCCCACCCCAGGCGGGACGTCGTCGTCAGGGTGCCCCGGGTCGTCCAGCCTCAGGGCCTCGAAGCCCTTCTTTCTGTTGCCACGTACCATCCTTGCGGGCAGCGCTCGTCCGATGCCTCCGCAGCGGCCGCCGATGTTCCCGCTCCTCGTCCTCCTCAGGTCTGCCATCCCTTTCGATCTCTGGGCCTGCGCCTCGCGGGGTCCAGTCCGCGGTATCGTCCAGAGGCCAGGTCCTGTCCCACCAGCGTCGTGTGGCACCAGCGCCCCAGGTCAGGGCACCTGGAAGGCTCAGGCAGGGTGTGCGCCACTGATCACCAGTCCCAGTGTGGCCCCCTGTATTCGGGCGTCCCCGGCCAGTGAGGCGCTTTCTTCCGTCCTCTATTTCAGCGCCTCATGAGGGCGGGACGCCAGCAACTCGTCCCCTGCTCTCCCCGTCGCCCTCTTCACGTATGTGCCACCGATCACCTGTGGCGCAGGTTCCCTGGCACTGCCACCGCCAGGAGGGCAGGACAGGTGCTCTCCGCAGGTCCAGCACCCCACGCGGCCACCGCGGCCCAGCAAACGACCGTCAAGGCCAGATAGGTGCCTCTTCCCGCCTTCAAAGTCAAAGGCGCGTGGGGGAGGGTAGCCAGTACCTCGACCCCCGCTCTTCTCGCCGCCTGCCGCACTCGTGTGTCCCCAGATCCCCCGTGGTGTAGGCTCTCCCCTCAGATCACCACCAGGGGGGCAGGTCAGGTGTCCCACGCTGTCTCAGTGCCCCACGCGGGTCCAGTGGATCTCCAGCCGGCCGCTAAGGCGATCGCCGGGTCTCTGTCGGCGCCATTTTGGGGTCAGGCAGGCCGATCTTCCCCGGTCCCCCAGATCCGCCTGCGAGGGTGGCAGCCTATACCCCTCACCTCTGCCCGCTCCCGGAGGGTCTCTTCTCACCAGTGACCCGCCACCTCAGCTCCAGGGGGCTTCTCCCCTTCTCTCAGGCTCCGTCACCAGGCGCGTCTCATCAGGACGGCGGCCGCCATTTTGGGCTTTCTCGTCCCCGTGTGCCGCGCTCACCGATAGAAGTCCGGCGGGGGCAGTTGCAGGGGCCCCCGGTCCTCCAAAATCTCCCTGCGTGCCCCTGGTGTCCACCTGGGCACTGTTGGGGGGTCCAGGAGTGAGTCGGGGTGCAGGATGTGTGGTGGTGCAAGGCGGGCACGGAGGAGCTCCGGAGTCCCGCGTCCACCTACATTGGCGCCTTAGCCACGCCCCCCAATGATAATCATTGTTTAAAGCTATATATCTACAACCAATGGATCAGGGTATTCAGATAGGTCCAGAGTGAAAGTGAAAAAAACAGGTGATGTGAAGTCACCAGCAGGTATATTTTATTCAATCATCATGGTGAGAAACAAATGATACGTCCAATTGCGGTCACAAGAAATAATAACCAATAGTGTCAGATAGTACTAGAGTGAAGGTGAAGAGCACGGGTGATGTGAAGTCCCCACAGGTCTATTCTATTCAATCGTCGTGGTAAGAAACAAACGATACGTCTAATTGCGATCACAAGAAATAATAGCCAACTATGTGCCCAGATAGAAGAAAACTGTGTGTTCTCGATAAAGTTGTAATTAAACTCGTTCTCAATCTCCCGTTTGGTGCGTATACGGCAATTATTAAAAGCCGGTCTAACTCTCCTACATGTTACGAGAAGGAAAACAACTTACATACAAGAAAACTTCGATCCTCTCTACAAAACGCCTTTAATCCAAGGGTACCGGCAGCCTGAAAAGCTGCGTTATCTTTTCTAGTTCTGACATCAAGGTAGGACTTAACATAAAATCTCAATAGGTGATTCAAACCAGCTCCCGGCAGCCATCTTGTAATGGGGTCACAGTTAAGATCTACAATGTCAATAACTAAGGGTTGTTCGCACACTAAGTTTATATCAAAATGGAAATACAACAATCTAGATTAACTAAGGGAATATCGATGATATTCAAATTGAACAAGAGGAGATTGGAAAGGGGCGACCACTCGGTCTCCCCGAACGTATGGTCGGGTGCCCCGATCCCCCCGGGAAACCATTTTGGGCGGGAGGCGTGTCACGGCTGGTATGCCCGAAGCGGCGTAGCCGGGGCGCGCCTTTTCTCGCCCAAGAGGGGTTGTCCTAGACACCTACACCGTTGGCCACGCCCTGTAGGCGGTCGGAGGTGGGCCCACGCCCTCCCAGAGAAGAATAAAAGGAGCAACAGTCCAGGAAGCATCCTCTTGTTCCTGTGCTTGGAAGCTGCACCCCTTCGTTGCACGTGAGCCCTTGACGGAACAAGAGCCAATTTTGAGAACTTGTAATTTTGTGTTTCTTCTTTCAACGCTTTCGAAGCTGGTTGACCTAGGTCTCGGGGAATATCTGTGAAAGATGCCTGGCAAGAAGGTCGGAAAGAAGGTCGGAACCGAACAGATGCTTCGTATGCTGGTGAAGGACATGGCGGACATGAAGAAGCAGATGGCGGCAATGAATGGTGCGGGTGGACCGAAGAGAGTCGTCGGACCAGCATTGCCGGGAGTAGTCCCTAACGGGAGAGGTAGACGGGCCAAGAAGGGGGCATCGGGTGGGGAGGCTCCGGTTCCCGAATTACCTCCAGCAAACCCGGTCACTCTGATCGAGGCCCCAGTTCCGGTCCCGGATGCGGGACAACCGATCCCTGTGGTGGTCACTCCCGTGAACAAGGAGGAAATGCCTCCTGAGCTGGCTGCCCAGTTGGCGGCATGGTTGGGCAGAGAGAACGAGGGGGCCACGGCGGAAGAAGCCAGGTCGATAATGAAGCAGTTGCGGCAATCGAAAGATGCTGCAAAGGCACCGTGTCCTCTTGTTTCCCCGCAGGTTCCTGTGGAACGACCAGTACCGGGTGTTGGTTCGGCAGCGACAACGGTCACAGCTACCGCTTCAGGTAAACAGCCATTGCCGATGGCGGGGGAGGGATCGTTACCCTCAAGGAGGGAAAAAATCGTACAACATATCCCGATTGATGTAAAGGAAAGGATTTGGGCGGATAAATATGTGAACATGTTTTCCTTACTGACCGATCATTATGAGATTGAGCATGTAAAAAACCAGAAAGATTTGTTGCATCCTAGTGTATGGCGCTCAAAGATGGCGGGTTTCAGAGTAGATGAAACGATAGCCAATTGGGCCAGAGCGTTTGGAATGTTCACTGCAATTATGGGGGAACGTAGGCCCGATTTAGTGATGGAATTAACCGTTTATCAGACACGTATTATGGAATTCTATGAATTGTACGGGGGTAATCAATGGTGTTGTTATGACAGCATATTTCGTAAGTCCAAAGAGCACAACTCATCCCTGACGTGGGATTGTTTCGACTCCATTTCCTGGCAGAAAATAGAGAGGTCAAACACGGCGAAGTCGCCATCTTTAGGCGGGAACGGGGTGGAGCCTTCCCGCCATTCTTTGGGGGCGCCCTTTCGGGCGGGTACAAACAGTGATCAGAACACAAGGAATAATGGCAACTCGGGTAGGAAAGGGGTCTGTTGGAGCTTTAACAGGGGCAAGTGTTCTAGGCCACAGGGGTCATGCAGGTTCAGGCATGAGTGTGCAGGGTGCGGGCACTCCTCGCACCCCGAGAGTTCGTGCAGAGCCAAGACTGGTGATACGGGAGGTAGGGGAGGCGCCAAACAGGTCTAAAATAGACCGAGGGGCGCCATTACCTACCCCTGTTGATATTATGGCATTGATCCCTTCGCTGAACGAATACCCTGATTATATCTCCGCCGGGGTGTTGCGAGACGGTTTCTCATATGGTTTCCGCATCCCGGCGGGGGATTTTCAGGGGGAAGCACAATGTAAGAACCAACTATCGGTTCAGCAGAATTCGGCGGTGGTGCAGGCAAAGATTGCTGGACCGTATGACATGCCACCAGTTGGCGATTTTGTTTGCTCACCTTTGGGAGTGGTCCCCAAAAAGGACCCAGGGGAGTTCAGGTTAATACACAACTTGTCAGCTCCTAGGGGTCTTTCGGTGAACGATGCGATTGACCCGGGAGTTTGTTCGGTGCGGTACACATCCTTTGATGAGGCTGTCGCCATTTTGAATCGCCTGGGGCCCGGGGCGCTGATGGCTAAATCAGATATCGAGTCAGCGTTCCGGTTGCTCCCGGTACACCCAGATGATCACCGTCTCCTAGGTTTTATGTTTCAAGGACGTTATTACATGGATAAATGTATGCCAATGGGTTGCTCCATCTCTTGTGCGTATTTTGAGAAATTCAGTAGTTTTTTGCAATGGGCGTTCACAAGAGCCACAGGCTTTACACATGTTATGCATTATCTTGATGATTTTCTGTTTCTGGGGGCAGCCGGGGACACGGAATGTGCACAGGCCTTGGGGGAATTCTGTAATCTTATGAAAGAATTTGGCGTGCCACTGGCACCAGGTAAGACGGTAGGGCCATCTACTACACTCGAGTTTCTGGGAATTGAGCTCGATTCTGTAGAGGGGTGCTTCCGCTTGCCCATAGAGAAGGTGATGAAATTCAGGGCCTCGCTCGAACTATGTCTCAGCGAGAGAAATGTAACTCTCCATCAGTTGCAACAGGCTGTGGGGCAGCTTAATTTTGCCCTGAGAGTAATTCCGATGGCTCGCCACTTTTCCCGTTCTATCGCACAAGCCATGGCGGGCCTCAAGGAAGGGCACCACCGCACAAGACTGTCGGCAGAGGTTCGCCAGGATATGCGCATATGGCTGGCATTTCTGGCGGATTTCAACGGTCGTGTCATGTGGACTGATCCACCAGTTTCCTCAGAAGAACTGGGGTTGTGGACCGACTCGGCTGGGAGTGTAGGTTTTGGCGCCATATTTGGCAATCGATGGTCGGCACGAACCTGGCCTATGTGGTGGCACGATAATGGACTCACTGGTAACTTTGGGTTCCTGGAGTTGTTCCCCATTCTGGTGGCCTTGAAAACTTGGCCAGAAGGGTTTCGTGATCGCTCTGTGGTGTTCTGGTCGGATAATATGACCGTGGTTGAGTGCATCAATAATCAGGCAGCACGCTGCAAATGGATTTTGAGATTGCTGAAGGAAATTGTCCTGTTATGTATGAGACTAAACGTCCACTTTAGGGCAAGACACGTGCCAGGGGTATTAAACCAGGCAGCTGATGCACTCTCTCGTTCCCATATGCAGGCCTTCCGGGGTTTTCTGCCCTCAGCGGACTCGGTGGCGGCACCATTTCCCGAAGCTCTCTGGTCTCTCGGTGCCCCGGATTACAAAACCTTGTGGGAGAGAGTCTAGCACCCAGGACAAGGAAGGCATATGAAGGGGCGTTCCGTTCCTATTGGTCCTTTTTGGGTTCGACTAGGGGGGAGCACTGGGGGCAGGAGGAGTATGTCCTGAAATTTCTGGTATCATTACATCAGGCAGGCAGATCAGTGGCTACGGCCAATAGGCACCGAGCCACCATTTCTTTCATGGCGCGGGCTCATGGCATTCAGGACCCCACATCGTCCTTTATTGTACAGAAGGCACTACGTGGGTGGCAACGCCTTGAGGGTCGTAGAGTCGACGAGAGACACCCGATATGTTCAGAAAGGTTGTCCCTGTTAATGTCCGTACTTCGTGCGACGTGTTCATCTCATTCAGAGACGGTGCTGTTCCGGGCCACTTTTGCATTAGCGTTTCATGGGGCTATGCGGGTAAGCGAACTGGTAGCAAGGAACAAGCAAGATACGGGGGGAGGTTTGTGTCGAGAACACATTCAAATTAAGGGCGAGACAATGGTGATCTCAATAGCCAGGTCCAAGACCGATCAGGGAGGGATCGGGGACAGTGTGGTAGTCCAGTGGATTCCGGGAGCTCCCATGTGCCCGGTAAAATGCGTTGAGGAGTATTTAGCGCAGAGGGCGGCATCATGGGGGGGAAGCTTGCTGAGGCACACCGACGCAACCCCGCTGACTAAGTTTCAGTTTCAGCGGGTGTTAACAATGGCAATCGCGGCAGCGGGCTTGAACCCGACCCATTCCTTCCGGATAGGGGCTGCTACAGAGGCTACAGCCAGGGGTCTGAGTGTTGAAAAGGTGAAACAGTTGGGGCGTTGGTCCTCAAATTGTTATAAAAGGTATGTGCGTTTGCACATGTTGTGAAGCTAATGTCATGCACTCACGCTTCTTGTTTTCTGTTTGGTTTACAGTTTCGCGAGCAGGCTTTGCGGGGCAGACTGTGCAGTTGACCCGACACCTGGGGACCAGCGGTCAAAGATCACCGGCTGAGGAAAGAGTGGTGTGGGTCGTTGGCCACTCATACGTGAGGCGCGCCGCGGACGTATTCAAAGCAGGTGACATGATTCACGTGGCTGGGGAATACGGGTACAGGGTGACCTTCCACGGAAGGGGCGGACTCTGTATTGACCAGTTTCAAAGTTTTATTGAGGGACTGTTAGGGCGGACGAGGTCACCACCATCTGTAATCATAGTACATCTTGGGGGCAATGATTTGGTGACCATTGGTCGACGAGTGCTTCTCGAGTTAATTTTGTCCTCAGTAAGTTGGTTGGCAAGAAGGGTCCCGGGCTGTACAATTGCATGGTCACACATGATTCCTCGGAAGGTGTGGTGGGGGGCCCTCTCTGTGCCAGCTTTGAACCAGTCGGTAAAGAAGGTTAATAACAAATTGAGTAGGTTGTTTCGTACAGGTAAATTGCAGTGTATTTCACACGGGTGCATCCGGGGGGATCAAATGTATTTGGCGGATGGGGTCCATTTGTCCCGGGAGGGAAATGTCTTACTCATAGGAGACTTCTTAGCCTGGTTAAAGAGTTTACGTAACCATGACCTTTAGTAGGACCTTTGTGGGGGGTCCGGATAGCCGGTCAACTATCCGGCCTGTGGCGGTAAGGTCATGATCGGTGAGCAGTAATTTGAAGATCCCTAGAGGTGGGGCGCCACCCATTATGGATGGGAGCGCCCGGGGGGAGGCGGCCATTGGCCCCTCACACGGGGAGGCGGTACCCTTCTAAGGATGGGACCGCCGAAAGGGAAGGCGGTCAAGGCCCCTCCCTGGGGAGGAGGGGCTACGGGTCCCCTCCTTGGAATTTCCCGGGGCCAGGACATCCGCGACGGCGGATGTGGTAAGCAGTGTGGGGTGGGAGGGGGGTCTACGCTACCTTCTAGACACCTCACACGAGTCCTCGGACGACCACCAAGATGGCGTCGAGTAAATATGGGGCCCCCGCTAAGACAAGGGAAATCGGAAGTTGGCACAGAGGTACAGTCCTCTGTGCGCCCGCCCCTCACAAGTGAGGGGGGAGTTCTGGTATTAGGGATCTGACACCGGTTACGACCTTGCCGTTGGCCCGTAATGTTAGGATGTACAATTTGAATTTTTGAGAAATGCATTTACAGGATGTTTTAGAATCGGCTAGGAGAACCTTTGTATTAGAGATATGTTAAGGTTAGCCAATAAACATCGTAATGTATAAATGAAATTGTACATGATATGAAACTGTTATTTTAATGTTTTAATTTTTGTTTCATATTTTAATAAATACGGCCGAGAGGGTAACTCCCTCCCGCCTTCCAAAAGCTCAAGAACCGTATCCGTCTTCCCATTCTTGGGGATTGTGTTGGGAGGGGGTGACGGGTATCCAGGCCATATGGAAAGGGGCGACCACTCGGTCCCCCCGAACGTATGGTCGGGTGCCCCGATCCCCCCGGGAAACCATTTTGGGCGGGAGGGGTGTCACGGCTGGTATGCCCGGGGCGCGCCTTTTCCCGCCCAAGAGGGGTTGTCCTAGACACCTACACCGTTGGCCACGCCCTGTAGGCGGTCGGAGGTGGGACCACACCCTCCCAGAGAAGAATAAAAGGAGCAACAGTCCAGGAAGCATCCTCTTGTTCCTGTGCTTGGAAGCTGCACCCCTTCGTTGCACGTGAGCCCTTGACGGAACAAGAGCCAATTTTGACCCACCCACCAGCCCCTGATGACAGCGATTTGTATTGCAATAAAGCGATTGATGTGGATATTGTCTCTTTTTCAGGTTGTTTCTAATAAAGTTTGGTCTGTTTTGAATGACAATAAATGGTTGCTTTTTAGCAAGACTCAGGCGAGTATCGCAGCTGGGTTGAAAGAAGTGTATTGTAGAGGTAAAAGTTTATACTTGAAATGCCTAGTATAACTGTTTATTTCATTCTCATTAGGTTAAAACAATGTCGTATTTATTTTTTTGGTCGGGCGGTAAGGTCATGATCGGTGAGCAGTAATTTGAAGATCCCTAGAGGTGGGGCGCCACCCATTATGGATGGGAGCGCCCGGGGGGAGGCGGCCATTGGCCCCTCACACGGGGAGGCGGTACCCTTCTAAGGATGGGACCGCCGAAAGGGAAGGCGGTCAAGGCCCCTCCCTGGGGAGGAGGGGCTACGGGTCCCCTCCTTGGAATTTCCCGGGGCCAGGACATCCGCGACGGCGGATGTGGTAAGCAGTGTGGGGTGGGAGGGGGGTCTACGCTACCTTCTAGACACCTCACACGAGTCCTCGGACGACCACCAAGATGGCGTCGAGTAAATATGGGGCCCCCGCTAAGACAAGGGAAATCGGAAGTTGGCACAGAGGTACAGTCCTCTGTGCGCCCGCCCCTCACAAGTGAGGGGGGAGTTCTGGTATTAGGGATCTGACACCGGTTACGACCTTGCCGTTGGCCCGTAATGTTAGGATGTACAATTTGAATTTTTGAGAAATGCATTTACAGGATGTTTTAGAATCGGCTAGGAGAACCTTTGTATTAGAGATATGTTAAGGTTAGCCAATAAACATCGTAATGTATAAATGAAATTGTACATGATATGAAACTGTTATTTTAACGTTTTAATTTTTGTTTCATATTTTAATAAATACGGCCGGGAGGGTAACTCCCTCCCGCCTTCCAAAAGCTCAAGAACCGTATCCGTCTTCCAATTCTTGGGGATTGTGTTGGGAGGGGGTGACGGGTATCCAGGCCATATACAGTGTACGGTGAAATACGGCGGCCATCTTGAAACAGGTGATATCCCTCGACTCCAATGTGATAACCCTAAAACATGAAGGATATCATTTATTTATTTATTTATTTTATTTTAATTTCTTATATCGCGCAGGAATCACTCCCCTGAGGGTATCTCCGCGCTTTGCTAGCCAGGACGTTGTCGTAATCTTCCAGTGTATTAATGGGGCTGAAATGCTTCCTGAAAGAGGAGTGTTTTCAGGGCCTTTCTAAAGGCCAGGTGATTGGTGTTCAGCCTCATTATAGAACTATATGTATCCTTATTAATGTACCTATAGGTCAATTGAATATTAATGTGAGATAATAATTAGTGTCTGTGATTGGTGAAAACAGGAAATAGAAAAATGACAAAAATGCATTATCGAATTCGTTTTCAAATTGTCCAAAACAATACGTTAATGGATCTCACCAAGGAATGTGAAATCTATACTAATATAATAAAGAGCGAGCCCAAACCTTTGAGGCGGGTAATCTCAGGAACCACAGCACCAATCACAACACCCAATTAGGTGTGGGCGGAAAATCCGTTCCGCTCGCGGATTTTGCGGATTTTCGGGAAATTCGCAATCCGCGAGATTCGCGAATCTCCCGCAAAATCCGCAAATCCGCGAGCGGCGGATTTTGCTCGCACTGTTCGTGTGAGTTCGCGCCCCGCGAATAAGTGCAAAATTGCAGAAATACGCTCTTAGCAAAACTGAAAGTAACTACTTACCAGGTTCAAAAGTTCAGGCTCATCATTAGTAGCCATTTCCTGTAGTGCTTCCTGAGGGGCCCCTCCAGAGTTCAGTTGCCAGTTGAAACTATTATGTGACCCTGCTCTGAACCTCAGAATAGTTACACATATGCCACAAAGGTCCTGAATTACAGCTAAGGGAGACAAGCAGGAGCCAGGCTGGAAGTTAAAATCCATTAATCAGCCCCTAATTCATTATTGTCAGTTGGGGCAGGGCAGGTGTTGTAACTAATTTTGCAACAATGAAAGCACTTAGCAAGTGCAAAAGATCACTAATCAGGGCGCACTAAGGAAGCAGGTGCCAGCTAAAAAAATATTCTGTGACACATTAATCAGCCCCAAATTAATTCAGGTCACTTGAGGCAGGGAAGGTGTGCTTTGCTTTGCCGAAAATAATGTACACTGGACAACCAGAGGGTGTGGTGATGAAACAGAGGGTGGCATGGGTGGGCCAGAGGGTGGCATGAGTAGTCAGAGAGTGGCAGTGGTGACAGAGAGTGGCAGTGATGAAGAAGAGTGTCCCAAACAGGCTGGACACGTAGAAACAACAAGTTCGCAAAACTTGCAACCCGACAGGTAAGTTCGCAAATTGCGAAATTGTAAAAACCCTCGCGAACTGGCAGAAACACGGGCGAACACAAAAAAAAAAAATCCGCAAATTCGCGGGAATTCGCGGATTTTGCGGATTGCGAATCCGCAAATCCGCAAAATTCGCGAACGCGAGATCCGCAAAATTCGCCCATGCTTACACCCAATACAGCATTGGAAAGAGCAGTTGCAGCAGAAGGACATAGGCTGTGCAGACGCCCACCATATACATTTGAAAGGTAAAAGAACCGTGCCAGCAAAGTAGTCCCTTGTGGGCGTGTCTGCATTGTGCTGTAGGCGTGTGCTGGGGCCGTTACAAACACTGGGGGCGTGTGGTACGTCCGTGGGTTTCCGATGAAGGTCTGTTTTAAATGAAGTACCCATTCTGTGAATTGCTACATCCAAAAAAGTAATCCTGTTTTCATGAATTTCAGATGTGAACCGGATTCTTTTATCTCTTGAGTTCAATTCTAAGATGGCATTTATGAGTGTTTCCTCTGATCCAGTCCATATTATAAACATGTCATCTATATACCTCAATATGAGTTTCGCCTGTGATAGCCATGGTTCCTGAGTTAGGATATATTGTTCTTCAAATTGTTCCATGTAAAGATTTGCATACACAGGAGCCTCCGAATTGCCCATCGCTGTACCTGTCTGTTGTAGGCAGTATTGATTCTTCCATTTGAAATAACTGTTAAAGAGTATGAAATCTAACAATTCCATTAGAAAGATTTTGAAATCCAAGTCTAAATCCGTATTCAGTACTGCATGTTCAATTGCTTCTATTCCCTCGTGGTGAGGTATTGATGTGTATAAGGATTTAACACCCATGCTGCAAAGAATGATGTGTTCTTCACTAGTTATTTGAATTTGCTCTAATGTCTCTAAGAAGTGGGTCGTGTCCTTCACAAATATCTTCATCCTCATCACGCTAGGTAGTAGATGTTTATCTAGTAGTTGTCCTATTGGTTGATGAATGCTTCCTATAGTTGACACAATCAGTCGAAATGGCGGATTCTTGAGGTCTTTGTGTATTTTAGGTAACATATGAATCACCGGACTCTTTGGATGACTTGTGATTAAAAATCTCTTCGTTTTCTCATTGATGACTCCAATGTTGAATGCTTTAATAATGATGGTTTCAAGGTGTTTTGAAAATTGCTCTGTCGGATTACCATCCAAGGGTAGGTATACGCTTGTATCCGTTCCGTGTCGTTCAACTTCTCTTTCATAATGTGAGGTGTTCATTATAACTATTGCACCTCCTTTATCCTTTAGGCAAATGATATTTGGATTCCGAGCTATTTTCTGTAAAGCCTCGGTTTGTTTTTGGGTCAGGTTATGACGTCTTGTTTTTTTAGAGAAATTTAATCTGGATAATTCCATTCTTACCAAATGTTCAAAGGTGTCCAATGTTTTGTGAGACAATGGTGCTGTATAGGTACTGTGTGGTGATAGACCTAGAAGCTGGTCTTCTTTCACGTCACTTCTCTCTGTGACAATGTTAGTGAAAAAATGTCTTAAACCTCATTTCCTCATTAATTGCAACAATTCACAGAATGGGTAGTTCATTTAAAACAGACATTCATCGGAAACCCACAGACTGAAACAAGTTTTTACCAAGAGTCCTTAAAGAAGCATCTTCCATATTCTCAAATGATACGTGTGAAAAGAATAGTTTCATCACCAGAACAAACAGAAATCAGATTAACTGAAATGGAAAACAGATTTAAAGAAAGAGGTTACCCACCAGAGGTTCTGAAAGATGCTTGAACACGTTGTACATTAAAAAGCAGCATAGAATTACTAACGAAAACCATGAAGAAGGATAACATGAGAGTAGTGGTGGTGTCAAAATATTCTACTAAAAGCAAAGCGTTCAAAAAGATCATGAAAAAACATTGGATGATACTATCACAAGAAACTGATTTCAAAAACATCTTCAGTGAAATGCCACTGTTCGCCTATCAAAGGGCCAAAAATTTGGGAAGCTTGATTAAACCCAAGGAACACAACCTTACAGAAACATCTCATGGAACATTACCTTGCCATAATTGCAGTCATTGCAATAGCAGCATCAGAGGAAATTCCATAACACATCCAAGTAAAGGACATAAAATCAAATTACGTGTATCAGCCACATGTGATACAATGAATGTCATTTATTTACTGAAATGTCCCTGGGTTCAAGGCTACGTAGGGAAAACTGAGAGGCAGATAAAAACAAGATTGAATGAACACAAATCTAATATCTTAACAAACTGATGAAATCGACGATTGCAGCTCATTTCAATGAGGCATCACGCAACATAAGTCAACTAAGATACACCATCTTAGAAGTTGTAGCAAAAAGAGAAGGTATGGACAACAACAAGAATTTGTTACAACGTGAACATTTCTGGATTTACAAACTAGATACATTGAAGCCAGTTGGAATGAATGACCGGACTGAATACAGCTGTTATTTATAGATTTCCGAAATATCTATATGAATCTATATACTGCTTGCTAATTCTATTTTTTCGCAACTGATTATGTCTACACCAATGCATACTTTTGTACCTTTTTATATATACACATACTAGCAGCCCGTCCCGACGTTGTCCGGGTATGAATTGCTGCCGGCCAGTAGTATATTGTTTTGTAGGATTTCGTTTCGATAGCATTTCCTATCTGTGACAGGCCTGTGAAACGCTCTGATTCACCGTGCACTGCTGATGCACTTAAGAGATCGCGTTCAGTAGTGTGTGAACTCGAGTTTCCCAACTTTATTTTTCCTTGCAATATTATATAGCGCAAACTCAACAACATGGCATGAGCACAATTTACATTACAGAAGAACACATTCATTTGTGGTAGGCACGGGGAGACAAAGCGATTTGCCTTGAATCACAGGATGTTGAGCTGATGCCGAGATTCCAACGTATCTCCCCAGCTCTAAAGTTCGCAATTCTAGAACTTGTGGCGGGAGGTGTGTCTAAAAGTGTATGTCGTGCTGGCCATCAATGAGAGAGACCTGTGCATTTTTCAAATCGGTGGTGAAAAAATATGAGTATGTTGCTGGAGATGTGGGCCGCTGTGCCACCAATGTACCTACCGGGGGAGGGTAAACACCCATTATTCCACAGCTTTCTTTCCGCATACCATCACTCCGCATACTTTCATTACGAAAGTAACATGACTCCGCAATGCCATTATAACGCATGGCATTACATTTTATATGCTTTTACCACTCATACATTTACAACGAAATTCGTTGTAAATGCATGAATGGTAAAAGCATGTTTTTTTTAATGTTTGGATAAGGTAAGTATGGGTATAGGGGTATATGTTTTGGGGTACTGAGGTATATGTTTTGGGGTGTTTGGGTATTTTAAGGGTTCAGATATAGTTTTGGGTTAAGGGGTACAGGGGTAGTTTTAGGGTTTAGGGATAGGTATGGGTTTTAGGGTACCGGGGTATTTTTAGGGTTCAGGGCTAAGTTTGGGTTTTAAGGTATAGGGGTATTTTTAGGGTTCAGGGGTAGGTTTGGGTTTTGAGGTACAGGGGTATTTTAAGGGTTTAGGGCTAGGTTTGGGTTTTGGGGTACAGGGGTATTTTAGGGTTCAGGGGTAGGTTTGGGTTTTGGGGTACAGGGTTATTTTTAGGGTTCAGGGCTAGGTTTGGGTTTTGGGGTACGGGGGTATTTTTAGGGTTCGGGCTAGGTTTGGGTTTTGGGGTACAGGGGTATTTTAGGGTTCCGGGGTGGGTTTGGAGTACAGGGGTATTTCAAGGGTTCAGGGCTAGGTTTCGGTTTTGGGGTACAGGGGTATTTTAGGGTTCAGGGGTAGGTTTGGGTTTTGGGGTACAGGGGTATTTTTAGGGTTCAGGGCTAGGTTTGGGTTTTGGGGTACAGGGGTATTTTTAGGGTTCAGGGGTAGGTTTGGGTTTTGAGGTGCAGGGGTATTTATAGGGTTCAGGGCTAGGTGTGCGGTACTGGGGTATTTCTAGGGTTTAGGGATAGGGTTGGGTTTTGGGGTACAGGGTATATGTATAGGGTTAAGATGGGTTAGTGTTTAAGGGTGTTGGGGTATTTTAAGGAGTAAGGGTGGGTTATGATTATGGGGTGCAGGGGCATTTAAAGGGAGCTGGGTGGACACCCGGAGCTGGAATGTACAGAACCTGGAAAGAAAAAAAAATGAAATATTGGGCACAACGCTCGCTTTTTTTCCGTAATCCCGCGCCCTGCACACGCCCACGCCCCCAGCACACGATATGATACATGGGATGAAGGGCGGAACGTACCACACACCCCCAGCGTTTGTCACGCCCCCATCACAATCCCACAGCACAACGCAGACACGCCCACAATGGACTACTTTGCTGGCACGGTTCTTTTACCTTTTAAATGTATATGGTGGGCGTCTGCCTAGCCTATGTCCTTCTGCTGCAACTGCTCTTTCCAATGCTGTATTGGGTGTTGTGATTGGTGCTGTGGTTCCTGAGATTACCCGCCTCAAAGGTTTGGGCTCTCTCTTTATTATATTAGTATAGATTTCACATTCCTTGGTGAGATCCGTTAACGTATTGTTTTGGACAATTTGAAAACGAATTCGATAATGCATTTTTGTCATTTTTCTATTTCCTGTTTTCACCAATCACAGACACTAATTATTATCTCACATTAATATTCAATTGAGCTATAGGTACATTAATAAGGATACATATAGTTCTTATGATATCCTTCATGTTTTAGGGTTATCACATTGGAGTCGAGGGATATCACCTGTTTCAAGATGGCCGCCGTATTTACCGTTCACTGTAATCTCCTCTTGTTCAATTTGAATATCATCGATATTCCCTTAGTTAATCTAGATCGTTGTATTTCCATTTTGATATACACTTAGTGTGCGAACAACCCTTAGTTATTGACATTGTAGATCTTAACTGTGACCCCATTACAAGATGGCTGCCGGGAGCTGGTTTGAATCACCTATTGAGATTTTATGTTAAGTCCTACCTTGATGTCAGAACTAGAAAAGATAACGCGGCTCTTCAGGCTGCCGGTACCCTCGGATTAACGGTGTTTCGCAGAGAGGATCAAAGTTTTCTTGTATGTAAGTTGTTTTCCTTCTCATAACATGTAGGAGAGTTAGACCGCCTTTTAATAATTGCCTATACGCACCAAACGGGAGATTGAGCACGAGTTTAATTACAACTTTATCGAGAATACACAGTTTTCTTCTATCTGGGCACATACTTGGCTATTATTTCTTGTGATCGCAATTAGACGTATCGTTTGTTTCTTACCACAACGATTGAATAGAATAGACCTGTGGGGACTTCACATCACCCGTGCTCTTCACCTTCACTCTGGTATTATCTGACACTATTGGTTATTATTTCTTGTGACCGCAATTGGACGTATCGTTTGTTTCTCACCATGATGATTGAATAGAATATACCTGCTGGTGACTTCACATAACCCGTGCTTTTCACTTTCACTCTGGTACTGTCTGAATACCCTGATCCATTGGTTGTAGATATATAGCTTTAAACAATGAATATCATTCTTTTGCTTTAACCATTGATAAGATATATGTTTCCTATGTACCCTCATGCATGATTTATCTATTTTGATTGTAGAATATATATCCCTGATGAAGGCTTGAACAGCCGAAATGCACTGGATATGAATATGTTCTTGGACACATAGCTGGATGCATAATACTTTATTTTGAAAATGGAAGATATAAATATAGAAACCATGAAATTATATTGATCAAGATTGAAGAATAAAGAGAATCTTGGAACATTGACATTGAACTTTTTGTTTTTTGAACCTTACAACCCTATATGGGATCAAGCTGTGACTAGGGTACGTCACCCAATTTGGGTCATGCAATTCTTGGATATACTGGTACTCTACATCGGAGGGTATACCCTAGAGCAGTGTTTCCCAAACTGGGGTCCGCGGACCCCCAGGGGTCCGTGACACATTCCCAGGGGGTCCGTAGGCAACAGTTTTAAAAGCACAGAAAAGTTTCTTGTATAATTAGCAGCTTTCCAGCAACAATAAAAGTGTCAAGATAATGCCAGTGATTAATGTACCTGCTGGAGCGTGAGGAGAGTTTTGTTCAGTGGCAGCTTTCACTTAACTAATGTAGCACAGAGGGTTAATGTGCCTACTGCAAAGAACATGTAACATGCATTTTAAAAAGCAGTATTTTATGTGCATAGGTTCGTGGTTACTGCTTTTGTCACAGAGATTCTTTCGTTACTGTGCACTTCATAAGTGACAATCGTAATATAGCAGAATGACCTATAAACGGTCTTCAAAGAGCTGCTTGCAAACCGCATGGTAACAGTAACTTATGTTTTTTCCCAGTTATTCATTATCCTGATGCTGCTAAAAAGATTTATTTGGGTGTAAATACATTTTTAATGTTAAAGTCAGTGTTAGCCACTGTATTATGTTCTGAATCCTGAGTTTGTGCATTTCCAGAACAAGCACTCTATAAAAATGCCCGGCAGTATGAACGACATGTGAACCTTGTAGTCCCCTTTACCTTATGTACCATTTTATATACACTGATTTACATGTATGATTCAATGTCTCTGTGTGTGATGTAAAGTGCTCTGACATCCTACAATGGTATGAGAGATACTACAAAACAAATGAAATACACGTGACAGAGGGGCTATTCAATATAAAATTCTGACGGCCAGATGTACGATCCGTTTTTATATGCGCGAACAGGTTTGTGAACCGGTTTGCGCATGCAAAAACCTATTGGGCCGTGTACATTGCCTATTTCGCGAGTCGCAATTTGTTTGCGACTCGCTAAATAGGTTTTGCAACTTGCAATTCGGAAGGGGCATTCCCTTGCAAATAGCGAGTCTCAAAACCATGTACAAATGTATTGCGGTCGCAATACACTTGCAATTACCACCTACTTCAAGTAGATGGTAATGCATACGCAAATGGGAAGGGGTCCCCAGGGGACCACTTCCCCTTTGCAAATGCATGCAAAATTATTTTTTAAGGGCAGGCAGTGGTCCCAGGGACCTCTGCCTGCCCTTAGAAAATGAAACAAAAACGTTTTTCTTTTTATTTAAATGCATGGTAAACGGGCTGCATTTTTTTAACTGCTTGATTTAAAAGCTGTCCCAGACATGGTGACCTGCAGAGCCAATGGGCTCGCAAATTGCGAGAGTCTCATTAATATTAATGAACCTCGCAATTTGCAACCCAATTGGGAATCCCAAACAGTGTTAAACACACTGTTGTACATTTCATTTAGCGACTTGCAGTTTGCCACTCGCAATATGTCGCCAATTGTGAGGCGCTAAATAAAATGGTCGTATATCTGGCCCCAAAATCCTTACTACTTTGAGTATTTGTTTTGTGTGCACACGTGTGTATTTTTTTCGAATTACTTTTTTTAATATTTGAAATTTTACTTATACAAATTGCTTGGGGTCCCCGGCTTCCAGTGGTGACTCAACGGGGGTCCTCAGGAGTCAAAAGTTTAGGAACCACTGCCCTAGAGGATGCAACAACTTTGAATTGTTGATTTACCTTGAGTGCAAGTGTGATAAAACTTTTTAACTTATATGCTTAGCCATAACATGCAACACTTTTTGGCACAACTGATGAATGCTTGCTTTTTAACGTGCAACATTTTTCAAATTACAGACAGAACTAACTACTCCTCATCACCACCAGGAGGACTTGAAGTTCCAACAAGGTGAGGGCTCCCGAGTCCTGCACAGTTACTTCTGACTGAGGTATGTGGAAAGTCGAACTGCACCTATCATCAACAATGTCCTATTTCTCTTGTCCATACTTCTGTATGTGCAGTGTAGTCCCTGAAACACTAGCGGTATGGTATGTGCTACTATCAAATCAAAAGCCTACTACTAGCTTATTCTTAGTTGACATTGACATTCTGTTGTTGGAAATTGTCAAAGCACTAACATTAAGAAGACTGGAATACACATCAAGGGCACCCCAGAGGACTGCACTCAGTGCCTCTAGATCTATTGCTGGATCAGAGTTTTGTTTAACACCATTTGCCGACTGGGCAAGCTTAGCTACCTACACAGACTGACTCATAATAATAGTAAATAGTAGTAGCACAGAGAGTGATGGTAGAGAGGCAGGATAAGAATGTAGAAACAATCTACAAGAAGATCAAAGACTATTTTGTGAAAAATAGAATTAGGAAACAGTTTGGAATGAATAGGAGCTGTAAAAATTAGGGAAATATAATTATATTAACAACAGAACAACTTACTGGGGCCAGCAGAAGAGCCTGCAGAGTACCGTTCCTGCCCACTTTCTTCCGCCAGAGTCTGGGGTGCAGTTTTCTTGCCCCTGGGAGGTTCTGAATGTGAACATGAAATAAACATAAACAATGATGAATGTTTTTTTAAATATTTGATTTCTTTGACCACAATCTAAAATTATCTTGGGGAAACAAATTACCAACAATTGCCCTACATGTATTGACCTATCTGATCTGGTGAACTAGGAGGATACAAGTACAGTATTGCTGGATTCGCAGACCGTCTTCTTGGAAAGTTATGTAAATCACTAACTAAACCAACAACAAAAAGGTTCTACTACGACTGCCAGCACTCAGCAGCACGCGACGTGACAGACACAGTCCATCATCATGATTGCAGACCACTAAAAAATGTCCTACTACTAATAGCAAGTCATAATATACTCAACCTATCAATCCACCACTAGCTCTTCTTCTTAGTGGAAGTAAGAGTACAAAGGAAGGACTAGACTTGAGTCTCTAGTCTCTCTAGCATTACGCAGTTCTGTAAAGTACTACACTCATACATATTCAGGCCAAATGAGCACAAAGTTGCAAACAAGTAAGCATAGTAGCAACGCCACTGAGGAGGTGAGCACCTGCAATCACAGACGCTATTTAAACATTATTTTACCTTCAATGTAATCTAATCTGCAGCATTCTTGCTCCTCGAAAAAAACATATATTAGCAATGTAACACAGAGCAGAAGAAAACAAAGTACTTATTAAATAGCTACTCACCAAGGCCAGGGATCTCTACGCCTAGCAGGTGAACCAGGTCCTGCTCCCTGTCAAGGACGTCTGCCCACTGGTGCGTCGCTTGGTCTTAGGTGCGCCGGATCCCCAACTGCCTACGCATGGCCCGGCACACCTTATCCCTCAGCTGGCGACGCTCCTGGAGGCCATACCCTTGACCGGGCCTGCCCCCGGCTGCCATGGTCTTTGGTAGGTGGTGCTGAACATAAAATATGAGTACGGCCACCTCCACTACACTGAAAACCTCCCTGGCCACCACATCCTTCCCCCTCAATCGCCAGCAAGGGAGCCGGGTACGGGGTGCGGGACCCTTCCCATTGCTCTTCCTGGCTCCCTTTGCCATGGTCCTGGACAGCTGAAAAAGAAAATAGGAAAGAATAAGGAAAAAGTAACGAAAAGAAAAGAGTTTAAAAAAGTAGCTTTAAGTAACCAAAAAGTAGAAAAAACCCATAAAATATAGATGTAGATAAAGAGAGGGATAGATAATGAGTAAAAAAGATCCAAAAAAAGTTCAAAGAAACAAAGGATTGCAAAGATTAAGGTAGGATTGAAGAAGCATGCCCAGAACCATAGCAATGACTGAAAAACAAGATGGCCACGCCCATTGAGGTCCGCGTGGGTAAGTTCACGTGATATTTCCCCCCGCGAGCATGCAAAAACGCACGCGACCACGTAATCACACCCCGCGCATAACGCGAGCATGCAACTAGCGCCCGGAAACGGAAATACGCAACGCAAACAAGATGGCCGCGCCATGTACGACCGCATGGGTAACTTCGCGGTCAATGCGCTGCAAGCGGCCTGCAAACAAGCAAAAACAAATCTGCAAATTCGCATGAATTCGCAGATTCTGTGGTTTGTGAATTCGGGCACAATTGGGTACTGCGAATTCTCGCATTTCGCCCATTCTTAGTTTTGTGTTAGATTGTTTTTGTAGCTTTCTATGTCAGTGAGTTATTCCTTAATGTATTATGTGTAGTGTAGTTAATTTATTTATTTTAGTTTATTTTTGTGATGTTACTCAAGATTGTAAATGTGTTTTGTATTGTTTGTTATGTTTTTAGTGTAAATATTATGTGGGGTGGGTATGGTTGTTTTTTTACAGGTTTTTTAGCATGGAGTGGATGCATTTCCTTCTTTTTAGATGTGTTTTAATGGGAATTATTTTGTTTTTATTTTAACCAAGTTTAGTTTTTAATTTATTTTTGTTTTTCTGTCTTCCAGTAGCAGTTGTTACTTTTTTAATTTTTGTTTTCTTTATGGTTTTCTAAGACTCTGGAATAAGTCTTTGGATTTACTTTTTAACTGTTCTATGCTATGTTCAATGCCAGAATAAAGCATCACATTTGAGCACATCTCAGGAGCATCTAACAACTGACTGTACCAAATTAAAACCACACTTTTGTGGCAACAACACCAGACACTATTTACATATGCTCTAAATAACCTAAACATCCAAATAATAATGTGTTTTTTTGATATCACTGACAAAATCTGGCCTCTGGAAATATCAATTATTGAGTTCTTCCGTGCACTCGTTTTTATCAATTTATTTGAAATTCTGTTCCTAATTCCTTTTTGTGCTACTCCTTCCAAGCACTACGTCTGAAAGCGCTCATATGAATATCAACTAATTGGAGCAGACTAATCTTTTCCTTAGGATGTGTGCACTTTTACACGAAAACACAATTGTTTCCTCACTTGTTCATCCCAAATTAAATATTATTCAGAACACTCCTTCGTAATTTCTTTAGAGAATTGTTATTGATCAATCCATTTCATGTTCCAATTTCAAATCATTGAATCATGAATTTCATTCATGTTGGTTAGATACAAAAAACAATGTTAATTTACCCAATGCATTTCGGGGCCAATCATGACCCTTCATCAGGGGTCTAAAAGGAAAAATACAGAAGCCTCATGAGCAAATCTCAAATAACAGTATTCAATTTGCATTCACACATTGCTATAATACAACAGAAAACAGTAAGCTGTATTAACGTTTAATTTTAAAACTACATTATGTGTATGACCATCTGCTTGAACCATGGTAGCCACATGTCTGGTTAAAGTAAATGTTTAAATCTCGGTCATGTTGAGTACGAAACTATCCTTATGTCATATCATCAGAATGCGTACAAATAACTGCTGCTGGAACACATGGCAGAAATCTGATACGAACGAGTATTTTGGACACAGTTCTCTCATACTAGAAACCAGTTCTAGAAATGCAATACTTCCTTAATGTGCATGAGAAGCTGCTTTCGCACAACTTAAAAAAACTTTACAAAGACCCACTTACAAGATTCAAACGTGAAGAAGCTTCAATCCAAATCTTGAAACGACCAGCTTCTGACAGTGCAATCACATGACGTTTAGTTGCCTATAGCGGTGATCCTTAAAAACGTAAGTTAGCCTGTCTGTGATAGGTAGTTCTACCACGTGAAACATGTGCGAACACTACTTTGTTCAACACATTTATTGTTCACTCCTCAGATTACAATTACCCAATTCAGATATAAAGAGCGGTTCAAAGGCGAAAGCAGGGGTTTGGATGAAAATTATGGAAATATCGCCATAGCAAAATATTGTGACATAAATATCGTTGTCAAAAATATCATCATCCTATATTGATAAAGTACATGAAAAAATGTTGATTTGAAAATATTGTTGTCATCAATATCTTTGAACAAAATTTAGTTTTTTAAATATATATAAATTTAAATATTAAACATTAACTATATTAAAAAGTAACACTAATATAATACAAATTAACTATTATACTTATTCAAAAAAATGTAAACACACACATATTTAGTAATATATCTATATGTAGATACATATACAATATTATGAAACTAATATTTTCAATGTATATTTTAATTTAATAATGTATTTTCCACTTAATAAATAAACATGTTTATATATATATATATATATATATATATATATATATATATATATATATATATATATATATATATATATATATATATTTATTTATTTTTTGCCAATTGTGCCTTTATTCAAAGAAAACACGCCACAGCCCAATTCCTTAAGCGTGAGTTTTTATTTAGTACAGCAAAAATGCAAGACGCATTTCAGAGCTGAACGCTCCTTGTTCACAGGTCAATTATGTTTGCTGTCTCCATACATACAATGAGAGAATGGTTAGGCAATGTATGTTGGGTACATGATCCAATGTTGAATTTAGAAAGTGAGGATCCTGAAATAGATCAAGCAAATATGAGTGGGATTACATCAACATTTTTTTTTTTTACCCCAGATACACAGCAAAGAGATAGAAGTGTTTAAAAGAGGGGTAAATATTGAGTTGGATAAGAAAAAAAGCTTTACCCGACAAAATCTGACTGCACAACAATATAGTGCGATTAGTGAATTACGAGATAATGATTCAATAGTGATCACAAAGTCTGACAAAGGAGGACATTTAGTTGTTTGGCCTTTAGAGATGAATTTGAAAGAGGGTAAAAGACAGTTGTGTCATATAGCTAATTCTTTTCTACATACTGTGCTAAGTTAGCATGAGCCTATTAAATGTTTAAATGCCTTTTTTTCCTTTCTGCTTCATTTTTGCACACAACACATAATTGTTGTTTTAGCTTTCAACCCAGAAGAGCTTTGTGATTTACTTGAGAAATAATATGTTATTGCTCTGATATCAGTTTTGTTCGGCACTCTGTCTGCACAGTGAGTGCTGAAGGCTACAAGGATAACTTAACCCAGTGTTGTTGTAAAGTCTGATCTTCGCACCCCTATAGACATAACACACATGCTGCTGCCAAAATCTGGCTCTAGGCGAGTTTTATATTGTTGTGCTGAACGCACAAGAACACACTTGATGTGCTTCGCATGCAGAGAGCTGGTGGAAGATGATGTGATCCTCTGCCACTGAGATTTTGAGGTATGGGCCCGCCCTGCTAAAACCCAAATGAGACCTACATAGATATAAAATATTATGCTAAATAGGGAGGGTGAGAATTAGGTATTGTAAATTCCAATTCATTACAGCATCTTAGTATGCTGTCACCGTTTGCTTTCTATGGACTAGTAACTATGCTGATAACTTTGTTTTTTATAATATGTTTACTAGTGTTATAAAAGATACTGCGTTTGAGAACTCTGCATTAGTAAATAAATATTTCAAATATTCACGTGTCCTCATTTACTTCAAGTTCTGGTTTGAAATGATTATATAGCGAAAGAGTGTTCGTGTGTTCCACGATACCTGAGGTATTTCAAGTTCATGTTCTGGTTTGTCTAAACATTGGGAGTTTGTTATAACCAATGAGACACTGTAGCTAGCTCGGTAAGGGGATTTTGGGTACTGAGGTGAGTTTTGGGCCATCCTAATTCACCGAGGTTCCAGGTATCTATGCACAGTTTTGTAGGTGAACGGAATTCCCGCTACATAGCGCCCATACGTTGTTAGCTTTATTTCATGACACTCGAATAGTATATCATTCAATCCTTAACCCCTTCACTGCTGTTTCCGGAAAACTGTGGTGTCGGAAAACCCACCTATTTTTGGAATAGGTCCTTTCAAGCTTGATTCTTACTAAAACGGTTTCCTTGAATTACTACCCAGTTGTGCTACAAAGTTTACTTTGTTTTTCGAATTTCCTGTGCTGTCATGGCTGCCGTGGACATTCCGCAGCATAGTCGCATTGCGCTGCAAGATCATTTGCGGATGTACAATGTGCCTTTGGAAGGCTTGGCTCTAATCATGGTGGTGAGTGTGGAACATGCTTATCCTTATGAAATGTTTTATTCGTGGGTGACATTTCCGGCGGTGGACGCTAATTCTGGTGTGTTCCACACGTACACTCCAACAGCTGTACCTAAAGAGTATACTCCGTACAGGGCACAGGAAGTACCTATTGGTGTTTGGCAGCATGGAGTTTGGTTTAGTGGTGCCCTACCCCATTCTTTAACTGCTCCGAGGTTAGGTCCTTTGTCCATTCCAGGCGCTAGTTGGCCTGTTTAGGCTGGATTTACTCCTCATCCTATAGACGGCAATTGTAACGTGGCTGAACTCCGACGACTACATGTGGTCGCGATTGCCGTGATTAGAGCCTTAGTGCATTACATGGGCCGTAATCTTCCAGGTGGAGCCCCGGGGGGTGTGGCGCTTCCGGCTGGACAGGGTGGTTTGAAAATCAGTCCAGTCATGGTCAATGCCGTAATGGGCAAGAAGCCCCAGGATAAGGATGATTTTCCTTTCTGGCTTGCTGAGAAATTTGGCCAGCTGGAAGCTGTATTTCCTAATACAACTCCTGGTGAAAAACACCGGATTCTTACGCTTAGTTTACCGAAAGATTTGGCCCCTGAACTCGTTGACTGTGAGACCTGGGGTAAGACTTTTGCAGCTTTCTATGCTAGGTGCTGTGGCACCCCGTCTATGTCCGTGCTGTCTTCGGTCCTTAAACGTGTTCAAGATGATTACGGACCGGAGTCTGCGGTTGAGTTGGGCATGCGCCTCTGTGGCACCTTTGATGTAGCTTGCGATCTGATCCTTGCTAATGTCAAGGGGGATGCAGTGAACTTTCAGGTTGCTAACGCGTTGGCGGCGCTTCCCAAGGCCGAGAAACTCTGACAGTTAGCGAAAATTATTGTGGCGGCATATAAGACCATGGGTTGCAATAGTAAGGGACTTAAGCCTTTTTCTGTTAAGGAGAAAAAGCAGCCCCAGGGACAAGCTTTGGAAACGGAGGTTCAGCCCAAGTCCAAGAAACAAAATTGGCCTAAAAAACAGAAACAGGGTAATCAACAACAACAACAACAACAAACCCAGGGGTCTCGTCCTGCGTCTCCGTTGCCTGCGCAGTCGGAATGTGTTTATGACTTGCGTGATCGAGCGACGATTGAAACTCCTGATCGGTTTCAGGCTTCTGACCAACACTCTCCTCGTTCCTTTCAGGACTCATCCGGTGGTGGAGGGGGCAGCAGGGGTCGGGGTGGCCAACAAGGACGTGACCAGCCCCGCCCGAGAAACGGTGCAGAAAAGCAGGAAGGCTCTACGCCTAAGAGACCGCAGTTTGCCAAGAAGAAAGTTGAAGCCTTAACAGCGCATCGATATGCCCCAGAGAGTGAGAACGCAGCTTTGGAATCTGACGTGGGCTCTGACCTTCCTGGACAGCGCGGCGGAGATTACCATAGTGAGAGAGGCCCTCCGTCCACTACTGAAGGTGACAGCGGCTGATACTTATGATGTCATTGAAACAGCTGATACCAGAGTTGCTCCCCCTGATAGACTTTTTGAAATTGTCCTGTTAATAGAAGATGACATACAGCGAACTATTAAAGGGGTATTTTGGGAAAATCTTTCGTCCACGTATGACATTTTGCTTTCGGAGGCTGACTGGCCCCCACCTTTTGTGCTCGCAGCTCCGCGAGGGGAGGAGGTAATCCTCCCCAGTTGCGTGAACACAGTCTCGAAAGAGGATGCGCTGCATTTTGCAGAAGAGTGGGCTCTAGCTCTGGTGCCGGCTGTGTACAGCAATCAATGTGGTTGGGATAAATTGTCCCCATGCCATGAGATTCCTTTACGGTCTCAGCCGCAGCCTCAAACTCAATATCCCATATGACGTGAAGCCAAGGCTTCCGTCGCTGCAATCCTTGAACAATTGGAATATCAAGGTGTAATTGAAACGTGTGTGTCACTGATAAATAACCCTCTTTTTACTGTAAACAAACCTGATGGTTCGTATCGTTTGGTTTTGGATTACCGGCATTTAAACTCGCATTGCCCTAACTGTGTAGTACAGAATACTCACGGCTCTGCTCTAGTGAATAGTCTTGTGCGTAAGCGGTTTAAAACTACGCTTGACATTTCCAATGGTTTTTATGCCCATCGATTGGATAGTCTTAGTTCCCAATGGACCTCCTTTACTTGCGGCGGTGTCTAAAAACAATTTCGTCGTTTGCCTATGGGCTATAGGAATAGTCCTGGGATTTTTACTGCTCGCATAGTCTCTCTTTTGGAGAGAATCGACCCAGATGCTTCTTCGTATGTGGATGACATTTATCTCACAGACGACGAACTTTGGGAGCATCTGTGTCGAGTCAACAGGATCATTTATACCTTTGCAAACTTAGGTTACAAATTCAACTTTGCAAAGTCGCACATTACACAGTGTTGTTTCTGGGCTACGAGCTCAACAATGAGGGAAAGGGATGAGCTCCTCACTTCCTGGAGAAATGCGCACAACTGCGCGCTTCGACAACACTGAAAAAATTACAATCTTTACTGGGCTTCTTGAATTTCGGGAGGACTTACATTCCGGAATATGCCCAGCGTATCAAGCCTTTATATGCTTTGATACAACCATCATTTTCCAAATCATACTGGCTGCCTAAGCATTCAGCTATTCTGCAGTCTTTGCAAGCTGATGTGCTCGCTTCTAAATTCTTACTGACTTGTGATAATCAGACCAACCTGGTGATAAGAATTATCCCTGGGACGGTAGGTTTCACGTACCTGACTTTTGATGAAGGAGACACAGTACCTATCGCTTACAAGTCACACTTGTACACTTCGGCTGAGTTGCGCTTTTCCACTGTGGAGAAGGTTTTGACGGCTGTGCAGATGGCAATTCTTAAGGAACGTGCCCTGTCACAGGGAAAGCGCATGTTGGTTGTTACGCTGTGTCCTGCCTTGGAGGCGGTCACGAAAGCCAGTGTACCTAATTCTAAGGCTTTGCACCCTCGGTGGATTCAATGGGCTGCGTCCTTGACATCCCAGGATGTCACGTTTATTTTTGACGCCTCGTTACGGTCACAGGAGTACTTACAGTATGAATTCGTTCATCCAGCTCCTTTAGCAATGCGACCCCTGGAGGATTTCCATTGCATTATTTACACTGATGGTTCGGCGCAGGTTGCGCATGGCTCTAAACATGCCTACGTTTCCGCATGCGCCATTGCGGTCGGTGCCATGGTGAACGATGAGTTCAAGTCCAGTGTCATGCACACGCAGACACTAGGGGACTGCACTGCACAATTGGCAGAGCTTTGTGCGCTGATACTTGCATTGGAGTACGCAGATCCTAGTGTGACAACACTTATGGTAAGTGATTCTTACTAATGTGTCCAGTCTTACAATGAGAACTTGTTCTTTTGGATTCAGAATGAATTTCGTGATTCCAAAGGTAGCACAATAAAACATAAAATTATCTGGGTCCGAGTGGCTGAGCTTAAAGAGCAGTTGCCACTTGTGTTTGGGATTCATACTCTCGGCCATCAGCGTGTCGGAGTCCACGCTATCGGTAACTCGCTTGCTGATGAAGCAGCAAAATCAGCGGTATCAAAATATTTAGTTGCAGCAGTTACACAGTCCAAAAGTAAAATAGATGATGACATCTTGGCAGCAGTAGCTGCCACTGAGAAGGGAGGTAATTATCCTACGGGGTTCCCTTCGAAGTACACATACCACTTAAGTCCTGACAAGGTTCCTTATGTGAAAATTCCTGATGTTGGGGAACGGCTGATTCCCAATTTGGATCGGAGGGCTACGTTGATTACAGCGGCGCATTAAGGTGTGGCGTCTGCGCATGCGGGCGTCTCAGCCACTGTAACTCAGCTACAACAACGGTTCTGATGGCGGGGACTGTACAAACAGACGCGCGATTATGTCCTTCAATGTGACATTTGCCAGCAGATTAAGCCTTCAACTGCTGCGCGTCCGCCACAGACACAGTTGTACATATCTAATAAACCACTGGGTTGCGTTTATTTAGATCACTGCGGTCCTTTCTCTTCTGGTACTGCGTATAAGTACATCTTAGTAGCAGTTGATTCATGCACACGCTTTGTGTGGGTCTGGCCCCATCGCAGCGCTGATTCAGGGACTGTCATAAGAGATTTGAGTGTCTTTGTAGGGATTTTTGCCTGTGGTACCTTCCATTCGGATCAGAGTCCGGCTTTCGCCTCTAAGGCGTATAAGGAGGCTATGGTTTCGTTGGGGGTCCAAGTCAAGTTTTCGTCTCCATACAGACCTGAGGGTAATAGTGTAGTGGAACGAATGAACCGTGACTTAAAGCAATCTTTGACAGCTCGAGTTATAGGCACTGGCAGAAACTGGCTGGCCCATCTCAATGGCGTGCAGCGTGCTCTTAATAATCTCCCTAGAAGGTCTCTGGGTGGGCGGACCCAGTACGAAATGCTCTTTGGTATCAAGATGTATGTCCCTGACCTCGACGGTCTAGACTGCGTGGCTCAAGCCACGGCCTTTGACGTGGATGAACATTGCAATGTTTTACAGGATCTACAAAAGACCAGAGACAGTCTTGCAAAGGAACATTAGCCCTTCACATCGGATGATGCGTTGCAGATCCCGGTAGCTGGCTGGCTACCCAAAGTTAGAGAACTGGTTCGAGAGAAGATCGATAACAAGAAAGAATTTGGTCCTTCCTATCGAGCACCGGTCCCCGTTCTTGGAGTGAAGGGCACAAGAACAGTCATTTTACCACCACTTCCAGGTCGTAAGGAAAACAGGTTTATTTCAATTGACAATGTCAAGATACACAGGATGGCAGATTCTTAATAGTATGACACCGGCAGTCTCCTGTCCTTCAATTGTGAGAAATTCTGTTTTGGCCATTACTGCTACTGCTGAGCCAGAAGTGGCTCTCGAGATGCCTGCTGTTTCCAATCCTTTACTCAATACTTTCCCCGTTAATGACATTGATGACCTAGATTATGCCTATCCTGCTGATTTATCGATGCCTGATTTACAAAAACGTTTGGCCACAGAATCAAGGTTCTCATTTGACTCTGCTTCAGTGACTTCGACAAAACTCTCACGTTGTGCAATTTATGCCTCTTTATTTAAGAAACATTTTTTAATTCTCCCTTGGACATATATTTGGCTAGTACTTTTTTCGTTTTACCTTTTTATGTCATTTGGTTTTGTGTTTTATTTTTTCCGTATCATCGATGGACACTATGTCGAGGAGAGAACATGCATTCAACATCTTAATGGAACTTTGGCTCCCTTTTCCTCTTCACATTCTGCACACAGACTGAAAAGAGACTTGAACTTTGTTAACATCACTGCTTGGCCGGTTCTTGATGGGATTGTGTGGGATGCAGTTAAATTTCAAATTCATGGCCCCACTGAAGTGGTTAATGTCCCAAATGTACTGAGAGTGAACATGGGGGATGTGGTAAAACAAAACATACGTTCTGATGATTGGGATGTTCAGGCTGTAGAATCATTATTCTCTGATTTGAAATATTATGCTGCCTTTGATGCTGAAGATTTATATTTAGAGTCTGCTAATTATGGTGATTTATTTTGCTTTCAACATTTTGGTAACCATTTTCTGCATAAAACAAGTTCCAGAAGGGGTACTGTAAATTACACACAGTGGGGACATTGCTCAGCACCATTACAAGGCAGCTCCAGTACATTTTTGAAGAAGTACACCTACTTTACCGACTTTAATCAATCAAGTCCTGAGTCCTTTTATTTTAAAATGACACCGAAGTCCATGTCCAAAGTTAGACTTACCGATACAAAATTGTTGTATTCAAAGTCCTTTCTAGAAAAGTTAGCTACAGAGGGCTGCGAGCTATGGAAGGAAGCCATTGGCCTTAAGTCGGTTTGGGGTTCTAAAAGTTGGCAGGTACAAGGCACTGAGGCTTTGCACTGTGCATGTCTCATCCCGAATCATATGTTGTTTTTAAATTCCACTATTTCCCAGACAACGTGCTTTGGATTGGCTACTTCAAAAAAGTTGAATACCCCTACTATTCCTGATTTGGAAGAATATTCCGGTTGGGATAATTTCACAAAGTTTTCCATTCGAGAGTTGTAAACATTATTACATAATGCATCCTTTAATGTATCCAATTTGGATCCAAAGGGTTGGCTGATGTGGCACAGAAGCTCTGACTCTTGCCAGCGTCGCTTTCTGGGTTTAACGGAAGGTTTTACACAAGTCAGGCCTGATCCACGTTTTGATCTTGACCACACTGTTACAACATACTCAGTTGGCAAATTATGTCAGAATTGGCTACAACATTCTACATTAGCTGCTGTTAAATTACATCTATCAAAGCTAACTGATGATGTGGATCTAAATGATTTCATAAATGGCCCGGCTAGTGGTAGATCTAAACGTTGGATTTATGCTGTTTACAATGAAATCTGGAAACTTTCACAAATTGAGGCTGCCTAAGGGCTATTGATCAAGCTAATTTGGAAATGGTGCTTGCGGTTGTCGATAACAGTATTAACATACTTTCTTCCCGCATCTACACGTTGAATAATATTGTATCTTCTGTGGTTGATATTGTAAATGATGAGAATCAATTGCGTTCTGCAATTTGCGTGGACTCTGCAGACTCTTAAGGCTGGTCGAGTGCCCTGGAATTACATGAACGTGTCCTCCCTCTTTGCCCCATTTAATAATAATAATTATAATAATAATAAAGGATTTTGTAGAGCACTCAGTAACGCCATCACGGCGTGTCCCCGCGCTAGTGCAGAAGAAGCAAACAGACCTCAGAGGAGCCCCCTCCCCAGAGCCTTACAGTATGTACAAGTAGGTTTTCAGCAGAGAACAAAAAGGTCCCTCTCTGCTCTCTAGTCTAAGGGCTAGCGGGAGTTTGTTCCAATTTTGGGCGGCCAGTAATGTGAAGGAACGCCCTCCCATTCTGGATCTCTTTATCCGCGGAACCGTCAGCAGCCCCGTACCACCCGAGCGAAGGGCCCTGGGTGGCTCGTATCTGCAGACTAGGTCCCGAAGAGAGGCAGGGGCCCTTAGCCAGACAATCCGGTGGCACATAACCAAGCATTTGAACAAAACACGCTTCTTTATGGGGAGCCAGTGGAGGGCGTCCAGCGCCTTCTGTGAGTTGGCTCTCCGCGGCCTCCTCAGCACCAGGCGAGCAGCCGCATTCTAGATGACCTGCAGACGGCCCATACTCCTCTCGGTGGTACCAAGGAACAAAACGTTCCCATAGTCCAACCGAGAGGTGACCAAAGCCTGCGTCATCGTCCTTCTGGCAGTCTAGGGGAGAAGATCCAGTGTCTTATTCAGAACCTTCAGAACCCCGAAGCATTTCCCCACAAGGCGTCAAATGTGACCCTCATAGGACAGCGTGGGATTTACCCACACTCCTAGGTTTTTAGCTTCCTCACAAGGTACAGGGGTAGCGCCCAGGCAAGATGGCCACCAATCGGCTGACCAGCTACCGCTCTTTCCGCCCACCACTAAAACCTCAGTTTTAGACCCATTAAGTTTTAAACAATGGGCATCCATCCAGTCAGCCAAGGCCTGCATGCAGGCCTTAAAATTGGAGGATGCTCCTGTGGGGTTCTGGGACAGCGAGATAAGCAGTTGGGTGTCATCGGCGTAAGACACCAACTCCACCCCAAACGCTTGGACAACCTTGGCCAGGGAGGCCATATAAAGATTAAAGAGTGTAGGGCTCAAAGCTGAGCCCTACACTGGTTCAGGGAGCCCTACTCCCTGGTTCAGCGGCACCTCGGAGGAGTGGCAGGACCCCTGTTGAACTTGAAAGCAGCGCCCCGTCAGGAACAACTGCAGCCAGTTCAGGGCGGCCCCTGCGACCCCAGCCTCGTTTAGACACTGTAGCAAGATGGAATGAGCTACAGTGTCAAACGCTGCGCTGAGGTCGAGCATTATTAAGGCCATGGTGTGCCCGGCATCCGCTCCAGCTCTGAGGGTCTCCGTGGCCCGCAGAAGAGCTGTCTCCGTCGAGAAGCCCGCCCGAAAGCCCGATTGGGAGGGGTGAAGAATATTAACTCTCTCAAGATGTTCAACTAATTGAGAATTCACCACCTTTTCTGCGACTTTGGCCAAATATGAAAGCAACGATATGGGCCTTTAGTTCTCCAACACTTCTAGGCTAACGTTGGGCTTTTTCCTAATAGGCAGCACAACCGCCCTCTTTCAGTCCCCCGGGAGCTGTTGAGTGGAGAAAGACGTCTGCAGTACATGCCTGATGTAAGGTTCAAGCACTGACAGACCGCCAGTCACCACTCTAGGAGGAGCATGATCAAGGGGAGAGCCTGATCTGACGCTGCAACAGTAGGAGGAACTGTGAACAGTTGTAATGTGGCGCACGTATCAATGGGTATCATCGCAGCCCTAAATTCTGTGCCACTTACAGGTTGTTTGGAAAAAGAGGCATAGATGTTCTTTACCTTCCCAGAAAAGAAGTCAGCTACCCTGTTGCATTCTGCAATAGAATCTACTGTTGGGGCATTGGAGCTAGATACCAGGGATATCTCCTTAAAGATTTTAAAGAGCTCTCTAGACGAGCTCTCTGCTTCCTCTATCCGGGACTGATAGTGTTTTGCTTTCGCCCTGCGTACTGCGCATTGATATCTTTTCTGCGCTAACCTATAGCAACTCTTGCCCTGCGAGCACGGATTCCTCCGCCAGCTCCGTTCAAGTTTTTTGCATTCCGATTTAATTCGCTGTAACTCCTGGGTAAACCAAGGAGCAGTTCGCTGTCTGCCACCTTTCGTCTTGTAACTGCTTCGGGGAGCCAGCGAGTCCAAGGCAGTTAGAATGAGTTCATTGAATTCAGTGTTTGCCCTGTCACTGTCTCTGCCCACGGGCGGGCCCACCCTCTGTATGAGCAAATTAAAAGCCTCTTGGGAGAACTGCTTCCATTTCCGCTGGGGAAAATTACTATTGTCATTACTAACTGTCTTCTGGGGTAGATAACAGAATTGAAGTGGCACTAGATAGTGGTCCGACCAGGGAAGTGGTTGAGGTGTCAGCACTTTTACCCCATCCCAGCTGGCAAACACAGGGTCCAAACAATGGCCTAGCTCCTGAGTAGCTGCTTCACTTCGCAGATCAAGTTGCAGCTCTTGAAGAACTTGTCGCATGTCAACCGCATCTTTCAGAAGGGGGTCTTCTAAATGTATATTTAAATCACCCAGCACCATCAGTTTGCTGTGTCTGATGGCAAGATGGGCGACCCCTTCCAGCAGGCTAAGTCTAAAATTCCCCATTTTGACTGATAAACAGCGCATGCATTCGATGCGTGACGCATCATTTTCCATGTTACGTATTGAGAGGTTGGAATCTTTACCTTTCTCTGTAGCTGAGGCCACTGATGCAACATGGCTTATCCACGAATTAATTACATTACCATTCGCCTTGTACAAATGTACTAATTGTATGCGATATATTGCGATAGGGCGATATGAACCATTAAGTAGCGCATTCCTCCATGAAGCATGGTCTCTTCCATTCACATATAGGTGCCTGAAAGACGAAAAAGAAGTGAATCTTAATGGGGAAGAATGCACTGAGTCCCCTGACCATTCGTTAATATGCAGGCACATCCAGTTACATGGTTACTGTAACCAGGAACGGCCTAGTTTAGCCTGTGTTTTAAAAGGAACTCCGGTTCCCGCAATTGTTCCCATGTTCACGCTTCTGGCAAATGGTAGTTATTATTTGCTGTTGAATAACGAAGAGTGTTGTGGTTTAATAATAGGTATCGCTTATGTGGTAACTGTATCAGAACGTGTTGTGTGTTGCAAAATTGTTCTGTATCCCCCTACGCATAGGAATTCAGATGTTTCCATCTGGCCGCGCATCCCAACCTTGAAAGCAGAGTTCAATGGTATGACTAGAATAAGAGCCCTTTTGTCTCAATAAGAGGTGGCCCTGAGTTCGGCCCGAGAAACATTCGTCCTTCACATAGCTAACACACGCACAGAGGTGCAGGTGCTTTTAAATACTGATTTACCGTTACATTTCAGCGAGCTGGTTCATCAAATCTTTAATGCCTCCTCCACTTCCAGCCTTGCTCACTTTTTTAAATTAGTTAGCAGCGGTCTCGTGACTTCATTTGAAAAAATATTTGGGGTCATCCCTGCCTTCTTTCTTTCTATTTTTTCGAGTTTGTTTGGTGGCTTCCCTGTTTTGCTGGCATTAGCTGAAGGCATGTTGGTGATATTTTGTTTTATTAAACATGGATGCCCGTCCTGCGTTAGGAGCCGCAGAGCCCCTCCTGTCACTGTTTCACAACCGGATGCTTGATTACTATGGCACCCTGCCGCTTGCGACTTTGAGCACGGCATTTGGATTATCGTTTCGATTTTCCTATTTCACATGTGTCCAGCCTGTGTTTCATTGCCTGAGCTGCGATTTTGACTGGGCCCTTGATTTGTGTCTCTGCTTGACGGTGTCTCCTGACGTCGATTTTAATCATCTAATGAGCCCCGTAGTTGCTCACGAGTTGGTTTGTTCTGGCGAAAGGATTATGGCCTTGGCAGGGATGCATGGACTAATGGGTCATTGGGACATACTCGCAGCGGCGCATGAGTTCTTGGCACAGAGCTTTCTTGAGAACCCACCGAGTTGTCCTCTGATGATGCTAGAGGATCCAGTGCTGGAGCAGCACGTATGTTCCTTCCCACTCCTTAATTGGATGGCTGAACTGTTCTCGGATGATGACAGTGATTTCATGTTGGAGGCTGTTGCAGCATATTTTGCATATTCAGTTCTATCGTGAGATGCCATGGAGTATTTTATTGTTTTGGCACGTGCATGTTTGTATTTTTGGACAGTGCCTTTTTCTTACGTACAATATTTTATACGTCCCAGACCTATTGACTTATATTTTCAAAGGTTGGAACAATTTCGCTTGGTCCCTATAGGCCTTCATATATGCGTTTGGAGAATAGCTTAGCTCATTATTATTGAACTCTGTTTTCAAGTTACGCCCCTTACTGGTTCTAACTTTAGATGATTTTTGACAGTGCTCGGATCATTGGGGGGGTGTCATATAGCTAATTCTTTTCTACATACTGTGTTAAGTTAGCATGAGCCTATTAAATGTTTAAACGCCTTTTTTCCTTTCTGCTTCATTTTTGCACACGACACATAATTGTTGTTTTAGCTTTCAACCCAGAAGAGCTTCGTGATTTACTTGAGAAATAATATGTTATTGCTCTGATATCAGTTTTGTTCGGCACTCTGTCTGCACAGTGAGTGCTGAAGGCTACAAGGATAACTTAACCCAGTGTTGTTGTAAGGTCTGATCTTCACACCCCTATAGACATAACACACATGCTGCTGCCAAAATCTGGCTCTAGGCGAGTTTTATATTGTTGTGCTGAACGCACAAGAACACATTTGATGTGCTTCGCATGCAGAGAGCTGGTGGAAGATGATGTGATCCTCTGCCACTGAGATTTTGAGGTATGGGCCCGCCTTGCTAAAACCCAAATGAGACCTTCATAGATATAAAATATTATGCTAAATAGGGAGGGTGAGAATTAGGTATTGTAAATTCCTATTCATTACAGCATCTTAGTATGCTGTCACCGTTTGCTTTCTATGGACTACTAACTATGCTGATAACTTTGTTTTTTATAATATGTTTGCTAGTGTTATATAAGATACTGCGTTTGAGAACTTTGCATTAGTAAATAAATATTTCAAATATGCACGTGTCCTCATTTACTATATATAGCGAAAGAGTGCTCATGTGTTCCACGATACCTGAGGTATTTCAAGTTCATGTTCTGGTTTGTCTAAACATTGGGAGTTTGTTATAACCAATGAGACACTGTAGCTAGCTCGTAAGGGGATTTTGGGTACTGAGGTGAGTTTTGGGCCATCCTAATTCACCGAGGTTCCAGGTCTCTATGCACAGTTCTGTAGGAGAACGGAATTCCCGCTACAGTTGGATGATGTGAATAACTTTGAAAAACTGATAGAAATACATATGAGAAGACTAATGAAAGATATAGAATAAACCTGATGAGATGGAGAGTTGATGTTTGAACAGATCTGCAGACCCCCCCTCAGCACCTTGAGACCCTCACAGGTGAGTAGCATTCTTACAATTCCCTGATTGATTGATTGATTGATTGATTGGTTGATAGAAAGAGAGGAGTACACATTTCTGTGTTGTGAATTTCCCAAACTGTCAGCAATGTATATGCTACCTAAAATACACAAGGATAAAACATAATCCTCCCGGTAGGCCTTAAGCGTCCTCAAGAGGAAGTTTGTATGAAAATACTTCAAAGAATATTGACTACTTCCTGATACCCTTTGTACAATCTCTTTCATCGTATATAAGAGATACTGGTGATTCTTTGAGGCTAATCAATAAAATAGTATTTGAGGATGATTTGTTATTGATGGTTTTGGATGTAAACAGCTTCTATACGTGTCTACCACATGAGTTAGGTATGCTAGCATGTCTACATTTCTTAGGAGCATGGTCAAGGTCATATCTATTGCACACTGGGATGTAGTTAGACATGATGTACACATTGATTGTGAAAGCTAAGGATAAGACTGAAGAACAATCTATTAGATGTATTATATCATTCAGTAGCCAGGCATTGGAGATAAAACAAAGCCTCAAAATATTTTGGCACATTCTGAGAACTGATGAGAATCTGGCTAAACATGTAGGGGAGAACCCATAGGTCACATTTAAAAGATGGTTTAATCAAAGAGTAACACAAATACAATACAAGGTTTTTTGTTAGTGGGGGAATGTAAAGCTTCTAGGCATGGTACCAACTGTAAACTAATTGAATTATCTAAGAGCAAGAAACCTTATGTGATTACAAAACATCTAACATGTAACTCTGATTTTTGTGTATATGTGCTAACATATCCATGTTCATTGATTTATATCGGGAGCACAATCCACAAAGTAAAAAAAAGAATTTTGGATCATTTGAAAGCAATGGCAAGAGATAACAAACAATATCCCATAGCGAGATACTTTAAAGAACGCCATGATAAGGATGTGAAGTTACTCAAATATTATGCAATTGACTGAATCCCAATCTTCGAGAGAGGAGGCAACAGAGTCTGAGAATTGCGACGTCTTGAATTTAGAATGATTATAAAATATGAGACAAAGCATCCTATAGGTTTGAATAAAGATGAGGAACTATCTGTTCATTTAGGTTAAGCCTTAGAAATGTAGTAGGTGCATCTTTAGAAGAGAAACTTTGTAATTGTGTATTTTACATACATGTCTAAGTTTTAAGTTTGTTGGTTTCAATGGTAATAGGGTAGATCTTAACTGATCATGCGCTCTGTTTTATTGTTGTAGGAGACGTGGCGATTGTCATATAAAGAAGAGGAATGCAAAAGAGCTGGAATATCTGGGTAATTTCGAATACTGGGTTTATGAAGTTGATAAACTGGGTTGAAAGTTATGATTGTTTTTTATGTTACATGGCACACTGGGACAAAAATGGAGTAGCAGAGTAGACAATACCGAGGGTAAGTGATGTTAATTGCCCAGTGGGGCATGAATGGTGAATCCGAAGGGTGAGTTAAAGATTATGAGAAGAGGTAAACCTGGACGAACTTTGTCCATATTATAAAATATTATGGCCGAATGCTTTATAAATGAATCATGTATTTGAAATGTACAAAATTCAACCAATGTATTAACAAAAGCCATCAACAATAAGCATGAACATTTTTATGCTTAATTGTCTTAATAGAAATGACCCTTCCGAAATGCTGCTGATTTGCAGTATGATGTTTAAGATCATGTAGTCCTTCTTTAATGTTTTGGAAAAGTGTACAGCTATTTACGTATAGAGACAGCAAATGTAATTGACCTGTGAACAAGGAGCAGCCAGATCTGAAACGCCTCAGGCTTTTTCGCTGTATTAAATACTCCCACTTAAGGCATTGGGCTGCAGCGCGTTTCTTTAAACAAAGGAACAATTGACAAAATATCGGGAGGTTCGCTACCTCGCCGCGAGCCCACTGCCAAAAGAGACAGAATAACCAGCAATTTGTAGTGACTGAACATATACATATATACCCAATAACATAATAAAATTTAAAAAACATACCAATGTAATTACAATTTAAAAACTAAACCGCAACAAAATAATAAAGTTACTAACAATATATTAAATATTAAAACATATTAATTATTTATATTCAATTATTACATACACAAAAACATAATAGTATAATTTTAAATATGGTAAACTAAACTATAAAATCCTACAAATAATACATATACTATTCCCACTCCAATTTACACAATAGTAGGACAAACGTTGGACTCGGGGAGGACGGGTAAAATGGATTACTCCCACTACACACAGTACAACAGTACTGAAAATGTCTAATTGTGGAGGGCTAAACATTTTTATTCTAACTACAGTCAGTGCAGCGTTAGGGAAAGTGTTGGATAGTGGAAAGTAAGCTTTTCCATTGCAACTCCAGTCATTGCAATAGTAGGTATATTGTTGGACTCATGAGGGGTAATTTTAATTATTCGCAATCCACTCAGTGCAACAGAAGGGAAACTGTTGGATTGGGAAGGGATAAAATGTATTATTCCCACTCTAGTCTATGCAACAGTAGGGACATTGTTGGATTCTTGAGGGGTAAAATGTACTATTCCCACTTTAGCCAGTTCAACAGTAGTGAAAGTGTTTAATTGCGAAAAGGTAAAAAGTAGTATTCCCTCTCCAGTTTATGCAGCAGTAGGGAAAGTATTTGATTGCTGAGGGGTACAATTAACTATTCCCACTCCTGTCAGTACAACAGTAGGGAAAGTGTTGGATTGCAGAGCTGTAGATGTATTTCCCACTCCATATGTAATTACCAATCATTATATTAGTATTAATGACACATTAATTATTAATTAATTTAATTCATTTACTTCCCACCCTGCACCCTTATAAACCCCACAACCCACTAAGGTACTAAAAAAACACAAAAATGTATTAAACTAAATCTAATAACTCCTAAAGATTTTACAAGCATATTAAAAATACATAAAAAATGATACAAAACATTTCTAACATATACATTTAAGATGTATACTAAAATGCATAACAATAATTAAAAAATGATATTATAAAGAACTATATTTTTGTAAACAATTTGATTACTGATTTCAATATTTTCAAAATTTATATTACTTACCATAAAATCGATATTCTTGACAACAATATTCTTGCGGGCAATATTTTGATAGCACAATATTTTAGACATGATATTTTGGTATGACGATATTTTTTTCTGATATTTTGTCTGCTTATCCTCTGTAGACACATAATTGTTTTTATTGTTCTATGTGCTATGGTAGATAGGCTGATAATATTATTTTCTTCCCCCTTGCTCCCTCTTCACTGCTCTACATGAGAGCCAGGTTCCAAGAAAACAGGGCCATCATGAGTAAGCTAGATCAGTCACAAGAGATCCAGCACTCCAGCCCCATGCTTCCAAATAACTAGAAAAAGCCCAAAAGACATCCCAAGTCCCCTTTCCCTAAGTCTGTTGACGACAATGCTCATGTCACTTTTGCAATTCTCAACTCAGGATAATAGGTTAGTGGGCTTGACTATGCCAGCATTAAATATCAATGTCCCCTATCAGAATTGTACGTAAACGACCAGTATTGTTCATCAGTGGCATCTGATAGTAATGAGCAACGATAGACCAAGTTAGTAAAGAACTACAATAGCTCCTGAAAGCGCTGGGGGTTTTGGCTTCTGGCAGGAAAGAGCATTCATAGCGCCTGGTAACATTGAACATCAGTGACATTCAGCAGTATTGATTAGCAAAGACCCTTGCAAGTATTGAACATCAACGGACCCTTGCAGCATTGAACATCTGTGGTCCTGCTACAGTGCTAAACTTCAATGGTCCCTGGCAATATTAAATCTCAACCCTTGAAAGTCATCAGCATTAGTGGCTGTGAGCACTATTAAGAATCATCATTCAGCCCTGGCATTATAATCCTCAGTAGCCTTTAGTAAATGGGGACATAATTGGGCCCTGGAAGACTTGAACATTTACAGCCCATGGCAGCATTGACAATCAGATGCCCCTAGCCATATTTAACAACAATGGCTCCTTGAAGTAATAAACTTTAAAACCCTCTGGCAGACAGGAATATGAAGGGTCCAAGGCAGGAGCGGCCCATGCCGATAAAAGCAGTGGTGCCGGGTTGGGGGCCCAGGAGAATTCGACAGATGACAATGAGAGAAATTGAAATAAATAATTAATTTCCCCGCGCCGCCATCTCTCGAATCCCCCACCAGGCCGCACCGCTATTACCTGCAGGGGCCGCTCCTGGTCCCTGGTAGTAACAAACATCAGTAACCCTTGACAGCACTGAACATCAATGGCCTCTACCAGTAATACACATCAATGTCTATTGGCAAGAAGACACTTAGGGCCTGATTACAAGTTTGGCGGATATGTTACTCCATCACAAACATGACAGATATTCTGTCATGTCTATTACGATTTCCATTATGTTCCATTGAATATAATGGAACATGTATTATGGCGGACGGGATATCCGTCACCTTTGTGATCGAGTAACCCATCCACCAAACTTGCAATCAGGCCCTTAGTGTGATGGCACCATTTGCTCTGCAAGTCTGATCTTTAGGGCAGTTACCACTGGTTAGGAAGAAGTTAACAACTGACAGCTGCTCGCTCTTTCCTCTGCCACCATTGCATACTGCAGTTGAAGAGTGGGAGAAAGGTCGAGAGCAGGTTAGGGCAGGTGGGGTGGGGGTACACTCATATTGCTCAAAACCTTTCAGCAGGACTGGTGGCAATCGAAGAAGTACGAATAGAGCGGTAGGCTATATGTCACAGGATTACCACTCTTGCCAGTCATGGGAAGTGCAAAGGCAGTGTGGTTAATTTCCTTACATGATGATCACTGCCCAATGGTAAGACTAGTCAAGGAGGGTTTTACAGAAATGCAGGGCATAAAAGGCTTATAATCATGGTCTTTATGGTTAGATTGGGAGCATTTTGAAACCTTCCTGCTCCTGGGAAGGCCAGAGAGTGTGTAGGGATTGACTTTTTTGAAGGAAGAGTCTTGGTCAATAGTTTGTAAGTGTGGAGGGCATTGGAATGGCTACAGTGAATTATGGAACCTCTGCAAACTCTTTTTTATATTTTACTTGTGATTCAGTTTATTCACAAGTAAAGACCATTTTTTTAAACTGTGAGGTGGTTTATTCATGTGTGATTGCACATTTCCTTACAAGAACTAAAGGATTTGTGAAACCAGTTTTTAAACTTAAATTTTAAAGCTAATCACTAATATGAAAATAATCTTTCTTTTTTCCTTTTATCTGTCTTTCTTTTGTTCCTTGGACATTTTCTACCTCTGTGGGCCGATTTCATGTCAGAATATTGTATACAAAATATGGTTTAACATGAATATCTTTTTCAAAAATATCCCCCCATGTGGTTTGAATTTCAGCCTGGTGCGATAATTTTGTAAACAATATTTATGATTAGATTTAAATCAACCATATTCCCACTACAATACTAGACTACAGTATTACACTGCAGCCTTGTGGCCCTCATTAAGAGATAGCAAGATTTACCCTGGAGAAATAAAGTAGACAAATGGCCAGGTGTGGCTGGTGTTTCCTTATCAAAATCCATCCATTCATAGTTTAAATTAGCGGAATGGCTGTTGTTTCGCGGGACGGGACGGGATTGATATGCCAGTGGAGGGGGGTTTCAAGAGTGTCCTGCATCAGGGTAGAAATTGGTGCTGCTAGGGCACCGTTTCGTGCTCCCCCATGCTATTGCAGGGAATAAGGTGGCGGCTGCCTTACGTTTTCCATGGCCATGGGGCGTTTCTTTTCGCTTGGGTTATTATTTCCTTACTTGTATCCCAAGCAGGGTAATTTCAGGTGCTCCAACAGCGAGCTCACGGGGTTACTGCTCCTGCTTACTCTTATTGAAGGTCTGTAGCATTTTTCGTACTCATCTACTGGTATGATATATGCTCACCTAACTCCCAAGTAGTTCCAAGTTGTCTATTTTTCATTATTATGTGTTTAATTACAACAGGGAGCCAGAATATGAGAACACAGCTTTAGAGGAAAAGTGTTTCTGAGGTCCCAACAGCCTCCAAGGGTAAGAACTCAACCTTACAGTCCACATTTACCTTTCCTGGAAGCCACTGAAGTTTTACTCATGTGGATGCTACTTCTTTAGTTTAAACATTACTGTAACTCAGTGGACTGGGAAAAAAATAAAAGCCATAGTTTGGCTCTCTAAATAATGTGTGACAAGAGAAGGAAATTACACAGCACTTGGAAAAAAAATCACTTAGCATCTTTTACATTTATGTAAATTGGGAAGATGACCAGTTTGAGAGGAGAGTAATAAATGATACAACGAATATTGTTCTTTTTCCTGGAAGAGAGCCGAAAGCACTAAAAAGCCAACTTAGTTCAATCTGAAATGATGGCAAAAAGCCATGTAACTTTTTCCTTTGCTTTATTGGACAATCTCAGTAACAATAGCCTCAAGGTGGATTCTTGCTACTTTCACCTTTTGCTACATCAGTTGCCTCTCCGGAGAATTAGAAATATATCCGAGCAGCGAAAAGACAAAATCACTTACATTTGTCATTTAAGCATTTTGGACTGGTTGGGTTGCCTGGGACGCTTTGCAAGACATTGTGTGTGGGAGTGAGTCTGCGGTGACATATAACTTTCCCTAATGTATCCATGCTGCTGTACAGCTGCTCCGTGGCTGAGCTTGGGGGAGAGGAGAGCGTGTGCTTCACGAGGCCAACCTGAAAGGTTTTCTCCGAAGTGTCATTAAGGTGTTTCATAGTATCTGCCTTGCTGCTACATGAACTGGATGGGAACACACAGTAATCAATTTCTTCTGAGAGCACTAATTTATCACCTTGCCATTTTTATTGCATGGAAGAGAACCTTTCCTCACGCTTTTTTTTTTTTAGCTTTTTCCTGTATGCAGTTGCACAGACATATTCATTTTCTCTTTCGATTTCTAGGTAATTTAGTCACTAAGTTAAAGAATGCATGTCTTCCTTTTGCAAAGAAATGAATCGTATTTGCTAATTTCTGGTTGACTTAGTCTTTATTGAGTCGATAGTAAGCATTGTATATTTACAGTATTATAGAATTGGGCACTTCCATAAAACTGGATTTGAACCGTTCATTGTGTAGGGGAGGGTCTAATACAAAAGACATTCACCTTCTTTGCACTGAAAGAATTGCAGGAATTTTCGATTACGTTAGTTACGTAGCATGCGGTGGCCAGCTTATTTTAAGAATATTTAGCAGCAGAAGCTGGAAACACCAAAGCTCACCCGTGTATCATCAAGAAGGTAAAGTAATTCAATGTAATTGGAATTACAGAAAGACCACAATGTGTGCTTTTGTAAATTTCAAAATAATCTTTAAAAATGACAATAAGAAGGACTAGCATTTTGACGGTGTCCGGCTGTTTTAACGGCACTAGATCAGGGACCGTCTGAGTTAAAAAAAACTACATAGTTAATGAGTACCACACGGTTGGTCATCAATTTGTACTCTGCCCAATGGATGAAAGGCAGAGGCCTTATATGTTCACATGGACCCTATTGGATGTGCACACACGAGGAGTTGTGGTATGATTATCCCAATTAAATCAAGAAATCTTTCTTTACATTTTGCCATTTGCACTTCCAATGGCGCATTTGAATCTCTTAGGAAGACATGAGGTTGAGGCATTGGGCATGGCCACCAGATGTGACAATTGCCATGGGTCCTTCATTGAAATTACCGTATAGTTTGGTAGGCATACTGTTTTTGAGTATTATGTGGCGGTCATGGTCTTTGACTGTCTCCCTTTTAATCCCCATTGACCAAGCTCATTCTCCTCTCCAGCAAGTGCCACATTCCTGCGCCTTTTCCATTCCCAGGGTCTGCCCTTCTTACATAGGAGGACCTCCCCTCAAGGCAATATTAATCCTCCAATCTCTTCTCCCTCGCCCGCTTTCCCTTCCTATGGTATCTATTTTCCTGCACCATTTAAATCTTCTGAGATGATCATTGGTTACTGGTGCCACTCTCCATTGTCAATACCCTCTATTATTCAACTGTGTTCTATGGTGCTACACTATATTTGCTCATACTTTCGAAGTTTCTTTTGTAGGGTTTCGACCTTGCCGTTTTTCTTTCCCCTGTATTTTGAAGTTTTATAACATTAGGTAGATCTGCTCGATGTATTTGTTCTTTTAAAAAAAAAAATCCACAGTAACTCAATGGACCAATACATAAATTATGAAAACACTTCAAGCAGACACATAATCAGAAAACATCCCCCAAATTCCTAAACCAATATTTCGTTTCTTGACCCCCTTAACATAATACAAACTAAACTCTAAAAGAAATAAGTTATACATCTTAGCCCTCCATCTTTCGAAGGAGGGAGGTTCAACCTGTAACCACTCAGCCGCAATACAAAGTCGGGCAACCGTCACTGCAATAAAAATAAAATGTATGTATTGCGTATTTGTATAGCGCGAACTGTCACCCAGAGGGTATCCTGGCGCTTTGTTTACCTATGTTTGTATAGGGGAGTACCCTTGCCAACTTCCGGTCCAATACCCAAAAGCATCATTAAAGGCGTTAGGACAATTTGAACTCATACTACTCTGGACAAAAATTGTTTAATGTGTTGAATATAATTTGTCAAACAAGCACATGAAAAAAATATGCAACATATCTGCATTATCCCCCCGGCATCGGAAGCATTTTCCATCTTGTCCGTTCCCCCATTTTAACATACGTGCCGGCGTATAATATAAATTAAAAAAGGTTTTAAAACAATGAGCTTTCAGGTTCGCAGACAGCAAAGTCTCCCTGGACTAGTAATAGCATCTTTTAGACTCAAATTCTCAATGCTCAGGTTAACAGCCCATTTAAAACTATGTTTATAAAGGTCATCCTTTCTATAGGATAACAATAATTGGTACAACGCCCCAATTTTGACCTGACGTTGGACAGAAATGACTAGTGAACTAGAGTCCGATCTGACTTTTTTCCGGAAAATAAAATCTCTTAACTGTAGAAACTTAAAAAATTGATTTTTGGGCAAGTTATACTGTCGTGATAATTCTTCAAAAGACATCAGGGAGCCATCATTGCAAAAAAGATCCCCAAGTTGGACAACGCCCTTTACTCTCCAGCCCACTGCAGTGGTATCCCAATAAATAGAAGGAAGAATGTTTACTGCATTTGTGGGGGTATACCGAGACAATTTCTCAACTAGACAGAGCTTTCGTATTCTTTTCCACACATTAAAAGCTGATATAAGCACTTTAAACCTTGTGCGCTTGTAATAACTACAATCAATTTGTTTAAAGAAACATTGACGTGCTACAGGACCTAATAAAATCTAGAAAATAGAAGGGGCTCCTCAATATTACCAACTTCTTCTCCGATTAACAAAATACTCATTTTTACCAAAAAACAAGCATAAACATAAAAGGCAAAGTCCGGGATAGCAAGCCCCCCCCCCGTTCAATGGGTAAAATCAACAATCTCATAGCTCGTCTAGGTTTACCCGGGACCCAGAGAAACTTAGAACAGACAGACTGTAAGTGCTGCAATTGTGCCACAGAGATTTCCAACGGAACAGCTTGAAATACATACAACACCTTGGGTAAAACATTCATCTTGATAATATTACTTCTGCCGATCAAGGTAAATTGCATTCTGGACCATTTATCCAGAATTTTGAATACTACATATTAGCGAGATCCAATTTACATTAACCAATTCATCCATAGATGACCTGATTTTGATACCCAGATACACCATTTCTTTTATGACAAGAGCGTCGTGCATGATCACCTGATCATTAATTAAAACCTGTGTCTTTGCGACATTTATTTTGTAAACAGATACTTGCCCAAATGAAAATGCAAGCCACTCAATCTCTTGCAGCGTTAGAACAGGATGAGAAGTAGTTACTGCAATATCGTCTGCATATGCAAACACTGAATAGGACACATTGTGAACCTTGAAAGGCTTGATCAAAAAATTATTCCTTAGTTGTTCTAAAAACGGATTTATAAATAACGCAAAAAGCAACGGGGAGCAGGGACACCCCTGCCTTGTGCCTCGAGTGATTTTAACAGTTTCAGAAAGTAAGCCCATTGAAGCGATCTTGACGACCGGTGCAGTGTACAAGACCTGTAGGGCATTTATGAACCGTGTACCGAATCCCATCATTGACATAATTTCCCACAAGTATGCCCACTCCACACGGTCAAACGCCTTTTCTGCGTCCAGTAATATGAGGCCTAGTTCCCGCTTTCCCGTCTGTGTCAAACAACGTCACCACCTTATTGACATGTGATACTGTACTGCGCTCTGGGATAAAACCATGTTGATTTTGAGACACTAATGGAGTAATGACTTGCGACAATCGATTAGCTAAAATTTTGGAATATAACTTGCAATCGCAATACATTAGCGAAATTGGCCTATAAGAGCCCACCAGTTCAGGGTCTTTGCCTTTTTTTCCAAAAACCACAATAGTAGCTTCTGCCCCTGATTTAGGGGCAAATCCATTCTGGGCAGCCCTAAATGTACATGACATATCATCTTTTAATACAGTGAAAAACAGCTTATGTCTGTCAGGTCCAGCCGCTTTCCCCAAAGCTAATTCATTAACAGCTGCTTCTAGCTCTTCCATGGTAATTGGTTAGTCTAACCTCAAGCTTTCAATATTGTCAAGTTGTACTATAGGCCAATCCCTGTTACATAAACTGGTTATACTAGAAGATAGCTAGCTTTTGCGTATACAATTTTGAATAAAACTGTTGGAAAATAGCTAAGATCCCTTTTGGGTCCTGGCAACGTGCTCCAGCATTATTATTTATCCCCGCAATTGCCCCGCCCAGATTCTTTCATACGTAAGTGAAGCACCAAACACTGGCCAAGTGATTCCCCGAATTCGTGAATTTGTTTTTTGTGAACCTGGTATTTCCTAGCATTATCCACGTTCCAGAATCCCTTAATTTTGGACCTAGCCACCTCCACAGCTTCCTCTAGTACTTGTAGATTACCTGTGCATGCAGTGTCCCCCTGAATTAGTTTCTTTTCCGCATCCCTCAACTTCGCATGCAGCTCCAGCATCTCCAGCTTTTTCTTCCTATTCTGGTAGCTCACAAAGCTTAGTACCTCCCCTCTAAAACATGCCTTGAACGAATCCCATACTATAGCCCGTTGTGTAGAGTAGCGATTAATAAAAAAAATTCCCTGATCCACTCCGACATACATCCCTGAGAATCTTCACTCAGACATAATTTCCGGTCAAAAGAAAACATTTTAATCGGAGGTAAAAAAGCTAGTGCAGGAACGCCAAGCACCATTGGAGAGTGGTCGGATGTGATTCTTGACAGAGTTTGCATTGAAACCCCATTTATTAATGAACCCGGCACAAAATAGTAGTCTAGACGCACAAACTTTTTGTGAGGAAAAGAAAAATAAGTATATCCCGGATCTACCACATTCAAGTGACCCCAGGCATGCACTAGTCCATGATCTGTTACCAGATTATACAAAGCTTTAAAAACATTTGGCGTTTGCCCCTTGTAGTACCGGGGCCCCTTCTTTAATTCCCCAATGAATACAGATATGTTAATATCCCCACAGATTAAAAGAGGTGAACCCCACATTGCTAACTCATTATTAAGTTCTACTAAAGCAGAAGCGTCGTCCAAATTGGAGCCACTTATTGTGCAAAGTGTAAATTGAATCTGCCCTATCAGACACTCCGCAATAGCCCATCTCCCTGATTTATCAGCTAAACTTCGACCTACTGTGACTAAATTAGATTTGGCGAGGATCGCTACCCCCCTAAACATTGATGATTGTTGAGAAGCCACTAGTAAAGAAAACCCCAGAATTTCTAAGGTTGCACGCTGTGACCAAGGGATACGTGTCTCTTGGAGACACACCAAGTCTGGAATACATACTACGCAACTCTGCAGAAATTCTATTTCTTTTATGCCAATTGTTAAGGCCACTAACATTTAATGAGCAAATCTTTACCTCCTTAGACATCATAGTAATGATATGACGCTCTCATATTGACCAAGCCTTCATCACATTTTACTTGCAGAACCAACTAAATAAATCTAATGTATTTGTTCTTGAGTCACTTTGCTTGAAACAAAATATTGTATTCCACCTCATTTTTAAATAATATTTTAACTTTTATTTTGTTGTAACACCTCAAACCAATACTGGTACTTATCATATTCTTACACCTTAGATTGGTTTAGCTACTACACATCCATTTGTTTATAAATTGAGAAGACTTGATTTTATTTATTTTAGATGCTCACATTTCATCCCCAAATCACACATTTCTCTTGTGGTTTAAAATGAAGAAATCATGGGTGTAAGTTTTGCACCTCTGATTCATGGGAATAAAACATGAGTCTCATTTTTGGATGTTGTTCAATTTCTGTTGCTAATCCCGTTTGTTCACCTTTTGCTTCCTGTCAAGAACTTCAATAGTTTCCTCATAACTTTAGCTTTAGAAAGCACCTATATATTATGGGGCATCTTTGACCCCGCCACGGAATGTGGTGTTGCCAGTATTGCATCTTGCACTCATTTCAATGTTTTTAGTCTATATTGTACAGTCTTGCTGTGGGCAGGTTTTTTGGTGACTATATTTTAAAATATGCTTTTAAATAGGGTTAATACAGATATAAATTGTAACAATGTATTCTTTGTTCTATTGCTCATCAATTAAATCAGTTCAGAAATTATTCACCCACCTGTTCCAGCACCATATAGTGAGCTTCTTTGCTCTATCACCCAGAATAGTTCGAATAATATTTAAAGTATGAATGTAGGGGCCATTATTTAGATCAGATTAAACCACCTTGACAGATTCTCTGCATTTTGCCTCTTTCCAGATTAAACTATATAGAAATCAAGGGCAAAGATTCAAAGGGATCATGTTAATCAGGTATGGAAATAGAAATCAAAATACCAGTAACATTTACTTTAGGACCTCCCTCTCAATGATTAACATGTTGTGCTAAAACCAAAATTCAACTGATTACTTAGTGGGACTTAGTTTTGTTTCCTGAACAGGTTTTATCTTATTAGCATTGGTGTAGACCAGCCACGAATGTTGAACATCATAGTTCATTCACTGTTTAGGCACTCTTTTTGATGTATCACGGGAGGCAATAAATAGGATTAGAGGACCCACCGTTTGATAGTGTCATTGTTTTGTTGATGTTTGTCTGCGATAAGTTAAGGGTTTGTCCAGTGTTAAGTGTTAATAGGATGTACAAAGAGGATTTATTTCATTTTGTATATTTGATATCTAAGTCGTTAGAATGTGTCTGGTTCCCACTTCAGCAGCAGCGATGATGGCTCTCCTTGAGAGTTGCTATGTTATATGTTATAAGGTTTGTAGAGCGCACAGCTGCACCAGCAAAGGGGTGTCCCTGTGCTAAGCAACCAAAAGGGAGGAAACTGACAGAAGGAAGGCCTATGTAGGAGGGTAGAGATGGGTCTTGATGGCCTTACAGAAAGCCAGGTAATTGTTGTTGCTGTGGATGTGAAGCGGCAGTGAATTCTAGAGTTTAGATGCCTATGTGAGCAAGGAACGGCCACCAGCCCACACCCTCTTTACCGGGGCAATAACCAGATGATGACCTATCGAGCGGAGCTGGTGGGTGGAAAGATAGGATGACACCAGATTGGCCAGAATACCAGGGAAGAGAGATTCAGAATTTTAAAAGTGATGCACAGGGCCTTGAACTCAACACGTCTGGCGACCGGCAGTCAATGTAGCCGACGGACAGCATTCGTGGTAGAGCAAGTTCTAGGAAGGCCAATAAGAGTTCTGGCTGCTGCATTTTTGACCCTCTGCAATCTCAGAATCTCAGACTTGTTTGTTCCCAGGTAAAGTGAGCTGGCATAATCCAGTCTCGATAGGACAGAGGCCTGAACGATGACCTGCCTGATGGGCGAATCAAAAGAACCTAGCAGCGTTTTGAGCACCCGCAATATGCCGAAACAAGTCCCTGCCACTTTTTTGGTTTGAACCTGGAAGCTAATAGCCGAGTCCACCCAGACACCAAGGTTTTTCATCACCGGCTTAGGGGCAGGCGCACAGCCAAGGGTAGCAGGCCAGATGTGCTCACTCCACAGCTCAAGATTTTTCCCTACCAGCAAAACCGCAGATGTGTTGGCATTGAGCTGGAGGTAGGTGGTGGACATCCACTCAGCGATGGCAGTGAGACCGCTTCCAAACTTTTGAGCGGCCCGCACAGAGTCATCGAGATTGCCACTTTTCACATTGGGAACAGGTATGACTACCCCACATGTATCTTGTGGCCAGATAAAAAGCAAATCGTTCCAATGTTCTTAATGATTAAAACAATCATTTAATGTTTATGATACAGAAGTAGGATGCATTCCCAGTGTGTTCTTCTGTTTCTTCCCTTGTCTGAAAAGATAGAATGATACTGCAAAGCAGATACATGGTTGCTATTTTTCATGACCAACACTAGGTAAAGGGAGCATCTCTTTCTGGTGCCCCTCTCTATGCCTCTACTTCAGCCAGTTTTAGTTCACACCAGTAGGCAATTGTACAATAATCTAATAATTTTTACCAAGTTGTGGTGAACTCCTATGAACATATATTTCCAGAGTATTTAGTTAAATCCATTTACAGCAATGAGGGAAAATATACTCTATTGAATGCCTTCAGCACACTTCCAATAAATAGACCTGTCTTCTGATTCATCATGATGACATTAGTTGGGATAAACCTAATTTTATCTGAATTTACCAATTAGATGTATCACTTAGTTTCCGAGGAGGGTTTGTGTACTAGTATTGCATCTGATCTTTGATGTCAAAATTAAATATGAGGTGCGACCTATAAGACTTTTATTTTAAATGCACTTGAACTAGGCAACATTACATTTTTTGCATAAACATACAATTCCTTCAGTCTACGGGATAGGTCTTCTGTTGGTTTTTCTATTCATAGATCATAAGTACTCTTTAATTTAATGCACAGGCACTTATTTCTCTGTGGATTCTAGGCCTTGGTGAAACTCAAGTTAAAGAAAAAGTCCCCATAATTCCACGGAGTTCCGTAAGCCGACGGAATACTGACTCTGAATATTTCCACTCGGATAGCGTAAGTGTTTTAATTACATTTGTACAAGTTTCTCAACGAAGTATCATTAAACATGACTTTCCTACCAGGCTGTAGGAGTGTTACTGTGACTCTTAATACCTTAAGGGGTTGACGATTACCGAGGTATGTCCGGGTCAAACATGTTGGAGCTCGGCCAGGGGAATCATTCACAGGCTGCATCAGCGAGGTTGAGCAAATACAAGGGAGGTAAGGTGAAGTAGCAGAAAAGCGAACTGGAGATACTGTAGGAATTGTGTGTGGGTGAAAGAGGCAGCATGAGGTGCGAGAGAGCAGGGGTGGAGGATTGTTTTTAAAGTAAGATGCATGGGCAGAGTGTTGGTAGAAACACATGGGAGTGCACACTCACCAGTCAGTTCTGCTCTTCTTGTTAATTCCATCCATAAGCCGTCTGTGAGCTGCACCATTCTCATTGACTTTACAGCCATATCTGCGCATGTGTCGGTAGTACCTCACTGCCACGTGTACCTCACCGCCTCCCTCTTGAGCAAGCCTCCTTTCCCTTCCTTGCACACCCACTAACTCATAGTTGTAACTCACAAGCTCCGCCCTCTACCTACTGGAGGGTGAACGGTGCTGGAATAGCAGTACTACCTGCAAGAGGGCTGGCATATTCTCCTCCTCGCTCCAGCTCTGCACAGAACAATGCTTTGTCATTCCGGGTCTTTTAAGAGCTAAATCAGTCTCTGCCATTAGTAGTCTCACACCTGGCGTAGAAATAGCCCTTCTGTTCGTAGAGCAGGACTGGCATTTGACTGTACAAGGAGACTATATTTATCTGGTGAAGAGCAGTGTCCTCCACAGAGAGCCTTTATATTTTCTCAGTGATGAATGTATGAACTGTGGGTTACCCTGTCTGGGTGACAAAGGCCTGACTTCTGAGGCTGGAAGGTGTCGGGTGCAGAACACTGCATCAACCTCAGGCCGTACCCGTCTAGGGGCATATTATCAAGAACAGAGTTAAAATTATCACCGGATTAGCGCTAGAAAACTGCCCCTAAAGCGGCGATAATGGGCTTGATAATATGTCCTGGAGAATTCCAATAGAAGCCCATGTTCAGACCAGAACATGGACTTCTATTGGAATTCTCAAGAGCATATGATCAAACCCATTATCGCCACTTTAGCAGCAGTTTTCTGCTGCTAAACCGGTGATAATGCTTAACGTCGTTCTTGATAATATGCCCCTCAGTTCTGACTCGCTAACTCAGACTTACAACCGAGTACTTTGGCAGAGAGCTGCTCGCGTAGCGCACTTACTGTGATTGATGAGTTTATAGGGTCTAGCAGCTAAGCAGGCCGGTAAACTCTGCTCAGCCACCAGTTGGCGAGTTTCTGCCGCACTCCAAGCAGAGCATAGAGGCAGTAAAACTCTGCAAACTTCACCGGCGGAGCAGAATTTACCACCCTGGCCTAGTGAATTCTAAATTTGGATGACTGTTATTGTGTTATTGTGGTCCTTAGCCCTCACACAGATGTAGTATTTCCTTCCAGTGAATCTGGGGAGTCTGGACATGCAACTTATACAGAAATAATATTTCAGGTTCATCAACAGAAGTAATCATATCTAAAATATTTATATGATTACATCCACTTTAATTGTATATTATACTTTGCCATCTCTGGTACAATGGGGTATTTCCTAACACTTGCTGCAGATATACATTTCCCCACTACCATTACATTTTTTAATTGAGTCTACCACATGTATAGTGTAAATATAGCCAGAGCTAATACCCTGACAATGGAGAGAATTTACCTGAGGCAATGCCACATGTGACTTGGCCAACAGGAGCTTGAGCCAAAGCTGATGTAGAAGAGCTAGACTCTCCCTGTGCTGAGAGTGAGCAAGTAAGGAGTTGTATTTTATTATATTATGTTAGCATGCAGGCTAGTCCAATGTCTCTTGCTTATGCATTTTTTAATGCATGTGTGCCCGTGAGTGGTACAATGCACAGAGGCCTGCGGATTCCACTTTGGAAATACAGCGCCTCTGAAAGACATGTGTGAGTGGAGGAGCTCTCCCAGACAAATGTGTGGATTGCTACATTCCTGAGAAATTGGTGTGACACGCACTGAAGGAATTGAGAGCCAGGCTCTCCTATACCCTTCAAATGTCTCTTTGATTCTGGAAAGGTCACTGGGCAGTGTGGCCTGGCACTTCTCAGGAAAAGGATGGTACTGAAAAGAGAAACACAACCAGGCCGCAGGACATCAGAAATAAAAGACCTTACCCTCACAGTTGTGCCCAGCAGGTCCTGCATACACTGTGGCCCTCTGAAACCCGCTAAATGGGGTTTGATGGTCATAACATGGTGCTGAGTGGGAAAACATTCTAAAGCACAATGTCAGGAATTTGGAGCACACTTGCTTCTGACCCGCTCCGCAATTTAAGTTCCCAGCAAGTCCAGAGATGAACTAGAGTTCGTTTTTTGATGCTAACTTATGGGCTAGATCCTGTTTTTGTCTCTTTTTCAGAACACTAGATTTAATTTTGTTAACTTTATTATGTTGATGTTTCCCTAAGTTGGAGTGCTATTTCACTTAAAGGTTACAACTGATTTTGGCTCATGATTTTCCCTCAGTGTATGTGAACATACTACTTCAGTAAACCCTGCAAGAAGTCAGGGCTATTCTTTCATCCTTGTTTGTTCTATTCATTTTGTTACAACTGTGTTTTTGCTTCTGAGAGTTATGAGTGTGGATCTAAGCAGAGGGGTTCAAATCAAAGTCCTTCCACGGACAGTATAGTTTATTTCTAAGAAACACTGCAGTTGTATGGCATTCTTTCTCATGGTCCGCAAACCGTCCCCAGACATATTTCTTTCCCCTCCCTTTTCTTGTCATTTTGCCCTTCTGTACTTCCTGTGGCTCACGGCCCTTTTCTCTCACTACCCAATTTCCTAAGCAAAGCACTTCCCTGATCTACTGCTTTCCGCAGACTGGTAGCACATCAATAAAGTTAGGATTATTGTGCTTTGTCAGGTTTTGTTTTGTTACATTATGTGAAATTCTCTTCTGTTGTGGATGACTGCATAAACTCTTATTGCCTGACAATTAACAGAGCTCGTAATAGACACAGCAATGCAATTTACCTTAGTACAAAAGATCTCAGTTTACAAAAATTAAACTATTGAACTCTCGGTTTGTAATAAAGGGGAATTCTCCTAATTTACTTTTTTATAACGGATTCTAATGGTGAGGGAGAGCTCAGTGGAAGTGTGCGAGTGCTTTCGCATAGAAAAGCAAAACGAACGGAAATGGCCAATGTTTCTTTTTCGTGTAGTAAGCAGAATCGCAGAGTTGTCTCTTAATGGCTTAATTTTTTTTCTTATGGGCTGCCTGTCTCACAATGTAGGGCCTCTGTTAACTGCTTGACAAAAACACTTGTACCACTGGGACGTCAATTGTCTGAACGCTGCAGCAAAGTAGAAGGACACACACTGAGGAAGCACAAGTGAAACTACTGCTAATGAGAAAATACATGTAGGGGCTTATTTATGAGAGGTGTGCACTGCCGGAGCGTCACTTTTTTTACGCACCGGCAGCGCAAGCCTCTCAGTCATATCTATGAGGCGATGCTAAGCCGCTCCGCTTGGCTTTGCCTGCAATCTTCGATATGGAGTAAGACAAAGCAGCTCAAGCCGCTGCCTTCCCTTACGCTGCCTCAAGAAGGCGTTCCATGGGCGTTGCGGTAGGTTTTCCAATGCAACACCCATGGATTTTGACGCTGTCCCAGATTTACTTAATCACATAAACCTGGGGCAGCGCGAAAACCTTACGTATCCCCAGAGCATGCGTGTTGAGGAGACATGTTTTTATTTCTCCTCCTATTTAACTTATTCCATGTGTGCTGTATTCTCGGGATTGTTTTTGTGCAGGAAGGTAAGTACCCCTTAATGCAGAAAACAATCCTGCCTGCAATAGAGACCCCCTTGCACCATAATGTAATGGTGCTAAATTGGTGCTGGGCAGCAAACTGTGGAAAAGGGCAGGGGGAAAGTACAAGAATGCACTGTATTTTATAAATACAGTGCATTTGTGTCCTTTCACATTGGGGTAGGGCAGCGCAGCAAGAAGCCTTGCAGCGCTGTAATAAATGAGGCCCGTAATCTGCAACAAAATCTTATGCACATGTAGATGTGCGCATGCACATGAACACACATGCATACACATATTATTCTGAACCCTCTACTCTAATTTTCCCGCCTCTCAATATTTATTGATCATCTTTGGCACAATCGTATCAGTGAGCCATGGAATGTCTTATTGGAAACTTTCTCTAACACGACCATTCTCCTTCCATTATTGAGATGAACCCTTCAGCCTCTGCACTTCCTTCAAAAGCACATTTTCAACTAGGCATTGGGGCGATTGATACAGAGGAAATATTATTGCCTTGGGAAGAGGAATGTAGAATAAATAGTCTCTGAGTAGATGGATTAGGGTCTGCTAATAAATGTTGATTCAAAGTTTTAATAGTATTCCAGGTTACATGGTATTTATTTTTTGGACATTTCCAGATGCAATTTGTTTGTGTTGTAATTTATCCATATTTTCTTTATGGAACAATGCATTGCCACTACTGTATTTAGCGACTCATCTAGTGGTGTGTGTGGGCTTTCAATATTACATCACCTGCTTTTTATGAATTCAGAAAGAAAAATACTTTTCCCTCTCCTTATTCACCTGAACTTACCAATTAAAAGCCGAAAGCCAAGCGCATTAAGTCTCTTCAGGGTCAGTTTAAAGAGGTAGATGTTAATTGGAATATCTCTTCATTTTTTTTATTATACCTTTTGCATTAATTGAAAATCTTTCAGGATTTCTAGTTAAAAACCTAGGCAAACAAACAGCTGTAAGATAGTATTACCAGAATGGATGATGGCTGGGTACTAACCCTGTTATTTACTTGCATTCTAAAAGACAATATGAAGTAGGTAGGAACATAGACCAGACAGATCTACTTACCTACCTGTGCTCAGTGAGATTATGTGGGTGACAATAGCCATATTGCCTAAATGCTGAAGGCTATTAACAGTAGTTAATTGCTCTTTCTCTCATTATGATCAAGCACAGAATTGTGGTATGAGCAAATAATAGAAGTTAAAGCCATCTGCAGATTGTTTCCTGGAACCGGTGCTATGTTCATCCAAACAAGTGGGGTGTGTTTTATCAGGAGAAGATTGAGGAATTCTGATTGGTAGGAATGTTGTGGATCCCTGCAGATTCTGGAAATTTTCCTCACAAAGATGAGAGGAAAATGCTTAATTTTAGTCAAAGTCTGAGGTTTACAGGGTTTTGTGAGTAAGAGAAAAGTGTGATTCACACAAGCTACACCACCAGTGGCACTTCTGGGTGTCTAACATTCATAAAGGTCTGTGTTTCATAGGCTTCCCTAGGTGGTCGCTGAGTTAGTGCCCAAATTCTCAAGATATTCTAAATAACAGACTTTTTTTTCCTATCAAGCTTTCATAATTGATCAGTAAATTTGCTTTAAAAACCTCTTGACATTAATTTCCCCAACGTCCCTTTATAGCAGAGCCCACAGGGGCTTCCTAATGTGCTTTTGATATCTTGTGATGCTTTCCCCAGCTTAGATTGGTCTGTAGGCGATTAAGGGCATCACTTGCCCACTGAAAAAATGGGGACCAGGATGCATGGACACTTTAATACTCATTGATCTCCCTGATTGGATTCACATGTCTTATTCAGCTTCGGTTTATTATTGGGGGATATTCAGAAACAGACCCAAACAGTAGTGGCTCGCACTGGTAACAGCAGTGGGATGTGGGGCGGGGGCAGGTGGAATCTAACAGATGACAGAACAAGTAATATGAAATAAATAAATAAATAAAACCATCTATTTAGCGTTCGCCGCATTGCCGAGTCAGCGATGCGGTGAGGTAAGTGGTTTTATTTATTTATTTACTTCATATTACTTATCCTGTTGTCTGTCAACTTCCAACAGCCCCACCCCGCTCACCGCTCTTAGCTGTGCGAGCCGCTACTGAACCCAAACCAGCTTAGAAGAAAGAGTTCACACTTGATTGTTGTGCTCTATTTATGGTCTAATAACGTGTAAATTATCTGTCTTGTCCGAATTAATTCGCTGAATCATGTATAATAGTTAATGAGGAACTGATAAACAAAAGTGAGGGAACTTTCCGACAGATAGGTCATATATACGATTTTATAAACCTTCTTTCATACACATAGATCTCTAAGGATTTTTCCGTGATAGTAATTTGTCCAGGACAAGAAGAGAGAAAATTGCTCTCATGATGGAGTCTAATTTGGAAAGATAAAGGGATGAAATCTCATCTTAGCCAGTGACATGTAGGAGAGTATTTTGAAATGTTTATTTTTGGATATTGAACAGCACATCAAGTATAATGCCCTGGTCTGTCCAGGAAAGGACATGGGTTTCTAGTACTACGGTTAATAGGCAAATTCAGTGACTCATTTATAGTTCAAGAACTGGTAGAGAAAGTAATTCTGCATTGTATTTCGTTAGGAATAGCGACAGTCTGACAAAATAAACCATTCTAATACGTGGTTATTTCATTCCAGACTGCGACTGAGTCCTGATACAAACTTTCTGTGTATTCATTTAGCATTTCTAATGTGCCAGAAGAACAACTGGATAGTAACACTCAAACTGCACATCTACAAATACATTTCTCAGAGCACACAAGTATGGGATCCCAGACCCCAATAACCGAATACACATTTGCTTTGAATGTTTAGTCCATAGGGGATATTATTGTAAATCCGTTTATATAGCACTTATTACCAATAATTGTGTGGGCTAGAAACTCTTCAAACTGGCTATGCTGGGTGGTGAGGTGAATAGGTGGCAGGTGATGTAAGATGTTCTAGATTGTGTTCTATTTGTATTTCTTGCTATGAGGAGGCATAGTGTGGCCGCTGTATATGAGTGAAAAAAGAGTGATATGGCCCCGCAGATTCCTGTCATAGTGTTGCTACATTGATGCGAAGGCTGATTCATGTGCCCAGCTCTGAATGGGGAAGCAGTTATGTGTGTGGGTTTATCTGTGTGATGTACATGAAAGTCAAAGATGTGTGACAATTGTGGATCAGTGAGCAAAAGCCCAAGCTAGGTGAGTGAGGTTTTATCGCACATTTGTACAGTCACTATTAGTCTAGTTTGTCAATCGATATATTCTTTGGGACGGAGTGGATATAAACTGATCCAAATTGTTTTCATCACTGGTCCATAGTGCGTAAGATCATACTGAACCATTAAGAAGCGGACCCATGTGCACAGGTAGCACCACGATAAAACCGAACTGATATCAGGAAACAAACCAAAAGAACAGCAGAAAAAAACACTGTTAATCACCCTATTAATTACCCTGGACTTGATAAGAACATTACCAGGTCTGTATCCACTGGTTCGTGGTGCATGAAAACATATCGAACCACTATGACGCAGACCCATGTGCGAAGGGTGCACCATGATGTTCACCTACTGCTAGTGAACAACTGATAGAGAAGAAAAAACAAAGCAACAAAAACAAAAGTTGAACCCTCACTTGCATAAACATTTCCATTATACTGTAACTAGTGTATGCTGTTAACAGATGTGGTTGAAGGCATAAAACAAGGTTCAAAAAGTAATGCAAAAGTAAAGATGCAAAAATAAGTTAAAGTAAAATGAAGAAAGAGAAGCAAACTATCGCACTTTTAAAACCTTACAGAACACGTCAAGCACAGAAAAAAAGATACTTGATGTGTTTCCCTTTCTATTTTTTTCCAAGCAAGTTTAATTGAAAAAACTGTTTGTTATTACAAAATCTGCACTTTTTATTATTGCGCGGAGGATTAACCTTAGAAGATCACCCTAGGGAGTGGACAAAAATAAAAGGAGCCTATATTTGTGCTCTTGCAGCTGGGGAGATGATTAGAATCACGTTTGGTTTCCAGGGAAAAGCTTACAACTTTGAAGAAACATTCCTTTGGCAAACGGTTTTATTCTGGATACTTCTGACAACCAAACCCTGTAACATTAAAGCAGCAGTATAAATCTGCAGGGAAAAATACAATAAGTAACTCCCTAATTTACTCCTTTTGTAATATTTGAAGGAGCACACCTTTTATTGTTCACATAGAACCATTATTTAAAGCTCTGCTCTTCTGGGGCTATTCTTCCACTGTTTAGATGAACTGCATATTTTCAATATTTGAAGTTCATGCAAAGTGAGTTTTCCCTAAGAACATTACCCAACAGACGTTTTCAACACATAGATATGAAAAAGTCGCCATGACCCGAGTGAAAGAGCTTTTTCAAAATACGACCCACTTGTGTGAGTTAGGTAAACACTTTTGAGGCAAAGAGTTAATTCACAGCGTTATTTTGCATCGGTTTCTGATGTAGTGGCGTGCCAGAGACCAGTCACATGGCATTATGCCTGCACATGCTGCATGTGTTTCGTTACACAGGCAGTCAGCGTCAATTGTATTGTAACTTATCAGTGTCACTGGCAGGGAGCGGAGCGACGTCGGTGCTCCCCCGTGGTGTGCCTTCTGAGGAATGTGTGACTACGTAGGCCACCACCCCTCCTTTGACCGAGTCTCTGGTATCCGCTAAAGTCTAGGGTGTATGATGATTTGTGAATGAGAGTATCCCAGGTAGGATTCACTTAGGCACATCTTAGGTGTACTCCTCCACATTAGCATGTAGGGATATAGGGAACACCTGATTATGTTTCTGTAGGGATCCGACAGCCCTGAAGAATGCCCCAGACCTTTTTGGCTCTTTGTGTGGGCAGAAACATGTTGGCTTACTGCAAATGTATTATAGACATTACTCTCTTTAGAATCCATCATTGTTTTTGTTTTGAATGTACCTCAGATCCTCACTAATAAAGGTGATAACCAAGGTACTTTAAGGTATTTTTAACTAAACTGGATCTCTCATTTGTCCTGTAAGTTTAATGTAAGAACACCCTCCTTTCGGCAAGCCTTTGCTGAGATTGAGTCCGCCCTGGTAGCGGATGCGTAGAGGATGCCTATGATGAAGCATGACACAAAATTATGTGTGAGCCATCCTCTACCACTAACGATGGCCTTCTAGACCTACTTAGACCATTCACTACTTACAGCATTTAGTTTTCTATATCCAACCACGGTTTCCTTCTTTATTCCTTCTTTATTGCATTGGTATAGGCAACCCACATCTTTTGTGTTTGTTGTTTCGTGCTTGGGAACAGTAGGGTTCCCTTGACTTCCCCTCAATATCTATTTAGTGGGTTACAGTGTCACCAAGCACCAGCATCATTTAAGGCCCTAAAACTTTTACAATCTGCTGGTTCTTGGTCAAAAAGAGATGTGCAAAGCTACGCAGATTTCAAACTCACACATTTGCAAATTTTCTTAAGTCAATCTAGCTATACTGAGGGACACTCTTGGTTCAGGGCCTGATTCTCAAAGGTATTCTTAAATATTTGCGTAAGTTTGGGATTGTTTGCTATTCACAAAGGTATTTTGTTATTAGCATCTTTATGACTGTGGAGTCTCCGTACATAAAAATACGGGACGGTCAGACTATCAAGCCCTTCCAAAAATGTAAAAACACCTTTGTGAATCAGGCCATAGTTATTGTCTATCCTCTGAATAATCTACACAGTTCAAAAATAAGCCCGCTACTCCTTAAAATGCTTGTATTATAAATATTCACTCTCTGCTCGGTGTCTGACATGTAAACACCTTTAAATCTTTCTGTTCAATAATGGTCAATCTATTATTCGTTTTTCATATATTCTACAGGTCAGAGCTGGGATACCCTCCAGGATGATCGTGTGCTTGAGAAATGTGCATAACATAACACATAATTTTTTTTAGCATTTCCTTTTGTAAATTGCTCTGTCTGGTCCCACTGGTTCTTTCACACAATATGAATATGCAAAATCAAATCCATAAGTAAATACATAAATAACTAAATACACAAATAAGTAAATAAACCTTTAAGCAGGACAGGTAGAGTTATTTCTTTTAGGGCAAAGTTGTGTGAAGCCAGACATGTTGCCTGGTTTTGACTATTTGGAAGGTTCTGGTTTTGCTAGCAAATGATTTTCCTTTGCCTGGTCACCATTTAAATATTATTTGTATGCTAAAGTGTAATTTGTTTGTATCTGAATGAAGTGACCAATTGTAAAGGAGAACTGTGAGAGGAAAGCTATCTGACTTACTTTATGCATTAAAACAGACTGCATTTTAAGACATTTATGGACATCAATGCTGCGGAAAATTGGGTATGTCTATCAGCTCTCAGGCTGTAATTTCTTTAAAGATACTAGAGGCAGATTATGTACTTGCAACATAGATTGTTGGGTAATCTCTGATCACAGGTTTGAGTAGTTACAAAATAGCCAATAGGCTTAATGCATGTTTGTGAGAAAGTGTCTCTATATGTACTGGTCCAAAGTAAGCTACAGTGTGTGTAGAGTCCACAATCCCCAGAGGTATAACAGAGGTTAAAGTCAGGTCTGACCTTACTCTCTAAAGTGGTAGCTTGGTCGAGCAGTAAGGCAGTACCAGAGAATAGTGTAAAGCTTTTGTTGTACACACTCAGTCAGCAAAAGGTTTCACACACTCAAGAACTGAACTCTCGGCCAATTGTTTTAATATCCAAAGATATAATAATTTTATTTTTAGAACCAACAAGTATCAAAATATACTTTTCTTGATATGAGTAATCTCATGTAATTACTTTGCAAAGAGGCAATAAACTTTGTAAACACAATAGGTACAATGGTTGCAGTAGGCAACACAATTCTAAACACAATTTAACATTGAGCTCAATGGGTTTTGCTACATAAAAGCAGCTGATTACTTTATCAATTACTTTTGTAACTCCAGGACTGAATCCTAGATTCAGGCCTGGAGTCTAAACTGAAAACCGTTTAGTAAAAACTTTTAGTTATTGCAATGATTTTTTAAGAATAAAAAGGTATTTAAAAAGTTCACACTTAGAAACTTTTCAGCAAAAATCTAGCAATGTTATCCAATGGGAGAAAATTCAGGTTACAGGTAAAGTACGTTCTTGTTACTTGTGTAATCAAGTACTGGGCTCCTAGGTCCAGCACTGGGGTCTCTACTTAAGTCAGGCAAGTAATTACGTTTCACTAGTAGGTACGATTTTTAAGGAATATTTCAAGTTTTCAAAAGCAGACAGAAGAAATTTCATAGAAAGGCAGACTATGGATTCCTATGGGGAAAATTCAGGTTACAGGTAAAGTACATCCTCGTTACTTTTGTAATCCAGCACTGGGCTCCTAAGTCCAGCACTGGGGTCTCTACTTAAGACAGGTAAGTAATTATGTTTCAGTAGTAGGTACGATTTTTAAGGAATATTTCAAGTTTTCAAAAGTAGACAGAAGAAATTTCATAGAAAAGCAGACAATGGATTCCTACAGAGAAAATTCAGGATACTAGTAAAGCCGGTTAGGATTACTTTTGCGGTTCAGTACTGGGATACAAGGTACAGTACTGGCTTCTCTCATGATCCCAGGTCAGTACTTCGGAATTCGGTATTCGGCTGATTTTATAGGAACATTTTAAGTTTCAAAACTTCACACTTCGAAGATTTTTCGAGGCAAACCAGTCAATGTTATCCTATGGCAGGAAAGTGACTTATCGGTTTTCAGGTGAGTACTCGACTGGTGAAGTTAAGGTTCTAGGCATAGACTCACAGATCCCCCATTGTCAGGTAGGTACAGTTGGTATATCCTCAGCGGCACAGGGGCAGCTGGGTGCAGAGGTAGATAGGGCCAATGTTATCTAATGAGAGGCAAGGGGCCTTCGGTGGGTGGCTGCTGGCTAGCAGGCCACGCGGCTGTGGGAGCTGGGCTCCTGGTCACTTGCGCAGGTCAAATGGGGAAGTATAATAGGAAAAAGGTTGCACTGCCAGGGCCACTCGGGCGGCTGGGTGCAGGGTGCTTTTGCGCCGTCGGGCGCTCAATGTTATTCAATGGAGATCTTGAAAAGGGAACAAAGGCTGCAGGCTCAGGGACGGAGGATCCTCTGGGGTGACCAACACTTTGAGGGGTAAGTTGGGATCTTGGAGGATAGGTAGGCATCCCAGAGCTGGGCACAGGGGACCGTGGGGCACCAGGTGCAGGGGTGTCTTTTGAGGTCGGGAAATCTTACCCCCTGCTAGTCGCGGTTGGAGGGGTCCCTTGTCCTGAGGCTGCAGGCGTCATCTGGGTCATCTGGGCCATCTAGGAGGGTCCTTGGGCACTGGATTCCAGGTCAGAATCACCGGGGGGACATCCTCAGGGTCTTGATTCACTCCGGCATAGGCCAGATTTGGCGGATGCAAAGTGTGCAGGGTTCGCAGTTCCGGCTGATGCCAGGGCTTGTTACTTGCTTTGACCCAGGTAGTCAGAGTCACAAGGCAGTCATGTCCTCCGGGGTTTTTGAGGTTGCTGAGCACTGGAGACGCCGGGGTTTAACACGATCAGGTTCGAGGGTCGACAGGCCGGTAGGGCTGGGGCCAAATAAATTAGTGTCTTCCTCTTTTTAGCAGCTACACGCCAGGTCTTTGTGTTCCTTGATCTTCTTTCTTGTTTTGTAATCTGGATCTCTGGAAAAAGGTTCAGGGTGGCCCGAAATACTGAATTTAGGGGCGTTACAGGTGGAGCATTGGTCCCTGTCCTGGGGTGGGTACACCCCCTAGCCTGCTCCTCTCCTGTGAGAGGGAGGCAGGAGCCTAGCTGTGATTGGGCAGGGCTCCTCATCTTCAAGATGGCATTGGCCCGGGGTCATGCTTCACCTCACCTCTCCCACCTGAGGGATGGGGTTGGCACAGGCTCGCACACTCCCCTTTCTGACGTAGGATTTCCTGCCAGTCTTCCCACCAGAGTGGGGGTCAGAACTGGTGGGGGCCAGTTGCTGAGTACAGCAAGTGGTCTGGAGAAGCTCACAAAGGCGGAATGCCTTTGAAGCTTCCCCTGCCCATCCTGGGGAGGAGGTTTGACACCTCGTCCCAGGATGTGCATTGTTGCAGGCCCAGGAGAGCGGGACCTCTCCACCCAGCGGTCCTGCAACATGTCTAATGTGTGGCAGCCTAGGCAGCCTCTCAGACAAGACGTGAATTGTAGGTTTAGGTTTCAGGGGGCATCTCTAAGAGCCCTCTTGAGTGCATTTTACATTAAATCCCACACTGGCATCAGTGTGGGTTTAATGTGCTGAGAAGTTTGATATCAAACTTGTCAGTCTTCAGTGTAGCCATTATGGTGCTGTGGAGTTCGTAATGACAAACTCCCAGCACCATATACTCTTAATGGCATCACTGCACTTACAGTGTCCAGGAATGGCCCTGGGTACTGTAGGGGCACAGCGCTCATGCACCTGTGCCCACACCACTGGCATAGAGCACCCAGCTAGAGGGGTGGCTGATGTAGGGATGTGTGCCATGTCGACTCTTTCTTTAGTTCTGCACCAGGACACTTAGCCTGCAAAGGTAGCGTGTGTGTGTGTGTGTCAGGGTCCATGGCCCCTAAGGGTGGCACATTAAGTGCTGCAGCCCTTAGGAGCCTTCTCTGGTCACAATGCCCTGGGTACCTAGGGCACCATTTATTAGGGGCTGACATGTGGCCAGAGATGCCAATTGGGTTTAGGCTTTAGTACAGTTTTTAGGGAAGGAACACAGGCTTTGGGTACCTGATTGGCAGGGACCAAGGAAACACAGAGGAACAGTGCATCAGGTACCAGGCAACAGTGGGGGGGGGGGGGGTACAGAAACAGAAACTCACTTTCTCACAATATTGTGCTGACCATGGTGGATAAGCTGTAGGTCATGGTTTGTACTTGTAGTAGAATATCTGACAGAATAAATGTCTCTGTTTCAGAGATCCAAGTACAACACTCAGGCCACAAGCAACAATCAAAGGAAAATAGCTGAGTTTGATATGTACTCCCTGCATACATTTTATTCTACTCTAACTCAATCATTAGATTTTTTAAGATGATAAAATGGGATTAATTGAGAATAGTAATAAAACATGTGTTATTAAGCTGTAATAAACCATTCAGTTTGTGTTGTGTAGTGTACAAGAGGTCACAATTAGTGGTTCCATGATGGAATATCGTTAACATAAATATCGTCAGAAATAAATATTGTCACTAAAATATCGCTTACATTAATATCGTCATCCTATACTTGAACAAGGATTCACACAAATATCGATTTTTTTTTCCGACAACCCTAATATCGTTCACACTAATATCGACAACATAAATATCGACTACTACATTATCGACTTTATTTTAAATAACATTACCTTAGACATATATATCGACTACACTAACATCGACGACCTCTCTGCTTATAGAAAGATACAAAAAATATCGTCTTATTATTACCAACTCGATATGCACTATTCTTTTATTTTCTTCACTTTTTTTTACTATTTTACTTTACAAAACTATTCACACATATAATTATTTAGTTTTCCTATTACTTATTTATATAAAAATAAATAATATAGGTTAAGAAAATTTACATTTACTGATACTATCATACACTCCGATTGCCTAAATGTGAAAAACATTTCATTATTTTCTACATGTAAACTATTTACATATAAAACAAAAAAGCACATATAAAACTTTTTACTATGTAAATTAACAAACAAATAGTGATGCAACAAACTCTTACGAAAATAACGGTTTTCTAATTCAAAATAACATTCTCAACCAATGAATTTGAAATTTCACTAATTGAACCAATCAAAAGCTACCATTAATTAACTCACTAATATAAAAACAATTACACACTTAACGTAATTTACCATTTTTGGCCCAAACTTGGAGAAAAACGGTTACGTTGCTGAGAGAAGAGAATACAAACCTACGACTACAACTACAAAACATCATACTACACTTCAAGTAAGTAAAATCCCATTGCTTTTTTCATTCGAACCTAGCAAAAAGTAGATAAACTCCCTAATTTAAAAACTGTTCTTCTTTAGAGTTAAAACAAAACATGTTTAACTTATCAACAACGACCAGAAACTTAGATTTAAAAACATTTATAAAGTACCTTATCCATGTCTACTTAGATAGCTCATAAAAATTATTTAAACTTGCTAAGTAAATGTACAATTTACTTCATATGTTATCAACTACTATTATCCAAATACTATAAGTAACACAATGATTATTTTTTCCACAGACTCTACAAAATTATTTGCCTATCTACAACTACACTACCAACATCTTTGACTACATCAAGTAAGTATAGTCACTGTATGTATAACAATTCTGAAAGTAAAATCAAACACCTATTACACTAAATCATGTCTTTCAATTATTCTTTAACACTACTACAGAACTTAAAAAGGAGAAAATTCAGAAAGAGAAATAAGAATAAAAGAATTACCAGTGAAGCCACATAGTAAGTATATGTTCACGCTTTTTCCTGCTCTTATACACACCTCTATAAATCGTGTTCAATGTTCTTAAAAATACATATATATATTTCCACAGATCTACCTTAGACATGGCAACTGGAGCTACTTTCATTACTTCTCAAAAAGGGAAACTAATGCTGAGCTACATGGGTTACACCTACACCCAAGAAAGAATAAAAGCGAATAAGACCCATTGGAAATGTAGCAAATATTACTCAAGTGCATGCTATGGTAGAGCAACAACTGTTGATAACAATGTGGTAAATGTACGTGAGCATGACCACCCACCAAATGTTACAGAAGTGGAAGTTAGAGAAGCACTGGAAACATTGAAAGATGCTAGTACAGGATCACAAGAAACAAGCACTAGTATTTTGAAAAATGTTTTAAGCAAAGTGCCAGAACATGTGACAGGACAGCTACCTTCTATTCCCAACTTAAAAAGATTAATTGCAAAAACTAAACGTGCTTCAGATCCAACTCCACCAACCCCAAGAATATACCATTACACATAATGAGGATAAATTCTTAATGTATGACAACCACAGTCATGACAAACGAATGTTACTTTTTGCTACAAATAGTAATTTGCAAAAACTTAAATCATGCGAAACATGGATGATGGACGGGACTTTTAAAGTTTGTCCCAAACCTTTCTATCAACTTTACACCATCCACGGTGAATACCAAGATACAAATATCCCTCTAATTTATACTCTGCTGCCAAACAAAACAAATACTACCTAAGTTGAACTTTTAACAATGATCAAAGAATTAACTGATAATTACTATCCTCAAAGAATTGTAATTGACTTTGAAATGGCCATGATTCAAGCTATCCTTAAAATATATCCCCATACCTCAATACAAGGTTGTTATTATCACTACAACCAAAGTATATGGAGGCACTTACAAAAATCTACTTTAAGCATTGAATATTCTACAAACAGTCACTTTGCTTATCAAATAAAAAAAGTTGATTGCATTGGCATATGTACCAACAACAGAAGTAGCTAACTACTACAATTTATTAATTGACAGCCCTTTCTACCGCACCAATGAGAAAAAACTAACTCCCTTCTTGGACTATTTTGAAGATACCTGGGTTGGAAGATTACATCGTTCAGGCCACCGTAGACAACCTAAATTTCAAATTCCATGGTGGAATGTGTATGCTAGTACAATAGCACAGAAAGCTAAAACTAACAACGCAGTTGAAGGATGGCATAATGCCTTCCAAGCCACTTTAGGAAGAAGTCAACCAACACTTCACAAACTAATCCAAAGCATTAAAAAAGAAAAAAGCTACCAAGAACTCAGAATAGAGCAATCCCTTTCTAAAATTGGCCCTAAACTAAGTAAACAAACATTAAATATGTACAATATCTCCAGCAAAAAACTAGAATGTACCCAAGTATAGAAGGTCTAGCATACTTAGACCTAATAGCTAAATCCATCCTTTAAATATAAATACCTAAAAAGTAAGCAAAGCATAACAAAACATACTATTTATTTAAATTTAATACCATTATGTCATGTAAAAATATAAGTAATATATTATTACAAGACATAATAACATTACATGTAACTAAATAGTACACTATAACACAATGCAACCCAAAAGTAAATATCACTTTTACTTACGGTTCTGCTGCTGTAGAATATGTTCCATGGTGATACTTTCCACAGCAATAATAGCAAACGCTATCCATATAGTGTTAAAAAATCCCAACAAAATGCAAAAAATACAACTGTTTGATAATAGTCCCACGTCGCAATCCTCTCGAGAATGGAACCATTAAAAAGATGATAAATAATCACGAGTAAAAAAGTAGAAAACCCGAAAAAGCAAGGAAAGTAAAAAAGCATGTACCTGCTTTAAAAAAAAAAAGCGTTACAATCCATCTGCTCCCCAAAACGAACACCTGTAAATAATTGAAACAAAACGCACCCTCAAAACATACGAAATACACATAGCCTACACATAGCATATTAAACATATGAGAACATCTGAATTCATCCATTAATACAACAGTAAACGTTACTTGTGTTCGAAATACCTCACAAAGTACGTTCTCCATAACGACGCTAAATAACATGTAATTCGCACATAAAGAGTAAAGTACTACACATATCGACACGTACACACTACAACTATCACTAAAATAAAATTAAATATCTTTAAAAATAATGTAAAATAAACTTACCTTCACCAACAAGAAGCAGCTCCCAACCGCGAGGTTCCGTTTTCTAAAATGACCCAAACAACGATGTTGATAGAGTAAAAAGTGAAGTTCCATAAACAAAATGGCTGCATAATAAAAACTAAAATAGGACTAAATACCCTTTTGATAAAAAAAATTTGTATTAAATAGCACAATATTTTCCATGTTTAGTAATAATTTACTTTTTATTGTTAAAAAACATATGAATATTGTAAAATATACATTAATATGTTCAATAGAATTATGTATTAATTGTTTATTGTATATTAAAAAATGTTTTTGATTGTTAAATATTTTTCTCAGATGTTAAAAAATGTAAATTTATGTTATGTACATATCTTGATAAAAAAATGACATAAAAAATATGTAATATATTACATTTTAATAAAAATTATTAAAATTTAATATACTAATTTATGCATTATTGAAACTGTATATATGTACAAAACTGCAATATAATTTGTTGTCAAAAAATATGTTAAATTTTTTATAAAATGTTCAAAATCTTTGCAGTAACAAATTAAACTATGAATAAAGAAAAATATTTATTAAAAAATTTTGTTTATTAATTTAGAAACTTGTCATATGTATGTAAAAATGTTATACATTTTTTTTTAATTTATATTGTTGAAATGAATATTACAACATGACATATATTATTATTAAAAATAGTAAATAGATAATGCTGGATAATAAACCATAATAATTAACTATTCTAACTCCAATCGAACATAAGTCAGGGTAAATGGTGGATAGTAAACCATTATAATTAACTATTCTAACTCCAAACATAACATAACTCAGGTAAAGTGCTGGATAGTAAACCATAATAAATTACTATTCTAACTCCAATCCAACAAAAGTCAGGGAAAGTGCTGGATAGTAAACCATAATAAATTAATATTCTAACTCCAAACATAACATAACTCAGGGAAAGTGCTGGATAGTAAACCATAATAAATTACTATTCTAACTCCAATCCAACATAAGTCAGGGAAAATGCTGGATAGTAAACCATAATACATTACTATTCTAACTCCAAACATAACATAAGTCAGGGAAAGTGTTGGATAGTAAAACATAATAAATTACTATTCTAACTCCAATCCAACATAAGTCAGGGAAAGTGCTGGATAGTAAACCATAATAAATTACTATTCTAACTCCAATCCAACATAACTCAGGAAAAGTGCTGGATAGTAAACCATAATAAATTACTATTCTAACTCCAATCCAACAAAAGTCAGGGAAAGTGCTGGATAGTAAACCATAATAAATTACTATTCTAACTCCAAACATAACATAAGTCAGGGAAAGTGCTGGATAGTAAACCATAATAAATTACTATTCTAACTCCAATCCAACATAAGTCAGGGAAAGTGCTGGATAGTAAACCATAATAAATTACTATTCTAACTCCAAACATAACATAACTCAGGGAAAGTGCTGGATAGGAAACCATAATAAATTAATATTCTAACTCCAATCCAACATAAGTCAGGGAATGTGCAGGATAGTAAACCATATAAATTTTGCAATATAATTTATTTTTAGACCCTAATCCCCTATAATACCAAAAACCTGCATCTTCAATATTAATTTGATAATTTTTATTAATATTAAAAATTAAATTTCGTGTAAAATTATACATTTCGATGTTAAATTTCGATTTCATAATAATTTTCTAATTTATTAATATTGTATACAATTTTTTAACACTACATTTTTAAATTACTACCCACCCTAATCCCCTATAATACCAAAAACCCGCTCCTAAAATTTTATTTTGAAATATTTAAATATAATTATAATTTTAATTTCGTGAACAATTCGAAATTTCGATTTAAATTTTTAATTTCATAATAATTTTCTAAATTATTAATATTTTATACAATTTTTTAACACTACATTTTTCAATTACTACCCACCCTAATCCCCTATAATACCAAAAACCCGCTCCTAAAATTTTAATTTAAAATTTTAAAATATAATTATAATTTTAATTTCGTGAACAATTCGAAATTTCGATTTAAAATTTCGATTTCGTGATTAATTTCTAATTTATTTATATTTTATAAATTTTTTTAAAACCAAATTTTTAAATTACTACCCAACCTTATCCCCTATAATACCAATAACCCGCTACTAGAATTTTAACAATTCTTTTGTAGAAAATATTTTTAAACACATATTATTACTAGTAGGAGTTTTGTAAGTTTTTTAAAAACATAATACATAATTTTTTATAAATTTTATAACACCTTATATTTTTGTGTCGATATTATATACAACGATATTTTGCTCAACGATATTCTGTTCATCGATATTTTTTTTTCACAATATTTTTGTCATTCTCACAAAACGATATTTTTTACAACGATATTTACTACTACGATATTTTTACCATTCGATATTCTTACCACGATATTAATGCTAGTCGATATTTTCCCGTCGATATTCTATCTTTATACCACAATTAGTATCATCACACCCACTCGCACAAGGTTTGATGAAGGAAATTACAATTTTTTGAGTTGAAGTACTACAAAAATATACCATAGAGCTATACTTACCAATTTACCATACATAAGTCAGTCGGCAATGGAAAAGGTTCAATCATTTATTTTGCAAAGCGCCCTATAAAGGGGAGCCTCCCTCTCACCACAGCTCTCAAAGGTATGCAGAGGAGACTGCTGGATCACATTCAAAACAGTGCATATATACTTTCGGCATACCTCATTGAACCCCGTACATGAAAAGTACCAGTAACTGAGAAACCAACAGGAAGACCCATATAAGGCACAATAGATTGATTCGAAACTTAGCTCAAGGTATTCCGGGGGTAGGTCAGTAAAGGTGCCTCCATTTTAGTTCTGGTGCATGGGAGTACTGGCATGGCGCCTGCAAGAATGTGCTCATCCTAGAAGAAAGACAGATGTGACCTTTAGTTTCCTAAGTTAGAATCAATGCTCTGTTCATAGCCCAGGCCAACCCTTCAGACTCTCCGCTCAGCAGTATGTAACTAAAGAAAGAGACCCAGGGAAATGAAATCAGGATGCCGTTTGTTCGGTTCAGGCCTAGGTTTTTGGTTATACATGGGTCGAGGGTATTTACAAGAGGTTTCTATCAAAAGAGAGAATATATATTGGATACATTAGGCCAATATTATATGATATTGATTTTATATTTCTTTAGAGTGGTGTAGGGTTTGAGTAGGGTTTTGCCTTTTCTGTTTTTACTGGGTGTAGAACCCTGTGCACTTTACCCATGCAAGGTAGTACAGTTCCTGTGCTCTCCTTTAAAGATGGTTGTAGTTGGCATAAGCCACATTGACATATAGGTGCCCCCATGGCCCCCAACTTTAGGCTGCAGGGGGAAGGGGGCCTTGATAGGGGCCCCCAATGCTGCCTTCTGACAGGCTTTCCATGTCGGAAAGCCCAACATGGAAAGCCTGTTGGAAACCGACATCTTAATCTCTATGGCCGAAACTCCATCTATAGGGATAGCATACCTGTCTAAGACTGGTCGCCGGGCTCCTTGAGCCCGTCAAATCCAGCCCGAATGATGGACCGGTTTCACTTTTGAGGGTCTGCATTGTAATGTGGCAGTGGAACCTGAAAACGCGATGAGGCCCGGAAAGCTTCACTTTTGACCGCATGCATTGTAATGCAGCAGTCGAAACTGAAACCGTAATGACGCTCTGTGGTCAGAGGCTTTCTGACTCTAATCGTAATAAGGGCCTTAATGTTAAATATGACCTTACAGTGACAGGCTCCCAAAAGCTTTTTTCACTGTAGCAAAGCTGGCTATTCCACAGAGAAACACTGGGTAGCAAAATTAAATTTGATAATGTTATCTTTGTCTAATGAACAGGTCTATAGTATGTATCAAATATTTCATGAGGGGGAACACACACACATAGCATCTCTACCTTCCAGAGACGTTGACCACGTTGAGACTTCAGAAATCTTTGGCACATGCTAATGTGCTTGAGAATGTGTAAAACCTGCACCATAGCTACCATGTGCAGTTGAGCTTTGAAAAAGTTCCAAAGGGATGAAATGAGTCCGGTATCTAGAGGTTTTAAATGAGTCGGCTGTCTATGTATTAATTAAAGGGATTTTGAAACTTTAAAATAATAAGACTTTTTGAAGAATTGAAAGATTTTAAAATTCAAATGATATTCTGGCTGGATTCTTCTACATGGATGAAATCCTAACATGGAACAAATGATTCACACTGGAGATTAATATAATGTATAATGCATAGTACACGTTATTGATGATATGGTTTGAATAACTGTTGGGCTGAATGCTGTTAAGGGTCTATAGCAGCTGATCCACCAATGATGTTGCCAGTATTTGAGGTTTTAAAAACTCTATTATTATTGAACTTTTAGTTATGGATATTGAGTGTGGGTTTATAGAGTATTAGCTGCGATCACAAAAAAAATGATCTCATGCGTAATCCAATCACCCATCTAGGTGGCATGCTTCATCATCTGGGATTCTCCTCTTGACGGGGCTATAACCCCCTCACTGTGAGGGAGGGGCTCAGGGATGTTTTATTCCTACGCTATTTAGGATATAGTAAATCCTTTAGAAGAGAAGACACTTAGACTGGTTAGGTAACAGGCGCAGTGCAAATAAAAAATCAGTTGTATTGTGAGGGAAGTGGCCTGTTTGTGTTCACCATACGCAGTTATCATTTCAGACTGCATCTTGCTCTGTTTTAATCCCCGGAAGCTTGTTTCCTTCCCAGTGTAAGAATTGGCTTGTTAGTTTGGTTTGCCCTGTTCCCATCATGCACAGGGACAGGAACAGACTAATTTGCATATAACCAGGTTCTGAACTGGGATGGTGCAGTGAGCTAAAAACGGTGTTGGATCTAGCCCTGATCTCTTGACAGGGTGAGAGTATTCTGCTTAATTCAGAAACTCTGTCCATCACCACCCCTTGTTGTTAAATATTTTGTCCACCCTAAGCGTGGAAGGGTATACTCAGATGTGAGTCCCTTGCTCATTGCACCATCAGGATTTAAGCAAGCCGGGCCGACGACGGCTGAAATGCCAGAAACCGGTCCCCGGAAGCTTGTTTCCTTCCCAGTGTAAGAATTGGCTTGGTAGTTTGATTTGCCCTGTTCCCATCATGCACTGGGACAGGAACAGACTAATTTGCATATAGCCAGGTTCTGAACTGGGATGGTGCAGTGAGCTAAAAAACGGTGTTGGATCTAGCCCTGATCTCTTGACTGGGTGAGAGTATTCTGCTTAATTCAGAAACTCTGTCCATCACCACCCCTTGTTGTTAAATATTTTGTCCACCCTAAGCGGGTATACTCAGATGTGAGTCCCTTGCTCATTGCACCATCAGGATTCAAGCAAGCCGGGCCGACGACGGCTGAAATGCCAGAAACCGGTCCCCGGAAGCTTGTTTCCTTCCCAGTGTAAGAATTGGTTTGGTAGTTTGGTTTGCCCTGTTCCCATCATGCACTGGGACAGGAACAGACTCATTTGCATATAGCCAGGTTCTGAACTGGGATGGTGCAGTGAGCTAAAAAACGGTGTTGGATCTAGCCTTGATCTCTTGACTGGGTGAGAGTATTCTGCTTAATTCAGAAACTCTGTCCATCACCACCCCTTGTTGTTAAATATTTTGTCCACCCTAAGCGTGGAAGGGTATACTCAGATGTGAGTCCCTTGCTCATTGCACCATCAGGATTCAAGCAAGCCGGGCCGACGACGGCTGAAATGCCAGAAATCGGTCCCCGGAAGCTTGTTTCCTTCCCAGTGTAAGAATTGGCTTGGTAGTTTGGTTTGCCCTGTTCCCATCATGCACTGGGACAGGAACAGACTAATTTGCATGTAGCCAGGTTCTGAACTGGGATGGTGCAGTGAGCTAAAAAACGGTGTTGGATCTAGCCCTGATCTCTTGACTGGGTGAGAGTATTCTGCTTAATTCAGAAACTCTGTCCATCACCACTCCTTGTTGTTAAATATTTTGTCCACCCTAAGCGTGGAAGGGTATACTCAGATGTGAGTCCCTTGCTCATTGCACCATCAGGATTCAAGCAAGCCGGGCCGACCACGGCTGAAATCCCAGAAACCGGTCCCCGGAAGCTTGTTTCCTTCCCAGTGTAAGAATTGGCTTGGTAGTTTGGTTTGCCCTGTGCCCATCATGCACTGGGACAGGAACAGACTAATTTGCATATAGCCAGGTTCTGAACTGGGATGGTGCAGTGAGCTAAAAAACAGTGTTGGATCTAGCCCTGATCTCTTGACTGGGTGAGAGTATTCTGCTTAATTCAGAAACTCTGTCCATCACCACTTCTTGTTGTTAAATATTTTGTCCACCCTAAGCGTGGAAGGGTATACTCAGATGTGAGTCCCTTGCTCATTGCACCATCAGGATTCAAGCAAGCCGGGCCGACGATGGCTGAAATTCCAGAAACCGGACCCCCGGAAGCTTGTTTCCTTCCCAGTGTAAGAATTGGCTTGGTAGTTTGGTTTGCCCTGTTCCCATCATGCACTGGGATAGGAACAGAATAATTTGCATATAGCCAGGTTCTGAACTGGGATGGTGCAGTGAGCTAAAAACAGTGTTGGATCTAGCCCTGATCTCTTGACTGGGTGAGAGTATTCTGCTTAATTCAGAAACTCTGTCCATCACCACCCCTTGTTGTTAAATATTTTGTACACCCTAAGCGTGGAAGGGTATACTCAGATGTGAGTCCCTTGCTCATTGCACCATCAGGATTTAAGCAAGCCGGGCCGACGACGGCTGAAATACCAGAAACCGGTCCCCGGAAGCTTGTTTCCTTCCCAGTGTAAGAATTGGCTTGGTAGTTTGGTTTGCCCTGTTCCCATCATGCACTGGGACAGGAACAGACTAATTTGCATATAGCCAGGTTCTGAACTGGGATGGTGCAGTGAGCTAAAAAACGGTGTTGGATCTAGCCTTGATCTCTTGACTGGGTGAGAGTATTCTGCTTAATTCAGAAACTCTGTCCATCACCATCCCTTGTTGTTAAATATTTTGTCCACCCTAAGCGTGGAAGGGTATACTCAGATGTGAGTCCCTTGCTCATTGCACCATCAGGATTCAAGCAAGCCGGGCCGAGGACGGCTGAAATGCCAGAAACCGGTCCCCGGAAGCTTGTTTCCTTCCCAGTGTAAGAATTGGCTTGGTAGTTTGGTTTGCCCTGTTCCCATCATGCACTGGGACAGGAACAGACTAATTTGCATATAGTCAGGTTCTGAACTGGGATGGTGCAGTGAGCTAAAAAACGGTGTTGGATCTAGCCACGATCTCTTGACTGGGTGAGAGTATTCTGCTTAATTCAGAAACTCTGTCCATCACCACCCCTTGTTGTTAAATATTTTGTCCACCCTAAGCGTGGAAGGGTATACTCAGATGTGAGTCCCTTGCTCATTGCACCATCAGGATTCAAGCAAGCCGGGCCGACGACGGCTGAAATGCCAGAAACCGGTCCCCGGAAGCTTGTTTCCTTCCCAGTGTAAGAATTGGCTTGGTAGTTTGGTTTGCCCTGTTCCCATCATGCACTGGGACAGGAACAGACTAATTTGCATATAGCCAGGTTCTGAACTGGGATGGTGCAGTGAGCTAAAAAACGGTGTTGGATCTAGCCACGATCTCTTGACTGGGTGAGAGTATTCTGCTTAATTCAGAAACTCTGTCCATCACCACCCCTTGTTGTTAAATATTTTGTCCACCCTAAGCGTGGAAGGGTATACTCAGATGTGAGTCCCTTGCTCATTGCACCATCAGGATTCAAGCAAGCTGGGCCGACGACGGCTGAAATGCCAGAAACCAGTCCCCGGAAGCTTGTTTCCTTCCCAGTGTAAGAATTGGGTTGGTAGTTGTGTTTTCCCTGTTCCCATCATGCACTGGGACAGGAACAGACTAATTTGCATATAGCCAGGTTCGGAACTCGGATGGTGCAGTGAGCTAAAAAACGGTGTTGGATCTAGCCCTGATCTCTTGACTGGGTGAGAGTATTCTACTTAATTCAGAAACTCTGTCCATCACCACCCCTTGTTGTTAAATATTTTGTCCACCCTAAGCGTGGAAGGGTATACTCAGATGTGAGTCCCTTGCTCATTGCACCATCAGGATTCAAGCAAGCCGGGCCAACGACGGCTGAAATGCCAGAAACCGGTCCCCGGAAGCTTGTTTCCTTCCCAGTGTAAGAATTGGCTTGGTAGTTTGGTTTGCCCTGTTCCCATCATGCACTGGGGCAGGAACAGACTAATTTGCATATAGCCAGGTTCGGAACTGGGATGGTGCAGTGAGCTAAAAAACGGTGTTGGATCTAGCCCTGATCTCTTGACTGGGTGAGAGTATTCTGCTTAATTCAGAAACTCTGTCCATCACCACCCCTTGTTGTTAAATATTTTGTCCACCCTAAGCGTGGAAGGGTATACTCAGATGTGAGTCCCTTGCTCATTGCACCATCAGGATTCAAGCAAGCCGGGCCGACGACGGCTGAAATGCCAGAAACCGGTCCCCGGAAGCTTGTTTCCTTCCCAGTGTAAGAATTGGTTTGGTAGTTTGGTTTGCCCTGTTCCCATCATGCACTGGGACAGGAACAGACTCATTTGCATATAGCCAGGTTCTGAACTGGGATGGTGCAGTGAGCTAAAAAACGGTGTTGGATCTAGCCTTGATCTCTTGACTGGGTGAGAGTATTCTGCTTAATTCAGAAACTCTGTCCATCACCACCCCTTGTTGTTAAATATTTTGTCCACCCTAAGCGTGGAAGGGTATACTCAGATGTGAGTCCCTTGCTCATTGCACCATCAGGATTCAAGCAAGCCGGGCCGACGACGGCTGAAATGCCAGAAATCGGTCCCCGGAAGCTTGTTTCCTTCCCAGTGTAAGAATTGGCTTGGTAGTTTGGTTTGCCCTGTTCCCATCATGCACTGGGACAGGAACAGACTAATTTGCATGTAGCCAGGTTCTGAACTGGGATGGTGCAGTGAGCTAAAAAACGGTGTTGGATCTAGCCCTGATCTCTTGACTGGGTGAGAGTATTCTGCTTAATTCAGAAACTCTGTCCATCACCACTCCTTGTTGTTAAATATTTTGTCCACCCTAAGCGTGGAAGGGTATACTCAGATGTGAGTCCCTTGCTCATTGCACCATCAGGATTCAAGCAAGCCGGGCCGACCACGGCTGAAATCCCAGAAACCGGTCCCCGGAAGCTTGTTTCCTTCCCAGTGTAAGAATTGGCTTGGTAGTTTGGTTTGCCCTGTTCCCATCATGCACTGGGACAGGAACAGACTAATTTGCATATAGCCAGGTTCTGAACTGGGATGGTGCAGTGAGCTAAAAAACAGTGTTGGATCTAGCCCTGATCTCTTGACTGGGTGAGAGTATTCTGCTTAATTCAGAAACTCTGTCCATCACCACTTCTTGTTGTTAAATATTTTGTCCACCCTAAGCGTGGAAGGGTATACTCAGATGTGAGTCCCTTGCTCATTGCACCATCAGGATTCAAGCAAGCCGGGCCGACGATGGCTGAAATTCCAGAAACCGGACCCCCGGAAGCTTGTTTCCTTCCCAGTGTAAGAATTGGCTTGGTAGTTTGGTTTGCCCTGTTCCCATCATGCACTGGGATAGGAACAGAATAATTTGCATATAGCCAGGTTCTGAACTGGGATGGTGCAGTGAGCTAAAAACAGTGTTGGATCTAGCCCTGATCTCTTGACTGGGTGAGAGTATTCTGCTTAATTCAGAAACTCTGTCCATCACCACCCCTTGTTGTTAAATATTTTGTCCACCCTAAGCGTGGAAGGGTATACTCAGATGTGAGTCCCTTGCTCATTGCACCATCAGGATTTAAGCAAGCCGGGCCGACGACGGCTGAAATACCAGAAACCGGTCCCCGGAAGCTTGTTTCCTTCCCAGTGTAAGAATTGGCTTGGTAGTTTGGTTTGCCCTGTTCCCATCATGCACTGGGACAGGAACAGACTAATTTGCATATAGCCAGGTTCTGAACTGGGATGGTGCAGTGAGCTAAAAAACGGTGTTGGATCTAGCCTTGATCTCTTGACTGGGTGAGAGTATTCTGCTTAATTCAGAAACTCTGTCCATCACCATCCCTTGTTGTTAAATATTTTGTCCACCCTAAGCGTGGAAGGGTATACTCAGATGTGAGTCCCTTGCTCATTGCACCATCAGGATTCAAGCAAGCCGGGCCGAGGACGGCTGAAATGCCAGAAACCGGTCCCCGGAAGCTTGTTTCCTTCCCAGTGTAAGAATTGGCTTGGTAGTTTGGTTTGCCCTGTTCCCATCATGCACTGGGACAGGAACAGACTAATTTGCATATAGTCAGGTTCTGAACTGGGATGGTGCAGTGAGCTAAAAAACGGTGTTGGATCTAGCCACGATCTCTTGACTGGGTGAGAGTATTCTGCTTAATTCAGAAACTCTGTCCATCACCACCCCTTGTTGTTAAATATTTTGTCCACCCTAAGCGTGGAAGGGTATACTCAGATGTGAGTCCCTTGCTCATTGCACCATCAGGATTCAAGCAAGCCGGGCCGACGACGGCTGAAATGCCAGAAACCGGTCCCCGGAAGCTTGTTTCCTTCCCAGTGTAAGAATTGGCTTGGTAGTTTGGTTTGCCCTGTTCCCATCATGCACTGGGACAGGAACAGACTAATTTGCATATAGCCAGGTTCTGAACTGGGATGGTGCAGTGAGCTAAAAAACGGTGTTGGATCTAGCCACGATCTCTTGACTGGGTGAGAGTATTCTGCTTAATTCAGAAACTCTGTCCATCACCACCCCTTGTTGTTAAATATTTTGTCCACCCTAAGCGTGGAAGGGTATACTCAGATGTGAGTCCCTTGCTCATTGCACCATCAGGATTCAAGCAAGCTGGGCCGACGATGGCTGAAATGCCAGAAACCAGTCCCCGGAAGCTTGTTTCCTTCCCAGTGTAAGAATTGGGTTGGTAGTTGTGTTTTCCCTGTTCCCATCATGCACTGGGACAGGAACAGACTAATTTGCATATAGCCAGGTTCGGAACTCGGATGGTGCAGTGAGCTAAAAAACGGTGTTGGATCTAGCCCTGATCTCTTGACTGGGTGAGAGTATTCTACTTAATTCAGAAATTCTGTCCATCACCACCCCTTGTTGTTAAATATTTTGTCCACCCTAAGCGTGGAAGGGTATACTCAGATGTGAGTCCCTTGCTCATTGCACCATCAGGATTCAAGCAAGCCGGGCCAACGACGGCTGAAATGCCAGAAACCGGTCCCCGGAAGCTTGTTTCCTTCCCAGTGTAAGAATTGGCTTGGTAGTTTGGTTTGCCCTGTTCCCATCATGCACTGGGGCAGGAACAGACTAATTTGCATATAGCCAGGTTCGGAACTGGGATGGTGCAGTGAGCTAAAAAACGGTGTTGGATCTAGCCCTGATCTCTTGACTGGGTGAGAGTATTCTGCTTAATTCAGAAACTCTGTCCATCACCACCCCTTGTTGTTAAATATTTTGTCCACCCTAAGCGTGGAAGGGTATACTCAGATGTGAGTCCCTTGCTCATTGCACCATCAGGATTCAAGCAAGCCGGGCCGACGACGGCTGAAATGCCAGAAACCGGTCCCCGGAAGCTTGTTTCCTTCCCAGTGTAAGAATTGGCTTGGTAGTTTGGTTTGCCCAGTTCCCATCATGCACTGGGACAGGAACAGACTAATTTGCATATAGCCAGGTTCGGAACTGGGATGGTGCAGTGAGCTAAAAAATGGTGTTGGATCTAGCCCTGATCTCTTGACTGAGTGAGAGTATTCTGCTTAATTCAGAAACTCTGTCCATCACCACCCCTTGTTGTTAAATATTTTGTCCACCCTAAGCGTGGAAGGGTATACTCAGATGTGAGTCCCTTGCTCATTGCACCATCAGGATTCAAGCAAGCCGGGCCGACGACGGCTGAAATGCCAGAAACCGGTCCCCGGAAGCTTGTTTCCTTCCCAGTGTAAGAATTGGCTTGGTAGTTTGGTTTGCCCTGTTCCCATCATGCACTGGGACAGGAACAGACTAATTTGCATATAGCCAGGTTCTGAACTGGGATGGTGCAGTGAGTTAAAAACGGTGTTGGATCTAGCCCTGATCTCTTGACTGGGTGAGAGTATTCTGCTTAATTCAGAAACTCTGTCCATCACCACCCCTTGTTGTTAAATATTTTGTCCACCCTAAGCGTGGAAGGGTATACTCAGATGTGAGTCCCTTGCTCATTGCACCATCAGGATTCAAGCAAGCCGGGCCGACAACGGCTGAAATGCCAGAAACCCGTCCCCGGAAGCTTGTTTCCTTCCCAGTGTAAGAATTGGCTTGGTAGTTTGGTTTTCCCTGTTCCCATCATGCACTGGGACAGGAACAGACTAATTTGCATATAGCCAGGTTCTGAACTGGGATGGTGCAGTGAGCTAAAAAACGGTGTTGGATCTAGCCCTGATCTCTTGAATGGGTGAGAGTATTCTGCTTAATTCAGAAACTCTGTCCATCACCACCCCTTGTTGTTAAATATTTTGTCCACCCTAAGCGTGGAAGGGTATACTCAGATGTGAATCCCTTGCTCATTGCACCATCAGGATTCAAGCAAGCCGGGCCGACGACGGCTGAAATGCCAGAAACCGGTCCCCGGAAGCTTGTTTCCTTCCCAGTGTAAGAATTGGCTTGGTAGTTTGGTTTGCCCTGTTCCCATCATGCACTGGGACAGGAACAGACTAATTTGCATATAGCCAGGTTCTGAACTGGGATGGTACAGTGAGCTAAAAAACGGTGTTGGATCTAGCCCTGATCTCTTGACTGGGTGAGAGTATTCTGCTTAATTCAGAAACTCTGTCCATCACCACCCCTTGTTGTTAAATATTTTGTCCACCCTAAGCGTGGAAGGGTATACTCAGATGTGAGTCCCTTGCTCATTGCACCATCAGGATTCAAGCAAGCCGGGCCGGCGACGGCTGAAATGCCAGAAACCGGTCCCCGGAAGCTTGTTTCCTTCCCAGTGTAAGAATTGGCTTGGTAGTTTGGTTTGCTCTGTTCCCATCATGCACTGGGACAGGAACAGACTAATTTGCATATAGCCAGGTTCTGAACTGGGATGATGCAGTGAGCTAAAAAACGGTGTTGGATCTAGCCCTGATCTCTTGACTGGGTGAGAGTATTCTGCTTAATTCAGAAACTCTGTCCATCACCACCCCTTGTTGTTAAAAACAGTTTTTAATCCTGTCACCAGGAACGAATCAATAAAGTTTCTGTTGCTCTGGGTAGCTAGTTTTAATATCACTTCCCTCACATTACAACATATATTTGTTTGTTTCTGTAATACTGAAATATTATATTTTACGTTATATCAGATGAAGCTGCACTTACTCCCAATGATCCCTAATTTTTCAGCATCCTTAACCCTTTCCAAAACATAATGAACAATCCAATCACACGAAGAAGAGGGATTATGGGCTGATGGGTAGGATGCACAAACCTTGTGGTTGGGATATAATGGAGGATTGGCGCTCTTCTTTTTTCGCCGCTTCCACCAATGATCACATACATAAGAATATGAGGTAGGGCATAGTATAAATGGTGAAAAGGTAAAAGGATAAGAGAAAAAAAGTCACTGGGCTCCACCACTCTGACTCCTCATTTATGCAAGTCACGAATGTGTGCAGAACATAGTGGCCATCTAAAGGCAGAGATATCATTAGTAAGTCACCATGAAAATCCTACACGTAACTGTAAGAGTGAACTTGTGAAAAACGTATTTCCCTTTATTATTACTTACATCAGATCTTCCATTTTGTACTTTTTCGACTTGTTGAATCGTGAACTTTGATGCCTTTCTATTTGTTTCCGGTCAGTACAATCAAGACTTGTTTTGCTTGTATCTTTGCACACCTGCTGTAGACATACCTGCTCTTTGCCTGTCTAAGGCTTAGCCGTGACCCACTTGTGAAGTTTCGCTTGTTAGTTTGATTGTCTTTCAATGTATGGAAGAGAACAAGCAATTTCCTTGTCCGCTATCAGGGATTGTTTCATCTATAACTGTTCTGCCCATCCTCAGGCTGTTCAACGTGTATAAATAACCTTGCAGATCTTCGTACAGTGTTCAATTTTCCCATAGCCATCCTAGTGCTGTGAGATTGTGCACCCACGCGACGATAATAAATGACGGATTTTTTTGGCAGACCTCCGGCTTCTGGTCTCTTTGTTTATAACATGGAGAAGTAAATAGTTCTGTTTTCCACAAACTGATATATATTAGAGATATATTAGAGTAATTAATTGTCTTTACTTCAGTGTGGAAGTTGTGATTTCAAAACAAAAGATGAGTATCTAAGTATAGGTTTATTAATACTACTCTTTGTGAATATACTAGCTACCTTACGTTTTATCCCTAAGCACTCTCTGTGGAAATGAATTATAAATTCTATTAGAATCTTATTTCACTGCATGGAAATAAGCACAGATGTATATTCTGTTATTCATATTTTCGCAATTCATGTAAACATACTTGAACATACTTGAATGCCTTACGTTTTACACATATAGGGGCCGATTATGATTGCGGTTTTTCCGCATCCTCGGGGCCGGCGGAAGCCACCGCCGACCCCGAGGATGCGGAAAAACCGCAGCGGACTGACCAAGGACCCACCGCCACATTAGGATGGCTGGTGGGTCCTGGTTTCCGTCCGCAGCTTTTCCGCCGCGGTCGGCTTACAACCGCGGCGGAAAAGCTCTGATATGGTGACGGTGTCTCTCAGACACCGTCCGCCATATCAGGATGGGCATTTAAAAGTGCTTTTCCGCGGCGGGTTTTCCGCCGTGGAAAAGCATACGGATCTTCACCTAGTGGGCCCGTTGCGGGCCCCCTAGGTGAAGGGGGGGTGGGGGGTGCACATGGGGGGTACCTATGGTACCCCCCTGCATTTGCATGCAGAAAGCGGCAGGCACCGCGCGGTGCCTGCCTCTTTCTGCATGCAAATGCAATGCGTGCATTTTTAACATTGCCGTGGGTGCAGCTTGAAGCTGCACCCGCTGCAATGTTAAAAATAGAGGATGTGACCGCCAGGGTGGCGGTCACATCCTAATCGCACAGGAGGGGACTCCGCAGCCCATGCGGACGTCCCCTCCTCCTCAATGATCGCGGACGGACGCAAGTCCGTCCGCGATCATAATCGGCCCCTTAGTGTGAGCAACATAATCCTGACTTAAAACTCATTCCCTTTCCATCACAAGATTAGCCATAAGTATAATGCTGTAAAGCTAAAGTCTTTAGAGAGTTTGTCAAATACTGCACACATGTAAAGCCTCATTTTAGATATCATCAACACTCTGCAGGGTCAACCAGCCTTTCCTTCCCTGAGATAGATTCAGCATGAGTGAGTTCGGAGTCTAACAAGGTAAGAAGTGTCTCCTGCCTGCTTCCTCACACTGATCAAAAGCAAATATTCTGTATAAGCCATCATCCTATAACTTCCTCGACCCAGGCATATAGTTTACCACAAAATTATGTTCAGGAATGAAAATTGTCAATCTGGCTTGATGTCTATTTTTTCATGGTAGATTTCTCAAGTATTCTAAATTCCTGTTAGTATTAATTCCACATTTTTCAATTCAGTATAATTGATCTGCATGGCTAGCGATTATCTCTTGAGAACTGATAACCACAACTTCCAATGCTTTTTACAGAGCATCAGTCTCAACAAAGAACTTCTTATAAGTATCAAAATGACAGTAATTTGAGGTTGTGCGAAGGTGTTCTTTAGCACATTGAAAGCTTTCTCAGCTTGAGCATCAAAATGTAATACATCCTTCAGATTTTCTATCTCAAAAAAGGACTAATATCACTGGTCAAGTCTACAAAATGTTTAAAATATTGATGATAAGAATGTGCTAACCTCAACAAACTTGGAGTGTCTTTAACACTGGTAGAAAAAGGGAAATCCAAAATATCTGCTACTTTATTAGCATCTATAGATAAACCAGAAACTTTGCATCTGAATCCAACATATTTAAATTTGTCATTTTCAAATGCAATTTTTTTCCGTCTAATAATTAACTGATGTTGCAGAAGCTTGAACAGCACTACAGACACATGATCTTGATGTTCAATATGAGTCTTTGAAATGATCAGAATATCATACAAATAGGTTTGTACAAAATGAGTAAGACATCACAAAAAAAGTGAATCCATAAATTGGTGAAGAAGCATTGCATAAGATTAAAGGCACTATTTGATACTCAAAATGTCGAAATTCGTTTCCACTTGTCACCTTTTTTCATACATAAAAAATAATAAGCACCCCCCAAATCAAGTTTAGAGAATATTGGTGTTCCTTGTACAATTTTTAAGATGTCTTTAGTAAAGGATAGAGAATAATGATCTTTGATTGTAAGTTGAATTCGGCAACACACTAACAAACAGGAATAAGCCTATGAGACGCTATTGAACCTTGCCGGGCACTCTGAACACTCCCTGCTTCACGGATACAGGCTTACCTGCCTTGGGCTCATTGATTAACCCCTGGAGCGGTCCTGCTTGCGGATTGTTGCATTGTAGCTGGGGGCTGGCTGCTGGACGGTGTAGGACTGCCGTTCCCAGCAGCCTCGTGTGGCGCCCTTCACTACCATCACTCTACAGCGCCCGGAGCAGCTTGAAGAGGCTGGGCTGGGCCACCCCGCTTTCATCACGATCATCACGTAGCCAAAGGACTTGGGTGAGTGCATCTGAATTTGAACTCTAAATAGTTGTGTTTTCTTTGAATATTTGTAATTAGAATAATTGTCAACAATGAACAAGGGTCATCCTAAGGTGGTGGGGTGACCTGGGGTGGTGGGCACTCTTGATGCCTTTCTTATTAGGGTCGAATCAGTACTAATTCACGAAATAGAGTTGACCCAAAAGAGACTGTTGTTAGATCTTAATCGGGCCCCTGTTGGAGCTCCTCAAATTGGCCCTTTGTTGACACAAGAAACAGTGGGAACTAGAGGAAGATCAAATGTGCATGAGGTCCAGATACATCAACCGGCAATCGCATCATTGGTCGCTGCGCTAGATGACTCATCTTATGTGGTAGAGACATCTGTCCTTAATCAACCCTCTCCTTCTATAATTCTAACTCGCCAGCAACTATTAGTTCATGCAGAAAGAGGGGGACATACTGTCACCGTTAGTGCCATAGCGAGAAAAAGGAAGGCAGGTGGCATTCCAGTTACCTCACATCAGGCTAGTATGGTGTCAAAGACCAGAGGTACTCGTGGGAGGAAAGGTTGTGTGCAAGAGGCTACTGTCCCAAGTGTACCTAGCCCAAAAAGTGTTAACCCTCAGGGCTCCCTTGGGCAGCCGCAATGTGACCTGCAAGATCTGGAAGACCGAATAGTGGCAAAACTTGAAAAAAAATTATTGTCTCTACTGAAACCCATTTCCATTAAACTTGAGGAAATAGACTGTAGATTGAGCAAAATTGAAAACCACCTACTCTCGCCTCAAAGTATTCCTGTTGGTGCGGGGCTAAATGGGTCCACTGATCGGACTAGGGAACGAGTTATTGAGCCAAATGAGCCATCTGAGGTGCCTGGTAGAGGCTGCAATACCATTATTCAAGCCTCTACAGTAGTGAGAGGCAGCATATGTGCCCCACATGGGAGGTGAAGGCCTGATTTGAGTGAGGATCCGAAGCTAATCGGTTTAATTTACCCCCAGAGGCCACTCCCTACACCGTCATCCTGTCAAATGTTTCCCCACTTCCATCTGGAATGGAGGAACATTGGACCTCTCTTAGGAATAAAGCCCTCCATCACTTGGATAATTTAACAGGGCTTGGTAGTTGCTTATTCAGAGATTTTAAAATGACGCGTAGAATTGCTTGGATAGGGGATTCTGTCAAAATTAGTAGAGGCAACTGCGTGATACTAAATTTTGGATCCCTGCAAATAGGGTTCTTCTATTGAAACACATTACCAACTGTAAGAAACAGGGTTGAGTCAATAGACAGAACACAAACCCAGGGTATTTATGAGTTCTCTATTCCTACCCATAATAGATTTGAGACACTCACAAGCCTAGAGGAGATAGATTGACTGGGCCCTTCAGCACCAACAAAGATCATTATAGATAGCGGGTCAGCTATTAATAAGGAAATATCAGTGACAGGTATTCCCACAAGAAAAACTCAAACAGGGATGAAGATACTTTGCTGGAACATTGCGGGCCTAAATAATAAGTCTGAAGATGCTGGGTGGAGGGCTTGTCTAACTGAGTGTGACATTATTGGGTTAGAGGAAACGTGGGATACCAATAATCTGTTTTGTCTGGATGGCTCAACAACTTATTGGTCACCGGCAAAAGCTTCTCCTATGGGGAGGGCGAAGGATGGGTTACTGACCCTGATTTCCCTGAAAATTGCTGGCACTCATACCAAACTGGAGACAGGCTCACCCTATTGTCTGGCAGTACAAATTGTGACCATTGATGCAGGCATTTGGCTTATTGTAAATTTGTATAATTCTTTTGAAAGAATATTTATAAATGATCATTTAGTCAGTCTATATCATTTTCTCCAATCAAATAGCGAGAAAAATACTAAATCTTATTCAGTTATTGTTTGGGGTGATTTTAATGTACACTGTTGTGATGAAAATTGTTATGTGTGGGACAGTTTAGGATGGGCTGACCAAGAAAACACCCATTTTGAACATTCATCGCAGGGAATCTATTTGGAGGAACTTGTGGCAGATAATGATTTGATTTATCCGAAGTCAACTGATGGGGGTTTGATAGTTCCAACCTTTAAGGGCAGTGGCACTGGGTCAATTATTGACTACATTTTTATCCGTGCAGTATTGGCGAATAGGGTAAGTGAGTATACTGTATCTTGGTCTAAGTTTAGTGACCAAAATCCTGTTACACTGACCCTGGCGGATGTTTTAAAGAAACTAGAAAATACTAACGGTACCATGGGTAAATTAGACATTTGGCCCACAGACCAAGCCCGTAGACTAAAATGGTGTCGGGTGGTACCCCAGGATTTCCATGCCAATTTGCTGTCCACGACTGGTTATTAGATGTCTATCTGCATGAATGAGGGAAATGGGGATGATGATGTCTTGGTGGCTTATACCAAAATCTGTGCCCAGATTGCCTCTGATCTCAAATGGCCAGGTAAATGTCAGGACATGGTAGGGGAGAGATGGTTTGACCATAATTGTTCAGTAGCCCACAGGAAGCTGTTGGCTGCTTTAAAACCTAACCCATTGGATAAGTCAAACATAGCTGCTTTAAGGAAAATGTATAAATTGGCCCAATCGAATCAGAAAAAGGAGATTAGAAAGGAGGCCTGGAATGAGTTATTGTCCACTGACGTCATCAATAGTAGTGCTGAATTCTGGAATGTGGCTAATAAGCCCTTCTTCCAGGACTCCTTAAATAGCCAGCTTGACTGTGGTATCCAGGAGCAGGTCTGGCACAATCATTTTAAACTAGTATACGATGGGGAGGACATTTGTGTAAATCCTGATTTCAGGATTGAGGCATATGTCTTATTTTTGGAGCTAGAGGTGTCAGAGGCAATAAATCAGATGACGAGTAATAATGCCCCGGGACTGGATGGCGTGCCCGCTGATCTCTTTAAATCGAATATCAAGACATGGTCTAAGGTATTGTGTAATGTTTTTAACAAGGCCTGTCAATCTGGTTTACCTAACACGTGGTCTGAGTCTGTAATAGTACCTATTTTTAAAAAAGGTAATAGAGGGGACCCTTGCTGTTATCGCCCGATTTCCCTCATTGACTCAGCAGTTAAGGTACTTGAAGGGTGGTGCTTAGTCAACTCACTGGATGGCTTGTGGAAACGAAAACACTTTCAGATCTGCAATATGGCTTCAGGAAGCACAGGGGTACGTCAGTTCAATGCCTCAACTTACATCTACTGATCAGGAAATACACGGTTGCCAAGAAGGGTGCACTCTTTCTGGCATTCATGGACCTCTCCTCGGCCTTTGACCAAGTGAATAGGTCCAAATTATGGGTTATGCTCCACAAATTAGGAGTTGATAAAAACATTGTTTATTTCCTTGCAGACCTGCATAGGGCCTATCTGCCACCGTGAGGTATGATCAGATGGGCAATTGCACTGGAAGAATAGGTATTGCCAAAGGTGTCAGGCAGGGGTGCATTTTGGCTCCCTTACTTTTTACACTTTACATCAATAATTTGGATTCTGTTTTATGTGAAGCTTGTAAATATATCCCGCGTGTGGGGAAATGCCTGATCCCGGCATTCCTCTATGCGGATGATGCCGTTCTTTTAGCACGAACTGCTGTGGGGTTGCAACTACTTTTAAATTCCTTTGCGGCCTTCAGGAAATCCCTAGACCTCAGCGTCAACTTTTCCAAGTCCCATATAATGACAAATGGTTGTAAAACCAAAAGGGCTAAAACCTTTCATTGTGAGGGGAACGCATTGTTAGGGGTATCTACCTTCCCTTATTTAGGAATCATATTTGACGATCAAGGCTCCTGGACACCACAAATTCAAGCTAAAAGAAATGTCCTGGGCAGATCAACATTTGCTGTTTTGGGCTTTGCACATAAATTGGGGACCAGACCAATGCAAGCCCTCTTGAAAATATACGGAGCAAAATGCGTCTCACTCGCTATGTATGGTGCTGACATTTGGGGAATTAGGAATGTGAAGGCTATTCAGGTAGTTGAAAATAAGTTTCTCAGAAACATTTTATCGGTTCCACAATCAACAGCTGGCTATATTGTTCATCAGGAGTGTGGAGCTGGTTTTGTGGAGGACTCAAAAGCCATGGCACCTCTTTTTAAAATGGATCTTGACCTGGTTTAACTAGAGCTAACTCGGGAAATTCTAAAAGACTGTTTAGCTCTCGACCATGGAAACCGCATCCCCTGGCTCAGACATGTTTGTAACTTGTCTGTGAAATTGGGCCGACCAGAGATACATAATTCACCTGATAAACTGTTGAAGGGGGACGTCAAGTGGGTTAAGGAGTCATATCTATCAATGGCTGCCATGGCTAGAGAGGAAAGGGAGTTGGCAAAGCCGACAGAAGGGCTCACCAATGGCAGAAGACCATGCTGACTATTGAACTATATTTGGTCATCGTCACAAAGCCCAATCATCAATTCTTACTGACTAAATTCAGAATGAACCAAATTAATTTCCTTCTTGCAGAATCACCTGGTTGGAAGAGGGCGGAAGACCTGGCGGTATGTTCATGTGATGATTTCTCTGTACAGGACACATCGTATTTTCTTTTCTTTTGTGAGCACCTTATTGAAATTCGGAAGCGCTTTATCCTCCCAATTCTAGCTAACAAAGGCTTTTTGCAAGCCAAGCCAGCTCTTCTTTATTTGCAGTTATTATCAAATGTGCGGGACATTTTTAATGTTGCTAGTTTCCTTACAGCGGCCGTTAGAATTAAGAGGAAAAATAAGTTACATATAACCTGTCCTAATGCACCAATCTGAATCAATTGAACGCTTGGATGCCTCAGTCCCGAATTGTGGTCTTATGTAATTTACCCAAAATCAATTGATTATGTGTATCATGTATTTAAAGTTTTGTATTTTGTCAATATATTTTTGATGTAATTCATGGTTTTATAACTCTTTTGTATAAAATGTTTTAGCATGCTTTTATGGTTTTAACATAAACCGAATAAAGTACTTTGACTGACTGACAGCCTCTGAGAATAGGTGTTGTGCAGGAAGGTATTCATTTCTGCAGATATATTCTGACCACTATGGAAGCACCCTTGCATTGTGTGCATTGGCACTAGGTTGCCTGAAGTACAACAGTGCAAGGAGAGTAGTGACATATGCCATATCTATTTGTAAATATGATACATTTTTAGTCTTTCCATTTCACGCAATGCAGCAAGTTCCCTTGCTGCATTGCATGCAAGTTTGGTTAATCCTGGCCCCAATATATGTGGGGCTCAACATGACAGTAAGACAGTGTGCAATGTCAGTATTTTTCCTGGAACTGATGGGATCCATTCTGGTTGCCCCCTGGTTTAGCATTGCACACGACAGAGGATGGATACAGCTTCCCAAGACAGTGGAAGTGTAATGACTGCCTTCAGGAAGCCAGAGAGTGGGCACCTGATATTTAAGTGAACTTGCACACATTGACTACATGGGTGTGTCCTCTAGCCTGTCCTCCTTAAGAGGTATCAGAGAATACTTTGTGGGGCATTAATATATGCGTTTGTGACAGGCAAGTGTGCCTACATCTTTTGTTCTTTATTTGTTGTATGTCCTAATGTGTCGTAGGAGATCCTGACTGAGCGGCCATTGAAAGTTGGCTAAAACACGTTGATTTAAATTAGGGTGGGAGGACATTATATACCCTTATAGACATCCATATCACCTATTTTTAAACATACCAGAGGGACCCAACATTAAAGGGAAACTGGGATGACCTTTACGTATTTTTATTTCTATATAACCAGGCCCCAATTGGTTGATAATATCAGAAGTGCTCCCTGGAATATGGTCAATCCCATCCTGGTTTACAGGAACCAGGATGAGACCCAATGATGAAGCATGACACTAACAGGATATGTGAGGGTCAGAAGAAAATCCAGTTAGGGTGCCAGTCAGGAGGCAAGTAAAAAATGTGGATATCAAATACTCTTTTACAGATGAGTGTGCATGATATTTTTATGGAGAGTATAAAGCTCCGGAAGTGATATCCTGTGATCCAGCTATCACGGCGGTTCCTGTCAATGCACTCCCCTGCTTGGTGCAGGACTGCATCAGCAGGATGCAACCCTGCACCAAACAGTATTGTTTTTAATGTCAAAAGAAATATCATAAAATGGGATTCTTTTTTAATACAAAAATAATGCTTCCCTCATTATGAGAGTCACCAACCAGGGGTGGGGGGTTAATATTTGGCTTTTACTGTTGCACATCACCAGGGATTGCCTGGTGGTGATGGACAATAAAATAAATGGCTATATGTCCACACATCCTGACTGGGTGGACAAACATGTAGCCGTTTCTGTGATAGCCCTTAATCCAGGATCTTTTTTGGCCATGGCGGTGTTTGAGTAGTCACTGCTGTAGCCAAACTGAAGGACTTCCCGCATTTAAACCAGGCGGGTGGACCTTCATGTAGGCATTGCCGTCAACTGAAATATAATATAAAATCCACTTTAATGGTAAAGTTTTAAGTCACAAATCTGAAAATGGGACTTTTAGAAAGTGTCACAAAAGTGATTAGATGTGGGCAGGATTGGCCATCTGTCAGGATGGTTGGGGAAGAGCTGTACCCAGCATCCCATATATTTCAAAGGGCTTTTCCTCCTGCACACACAAGGAATCTGATACATGCCATGTCTTTTGTTACCCCAGACTTCCTAGTGCCCTGCAGGTTAAAGGAAGATCTTTCCAGATCCAGGGGTGGGAGAAAGGACAGTAGTTTAGTTTAACATTTCATTGCATGATTTCTTAAAACCACTGCAATACAATTAAGGTTTAAATACAGGACAGATATTTATCATAAAAAACAGATACAAATAAATGTTATGCAATGAGTTCAAAACACACATTTACAGGTTAACAAGTAAATGAGTTCATCTGTCCCCTCTGGGTCTGTCTGAGCACTCCGGAGTGGTTTGTGTTGATCATTACTAGTGCAAGTTTTGAGCGATGCTGTTTATGTGATTAAGTGCAAGTGTGAAAATTGCAGCCAATGTCATCCTCTCGCAATCTGGAGTAAAAAGGTATGCTTTCACTAATGGGGTACTTGTGCTTCTCCATCAGTTCTGGCTCTGCCTTCACTTATTAGTCAAGATAAAGAAAGTGCAGATGCAAAAGGTGTGGCTGATGTTATCCTCTTGCGGTCAAGATGGAAGAAGGCAGACTACGTTGGTGAGTGATAGTACCTCAATAGGCCTGTAGGGTATGCTGTTGGGCAATCTGTTCTCCCCCTTCAGCAGGAATTTAACAAGACAACCATTCAGTTGAGGGTCCGCCGGATTGAACAAGGCTAGCACTGCCTGCCTTCTCATTCAAATTCCTCTTTGGTTAAAGGTATCTTCAAAAACTGTATCCTTTCCCCCTGTGTCAATTCACAGGAGAAAACTAAGTGAATTAGGTCTTCCTTTCTAACCCCGCATAAGAGACTGGTGTCCAGAAGGCATTCTCATAAACAGTGAGGTAGGTAGATTTTTTCAGGTAACAGTCCCAGTTGAGATTTTAAGATCTGCTCTTTACCAGTGGCTGGCTATCCAGCAGTAAAATATTTTAGTGCTGCAAGCTTTTTAGTTATTTAATGTCCTCCATGTATGTGCTCTTTTTGGTAGAGAGGCCTTATTCTTGATGACAGAATGGATTTTGAAGGCTTCCAGACTGTCTGCTTGAGTACCTGATGGCTGACAGAGGTGTCCCAGCATTGTGTGAGTTCTGTGCTTTCCAGTGATTCCTGTAGATAGGCCCTTGCTGGCAATGAGTCCCAGTTCTGCTACTCCTTCCATAGTAGGTGATTCAGTGTGTTTGACTCAGCTTTCCGGATCTTATTCCAGCATATTATGTAAGCCCCATACCTAGCCAGTGACTGTTTAAGCAACCCGATTTCTAGAAATATCTGCACAGGTGAAGTGAGGTGCGGGAGTGAGAAGATAGATCTAAAAGCACATACCATTACATTGTCCAGGACATTTGCCCGGCCTCTTAGCAGTTCACTTCCATATCACATTGTCAGTATGAATTTTGCTTGTACTGCTTCGAAAAGGGTTTTTAAGGGTTACGGCCAGTGCCAACACTTCCCTTCATGTCAGCACTTTTTGGGCTGCAAAGTAGCTTTTTTTATCGTTGATGACTCCTAGATATTTATACTCATCCGTACGTTCAATGTCGGTGCCTCCCCAGAACCAATATTGTGTTTGTTCTTTTTTGTTGTTGTATGCCATGGTCTTAGTTTTGCCAAGATTGATGGTTAGGCTGTTGGCCGAGGAGTAGCTCTTTTTGGTGTCTACCAACCACTGCAGCCCCACCAGAGTGCAGCTGACCTGAGCCACGTCTGTCTGCGTAGAAGAAGCTGGATATTGACATGCCCCCTAAGTTTGGAGCATGGGAGTTCCAGGTTTGTAGTTGCTCCATCTGGTCTGCAAATGGAGGTTGAAGAGCTACGGAGCTAGGACGCATTCCTGCTTTAGGCCATATGTAGTTAAAACGTTCCGTGAGGGAGATGAGTTCCGGCACTTAGCTTAACTCGCACCCATGAGTCCTTATGGAGAATGATTAGCATGTGCAGCATGCCTTGAGGGAGTTCCCAATTTGATAACTTAGTATATTTGTTGTTGTGCCTGTTGATTTTGAAAATCCAGTCTGATTAAATGGAATGATGGTGTTGCTGGAGGCCCATGAGAATAAATCTTCTGCCAGGAGCAGGGTCCTGGCAAAATACTTTGCCTCATTATCAATCAGGGCTATAAGGCAATAGTTGGCTAGAGATGATTTGTCACGACCCTTAAAGAGTTATAATATAACCGAGCCTCGCCAAGAAGCAGTAAGGGTGCCCGTGTTCCTGATCTGTGTAAAGACCAGTTCTAAGGTTTCTGCCCAAAGAGCTGGGTCATGTTTAAATACTGCTGGGGAAATCCCTTTGGGGCTGAGTGCTCTTTCTCTCTGCCCTTTAGCTATTTGACTTGTGATAATGCCAGTATCCACCATATAGTGCTCTTCATTTGGTAACGGGGCTGTGATTCCCAAAGGTCCTGCTCGGGGCTATCTGACTTTGGATGGTTGAATTGTTCTTTTAAGAAATGTGCCCTGTTGGCTTCGGGGATGTTGGAATCAATCCCTCCGTGGTTCGGGCTGATGGTTGACAAGTCTAAATTCTGGCGCTGTTGTTCTATTTTAAGCCCACGTACAGCTTAGCCCAATGGACATCATCCTGATGTTTTTAATAGCCCATTCCAGTTTTTTTATCTGAGTTTTGTGCTATTTTAAAGCCACAAAGATGGTCATGATGCCAGGTATTTTCGATAGGAATCTCAATATCTTGTTTGCTGTGTTTTGAAGCTGCCTGAGTCTGATTTCTTCTGTTGTATTGATTCTATTCAGAAGGATGTTGCAAGAGGTTTTAGGTTTGGTCCCTTTTACGTAGGTTTCATGAAGCACTGCAGTGAGAAACTCCCACGTTGATACTCTGTCACCATTTGTGCCCCTAAATTCCTGAAGTATATCCACTGCAGTTGCAGGTAGTCGCATGAGAATTTACGGGGTGGATTTAATGCCTTTGTAGTTTATAGCATAGGTTAAATCCATTGTCTCCCCGATGTGTTTTGGAACGGATCGTTTTGAGGAGTAGGATACTTCCTGTGGGAGGTGGTTGCTGCTGGATCTATCTGTAACTATTTGGTATGTGTCTACATATTAAATAGTGGCAGAGTCACAAATGTGCAGTCCGAGATTGTGCTTGTTCTGTTGGAATGGCATGTGGCAGCCAGTAGTGTGTCTTCTATGAATCTATCATTCAACGCTCTATAGCACAGGTGTTCGTGGTCATCCAGCAGGTGGCTCCCAATTTATGTTTGGGACCTGGGCCGCAGCAAGGTTGCTTGCGGAGGTATCTAGTAGATTCAGAAAAAAATTCCCGGAGATTAGAAAGTGTATTGAGCTGTCCTCTTCAGTGACCCTCGTTAGTTCCTGCACTAGTTTCCTGCAGTCCGTTGACTTGCTGCTTGGGCGGATGTAGGTGTTGAGGAAGACTATGTTAAGTGCTGTGTTATTGATTGGTATGTTGCATTTTTTTGTTGCGCTTGTACCAGGCATTTTGACGTTCAAGGCAGTTGGAAAAGCTATGCTTGCTATTGAGATGTAGGTTGCTAGACCGCCCAAGAGATGCCCATATTTCGCCTGTTGCATGGTTGGGGTAGGTAAGTTATATAGCTTTGATTTGGACAGATTCGGTCAACTACGTCTCCTGCAGGAGGATGACATCAAATTACCTCCAATAGTTGTAAAGGTCCGGATCAGTCAACTTTGTGGCAAGACCATTTATATTCCAGGAGCATATACGAAGTAGCCCAGTGTTAGTTTTGTCTTGTGACTCCTGGACTGAACGCAGTTGTGTTGCAGTGGGAGAGCAGTTTATTGTTCTCATTATGCCCATTGCATTGTCATTTGATTGCAAATTTTCAGGATATCCTGCTCTCCAAGTTGTTTTTGCTGTGGATGCATCTTTGGGTGAGGAGCCCCATGTGCCCTTTAGTACAAAGGTGGATTCCTTCTGCTCCAGTGGTGTCCTTCTTCCAAAACTAGAAAGGAAGAGGAGTAGGGGATATTCTGGCTCACAATGTGGGACAGTCTTGAATCCCCACCTTTCAAAGATAGGCCCTTCTGTGAGGAGCTCTTTGCCACATTGGTTGTGGTCCATGTGGTCGTGGTTGCTTCCCTGCTCGGGGCTTCTTTCCAGCATTCGCACTGAAATGCTACTAGATCCTTTAAACTTAGGACACATAGAGCTGGGATTTCTGATAGCAGCTTGAGAATGTTGCTCTTGTATAGGACATCATGGTACCCTCTGGAGGCGCATTCTGGCATGAAGTCTAGCACTGTGGTGTCTAGGTGGTCCCTGGAAGGTCACAGGTGATGTTAATTTTCATTTTCCTGAAATGTTTGCAGGGGGATCAGTCCTTTTCATGGCAGTGTTTGTGGGAATCATCTCAGTTGTGGCTCTCCTTATTCTTGTTTGCTGGTTTGTTTGAGAGACTGTAGGATGCTGGTGGCAGCACTGGCAGGTGAGGGGGGCAGATCAACCGCCGATCTATGGAACGGTTCCCCTTTTGCGCTTGAGTTGCTGATGGTCACTAAAGGTTGAGTGAGCCGTGAGCACAGCAGGTTTCCAACTGGGGACCTGGTGCTCATGGTGGCTGACAGTTTGCTGCCCCTTGTGGGTTTGTTGGAATGAGAGCCTGCACTTCCCCTAGATTTTCCTCTTGCTCTTCATTCTGGGAGGCTTTGTGGTCCGTTCCGTTTGGTCATGCTATTGAGTTGAAAAGGAGGTACACTCTCTTGGTAGGCCATTTATTTATTCCATCCCTTTCTCCTTTGTGTCAGTCTATGTTTGGCATTGTTTTTTGTACTCTCGGCCTTGTATGGGCCACTCTGAGTGACTGCTGGGCCTGCCGTTGGGTCCGATGTAGTTTTTTTTGGAGTTGTGCTGGCCCTCCTCTCCCTATGTTTGATGTCTGGCTATTTGAGGCCCCTGCATTTTCTGATATCACTGTTGACAATTGGCCCGGATTTGGCATTCCCTATGGGGCCAATAGTGGACAGCTGAGGGTTTGTGTTATCCCTGTGGGTGGTTAAGCTATGGAATCATTGTTTCACCCAAGTTTGCTGAACCCCCTGTGCCAGTTCATTTTGTTTAAAATCAGTTATAAAGTCATTCAATATTGTAGGAAGAGTTGACAGCTTGTCGACAATGTTCGTGAAGGGACAGTTTGTTTGGGTGAATGTGATGTCAGTGTGGACATTTAGCTCGCCCAATTTATCATCAATCCCAGCCACAAAACAGCCAAGGTGTTGAGAAGTGAAAGTTGAATGTCCATCTTATTCGATTGGTAATGTAGTTCCTCCACAGATAGCTGTACCGTGTTCAGAAGGGATACCCATAAGTTGGTCAGGCTTGGTTGTTGAGCCCCAACTGCCTCTGATTTGCTGTCTTTCTGGCAGTGCTGAGGGCTGGTTTGCTGGGAGTTTGGTGTGGTTGCTCAGAGTTCTATGAATGGGTTGCCAGTACTTACTCCCAATCTGGTGTTTTAAATACAAGAGTGCCTCGCAGTCTTTTTCATCTTCATCCTGCTTGGCTCTGATGGGTCCTGTGGGAGACACCCCTGGGCCGTCAGGTTGGGTATGTAGGTTTGGGGTGCTGTTTGGTTGCCTTAGCTAGTGGAATCAGCTGGGCCTTTGTCAGGGTCTTTATTTGACCAGAGGAGACCTTGTTCCACTGCTTGCTTGCGCGCTGGGTATGGTCCAGTTGTCTTCTCTATTGGTGTTGTCCGGGCTGCCAAATCTAAGATTTTCCATAAATGGGCAGGTTGACAGCCCCGTCAATCTCCAGCTTTCCTCATTGCTGTTTTGCAAGGGCTTTGCATGTGCACTTAACTGTTGGTCAGGAGTCTCAGACTTGGGGTTTTGGCCACGTCCTGCTTCAGCAATATTGGTGGTAGCCATTGGTGGTGGGGGTAGAAGAGGTGTTTACAGCCCTGTGAGCCTCTCATTACTCGAGAAGAGCACTGAGCTGGCATTCTTTAGGAAGCTGGATTTTGTGCAAATGTGGGGCTGTTTCATGTAGGCAGCAGGCTTGTGGGTGGATGGCGAGAAATTATCTTGTGGCCCCGGGTTTCCCTTTTCATTGTCATCATAGCTGAGGCGGTTTATTAAAGAACCTTCTTCTGTTCATGATATGGGCTTTGCTTTGGATTTTACTTTGCTTTGTTGCCTGGGCATGTGATTTGTTGTTTCTACCGTTTCCTCCTTGTGGCAGTTGGGAGGGCCTACCCATGACCTTTCCAGACCTCATGAGTAGCCTGATGTCTGGTCCCTGAAGTGTTGGCTGATCAGAATCCCTGGTGCTACCTCACACCTGTCTTCAGCTGGTCCTGCAGGATTGGAAAGGGGGCATAAGCATGCTGAGTGGTGTGTGGGGCTGTGGGGCACTGCTGCCACTACTGTCACTCTTCTCTGCACCACTTGCAGGCTTAAGTGTGAGGGGCCTGTTGAAGTTAGGAAGTTCTATTCCCAGGCCAAATCACCTGGTTGCTAGCTTCTGTGTCCTGGGGCTCAGTGCCACGCCAACTCCTCTGTAGACATTCTAGGACTCAGAACTCCCTTGTGTCAATATATTTTTGCAAAGGGGGAGAATGAACACACTGTTTGCCTATGTTGTCCCATCTAGTCTCTTGTTTCCGTAAATTTGCTGGCTGTAGGTTGATGCCAAGGGTAGAGACAATGAGAAACAGTTAGCAAACAACAACTCCTTTTTCTCCTGGAAACGGGACATGTTTTCTGCAGAGCTGTGTCCCAGGTTAGCTGTTTCTACTTGTTTTTTTCTACTACTGGCTTGCAAGCTGCACCCAACCAATTGGGTTGCTTCTGCAAGCCAGGCCAGGGCCAGGGCCACCCTCGCTCCTACCCTCTCCCTACCACTCACCTGAGAGACAGAGGTCGCCAACAGTGAGGGGCAGTAAGCGGGGCAATGCGGCCTGTAATATGGATACTGGGTGTGGAATCAGGTTTCCTTCAGTATTCTGTGCTCACAAGCTCATGAGCATATTAGGTCAGGATGGCCAAAGCACCCGCTAACAGCACATGCCACAGATGCAGGAGCCTTCCAGCAAGTTTGCCTTGCCCGCCAGTCTGTTTGCTTGAGACAGATCCTGGTCCCGTGGATGGTAGCAGCAGCTGCAGCATGCGGTGAGTGGCAGCAGCAGGTGGCAGGCAGCGAGTAACACAGGCAGTGCTGCTGGTGATGGAGGTAGCAACGGTGCGAATGGCTGCAACACTGGTAATAGTGGCTTCACAGTCTCCAGTAGCCCTCACAACCAAACCTTGCAGCTCGCAATTCTACAGCTCGCAACTCCGCCCTCATGTCATGTCATATAGTGTCGCATCAAGTCAGATCTCTGAGGAGTAAAGCATCTCACACAGAAATGCTGGCACCATGTATAAATATTGACAGTCAGCTTTGTCAATCTTTCATCCAAAGGGAGAAAGGGAGAGGGGTGGAATGCACCATATTTACCACTATATGGCACATTCCTGCACTCTGTCTGCTCTGATGCACATTGTGCCGCCTAGACCCAAAGCAGGCCATCATGAGCCATGGTGCAAGGGTGCCTGCATTGCAGGAAGGTTGTCTTTTGTGCAGGAAAGGAGACCTTCCTGCACCGGAGCAATCCTCTGATGCTCTTTCATCTTTCTAAGTGTGCTGTAGCATGCAGCTCACATAGAAATAGGAAATAACAAGAAGAATTAAAGTTATTTCTACTTGTTGTTCCTCCCCCTTGAGGTGGCCCATCCTGTGAACACCTATTGCCCGTTGTCTCACTGCCTGGGAGCAATATACAAAGACAACTGGCAGCTACAACTAGTCATGTGACGTAGGTTGCAGGCTGCAGGTGTCAAATTGTTGGGACAAGAAAAAGCCACCTTTGGCATTTTCGGAATTGTGACTTAAAATCTGATTTTACCATTAAAAAGAACCTTAAACTACAATTCTTTAAAGGGCCACCCGAGGCCCCTGCTGCAGCTCTTCACCCTCTGGCTCCTTCTGGCTGGGGTGGGACTCGGTCCTCAAGTAGGTAGTGCTAGTGGCGCGGGATGTGACGTCAGCCCTCTAAAGTCCAGCTCCGCTCTCCGCAGCGTGGGACATATGGGCCAAGGGCGGACCCGTCAGCACCTGTCAGCACCTGGCAGAGGCTGGGCCATCCCTCTTTCATCTGGCATCTGCCATCTGTTGAGACTATGGGTAAGTGTAAATTTCAATCTATCTCCGATACGGAAAAGGCAAAAGTGCCTCGGAATTGTGCCTTTATAATATGATGTTTAAAAACAGCCATGGGAACCCTGAATGAGGAGATCCAAAGTGCAGAGGAAGTTAGGCATGGGAGTCGAAAGAATTGTATTAAATATGTTTCCCACAGGGGAGTGGCTACGCAGCGTAGCGCGATGGCTGCACTGTAGAGTCGCTCCGGAGTAACTGATCTCCTCCCGTCTATTTGCTTCAAAAATACGCTCCCTGAGGCGGGATTTCGCTGTCGGAGGGTACATGGACCCAATCTATCCAAGTCCAGAGTCTGTGAGATGCAGGAGGCTCGAGATACGGCCTGCACCTGTGAGGGCCTCTTCCAGAGCTGAGCAGGGCCGCAAAGTGGAGGGTGAGTCTGAGGCGCCGTGATGTACGACGGACTGAGCTTGACATGACCCTCGGTGCTTGGGCCTGTGCCAAAGTGGGTCGAGCTACCTCAACGTGGGATCCCCAAGGAAAAGAGCAGCACCCCTCCGGATGCGACAAGAGGCGCAGAAAGACCCAGTTTGGCCAGAGGACCGGCCGCGGAGGTGAGGCCTGCCGGGTGGTGATGCACCAGCACAAAGGTGCAGAGAGAGACAAGCGGTCGAGCAGCTAGGGGTCTGGGATGGACAAGAGGCCGGGAGCGCTGATCCGACCCTGAGAGCGGTCACTGACAACACCGGGGCTATGCACCTTCCGGGGAGGTACTGAGGGGACTCTAGTCAGACCACGCCAGGAAAACTCCCCACTCCACGTTTGGGCCCATAAGCCATTTGGCTGCAAATTGAGGCAACGCCCTGGCTAAAGCTGGCGGGACTGGACTGCCGCCTGTCCTTGAGTCCTGGCGGTGGAGGGGACGTGTCCTCTGGGCACCAGCGGGGAGAAAGACACACACGTTGAAGACACCTGATGAGAAGACTACTTTGAACCAAAACGAAAAGGCACACTCCACTCCCACCATCCAGTGATCATTAGCAGCGACATATAGGAGGAGCCCCAGCTGCACCACCTGCACCACACACCACAGTGGGGCCCCGGGGGTCAGCAACTATGCACCCCTTTATCAGCCCAACAGCGCAAAGAGGTGGCTCCCATCCCTTCGCCCTACTAGCCAACAGCACACCAGTGTTAGAACGGGCTGTGATGTTGGGGGGGATAGGCTCGAAAGTAATCCAGCAAAATAAATTGGACCGCTACACATTCCCTAAGGCAACACTCCAAGACCAAATACCTAAAGACAAACAAATTGGGGGAGTGGAGGGAGCAACCCCCAAACTAACTCTGAATGATGTCATGGAGGGGATCACCAGAGTCAGAGCATCACTGGAACAGAAGATGCTCTCAATCTCTTCGGAGGTAACTCTTATCAGGGCAGACCTCACAAAACTCATGGAAAAAGTTAAACAAGCAAAGATTACAACGGCGAGTCTAGTTGAAGATACCTCACATCTCCATAGCAAAATTCATGACCTGCAAACCTTTTGGAAATTTGCTGAACGTAAGTGGACGATTATGAGGAACGCAACAGGCACCCAAACATCAACATCCTTGGGGTCCCAGAGAAGGCAGAAGGGCAGATCTTTTTGTCGAGGACCTTATCCTGAATCACCTACACTCAAAAGGCCTGTCAAAATTCTTTGTCATCAAGAGGGCACACAGAGTCCCTGGGGGGCAGCCGAATCCTGGAGCATCCCCTTGTACAAGACTGGCCAGACTGCTCAATTTTCGTGATAGGTACGCCATACTACAAAATGCCAGGGGAGCCACTCTATTTCGCTCCCAAAATGCTAAGATTGCCTTCTTCCCTGACTTCATGCAAGCTGTCCAGAAACAACGGCGATCCTTTCTTGCCATCAAAAAGCATCTCAGAGAAAAAGGTGTGAAATATGCAATGCTGTTCCCAGCTCGGCTCTGGGTAGACATTGACAGAAAAGCCTGGTTCTTTGACTCTCTGGAGGCAGCTTTTGAGTGGCTGGCAGGATGGAAAGAGGCCAAGGAGCATAATTCCCACTGAGATGCTGGCCATATCGAGCTTAAGCATGAAACACAAGGTAGCTTGTCGGAGTTACTGAACTATCACCCAGATGAACTTTGTCTTTAACACAGACAGCAACAGGCACTTCGATTCAGGGCAACACAAACTGAAGGGTAGCCTTGAACTGCCTCTGAGTAAGATCCTGAGACTGGGACCCCTCGGGGAGGTACAATGCAAGAGAAGTATGGGGGGTTTGGGGAAACGGAGCACCACACATCCCACTTTTCTACTTTTAGTTCACCAGTTGGGCGACAGGCACTCTCCAGTTCTTTTTCAAATACATGGGCCGTTTTGAGCCCCAGAATGCAGGGGAGCAGGGAGGGGGGTAGTGGGGTTGGGGGAATTGAGTTTGTTTATGTTTTTGTTGAATCCGAATGTATAACATGCGTCTATCGAGATTACACAGACAGAACAGGCTCAAATGGGTACAAATTAGGAAAAGAGCATTAAGATGCTGTGTTGGAACATCATTGGTCTTGGGACAAGATCAAAAGCTGTGTAGTGCTACAGTACATTAAGAGACAGGCCCCAGATGTGATCCTATTACAAGAGACTCACTTAGTGGGCAACTCATGTAAGGCGCTGAACAGGTGGGGTTACAGTCTAATGGCCCATTCAGGATTCACCACTGGATCCAGAGGGGTGGGCATAATGCTGAGAAATTCCTTCCCCTTTTCCAAACAATTCACCTAGTCGGATGACTGGGGTTGATATATAGCGATTGTGGGACAGTGGGAAAGCAACTTGCTCATGTCAGTCTATGTCCCGCCTGGCTTGCAGAAAAGCCCTTTGAAAGATTTGGGCTCCTTACTATTATCATTCCCACAGGGGCTCCGGATAGTGGGAGGGGACTTCAATTTGGTAGTCTTGGCACGCTAGATTGGCACCCACCTCGAGAACTCGGGCCCTCACACTAATGGCTCCCGGACTTTCTGGAGGCCCTGGATCTAGAAGACACATGTAGAGCCTACCACCAAGACCACATCAAGCACACCTTCCATTCAGGGGCCCATAACAGTCTCCCATCTGGATTATTTCCTTGTTTCCGCCTCTCACATTGCACACATCCAAGAAGTCAGGCACTTGGCCTGTGACATCTCCGACCACTCCCCGGTGTGGGCTCAAATGGTTATGAGGAAAAAGAGGGTGGGTAAAATCGCCCCATTTATTCATGGCATCTCTGTAACCCTACAATTAGAAAAGCCCTCCTACAGGCCTTTGACCACTACTTTCAAGAAAACGAAGGGTCAGGTGAATCCCCCCAGACCCTGTGGAAGGCATTTAAATCAGTTATAAGGGGGCAGGCACTCTCACTGATAGCTGGGATGTGATAGGAGAAAATGAAGGAGCTAGTTGAGATCGAACAAGAAGTGCTTCGGATGGAGGAGGACCTGGGGGAGGGCGTCACTTCGGAAAAATTACCCACCCTGAAACTTAAGGGGGATGAGTACAAGGGGATAGCTACTGATAGGGCCAAGGCTACGGCAGGGAACAAGAAGGCAGGATATATGACCTGGGGGATAAGGCTGGGAAACTGATTGCATGGTTAGACAAGAAAAAGCTGGGAAGTAAGCTGGTGCCAGAGTTGATAGATGAGACAGGAAAGACCATCAAGACCCACAAAAGATTGTTCATAAATTTGCCACTCATTATAACACAATCTATCGCACAAGAACACCATACACTGAAACAGACTCCCAACTACTACTCGAAGACGTAATACTTCCTATTCTGCAGGCAGATGACCAAAGCCTACTAGAGAGTGACTTTACAGATGGCGAGACAGCATAAGCGATCAGGAGCCTCCACTCGGGCAGGCCCCAAGTCCGAGCGGTTTACCTATTGAGCTCTACAAACTACGACCTGACAAACTAACCCCGTACCTGCGTGCAATGTTCGAAGAGAGCAGGAAGGTGGGGAAACTCCCACTGGACCAGAGAATAGTGACACTGGACACTCCATAAAGAAGGCAAGCCCAAAAATGATTGTGCCTCCTATAGGCCTATTTCCCTGCTCAATGCGGAACCCAAGATCATAGCTAAAATCCTCGCGAATAGGCTAATCAAAGTAATAAGCAGGCTGGTACACCCGGACCAGTCAGGCTTTATACCCCACCGCAATATGGCACTGAACCTATGCAGGGTACACGAAATGATGGGGAGGCGGGACACAATCCAGAAAGCTGCAGTCATAGTCTCGCTGGATGCCACTATGGCATTTGACATATTTGAATGCCCATACCTGTTTACAGTACTAATAAAGATGGGGTGCGGTCCTATTTTCACTCAATGGGTACAACTCCTTTATTCCGAACCTCTACCCCAGATGGGGGTTAATAATAAAAAATCTGAAGTGTTTGTGTCGGGCCGTGGGACCCGCCAGGGGTGTCCGCTGTCCCTCCTCCTCTTTGCCCTGGCCTGGATCCGTCAGGATCCGGTGATACGTGGGCTGTGATGGTATGCTACGTGGGAGGATTGTATCTCCCTGTATGCAGATGACATCCTGTTGTTCCTCGCCTCTCCCAAAATGTCTCTCAACTGCTTGTTAGACTTTTATGCAACCTTCGGCAGATACTCTGGGTAATCAATAAACTGGAGTCAATCTCTTATATTTGTTCTCAGTGGACCTCCACCCCCACACCCAAAAACTGTCCGATACTGATCACCACAGTCGACTTCAAATACTTGGGTATCCTTGTCACCCCATATCATAAGCTTCGATTCGAGCGTAACCTACTCCTACCCCTACAAAGTCTAAAGCGAGACATACTTAACTGGAGGGCACTCCCACTGTCACTGGTGGGAAGGGCAGCACTTTTCAAAATGATATCGCTCCCACGCTTCCTTTATGCTCGTCAAAACTACCCAGATGTGATTCCCGCACGAAATTTCAGAGAGATAAGAGAGTCTGCAAAGGGACCTATTATGGAATGGACGACACTGTATTGCACTCAACAAACTCACCCTGGGTTGGTACAGTGGGGGGAATAGACCTTCCAGAACGTAGAAAATACTACTGGGACACCAACCTCGCAGCTATTAATCATGGCACTTACTGTCACCCTGATGACCCGGAATTAGCTATGGATAGATGGCTGTTGTCAGGAGGACACTACAATAGGGCTCTATACTCGAAAAACACCCAACTATCCCTCCAAACTTGGCACGCGGCAAACAGAAGCCTGGGGTGGGAGCATAAACTGACGTTGGCAACCCCCCTGTGGGATACCGAGACACTGGGTAATCTGTGGACCACAAAAGGGTTTGAGAAATGCGATCTTATCGGGATCGCCAGGATTGAGGACCTGTAGGCAAATGGCGAGGTGATAATGTTTGCCACCCTTCAGCAGAAGCACGAACTAGCCAAATCATAATACTTTAGATATCTGCAGATACAACATGCTTTACAAGTCCTCCCCCCTCGAGGATAGACTGCTAGATGGCTACTGCCCACAAGAGCAGTGTCACTGACTTATAAGAAATTGCTCAACAATACTGCAGACCCCCTCCAGCAACTACGTGGAAGGTGGGACGGTTATGGCTTAGAGCTGGACAATGAGGAGTGGCAGGAAGCAGTCGCCTCCCCATGAGAGGTAGCTGTCTCGGCTAGACTGAGACTTGTACAGCTCAAGATTTTGCATAGAATTTACATCACTGGGCCTGGTCTGGTCCATATGGGGAAGACGGAGACGGGCAGTGTAGAGAGGGGTGAGGACAGGAAGGAACCTTCATGCACATACTTTGGGAATGTGACCACATTCAACCGTATTGGCGCAAAATCCATGATATCCTGAGTGCACACTATCCGTCCCGAAGCGAAGAGATGTCTCTTAAATGTATGGGAGCCACCGGACCTGAATAGGAAAAGCAAGCTCTGGGTCACCTTAAGCCTCATGATAACGAAGATAAACATTGCACAACAGTGAGGGGCTGCATATCCACCCAGAGCGGCGGCGTTGAGGGTGGGCATGGACTGGTGTATGTTCAGGGAGAAAACAGTGTACGGGGAATGGGGATGCCCCCAAAAACGGTCATCGGTTTGGGGCAAATGGAATGATTACTGGGGCAATAGCAATAGCTGTAGCCCCCTACTGTGCCCCACTTCATGATGATCCACTAACACCATAAGGACGTACTGCCAAATATGTAGTCTTTGTATATATGTATCTTTTGTAACTATTACTGTGTATGCAATGTAACTCCACTCTACTGTATAGCTAATACACTGATTCAACGTTTTTAATAAAAAGAATTTATTAAAAAAAATGATACCCACTGGGCCCCGGGTGAATGTTCACTTAGGGGAGGCAGCTGACCAAAAAAATGAGCGGGTTACCCCGTTTCAAGTTGTTACTCTATCAAGAATTATGGAACCTTCTTTAGTAAAGGGGGGCAACCCAGCAGTGGATACACCTTCTCTTATAAGAATAGCCCCTGCAAAAAAAAAGAAGAAAACAGGCCTAAAGGTGGGCAATGCTATGGACGAACCAGTAGCAGGGCAGGCTCTAGAAAAGCCTTTGGAACATAAATATTTGCTGTATCCATCTGTAAAAACAGTTGTGGGTGACCTCATCCAGTCGTACCTTGCACCCCGTCTTGCAACACTCTGAAATAAGTGATGAGTAAAATGTCCCGATTAGAGACCCTTTTAGCAGACCTAAACATTAGATGTGTGGACAATAACACTCACACTGCAAATAAACTGTTAAATACCTACCAAAGTAGACCTAGAGTGGGGTCCGCTTCAGCTGGAGGGGATTGTAAAAGTAGTCAGCATCCCGGCGGATCCAATCTTGAGGAGGGCAAGCCTTCGAAAGGATCTTAAACATTGGATGATGGAAAATAGTTCACTTCATTCAGGAGTTTATCCCCTTTCTTGCTTAGAGAATCCATCTCATTTTGTGCATAGCAAAACATCAATACTTAAAGTTGGTAGTAGTTGCAGACTACACCTACCCCCTGAGGCTACTCCATTGGTTGTGGTATTAATAGGGGCACCCCCTATAGAAGATGAAAAAACCAAATCTACCTCAGCGCTCATCCATTAAACAAAACTTTGGTGTAAAAATGTATCAGATAGTGGGGCATTGGTGTCCACCCATATCATTATGACTGGGTGGGTGGGATGGGTAGGACGGAGAACCAAACTAGGCAAGGGTGACTGCACTATAATGAACTTTGATAAGGCTGATATAGCAAGGAGGTTGTTTCATGGAGGCCTGAATCGGGGCCCAGGGCATATTAGAGTACTGCCTCTTGGTTTCTTTTATGCATCAAAATTATTAACTGTGAATTTTTACAACTCTTTTGAGAGAAACTCTGCAAATAAACATTTGTATGTTTTAAAATAATTTTTAGAATCATATAATGATAAGCAAAATACTCTATTCAGTGATAATTTTACGGGATTTTAATATACATTTGTGCCCAAATGCTTGCCATATAGTTGATATTCTTGGCCCCGAGAATTGCTTAAATTTGCAATTTTATAATACACAGGAAGGAGGGTTGCCAAAGACATTTTGGCTGATTTTGGTCTTTGACACCTGAGTACTAATAAGGTTAAGGACTTTATTCCCTCTTTAAGGGAAGGGGTGTGAACTCCACAATCGATTATATTTTTATTACTACAAGATTGTTACCCCAAGTCGCATCTTACATAGTTAAGTGGTCCCCCTTTCAGCGATCAGATCCCTATGCACCTAAGGTTGGGCTGGGGTACTGAGGAAATTGCACTGTTAGGGGTGGACTCGACGAGAGATAATGTAAAGTTAAAAGCCCAGGGTCGTAGGATCAACTGGAGCTAGGTAGTCCCAGAACAGTTCCTCAATGATTTATTAGAAATTGCCAGGGATGATTTTAGATCTTGCGTAGATAGTAAGAAAAAGGAGAAAGCAATCCTAATAGCTTATGACCGGATTTTCCAACAAGTGGCCAGCGCTCTGACAAAGCCCACCAGGAAAGACAAGGAGGAGGGGAGAGAGGGGGTTTGATCATAACTGCACAGATGGCCAACAAAAGTTGTTCTATGCACTGAAGCAAATTTCCAGAGTTGAGGCCAAAATAGTAATACTTAGGGAAAAATAGAAGCAAAAGTTAAAAAGCCATGAAACAGGATTAAAAACAAAGCTTGAAATGACTTCCCGTCTGTAGACGTTATCAAAAATACTTCTAAGTTTTGGGAGATTGTTAACAAGCCATTTTTTACGGTCAATAGCAACGGGCCATTGGATTGCACTGTACCTAAAGATAAGTGGTTCAGCCATTTTAAACATATACATGATTACCAGGTAGATACCTTTGGATGAGGGTAAATATACCTTGGTTTTTAATGAAGTAGAAGTAAGTGAGGCAATAATACAAATGACTAGTAACATTACATGGTGCATTTCTGTCCTCGCTGCTGAAAACAACAAGAGAGGGAGGGAAATAAAGTAAGGACCACTCTCAGTCCCCGAAGGTAAGTATAATCATATCAACGAAAGCGTGTGCCTTATGTTTGTAAGTGGAGCACAACAGTAGAATCCAACTAGGTTCTTAATAAAGCCCTCATTTCGGGCCTCATTAGGATAGCGGGCGGAAAATCACCCCGACCACCATGGAGGCGAAAACAACCGCCCGCCAGGACCGCGGATAAACCGGCTGCCATATTAGAATCAACCTCCACAAAAGATCGACTGCGGCGGTAGCGGCCCTACCAAAACCGCCCGTCGCGGGTGGTGAGGTCAATAATACCGACCGTGGCGGTCGTCAAAGCAGCTGAAAAGCAACAACCCGCCGCAAGGAAAGCGGAGACACCGCACGGGAAATTAGGATATCCCCGAGGGTCCCGCGGTTGGAACCGCTGTTCCCGACCACCGCGGTCGCCCACAGGAATGAATTGGAGGGATAGCGGAAGACTGGCAGCATAGCCAATGCCGCGGACTGAACATTTTTAACTCACTGTGCACAGTTAGCCTGTTTCTCTGTGCCCTGTTCCACCGCGGGTTCTTGGTGCCGATTGTTGTGGAGGGCAGGGTCGGGCGCCATCTTCTGTGAGTCCCGGACCCCTGCGGGACCGGAGTTAGAGGTCTAGCTGGGGGAGAGGCTTGCATAATAAATAGATTTCGAGTCCAAGGGCCCGGGCGATTGCTCAGGGTGGAGGCAGTGCCTTGAAACATCGTTTTTGGAAGGCGAGCAGATTGCGAGGGACTCTCCTCTGCTTGAACTTTTACCCCGCTGTTTCAGCATTTTTAAAAAAACTATCTGTTTTAATATTGTGCTGTGTATCCTTGTTATTAATTGTACCTCGTTTTTAACTCACTGTGCACTGTTAGCCTGTTTCCCTGTGCCCTGATCCACCGCGGCTTCTTGGTGCCGATTGTTGTGGAGGGCAGGGTCGGGCGCCATCTTCTGTGAGTCCCGGACCTCTGCGGGACCGGAGTTAGCGGTCTAGCTGGGGGAGGGGCTTGCGTAATAAATAGATTTCGAGTCCGGGGGCCCGGGCGATTGCTCAGGGTGGTGGCAGCGCCTTCAAACATCATTTTTGGAAGGCGAATAGATTGCGAGGGACTCTCCTCTGCTTGAACATTCACCCTGCTGTTTCAGCATTTTTTGAAAAACAATCTGTTTTAAAGTTGTGCTGTGTATCCTTGTTATTAATTGTACTTCGTTTTTAACTCACTGTGCACTGTTAGCCTGTTTCCCTGTGCCCTGTTCCACCGCGGCTTCTTGGTGCCGATTGATGTGGAGGGCATGGTCGGGCGCCATCTTCTGTGAGTCCCGGACCCCTGCGGGACCGGAGTTAGAGGTCTAGCTGGGGGAGGGGCTTGCGTAATAAATAGCAATGCTCTCTCGGAGCCCCAAAGGAGGGCCCGTTTGTGCCTGTCCCTGCACCGGATGTGCCAAGTGCCAGACCCCCTGCCCATTCGGGCCGGATACAAAAAGCTGCCAGATTAAGGTATCCACATGAAGATTTACTTGGAATAAACACGCTTAGTTGCGATGTAGGAAACCTCTGGGGGGTGGCTGACAGCCTAACTAGAGTGTGCTCTCAGTGTAAATTTCATTTCCACCCTATGCTCAGCTACTCTGAGTCGAGAAATGCTGACTCTACTCAGAATAGAGCAGGACTGATTAATGCTAGGTCTTTGGTTAAGCATGCAGCCGATGTCTTTGAGCTCTTGGTGGAGAATCAGTTGGACATTTTTTTCATCACTGAGACATGGCTCAATGACACTTGCGCCCCAGTAATTGAGCTGGCTGTCCCTCGGGGCTTCAAGATAATGAGGGCAGACTGCCCGCTCAGTAGAGGGGGTGGAGTTGCTGTGATTTACAGAGATAAATGGATCTTTTCCTATGAGCCCGGAGGAGATTTAGGGAACATGGAGCTGCTTCATTTTTCCATATGGTTTAGCCCACATTTCACTTCAGGAGGCACGTTGGTGTACTGGCCTCCAGGTTATGCTGGTCACTTTATCGATGCTTTGGAGGAGCTTATTGTGCCCCGTGCTTTGAGATTTTCTAGGTTCCTCCTCCTTGGGGATTTTAACATCCATGCTGATGTTTTAGATGCCCTAGGGACCAGGCGCCTAGCCGAAGCACTGAACTTGGCTCAATTGAAACAATGGGTTAAATCCCCCACCCATGTAGGAGGGCATGCACTAGATTTAGTATGCTCCAATTTTGATATCCTGATGTCGCACCCTGAGAGAGTGACGTGATCAGACCGCGAGTTGATAAGATTCTCCTGCTGTCTGGAAAGACCCCTGGGGGCAGAGGATACCCTCTCAACTGCTTACCCTCAGAGGATTAACCTAGTCACTCTGGCTGACTCCCTATCCCGAGACTGTCCTCTGATGGCTTCGAAGGTTGGTGAGGCTGTCAGCAATTTCAACACATGGGTGGAACAGGGGGCAGTTGTCTCTGTTAACCAGGGATGCATCCGTAGGATGCGTTTTTCTCCCTCTAAACCATGGTTTACACATGATCTCAGGGAATTGAAATTGGGCTGTAAGAAACTTGAGCGGGGGTGGAGGCAAGCGTATCTGCAGGAGGCGAAAACCGCCCTGCGAGCTGCTCAGAAGGATTACTATGCTGCGATTAGGACAGCAAAGACGAGCTACTACGCTGGAAGGATTGAAAAAGCTAATAATATTAATAAAGACATTTTCTCTATCGTTCAGAGTTTTCTATCCCCCTGCGCTGCGCAACCTCTGCTGCCCGGTTCTGAACAAAGGTGCGAATAGCTATCCTCTTTTTTTATAAAGAAAATTGCCAAAATCCAGGAGGACTTGGCAGCTGTTTGTGACTCCCACAGGGCCATACCACCATTTCCCTCTCTTCCTGAGCCTAGACCTGCCGATCAGCTTACGTTTTTCCCCCCTCTGTTGAATTAGACATTTTGACAATCCTTAAGTCCCTGAAGTCAGGGTCATCTACTGATCCGTGCCCAGCCAGGGTGCTCGGTGGGGTGGCTGATACTGTGTGCAATGAAGTTGCCCAGATTGTGAACCTCTCCCTTTCCACTGCGACGTCCTGACCAACTGGAAGCAGGCCAAACTATTGCCGCTCCTAAAAAAGGGCGGGATGGATCCTGCTGCCCCCTCAAGCTACCGGCCAATATCCCTGCTGCCGGCTCTGGCTAAAGTCTGCGAAAAAATGGTTTTTCGCCAACTGGACTACTTTGTTGAGTCATCTTACGCCCTTCACTCCGCTCAATCAGGGTTTCGGGCAGCCTATAGCACTGAGACTGCCCTGGTGGAGATCTCAGAAGCGATTCCTTGCCTCGATGGAGGCGGCAGAGCTGTTCTGATTTTATTAGACCTCTCTACCGCCTTTGATACGGTGCCCCATGGGCTTCTCCTTGCCAGGCTGTCTGCTATTGGCATCACCGGAACTGCTTTGGATTGGCTGACGTCATTTCTAGATGACAGGACGCAACAAGTGTGGCTGCCGCCGTACGCCTCCTGCCCTAGAAAACTTACAACTGGAGTCCCGCATGAGTCTACACTTAGTCCCCTCCTTTTTAATTTTTACTTGACTCCATTGATCTACCTGGCCGAAAATTTGGGTGCTAAAATTATGGCCTACGCCGATGACCCCCAACTTTTGTTCACCTGGCCAAGGGACAATTTGGACACATCGGCTGTTCAGCAGTGCCTTTCATCTGTCTTTCGGTGGTTAGCGCTTGTCCAACTAAAGTGCAATGAAGACAAGTCTGAGGTCCTTTTCTATGGTTTTTTCCCCGACAATTAAAAAAATCTTTTGTGGCCTCCTGACATCCCCTGTCCCAAATCTATGGGAGGTCCTGCTAAGGACTTGGGGGTTTGGTTCGGAAATGATCTGAAATTTGAAGATCATATTAAAAGACTTACTGGGGCCTGCTTTGGAACTCTCAAAGCTTTACGCAGATTTTTTCCTCTTCTGCCAAAAGAGGCCAAAGAGACTGTGGCGCGTGCCCTCATTCTCTCCAGGCTGGATTATGCAAATGCCCTGTTCTGTGGCCTGCCTTCCTATCTGATCACTCTTGTTTAATTTGCCTAGGAGATCCAGTGCTCGCCCTCACCTGCGTAGCCTACATTGGCTTCCGGTGGCACAGCGTATTACTTTTAAAGCTTTGGTCCTTTCCTTTCGAGCGATCCATCAACTTGGATCCCCTCCGAGACAAGAAAGACTGTCACCCACGCACTGGTCACGAGTCAACTGGACTATGGAAACACCCTCTACGCCGGAGTCACAGCCAAACTACAGAAAAAACTCCAACGCATCCAAAACACCATCAGCAAGGCTCATTTTGGACATCCCTCGCCAAGATCACATTACCGGTCACTTGAAAGACCTCCACTGGCTTCCCGTCAACAAGAGAATAACATTCCGTCTCCTCACCCACGCACACAAGGCCCTCTACAAAATAGGACCCGAATGCCTCAACACTTGACTGTCCTTCTACACACCCACCCGCCAACTAAGATCCTCCAATCAAGCCCCCGCCGCAGTTCCGCGCATCCAAAGATCCACCATGGGAGGAAGATCCTTCTCCTACTTGGCGGCCAAGACCTGGAATTCACTCCCCACTCACCTCCGCCTTACTCAGAACCACATCTCCTTCAGAAAAGAACTTAAAACCTGGCTATTCGATAAATGATGAACCCCCTCCCTAAGCGCCTTGAGATCCTCTGGGTGAGCAGTGCGCTATATAAATTCCTGAACTTGAACTTGAACTATGTCCCCAATCGCTGTCTTCGATCAGCTAATCAGTGCAGGATGGCTGTGCCCAGATTTAAGTTCACCAGGCTGGGAGGACAGTCTATCTCGGTGACAGTTGCTAGAGCATGGAACGCACTCCCTCTTCACCTGCGGGCAGGCCAGACCATTTCATGCTTTAAGAAAGGTCTAAAAACTCATCTGTTTTCAATTACTGATTAAATGTTCCCATTAGCCCCCCTTTCTGCTCACCTTCATTCCACCCTCCACGCCAGGATACTCTCAAGTAATAGAGCGCGTTATAAAACAATTGATAACATAACATAACATAACATAACATAACATAACATAACATAACATAACATGAAAAACATGGTGGACGGTTCCTAAACACCGCAATGATGTCAAACATTGCACAAATCATATAATATAATATAACACATACAAATAAACATAAATAATGCCCCAAAAAAATATTAAAGCACAGGACAACTCCCACAACACACCTGGCAGCCAAATTCCACTTGGACACACCCACACAGCTGAGTATAAAACCACCACCTTCACTGACCACAATCCTTTGCAACACTCCAAAAGAGAAGTCCATACACCACATCTCCACAGGAGAAGCAAAAGAGCACAGCACACACACACATCTACCACCACCATTACTACCACCATCACACCAGCACCAACAATCCCCCAGCACACAACACACCTTACACACCAACACCACAACCGCCACCCACACACATGCACCTACAAACACTTCAAACACCACACACCATGACATCACAGCAAATGCCTAAATTCACAGAGAGTGAGTTGACAGTCATGGTCAATGAGATAGTGAGAGTAGAGCCACAACTGTTTGGTAGCTTGGTCCAACAGAAACCATTAGCCACGAGGACATTAATGTGGGAAAGGATAGTCCAAAGGGTCAATGCTGTAGGGACCACCCCAAGATCCAAGAAGGAGATCATGAAGCAGTGGCATGATCTCAAGAGGGTGGTCAAAGAGAAGAGGAGCAAGAACTGGCATCTGGCGAACGTGACTGGCAGTGGCCCTCCCATCCCACCGAAAACATTCACACCATGGGAGGAGAAGGTGCGTGCCATACTGCATCCTGAGAGTCTCACAGGTGTAGCCGGGGAACAGAGGCTGGTAAGTACAAACAAATGCCAAACAACACACTGAGAAGTACTTCCTTGCACAACCCAAACCCCATCACATTGTCCACCCTAACCTAACAGGTAGCTAGCCATCTTGCATAGGAGGCCTGCATGGGGGAGGCAGGTCTGTACAACAACTCACACCATACCCCCTCTATCACAGCCTACCAAGATGTATAACCCCCCCAACACCACCCAGAAGCATGTGTCAGCCATTGCACTGTTCAAGAAACAGACTTACAGGTAGGTAGCCATCTTATATTGGAGCACTGTTTGGGGGTGGGAGGCCTGTATCACTACTCCCAGCATGCCTCCTGCCCCACACCCCAGCAGCATGGAGCCCTCCCCCACCCAGAAGCATGTGTCAGCCATTGCACTGTTCACCCTCACCTAACAGGTAGGTAGCCATCTTGCTTGGGAGGACTGTTTGGGGGTGGAAGGCCTGTATCACAACTCCCAGCATGCCCCCTGTCCCAAACTCCAGCAGCGTGGAGGCCTCCCCCACCCAGGAGCATGTGTCAGCCATCACACTGTTTACCCTCACCTAACAGGTAGGTAGCCATCTTGTTTTGGACCACTGTTTGGGGGTGGGAGGCCTGTATCACTACTCCCAGCATGCCTCCTGCCCCACACCCCAGCAGCATGGAGCCCTCCCCCACCCAGAAGCATGTGACAGTCATTGCACTGTTCACCCTCACCTAACAGGTAGGTAGCCATCTTGCTTGGGAGGACTGTTTGGGGGTGGAAGGCCTGTATCACAACTCCCAGCATGCCCCCTGTCCCAAACTCCAGCAGCGTGGAGGCCTCCCCCACCCAGGAGCATTTGTCAGCCATCACACTGTTTACCCTCACCTAACAGGTAGGTAGCCATCTTGTTTTGGACCACTGTTTGGGGGTGGGAGGCCTGTATCACTACTCCCAGCATGCCTCCTGCCCCACACCCCAGCAGCATGGAGCCCTCCCCCACCCAGAAGCATGTGACAGTCATTGCACTGTTCATCCTCACCTACCAGGTAGGTAGCCAGCTTGCTTGGGAGTACTGTTTGGGGGTGGGAGGCCTGTAGTCCGACTCTCACCATGTCCCCTGTTCCACACTCCAGCAGCATGGAGGCCTCCCCCACCCAGGAGCATGTGTCAGCCATCGCACTGTTCACACTCACCTAACAGCTAGGTAGCCATCTTAAATCGTCCTGATGTGTGTGTGTGAGACCTGCATCCCTACACAAAGCAACAATTTCATGCAATGCATCGACACCTGACATGTATGAGTAAGTGATGTTCCTCTGCACTATGAAATTCCATCTCATCCACAGGTGATGAAGAACTCACTGCTGAGGACCAGAACATCGACCAGCCAGCCAGTCAGTCTCCACCCCCGGTACAAGGATTCTCAGATGTTGACTCCCAGGATAGTTTGGATGATGAGCTCCAGCCCGGCCCATCTGGTGTGCCACAGACCCAGCGGTCCCAGGACCCCATCCTCTACACCACCATGTCTGCTGCACCAACAACAGCACAGCAGACCCCTGCAGTCACGGCCTCTGCCTCCACCACCGCCACCACTACCACCACCACCAGTACCACCTGCAGCACTCCCCCCGTCCCAGGGGATGACCCGGCCACACCAGCAACTGTGGAGGGCAGGGAGAGTGTGCGTGGACCCAGAGTGGCGAGGCAACAGGTCCGTGCAGCAGGGCAGGTGGGAGGGCCAGGGTCACCACCAGACCTCGGGAGGAGTAGACACCATCCCTGGATCACTTCATCAGAGTTGTGGAGGCATACCAAGAGGTCCAGGGACAAAGTGGCCGGTCTGATGAACTATTAAGGGAGCTCACCCTGCTGATGAGGTCCATCGACAACCGCCTTGGACAGATGGTGGACCTCATGGGCCAGCAAGTGGCGTTGCAGAGGGACAGGCCTGTGTCCCAAACAACACCACAGCCCCCTCCTGTTGAGCCGCAGGATGACAGTGCACGCTCCTCCCCTGCGCCAACAGAGAGGGACGAGTCCCCTGACGCCACTGGCCAGTCAGCAGAGCCCCCACCGCCAAAAAGGTCAAGGGGGCGTCCAATGAAGAGCCTGGGAGTCACCGGAGGCAAAGCACCTGCCACACGCCAGTCACGGAGCCAGCCCTGATGGCAATCCTCTTCCCCACTGCATTGACTGTTTGGACTGTCTTTCCCCTCATTTCCTTGGCAATGGCACTTGTCTATTGGACTGGGACACCACATCCATGTGGTGTCTACTCTTGCATCTCATCGACCATGACTGTGAACTCACTGCTTATTCCCCACCTTCATGTAAATATTCACGCATAAATCACATCTCCACTTTACTATTAAAATACCTGACGCACCAGATTTTGTGCAGTATCTTTTTTAGTACAACATTTTCAGTGCTGACAATGTCCATGATGTGTCCAAATGATGTACTGCATGTAGGGCAGGAATATTGTGAAGCACCTAGTGAGGCACAACAGAACTACAGTCACTGGTGTCATTGTGGCATCACAGACAGAACACCATATACAAGACACTACTGGCATACAAGACAATGGGCTGCAGGAGTGAACAAACAGAGGCCAGCATACGTCCCCATATGGAACGTCTATGTCACATTAACCACACACAGGTGACTGTACGTGTGCCTGTCTGTTACATCTGCACATAGCCATTCACAACAACTGCAACCACACCAGACAATGTACACGTCGTACGTCGACACCCACCTTTAAGTGAAGTAGCGGTCGATGAGCTGTTGGCGCAGGTCAACTCCTTCCTTCTCTCCGCTGTCCTCATCACTGGACTCAGGTCCTTGACCCGGTGATGGCCTTGGTTCCTCACCATCATCCAGGAGCAGGGGGATCCCCTTGTGGATGGCCAGATTGTGCAGCATACAGCATGCCACAACGATCTTGCATACCTTCCCAGTCGAGTATGCCAGCGCACCTCCTGTCCTGTCAAGGCAGAGGAATCTTGACTTCAACACGCCAAAAGACCGCTCAATTACACGTCGGGTCCTGCCATGGGCCTCATTGTATCGGATGTCAGCCGGGGTCCTGGTATTCCTTAGAGGGCTCAACAGCCATGGCCTACTGGGATATGCAGAGTCATCTGTGAATGACAAACACCCATTGCAATGTTGCAGCAGGTAACACACAGCACACAATATCAGTAGGTATACTCACCCACAATCCAAGCAAGATTGGGATGCAGATTTTCCATCATCCGGCGCACCATGCTATTCCTCATGACGTACAAATCATGTGCAGAGCCAGGAAATCTTGCACACACATGAGAAATGGTCAAGTCCAAAAGGCACACCACCTGCACATTTATAGAATGATAATGTTTACGGTTTCTATAAATGTGCTCTGTTGCCTGTGGTGGCACCAGACCTACATGGGTGCAATCAATGGCACCAATAACATGTGGGATGCGCCCAAGGGGATAGAAGTCACCCTTCACACAGGCCAATTCTTCTCCCCTAGGAAAATGAATGTATTGATTCCTATATAGCATCATGGCTGCAAGAACATCCCTCAGCACCTGGCTGAACATAGGCTGCGACATCCCTCCAGCGCTAGCCACGGTCTCCTGGAAGGAACCAGTTGCAAAAAAGTGGAGGGCTGCCATCATCTTGTATGTGGGTGTGAATGCAGTTGGATAGTGATGGCGAGGCTGCATGTGGGGCTCCAAAAGATCACACAGGATCTTCAGTGTTGGTCTGTCCAGGCGGAATTCCCGAATTATTGCAGCATCCTCCATGTCCTCCAGCACTGTCAGGTGACGTAGGAGATTTGGGCTGCTCCTAGTGGAGATGTAAATTAGAAAATATCAGTGACAACCATCATAATATGGCCACAGCACATACCATCAACGAAGTCATGGAAATACAAAGACTGCCTGAGCGATGCATAGCACATCAGGTTACATGGGTGGCCTTTTGATACACACAGAGGGCACACCTCTCCACTAACAATACATGAGTGCCACAAACACATTGTTGAATGTGAATGCATACATACTGAACCACACATGTCACATGAGTTGAGTTGAGCTGAGAGAAAATTTATATAGCGCTACTATGCCCTTAGGCGTCAAGGCGCTGAGGATGGAAAAAGCAGCTGTGTGAGGGGAGAGCGGGGAGGCTGGTTAATGGTAGGGATCCCTAAAAAGCCAGGTCTTCAAAGCCTTTCGGAAGAGAGAGTGAGAGGTAAGTTCCTTGATCTCAGCCGGAAGAGTATTCTAAATTTTAGGAGCACGGGAGCTGAAGGCTCTGTCGCCCCATCTGACTTTGTTGGTTTTAGGAACAGACAACAGATATTTGTTGGCTGAGCGAAGTGTCCTGCCAGGGACATAAGGGGTCAACAGGGGTTTAATGTCATCAGAGCCAAGCCCGTGCAATGCACGATGGGTAAGACACATGACCTTAAACTCCATTCTGGCTTGGAAGGGAAGCCAGTGAAGGTCCTTCCTGATAGAGGTGCCTGATGCGAGCCTCGAGGCATCAGCAACAAACCGAGCTGCTGCGTTTTGTACTGTTTGTAGACGCTGTATCTGCGATTTATTAATTCCAAGGTACAGCGCGTTACAGTAATCTAACATTGAGGAAAATAGGGCCACCGTAACCTGTTTTCGGGCATCGGTGGAAAGATAGTGTACTAATTTCCTCAAGGTTCTAAGGACCCCACAACAGGTAGAGGTCGTCCTGCTAACTTATTTTTCGAAGGAGAGCTTGGTGTCAAAAATAACACCCAAGTTCCGAGCGGACTGGGAGGGCGAAGGACAGGCTCCAAGGGCGGGAGGCCACTAGTCCATTGACCAAATCTCCTTCTTGCCTCCGAAGATCAGCACCTCCGTTTTTTCCCCATTCAGTTTGAGGGAATTCCTCACCATCCGATTTGCAACCGCTTCCATGCAGTTCTTGAAGTTTCGGGCTGTAATATCAGCAGTTTGGGAAAGAGAGACCATAATCTGGGTGTCATCAGCGTAGGAGCGAACTTCCAGCCCAAAAGATCTTACAAGCCTGGAAAGGGGTGTAACATAAATGTTGAAGAGCGTGAGGCTCAGGGACGAGCCCTGAGGCACCCCGCACTGCACAGGTTGGGCTGGGGAAAGAAAGTCACCCAGCTTGACCCTCTGTCCACGGCCATCCAGGAAAGATTTCAGCAGGCTAAGTGCCTGTCCGTCCACTCCTATCTCCTTGAGACGTTCGACTAAGATGGAGGGGGATAGGGTGTCGAGTGTGGCAGTGAGGTCGAGCAGCACCAGAAGAGTAGTCTGGCCACTGTCGACCTTGGCACGGATGTTATTGGTGACGACTGTCAGGGCAGACTCAGTACTATGAGACCTTCGAAAGCCGTGCTGAGAGGAGTCAAGAAGGCTGGAGTTCTCCAAGAAGGCACTCAGATGGTGATTTAAATGGGCCTATAGCATTTTTGCAGGAGCCGGGAGTAGTGAGATAGGCCGAATTTTTTTTAGGATTTTAGGATCCAACGAGGCGTTTTTCAGAAGGGGCATAACTATGGCCATTTTCCAGGAGGTCGGAAAGGCACCTTTACGGATGGCCAGATTAATGACTTCCAGGAACGCAGGGAGTAAAACATCTCTGCATTCTTTGAAAACCTTCAGGGGACATGGGTCGAGGGGGGAACCTGATTTAAGCCTATCTAGAAGCATGTTAAGTTGCTCTAGAGTGATTGGTGGGAAAATAAAAGAGTTACCCTGTGGTGGCTCTGTAGGGTCATCTATGACAAGATGTGACGGTGGAGCGGGGGGTCCTAATTCTTGGTTAAGAGCTTCTAAGCTTGAGGGAATGTCAGTTATCTTTGTGTAAAAGAAGGTAGATATCTGGTCACAAAGCTCCTGGGTTTCTGTTACCATATTCGGGGATTGCAGAGCCGACAGAGAGTCGACGATTTTAAACAATTCCCTTGAGGAGCTGAGGGAAGCAGTCAGTTTGGAAAAATGCAGTTTCTTTTCTGCAAGAACCGCAGTTTTATAATCTTTGAGTAGGAGTTTGTGTTTATTCTTTTCGTCAGGATCTAGATTGACTCTGCGGAGCCTCTCTTGTCTCCTACATCCCTGCCTCAGTAACCTGAGCGTATCGGAGTACCAAGGAGCTGAGGGGCGCTTCCTAGCAGAATAAGTCTGTTTGACCGGGGCAGTTTATCCACCGCATTTAGAATAGCCTTGTGCAGGTCAAAAGCTGCAATGTCGATGTCATTTGCTGATGATGGGCATTGGCTGGGCAGAAGGGGAGCTAATCGTTCACTATTTATACCTCTAAGGTTTCTTTTGGGTTCCCACTTGCAGGGGTCTGCTAAGGAGGTGGAGAAGTTGGGGTATGTAAAGTCCAGGGGGATGGCCATATGGTCTGACCAGGACAGAGGAAGGGGAATCCCAGTCTCTACCCTGGGGTCATTGGTAAAGACCGCGTCCAGGGTGTGACCGGCTGAGTGTGTGGGGCCCTCTACTATCTGGTTTAGACCAAGAGAAGCAAATGAGTCCATCAGGAAAGCAGTGTCTGTGGAATTCTCTATGTCTAAATGAAAATTAAAATCTCCAAGAATGGTGAAATTGTGTCTCTCAATATAAGGTTCAAGCAGTTTAAGAAGCTTCTGACAGAAAGAGGGGCGAGGTGCTGTGACATCCGCTAATGTATACCATGACTGTATCAAACCCATCTGCTGTACCTGTCACACCTCAATGCATCATGTAAAGTCTGCACACATCCATCTACTCATTCATCACAGTAGCAGGAACACTTTCAGTTGTGTGCATGAGCTGATGTGAAAGCACCAGTCTGGTACGAAACCATACAGTGACACAAGCCTTGTCAAGGTCGGCACTGACCCACAACACATTGATTTCAAAACCATCATTGACACCAGCTCAAGAATGTCAAGCATCATCAACCATCAAATGCATGACTAACATGGCAGGGACCACAGACCAAAGTGTGTCACACACAACGTGCGTCCACCTGTGGATGACATGGAAGAATGGCATTGTGTGTACAAGGATGTGTCCTTCACCATGTTGCTGCTCGGAACTGATACAGTTTTCACGATGGGCATAGCCATTTAATGTCATAAAAATGGCTGTAGCTACCGCCTGGCCCCGGCGGTGTGACACCAGCACCACCCCTTCGCAAGTGCGGTAGCCATTGGCACAGAGACAAGTGTAGATGGCGGTGGGCATGCTCCTCCACCGCTGAGGCGGTCATTGGATACTTTTGAATGATGTACCATCGCGGTAGCACACCCCAGGCACCCGTGGTGCATCACCGCCATGGAGCATTGCCTACAGCCAATGGCAGCGATGATCGGTTGGCATGATGCAGATTTGAAAATCGCGGAAGGTGTGCACCGCCGCCGAGGAGGCGGTCATTGGATGCTTTTGAAAGAGATAGACCTGGACAACCAATTGTAGAAGATTTTCAGCTTCCAAACTACCCCAGGAGGCTATAAATTAGTGTGATTGAGCCTCATATTTCCACTGCTCACAGAGCTTGCTGCCAGGGACTGTCTCCTGCTGCTGCCTGAAGAGCCTGCTGCCTGGGACCCTCTCCTGCTGCTGCCTGAAGAGCCTGCTGCCTGGGACCCCTCACCACTCACTTCCACCACAAGTGTTCCATGTCCACAGGGATGGCAAGGAAAGAGAAGATCCATGCCAGTCCATTCACAAGTGAGGGGCTGGAGGTCTTTGTGGACGAGGTGCTAGCACAGTACCCAAGGCTGTTTGGTGGTCCCAATGTAGTGGTAAGTTTCCATGGAGGTAGCTGTAGGGCAGGGGGGTGTCAGATGTGTAGTTATGCAGCTGCAGTATGTGCCTGAGGGTGTGGGGTTGTATACGACGCCGACAGACAAGCGGTCTCCAAGGCGAGGAAGTGTGTGTGTGTCCCAATGTCACTCTTTTCTATGCCTGTACTTGTATGTGTGAGTGGGTTGTGTTACATTGTCAGCAATACATAGCCAACGGATGTTAGCCATGTAGGTGCCAGGACAGTAATTGCTTGTGTGAATGTGCCCCTGTAGTCTGAGTCTGTGTGACCCACAGAGTAGGTTCAGTGGCTGCCCACCCAAACGATAAAACATCACCAGACTGACATGCTCCTGTTCCTTCACACTGAATAGTAGATATGCCCCATCTGTGCCCTGCATGATTTCAGACTTAAACACTTCTGTCGATGAATATTGTGTTGAGGCATCCTGCATTTGTGACATTATCATGGAGCCTATACGCTCCAATGTGTGCCTGCAATCACAAATGTTTGGGCCATGCAGAGTGCCCTTGTGAGGGGTCACCCAGTTTTGGAGGGAGGGAGGGAGGGAGGTTACAATGATTCCTGAGTCTATGTCTTGCCACCGTGCTGATAGATGTTGTCATCTGACAATGCGTAACTGTTCGTTTACCCTTCTTTTCTCTCATACCTGCAGCTCAAAGTACACCAGCGTAAGGCCCTGTGGAGGGCCATTGCAGTAAAGGTGCGAGCCCTGGGGGTTTCAAACAGACGACGCACCCACTGTCACAAGAGGTGGGACCACATCAGCCGGCTGGCAAAGCAAGTGGCAGAGATGACCTTGGGGATGCTACCACGCACAGGGCGATTGGCACGGCGCAGCATGATTCCACTGATGGTCCGCATACTGGCAGTGACGCATCCAGACCTGGATGCACGTCTGAAGGAGTAGCAAGGCAGGGGTGGTGAGTATCTGGGGAGGGTGACTTTAGCTGGGAGTGGATGCATGTGTACAGGGCCTGTAGCAGCGGTGACCAATGTGATGTGCGTGTGTTGCCATGCTGTGCTGTGTGATGTGAGTGGCTACTGTGATGTGTGCTTGTATAAGGCATTGGGCCACCCTGGCCTTACTGAGCTGATCCTCCCTGCTGTTATTTCGCATTGCCAAATGTGTTAGGCTCCACATGGTCATTCATAATTGGGATAGTGTGGGGAATCTATATTGTGGTGAACTGCAGTGTCAACTTTCTGAGCGTGACTTGATGTATGCCTACTTTGCATGCACCATGATGGTTGAGGCCCACACATCTGACAACAATGTGACCAAGATTACCACATGGTGCTTGCTATGGCCTACTTGGCATTGTGGCATGTAATCTCAAAATAGGTGTGTGTGTTGTCCCCTCCTGTTCCCTGAAGGTCTGTCTGTGGTAATAAGTGTTGTACCCACATCATGTCCCTAGGGCAGGTAAAGTTGGGGGGGGGCACTCCATCTATGGGTAGGGTGTAGTCAAGTGCTGTGTGGCATCAACATGCCTCACTCCTGGCAGTTATTCTGCGTTACAGGCACTGTTGTGGTCTATGTAGTGTGCTGCTGCACAGTGATTGCAGGGTGTGGTGGTTACCATGTAGATTTGTGCCTCTCCTGTACTTCATTGATTTGGATTTGTATGACCAGATGATGACACTTACACAACCCTGTATCTCGCTCTAATGCAGATTGGCAAGAGACCACGGAGGAGCATGAGCCAGAAACCAGTGGTGGCGAGAGTAGCACTACAGCTGCAGCGGAGGCAAGTGACACTGAGCCCACCAGCGCATCTGAGGGGGACAGAAGTATGCAGGAGGAATCCGTGGCTGAGACACAGAGTAGCACATCATCTGATGCCAGGGGGATGCATCCATGTTGGTAGGCACAGGGGATGGGGAGTCTGCATCATCATCTACCACCCAGTGGCCAGTGACCAGCCTCCCACCCACTTCCTCTGGGGCTGCCCATATCCGTGTCACTAAGAGGGGACGAGTCACATTCACACCTGGCACCGCTGCTCCTGCACCTGTCCCCCTGCCCTGCTCAATGCCTTCAGTGACCATGACAAGAAATTAGGCCAGGTGATTTCATACATGGAGGGCATACACTCTGACCTGGGTGGGCTACACCGTACAATCCAGACGTTGTCATCCACAGTGACGTCTGCCCTTCAACAGGCACATGCTCCCATTCCAGCTCAGGTGCCTTTGTCCACCCCCCTGTCAGTGGCCACTTCAGATGACAGTGACCACGGTTCGCCTGCGTCAACAAAACGATACAGCACAAGGAGCACACAACAGACACAAGCCAAACACTCTCGCCCACAGACACCATCCCCACTGAAGAGCATGTCCACCCCAGAATGCACAGACAAGAGCCAGTCACGGAAGAGCAAGGCCAGAAAGCAATCAGGGAGACATCAGGCTCACAGGCCGCAGAGCCATCACCAGCAATAGACACTCATGTCACTAGAACTTCACACAAACCTACCCATGCAGTGTCTGTGCCCACTGAGGAGGTGTTGCATATCAGGGGTACACCTAGGAAGAGCACAGGGACACATCCACCCACCAAATCTACCCCAATTCCACAAACATTGCTGCAGGTGGAGGCGGGCACTGTGGAGACCACCCCTGGCAAGAAATCTAAGGAGGGCACAGTAGTGACCAGCCCTGGCAAGAAGGCAAAGGAGGGCACTGTAGGGGATACACCTAGCAAGAAGGCAAAGGAGGGCACTGTAGGGGATACACCTAGCAAGAAGGCAAAGGAGGGCACTGTAGGTGATACACCTAGCAAGGAGGCAAAGGAGGGCACTGTAGTGACAAGCTCTGGCAAGAAGTCGAAGGAGGGCACTGTAGGGGGTACACCTGGCAAAGAGGGGAAGGTGGTCCAGAGGGGTAGCCAGACCAAGCGTTCCGCTGGATCCAGCACATCTCCAGAGGTGGTGCCAGTGTCTGCACCTGATGTGGAACAGTTGGGGTGTGTGCCAGTTGTGTCATCAAAGTTTATTAAACTCATATTAAGTTCATGATTTCACTTGAATCATTGGATGAAGGGTATTCAAAGAGTGTCACAATCATTGATACATTGTAACAAATAATGACACATCCCGATGCATTTCGGGCTACGCCCTTCTTCAGGGGATTACTAGCAGCGTGACTACGCTCGAACTCCGCGGAGTTCCGCAGAGGGAATGATCCTTCTCCGCGGAGTTCGAGCTTAGTCACGCTGCTAGTAATCCAATGATTCAAGTGAAATCATGAACTTAATATGAGTTTAATAAACTTTGAATGATGTAAGAACAGTTTGGTTCCTTTGGCATGAACCTTTGATCAACTGACTGTTTTATGGAATAAGACCCGTTGGTCCCCCCCAGTTGTGCTCGGAGGTGCTCTCTCATCAACAGGGGGAGCATTGTATTAGCTCTGTCAGCACAGTCAAGTGGGCCTGCTGTCCCCATCACACAGCCAGGTACAAGTCTGCATGACAGCCAGGAGTGAGTTGACATCCCCCTCATACGCCTGTGCCTCATACAGGTGTGCTAGTCCTGAACATTGTTTTGTATATGGGTGTGTTGCTGGCCCTGTTGCGCTGCTGTGCTGTACTCTCCCCTGTGCAGCCTCTCATGTACTTGCTGTCTCACCTGCCATGGACACTGGCCCTGTTGGTCTGCTGTGTTGGCCTCTCACCTGCCATGGACACTGGCCCTGTTGCTCTGCTGTGCTGTACTCTCCCCTGCCATGGACACTGGCCCTGTTGCTCTGCTGTGCTGTACTCTCCCCTGCCATGGACACTGGCCCTGTTGCTCTGCTGTGTTGGCCTCTCACCTGCCATGGACACTGGCCCTGTTGCTCTGTTGTGCTGTACTCTCCCCTGCCATGGACACTGGCCCTGTTGCTCTGCTGTGTTGGCCTCTCACCTGCCATGGGCACTGGCCCTGTTGCTCTGCTGTGCTGTACTCTCCCCTGCCATGGACACTGGCCCTGTTGATCTGCTGTGTTGGCCTCTCCCCTGCCATGGACACTGTCTCTGTTGCCCTGCTGTGCTGTACTCTCCCCTGCCATGGCCACTGGCCCTGTTACTCTGCTGTGTTTGCCTCTCCCCTGCCATGGACACTGGCCCTGTTGCTCTGCTGTGTTGGCCTCTGACCTGCCATGAACACTGGCCCTGTTGCTCTGCTGTGTTGGCCTCTCACTTGCCATGGACACAGGCTCTGTTGCTCTGCTGTGCTGTACTCTCCCCTGCCATGGGCACTGGCCCTGTTGATCTGCTGTGTTGGCCTCTCCCCTGCCATGGACACTGTCTCTGTTGCTCTGCTGTGCTGTACTCTCCCCTGCCATGGACACTGGCCCTGTTGCTCTGCTGTGTTTGCCTCTCCCCTGCCATGGACACTGGCCCTGTTGCTCTGCTGTGTTGGCCTCTCACCTGCGCTATGGAAACTGGCCTTCCTGTTTGTGTTTCACCTGTGCACAGTATCTTGACTGTGTACATCATTTTGTGCCTTGCTGTTGTCTACCACTGTTCTACTGCTACATCTGTGTAATATGTGAATAAATACAGTAACTTCTGTTGTGTGTTTTGTCAGTGTCCTTGCTGATTAAAGTTCTTTTCAACATTGGAAGGCTCTTTGCAGGCATCCAATTTTTATACAGGGGTGACAGGGTGTTCAGTCCATTCTGACCTTGATAATGGTGTAATCTGTGATGGCTATTTTACCTGCCATGCAGTTAACTTCTTAGCGATTTGCTATTTTTGGATACACTGTTCACATGTCAGGTTGTGGGACACTGCCAGCACAGGGTGTGATGCTGTGCTAAGGTTTTGGAGCAGGTTGGGATATGTCATGATGTATGTGTGTGGATTCCTTTATGTGCGCCCAGCCATGTATGTGTATGGTCATCTTAATCCTCGTACCATGGCCTACATGATATGCGTGGTCTTGGGTATAGAAGAGGTGTGCAGTGTGAAGAGTGTAAGTTTGTAGTGGATGTATGTGTGCCCCTGTATTGTGAGAGACACACATGTGTCACACAGGAGTTGTATGCCTGTTGTTTGCTTTGTCTTGCCCTGTGTAGAAGATTGTATGCACTTGTGTGAGCTGTTGGTAGTGCACTGTGCTGTGTGTTGGTGTGTCCATGCAGTTGTGTGTGACTCCTCCTAGTTGTTTTTGTAAGTTTGAAGTGTGCAACGTGTGTGAGTTGCACATCAGTGTTGTGTTTGCTTGATCCTCAATGTGTCTTGGGTGTGTTTGTGTAGACTGTGTGGCCCTGCTGCTCCACACTGGCATTGTGTGAACCCAGTTATTTACGGTTCAGAAAGCTATTGAAAACCCACCTCTTTCCTTAAATCCTGCCCCCCTCCCTGCCCCCGCTGACCCGCAGTTGTACTGATCTTAGTGCTGGGATACTTACGGGTGACTACGCGCTTTATAAATTTTTTTAATAATAATAATAATAATAATAGTTTGTGTTTGTGATGCATTGCAGGCACATGTTGTTTTTTCTCCTCCTGTATGGCATGGTGTGTGTGGTGTTATGCCATCCTCTATGTGTGCCACTTGTGCTTTGCCATTGTGTCTCTTCCCTCCATCTATTTGTGTGTGTTACACCCATTACATGTCTGCTACTGACATGCAGGGTATTTCACTTTGATGTCAGATGTCCCCTTGGTTTCCATGTGTGTGTGCCTCTCCATCACTTCATGTGTGAGCTTGTGCTTTGTGGTGCAGTTCTTGGGCCATATGTGTTATTCCACTCTGGACATTGCCACAATGGTGTATGTGTGCTGTCCTTGTGCTATTCGTCATTCTGTGGTGGTCATGTGCACTTCAGCTGTGTGTGCTTCCCAGTGCTCTGGTGGAGATGGATTGGCTCTTGTGTCCCACAGTGGTGCGTGTGTAGTTGTTGTGTTGGATGTGTTGGTGTTGGCTGTGGTATTGGTTCAGTTCCTGGGTGTGCTGTAGTATTTGTGCAATGCTGATTTGTGGTGTGTGAGATGTGGTTGTGTTCAACATGTGTGTGTGTGTGTGGCTGTTGTGCTTGTTATGCACACACTGCTTGTTGAGCATGCAGTGCTGTGTGTATGTGGCCTGGGCATTGCCTGATGTGCATGCCCTGATGCCTTGTGGAGTTTGTTGATTGGTGTTTGATGTGCATCTGTGGTAGATTTGATGTGGTAGTGTGTGTTTGTCCAGATTCACTCTTGTGTGATTTGTGTTATGGTGTGTGTGTTTTGTTCCTGAATGATGATGTTGTCTACTCATGTTGTCCTGGTACGTACTCCAATTACTTTTCCCCAGTTGGGACTACAGGGTATGTTGGTTTCTGTTGGAGTTCAGTATGTTTTCCTGTAGTGTTTGTGTGTTGTTCTTGTGCAGGCATTTGTTGAGGCATCCGTGTGTGTGTTGGGTTTGTGGCTGCATCCAGGGTGTGTGTTTGTTTGTGTGTGTATGTGCTGGCAAGGATTGTGAGGCTTGAGTGTGTGTGGCACTGGTGTTGTGTGTTCCTTGTCAGCCACTGCTGCGGTGGCTGTCTCCCTGGTTGTGTGTTGTGGGGTGGAGGGTGTGTATTGTGCTTGCTTGTTGCAGTGCTTGTTGGTGTGCATGGGAGTGCACAGGATGGGCACCTGGCCTGTGACTTGATGGGGTGTGTTGCAGTGTGGTTTGCGGTGGTGTGGCCCTGTGGTGTCTGTGCCCTGCCCATGTCTTGGAGTGGCCCTGCCTTCTGCATAGTGTGCATGTGTTGACCGCTGCGGTGACGTGACCGTGAGCGGGACGTTGCTGTTGGTTGGCGGTCGATATGTGTCCCGGATGCTGAGGGGTGCCATGTTGTCAGGTGGGTGATGTGTGGGTGCCCTTGTGGATGTGTTGTGACCCCCAGCAGGGTGTCTGTGTGGCAATTGGACCCTGTGTCGGCCTGTGTGTTGTGTGTTGCATTTGTGTAGTTGCGTACCTGCGGCGGCCCATCTGATGACAGTGTTGTAGGATGAACATCACCAGGTATATATGGAGGGCTGGGTTCATGGCGTTCAGGTCCGGGTCTCGGCTATCTCGCTCCGCTGTCGAGTTTCCGCCTGCTTAGACTGGGCGGTGTCTCCGCTGCGGTGCGTCGACTTGTTTGGGCCATCCTAATTTTTAGAGGGGGCGGACGTCATTCCGCACGTCGGTGAGTCTCGATTGGCTCACACCGCCGCGGTGGCGGGTGCACTTTGATGGCAGTGCTCGACGCTCCGAGGCGGACGGTAAATTACCTATGTTTTGCTATCCTAATGTGACGGACGTGTGTTCCGCTGCTCGCGGGCGGAAAATGCTTTTTTTCCGCCCTGCCACCACCGTGGTGGTGCCACCGCCCGACAACCTAATGGGCCCCTAAGTTGGTGACATGCTTCATCATCGGGCCCCATCAAGAGAGGCCGAATGTCACCCTGTTGTGCTTCAACGCCAGAATTACTGCAGAGCTGGTAGTGTGTGTAGAGTGAATAGTGAAAGTGATTGTTAAAAATGTCTTGGTTGTGTCAAAAAATTAATTTTATTAGAAGCCAATCAGACATGTATAAAAACAGAGTGTAGGACATTAGAGCTGAGTAAATTGTTCAGACGAGTCCACTAGAATGTGGTCAACATGTGCCTGCCTATGTATTGTAGTTAAAAAGGCATTCGTCAGGACTAGGAAGGACATGAAAACCTCGGCGGTAAGGCCCACCCTAACCAGAGGTTGTAAATGTAAAAATTTTAAAACAGTATAGTGCTGGTGTCCCTCGTGTTGGAGAGGAACCAAGTTTATTTTGGATGAGAAAAACATACACAGACAAACATAAAAAGAGAGACAGACATATAATTATTAAGCATAGTTGTATAAGTTTGTCATCGTTGGACATACAGATACTGGTGCTCTGCGTGGTGCACTTAGTTGGTAACACTGACCATACATGCTGCAGTGAGGAAATAAGTGCACTCAACACGATTAGTCAACCTCTATGAATATGGAAATGACTAACAAACAATAAAAGGTATGGAATGCCTAACACGGTCTCTATCAGTAAACAAGAACCTGTGCGGTAAAATACTATGCATGATAAACTTAAAACACAGTATTGCTGGGCATAAGTATTCATAAGATCAAAGTAAAGATGTCTCACAGGAGGTGTAATCACTAATTACACCATGGGTCTCGGGAGGGGGGTGGTAGCAACAATGGCACACTCTAGGGATTGGAGAGATAGAGAGGGAGATTGATCAGTTGAGTCAGGAGCAACAGAAAACCCCCTGGTACTTATCTCGTTTCCAAGGTTGTAGAACTCACGCCTGCTCAGCTAGGCACCCATTTGGTACCTGCATGATCCCTCAATAACCGGACCCCGATGGTAAAGAAAGGGGAAGACCTGCTTGTTTTTAATGAGGGGAAGTGTCCTTGCGCTGGAGAGGCGAGACGTCAGAAGGCACTTCATCGCGTGGAAGTGATGACATCAACCAATCGGAGTCGATGAGGCTCAGAGATCGTTCCGCTTAGCCAATCCTATGCGGTGTCCTGGAAGAGTGCTGGTTGTCGGGGAGACAAACAACTAAAGAGGAAAAGCACGTAAGCGGTTCCGAACGCGTTAGCGATTAACAGCGCGCCGGTTCAAATTAGGTGCAAACAGACGGTGTGACCGCTCACTAGTGGGATTTTGATAAAAAGTGGCAAGACACAGCACTTCAGTGAAAATGATGCTGTTATAAATTAGTGCTGTTGTGAAAGTAAAAGTTAGTAAACCAACAGAGCTAGTTAACAAAAACAGTGGCATGTAGTACGTGACCAAGAACCTCACTTTAGGAGGTGATAAATATGCCCAAGCTTGATTAGGTTTTACGTATTGGAAGAGCAACAAGATACATGACAAATCATTTGCGTTTGGACAGGAGCTACTAGATTTGATAAAAGGGATTAAGGGTAAGAAAATGTTTACATAATACCAGTGGTCGCACTAGAATAGTAGCACCACTATCGTACATGGAGCCGGTCAGGGAGAGTAAAGGTGGATAGTACACTATATGCAGAAGACAGGGTAAAGGAGTAATCAGAATCAGCGTTTCAAAACTGTTGCCCAAGGAATATAATCATTTATTCCATGGTTGTGAGTGTCTATCCAGTACACCCACCTCTGTTCTTTCTCAAAAAGGATTTTTTGAGTGTTGCGTTGTGATTGTACTTGTTCAATTACTGTCCACCTGAGATCCTTTGCTGTGTGATTGTGCTATATGAAATGTTCACTTAGTTTGGCAGTGATCCGACCACAGTGGATGTTACTCCGATGCTCGCCCTCATGCAGTTTCACTTGCGTGTGGTCATGACCAAATAATGTAACCCACACGGGCAAGTGATCATGTAAACCACATTTGTGGAATTACAATTAGTGTGTTAGTGTGGGCTCGCTGAGTCCAAATTTCTCCTTGTTTAAGATTTAGCACTTTAGTGTGTTTAGTAAAGTGACAGATACTGCAGGAGGTACAGGAAAAATGACCCGTGACCTTGGGTATGCCCCATGCCTCTATTTGGTGTCTCACAGGGTTTTCTCTTTGGCGTGTGTGAACTAGGATATCCTTGAGAATGTGTCCCTTTTTAAAAGAAAAGAGAGGTTTTTCCCAATGTCGGTTGTTGCTGGTAAGTATACTCCAGTGTTTGTTATCCACTTTCTTCACAGTGTTAGATGCACTAGTGAAGGTTGTTACCCACCTCTTTCTGTCCTCTCCTTCAGCTGCTGCACTATGTGTCTCCCTGGGGCAAAGTAACACAAGGCGGTGACTTGTACTGCCTTCAGTTACTCCAGATTTACCAAGCCACTCAGGGCCATGCATGGTGGCCTTGTATGGCTTGGCAAATTTTATTCAAAGGGCCTCATTTTAATGTCAGTGGGCCACCAGTCAACAGCTGCAGTATGATGCGGACGGTAGGACTGCAGCGGTCTGAGGACAGACTGCTGCCTCCAAGAGGCTTAAGGAGCCCGTTGAGGTGGTAGCCGAACACTAATCCCTACAATGGAGGCATTGCTGGCACAGGCACCACTGTAGGGATTAGTGTGTCCATTCCCCAAAGCCTTTTCATGGCCATCCCACTGCCATAAAAAGGCTGTCGGTAAAGGACTTTGGGGGCCCCAAGCACGGGGGCCCAACTCACTGTGGGCCACTACAAAGAGGCCAGGCTGACACATGTAGTACCCCCCAAACTTCCAAGCACTGTGGCTGGGCACCACCTGGTGCCTGGCACGCACATGGTACATGGATGTTTGAAAAGTGGCTGTTTGTGCTGCACCCCTTCTCCTGGAAAGCAGCGCAAGCTGAAGTACAAAAAGGCACATTCCAACCACTGTGCTGGCGGTCCAACTGTAATTGGTCAGGTGGGACTGCAGACTCATTGTTGGATGAACACCTGCCCGCAGCAATGGTGGTTGGCCGCTCGTCCAACTGCCATCTTAATGTATGCCCACGTTTTGCTTTACTCTGCGTCCCCTTGTGTGGGGCAAGGGCAATGCAAAACCTTTGATAAATAGGTCCCATGGGTATCACAACAGTATAAACACTGCTCTGCCTTTTCCCTTGCGTTCATTCTCATCCTCTGTTAATATATTTCTTGATGTGCCTATTTGCATATGTTCGTTTAGAGACGATGAAGCCACTTGGCTTTCAGTTCGACAGAGAAGTTTTCTTCTGAATGATGAAGAATGAACAATTTGTAAACCTTTTTCTTTCCAGTGATCAATTAACAGTACAGTATCAAGAAGTTCAGAATATATAGCTGAGTTAACAGTCATTTTAGGCTACAATCTCTCAGTAAGTCTTTAATGCCTTTTCACAAGAGGGAAGACACATATCTGTTGTAGCAGATTCTCTTTTATTATGTGGTCTAGGAATGGGAATGGGAGAATGAATGTCTCTTGTTGGAGGGCATAGGTGTTTGAGGAGGAGTGCCCTAACAACTAGCTTCATGTGAGAATATTGTTGGGAAGGGTAATGTTATAAACAAATATATAATTTTTAAAGCAAATCGAGGGACCTGGTGTACAAAATTCTGATCACAAAAAGTTGTTTCAAGTTATTACTCAACTTTTTGTGACAAGTATCTAGTTTTGCAAACTGATCTATATATCTCAAAAATACTCCATTGGAGAGGGGTCGTAGAATTCCCTACAAAGCTAATGTCTCAAACTGGGAGTGGTTTCAATTGGTTTCCTTCACAGAGATGGGGGCTTGCAAGGGACAGCAGACCACCACCCCAGTAAAAGTATTTAAAAATAGATATTTTTGAGCAGCCTGAAATTTGTAACGGGACCGATTTGGATGGACCCGCGTGAAGGGGCAAGCTACAGTCCACAAACTCCAATTCCCACAGCTGTTTCACCTCGGCAAAACCGACTGCTTGGAAGTCAGTTCCATTGCCCGCCACGATTCGGCTGTGAACGACTTAGACTGCCAGTATCGGGTTCGGTAACGATTCGCCCGACGCGGACAAGATCTTCGCATTGTACTTGGTCATTCGGAACAGGGATGATTTGGTCGGAAACATAGGCTCCGATTTAGATTTGTTCATTCTGGAACCTGTCTGGAAGCTTCCTTAACGGGATCGGAATCGGGTCCTTAGATGGAATGCCCAAATCTGGACTCTTCCAAATTGTGAATTGGTAACCATTTCTAAACCCATTTTACAAGAAAGTAAAATTCTACTGACTCATGACATACGTTTAGTACATTAGAAAAAGCTTTTATAAGTTGCTAACCTTTGATTTAGCAAATTGGATGGTTTGCAACCAATAAAAGCCTTGTACATCTAGCCCAATATGTCACTTTTGAAGAATGGTTATAGCCTAGTTCACACCAAGGATTGAACAAGCCGTAGAGAGCAGAATTATGGAATATAGCTGCAGGCGCCTATCCGCCACCAGCATTGGCTGGTTATTGCAAATGTGCCTTTGTTTCTACAGACATACTTAGATGAATGAACACATTAATTGTTAATCACTTGTTAACATTATGCTATTATCCAGCCAAAAGTCAAATACGCATCCATTGGGAAAGTCAACAATTCAGAAAATCAGATGACTGACCACTTCAAAGTTATTTTGAGGTGCTAAACATATTCAAAAATATTCAATAATAAAAGTCAGAGACACATTGCGAGCTAGCTCCGCCCACTTCGCCAGCCACGCCCCCTTCTCCCAGGCTAAAAGGGCGCGCTGATCGCTAGCGCGGCCACTCTAACAAATCTCCTGAGGTGGAAAGCCGGGAGCGCTGCAAATTGTATATTTTTTAAAAATTGTGTTATCTTGTGTTTTTACCTACCTGCATTAAAGCTAGGATTCCAGCCTTGATTCTTAACCCCCGGACAGCCGATCTTGACGCTGTCACGGGGAATCCTTCCTCGCTGCTGCCATCTACAGCGAGCGAGCTAGCTCCGCCCACTTCGCCGGCCACGCCCCCTTTCTTTTCTCCACTCCCTCTAAACGCCCCTATAAAACGATGTGTATGGGCCGGAAGCGCAGCGGACGGGCGCAGCGGGCGCGACGATGGGGGTGGTGTTGCGGTCATCGCCCGAACCGATCTCCCCTTTCAAAATCTTTCCTTGCCAGATATTGCCACTACGGAGTACCTGGCTATCCGTACCACTTCTAGTACGCCCCCTCTCACTTGCATACTTACCTATCGTCCCCCTCAATCCCCTTTATTGTTTCTCCCCGATTTTCTGGAAGTTTTGGCCACGATCACAGTCAATAACTCCTCCATTTTGCTCTTGGGTGATTTTAATTTTTGGCCCTCAGACCCCGCAGAATACCCATCCTCAAAAGAATTTTCAGACACCCTTCAATCTCTTAACTTTATATCTCATATTCACTCTCCTACCCATGTCAAGGGTCATATCTTAGACCAGATTTGGTCCTTGAACTGTCCCGTAGAGTCCCTATCCATCTCACCTTGTACGTGGTCAGACCATCACTTGATTTCATTTGCCCTTCCCACACACCCTCCGGTTAAGCCCCCACTTCCTAAGAACATCTGGGTCTGCGCTTGGGGGCGAGTAGACCCTGACAATTTATCCACTTTACTCACCACCTCCGACCCCTCCCTACAAGGTCTATCCACCCTTTCCCAGGTTACGGCCATTGAACAGTGGCTCTCTTCAGGCTGCAACTCTATTGCCCCTCTGAAACGGGTCACCTCAAAGCGGGAGAAGGATGCCAACCTGTGGTTTAATGAAGACCTTAAGGCCACCAAACTAGCGGTACGTCGAGCGGAGCGGGCCTGGAGGAGAAACTACTGCCCCTTACTGCGATTGGAGTTCATTAACATCCTGACTCAATATAAAAAGGCTATCTTGGCGGCTAAAACAGCCTACTTTTCCTCAAAAGTCCTCGCAGCTGAGAACCAATCGAGGGAAATCTTCTCGATTGTGCATAACCTGGCATTCTCCGACAGAACCACTCTGAAGCCCACCCCTTCCCAGGAACTCTGTCACTCCCTAAACAATTTCTTCATTCAGAAAATAGCCACCATTAAAGCCAACATCCCTCTCCCTTCTCCTACTTTTGTGGATCCTCAGTGTCCTCCCCCCAAGGGACAACTCACTACCCTCCCTTCCTTGACCAAGGAATCCCTGACTTCCATAATTGCCCTTGTCAAATCTGGCTCCCCTTTAGACCCCCGCCCTGCCCACATTCTCCGTCACATCTTTACCACTTGTCCAGACCCCCCCCTTCACCTCCTCAATAGCTCTCTCTCTCAGGGCGTGGTACCCAATCCACTCAAAACAGCAGTTATTGCTCCCATCCTGAAGAAGCCGGGCGCAGATTCCTCAGTCCCCGCCAATTTTTGCCCCATCTCTCTCCTGCCTTTCTTGAGCGCCATGTCACCTGCGCTCTGAGCTCTTTTGTGGAGAAGTATGGGGTTCTAGCCCCCGCCAGGCCGGTTTCCGCCCCACACACTCTATGGAGTCCGTAGTCCTTTCGGTCCTCGACAACCTCAGGGAGGGAATGGACACTAACCAGACCCAGGCCTTGGTTCCCCTCGATCTCTCCCTTTGACACGGTTGATCACACCATCTTGCTTTCCCGTGTCAAGGCGGCGGGGATCGGGGGCACCGCGCTGGTATGGTTATCCTCCATCCTGAGGGACTGCACCCAGGCGGTTCGCCTGGGTGATTTTTCTGCGGACTTTCGGAAAGTTCAGTGCGGGGTTCCCCAAGGCTCCTCCCTTTCACCTCTTTTGTTTAATCTTTACATCGCCCCTCTTATTTTCTCACTGCAGCAAATGGAGGTCACCGTTTTAATTATGCGGATGACCTCCAACTTGTCTTTAATCTGTCTTCTTCCCCTGCCTCTGTTCTTAATTTCCAATCTATTATGATTCATATCCGGGACTGGATGAACCACAACCATCTGAAACTCAACCCAGACAAGACTGAGCTGGTGTTGACGGGTGGTTCATCCTGCCCCTGGTCTTCCTTGTTTTGGCCCCCTTCCCTGAGCTCTCCACCTGTCCCCTCTACCTCAGTAAAAACATTAGGCATTAATCTCAACTCCCAACTCACCCTTCACTCCCAGGTTAGTTCTGTGGTCTCTTCTTCCTTTCTTTCACTGCGCACTATACGCAAGGTGTCCGGTTTTTTTTCTTTTGATGCTCTGAAATTGATCACCCTGGCAATGGTCATCTCCCGCCTGGATTACGGCAACGCCCTATATGCAAGTATACCTGCATATAGCTTAAGGCGCTTGCAGCAGATCCAAAACCAGGCGGCACGCCTGGTGTTTAAATTGCCAAAGTCTCACCACGTCACTCCCCTCCTCAAGTCCCTACATTGGCTCCCTGTCCGCGCATGTGTCCAGTTTAAGCTTGCCTCCATCACCTTCCAAGCACGACTGGGCACGGCACCGGCTTTTATCTCATCTGAGATCATCCCCTACGTTCCCACTAGGGAACTGCGTTCATCCACTCAATCCCTTCTCACAGTCCCGCGGTTCCGGAGGAAGAAATCGGGAGGATCAAAATTTGCGACCCTTGCTCCACTCTTCTGGAACTCCCTGCCTCTTGAGCTTAGAGCCTTAACTCTTTATCCGCAATTCCGGAAACAGCTCAAAGCTCATTTGTTTACTAAATCCTTTAATTAGTTCATTAGCAGTTCTGTTTCCTTTTTAACTCAGCTTCGGCCACCCCCGCCCAGATATCTGTTAGTAGCAGCGCCATGAAACTGCTGGTGAACGTGCGCTTTATAAATAATTTAAAATTCAAATTAAATTCAAATTGCGAAGAATATTCAATGCACACATTTTTCAAATCCCTGTAATGATGACTTATTCACCCTCCCATCCACTCATATGTCTTCAAGAGAAGTTTGTGGTGAAATATAATGCATTTCTAGCCCTCTCTTTGACCGACTGCACTTTCAGTTGCAATGTGATGTATTACAGTCCAGAATACTTATAGTATTGAGTCAAGTAGCAGCTGGAAAATGTTATGGTTGGAAATATAAATATGAACTTTTCTGAACTTTTATATTGTTAGTCACTTGTTCCCTGATTTATATTTTTCATCATACAAATTCATTGGCAACAAATTCTGATGCGGACCTCCTTGATGAACCGTTTATTTTACAAGCAATGGGAATGTCTTTAATAAAAAAATATTTCTGTTAAACATGTAATCCCAAAAATTACCAAAATCTGAGAATGTATCAAAACAATGCTGTTGAATTTATTTTTTGAAGAATATTTGATAATGAGGGTGAGGTGTTCAGCTCTCTCTAAGTTCCACATTCACACAGGTATTTGTGTACTTAAATTTGACTTAGTGGTGCAAATAGCATCCTTCATGAGTGAAAATTCCTTTTTGTGATTCACTAAACATGAATTTACACTAACGAAAGACTTTTCTTACTTAAAATTATATCTCTGTGGCACAGTGTAAGTAAGTGTTTTCACTGGCGTGGACCCTGATATTTCAAAACATGGCATTGGCAACATGTAGAGAATATTCATAAACTTGCAAATGTATGGGTATTCAAAAGCACCTGTAGATCTCTGCTGATTAACACCTGTGAATGTTTTGAATAAACCCACTTTCAGGGTTGGTAGAGATAGGGGAAGGGATTTCTTCACAAGGAAAAGTACTTTCCTTTGGTAGAAACCAAAGACATTTTTTAAAGAGGTCATTACATTGTGTTCATGAATGCATGTACAAATATAAACGTGTTAAAACTGAAATCTCTGACTATCAAATATTCCCAAAGTGAAACAGTTAATTCTTGGCATATACATAGGCGTGAACTTGAAAGAGTACATTTCTGACTGACTGTAGCCCTGAATAATAAATACAAAAAACATACCAACTAATGTATCCAGTTCCAAACTTTGTAACCCTTTCTTTATATCTAAAATGATGAACATATCTATCCCAAAATATCACCCTACAAAAATAACTGAAGTTAAAAATGATCTAGTACAAAAATATAGATTACAATAAAATTAAGTTTTAACTCTGATGGAATCAACAAACATTAAAAGCCAAAATATAATGAAACAAATATTGATAATAAAATTTGACAGTATTAAAAAATTATTTTCAATTAATTTAATTTATTTTAAAGTAACACAAAAAAATATTTTATATATTTTGTAAATTACATTAGTCAGAAATATTTTACTCGAAACTATTTGATGAAAAAAAACAGAGCAATGTTTACAAAATAAAATGTTTTTCAAAAACACCTATTTATCTAAAATAAAAAACACATTTAAATATCTTCATAAATAAATATATTTTTTAACATTTAAAAACACAACATATTTTCTTATACTTCTATGAAAATAGGAAACCTTTTTTAAATAAATTTAAATTGTTAATAATTTAACATATATATCTTGAGGGAGGGGTTAGATTTATTAATCCCACTCCAGTTTAAGCAAAATTGGAGAAAGTGCAGCTATTTTTGGAGTCAGAATTACTATTCTAATTCCAATTCAACTAACATTTGGGAAAATGCACATATTTAATGGTATAAAGTTTATTTTTTTTGCCTCCAGTGCAAATACAATTGGGAAACACATATATTTGAGGGTAGCAGGGGCAGATTTTCTATTCTGATCTAAATCTAAACAACTATTTAGAGAATATTTACTTCTGGGGTGGGTTTCAGATCAAATATTCCCACTCCTAACTATGCAACATTGGAAAAAGTATTGGACTCTCTACCGACTCCAAAATGATCAACCTTAAGGAAAGTGCTGTATTCTGGGTGGGGTCAGCTTTTCTATTCCTACTCCAAAGTGAGCAACACTGTGTAAAGTGCTGAAATCTGATTTGGTCAGATTTACTATTCTAGCTCTAAAGTAAGCAACTTTGGGGTAAGTGCTGGACTATGGCGCATTCAGTTTTACTATTCCAACTTCAGAAAATAGGAACTTTGGGAAAAGTGTTTGACTCAGGAAACATTGGGAAAATGTTGAATTCTGGTTCGGGTCGAGAAACAGGAATTTTTACTTTTTCAACTCCAAGCTAACCAACATTGGGTAGATTGTTGTATTTATACAAATCTGACCTAAATAACCATAACAATATCAGTAATTTATCAATTTTGAAAGTCAAAAAGCAAAATAATATTCATTAGAAAATAAAACCTTTAAACACAATATAAAGGATTTTAAAATAGGAAATATCTGATGTAAATTTATATTAACACATAATGCAACTATCATTCTCGGAAGCTATTAAAAGTCCAGTGGTAGATATAGCCGTGCTGGGGTATATGACAGAGCGATGAACCTGTGCCTTGGATCTTCCAGGAGATAGGTATTTATCTAAGAATGAAAGTCCATCAGAGAGGTAGGAGCTTGAATGTGTGGGAAAACACTTGTCTCTGTATGGACCTGACAAAATTCCGTTATTGTCATGGAAAGTAGCAAGCCTATGTTATAAGCATGTGGAGCCTACATGGTTTGACTTTATTGATTCCTACCACATCTGCATCCTGCAGAAAACTTGGGTGATTGAGCCAGTTCATAGACTAGTTCTTCATTAACATTTTGTATTGAGGCAGTCATCAAAATTGGGTTGTGCTTCGGATGGACTCAAAATATGGGCACAAATTCCCCTTTATTGTTCAATCAAACAATTACACATCTACTCCCCAGACAGACTTGAGCTAAATATTCAAGGGAAGAATGGGTTTTCAATGAATTAATATAGTTCTGCAGTTATAAAATATATATATAAAACCCATCTGCAATCATTCAGAGCCGTGGCAGGAATAGACAACTTTAATCATTCTGGAGCATCATCTGCCTAGTATGGTGGAGAGACTTTGATTAATACATGTGGGTTATTTAAATGTTACCAGTGAGCCTTTAGATTGTACCCATCTAGTCACTGAATATAAGGGATGACATCTAGCGCAGTTCTACCCTTGGCCTTTTCCGGTAGCTGCTATTTAAATTGCATCCTTGACTCTCTGCTATGCATTACAAGCGTGTAATGGACATTTCAGCCTCTGATAAGTTAGGGCTACGTAAAATTTTACAAAGAAGCAGGATAGATTATATTATGTCAGATATTGCTCTGTGGGCAAAATGTGTGGATTTCAAAATACTACCAAGAACAGATGGCGACCATAAATTATAGGATGAGTAGTCTGCTTACTCTTGAGGAAACAGTTTGGAAATCTCAAAGAACAATTAAGTGGCCCACGGTTAAAGTGAAGCTAAATTTTCTTTACAAAATGTGTAATCTCCTCAATATTGCTTATGTGTACTGCCATAACAGAGCCAGTTCATTCCTTGATATTCATTGTAGTCTATTCAATACATTAACTAAACAATTAGAGCGCCACCACTATTCACCGTGGTATACAAGTGAGTTCCAGAAGGCCAAATTGCAATTGATTATAGCCATTAATTCTCATCTAGCCATAGCTATTCACTTTGTAGGAGGGGAATGTAAGCAGATCTTAGATAGCACTATAAAGAAATGGGATGATGCCAACTTGCCAGACCTTCTGGTATAACTAGAAGAATCAATATAACATGTTCATATCATAGTATATTGTAGGTTGGAGGGAGCAACACCTAGAGATAATTCTATCTGACCTCAAGTTTGGGTCCAGCAGTTTACCAATTTGCACTCAATCTATTATGTTGGGGAAATATTGGCAACTCCTTCATACATGTTCCATTTAGCATCATTTTATCTTCTAGTGGCAATTTAGCTTTTTCAGTTACTGATACCATGAATGCAATACAGACTTTTGAGAGGAAAATTCACCCAACTTAAAAGATCCCTGGAGACCTTTACTGTTCTGAAATAGGTGTCTGGGCTCTGTATAGAAATGTACTATCAAATGCGATAATGGTTTGAGCAGCAATACCAGATTTCTGGCAAGGGCCAGGAATTATCCAGAAAATGGGAAAGAGTAGTGTCCCAAGTAACTACAGGCCAATTAGCTTTCTAGACAATCTCCAGTCAGTTTTCAGCAGACAAGTTCTGATTAAGCACCAGAAATATATGAATGAGACTCAGGTCGAATCAGCATTACAGCCTGGCTTTAGAGCTAAAGATATCACTTTAGAGCAAGTTTTTAGATGAGCTCTCATTTCATTGAAAGATATTAAGATAAACAAAGAGCACATTTATGATGCTTTTGTAGAGGTAAGTTACGAATCAGAGTTGATAAATTATTACCATGGATCAACAATACTAAGAAGAGCAGGGAACTACTGCTACACATAGTTCCTGCCATTTTGAAACAGCACTTAACGTCAACATCTAGATGCGTGACTCCAGCACTAGAGGTGTACAAAGCAAAGGCCCAATCAGCAGGCCTTTATGGAGCAAAAATGTGGAGCATGGTCAATGTAATATGTGTGAGGGACAACTAATTTGGCAGAACATTAATGAATTTACCCCAAAGTACTCTCGCTCTCCAACTTTCATTTGATACTTGCCCCAAATTAATTGACAAACTTGCAGCACTTAAACTGCTATTTCCCTGAGTTTGACTGTATAATGGAGCTGGAGTCATACAGGAATGGATTAAAAGAGATACTACCACTAGATAAAAATTAGAAAGAAGATCCTGGGTACAGCACATCAGGACATGGCTCTGTGTTTTGTGACTGGAAAAAAAGTGATCAGACCTCACCTCTATAAATCAAGCAGCAAAGGGGATTTTAAAATAAGCTTTCCTGCACCATGGTGAAGAAAAATGGGATTTGGATACAAGTAGTAGGCTTACTGGCAAATTCTTGCCATCAAAGCTGTTACACATGCTTTAACCCAATTTGGACATACTATCACTGCACTAGACTAAAACCTTGCACATTTCGTTTGGAATAGAGATCCTGTGTGTTTAAGGCTTTACATTCAAATGGAAAACCGGTTTACCTGGGAATGGCACTTGCAAATTGTGTAGCCTTGTTGTCTACACCTATGAACAAGTTTTACTCTTTTGCCCACTTGACTTATCAGCAAGAAGAAAATAGATTCTGCTGCTGTGTTGTAACATAGTCTTTACACGTTATGGGGCATATTTCTCTAACATTCACACAATGCACGGCTGAAAGCAAAGTTGCTGCACTGTGTGGGGTCAACGAGAGAGAATCACCATACCTACTAAGTTATGGCAGGGTTAAGATCTCTAACCATGCAGGACATCCCCTAAAATACAGGTTAAGGTCAAACAAAACATGAAACAACAAATACATAACCCCCCTTGACCTATTGAGAATACTAAATGAAATATATCGTACCAAGGGCCATGTGTAGGTAACTTGAAAATACCGATTCCTAAATACCGAATTTTACCGATTCGCTATTTAGAAATCGGTATTTCCGATGTACGTAAAAATTCAGTAATTTTTACCAAATCCGTAAAAAATCGGTAAATGATTACCGATTCCACAATACCGATCGGTATATCCAAATCGTTAAATACCGAATCGGAAAATACCAAAACGGAAATTCAAAACAACAGCTATTAAGGAATCAGCCAATCCTGTGCAACCACCACCCCTCCCAACCAGGAAGTGGCCACACCCAGGCAGGTGAACACAATCAGAACCTTCTTGAGAGGCTGGGAGTGCAGAGGAGAGAAACAGAGCCACTGCCTGAACTTTACCTGCAAATCTTGCACAATGGCCAGCCAGGACACAGAAAAAGAAAGGAGGTGAGAGGAAGAGGAAACTGAAATTCAGTCAAAAGGAACTGCAGGTCCTTGTGAAGGAGGTAGTAAAACAGCATACAAAGTTGTTTGGAAAGCAGTCCCTGCAAGTGGCTGAATCTGAAAAAAGAAAAATCTGGCATGGAATCCAATCACAGGTGAATGCCATTGGAGTGACCCCCAGAAAATTGAAGTGCTCAAGAAGCGGTGGTATGATATCAGGAGCATCACCAAAAAGAAGATGGCTGATCTAAAAAAAACAAGGCAGCCAGACAGGAAGAGGAAGGAACAGGGCACCTGCCCTGCCTGAACTTGAGCAGCATGTGGAGTCCACGATAGAGCCAATAAGTGTCTGTGGAATCGGGGATGCAGACAGCTCTGCCAGAGCTGCTACCAAACAAGGTAAGAAGCATGCACAGCATTGTGCATCCCCCCTTCCCCTATCCCAAATCCCCAATTGGGCTATGTGAATCCCACTCTAGTACAGGTTATTGTTAAGACCAGCAATGCATTATGGGAGATGTAGTCAGTGAAACCCCTATCATGACAGGAATCGCACTGAACATCAAGGCATGTGACACATATCAGCGATAAGCAGGCAGAGGACAATGAGATAGTGTGGCAGAAATGTATTTTTATTAATGCAATGCAGGGCTGCAGGAACACTGAGCTAATGTACAATTTCTGTCCACAGGCGAGACATCGCGCAGGACTGCTCAGGACAAGGGAGAAAGGGTACCCCGGAAGGACAGAACAGAGAAGGCCAGTACAAATGCACCACCACCACCACCACAGCCAGCCTCGCCACCAGAGCCAGCCTCACCACTACTGCTAGCCTCACCAGCAGCAACACCACCTGCAGTGGTCAGATCCAGGAGGCATGCTGTTGCCACACTGCAGGAGTTTGAGTCGTCCTCAGAAGACACATTACCCCCCCTGTAACAGAGACCCGGAGGAGCAGCAGATGGCATGGGGCTGGCACTGGTTCCACAGCCAGTGATGACAGTCAGATGATGGCATCCAGCACTGTTGTGCGTGGCCACAGACGCTGATGCAGCCCACAATATCAGAACTGAATTGGATAAAGTAACCCATAACTTCATTCTATGGATGTTACCAATTGGACTGCCAAGTTTGGCGTTTGTGTTGTGGCGTAGTGTCCAGATATTAAAACTACGTCATTACATACAACAACTGGCTGTGTCTCCTTACTAACTTAAAAATAGTTGCATGTGATCTCTGCCCATCTCGGTCTCCCATTCGTTGCTAGCGCAACTCCTGCTGCATTGGGCTCTGGCTGTGCAAATTCATCATCATTTTCCACAAAATCAGTTAATTCCAGTTCTGTACCTTTCTTTGTGGCAAGGTTGTGCAGCATAGCACAAGTTGCAATGATTTTGCAGCAGAGATGGATGTGTACTGACGTGCGCCTCCGCTTTTGTGGAGGTAGCGGAACCTGCTTTTCAATAGTCCAAAGGTGCGCTCCACAACGTTCCATGTTGATTTGTGTGCCACATTGTATTGTTTCTCACTCGGAGTTGATGGGTTTAGGTAGGGAGTGAGGTAAATGACCGCACGGCATATGCACTATTTCCTAGGTGAGAAAGAGAGTGCCATTAGTTAGATACACCAAAACACATTCATCTGCAGTAACTATATGGGTGTGTAACAGTTATTTACCTAGCAGGTATCCTTCTTAAAATTCTCCCACAGCTGGGCGTGTGTAGATCCCACTGTTCTGGAAGATGTATGAGTCGTGGGTGCTCCCTGGAAATTTGGCCACGATGTCAGTGATTATGTTGGCAGCATTGCAGATTACCTGCACATTTATGGAGTGGGTCTACATTCTGTTCCTGTAGATATACTCAGTGGCTGCAGGTGGGCAGATTGGAATGTGTCTGCCATCAATACGGGAAACAGCCATTACAACGCAACTTTCACAACGCACTACCATTTTTTTTTTTTTTGTAAAACAATTTTTATTGCAGATTTCAATACAAGCATTACAGTCATTCCGTTTGTATACATATGCGGGATCTCAAGTTCTCAAAGTTTCTACAACAACGTTCCGACATCGTCATTGCTCGTGGGCCTGGGGCTGGGTGATGGTTGTCTCACCCAGCGCTCCCCCTCTACCACTACTCGGTGGCGTGTCCAATGATCAACCGCTATCTGCTTTTAACTTTTCTCCCCCCCCTCACCAACCCCCCTCCCTTGTCCAGTATCCGGTTTGTTCCTACTGATAGCTCAGCGTCAATGACACACTGCGACCCCCCTCCCCCCCCCTCCCCTAGCCCTCCCCCCACCCCCGGTGTTCCATGGTGTCTAGTGTCTGGGTTGCCGCACTCTGAGGTGTGATGGTGACCTGTGGAGTTTTGAGATGTCTAAGGAGTGTGTGTGTCCATGGGGGGAGTTGTGGTAGACACCGCTACCCCAGGTTCCCCAGGGTCCTCTGCATCCTCTTCATCCTCGCTCTCTATTGTACTATCCCTAAGTGCCTGGACTAGAGTTTCCCATGCTAGTGCCGCTTCCTGGGCTTTCTCGTCAGGCCCCCGTCGAGCCAATTGATACCTGATCGTGCTCTCTGCGGCCGCCCATTTCAGGAATTCTGTGAGCCATTTCCCATGTGTCGGTGCCATCTTCGCTTTCCATCCCCTAGTGAGTTCCCTCTTCGCAAGGAGTAGGCCCATGTCTATGAATTTGCTTGTCAATTTGTTCTTACGTGTGTGTGGAAACCAGTGTAGTAGTGTGGTTGCGCTATCGTAGTGTAAGTCCCTGTCTGTGACCGCGTTCATGGTATCGCCCACGTCCCTCCAGAAGTCCTGCAGGTGCGGGCAGTCCCTTAGCATGTGCAGCAAGTCTGCTTCCAAGCGTGCGCATCTAGGACACGCTGCGTCTTCTGCTCCAAAGTATCTCGCTATTTTGTGCGGCGTGAGGTAAGCCCTATGAAGGATATAGAGCTGTATCAATTGGAACCGGGCATTCCTGGTACTCTTCCTGGGCCTCTGAACCAGCTGGGCCCACGTCGTATCCGGGATCTCCCTCTGTAGGTCAGTCTCCCATTGGGTCTTTAAGCGCGCAAGGGGTCGTAAGGTGCTCTCGAGTATTCTGGAGTGTAGGCACGTGACTGCCTTGACTGTTCCTGCGGCCATCATCACATATTGACATGGTGGCGACGTCGCGGGTTCACACAGTCCCTCGCCCCAGTGCGCTTGGATCCCTCGTACCACAGCTGCGTGCAGTAGATAGTCCCCTCTCGGGAGGTCGTATCGTTCCTGTAGGGAGTGGTACGGCGTGAGCACCCCGTCGGCAAAGAGGTCTCCCACCACCTGTAGGCCAGCCTCCTCCCAGCCCCGGAGGCTCAACCAGTCGCCGCCATGTGGCAGCGCCGTGAGCATGGCCAGTGGTATTTCGGGTGCGTACGGGTGTCCGGGGCCAGCGCGCTTTTGCACGCGGTTCCAGCAGAGCCTCAATGTCCGTTCCTCTTGAGACAGGTCTCTGAGTGCTAGCCTCTGCTGCAGGGTGATGTACGCCAGCACATGGCGAGGGGTGCCAGTGTCCCTCTCCTGCTCCGGGCCTCGGTATACCCTAGCCACTTCCTGCGTGAGGAATTGCAGCTGGGCGGCCAAATAATAATACTCGAAATCAGGGACCGCGAGTCCGCCCTCGTTCTTCGGGCGGGTCAGGGTTGCCAAGGCTATTCTCCGCCTACCAGTTCCCCACAGAAAGGACACCACTTGGGATTTTAGTCGTCGAAACACGGCACTCGGTATCCACACAGGCAAGGTTCGAAAGAAGTACAGCAACCGCGGCAGGGCGATCATTTTAAGCAGCGAGACACGGCCTGTCATAGACAAAGGGAGGGTGGCCCAGAAAAGCATGTTACCCTGCAGCGTTCGGATACAACGGTTTATATTGCCTTCTAACAGGTCTGTGGGTTCGTGGTAAATGTACACCCCTAGGTAGGGCAAACAGGTTGGCTCCCAGCGGGGCTCGGGACGGGTCATGGGGCATCTCTCCGCCCTCCGGAGAGGAAAGAGGCAGGTCTTCGCCCAGTTCACCCTCAGGCCCGATACATCTCCGAAACGCGCTAGTAGGTCTTCCGCCCCTTCCACTGCCTCTTCGGCATTCTCCAGGAACAGTAGGAGGTCGTCCGCATATAATGATATGTGATGACGAATTCCGTCCACCTCCAGCCCTTGGTAGGAGTCACCATTCCTGGCCAGTGCCGCCAGGGGTTCTATCGCGAGGGCGAACAGCAAGGGGGAGAGTGCACATCCCTGTCTAGTACCCCTATGCACTGCATTTCTATCCGATATCAATGCTCCTACCCGCACCCTAGCTCCCGCCGAGGCATATAGCACTTCTGTCCACCGCACATACTCATCACCAATGCCAAAACTTCGCAGCACCCTGTACAAGTAGCTCCATTCCAGGCTATCGAAGGCTTTTTCTATGTCGATCGCCATCACCACCGGGGCTCTGGCGGTCGGTGGAGGGTTCGCAACTATCCTCAGCAACCTACGAATGTTGTGAGACGTATTTCTAGTGGGGATAAAGCCCGATTGGTCCTTGTGGATCAAGTCTTGCATATGGGCCATCAGCCTGGTGGCTAGTATAGTGCTCAAGATTTTGTAATCCGTCGTGAGCATCGACAGTGGTCTGTACGATGCCGGGTCAGAGCTGGTTCTATGTGGCTTGAGCAAGGGGATCATGAGCGCCTCACGCATCGAGCAGGGCAGCTCCCCCCTCTCTTTCGCCTCATTGTATACAGTTTGGAGTCGTGGGGCTAGGATATCAATGTATTTACCGTAGAACTCGATGGGCAGACCGTCCACTCCTGGAGTTTTCCTGCGTGCCATTTTCTTTATGGCTCCCCTTATTTCCGCAAGGTCAATTGGGCCCCCGAGGGCTTCCGCTTGGTCTGGTTCTAGGCACGGTAATTGTATTTCAGACAACAAGCTCTCTAACACCTCGGGTCGGTCTACCGGGCCTCTCTTATACAGTCGCTCGTAGTATGCTTTAAAGCATTGTAAAATGTCCGGCTGGGTGTTACACTCAGTGCCATTCGCGTCCGTCAGAGATAATATTGGGGCAGCACCCCTATTGGGGTTTGCTAACCAGGCTAGGAGCGTCCCCGTCTTATCTCCCTCGGCGAGTGCTTTGGTTAAGTATGTTTTGTGGTCAAAGCAGCGAAGGCGCTCCACCTCTACCGCCATTGCCTCCCGCGCCGAACTTACTCTATCCTGCAAGTCGGGGTGGTTGGGCCGCTGTTTCTCTACCGCACGCAAGGCTTGCTCGGCCTTGTACACATCTTCGACTAGTGTTCGCCGTACGCCCGCGAACTTCCCTATACAGTGCCCCCTTACTACCACCTTGAGCGCGTCCCATTCCACTGCCCTGGAAGAGGCAGTCCCCTCATTCTCGGCAAAGTATTGGGAGATTCTACCTTCCAACGCTCCGCTGAACGGCGGATCGTCCAAAGTGTCCGGATGAAGCCGCCACGTTGGGATTGGCGAGACTTCGTTCATCCAGGCAAATGTAAGGAGTAGGGGGTTGTGGTCCGAAATCGTGCGCGCTAGGTATTCGGTTCGAGTAACCATTGGCAACACCGATTGGGAGCATAGGAACGCATCAATGCGAACATGGAGGTCGTGCAGGCCCGAATAGAAGGAATAATCCCTGTCTGTTGGGTGTTGGGCGCGCCAGGCATCCGTCAGGTCCCACAACCCTTGCCAGTTTGATCTGTGTTTTGCCAGTCTGTGAACTGGGGATGCATGTAGAGGTGGGTGTGACCTATCAAGGGTGGCGTCCGCCACGGAGTTGAGATCTCCCCCCAGCAGCACTGAACCCGTTAAATAAGAGGCTAACTGTTTGGTCAGTCTATTGAAGTATGATGCCTGCTCTACGTTTGGCGCATAGACGCTGCAAAGTGTCAACTGACGGCCCCGGAGCAGACCCTCAACTGCCACATACCTCCCTTCTGGGTCTATAGTGTGCCTAGTAGCTTGAAAGGGAACCCCCGCCCGGATCCATAGAAGTGTCCCCCTGGCAAATGCCGAGTATGTGGTGTGGAATAGGTGACCCCTCCATCTCCTCTGCAGTGCGGTGCCCTCCTTTTTAGTCAAGTGGGTCTCTTGTAGGAAGGCAATGTGTATCCCTCTGCGGACCAGGTAGGCGTGTACTTTGTGTCGTTTTGTCATGGAATTCAGTCCCCGCACATTCCAGGACACACACTTCAACGAGCCCATGTCAGCCATCACCCCAGTCAGTGCAGATTAAATCAATAAACGTACGCTTCCGGACACCAGGCACCTTCCCACCACCTCCCAACCCCACCCCCCCGCCCAACTTCCCATCCCCAACTGCACCTCGAGTCACCCCAACTACTCCAGGTCCCCCCTCCCCCAGAACAGGACTCAACTGCGAAGTAGAGGCACCCATCCAAACTAGCGAGCAAACGTGCTCACGTAAACTTGAAGTCCGTAGTAATCACCACGGGGGCCTTATGGGCCCTGTGGCGCGTGAGCTGGCTCCTAGGCCTGTTAAGCTTCGGTCCCATAACCCTCTGCCCCACAATACTCAATGCGACTCATAAAAGAAAAGTCTCACATTAGTCTGTTCCAATGTCCATGGGGGGGCGCCGCCTTCAGGGTTCCTTCACTCGGAAGCCGCGGACAGCTGTTAGGGTCCAACGATTTCCCCCGAAGTCTGGGGGGTGACCTTCGGGCCCCTAGCCCCGTCCAGCCCCGAGAAGTCAGTGTCTGATCCCGTGGCCAGGGCCTCCGAGGCTGATTCTCTTGCCGATTGGACCGGCGCCGTTCCTGACACCTCTTTAACCGCCTGCAGCGCTGCTCGCCGTTCTTCTTCAGTTTGCGATGTTGAAGGCTTCTTGGCTCCCCGGTTGCGTCCCCGGAGTCTTCTCGATCGTCTGGTCGCATGGTTCTGGCGCTCCTCCTCGGCCCTAAATCGAGCCCCATCCGTGCCCGCCTTGTAGGTGTCCCACCAGGTCCAGGCGTCCGCCGAAGTTTCAAAGAATAACGCCTTGTCGTCCACTATCACTCTCAGTTTGGCCGGGAACAGCAGAGAGTATTGCAGTCCCTCGGTGCGTAGCTCCTTTTTGATGGAGAGAAAGGAGGCTCGCTGTTTCTGAGTTTCGAACGTATAGTCCGGGAAGAGTGTGACGTTACTATTGTCCACCTGGAATGGGCCCGCTTCCCTGGCCCGCTGGAGGAGCCAGTCTCTGTCCTTATAGTGGAGCAGTTTGATGACCACTGGGCGCGGCGGGAGACCCTGGCGCGGGGGTCGGGAGGGCACGCGGTGCGCCGAATCGGTAATTTTGAATTCGGTAATGATGAATCCATATTTACGGATTCATAATTACCGAATCCATATGCCGGTCGGTAACGGTGAAATTTACCACATTTTAACGTTACCGACCGGTATTAGCCCACCTACATATGGCCCTTTCACTGACCGTAATGTGTAATAATTAACTTTTTTTTTTTTTTTAACGCACATTTATTTTTTATCATCTTTTTAAAAAGCATATCTTTATTGGTTTTTACATCAATTATATTTCTATGCTTCATAAATCAAGGTGGTGTCAGAATCGAGGGGGAGCCAGAGCTGAGAGCAAGCGACCTGCGACATAGACGGTGTTCCCGGCCGCACTGGTGGTGTGCGGTGGCATAAGTTTAACCAAGAACACCGGAAGGGTTTGATAGACCCTCGCCCGACCTCCCGCCAATCCTGAGAGGAGGCTAGAAGGAAGCTGTTGATTGCGGCCTGGGCGAGCAGCCAAATCCTGCGAGTGCCGCAACCACACAATCCTGGGCCCTCTCCCGGAGATGCTGAGAGACGCAGAGTGCGAGCTGGGGCAGCCCGGCTGGTTTCAGCCCCTGGCAGAAGGCCAGAGAACAGACAGTGAGGCAGCCCCCCTCCCCGAGTGCTGGGATAGAGGCTGCGGCCTAGATCATGCCCCGGACAGTGCTTGAAGAGTGCCACGATGGAAGGACCTGGGGCCCCTTGAGAAGAAGCCAGGACAGACTAGCTGCAATGGGCCCCAAGTGTGTGACACACCAGGTGGGGTGCGAGGGTCGTCTCTTGCAAGGGACAGGGTGCAGCGGAGGCTCCCTGCCAGAAAATTGACCTAAGGACCCATCCCCTTTGATCCTGGAGGGAGACGGAAGATGCCTACTGCTGTGTCGGCAGTCAGTGCCAGGAATACCGGACCTTACCTGTGCCCGGACTCACGGAGGCAGTCAGAATCTCTACGCAGTGGGACATAGTAGATCCTGCACCTGGGGAGCCTGTGGCTGGGGATGAGAACTGGAACTTGCACACTTGACCTGAATGTTAGAACCATTGGCCAGCGTTACATGGGAAACAATGATAGACATTCCCAACAAGATACCTTCCCCCCTCGGTTTCGGGCTGGGAGGCGGAGGGCCGCCATGCTGTCCCCATGCGGCGCCATGAGCTCTGGGGGCCAGGGAGCGTATCCCCGGATTAGACACAGGGGAACACATGATTTGGAGCCCCACCATCCACATAATGTGATATAAGCCAGAGCCATGGCCAAGGATAAACCTGAAGCTTCCGAGCAGGGGAAAATAGACAAGTACACTAAGGTGCTCCATACACAATCCGAGGTGGCAGGAGCAGTGCAGCCGCCTTCTGACATGCCCCTGCTCCTTTAAGCCGTACAAAGCTCCAGAGAAGCTTTAGAAGGGAAGATTAGAGAGGTCTGCTCTGAGGTGTTATTACTCAAACATGACCTCCACAAGGTATCCAAGAGGGTAACGGAGGCTGAGACCCGAGTATCGAGGTCAATGACCTCCAAAAGGGGATGAGAGACATGTGCAGCGTCAGAGCAGACATGCTATGGAGGATCGATGAGGTGGAAAACCGGGGCCGAAGGAACAACATCCACTTTGTGGGGTTCCCGGAAGGCACCAAAGCAGTAGCTTTCTTGACAACCTGGCTGACGGATCCAATTCAGGCGGAGCAGTTTTCCCAATGCTTTGTCATACAATGCGCACATCGTGCATTGGGCGCTAAACCCCCTTCGGCGGCGCTACCAAGGCCTATTATCCTAAAACTGCTAAACTTCTTGGACAGGGACATGATACTCTGAGAAATGCGCCATAAGGGAGAAGTCTGTTATGAAACTCTAAAGATCATGACATTCCCAGATTATAGTCAAGAAGTCCAGAAGCAACGCCACAGTTTTGACTCTGTCAAGGTCAAGTTACGGGCCCGTCAACTTCAAAACATGCTCTTGTTCCTTTGCAAAACTAAAGGTCATTTTCCAAGGTAAGGCCTTCTTCTTCCAGACCCCCTGATGAGACGTGGGCCTGAGTGGAGGAGAGGCCAGTGCTTCGACCCCTGGACAACCGCATGCCTAGGAGCAGTACCAACAGGGAGGGGTCTCCCCGACGAAGAAGTTACATAACTACGAGCCGACGGTGTAGACTACGGTAAGAAACTCCATATGCCCTGAGAAAACTCACCCATGACAAGGGCATCAAGATCACCACAAAGGCGACCACTCCCAATCCCAACTGACACAGCTCAACGAACCGGTTCCCCCAACCACTAATTGGATTCTGAAGATAACGACATGTCCTCTAGACCAGAATTAAGATATCCATTGGAGGAGGCAATCCAGGGACTCAAGCAAAGCGAGGAGGTTGAGAGGCCAGTAGATGGAGCGCCACCCTCCAGAGACTGACCTGAATTAACTAGGTACTGCAACCTGAATGCCGGCGGAAAGGTATTGTGAATCAGTACCGACTACCCCTTTCCTTGAATCAACCTGAGCTTCAACTGTGAAAAGCTAGGTCACCTGAGCAACAAACTGTATGATTTGGGCCTTTTTGGGTTCATAATCGGGTAGGGGGGATGACAGACCACCCTCCTCTTACCAGCCAGGGGCCACTTCCAGAGATGGGGGGCAGAAGGCTGAGGGGCGATGGAGGGAGATAGGGTGGGGTTAAGGGGGGGGGTTGCACGGTTGGGGTTTAAAGGTTTGCACTTTGGTTTGTTGAGCTCAAAGGTTGTCACGACATGACACTCCTACGGAATGAGGGACACTGGAGAACTGCACACCCACCTACCCCTAGATCTTGGTGCTATAGGTACAATTTCACCAGATGTAAGATAACTCGGCAACCCACCTCAACGGTTATGACTTGGAACGTTAATGGGCTTGAGGACTAGATTAAATGAGGACTAGAGTTGCAACATATTAATAGGCTCCATCCATATATTGCAATGCTGCAAGAAACACACCTTAAGGGCACACAGTGTGGTTGTATCATCCGTGGGGCATACATGGTCCTGCCACAGTCAGGATTCACATCTGGGGTGAGAAGGGTTGCTATCCTGAACAAGAACAACATTCCATTTCAAACCACATGCCTTTGGCAGGACCCCATGGGTAGATATGTGGGAGTCTCGGGGCTATGGGGAAGGACTGAGGTCATGCTGATTTGCGGTATGCACCACCGATGTTACAAGCACCTACCATGACCAAGGTGATTGATATCCTGATTGAGACACCCTCTGCCATGCATATAGTGAGCAGAGACTTTAACAACGTCATGGACCCAGTCCTGGCCGCTCTGGAGGGAAAGACAGATCCATACTGACCACACCACTACGGCGATTCTCCACAACGATGGCCCTGACAGATGTCTGGAGAGATAATCACCCCCTAGTCAGACAGTTTTCTTTTTATTCAGGCCCACGACACATACTCCAGATTGGACTAGATATTTATCCCTAAGGGGGAACTATGTGATGCATGACGTGCAGACTACACAGCTAGAGGCCTCTTGGGCCATTCCAGATGTGTCTGAGGGAAAGGAACAGTGCCCGCAGTTGGAGATTGAGCCCATGGAATCTCAGCAATACCAAAATAGTGAGTGGGATTAGTGCAGATACCGAAGTCTACTTCCTGGAAAACAAAGACCCTGTCCCCTACGGGGTGACGGTCTGGGAGGCCTACAAGACCATGTTGTGGGATAGATACCAAAACCGTATAGCTTGGGAAAAGAAGGAGAAGGATAAATGCCTGGTAGCGTTGGAACAGAAAATAAGCGAGTTAGATATGCAAGCCGCCCAGAGCAGTGACCCCGAAATAACTCGTAGACTCACAACCCTGTGACTGGAATACAAGGAACTTGCCACAGACAACACACACCTGGTGACATTGCACAGCATTTATGAGGTAGGTAGGGACAAGTCTGGGAAGCTCTTAGCCGGATTAGTAGGCAGGAAATCCAGGACAGATGGGTGAGAGAGGTTATAAACCCCCAGGATGAAGGGGTGGCTAATGCTTTCACAGTGTACTATAGGGACCTCTAGTGGGCTCACACATTTAAATCACGGGTGGAAATACAGGATTACTTGGCTCCAATCTCCACCCCAGTATTAGAAGAAGTGGAAACTCAGGACTTAGAAGATGATTTGCCAATGACAGAGGTTCAGGAGGCAGTGGCAAAACTTCGCCCTGGGAAGACCCCTGGCACTACGGGGTTACCTGCAGAATTTTATAGGTGCTTCATGGGTATTCTATGTCCCCACCTCCTCTGACTTCTCCGACTTTTTACAGACTCCCATGAGGAGGGTGTTCTCCGCCGGATGGCTACTATCATGGTCATACACCAGGAGGGAAAGCCCCGTGACCACTGTGGGTCTTATAGACCCATTTCATATCTGAATTCGGAAGCAAAAATCCTGGCCACCATCTCGGCGACCCATCTCCTGGGAGTTATCATGGACTTGATCCATGAGGATTAGTCTGGATTTATGCCTGGCAGATCTACCCGTCTAAACCTTAGGAGAACTCACAACTGGCTATGAAAGTACGGAACCAGACAAGCCCACAGGTGTTTTTATCATTAGACACGGAAAAAGACTTTGACGCTGTCAATTGGCTATTTCTTGACGCCACTCTGGCTAAATTCAGGTTAGGGTTGAAATTCCACAGCTGGGTAGCACTCTTATATAACTAACCGATGGCCACGGTGCGTGTCAATGCTCGGTGCTCTGCGCCCTTCCCCATTGAGAGAGGGACGCTGCAGGGTTGTCTCCTTTCCCACCTCCTTTTCGTACTTACCCTCGAGTCACTGGCCTGCACCATCAGGATACACCCCTCTATTTGTGGCTTCCATATCACGCTTGCAGACACAGAGGAGGAGAACATTTCTCTCTATGCTGATGGCATTTTGATGTACCTCACTCACCCGAAGATGAGCATACGGGCACTATTCGACTTGATTGCAGAGTACGGAAGCCACTCAGGCTTCAAAATCAACTGGAACAAATCCACACTCTACTGCCCGACCAACGCACAAATAGACTGCTGCCAGCCCCGAGAACTGCGAGTAGTGCAAAGGGGCTTCAAATACCTGGAGGGAAAACCTGTAAACAGTCCTGAAGAACTTTAAGTCAGATGTGGAGAGATGGAGGGTCCTTCCTCTCACTCTGCTCGGTCGGACGCCCCTTTTTAAAAATGATCACCCTGCCCCTACTCCTATACGCCCTTTAAAACTTGTACCATCCCTTACCCAAAGCTATTGACACACAAATAGCTTGCAAACTTAGAACACTTCGGTGGCAAGGGGGACTCCCTAGAATTGCACTTAAGACATTGCAATGCAATCCCTACAATGGAGAGATAGTACTCCCCAACATGGAGACCTATTACTGAGCGACCCATAAACGAGTGGATATACAAACACAGAGACCATCCCACGTACCGCCTTCAGAGGGAGGAAGTGCTACCTCATACACAATTACACTATATTTAGAGGGATGGGTGGTTCCCGCCTGTTGCCCGCATCTCAAGTGACCCTGTCGGCACGGACGTGGGCAACGGAGACCATGGGTTGGACGGGACGGTCACGTTGAACACACCGCTCTGGGAGGGGCTTGGTTCAAGGAATTACATAAGCTCATGGAGTTTGAGACCTGGGATTTCCAGGGGATCTCTACAACAGGGGACATAATCGAAAAAGGGGAGCTTAATCCATGGGCAAAGCTCCAGTAGGAATGACATGAACAACTCCCAATTCCTTAAATATGCAGAATTACATCATGCCTGGCAGGCGGAAAATATCCTCAGCGAACAACTCCCAAATACACACCCTTGGAGAGCAGGCTCTTGCAAGAAGAGCTAATACATAAGACAGTCTCCTTTATATACAAAACCATTAACAACAATATCTTGGATTGTGGGAGAGAGAGGTGGGGTCCATGGAGGATATAGACTTGGAGGCGGCGTTAATGCACCCCAGAGAAGTCACCATAAAGACGAGGCTCCGGCTCATCCAATTTAAGATACTGCACCGAACATACTACGACAGGGACAGGCTGCACACCATGGGAAGGGCAGAATCACCATTTTGCCTGGTTTGCACAATGGCTAAAAGTGACCTTTTACATACTGTTTGGGAGTGTCCAGCACTTCGGTCATACTGGACAAAGGTAATGGGACTACTAGGATTGGTCCTTGGGGTGACGTTGCCGATGGAGCCAAGGTTTGTGAGACTAGGGATACAAAGCGAGGTGGACATCACTGTTAATTTTCACCTCCTTTGGGCTGGTAGGAGCCAAAAGAGATATAGCCAGGAGATGGGGGTTGGTGACGAGCCAACTATTCAAGGGGAATGGACATATACATGACAGCCGAGCAAACCACATTTCGTAGCAGAGGGTGTCTGAAAAGATTTCATAATATCTGGGACCCATGGAGACAACACTTCGGGCTTGATATGGGCGAGGACATGCAACAGTCCACAGCGCACACCGCACAGGGGACTTCAATACTGGGGCCCGAGGGCATAACACCCTAGCAATCATCCTTGAGCTCATTCATCACTGTTCCCAGGTTCAGAACAAAACCACATAACCATGACAAGGTGACACTGGTGGTGAACACTAGTTAATACAAAACAAAGGGGAGGGGAGGCGGTGGCTTTGTTTATAACAACAATGTTTGTAACTGTTTTGCAGATATACCATACAATAATTGTCCTATGCTGATTGTTCAGTTGGAAAATACAAATAAAGATTAAAAAAAAATATGAATGTGAAGATTCACCACCCCACTTGAATCATCATCATTCAATCTGAATTACACTCATCCACGCTCATACCGCACATTCGCTCCCAGAAATCCCAGAGAACAATTTATATTATACAGTTTTGCTCAATACAGAGACAACTTTTCATTTATTTTTCCACTGATTTGATGTAACATTGATCAAAGCACGTTTTGGTAGCTTTCACTTTCTCTACATCACCTTCTTCAGAACCTAATAAACAGTAGGGTTCTATGACCAGGAAACCAAGCAGAGTGGATTGTAAAAAAATAAAAAAAATCAATATATCAGGTGAATTGTAAACACTTCCTAATAAATAACAAATATATGTTGACTACATGATGCACAGAGATTTTAATGAGGGTGTAAAAAGTACAGATATAAATCAAATTTTACCCTTCTTTTAGTCAACTATTATGTACAGTTCCTCAGATTTCTACATTCATCGAAGACGTCATTTCTTTCTTTCATCTACTCTACAGTGTAATTTATTTCTTTCATCCACATTTCCTCAGCCTACATAGTGACTAAGTAAGAAGCATATATTCTTTAAAAAAATGATAAAAGGTAAATGTGAGTCATATAAAAATTCAAAAAAATTGAATTGTTACACATTCAGGCAAGAGAGATGGTTGGATATCTTTCATTTCGTAATTTAGACTTAATTTAGATAGGTCAAGCGGTAATATTTATTTGTTGAATACTTTTCAGATCTCTCCCTGCACTGCTATACTTGTGGCTGCCAAGCGCCAATGTAGGCACCATTGCACCATCGTTGAAGAGTGCCTGCACTGGGGACAGGGTTGTTTTTGTGCAGGAAGGCCAACCTGCACAAAAACAATATTTTAAGGCAATGTCTTCTTTTTCTGTGTGATGCAGAATGCATCCCTCACAGAAAGGGGAAGTAATGAGTAGAAATGAATATATTTCTCCTTTTACATCTCACTGGGGATAGCATAGCATTTCATGCACTCCCATGTTTACTAGCTTTAGTAAATTTTTGAAAGTGTAAAACATTCTTGGGTGAATGATGCATCCATGGAATGCCTCCCAAATGCATTATAAGGCAAACAGCACAAGGGGACTGTGTTGTGTTACGTTGTGTCTATCAAGCAAAGCAAAGCAATACAAGTTGGACCTTGTGTGTCTTATTAACCCCTTAACTGCGGCAGCTGGTCCGCCGCAGTGCTAAGGGGGCGCGCGGCGCTCCCGTACTCGTGACGGAACCGCTCCACCACGAGCCTCGGGTGGGCTGTGCTTGTGACGGAACGGTTCCGTCACGTCCCCGCCTGCTCAATAAAACACTCAGCGCGGGTACCGAATTCACGCCGCGCAGGCGCGGCGAGCGGGCCGTGATGGAACCGTTCCGTCACAAGCACAGCCCACCCGAGGCTCGTGACAGAACGGTTCCGTCACAAGCACGCAAGGGGTTAAATACTAAGTAACATTTTGTGGCGCAACCATGACTCACAGTGTTATTGACACCCCAGCCCCCATTGCATCCTGGCTAAGCAGATTTTTACATTCAGTTTTGGATTCAAAGTGCTTAGGGTTACCTTTTTAATTGACAGACTATTTTAATACGTAAACAAGTCTTTGACTGTATATGCACATTGTTAAAAAGGAATATGAATTTATTTTTGGGGATATTCATTGTATGAGATGTGTTTTTGTATGTGTTTTTTAGATTTTAAGGGGCTCATTAGGATGACGGGCGGACTTTGTCCGCCCGGCATCCTGTCGGAATTCCGGACCGGCCGCCATTAGGGCGGGGGTCCTGTGGGGGGTATTAGGATGTGCCCGTCGGAATGGCGGGCACATCCTGCATTTATAGCATTGTGGTGGGCGGTGCTCTCTGCATCGCCCGCCACAATGCTATAAATACATTAATGCATTTGCGTAAACAAAGCAGGAGGCTCCGCACGGTAACCCCCCGTGTGCAGCCCCCACCTCTCCTTCACTCTGGGGACCGCAAGCCTTATGCCGCCATGGAAAGGCATCACCAGAAGCCCATTGCAATATGGCTGGTGGTGTCTGAAAGACACCGCCACCATATTAATCCTTTTCTGCTTTTCCGCCCCGGCCGCAAGGCAAAAGTCTTTCTGTTTGCCGCGGTCCCCCCCTCCATTCTAAAATGGCGGGGAGAATTCAGGAGAGGATGTCGGGCAGATTGCCCCCGCCAGGCCGGCGGTGGCTACCGCCAGCCTGGCGGGGGCAAACCGCCCGACATCCTAATGGGCCCCTAAGTCTCTGAAATAAAAATTATTGACTTGAATTGCATACAATTCTTAAAATGTACATTTATAATAATTAATCAAAATTAAAAACAATATTTTTTAAGCTACCAAAATAAATGTAATCGAATGACATATTTTTCTAAAAAAATATTTAAAAGCTCTTAAGAAAGTAAATAATAAAAGTCAAATTTAACAAAAACAAAAAAATCAACCAAGTAATACTTAAAGCAAAGCATGTAAATCCAATAAGTTTTAAAACCATAACCACCAAATCCCTCATAAAACCCAACAACCCAAAGCATGAACAACATTAAAACATTAAGGGCCCTATTATGATGTCGGGCGGAGTTTCCTCCACTGGACATCGTCTCGCTCATAGCACCGACCGACACCCGGTCTGCGATCCTGACCAACCAATTAGGATGCGACCGAAAACTGTTCGCTCGCATTCCTATACTTCACAATGGAAACATTAATTCCGGCTTGACTGCATACTCCTAATGTAAATTAGGAGGTGCAGTTCATCCCTGCACCCTGTGGCAGCACCTTAAGGTGCCTGCCACGAGTGCAGGGATCAACAGAGGGGCACCATAGGTGCCCCTTCGGCTTCAAACAGGAAGCTGTGCAGCCAAGGGAGCCATGCTAGGGTGCCCCAAAGTCGAGTTCCGACAGACTTTCTGTGTCGGATAGTCTGGCATGGAAAGGCTGCCAAAACCCACCATCGTAATCTCAAGGGAGGAAAAAGCCGCCCTCTGTATTACTGTCTGCATTCCGAATGGCCAATTGGCTCTCTGAGCCCGTCAGAAGCCAGTCAGAATGACCGTTCGGATTCTGACCTATTACGATGCATCCAGAAAGGCTCCGACCTACAGTCAGAGCCGTTTCTGACCGCATCGTAATATGGCCCTAATTAGTAAATAGAAATAGATATAAATAATATTAAAACTGTAACCTAAACCTTGTTTTAAAATAATCACCATGATAGTAAATTAAACAATGTACCTGGGGTGTATATGCCCATAAAATAAAGTTTATCTTCCTGACAATTACAACCCAACAGAACTAAAGGACGCACTCACTGCGGTTACAAATGTGGTTTATTACACAAACTTGATTACAATCTAGATTACAACTAATGTCGGAACAATTTACACACATATATATGGCAATAACCAGTAGGTAGTTATAGTTAGGACGAACGTTTTCCATAGACAAACCATTTTTTGTTTTGCTAATAACTTTGGCACAGTTTGACGAATTCTCACAACATTTTCAAAAGTAGTACTCAAGATAGCTGAGCTGATGTCTGGACATTTTTGGGTGATTCATGAAGTGGGGCAGAGAAAACAGGGGGGTCCCAAAACACTGTTCCACATGTAATGTCTTTGGGGATTTTACAGTTTTTAGACATGACTGCAGTCTGAGACGCTGAACAGAATTGCACGACATTTTACAGAAAGGTAGAGCTTCGTCTAGAAAGATCTTTTAGAAATTTTGTGTAAATCTGTTCAGTAGTTTGGGAGTTATTAAAGAAAGAAAAGTATAGATATCTAGGGACGCGGATCCTCCATTGATCTGCGAGTACCCCCGGGTACCCGCAGTTCTGAAGCCTAATTGGGGGGAAAAAACTCACCGACTAATACTTTAGTTTAAATAAAACATAGAAATTCACTGGGAAAAAAATATTACAGGGACATTATAGATAGGTTGATGTTTTACCTACACAAAACCATAGAAATTCAGTAGTTATAGTTATAATTATCTGAAGAAACTATAACGTGTGCCATTAAGTAACTTTAGGACACGAGTTAAAGTTTCCTAACATCAGTATAACTATAAGTATATCTATAACTGCTGAATTTCTATGGTTTTGTGTTGGTAAAATGTCAACCTAATTATATCATTCCTGTAACCTTTGTTTTTTTTAATGAACATATACATACATTTAATTATAATTTGAAAACTGAACATTTTCATTATTATAAAAAAGTCAAAATATTAATGTAAAGCATTCCTCACCTAATAACCCCCCAAAATTACAATTGTTGTTACAGTTTTTTTATTTTTTTAAAGAACATTTAATAGTGTTTGTGAATAGCATTTAATGAACAGTACAGTTATAATGTTCTTAGTAATAATCATAAACAATGTATATTTATGGTAAATGCATTATCCAATTTTCTTACAGGTATTACTGATACCTTACAGGCTTACGGAACTGCCTTGATATCTAGTGTTTTAGTGTTTGTTTTACTATCCATATCTAAGTTGTCTTTGTTTAACCAACTAATGACTCTGTATGGTAATGCCATTGTTAATAATATTATAACAACTGTCCCTTTATCTATGTAGTCTCCTCCTTCTCAACACTTATTTTGAGCAAGGTCTTGACTTTCCATACTAGTGATCCTCGAGTCATAGAGTCAATCTTTTGCTCTCACATGTTGTACTCACCATCCTGGTCAGTAAGGACCATATTCAATCTCACATTTGACATTGCTTGGTGGTCTGTAAACTTTATCTATCAGGAACAGTCCTGGCAACATTTGTCATGCCAATCATCCTAGATTTGCTCATTATGCATTTGTTCCATGAGTAAAGGGATGGACACTTGTCTTTTATGAAACAATATTTCTCTAATGTAATGACATCTGTTACCAAACTGTTCATATTATATGTAATGACTGGTGCCACCGTTTTTACAACATGTCTTTCCTTCAGAGATGAGGTCATAACTAAGAGGTGTCTAGAGGAAGCTTTAGATGTTGATGTATTTGAAATCATGCGATTCAAGTGGATTAACATAAAGGCTGCATGTCACCATTAGTACTGAACTGACATGTTCCACAATATGTGGCAGTGAGTCCCACATTCGCTGCAATAAGGAATTCTGAAAATTCTCAATTTCTTGTCTAACTATGGGAGGCAGAAGCATATTAGTGCTTAGCCGTATGCTTACACTTTCTCACACCTTGGCATTTAGAATTGAGAAAAAGTAATTAACAAAATTAGACAGTTTTCAAAAAAAGAAATCTGTCATCAGATTTTGTCAATCTCTTTCCATTACATAGACAATGAAAATAAAAATTGGTCGTAGTAAAGCACTAGACACCCAGGGGCCGATTCACAGAACTAACTTAAGACAAAATCCTAAACTTACTACTTTTGGTATTCACAGAAGTTAGGATTTTGTCTTAAGTTTGTCTTAAGACAGACTTAAGACAGACTTAAGTTAGGATTTTATCTTAAGTCTGTCTTAAGTCTGTTATAAGATAAACTTAAGACAAAATCCTAACTTCTGTGAATACCAAAAGTAGTAAGTATAGGATTTTGCCATAAGTTAGTTCTGTGAATCGGGCCCCCAGTGAATAAACAAGGTTACAGTTGGACATCAAAAGGGCATAAAGCAAAGAGAACTTAAACATTGAATGAACAAAGATGTTTTCTTTCAAAACACAATAAATACATTTGCACTCTTTTTCAACTGTTTAATGATAAACCATCTGTCATCTCATACATATTTGATATTTGGCATTTAAAAAACATTTATCCTAGTATATGTCTAATGCTGTCAAACTCAACCTGTCAGTTTTAACTCTTTTATCAATAACCAGAAGCTTACTTCATCTGTATCCTTTGCATACACATCTAGCATTGATCGTTTGTCGATATCATAATGTCTTATACACTGCTATCTTTTTCCGGTCTTGTATCTGCAAAGAATCTGCATCATGCAGCTCACCCCATACCATTAGGGAACTGAGAGTGGAGTTGGCAAAACTCTGCAAACTCCATTGGCGGAGCGGAGTACACCGCCCACCCCTAATATATTGCAAGGACCTAACTCCAACAAAAATATAACCCTAATATATTGCAAGGACCTAACATCAACAAAAATATAACTTTCCCATCCTATTCCATCATTAACCTTCGAACTTAGAAAAGGACCCTCAACTAGTTCTCAGGAAGGTCCCTTGTAATTTTCAATACATTCAAACTTTCTTTGACGTCATATCAGGGTTTAGAATAGTCAAACACCTAGACTGGTAAATATTTTAATCTTCTCTTCATTTTTCCTTCCCATTTTGAGCATGACCTCTTTTTTCACAAGATGGTCGAGGCTAATCGTCTTTATTTGCCTATTTAATGTTTTATGAAAGAATTCTGGACCTGATTTGGATGTCAGAGGCTCTCCGCCCGACATCCTGAGCTTTCCCTCTGACCTCTGTATTTTGATTAAGGGGGTCAGAGGGAAAACTGCAAGGGGATTCCTCTCCTGTTCTGATGGGACATGAGCGAGAGCCTGTCAGAACAGGAGTGGAATAGTAATCCCTTCAATGATGGCAGAGCCAGGCTTGGCTCCACTGTCAGGATTATGATGTCGGTTTCAAATAGCCATTCCATGTCTGCCTTTATGGCATGGAAAGGCTGTCAGAAAGTGACAATAGGGGACCCCCCCTTCTCCCCGGCCCTCCGTATGTGGGCCTGGGACGCTGAAAATTCCTGTACTGAGTGACAGGCACTGTGAGGTGCCTACCACATGGTGTCGGGATTTTCATAAATTCCCATTTCTCAATGGGAGCTTGCTTTGCAGGCGGTTTCGCCTGTTGCACAAGCTCCCATAGAGAGAAATAGGAGTTTGTGACCATACCATGTGTGCTGGCATCGTAATTAGGTGTGAGGAACCAGCAACTTATGATCGGGCGCTTCCCACACCGAAACAGTGTTGGTCAAAGGCAATATTCCGACTGACATCAAAATCAGGCACAAATTCTTTAACTCTAGGGAATATACCGTTTTATTTTTAAAAAAAACAAAGCCAATATATGTGTTGATAATGCATCTAAGCTGTTTCTTTGCATTTTTGTCTGTAACAAATGTATGGCTAAGGGATACGTGTATTTTCTGTATTCTCACATCACTTGCAAATGCCCTATCTCTGAGTGAATGCACCATTTAGCAATCTCTTCTACAGCAGGCATACTCTAGCATGGAAGGTATTTTTATTCCTTCTATAATAATGAATTGAATAGCAAATCAAAAAAAGTGGCACTCTGTGTTAAAAGTGCAAAAAATACAGTAGTTGCAACTGCTGTGTAATTTATTCTATACTGGCAACGGATGCCTATTAATGGATGTGTTTTGGATGTACTCACTTTTTATTGTTTCTTGATTTGAATTGTGACTCGAGCTTTAGTACAGACTCGATTGTTGTGAACTAAACTACATCGAGAGTCTATTCGTGAAAGGAAGGCACGTCAGAAAATCAATTAAAATATTTATTAAGTCAGTGCGGGTGTTTGTTGCTTCCAGTGGTTGTCAGTTTTCGCTATCATGGTTGAACATTTTCAGATCGAGAACAGATAGAGAAGGCTTTGCCTGCAGTGCCTTGAACCTGTCTTAACCCTGATAATTCTAAACCATCTCAGTGTGTCCTTGTATCCTTTAGAAGGTCTGATAGCAAATCTCTCCACTCTAGCAAATGTCTGTCTTCGTTCCATGTATGACAGCACCACCAAAAGGGTTACACACGTGCACACTAGTTTAATTTTGTAATTTATTGGATGGACCAATTTATTGCCACTGTGGATCATTTCACTGTAGAGACCCTTTAAAAGACAGATAAAACGTAAATGTTAAGTGGTGTTTGTTTCATACTGCTTTCTCTGTTAATTGTCTCTAAAAGTCATTATATTGAGTTTTAGTGAACACATCCCTTTGTTTCTGTACTGAAATGAGGCATTGTGATACTGTGCTCATGTTGTCCACTTTATATCAGACGCAATAGAAACTTAAAGAGGGTGCCATATGACTGAAGCAGAACACTGTATTGTAGCAATCATACAGCCCTTTTCTACCTCTTGGCAAGGCACTTTGTTGAATAGTCCAGTGAGTAATTACTAAATGTGTTGTGCATTAGTAGGAGAAGTGTGTAGGTAGTAATCAGAGTGATTAGTGTTTAGTTTTAGTGTCTTGCGTGAGGCAAGCAGTGTTCTCCTGACTTAGAGCAGAGACACGGGCGAGCGGCTTATGCTTCTGATTGTAATTAAAGCAGTGTGAGAATAGGACCGCAAGCAGCTTGTACAAACCAGCCAACAAATGTATCATTGGTTTCAATTCGGTGTAGCGTTTTGGCAAATAAGGAACATGTGTACTGCATGGGTGCGAGAACTTTGTAGTCATCACATCTATTACCGCTGAGTTTTGTTGTGTGTAAAACACAAAGTGTATTTTAGACTTGGCACAACAAATGTATGCATTCTTACTTTTGTGATTTTAAGCAAAGTACTGTGAGAATAGGATTGGAAGTAGCATGCACAAACTTGTTGACAATGGTGGGATGAGGCTTAATTGAGTCCAGCGTTTGGGAAATGCAGTGTCATTATTTCTCTTCTGAATTTTCAGTGACTGTGGATCGTCAGAATCCTCTTTGGGAATATTGCCCAGAATTACATATCTTTACTAAGAAGCAACTGTCATCTAGGCAAGTTTTTTTTTTTATAGGAGGTTTCTCAGACATGGAACCAGACTTGCACCAGAATATCCTGCTCAGGAGGTGAACACCCTGCAACACATCAAAGATTCCTTTGAACCAATGTCTGTAAGGAACACGTAAAACACCAGAGGAGAGCCAATAACATCACATGACCCTAGATATTGCCAGAAAGACACATTTGGTTTAGGCATGAAAATGGCAACTTTCTAAAAGTGGCCTTTTCAGAACAGTAACTTAGAATCCGGCTTGACCTTTCATTTAAAATATAATTAATTTGAACGGGAACATCATTTCTCTGTCTGGAAGCAATTTGGAGTTATCATTAATACGTTTACCCAGTGTTAGGCTATGGGAGAGATAGCTTTACAAATAAGAAAAATGACTCTAGGAGTTTTTCCCTGTCTGGACATGTACAATGCAAGAACATGTGTCCTACATTTAAATACAATGCACACTGCCCTATGAGTCGTTAGGGCCAACCTTAGGGGTGACTTATTAGTATTAAAAAGAAAGGTTTAGGCCTGGCAAAAGGTTTATTTTGCCGGGCCAAAATGTCAGTTTAAAACTGTACAATAGACTGCAGTGACAATCATAGACATGTTTTACAAGACGTCTTTAGTGGGTGTCATAATGAGTGCTGCAGCCAACCAGTACATTTAATTTACTAGCCCTGGGTACAGCAAGCACCATATACTATGGACTTACAAGTAAATTAAATGCAATCAGCTGTAGGATAAGATTATCATGTTTTCAAAGGAGAGCACACATCCTTTACCACTGATTAGCATAGAAAACTTGTAGTCCTAAAAGCCCACAAAAATGGGTTCAGCAAAGGAAGACAAAAATCTGGGGTGATCCTGGAGAATGGGACCAGTCCAATACAGCACAATAGTTATCACGGTAAACCCATATATCTTACCACTTGACTTGTGAAATATCTCTTAAGATCTTGGGAAAAACATGTGTTACTTCGCAACTTTGCCAAGGCGGCTGATGAGTTGCTGGATTCAATGGCTGTTTGTACCCTGAACACTACTGATGACATACATTTCTGTGAAGTAGTTTATGTTTAAAGTCATGTTTTTTTTTATAGGAATTGTTTACTTTTGGCTCATTAGCATTGCTTAAAAGAAGGACATTGTCTATTCTTATCTTTCTTGCATGATTGCATGATACTGTTTGTACTTTCGTTGTGCAGACTAACCCTAAATGGTTTGCTTTTGCTTTTACAGATTGCTCCAACTCGATGCTGGATTCGGGAAGAAATCGTGGTTCTGCTGTTGGATCGAAGACACAACATGGAACAGGAATAGACTAGGTAAATTGTGTTACAAGATTAGGGCCAGGGACTTCTTCTCGAGGAGACGGAGAGTACAGGGTAAAACTTTGGGTTTGAGCCATACAGAATCACTTCCAAGATGGCAGTCTGGTATGATGGGACTATGTGGTCCACTTGATTTCTAGCAGGACCTTGAGGGTATACTCGTAAGGCCAAGGGGCATGATTAGAGACAATGGTAAACGAGGCGAGGCTGCTAGATTCTATGGTAGGCCAAAATAAGATGGTCATTGGGAACTGTGAGTGAGAAAGGACTATGGACTAGGCGGACAACGGAGTCTTTGCAGGACAGAAAGAGAATGTGCACTGTAAGTTTCTCCATTCTGCATCTGAGGCTGGTTGGAAACAGGCCAAGGCCACCTAGACAGAAGACGAGACCACTGACTAGGCAATCCTTGATATTTAGTTCATTATCTCACAAAATGCTTCTTTTTTTCTTCAATGGACGCTTTGAGTGGATGCCCCATTCCAAGGGCCTAGGAGGATATAGGTTATGATTTTGCCATGATCCACAAGTGAGTATATGCATTTTCGAGGAGTTAAGTTTGTTGTGATTTTTAGAATCCATGAAGAGTCTACATGTGTTCTCTTTGATAGGTTGCTGCATGGTTATAGCACATGACATAGAATGTTTTCACAATATCAGGATGAAGCTTGGGGTGCAATTGTTGATTTCATTGTGAATTCTGCTTGCAAGAAATAGGGTTGTGACTTAAATAGAGGCAGTATTTGAGATATATTTTAAAGAAAGCTTTTACCAATTTCAGCACAGTGCCATGGACACCAGTGTTGTAAAATCTTTGGGGTAGTGTATGCTGATCTGGCATGTCATATGCTAATGATAGCTCAAGTAGGAGTATTCATTCTGTTAGTGTTGACAGATGTCTAGAGGTTGTCACAGATGGAGAGCAGTGATGATCCAATGCCATTTCTGGTTCTTAAGCCATTCTATCATCCAGATAGTGGACTGCATTGTTTGACAAAATATGAGATCTGGGTAAAAGCCACATTTCCAATTAAGAAGGCTCCTTTTGCCAATGATCTGTAGTTTAACTGGTCCGTCTGGCCACTTTATTGCATTGGAATAGGCTTAATAACAAATATTTTCCATTTGCAAGGGATTTCACCCATTGATAGAGAGTAATTACTTATTTCTCTTGCTAGAATGCCAGCAGAGCAGTAGCGACTGGCAGGGAATGAGGGTGGAGGGGCGGGGTGATAGGGGAAAGTCGGGGACAAAATAAAAATGTTTTAAAAAAACACTTATCTCGTCTGCCAGCCGCGTCCCTCCCTCCAACTGGGTCTGGTGGCTCAGTAGACTAAAGAAGCCAGTGCAGGGGTCTGTGTTCGACCTCATGGTCACAGGTTAAAATCCCGGTGGGTCTACTCACCCTTTCATCCATTTGAGGTCGATAAAATGAGGACCATTGAGTTGGGTAACAATAAACAACTGTTATTCAGTGCCAGGACACCTTTGGGTAATCATGCGCTTTACAAATACACATGTTATGTTATGTTACTTCTCCATCGAGTCCTGGAACCAGGAAGCACCCAGACTCCCCATAGCTAATCACAATGCTGAAAGGCAGCAGTGTGATTGGTCTGAGTGCCATGAATTGGCATGCAGATGGGGACTGGGGACCTGGTGCATGTTTGCCACCAGGCTGTGTAATGCAAAGTGTGCCTGACTGTTTGGCCGGGCTAAGGCGGCCAGCCAAGCAGTCAAGTATACTTGGAGTGTGCACACCACTCCTTCCTCTGTACTTCTAGCCTTGCCCTGCCCTGTCCTAACCCAGCCCCACACCTGCAAAAAATAAAAGGATAATAGCTATGTTATTTTTGTTGTATTTTATTTGCTCAAAGAGCAGTGGTGCAACGCTCTTCCACCTTAAAGGAGGAACCACCGCTGCACCAGATGATTCTTGGAGAATGGTTTTGAAGATATTTGAAAGGTTAGAGCCTCCAAGCATGCTAAGGTTATGCCTTTTATTAAGTCAATACATTCTGTTTCAGTTAGTAAGATGACACAAATACAGTTTAGGTGCTGTATTTTAGGTAGTCAGTTTATGTTCCAAGAGTCCCGACTGGAATTTATTGCATTGCCTTTGAGTAAACATAAGATGCGAAGATGAAATTGATTGAATATAATTAATTGCTCATTGGTAGGACAGGTAGCACCAGTGATTTGTTTTCCTTTTTTAGGGCAATTCTGTATATTCAGTACTGCCTTTGTGTGGTGATAAATTGGGTTGCTGGCTGAGTGGGGTGTTAATCCTGCTCAAGGAACAGCCACAATCCCAGTCAGGGTGAACCACAAAAGTCGCTAAATTAACCTGTGCTCAACCCTTTGGTAGCTTGAGCCATAAGCCGTCAGGCTTAACTTAGAGGGAATGTTTAAAGTATTTATTTATGCAGCACACACACAGTAATAACATGAAAACAGAACACAAACTCCCACAGCAATTAAGAAACATAGTAAATGTTAATAAATTATTTGACACCAAAACAACAAAAATCCAATTAGTAGAACTGGAGTTATGAATTTTTAAAGTTTATGGTAAAAAAAGCACCTAAAAGATCATCTAGTCACAGGAGACCAGGTCAAAGTAAAAAATGTTGCCGATGGCTATGGAGCAAAGTTCAGATACAAAAATTGGAATGGGCTTGGTCGGCGCTTACCTTCGTACTTGGAAGGAATTTCAACAAAAAGTGTCTGAGAAGGTAGAAGGTCAGAGGGGCAAGGCTGCAGGCAATTTCCAAGGATGCTGGGGAGCCGCTGGACAGAGTTGCAGTGAAGATTTACACAGTTGCACTTGGTCTTTATTTTTTAAGTCAAAAGTCTCCAATATGACGAGGCTGGAGGATGTAGTCGACCAAGGCTGCAAGAGACCGGATAATGCATCTGCGAAGGTGCACTGGGAAGAATTTGCTGCTGCAGAGAAGAGCATAGCAAGAGCTGCCGCAAAGTCAGGTCGAACGGCAATTCACAGACAGAAAGACAAGCAGATTGGTCCCGGTCTCCTCTCGGTTCTCAGTGCAGTTTTTAGCCAAAAATGTTTTAAGTCCCAAGTTTTGGACTTTGGCTATCTGGGCATCTTTAGCACTACTTCCAATAGTCCAGTACTGGAGAGGCATCACCTGGAGAGCTGTGAACGCACTCAGGCTGGGTCCAGGTGCGGGCTCAAGATGGTTTGAGCCTTTTCTATCCCTGGGACTCTGATCAGGAGGCCAGCCAACTAGCCTGTGGATTCACTCTGGTAGTCCTGGTTTCTATAGGTGGAACAAGGCTCAAACAGCAGAGTGGGCCTCCGAGGTTTCAAGGCAGGCTTCTTAAGTATACAGCATGCCACAGAGGCAGGAAGTGATCTGAGAGTCCTTCTACAGGTCCAGTAAGTGAACTGAAGAGTGGGTCCGAGGGTCCAATTTTTTATTTAGTGCCTTCTTTGAATGAGAAGAAGTTTCTATAGAACTCCATTTGAGGTGCTTGGAGTTTCCTGTCCCAGTCTGGTTGCCTGAACAATTAAGTGGTGTGAAGTCCTTTGTGTGAAGGCAGGGCACAGCCTATTAACCTGAAAGTAGGGATGTACCCCAATCTTCCCAGTGATGGCTCATCCAGGAACACCTAATCTCTCTATTGTGTGGCTGCACAGGAAAACTTAACAAGGTCCAACTATATCCAGTCATGTGACCCAGGAACAGGCTACAGGCACAAAAATAGCAAGGGCACGAAAATGCAAAACTTTCTAAGCGAGGCTATTTCAAAATTGCAACTTAAAATCCAACTTTACCATTAAAGAGGATTTTAAATTACAATTTCTTAGACATCAAATATGAAATCTCCACCTATTCCCAATCAAATGTAAGCACTTATTAAATGTAATAAGTCACCCATTGTTATCCTATGGGAGGTGTAGGTCTCATAGTAGTTAAAAAACAAATGTAGGAGTTTTTCATTTCCAGGACATACATAACTTAAAATTAGATGGCCAACCTTTTATTTAATAGCCACAGTTTGGTCTGTGCAAGCACTGGGGTGATCTTATTACGCGTGGCGGATATCCATAGGGTGTTCCACTCCCGGTCGTTCAATGGGGGGTGTATGTGGCAGTTCCAATATTTTTCGTTTTGTCGTTAATACCAGATTTTTGTGTGCTGAGGGTTTTATATAAGAGTGAAACCTGGTGCCCCAGTTTGTTTATGCTAGTTACATATTGAAAGATTGATGGCCAAGTGTTTGTTATTTTGGATTTTGTCATAGCTGTTTTGATCTGTAGAGGTCTGAGTCTTCGAGTTGGTGGGAGGCTTTTAGGTTTGCGAACGTCAGTGGCGCGGAGTCCGCTTCCAGCTTATATGGGTGTGAGATGGAAAAAGCTCAACTTCGAGATGGCCAACCTTTTAATTAGAATGTGCTTTGCTCTATGGTCTGCCTAGGGCCTACCTTATGGGTGCAGTATATGTAATAAAAGGGGTGTTGAAGGCTAAGCAAGGGGTTTATTTTGCAAAGCCAATTTAGCAGATTAAAACGGAATTCATGCTGCAATGGCAGACCTGGGACATGTTTTGAGGGGCAACTTAAGTAGGTAGCTCATTAAGTGATGGATGCCCATTAGTGGAATTTAATTTACAGGCCGTGTATATGCTATACCACTGTACTAGGGACTTCTAAGTAAAATAAATATGCCACGTGTTATTCAATTATCCCATGTTTGAGGAAGTGTGCACATGCACTTAAGGACTGGTTAGTGGTGGTAAAGGACACACAGCACTTAGGTCTGCAAAAAATAATTTAAAAAAAAAGGAAGGTGAAGGCAAAATGTTCGAGGGAAGACCATCCCAAGGCTGACAGGTCTAACACTTTGATGGCACAGGTTGCTGTTATGGTTGTATGTTTTCCAACACACTCTTTTCAAGTATCCAGTTTCTCTCTTTTGTAGATTTACTATTATATAGTGAGAGCGGCAATCATTTGTCCTTCCTTTTGTGAGTATATAGCCATGTAGTTTTGAGAGGAATCATTATTTGTCTAGTTAGTTATTGTTGTAATATTTGTCCGGAAATCTTCCATGGGGGAAGGAAGCACAGTTTTTTCTTGTAATGAATTTCGATTAAAATTCTTCCATTAAGGTTCGAATTGTATTACTTTGTGAAGGAGCTTGTGTTGTCAAATGAAGCTTGTGTTTAAAGTTGGTAATCCTGTAATCATTACATATCAGTCAATCAATTATTCAAACAAGACGGGTGAGGCCTGAAGGTGGAGTGTTAGGTCGCTCTAGGACCTGGCTTCAAGGTAGGAGAAGGAAAGAACTCTTCTATAGTTATGACTTATGAAAGGGAAGTAAGCTAGGTTAAGGGAGGTGGAGCGCAGGTGTAGCGCAGGTGTCTGAAGGGTTGGTGGAAGTTCATGCAGTGGTTGATGAATCCTGGTCCTTGATTGTGCAGGGCTTTATATTTGTGGATCAGCATCTTGACTTGACATCTCTTCTGGAGTTTCCTGAGGTGGGGGTGATCTGGGTACGCTTGGGGAGGTTGATGATGAGTCTGGCCACAGAATACTGTATGAGCTGTAGTCTCTTCAGGAGGCCCAGATCTCTGTACTGGGGTGAATGTATGACATTGTTCTGCATTCTGTCCATCAATTGTTGTTTTTGCATTTGTCACCCCGAGTGGGATGGGAAGGCTCAGACTTGAGTCCCATGCACTCCACACCACTGGAGTCAAGCTATCCTGGCTGAAGATGGCTGATAGCCAGAAACCGGTCCTAGGATGCTTGATTCCCGTATAGGAAAGACATGCCTTGGCAGTTCGGGCTGGATTGTTCCCATGAGCCACAGGGTCAAGGCTGATTTGCATATGACAATGTCTGAACTGGGGTGGTGTGGAGTGCAAAAAAACGATGGATTTAGGCCCAGATCTCTGTACTGGGGTGAATGTATGACATTGTTGTGCATTCTGTCCATCAATTGTTGTTTTTGCATTTGTCACCCCGAGTGGGATGAGTATGCTCAGACGTGAGTCCCATGCTCTCCACACCACTGGAGTCAAGCTATCCTGGCTGAAGACGGCTGATAGCCAGAAACCGGTCCTAGGATGCTTGATTCCGGTCCAGGAAAGACATGGCTTGTCAGTTCGTGCCGGACTGTTCCCATGAGGCACAGGGCCAAGGCTGATTTGCATATGGCCATGTCTGAACTGGGGAGGTGTGGAGTGCAAAACAATGATGGATTTAGGCCCAGATCTCTGTACTAGGGTGAATGTATGACATTGTTCTGCATTCTGTCCATCAATTGTTGTTTTTACATTTGTCACCCCGAGTGGGATGGGTATGCACATACGTGAGTCCCATGTTCTCCACACCACTGGAGTCAAGCTATCCTGGCTGAAGACGGCTGATAGCCAGAAACCGGTCCTACGATGCTTGATTCGTTCCAGGAAAGACATGGCTTGGCAGTTCGGGCTGGACTGTTCCCATGAGGCACAGGGTCAAGGCTGATTTGCATATGGCCATGTCTGAACTGGGGTGGTGTGGAGTGCAAAAAACGATGGATTTAGGCCCAGATCTCTGTACTGGGGTGAATGTATGACATTGTTCTGCATTCTGTCCATCAATTGTTGTTTTTGCATTTGTCACACCGAGTGGGATGGATATGCTCAGACGTGACTCCCATGCTCCCCACACCACTGGAGTCAAGCTATCCTGGCTGAAGACGGCTGATAGCCAGAAACCGGTCCTAGGATGCTTGATTCCGGTCCAGGTAAGACATGGCTTGACAGTTTGTGCCGGACTGTTCCCATGAGGCACAGGGCCAAGGCTGATTTGCATATGGCCATGTCTGAACTGGGGTGGTGTGGAGTGCAAAAAACGATGGATTTAGGCCCAGATCTCTGTACTGGGGTGAATGTATGACATTGTTCTGCATTCTGTCCATCAATTGTTGTTTTTGCATTTGTCACACCGAGTGGGATGGATATGCTCAGACGTGACTCCCATGCTCCCCACACCACTGGAGTCAAGCTATCCGGGCTGAAGACGGCTGATAGCCAGAAACCGGTCCTAGGATGCTTGATTCCGGTCCAGGAAAGACATGGCTTGGCAGTTCGTGCTGGACTGTTCCCATGAGGCACAGGGTCAAGGCTGATTTGCATATGGCCATGTCTGAACTGGGGAGGTGTGGAGTGCAAAACAATGATGGATTCATGCCGAGATCTCTGTACTGGGGTGAATGTATTACATTGTTCTGCATTCTGTCCATCAATTGTTGTTTTTGCATTTGTCACCCCGAGTGGGATGGGTATGCTCAGACGTGACTCCCATGCTCCCCACACCACTGGAGTCAAGCTATCCTGGCTGAAGACGGCTGATAGCCAGAAACCGGTCCTAGGATGCTTGATTCCGGTCCAGGAAAGACATGGCTTGGCAGTTCGTGCTGGACTGTTCCCATGAGGCACAGGGTCAAGGCTGATTTGCATATGGCCATGTCTGAACTGGGGAGGTGTGGAGTGCAAAACAATGATGGATTCAGGCCGAGATCTCTGTACTGGGGTGAATGTATTACATTGTTCTGCATTCTGTCCATCAATTGTTGTTTTTGCATTTGTCACCCCGAGTGGGATGGGTATGCTCAGACGTGAGTCCCATGCTCTCCACACCACTGGAGTCAAGCTATCCTGGCTGAAGACGGCTGATAGCCAGAAACCGGTCCTAGGATGCTTGATTCCGGTCCAGGAAAGACATGGCTTGTCAGTTCGTGCCGGACTGTTCCCATGAGGCACAGGGCCAAGGCTGATTTGCATATGGCCATGTCTGAACTGGGGAGGTGTGGAGTGCAAAACAATGATGGATTTAGGCCCAGATCTCTGTACTAGGGTGAATGTATGACATTGTTCTGCATTCTGTCCATCAATTGTTGTTTTTACATTTGTCACCCCGAGTGGGATGGGTATGCACATACGTGAGTCCCATGTTCTCCACACCACTGGAGTCAAGCTATCCTGGCTGAAGACGGCTGATAGCCAGAAACCGGTCCTACAATGCTTGATTCGTTCCAGGAAAGACATGGCTTGGCAGTTCGGGCTGGACTGTTCCCATGAGGCACAGGGTCAAGGCTGATTTGCATATGGCCATGTCTGAACTGGGGTGGTGTGGAGTGCAAAAAACGATGGATTTAGGCCCAGATCTCTGTACTGGGGTGAATGTATGACATTGTTCTGCATTCTGTCCATCAATTGTTGTTTTTGCATTTGTCACACCGAGTGGGATGGATATGCTCAGAGGTGACTCCCATGCTCCCCACACCACTGGAGTCAAGCTATCCTGGCTGAAGACGGCTGATAGCCAGAAACCGGTCCTAGGATGCTTGATTCCGGTCCAGGTAAGACATGGCTTGACAGTTTGTGCCGGACTGTTCCCATGAGGCACAGGGCCAAGGGTGATTTGCATATGGCCATGTCAGAACTGGGGTGGTGTGGAGTGCAAAACAATGATGGATTTAGGCCCAGATCTCTGTACTAGGGTGAATGTATGACATTGTTCTGCATTCTGTCCATCAATTGTTGTTTTTGCATTTGTCACCCCGAGTGGGATGGGTATGCACATACGTGAGTCCCATGTTCTCCACACCACTGGAGTCAAGCTATCCTGGCTGAAGACGGCTGATAGCCAGAAACCGGTCCTACGATGCTTGATTCGTTCCAGGAAAGACATGGCTTGGCAGTTCGGGCTGGACTGTTCCCATGAGGCACAGGGTCAAGGCTGATTTGCATATGGCCATGTCTGAACTGGGGTGGTGTGGAGTGCAAAAAACGATGGATTTAGGCCCAGATCTCTGTACTGGGGTGAATGTATGACATTGTTCTGCATTCTGTCCATCAATTGTTGTTTTTGCATTTGTCACACCGAGTGGGATGGATATGCTCAGACGTGACTCCCATGCTCCCCACACCACTGGAGTCAAGCTATCCGGGCTGAAGACGGCTGATAGCCAGAAACCGGTCCTAGGATGCTTGATTCCGGTCCAGGAAAGACATGGCTTGGCAGTTCGTGCTGGACTGTTCCCATGAGGCACAGGGTCAAGGCTGATTTGCATATGGCCATGTCTGAACTGGGGAGGTGTGGAGTGCAAAACAATGATGGATTCAGGCCGAGATCTCTGTACTGGGGTGAATGTATTACATTGTTTTGCATTCTGTCCATCAATTGTTGTTTTTGCATTTGTCACCCCGAGTGGGATGGGTATGCTCAGACGTGAGTCCCATGCTCTCCACACCACTGGAGTCAAGCTATCCTGGCTGAAGACGGCTGATAGCCAGAAACCGGTCCTAGGATGCTTGATTCCGGTCCAGGAAAGACTGGCTTGGCAGTTCGTGCTGGACTGTTCCCATGAGGCACAGGGTCAAGGCTGATTTGCATATGGCCATGTCTGAACTGGGGAGGTGTGGAGTGCAAAACAATGATGGATTCAGGCCGAGATCTCTGTACTGGGGTGAATGTATTACATTGTTCTGCATTCTGTCCATCAATTGTTGTTTTTGCATTTGTCACCCCGAGTGGGATGGGTATGCTCAGACGTGAGTCCCATGCTCTCCACACCACTGGAGTCAAGCTATCCTGGCTGAAGACGGCTGATAGCCAGAAACCGGTCCTAGGATGCTTGATTCGTTCCAGGAAAGACATGGCTTGGCAGTTCGGGCTGGACTGTTCCCATGAGGCACAGGGTCAAGGCTGATTTGCATATGGCCATGTCTGAACTGGGGTGGTGTGGAGTGCAAAAAACGATGGATTTAGGCCCAGATCTCTGTACTGGGGTGAATGTATGACATTGTTCTGCATTCTGTCCATCAATTGTTGTTTTTGTCATTTGTCACACCGAGTGGGATGGATATGCTCAGACGTGACTCCCATGCTCCCCACACCACTGGAGTCAAGCTATCCTGGCTGAAGACGGCTGATAGCCAGAAACCTGTCCTAGGATGCTTGATTCCGGTCCAGGTAAGACATGGCTTGTCAGTTTGTGCCGGACTGTTCCCATGAGGCACAGGGCCAAGGGTGATTTGCATATGGCCATGTCAGAACTGGGGTGGTGTGGAGTGCAAAACAATGATGGATTTAGGCCCAGATCTCTGTACTAGGGTGAATGTATGACATTGTTCTGCATTCTGTCCATCAATTGTTGTTTTTGCATTTGTCACCCCGAGTGGGATGGGTATGCACATACGTGAGTCCCATGTTCTCCACACCACTGGAGTCAAGCTATCCTGGCTGAAGACGGCTGATAGCCAGAAACCGGTCCTACGATGCTTGATTCGTTCCAGGAAAGACATGGCTTGGCAGTTCGGGCTGGACTGTTCCCATGAGGCACAGGGTCAAGGCTGATTTGCATATGGCCATGTCTGAACTGGGGTGGTGTGGAGTGCAAAAAACGATGGATTTAGGCCCAGATCTCTGTACTGGGGTGAATGTATGACATTGTTCTGCATTCTGTCCATCAATTGTTGTTTTTGCATTTGTCACAACGAGTGGGATGGATATGCTCAGACGTGACTCCCATGCTCCCCACACCACTGGAGTCAAGCTATCCGGGCTGAAGACGGCTGATAGCCAGAAACCGGTCCTAGGATGCTTGATTCCGGTCCAGGAAAGACATGGCTTGGCAGTTCGTGCTGGACTGTTCCCATGAGGCACAGGGTCAAGGCTGATTTGCATATGGCCATGTCTGAACTGGGGAGGTGTGGAGTGCAAAACAATGATGGATTCATGCCGAGATCTCTGTACTGGGGTGAATGTATTACATTGTTCTGCATTCTGTCCATCAATTGTTGTTTTTGCATTTGTCACCCCGAGTGGTATGGGTATGCTCAGACGTGACTCCCATGCTCCCCACACCACTGGAGTCAAGCTATCCTGGCTGAAGACGGCTGATAGCCAGAAACCGGTCCTAGGATGCTTGATTCCGGTCCAGGAAAGACATGGCTTGGCAGTTCGTGCTGGACTGTTCCCATGAGGCACAGGGTCAAGGCTGATTTGCATATGGCCATGTCTGAACTGGGGAGGTGTGGAGTGCAAAACAATGATGGATTCAGGCCGAGATCTCTGTACTGGGGTGAATGTATTACATTGTTCTGCATTCTGTCCATCAATTGTTGTTTTTGCATTTGTCACCCGAGTGGGATGGGTATGCTCAGACGTGAGTCCCATGCTCTCCACACCACTGGAGTCAAGCTATCCTGGCTGAAGACGGCTGATAGCCAGAAACCGGTCCTAGGATGCTTGATTCCGGTCCAGGAAAGACATGGCTTGGCAGTTCGTGCTGGACTGTTCCCATGAGGCACAGGGTCAAGGCTGATTTGCATATGGCCATGTCTGAACTGGGGAGGTATGGAGTGCAAAAAAACGATGGATTTAGTTCCAGATCTCTGTACTGGGGTGAATATATGACATTGTTCTGCATTCTGTCCATCAATTGTTGTTTTTGCTTTTGTCACCCCGAATGGGATGGGTATGCTCAGACGTGAGTCCCATGCTCTCCACACCACTGGAGTCAAGCTATCCTGGCTGAAGACGGCTGATAGCCACAAACCGGTCCTAGGATGCTTGATTCCGGTCCAGGAAAGACATGGCCATCATTTGTTGTTTTTACATTTACCATAGTCCAGGCGGCTGATGACAAGGGCTTGGGGGATGGCTCATGTGGTGTTGACAGGAGTCATTTGAAGATCTTGTGGAGCAAGCAAATAGTGAGGAAGCAGGCAGAGGAGACTGCGTTGATCTGGGTTTTCATGGTGAACTTGTTGTCCAGGATGATGTCGAGGTTGCAGGCATGGTCTGTCGGCATGGGTGAGGGTCCTAGTTCGGAAGGCACCAGGAGTCGTTTCACGGGGAGAAGTTGTTCCCAAAGATCAGTACTTCTGCCTTGTCTGTTTTCAATTTCAGGAAGTTGTCCGTCATTCAGTCTACGTCACTCATCATGCACTTGTGGATGTTGGCCCCTGTGGTGGAGGGCTTTTCTGATAGTGAGAGGAGGAGCTGGGTGTTGTCGGTTTAAAATATGTGTTAAAATTCAAAATAACAGAAGACTCTACTACAGGTAAGGAAGAGTTTCTTTATTCCAATCATCCACTCTCCTCAAATGTCATTGCTATGTTGTGAATAGTCTAAAGCGAGCTCTCAGTGGAATGTTCTAAGTGGCTCAAAGGGCAGGAGGAAAGGAAAGTGTCAAAAGAAAGGAGGTGAATATAGGTAAATTACAACACATCTCCCTTCCTAGGGAAGACAAAGAACATGGCAAGGAGAGCAGTGGGTTACAACACATCTACATAAGACATGGAGCAGATGCTTAAGAAATGTCAACCAGTCTATCACCACTCCAAGTCTGTTCATTATCTAGGCGGACCACATTCTTGCTAGATCTTATTACTCTCTGGGAGGGCAGATATTTACTCAGACCAGGTTGTACATGGTTAGGTTTCCTTATCGCCACAGGTGTGTTGGCATGGAGATCATGATCTTTGACTCTGTGTTTCTGGTCATACCAACCCTTGTATTTCTTTTGTTGTTGTTGGGTTTTCAATTGGCTTGTCTCATGGTTGGGGATTACCTTCTTACCCCCTTCCAACCACTGAGGGTTCATCTTTGTGTAGGGTTCTCTTCCTCTCAGCATTACAAATGGAGAGACCCTGTGATGAGGCTGGGTGTAGTATGGTATGCCCAAATGCATTCTTTCAAGGATTCCTCAATTTTGTGGTTATTGGTGATGACTAATTGAATGTGACCCTTAACCATACGGTTCACTCTTTCCACCATCCCATTGGCCTTAGGACAATAGAGTGCCATTTTTTCATGTTTTATATTTAACTTGACAAAAAAGTCTTTCATCATTTCAGAGGTGAACTGCACCACGTTGTCCATAACCAGGGTCGCTGGTATGCCTTCAAAGAAAAATATATTTTCCAAAAAGGAGATGAGATAGATCGTATTGGTGGTTGGTGTAAACTTGAAGTTGATCCAAAGAGAGGTGTAGTCAATGAGGATAAATATGAACCTCTTTTGGAGCACCAACACTTCCAATGGCCAAATTATGTCTGCGGCTAACTTGGTCCAAGGTATCTCTGGAACTTCACCAGGAGATAGGGAACTTTCCGTAACACTTTACTCTTGTCACTTTTAGCACAATTAGTACATTCTTTAACTTTCACTTCTACCAAAGAGTCCATCCTTGGAAACCAAAAACAACTTCTGAGTTTGTTTTTCGTGAGGCTACTTCCTAAATTCCCCTCGTGGGCAAGGTCAATAATTTTATTCCTAAGGTCTTTGGGTGGAACAATCTTTCCATTTCGGTATATTCTATTTGCCATGAGAGATAGTTCATAACTTACTTCCAAAAGTCTTTAATGGAATGGGGGACTTGAGACCGATTCTCAGGCCAGCCCCTGATGATCAAGTCTTTGAGTGTATCATATCATTGTCATTCTTCATACTCTCTTCCCATTCTTCCTTTGTTAGAGATGGAAGATGTGTGGACAATATGGGCACATCTAGTTGGTCTTCGCCAAGACTGACGTTGAGGGGGGACCTAGACAAATAGTTTGCAACTACATTCTCAGGTCCCGGTAAGTATTCTACTCTGAAGCAGTATTTCTCCAATCTTAACACCCATTTGATGATGCGGGGAGATTTGTTGTTGGTATTTGACGAGAACATGAAGGTTAATGGTTGTGGTCCATGGATATGGTGAATTTGGCACCCCATAGGTAGAATTTGAAGTGATTCACCGCCCAGAAACATGCTGATGCTTCCCTCTCAATTACTGAATAGTTGCGTTCTGAGGGACTAAGGGACCTGGAGGTAAACGCTATTATGGTTTCACCATTCTCATCTCTTTGTAAAAAGTGTTGCCCCAGCCCTTTATTGGAAGCATCTGTAGTTAGCAAACTTTTCTTTTTGTGATCGAAAGGCCCTAAGGCTGGTGATTCCAGGATTTGTGTGTTTTACTGCTTCAATCATTTCGCTATGTTTCTGCTCCCATGTAAATTCTTTGCTTTTTTTTTTTAAAAGGACAAGTAACCCATCACACAGTTCAGCGAAATTCTTGACCAACTTTGCCATGCACTTGGCCAGACCTAAGAAGGATTTTAATTCATCTTTGATGGTTGGATATAGGGCATCCTTGACTGCTTGAATTAACCTATATTTAGGTCTGAAACCTTCTTGGGAAATCGAATGCCCTAGGTAGTCGACTAATCTGACCATGACCATACACTTGTCAAGTTTTACTGTCAAACCTGCACCCATGAGCCTTTGACACACTGAGTTAAGAACATTATCATGTTCTTCCATGGGTGACCTGTACATTAGTATGTCGTCCTGAAAGAATCATGTATTCTTGATGCCTCCAAGAATCTGTTACATTATCTTTTGAAAAATAGCTGCCGCGGAGTCTAGACTGAACGTCATCCTAATGAACATGTAGGCTCCAAAGAGAGAAGTAACTGCCGTCAACGGCCTAGACTTCAGGTGCAATTCAACTTGATGGTAAGCCATTGAGAGGTCAATAACTGAAAAGAACTTTGCCTTGCCCATGGTGCTTAACATGTCATTTATATTGGGTAGGGGAAACCTCTCCACCCATATATTTTCATTTAGGCTGCGCAGGTACACTCAGAGGTGGATACCTTGCCCATTGGCTATGAACACTAAAACTAAAGGCGCCATCCACTCTGTGGAATCTATGGGTTGTATGACTCCCATCTCACTCAATTTGTCCAATTCAGCTTTGAGGGTCTCTCTCAACAAGAGAGGTACTGTACGGGTTTTGTGTTCAATTGGTTTAGCCCCTTGTCTCACTTTGATCTTATGTTCAAAGTCCTTCAATTTTCCTAATCTGTCAGTGAATAGATCCGGGAAAGCATAGCGTAAAGAGCTGTTGCTGTCGGGAGCTTCCACCAGAATGACCTGGTTCTTGTTGTTTATTTATTTTCAGCATTTGTAAAGCGCGAACTGTCACCATTGCAGGCATCCTGGCGCTGACTGAAGTCCATAGGGGCAAGAAGCGAGAGACAGCAGGGACTGGAGTAACAAGCAATTGTCTAAGGGAAAAGCCAAGTTTTGATCCTTCTCCTAAAAGGGAGAAGCTCAGAGATGTGCCTAATATCCACTGGAAGCGTGTTCCAGAGCTTGGCGGCTGTTACCTCGAAGGATCTGCCTCCGGATCTAACCTTCTTGAATCTGGAAACCACTGCCAGTTTGGCGTCAGAAGAGCGAAGTTGCCTGACTGGGGTGTACCACGCAAATTTGGATCGGAGGGAGGCAGGACCAATTCCGTGAAGCGCCTTAAACACTATACATAGGGCTTTAAATTGTATTCTCTGCATCACAGGTAGCCAGTGGAGTTTGCTCAGTGAAGACGATCCATTAGCTCTTCTGGGAAGCCCCAAGGCCAGTTTGGCAGCTGCTGATTGGACACTTTGGAGCCTATCCAGCAGGAAACCAGAGGATCCCAGCAAAAGGGCATTGCAATAGTTTATTCGACTAAGAATGGTGCATCTTACCACTTGGGCACGAGCGTGAATCGGAAGGAGAGGTAGTACCTTCCTAAGGAATCGGAGAATAGCAAAGCAACAAGCAGAGGTCTTTTGAATGTGCGTCTCCATGTTGAGTCTCTGGTTCAGCATGACCCCAAGGTTACGGATTGTCTCCACCGGCTGAACTGGGGACCCAGTTTCCGGGGGCCAGAAGTTGTCAGGGAAAGGTCGAGGAATCTTAGTGCCAGCACTAAAGAGTATCTCCGTTTTCCCTGCATTAAATTGAAGGGAGTTGTCTTTTAGCCAGCGAGAAGTGTCGCGTAAACAATTGTGGAAGGCCTCAACTGAAATAGAGTCTTCTCCCTCCAGGGAGAGGATCAATTGCGTGTCGTCGGCGTAATTGACAGTTTTAATATTAAAGCTTTTAATTAGTGTGATCAAAGGTCTTAGGTACAGGTTAAAAAGAATGGGGCTAATTGCAGAGCCTTGGGGGACCCCATGCGAGATCGGAGTGAAGGCCGACTGAAAAGGAGGAGTCGACACCGCCTGCTGCCTGTCCTGCAGAAAAGAGTGGAACCATTGAAGACCCAAACCTCTTACTCCTACCTCAAACAACCGCTTCAGCAAGATGTCGTAGTTCACGGTATCAAAGGCGGCAGACATATCAAGTAGGATCAGAAACACTGACTGCCTTCTGTCTGCACGCCTCTGAAGCTCGTCCATAGCGGTGATAAGTGCGGTCTCAGTTCCATGAGCCGGTCGAAAGCCAAATTGGTCAACGTCAAGAAGTAGGTGACGTTCCAGATGGTTAGAAAGGATAGTGCTAACCCAGCTTTCAGCAATTTTAGCTGGGAAAGGCAGCAGAGAGATGGGACGGTAGTTTTTTGAGCAGTCCGGATCAAGAGAGGGCTTTTTTAACAGGGGAGATACTAACGCTCGCTTCCACTGAGCAGGAACAGTCCCAGTCGCAAATGATTGATTGTAAATTAGGTGAAGGGGCGGAAAGAGTTCCCTATCAAATTCCTTCCATATTTTATGAGGAACAGGGTCTAATGGAGACCCAGACGCTATCTTTCTGGCTAATTTACAGAAAGCCTCGTACGTGAGGGAAGGGAATTCAAGTAGAAGATCATTTGAGGCCAGGATTGGCACTGCTGGCTGGTTCACTGTGGGACTCAGTCTCATCTCGGGGGGAGGGATAGAGTCAGGTGAGACTTCCAAGTCCTTAATAATAAGTTTGATTTTTTCTTTAAAGAAGACAGCAAGCTTCTCGCAAAGATCTTGTGACGGGACAATGGTGTTTTTGACACATTCTGGATTGGTGACGCTGTTCAATATATTAAAGATGTTTCTGGAGCTATTGGAGGAGTTACAGATCATGGAGGAGTAGTAATCGGCTTTTGATTTTTTGATTAAGTTCTTATATTCCCGAACTCTATTTTTCCAGTGTTCTTTAGAGGATTCTGTATAGTCTCGTCTCCACAATCTCTCTGCTTGTTTGCAGCTGTGCTTTAGATCTTTTAAGCTGTCATTAAACCAAAGCGCAGAATTGGTGCTCTTACAGCTGCGAGTTTTTAAAGGGGCATGAGCATCAAGGATAGTAGTAATCCTGGAGCAGAGAGAGGAGTAGTTGTCATCTACCACTTTATCCTCATCAAAGAATGGCTCCAAATGAAATACTTCTCCTAGGGAATGCAGACGTGCAAGAGTTTCCAGTCTCTACACTTATTTTTATTGATCAACCTAGGGGTTTTGTAAAGATCGTCCTTTAAGTGTATAAAGAATTTGATGAGTGAGTGATAAGTCCAATCCATTGGTAAGATTTCTCCCATGGCTATCAATTGTGGACCTGCGAACAGTAGGTCTAACCGATGTCCGCCCCTGTGAGTTGTTCCAGAGACCAACTGGGAGAGTCCAAGGCTTTCACAGGAGTGAAGTAAGTTACGGAGACCTGTGGAAAGCAGTCAGAGTACAACCGATGCCCAGGCTGCTGGCGCAAGACGCCTCTTAGTTCCCATCTTGAACAATTACCAATTAAAGAGACAGGCGCTGGAAGCAGGAACGCAAGAACAGAGTTTTATTTCTCATGAGGAGAGCCTGTCATTTCGGACACGCACACAGTGTCTTCAAGAGGTGCTCTAAAGGTCTTACTCAGGCTTCGTCTTTTATACACAGGTCTATGATGCACAAACATTCCTTATTGCAATAAAAGACACTTTGAAGTACGGAAAGACATGTCTGGAATCCCAGCTTCAGGCCTATTCCCATACCCTTCGCTCGGATGTCATTCCCCTCCCATATGTAACAAGTGATTGTAATCTTGCAGCCGGACATTCCAACAGGACACGAGGGCAAGAGGGGATGGTCAGATCAAAGGTTGGGTAGGCGATAGGGCACTTCGGCTGATGTATCGCATTTTGTTGTGCAGGGCCATATGGGGGGGTGTACATCCACGAGGCTTGGTCTTATGACTTGGGACCGGGTCGAGAGGCCAAGCGTGGCCAGGGGGTGGGGGGGGTCATCAGAAGAGGGGAAGGGTGTTCCTGGGAGGAAGGCGGGGGGTGTGTGTGGGTCAGGCGGGGAGTCGCTTTTAGAGCAGGGTCGCGCAGAGGGAGGGAGTGTTATGGCCTGGGGTTTAACCAATGGGGCAGGGAGGACGTGGTATCTAAAATGGATGTCATGTATGTGCGTGCATGGGCCTACGCCATCGGGATGAGGCGGTTAATGCCCCCCTTTTTTTTTCCCCACTCCATTGGTCGTTCAATCATCACTCAAGTCATACGCAAAACATTTCTTTTATCAATCCAAACATGTGCATCGTGTATTCAGTCGAGCTATGCACATCAGAGCATGCACACGTGCATTCATATCTTGCAAACTCGTCACGTTCTCAGGGGTAGTCTCCACAGGTAATATCTAACTTTCACAGTGCTATCCTGACTTCCGCACGGGACCATGGCGTGCTGCTTCAAGTCTTCTCCATACTTTAGGCAACGTTCCGATGTGACCTGCAGAAAGAAGGAAAAAGAAGGGGTGGGGGCAGCGTTTTTAAACAGTATCCGCGCGCATGAACCCGAAAATGCCTTTAATTACCACATACTCTATTCCATACTATCTCGGCGCTTTAAGCCCAGAGGGACCGGCAGTGCGGGGGAGATAATTATTGATGGACTGTGTATTGCATAGATCGCCCAAGTGTGGTATTACGGGACGTGTGCAGTGAAGGATCAAGACAGAGGACAGTCGGTGCAAAGTGGGGGGGGGGTGAGCTTGTGTTCTCCTCTGAGGAAGAGGGATGGTCCAAAGTGGTACACGGTCGTTTTGTGCTTCAGGTGCGGGGACTAGAGGGGCTAGGTGGCATTCCCTCGGAGTGGCTTAGGGGCGTTTAAAACAATTTCCCTGATACATGTGGCATACAAGTAGAGACTAAATACCGGAATCTTTATCGATTGCTTAACGTTACATAACAATTAAAAACACACACAATAAACCTGGACCATTCACGTTTTGCAATATTTCTGTGTACTATACTTTTTAACCTTTAACCAATCGAGCTGCTTCATTTCACCTGTATTGTACTTATATCGGAAACAGTGTTCATTTATTCGAAACTTACCAATCTAAGTGCTACAACTATGTTTGTTTTTCAAAAAGCTTTAATAAAAATGTTGGTGCACAAATACGGGCCTACAACGACGTGGGCCGGCCACGGAGCAGACTGGAACTGTACACGTGGGGATATTTATTTGTGGAAAGCATAACAGAGTCGGTGGTCGGGGATTTCATAATTAAAAAGTGCGACAAATACGATAAAATCATGTTGAAAATTCATTGTGAGCAAGTACCATAAGTGTTTAAACTTTCAATAACATGATGCGCCAAAACTTAATATCAATTCATTGTCCGAACATATAATCAATGCCCATCCCATCTCGCCGTGTGCTAAAATTGCATACGCATCTCATGATATCAAGGCTGAGCAACCGGGACACAACAAGGAGTTGCGAGTCTCATTTGTACCGGTGCCATTTTGGGTGAGGTCAGGCAGGTCCAAGTATAGTCAAAATGTCTCCATCAACTCGTAGTTGGACCAGAACCTCTTTCGGCAGTCCAAAAGTTTTCATTAAAGGGTAGCAAAAGGGACTGGCGAAATGAACCATCAGTCAAAAAAGGGAAAAGGGGGAGGTGGCAACAACCATTCCTACCGGGTCATACTGGTGTTCCACCGGAACTTGATCAAATTGGTAGTCCGCAGGATTTTAGTCATTCATACTGAGGCTGGTGCCGGCATGAGAGTACCAATGTCTCGTGGCTACGTCGTGGTCTATCCTTGGGGCGATCATGGCAGTCATTCCCCATCGGGGGGTGCCCGCGGGGGTGGGGCCCCCACGCGGCTCTTATAGAATCTTCAAAGTCGAGGAGAACACTTCTGGTCGTGGGACTCATTTTCTAGCTGACAGGCGACCGGGCCATCCTTTCACGCCGGGCCCGCTCCTGCTGGGTCGACTGCCCATTTCATGAGCTCAGCTGGTTCGGGCGAAGCGTCGCTGTACCGCAGCAGTGGACGAGGCTCCGCTGGGCGAGTGGAGCGCCGCTGCACCGCAAGAGTGGGAGAACCCTTGTCGGGTGAGTGGAGCGCCGCTGCACCGCAAGAGTGGACAAGCCCTTGTCGGGTGAGTGGAGCGTTGGGGGTGCAGCTGGGGGCCTCCACCTCCAGGTGGGAGAGGCTCGTCCGTGCCGCCTCTCCCTCCCAGCGCACCCCACGCCGTTTCCCGGCTCCGACATTTGTGATGGCCGGACCAGGCGATAAGAGTAGGGGGGGGGCAGGAGGCAGAAGCAAGACATCCCCCCCCGTGGCCTGCAGGGCGCCAGAAGAGGATGGGAGGACCAGTACATTCCGGGCCGACCATCCCACGACCTCTCCGGCTGATGGCGGTTAGCCGGGCCCCGCCCTGCACGTGTCGAGGCCTCATCTTCCGGATGGGCGTAGCCGTGGGCCTGTTGCACTTCGGGAGCTTCCGGAATGGGGGTAGGTATCTGCTGACTTGTATCTATCTTATGCTACCATTTTTGGGCGTGGCGGGCGGTGGGACAGACATGGTTGGAGCAGTGAGGGGCGGCAGAGCCTAGCTACCTCGTGGCTGCCGTGATGTCAGGCTTGGCTTCTCTCACCACTTTCGTGTTTCTTATTGCGGGCTATTTCTAACTTTTCTTATTTCTAGCGAAGTCGAAAACTCATCAGTGACCTACTGATTTTGTTTGATTTCTCTTTCTTTCCTTTTGTAGTGTGTTTCATGCTAAAGTTTCTGTTAACAGGGTACGGTGATTACTTCGTATTTTACATATGTCCTTTTTATTAGGGGTGCCCTTCGGTTGAGCCAGATGATCTACCTCCAATAAATGGTCCGGGTGGAACTAGTTTACCAATCAGTGGGGAGCAGATAGGTATGACAGATTACAACGGGGGACAAAGGTCCGCATTACCTACCCTTCACTACTTGCAAAGACTAGACAGAATATTTCTATTCCACGCTATTTGCAAACAGAGAATACCTCAAGCGAACTATTCCTGGAACAATAAATGTCCAGGCAACCAATCAATCAGTGGGGAGAAAAACAGGCATGACGGATTACAATGGGGGACAAAAGTCTGCATTACCTATCCTTCGCTATCTGCAAAGGGAGACAGAGTATTCCTATTCTTCTCTGTTTGTAGACAGGGAATATCTCAAAAGAGCGATAATCGATAAAAATCGATAACAAACAATCAGTGGGGAGAAAGATATGCATGACGGATTACAATGGGGGACAAAAGTCTGCATTACCTATCCTTCACTATTTGCAAAGAGAGAGGAACGTTCCTATTCGTCGCTGTTTGCAAACAGAGAATGTCTCAAAGAGGACCAATATTTCAAGTAGCAACCAAAGCTAAATGAACCAATCAATGAACAATATCAGTATTTAAATACCAATTCCAATACGAACAATCAATCAATCAATCAGTCAATCAGATGGATAAAGCCATCCTATCCATCAGACGTAAAGGACGTCCTACTTAACCTTACCCGGACCGGACCGTGCGGACAGTTCTTCGCCTTCCCTCTTCCAGCGCCCGATCGTTCTCTTACTCCATGTTTTTACCACAGCCTTCCTGTGGGATTCCAGTCAGGACAGTAGGTCGCTTGAGAGAGGTCCGTTCGGAATCGGTGAAGTTCATTCAATCGGCAGCCGGACGAGGGCCCTCTCATGGCAGGTATACTCCAATCGTTTAGATGTTCACCCCATCGTCTGGACCTCTCTTACCGGACCTTATGTCGCTGATGGGCCGCGCGTTTGGGACGCCAATTGTGGAAAGCAGTCAGAGTACAACCGATGCCCAGGCTGCTGGTGCAAGACGCCTCTTAGTTCCCATCTTGAACAATTACCAATTAAAGAGACAGGCGCTGGAAGCAGGAACACAAGAACAGAGTTTTATTTCTCATGAGGAGAGCCTGTCCTTTCGGACACGCACACAGTGTCTTCAAGAGGTGCTCTAAAGGTCTTACTGAGGCTTCGTCTTTTATACACAGGTCTATGACGCACAAACATTCCTTATTGCAATAAAAGACACTTTGAGGTACGGAAAGACATGTCTGGAATCCCAGCTTCAGGCCTATTCCCATACCCTTCGCTCGGATGTCATTCCCCTCCCATATGTAACAAGTGATTGCAATCTTGCAGCCGGACATTCCAACAGGACACGAGGGCAAGAGGGGATGGTCAGATCAAAGGTTGGGTAGGCGATAGGGCACTTCGGCTGATGTATCGCATTTTGTTGTGCAGGGCCATATGGGGGGGTGTACATCCACAAGGCTTGGTCTTATGACTTGGGACCGGGTCGAGAGGCCAAGCGTGGCCGGGGGGGGGGTTGGGGGGGGGGAAAGGGTGTTCCTGGGAGGAAGGCGGGGGGTGTGTGTGGGTCAGGCGGGGAGTCGCTTTTAGAGCAGGGTCGCGCAGAGGGAGGGAGTGTTATGGCCTGGGGTTTAACAAATGGGGCAGGGAGGCCGTGGTATCTAAAATGGCTGTCATGTATGTGCGTGCATGGGCCTACGCCGTCGGGATGAGGCGGTTAATGCTTCGTTTACAGTGAGAGATATGGTGAACACAAATGAACGTCGCTTATGTACATTTACATTTGTCATTTTTCACAGTCCAGAGTCAAGGGTACCGTTTGGCCAGAGATTAAAGTATCCCAGAATCATCAGTTTGTGGTGCGAGATAGAAATATTGGTCAGAGTGACCAGAAGCGCTTGTTGATGCGCAAGACTGAAAGCCCCCGGTGGACGATAACAGACTATCCCGGTAACAATGGTTCCGGAGTGAGTCTGAATTGAGAGACCTAAGAGTTCTGTTCCTTCGGTCGGATCTAGAACGAGTGTCTTAATATTGCAGGATGCATTAAAATCACACCAACCCCCCCTCCTCTACCAATAGCCCTAGGTGTGTGTAGGAATTTGTACCCAGGAGGGCAAGTAAAGCCCGGATCAACCAGGCAACAGGACGGGTCCATGTTTCCGTCATAAAAAGAACATCTAGTTCGTGAATTTCGATGAGTAGTTGGATCTCGATACTATGCTTAGGCAGGGAACTTACATTCAGGAGCCCACATTTTAACAAGTTGTTGCCCAGAAAATCTGCTCGCGGGGAAGCCGTATGTAGCATTGTGAAGACTCCTTTGTCAGAATGTAACTTACCCAGTTGAAGGAGCACCTCTCTAGAGGACAGAGGGCCAGAGGGTAACGGACTAGGGTCAGTTAGATCGAGGCGTGTAGCATGGCTGGCACAAGGCGCTACCTTGGCGCGGACGGGCGCAGACGGGCTTGCCTTAGGCGCTCCTGCTGCGCTCGCCCGCTGCGCGTCCGGAAGCGACACATGTTTTATAGAGCGAGGACAGGGAAAGAGGAGGGCGTGGCCTCAGCAAGGGGCGTGGCCTTGGCGAGCGCCAGTGATGGCGCCAAAAGTATCCCTGTTAAGTTTCCGCAGCAGCGCTGGCTCCGCTGGGCGGCGTGGTCAGGGTCAGTAAAGTATCCCAAGAGGTACTAGAGGGGCGCAGGGTAATTATTAAAAACAAGTAAGTTGTGACACTCAAATATTGAAAACACAGAAATCACGCTCCCGGCTTTCCGCCTCAGGAGACAACAGTCGTTGTTGGGGTCTAGAATGATCCCGAGCTCTTTCTGGTGTTGCCATCCCAGGAGATTAGCCCCACTCTTGACCACATACGCTTTACCTGCCATAGATTTCCCTTTGAAGACAATGTGGGCTAGCACCATGCCCTTCAGAGGAATGGGGTCTTTGGTGTACCCTTCAGGTGAGATATCAGGTGGGCTTAACTCTAACTTCATGCCACACACTAAATTCTCGAAGTCTGTGAAATTGATGAGGGTGAACGGGGAACAGGAGTCTGCAAACATTTTCAAGGGCCTATTGTCGTTATATACAGTACATTTGGGATAGTTGGTCTCCTGTACTCTTGTGCTGTTCGTGCACCTAACCAGTTGATTCCTTATAAGGAAATCATTTAGATCTTCAAACTTGCATAATTGAGAAAGACCTCTGAGTGCCGCAATATAGTTGTTGATGGACTCATTTTTTCCTTGCACTCTGCTAAAAAATGTATGGCATTCAAGGACAACGTTACCTTTGTCCCCAAAATGTGCCTCCAATTTCATGAGAGTGATGTCATACACCGCAGAGCCATCATCATCTTCCAACTTAGGTTCAGTAAGTGTTTCATACACTTTACGATCATGAACTCCTAAATTATGTAATAGGATGTGCTGTTTGCGCATATCAGATAATTTTTCTCCCTCCATGTCGATGAGGTAAAACTCAAATAATTTTATCCAGTCGTTCCAATGGATTTCAGGGTCCCCACAATCATTTAAAAATGATGGTGGTTGGTTTATACCAGGAGTACCTATGGTGAGACAGAGGAGTTTGAGGAGCAGATATGCAGTGGGATAAATGTGTATGAGAGGCAAGGTAGGTCAAGGTGTGTGTGTCACCACTGAGGTGGTTGACATACAAGAGATTTGAAAAGAATGAAGGTGTGAGGTTTTTGTGTGGTCGGGTGACACGCAGGAAAATGTCACGTCAGGATGAGGAGAAAGATGCAATGAAATTCTTACTAGAGCTTGGTAGAAGAGCAGGAACCAACTCGACACTGAGCACAGATTAATTAGGAGATCAAAGTTGCATTACCGCTCTTGACCACAGGGCCTGTAGCACTGACAGGAGTTAAGTAGGTGTTGTTTACTGGACGTGGATCGCGGACGCTGACAAGAACAGGAAGTGCGGGAAACAGCTGCAGTTAGCATCACAGGCCAGCCACCCAGCGCTAGTGGGCACAGGACACTCAGGCCCACATGCATCATTGTTAGAAATTGCGTTTTCTTATTTGCGAATGTGAAGGAATCGCATTTAAGAAATCGCAATTTGCTATTCATTATGTTTATCGCATTTTTTTTGCGATTTGCTGTAAATCGCAATTTTGTGCGAATCGCACCAAAAATGCGAATTCTTAATAGCGAAGTCGCATTTACCGAATTCGCATTGTGCGAAAAACCCCACATGATGAATTGCATTACTGTGATTGCCAGGAAGCCAGTATAGCAATCACAGGCACCTGTGAAGTGGTTTGAAAGTGACTCTGGCAGTTGGTTTTGGAGTCTGCTTGGAGAGGTTGCTGCTGCAGTCTGTGTGCTTCACTTTCGAGGAGAAATACAGATGGAGAATCATGCGGGAGAGGGGCCCTCAAGAAAAAGGAAAATTAAGTTTTCAGATATGGAACTTGAAATCCTAATTGAAGAGGTGACTGACAGGCATGATCAACTTTTTGGCAAGTTGTCACATAAGGTGCCTGATGTAGTCAAAAGAAATATTTGGCTGAACATTCAAACCAAGGTAAATGCTGTTGGTGTGGCCCACCGTGAAATCAGCAACTTACAAAAAAGGTGGTACGACTTGCGCAGTCACGCAAAGGAGAAGATTGCGACCAGAGTAAAATAAAACTGGAGGTGGACCCCCTAAAGACATACCTACAACCCCTTTGGATGACCTTGTGGAAGGGACACTTTTGACTGAGGCAGTTGTTGGTGTACACAACATAGACACGTCTGATCTCATTACCCCCTCTGAAGGTAAGTGTGATTATAAAATGTATCAAAAATTTAATTGTTTGTACCATTGTGGCCTATTGCAAAGTGAAAACAGGGAAAGTGTGTTTTAAAGAAATCCATTTACTCAATACATTTCATTTTATGAAGTTGCCTGCTTCAGATTAGAAATATATCCATGTTTTAAGCAAGGCATCTTGGGAAATGTAATTTTCAAATAGATGTTGTTGGCTGAAATACATAGTGAGACACAGAGCAATGTCAATGTTAATGAAAGCATGTCAAGGAAGCAAATATACATTTTGTAATTTTGTTTTTATTTCAACATTTCAAAAGCAACATGGAAAGTAAAATATATCTTTCACCTTTTCTCTAACAGAATTACTTCAACAATTGATAGAGCAAGATTTGCGGGATTTCAGTACCCTTGAAATAAATGTCAATGAAGAGGGAAATAATCCCAGTACTTCCACTGCAAATCTGCCAGTAAATGAAAGGCAAAGAGTACGGCAGTTATTGCAAACTGATTCAGAGGAGGGTGACAGTCAAAATATTCCTGAGTCAAGATCTGAACCCAGATCAGCAGTCACCAACGCAAGGCCTAGTAGGCGAAGGAGGCAAAGTCAATTTTATAGACGACGTCCAAGAACAGCAAACTTGGCCACATTTGAAGACGGGTCATGCACTGGCAGTGTTGTTGAGGACAAAATTTTGAAAATACAGCGCCTGCAAGGCAAAGATGTCAGAATAATTAAAGGCAAAATTGGACATATGTCTAAACAACTTGGTGCAATTCACAGCACTATGAATAGGATGGTGGAGGCTTTAACAAAAGGCCATGAGTAAACTGCTAAGAAACTTGACAGGATTGCTAAGTCTTTAGAATCAATGTGCACTGTAATGAAAATGCAACATAAGGAAAGTTTGAATAGGCACCTGAGGCTAATGACCAGCTTACATGGTCAGAATAGACAGTTGTCACGTATATCAAATTGTGCAGCAAAAATCAGCAAACAAAATGTAGTCATGCATGACAAATTAAATTATGTTTTGGGTGACATCTCAAGGGGAATGTTGAGAGGGAATGATGTAGTACAAGCTACAAACAGTTGTGAACCACCAGGGCTTTCTTTTTCAAATGTTAACAGTGTAGAGGGTCCACAAAATGTAGACCCACAAGAGTCTTCCAATTCTTGTACAAGACGTAGTCATAGGAATGTGAAAGATGGGTGCAAATTGGATTTGGAGAAAGGTAAAATTGCTGGGAAGGCTTTAGGTCTGCGAGGGCGTAAAAAGCAAAATGAATTCTAATTCTTAAAAAAGCATGACTAGTAGAAATATGTTGCATTTACCAGCAATTTGACATTTTAAAGATTTAGTTCAATACAAACATGTCATGATTTCATTCAGTTAATTGTTGAAAAAGGTACTTTGCAAGCACTACATCTTACGTTTCTTAAAATACACTTGTTTCAAATTTAAAAATAAAGACTTGTACCTTATTCAAAAATAATTTTGTGTAATCTCAGCTCTTCTTCTCCTTCCTTCTGCTGCTTCTGGTCCATGTTGTCTGGCTGGGGGTTGCTGTGGTTGATTGTGATTTGGTGGTAGGAGATCTTCTTCATCCAAATGTATGCCTCTCTCTGTTGCCATGTTGTGTAGCATTGCACAGACTGCAGCTATTTTACAGCAAGTTTTTGGATTATATTGCAAACTTCCACCAGTCTTATGCAGTATGCGGAACCTTGATTTTAAAACACCAAAGGTCCTCTCAATGACATGGCGAGTTGATTTGTGAGCTTGGTTGAAATGTTGCTCTTTTCTAGTTGCTGGGTTGAGGTATGGAGTCAAAATATAAGACCGGACACCATAGGCACTGTCACCTTTTTAAAAACATGGATATATAAATGTAATTTGCAAAGCATAGAAAAAGTTTTACTTTTCAAAAATGAATATAAATTGGTTTTTCATATTTACCTAGCAAGTAACCATCTCCAAACTGTCCAGCAAGAAGTCTAGCATGTATTGCGCTGTGCTTAAAGATGTAAGAGTCATGGGCACTGCCAGGGTAACTAGCCACTATGTCAGTGATAATGGTATTTGCGTTACATATCACTTGAATATTAAGAGAGTGGAAAGATTTCCGGTTACGGAATATATACTCATTTTCTGAGGGAGGACATATAGGTACATGTGTCCCATCCACACAGCCTATTACATGCGGAAATTGTGCCAAAATCTTGTTGAGTAGTAGGAAACTTAATATAATTCCTTATTCTTTGCAACATAGCATCCAAAAAAGCATTAAAAAATTGTGAAAGGGAGCTCTGGGAGACACCACCAGCAATGGCTACTACTCCCTGAAAAGAACCAGAAGCTAGGAGGTGTAGAGAGCATAGGACTTGTACATGAGTAGGTATTGCTTTTGTCCTCCGAGTCTCCCTTTGCAAAATGGGATCTAAATCATTGATTAAATCTAAAATTAAATCACCAGTGAGCCGGTACCTATCATAAATCTCATCATCAGTTTGCACAAGCAAGGTTATGCGTACTCTAAATATTCGCTCTTGGATCTGCCTTCTCCTCAATCCTGCTGCTACTCTCAATCTGTGGCGGTGTGCCAAAAAGAAAAGTGCAGCCATTATGCAATGTTCCTGGAGGTTCTGTGAAGCCCAACAAAAGAGGGAACTTGAAAGACACCTGACTTATATACTGTGGCTGTCAATCAACAAGGCACTTGTGATATGTGTACAGCTTACAAGAGCAGTGCAAATGAATGTGAGTATCAGAACTACACTTACACACCCAAATGTCAATCAAATGTTAGCATCTGCAATTCCTACGCAAAAATATTTTATGGTAGTGGCAGCATAAATGTATCAAAACATATGTACAAGTTTGACTACCAACATATCACAAAAACAACATTGTTTTGGGTTTTGAAATAAAATCCGTACATCCATCCTGTTACATTACAATTTTTAACACACCATTGTGTGCATGTTTGAGGACACACGCCATCAGCCTTTCACATACTTTTTGATATATGGCCTGTTTTACATCATGTAATAGAAATTAGTAATAATGTAAGGCTACTTCCACTTCCATGAAGGCCCAACAGAGCTGTTTTCATAAAGAAAACTAGTTACCCAAAGTCTGCGAAAATATAACACCAAGTCAGACTTCTTCTAATTTTTGGAAATGCAATTTGCGAACTGCAGTAAAATCGTAAAGTGCGATTTTTGATGCATTGGATAAAATCGCGAAAAACATGCGAATCGCATGGATTGCGAGACATTTAAGGAATCGCAAATGTACTTGCGATTCCTTAAAATGCGAAAACTACTAAAAGAATCATGCATCTCAAATACATAGATTGCATTCGCAAACGGGTGAATTATGCGATTCGCACCGATTGCGAATGCAATCTACTTTGATGCATGTGGGCCTCAGTCTCCACAGAAGAAAGGTACAGTTAAGATATGTACCGTGAGGTGTATCAATTGCCGGTCCGTCGCTGCCTTAGGAATACCAAGGATTAGCTCATCGGTTCACACACGGAAAGCAGGCACAACGTACGAAAAGGAACAAGTCAGTTCACTCAGGGAAAGGCAGGCACGACGATGCAGAAATGAAAACAATGCCACAGTTCACCAAAACGCAACAGGACCAGCAGATCTGTGAGAGCCGAAAGGATGGCAATACCAGTAGGACACAAGTGCTCGTGAGGGAAAGGCACACTGTCAGTACCCATCCTCGTGGCCCAACGATGTAAAAAATGAATAAGTAGGCACTACGCCACCGCTCACCATGACCAGGAGGACCAGCAGACTCAGGAGTTTCAAGGAACGTCGATTCTCGCAAGACCCAGATGCCCGTGAGGGAAGGCACCCCGTCATCTCCGCTTGGCACACAGGCACTCACTTTTCCAGTATGCTAATGAAAACTCTGGTGGCAGTGTGGCTTTGGCATCACAATACACAATCCTCACCAGAGCACCACGCCAGCAGACAGCACTGTTTCAGGCATCGCAGGACACTGCTATCAGAAGACAAGGGCAGCTTCCGCCAGGTTCCACTGAATGTCACAGGCCTAGTAAGAAAGATGACAGAGTCCTTACTCCGGAGAGAGCACTGAAAGGGGAAATGATTGTCTGCCCCCTGTCCAGGATCGTTGCCAGTGTTAAAATTCAAAATAAAAGAAGACTCTACTACAGGTAAGGAAGAGCTTCTTTATTCCAATCATCCACTCTCCTCAACTGTCATTGCTATGTTGTGAACATTCTAAGTCAAGCTCTCAGTGGAATGTTCTAAGTGGCACAAAGGGGAGGAGGAAAGGAAAGTTCCAAAAGAAAGGAGGTGGATATAGGTAAATTATAACAATATGATATTTAGTTCATAGGTTCTGACGATGTTGGGCAGGGGAGTCATGTAGGTGTTGAACAGGGTGGACTGTGGGATGAGCTTTGAGGGACACGGCAGATAATGCTCTTATGTTCGGAGTTGAAGGGAGGAAGGCAGATGAGGAAGGAGGCAATCCATCTGAGTGTGTCTCCTTCAATTCTGATGTGATGGAACCTCTTGATAAGGGTATGGTGGGATATGGTGTTGAATGCTGCTGGGAGGTTGAAGAGGATCAAGGCCTCTGGCTCTGATGCTGTCGGTGGCAGTGATGAGGGCGGTTTTGGTCCTGTGGTCGGTGCGGCTGACTGGGAGATGTCCAGAAGATTGTTACTCTCCAGGTGCTCCGTGAGTTGGCAGTTGATGGTCTTTTCAGGGATCTTAGCAGGAAAGGGGAGTAGAGAGATGGGACAGAGGTCCTTTGGATCAATAGGGTCGGTGGATAGTTTCTTGAGAAGGGGTATGACTTCCAAGGCTCATCCCTCAGCCCAACATTTTTCAACGTCTACATTGTACCGCTCGTCCATGTCACACGCCGGCATGACCTCAACATCAGCTCCTATGCCGACCACACCCAGCTGATCCTCTCCCTCACCAAAGACCCCCATACTGCCACAACCAACCTCCACGAAGGAATGACGGCCGTCGCGGATGGATGAGAAACAGCCGACTGAAGCTGAACTCGGACAAGATGGAGGTCCTCATCCTCGGATCCACCCCCTTGGCCTGGGGTGACTCCTGTTGGCCGACTGCACTAGGAGCACCCCCTACACCCACCGACCACGCACGTAACATAGGGGTCATCCTCGACTCCACCCTGTCCATGACGGCGCAGGTTAACGCCGTCTCCTCCTCCTGCTTCAACACCCTCTGCATGCTTCGCAGGATCTTCAAGTGGATCCCCATTGAAACTAGAAGGACGGTCACCCAGGCCCTCGTCAGCAGTAGACTGGACTACAGAAACGCACTCTACACAGGAGCCACGGCCAAACTCCTGAAACGGCTCCAACACATCCAGAACGCCTTGCACATCTGATCCTCGACATCCCTCGCCGCATCCACATCACACCCCACTTGTGAGACCTGTACTGGCTCACCATCATCAAGAGGATAACCTTCAAACTCCTCATCGATGCACACAAGGCTCCCCACAACACCGGTCCAGCGTACCTCAACAACCGACTCAACCTCTACACCCCCACCCGCCAGCTCGGCTCCGCAGACCACACCCTCGCCACTGTCCCCTGCATCCAAAGAGTGACCGTCAGCAACAGATCGTTCTCCCACCTCGCCGCCAAGACATGGAACACCCGCTCCATCCGCCTGCGGCAGACCGAAGACCCCCTAACCTTCAGGAGACTTCTCAAGACCTGGCTCTTCAAACAGGAGCAGCATTGCCCCCCCCCCCCCTCCCAGCGCCTTGAGACCATCACAGGTATGTAGTGCGCTCTATAAATGATGATTGATTGATTGCTTGATTGATGTTTTCATTGCTCTGGGAAGGTGGCTATGGCAATGAATGCGTTGAAGATGGTGGTGAGTTTGTTGCTAATTGGCTTGCTCCCGAGTTTGAGGATGTGATTGGGACGGGGTTCATAGGTGCACCTGAGTGGACGGAGTTAATGATGGCAGTTGTGCTTTGTGTGGTGAGCTGGTTCCAGGTGGTTTTCAGCTGGTCGGGGCTTGTACCTGTGGGCACAATGAGTCTGAACATTGGGGTTTTTGTAAATGTTGGATATCTTGTTGTGGAAGAAATCCACCAATGTATCGCAGAGTACTCAAGAGGGGGTGATGATTTTTTCAGCAGCTGAGGGGATGGAGAACTCCCTGACAATGTTGAGCAGGTTCTTACTGCTGTTTGAACTGGCCTTAATGTGGTTGTCAAGGGGCTCCTTTTTGTCCTCTTCAGGAGTTAGTGGTATTGGTTGAGCGTTGTTTTGAAAGGAGGTTCAGTGTGTGGTGTCCTAGCTGGTATGCCACCTACTTTCAAATTGCTTGCAGTTGTGTTTAGAGGTTCTTAGGTTTAGTATGCTTGATGGGGGTGTCTCTGTTGGTCACAATCGATGATCCAGGCGGAACGTTCTTGACAGTCTGTTCCAGGTTGGTTGAGGTGTCTGGGTGGTAAGAGTTGAGATCGTCAGTCCATTGACTCTCTGATTACTCCAGTTTCGGTGGAAGGTGCTGTGCAGTTTGTCCCGGTGGGGGGGCCTGTGATGGTGAAGTGGATGACGCATGGTCTGTCCAGGTGAGTTCAGTAAAGTGACTGTGCTTGACTTTGTCACTGGCAGTCAAGATGGGGTTGAGTGTGTGTCCTGCGATGTGAATGGTGTTGGTGACTAGTTGTGTGAGGCCAAGTGTACTCATGCTTTTGAAGAGGATCGCGATGTAGGTTTCGTCAAGTTGGAAATTGAGGTCTGCAAGGAAGATTTAGTGCTTGGAGTCAATGGCGAGCGGACCAATGAAATCGGGTATGGTGTCGCAGAAGCTGGGGCGAGGTCCTGGAGGTCTGTAGGATAGGGTGCCTCTGATGGTGGTTTTGCTGTCAGTGTAGAGTTGGAAGTTGATACTATCATCAAGATGAAGTGTATTTTTTGGTTCAGTGATTCTGATTGTGAGTAGATAGTCTCTTTAATTGCTGTACTCTCCAGATCTTTCTTAGTTGAATTTATAGCCTGTTTGCCTGTTGGTTTAAGGGATTAGCCCTGATAGCTTCATCCATTGCAATGGAAGCTTATAGATCATGAATGATTACCTACTGGTTGGATCTTATGAACCAGACAGCAGCTTATAGTATGGAAGTCTTTGAGGCTTTCTCAGAAGTTGAATACAATCCTGGGTATGCTTGCCATGCTTAAATTAAGATGTATTTCAATGATATCAGGCCCCTAAAGGTATTTGGTTGCCAAATGACTGTAGGGTGACAGGTTCCTTCCATTGAAGAAATTTGTATCCCATTCAAAAAAGTACTAAACTAAAATTGCATGAGATGATGATTTTTGTACGGCATTTAAGAGCAAAACAGCAGTGATGGCAGGACACTAAAAAACTATAGGTGCCAAGCGGTCATGCATGACACTTTTAGTTATGTCATGTAAGGAATAATTGTCACGGGGAAAGTGAGACTGTTCCTGCATGCTACTGGCTCAAAGTGCCAGGACTGGAGGAAGAGCAAGTTACAAAAATCACACAATCACAATTTTGGCATAAAAAATGGCCACCTATTGATCTACGCTGGCGCACTCACCTTGCAGAAGGAGGCCTTCGACCCCCACGGAAGATACCTGCCTACCCAGCAAAATAAAGAAAGTCCTGTTTTCTCTGTCTGAGTGGATGTGCCCTCTACCATGGGGTCACTTCTAACCGGATACCATTGTGTTGGGCTACCTGTTTGTACTAATATGTCTTTCTGGAAAAAGACACCTGCTGAGCCCTGGTCAGAGCTATCATCTATTTTCTTTCTTTTGGACCTGGAATATCTATGGCCAGGGCTCCTGCTTGGTGACAGGTCCTTCCTGTAGAGTTCACTGAGAGGTACGTTATCTCACTGTACATCTTGTGTGTTGTCTACACCCTATGGTACCTTGGCCACTGTGGTGGTGGAGGATGGGACAGATGTTGGGCTCTATTGCTTTTCTATAGTCAGTGCTTGGTGAAGTGTGCACACATTTTTACTCACACCAGGGGGCATATTTACCAGTCCACAGCGCCACCGGAGCACCACTTTTTTTGATGCTCCAATGCTGCAGCGCTATTTTCCATATTTACAAGGTGGCACTAAACCACTTTGCATGGCTTAATGCTACCTTATAAAGATTCCCCTTTAAGCTGCAGTCCTCTGCGGCAAAGGGGCATGAAATAGGTGTTGCTGTGGGTATTCCATGGCAGCATCTATTACTTTTTGACCTGCTCCAGATTTACAAGGTGAGGCAGTGCCAAAACCTAAGGCAATGGAGTATCAGGTGTTAGATTGGCCCAATGAGGAGAAAGTATTAATTTCTCCAAGCTTGTTGCTCTTTCCACATGCAGCACACATAGAAGGTGCAAATTGCCGGTGCAAATCGCTGTTATGAATTGTTTATGTGCAGGAACATTTCTCTTACTGTACATAAACAATCAGCCCTGCAGAGCAGGCACCCTTGCAATATGGCGGATGGGTGCTTGCGCTGGTGCTAGGCTGCTTTTTTTGCAGCAGCATTAGGAGAAACACAGGGGTGCACTCGATTCTTGTGAATACAGCGCATCCCTGAATTTTCGAAATGTCAGAGCGCGTCACTGCCAAATTTGGCACAGCTCTGCGTTCCAACATTTTCTTGTAAATATGCACCTAGAAGTGTACTTCATCCTTAGAGCCCAGTGGACTTCTATTACATTCTCACATATATCTTCCGGAGGGGTCAGTTTCCATTGACTCTTTTGCTACCCATCTTTTGACAAGTTACTCTATGGTACATTCGTGTCAAGTCTTCTGGTGCAGTGTATAATGTGTTAGCACTGGAGACTCTTACAGGCACTCCCTTCATCAATGCAGCTCAGCGCACATCCAACTTATTTCCTTTAAGCCCTGTTTTTAGTCATCAATCTAGTCGCCATTTGGAGAGCAGGGGTGTTTGGTGTCTCAAACACCTTAAATTCTCAGATGACTTACTTATGTACGAAGGTTCTAAGCTTGCTACAAAGTTTGCCTCCTAATTTCATTGCAATTTAGAGATTGTCTTCCTAGACACCTTTGCTAACCAACTTTTCAGCGTAAGGTCTGTTGCCATATTTTTATGTCTTTCTTGTTTTGTTCACCCATTTGATTCGCAATGTAGATTCTTGTCAGTGTGACATTTAGAAAACGTTTATTCTGCTTGTCATGGGCTCAAGCTGTCTGTTGTGAGTCAATGGATATATTTGGTGATCAGGCCCATCAAAACAATATCTGTGCTCTGTACTTTATCATCCAGACCCCTCTGGCAGTGACTCACAATTCCGCGGCTGGGAGCATACAGGTTACTGCTATTGCTCTTAATCCACATTGTTACACAACAAGGCTATTAGTGATACTCTTTAATACATGATAACTATATGATCAGTCAGTTAACATAGAAACAGATTACTTACATCTACAAATAACTCATGCATCCCCTGTCATTGGACCTCTTACTCCATTACCAAATCCAACAACATGCTCTTAATCAACTTGTAAATATTTATGGGCACATACAATTCAATCACCTTGAAGAAGTCCATACGGGGACGAAAGGTGTTTATAGATATTCTGTACAGGAACAACTATAAACTGTTTTACATGATATCACCATTTCATATCTGATGTACCCGAATTTTGAATTGTTCCTTACTTGCCCTTCTTAAAAAAAAAGCTTGAATTAAAAGAATTTCTCAGAATATGGATGGAACACCTGGCTACTAATGTAGGTGTATATAGATTAAAGTTTGTGCGTGCTTCCATCATTACTGTAATCCCCATGATACTACTAAAGGATATACAATGGGCCCGATGCACTCTTGGGTAGAAGCACTGGATGCCTCTTTGGGGTATATCTGTTTTGATGCAAGCTGTGAGTCCCCCTCTATTTTGGAGTGCCACTATGAGTGAGGGAGATTAGTGTATGAGGACCTGGCATTGAGTCCTGTAAACTGATGTTGATTTTCTGCATTTAGTGGGACGACACATATGACGAGGAGGTAATGCTTCCATTACTTATAGAAACTTCACTACTCTGATTCCGTCACTCTCAGCAAAGTCCTTACAGCTGATTGCATATTCCAGAGAGGTCTTCTTGTTTCAACTGCCTGAATTTGGGAAATCTAAACTGGAGGTGTGGTGGAGGAACCTTAAGTTTCACATGATAATAGGATAGAGGGTGGAGTCTTCTGACTGAACGAGCCAGGCCATTTTTTGCTTTTGGATGGTAGCAGAGTGTTTGAGAGGTGAACACACCTCAATTTTATAAGGACTGGGACGAGGAATATGATATCAGAGTATTAATATTATTGGAAAGTAATCAAGGCATTTCAGTTGAACAGCATTGAGCAGTATTAACTCAGCACTTTAAAAATGTCTTACAATGCACATAATCCCAGTATAAAATAATGCCCTTATATTTATTTTGATGCATTTTTTTACTATAGTTATCATATCGCTCTGTGTCAAGCTTACATCATATCTCCAGTCTTCTCTTTCCTAAACAAAAGTACTTCATGCAGATATTTGTGGCATACTTCACTAAACTGTGAAATGAGCGAATCTCAAAGCGATGAATTCTTAAATGAAGGCCCAGACACCCCACGTAGCCCATCTATTTGAGCCATGTTACCCGTGATGTTTTGCGATTGATTAAATTCCATTTTACATGACTTTCGTAAAACTCCTTACAGAGTTTTGTGTCTCGTCAAGCATCAAGAGATGACTTGGAAATTATGACTGTAACATATATGTTCTTTAACAACACTGTTTTAGATGCAGGTAGCTCATCTCAAAATCCTCCTTTTCGCTTTGCATATTGATTCTTGTAGTTCTCATTTGGCATTATAAGACTAATTAGGTCTATAAATACTAGGCAAAACGTTTCAGCCTTAAAGGACTGCCTTCCCTCGCAGAACCCCCATTAAGCTTGGAAAAGTAAACATTTTACTACATGTCACTGAAGCACTATGTTTTAAGTGTTGGTTTTACATTCAATATAGAACTCCAATTGGTTCAATTAGGCTAAACCACACAGAAACTCATTGGAAAGCTAGGGCCTGCCCTGCAAGGAGTACTATGCAAGCCTTGCAAGATGTCCAATCATCTGTTATTGTGGGATGGTATGAAGCACTTACAACAAAATATGAGCAAAGGTGCCTCATAGATACAAATATATTGATGGCAAATAAGGATAACATGAGTCTTCTCTTGTGCCCGTGCTATTGGCTGATATAAGCTTTGTTTCCAGCTCTGTCCTTGCTCTTGCATTATGATTGGCTGTAACACCATGCATTGCTGAATCCTGGTATCGGGTTGGTTAAACTGGCTACAAGGTAACTTTATGTATGTCTCAGCCATGAGCTACTGCATCAAAACAATTCTTCGCACCAAGAACATGTTTTCCTATCCTATTCATTGCCCCCTTCAGCTTTATGATTTTTTGTTTCATAAAGGCGCCCCACTCCCCTTCTCAGAAAACACGAGATGAGAAAACAAAGAAAAATCCCTGAAGTGTGGTAAAATGCTGACATGATTTAGCGAGGAAGACTCTGATAAGAAGATAGAAATCTAATAAACAAGAGTCCAGAAAACCTTGGCGAGTCAGGGCTGCTTGCCAGTGAAAGCAACAGCCCTCCCAATGTAAACACAGGGAGCCCCAACGTCAAGGACATTCCGCTCACTAACCATCTGAACGAGAAAGTGAAGGCCGCAACCCCAGCAAACAAAAGTTATGGGCCTGCTGGCAAAATAATATTTGGATTGGTTCACAAAGCCTGTTATTTCCCAGCTAAAATAAACCCTTCATCTCATATTCTAACTTGAACAGTAAGTGGGGAGATGAGACAAAAAGAGTCAGGGAGGGTCCTAGCAGATGGCTTTGAAAATTCATAATAGTGGAGACGTCAACAAAACAGAATGTTATAAACATCCATTTTTAGTTGATTTGGCCAACCCTCTCCAACCTGTTCTGTTAAGCACTCAGGCAAAGAAAATAACAGGAGTTGTTTGTTGGTCACCTAATGACAGTGGGCAAATCTCCTGATTAATAATGGTCAAGGATTGTAGACCTTTATTTTAGAAAGCATCTCCTCATTCAGTAAATGGGCACTTAAATTGCTTTTAGTGATGAAAACAGTTCTGTCGGGGCATAGTAAAAAAAAAATGAAAATCGTGCTGCAATTGTTTCTTTGAGAATATCTTTCAATAGTATCTCCCTTCCCTCAAACAATACGATCGGGACATGCTTGGTACTTTCGTTCACAGCAAGCACTTGTATTTTTTTCTTTTCCTTTACGTTTGAGTATTAGAGCTTTTTAAGGTTTTTACAGTTTTACTGAGCTGAATGTTCAATGTGGTTGGTCATCAAACCCAAGAGTAAAATTTAATTTTGCTTCCCAAGCACATTTAAGCATTTCACTATAATTATTTGAAATTAAAAGTGTTCCATGCTGCTGTGTTGCTCAGCATTATCCTTGACAGAAAGGAGTAGATTTGTTTTGGCTCAGTTTCAGGAAGGGTATAACCTGAAACTGCTTTAATCATGCTTGTCTGTAGTGGATCTTAATGACATTTTCGAGACTGTCGCGGAGTGACTTTGGAACTTGGGTCGGTAGCATGCTCTTAAATGTCACTAAATGCCATACTTTACACGCAATCACACCTCCTTGGGAGTGACTGCACCATTGCTGCAGCCGTTTATCTCACTTTTTGACAGACTACTAATAAATGTAATGACAATTCTAAAAATCACATCCAAATCAGAGGCATGTGCATGATGTTGTTTCCACTTTTGAAGTGAAGTTTGTGTAGAAGTTTGGAGAAGTTCTGAAACACTTACGGAATTGTAGAGCCTATCACTAGCATCGTGATCCCGCTCTGGGCCAGTGAATGCGTGCGTTTGGGAATCTGTCTACTTGCTACCTTAAGGGGGTAACTAGAACATTAAAATACCTCAATCGAACCATACCTCTTCATCGAGTACGCAAACCTGACCTTACATAAGAGGGTTACCTTTACACTTTAATCGCCCTTCCACCTATCTATTCATTAATCCTTTCACCCTTGTTTCTGTTAAGCCATTCATCTGTCCATAATTTCATCTTTCCATCCACAATCCCTTTCATCCATTCAGCTTTTCATATATCCATTTACATTTAAGCATATACCCATTCTTCATCCTACCATCATTTGACCATTTTACCTTTTAATCCTTCACCTCGTCATCTATCGATTTACCTTCCATCTAGCCATTGTTTTACCTTTTCAATCCATACTTTCATCCCCCATTCTTTCACTTCTCCATCCATTCATTCTTTCAACCTAACATCCTATGGTTCACGCTTTTTATTTCCTTTAATCGTTTTCCCCTTCACACCCTCTTTTTCCTCTTATTCTTTATTTACCTTCTACCTATTTTTTGTCTCACCCTTTTTTCTTTCTCATCTTTCTTTCTATTGCACTCTGTGTCTTCTTTCTTCCTCTGTCTCTGTTGTTCCTTTTGTTCATCATTTCTTTATATCCCTTTCACTGTTTCATTTGTCTAAGCCCGCGCACTGTTGTCATAGGATTTACTATCTATTACTTATCATTTTGTCTGCAAGCAGAATGCACAAATGACTAATTAACTTTATGATGGGCCCAAGTTAACCAACCCAACAGTCCCAGTGACAGCCCCTGCTTAAGCTGTTTAAGTAGGTGTTAACTACGCTGCTGCCTTACTAACGCTCTCTGCTGCACATAATAACTGTTTGCCACTCCGTTTTTGGGACTGTGCTGTCTGCAGACTGCAGTAAGTCACACAGTCACTGTTTTTTCTTTGCCTCTGCACAAGTGCGGAATGGACTCCTGCAATGGGCCTTGAAGGGAGCCATCGTAACACGTTGTCTAAAAATGTTCTGTACTGTAAAGGTCCTGTGTTTTATGGTTTGTTGTTGCAATTTGCATAGTGCAGAAATGTCAATAATCTAGGATTGAGAGAGTGCTTCCAATTATTGTCGTCGACGAGAGACTTGAGCAGTAGGTAAATATTGTCAATTATAAAGGATCATACAATCATACAATATAGTTAAGTTGGAAGTCTACGATAGGACAAGTCTTCAGTTGACACTGGTCTATTGTCACTAGTCCACATCATTGGAAAGAATATCCACCAATTGAACGTAAAATGTGGCCCTTCCAAGGTAAGCCCCTGAAGAGCAACAAACCAGGAGGTTTGGGACCCAAGATGGAAATGTCTGCATTCCCTATTGTGTCCTTTGCAAGCAAGCTAAACAACCCCTTCATTGCCTTCTATTGAATGCATAGGCCATGGAGCTAGAATTATCTTCAATTTTCTGTGCAGAGTCTAAATATTTCCATTTGTGAACAACTACTGAAACAATCAGAGGGTAGACAGGGGGCCCACAATTACCAATGAGAACACGTAAGAATTTCTACATGGAACCCTCTTGCCCTGGTTACGCTGCCCTTTCCCTGAATTGTTAACATCAGTTCTGATGATTTCTGTATTTTCTCTCACGCTCATCTAATTTTCACTACCGATAGGATGGATGTTTCCACCTCGATTAAAGTGATAAGTATTGCTTTAGTGACTTCATGAGGGTTTAAAAGGATGAGTGCACATTTTTAACATTTTGAAACAGAGTGGTGTTATGATGTTTTATTTCACGTCACATTACCATCTGCCTAGAAATAGCAATATAAGGAGTATTTACACTACAGTCATGATATGTGTTCCTTTTTGGGCCATAGGTGGAGGCAGAATCAACTTCATGTTTTCCAAAAAATACATATATACATATACACATACATATGTAGATGTGCAGCCAGCCCTGTTCATCCATTGGTGTATTCAAGTGTCCCCTCCCCTTCACGGCATACATCATGAGGAAGTGGGCCAGCCCATTCATCTACTGTCTGAGTGACAGAGTTTTGCTTGTTTGATCACACGTTTAAAACCTGCCTGAAGAGAAGTGCACTTCAGTGCCAGAGCTGTTTCTGCTCGGCAATCATATTTTTATTTATTTGCCCTGTTTTATAATATTGCATATGCTTGCAAAAATACTGCATGTTTGTCATAGCAGACCTGTTGGCTTTGCCAGTTTTTATTCTTTCTGGGAATCCTAGCCCAGCCCTTTGCTGGTACAGCTGAATAAAATACAGATTAGTAAGGTGAGAAACTGGGAGGGGAGCGTTGGCTACGAAAGTGCTCATTTATAAAATACATCACCAACTATCAGAGAGAGCTGGTGAGGGGCCGAAGCATGTGCACATGTTCTGATGTGCGAGAATGAGCCGATAGTATACTTCATGTCACAGGTCAACACTTTAGCCTCTAGGCCACAGGAACAGCCTGAGACACTGCACACACCGGGAAGTGGTTCACAATCTCGCCCACTTAATGAGCGTAGCTTTGGTGAGACCCAGGCTACTGGGAGAGTTTGATAAGAAACTACATATCCATGGAGGTGCAGATGCGATGAACGAAATGGAGCACACTGTAAGACGGTGAACATATAATGTTAGACAAAGTTTGCAATGCGTAGAGTATATGAGAGTTGAGAGGGGCTTCAGAACACCAACCAAGAAATGAGGGAGCTGTATTACATAGTTTTCAGAGCAGGGGTCATTTTGCAAAAAAATAGTGTGAAAGGTGAAAACTACTGTTCATCAGGGACTTGAAACAGTAGAAAGAACAATTTAATACTTAGTGAACATTTAAAAAAAATTAAAAGATGGGTATGATGAGACCTCATTTCCTACGTAGTTCCTTTGTCAAGTCAGAGCATTTTAGCCCATCAAAGTGTGCATTCCAGGGCCTGTGGTTCCACTTTCCATACTGCTGCAAACCCTAATAGATCCAATGCGCAAAGTGCTGCTGGATTAGGAGCCCTACCGCCGGCCGCTACTTGGCTGCTGTGCAGGCGTCTAGTTAAGGTTATGTTTGATCTTCTTTCCAAGTTAGGATCTGAGTTGGTGATAAGGAGGCACTCGGCTGTGGGGAAAACATCTCGACAGATTCAATGCTTACAATGATGTGCTTAAATAAAATTGATTTACATTGTATTCTCTTAAACTACCAGGTTGTGCACTTCAAAAATATAAAAGAGCATTCAATTCCCTTCCTAAACTTTTATGAGGCGCTTTATTAAGAAGCCAGAGCCCGTTATTGGCCACAAATCATCTCCTGGCTGAAGTTTTTGGTGGCAGCCAAGAGAGGAGAAGGAAAAAAATAGAAAAATTTCAATTTCAGCACCATTATTATTTTCATTAATCATAAGAGGCGCTCTGAGTCACCCCTGTCTTTATTCTTCAGAGGGAGATCTATTATACGCTCCATTTAGTCCGAGCCATATTACCTCATATGTTTTCCTAGCTGACCAAATAAGACTTAAGAGATAAAACAATTTACTGTTCATTATGATCCGTGTCACTGGAATCAATCTATTAACCTGCGTTAACTGGATATGTGACGATATCTCTCTTTCGCACAGAGACGCACGCGCTCCGCGCATCTGTGAGGGAGAAAAAGACCAAGAAAGCAGGAAAGAGGAAGGGATTCAAAATGGAACCCATAAAATGCAGCAGACGTGTACTTTTCCAGGCGAATACAACTTCATTTTCCAGTGGCCACCGCTGGCACCTTCCGCGGCTCCCGCAGTCCGTGACCTGTGAAGAATTCTAACAAATTGGCTTCTATTGTGGAGGCAAAAGGTGCCATCGATAAAGGGACGGATCGCTGACCCTCAAGTATGATGGGAAATTGCGAGTTGGAATAAAGAGCTGCGGTTTATGAAGTTAACCCTTTGTGGTAAAGAACAAAACAGCAAGGTCTAGGGCTCAGGCTGCCAGTCCTGATGACTTCATCAAGAGAATAGAATCTATTTCGCCCAGCGGAGCTGCCTTCCTAACCAAGTCAGGTGGGATAAGAGTCCTTGAAAGGCAATGACATTTCCCCCACTGTGCTGTGGGGTGGGCTCGACATGCCTGAGGGCACTTGTGCTTCATGAGTTAGGAAACTGACCCTTTAGGTGGTCTTCATACACTTCTGCACACGAAAATAAGTTTTGAGTAAACGACAGAGAAGTTAAAGCTGTGCGAAGCATTGGTACAGGAGGGTTGTGTTGGGGGAGAATAGAATTGTTGCTTAATCTTCCTACTTTTCAACACTGTTCATTGGAAGGTAAACTGGGGTTCACCTGTGTGTGCTATGATTTTAATCTTCTTCACATAGGAGTTATTGTCCCTGTAAACAGTCGCTCTAAAAGCTTTCATCTGTACTAAATTCATATTTGCTAAGCTTTTGTGACTAGGAAGAGGTAGGAATTTTCAGGTTTGAAAATTGTTAATTGCATAAATATGAAGTCACTAGAAAGACTTAATATGACCTTCACAATGTTATAGCTATAAATTACATCACATGTTACTATGGAAAGAATCGTCCCACCTGAAATCCCAGTACCTACTACAGGACACAGTGGCTGTTGGGAGATATATTTATGGCTGTAGTCCTCATATATGGTATATAGTAGCCCACCATACCCAATAAGAATAGTGCAAGTCACCAAGGCACTCCAAACCAAAAAGAGGAACAGACCAAAGGCCAAGTTACTTTATGAGTCCATGCAACTCCAATGTGACTTGCATTATCCTTTTAATGTACAGCAGGAGTATTTAATTCTATATAATACATGGTCACGCCATCACTCTTCCCTCAAACTGGTTAAATCCTTTGAGTCTTGCTCCTTAATGTTCATTGTAGACAAGAAGAATGAAAGCAGTATTAAATACATCAAAGAACAGTTAGTAAATTTAGCAAAAATATATTTTAATCAGTATAATGTAAGTCAGATTAAAAAATGCAATACCTACCTCAGAATGTATCTTTCAGTATTCTGAAAATCTTTTTCTGATTTCCTTTAATGACTTGTAGCGTGTAAAAATTAAACATGTTGCCATAAATATCTAATTTCTGCTGATCACTTTTTGTGCTTAGAAAAATATTGCAGAAGAAGGAAAAGCCGGTTCCCCTTTGTTGTTTTAACTGGAGTTGTAATTATCCTCCTACTTCATCGCTATCTTCTCTTTCATTTTGATCCTTTGCTCCCCTTTTTCTCTCTTTTTTTGTGGAGAGTCTCCTCTCCCTATCACCCATCACTTTTTACCTTGATGATCCTGTACTCCTCTTACCTTTTAACATTTTCACATCCCCCTTCCTGTCACAATCACCTTTTCTATTCTTATGCGCAGCAAAAAGAGACAAGCATTGGCATGGCCAATCACTCTCAGCAATGGGAGTGCCTAATTAGGGCTATGCAAGAAGCCTCTATTATTTACACAATTTGAGTTTGGTTGCCCTGTAAAAATTGTTTGCTGCACAAGTCGCTGTGCGTTGGTGTCACTTCATTTAATTTATCAGAAAGATTATGGAGTGGTGTTCCTGGCTCCTCTCCCGGTAATTCTGCCTCACCATTATTTTGAGGGTCAGGATTGGGCCAGAAGAAAGGGTCTGTAGCATGTTGTCAACTCAAGAAGAATGCAAGTGATGCTATCATGGGGCCAGTGAGTGCATAGTCAACAGTAAGATCAGATCTTCATGCACCTTATTGGTGCTTTCACACGTGCTGGTGAATGTAAGCAAAGGTGATTAGAAGAGGGCACAGGGCACATAAAACAGTATTGTGCAAAGTGAGGAAATGAGCAGGATCACTGGAAAGGTAATTTAGAATGCTTGGGTGTTAGTGAGGAGAGAAGCATCGACCTTCTATCACTAGTCTCTTGGGGAGGGATAAACAATAGAAGAGGCATGACGTATGCTTGCCCTTGACAAATGGGGAGCATGCAAAAGGGAGCAACAATGGCGCCAGCAAATGGCAAGCCTATAGGCGGGCAGAAACCCCCGATGTAGATATAGCATGTCTCTCATCAAGACAGCGCATGCATATAGTCTAGCGCCGAGACCTAAAAACTAGCATCCAACTATGTCATTACTCAGAGTACCTGAAGCAAAACTGTTTCATCGCTGTAGAAGCTGAAACCAGACTGCGACATCACTCAGAATAACTGAAGTCAAACTGTGATTTCACTCAAGGACCCTGACAACAGACTCATATTGCAGAAGGAACTGTAAACTTTAATCAATCTGTAATATTACCCCAGAAACCCAACCTTAGATTGTGACATCATTTCAGCAGCCTGACTTATACCCCAAGAAGGTGACACCAGAGTACCAGTACTGCCAGTATCCAACATCAAACAGAATCTGACAAAATATCCATATTTTGACCTCAGACTTATGAGTCACACCAGGAACTTGACCTCAGACAATAGAATCCTGCAGGAACACAAGTTCTAAACGAAAGCATCACTTCAGGAACCGGAGTTCGGATTGCAACATCAGTCTGAGAGTTCGAATCCCAGCTGTGACATAGTTAGAGAAACAGGGTCTCATAATGTGACATTACTCCAAGATCAGGTCTTGATTGTGACAACAACACTACCGGGAGAGACACCTATCTGTGATAACACCCTGGGAGCCTGATGTTAGTCTGAGCGGAAGCTATATAACTGTATTTAAACAATCCACATCCAAGGCAAACATGTTTTAAGATGAAGGGTAAAAATTACTTTTACAGAACATAAAAATATGAATACACTTCAAAACACTTAATTAAAAAAACAAAAAAAACTAATTTTAGTTTTGAATAAATACAAAGGCAGCCGCTGGACTGTCCAAAAAAAGGCATTCCTACTTTAGCGACAATTTGATCAACCTCATCCAACAGCCAATCATAAAAAATGTGAGAAAGCCCTTCAGCCAGTTATTTAGTGGAACACATGGAAAGCGTTTGGGTCCATAGACCGTTCCCATTTTGTTGCCAAAACCACTTTCAACACCATCACAACTCAGCACAAACTGGCACTGCTTAATCTGTACCCTGTGGCTGCAGGTGTTGGGAGCCCATACCTATTTATGGGAGGAGAGGAGTATATTTATTATATTCAGACTCGGATCTAGAGTAAGCAAGACTGTCAGCAAAGAAGAAAGGCAAAGGAATATACGTTTAGGAAAACAAAGTGTAATGCAGAAAGGAGTTATGGGAAAGGGCTTTCAAGAGTGAGAGATGGGACAGGATACATCAAGTGGTGGCAATACGAAGCGCACAGTGAAACCAATCCCCATATCAATGGGCAAGTATGGGGCTGCAGGGGCAGTTTGTATCTGACTGCGCCAGAGAGTCAAAGTCAGTATTTGTCTTACTGAGCTTTCAATGCAAAATTTAGAGCGTAGCATGCTGCCCATCCACTAAAAGCGCCTCGGCTCTCAACATGGGTTTGAAACACTATGCATAATCAATCGCTAAGGAGATTAAGATTAGGCATCTTTGGTGTTCAGCAATGCCAACGGGGTGGCTCAACAGAAATTGGCGGTCTAGAAAATTGAGATGCCAAGGACTCCCTTGAGCACAAGGATCTCCCTTATTTATGACCTTTGGGGTCTCTAGTTGGCAGTGGTTTGCTCCCTGTCCAAGAAGGAACTGTCACTCTAGTCAGGGTAAAGTAGTCACACAGCTAAAATAACCCGTTCTCACCCCTTTGGCAACTTGGCAAGAGCAGTCAGGCATATCTCAGTGGCACTGTGTAAAGCATTTGTATGTACCCACACAGTGAAAACACTACAAAAGAATTCCACACCAGTTTAGAAAAATAGCCACTGTGTGAATAAAATACCAAAATGACCGAAATGCAACATACACAAGTCAATATATCTCTTTTAAAATATTACGAAAGCTTAGTCCATAGAAATCAATGGATGCATTTGTTTTTCGTACAAATTACCTTAAATGCGTCAAAGCAATGACGGTGTGTTAGAAATGGGAGTCTCCAGTTGGCTGAGGTAGGTACCTTTGCCCAAATAGGGCCACTTCTTCTAGTCAGGGTAAGGGGGATACACAGTTTAGATTACCCCTGATTACACCCTTGGTAGCTTGGCAGGAGCAGACAGGTTTATCCCAAAGGCTATGTGTAAAGTATTTGCACCAACACTCACAGTAACACAGTGAAAACACCACAAATGGACACCACAACAGTTTAGAACAATAAAATACCTTTATCTAAACTAAACTAGACCAAAACGACATAAATCCAACATACACAGTTAAAATTATGACTTTCAAAAGGTTTCAAGAACTTGTACCATAGAAAACTATGGATGCGTGACTTTTCACCAAAGTAACTGTAGATGCGTCAAAGTTCACAAGCCAAACAGCTGCAGCATTTGAAAACAAAGAGAATCGACATTCCTGAGACCTTGGGGAGGCGACAAGACAGTCCTACGGCATGCAGAGGAAGGGTTGCATCAAATCCGGTCTGTACTGGGAGTGATGTGTCAATTCATCGTGACGGGTACCGGTCCGCGGGTGATGCATCAGAGGAACTTGCCGCACAGGTATGATGCGTGGAAATCCGAGATGTGACGGCGATCGATGCGGCGTCGTCGAGTGGCGCTGTGTTGGTCCTCTTCAACCGTGATCCCGCTGTGCATCGATTCTTGCAGCTGCGACAAGCGCTGCAGTGGTTTCCGCAGCGGCGTGGCGATGCGTGATAATTCTTCTCATGCAATGGAGATGCGTCGAGAGAACAGCTGCAAGAAAAGCAGCAACAACCTCCAGAGGCCCAAAACTGGCACAGGCACCTCTTGGCAGGCCAGAACTCACGGCAGCAGAGTTCAGGGGAGCTGAGATTTCAAAATAGGAGGCCAGCTCACTTCAGGCCCTTGGAGATCAGAAACAGCAACTGCAGGCAAACTCCAGACACACAGCATGGGCAGTACTTCTCCTCAGTTTCTCCAGCTATTCTCATGGGCAAAGGTTCCTCTTGAATTCCAGGAATGATCTAAAGTCTGGGTTTTGGGTCTGATACTTATTCCCCAAAATGTCTTTGTTCTCTTCCTGCAAGGGGCGCTGAGCCCAGTTCAAGCCAGTTCTGGGGGGCACTCTCCAAGTGCACAACAACATCCATTGTCAGTGTGAGCCTTGGCTCCAGACACACCACAGGGGGGCGGAGCCAGCATTGTGGAAGGCAGGCACAGCCCCATTCAGATACAGGTGCTACTCCTCCCACCACTCCAAATGCAGATCAGCCCTATTCAGCCTTGTGCTGACTCATCCAGACTCCTGGATCCACTGCACTTCCCCAGACCCTGTCACTCCAAAGCCAGACAGTCAATCCACAAACAGGCAGAGGCACACAGGATGTTTGAACAAGAAAATAGCCACTTTCTAAACATGGCAGTATTTCACTATCAGGACATGTTACACACACTAGTACATGTCCTACCTTTCACATATACTGCACCCTGCCCATGGGGGTACCATGGGCCTACAATAGGGGTGCCCTATATGCAAGAAAAGGGAAGGTTAGGGCCTGGCAAGTAGGTGCACTTGGCAAGTCGACATGGCAGCAGGGCCGGACTGGCTACTGGGCTTTCCTTAATAAACAGTGCAAAACAAATGTTTTAAAAAGTACGCTTTAAAGCTATTGTTTTGCAATGTTAGTTTAGAAGTGCCGGCAGTTCCCTAGCAACAAAATCAGCCCCTCCGCAGTGAACCTGGATCCCACCCTACCACCTCAGCAAAAAACGCCCGGTAGCAAGTCCGGCCCTGCATGGCAGTAACCAAACTGCGTACAGGCACTGCAGTGGCAGGCCAGAGAAATCTTTTCAGGGCCACTCATGTGGGTGGCACAATCAGTGCTGCAGGGCCCACTAGTAGCATTTGATTTACCTGCCCTGGCACACTCAGTGCACTTTACTAGAGACCTACTGGTAAGTCAAATATGCCAATCATGGATAACCTATCACAATAACAATTTACAAAGGGAGCATATGCACTTTAGCACTGATCAGCAGTGGTAAGGTGGCCAGAGACCTATAGCCAACAACAACAGGTCAGGAATTAATAGGAGAAAGAAGCAATAAGTTGGGGATAACCCTGCCAAAAGGGCCACTTCCAACAATGTGCACGGCACAGAGGAGGTGAGGTGCCAGTAAAGCAAAGTGATGTGTCGGTACCTTACTGCACAGGGGAGATGATGCGTCAGATCCTTATTGCCAGGGAAGGTGATGCATTGGTCCCTTACTGCCAGGAAGGGGAGGTCATGTGTCTGTTCTTCACTGTCAGGGGAGGTGATGCGCGGTTCCTTATTGGAACTGGAGATGATGTGTCGGTTTCCGAACATGCGACCTCTGTTCTTTACTGCGGTGCGGTGTCAATGAAGAATCAGCATTTAGGGATAATAAATAGAAAATCCAGATGTGCTGCATCCATGCAGGTGCTGCATCAATTTTGGTGCAGGTGCTGCATTGGAGTCGGAGCAGGAGCCATGGACATTGGTGACACGGTGTTCAGGACTCACACAGCAGCAATTTTTCAGACGCACTGCGACATCCCTTAGAATAACTGAAGTCAAACTGTGACATCACAGAAGTCTGACAACAGGCTGATATCGCCGAAGTAACTGGTACCTGACATCAGTCTGTAATATCACCCCAGAAACCAGATGGAGCAGGGCTTTGCGAAATGAAACTTGCTCGGATTAAACTCCTCATTGTGTGCATTATTAACAAAATGGTGTGAAAATTAACATTGCAAACTTAAAAAGGGGAGGATGAAAACTGCGCAAATGCGTGCTGCTGGAAAGAATCTAGTGTTTCCAGTGCTTTTGTAGTAGGTCGTAAATGTAAATGAATAATGTAGAAATAAGAGCCAAAGAAATAATTCATAAGTTTAAAAGAGACATGATACTTTCCTTTCCACTAACTGTTTGAAAATGTATATAACATGATGTTAAAAAAGCTTAATAGTGGAGTTTTATAAAGTGACAGCGATAATCAAATGTGTATTTGTTTTTCCTAGATTACATTTTAGGTTTAATTTGCTTATTAAAACGTAGTCTTCAAAGATATGTATTTTCTCCTTCCTGGGTCCAAATGATGGCCTAGGCTGTGTGGAGGAAGTGATGAATTTTATGAATGGAATTTCCTTGCCGAGCGGAGTATGTGGACACTTGGGGCTCCATTAGGATGTCGGGCGGATTGCCAGCGCCATGGTGGCGGTGGCGATCCGCCCGACAGAAATGACCGCCCTCCACCCTTTCCCCCCGCCACATTACAATGGCGGGGGGACCGCAACGTACGGAAACACCGCCCGCCACTTTTCCGCCCTGGTCGCATTGCGGCCGGGGCGGAAAATTATTAATATGGTGGCGGTGTCTATGAGACACCGCCAGCCATATTACAAGGGCACGAGTGCAATGCCTTTCCGCGGCGGCAATGCCACCACGGAAAGGCAGGCGGTGTTCACTCTGGGGGCCCCCTGTGGGCCCCCGGAGTGAAGGCCAAAGAGGGGTGGCACACGGGGGGTACCTGTGGTACCCCCCTGCATTTACATAATCAAAGCGGCAGGCACCGCGCGGTGCCTGCCGCTTTGATTATGTAAATGCTGCAAAGCAATTTTAGTATTGAGGCGGGCGGAGCACATAGCTCCGCCCGCCACAATACTATAAATACAGGATGTGCCCGCCACTGTGGCGGGCACATCCTAATGGTGCGTGCGGGACCCCCGCCCTTAGGGCGGGCGGTCCCGATTTCCGATAGGATGGTGGGCGGATCCTAATGGGGCCCTAAGTCTACGAGTTTGATACATTAGCGAGATGGAGAAATGTGCAAGGCGCGGAAGAGATTATCTGAGTTTCTTCTGCCGAAAGTTAATGACGAAAGTCTTCTAAAAGACAAAGGAACTGTTGAAAAGTTAGGCACACCGAAAGTGGAGTGATCAGACATCCCCTGGTTTTGACCAATGGGACTTGAGGGTTTTCTATGTAATGATACACTGGGGTTTGGATTTTTAGTGAATTTATGTATAACTATTGGTAGTAGAATTTTTGGTTTGGAGAGAGGCTGACGAGATTTCCTTTGCAAGAGGAGAGAGCTATGTTTCTGTTTCCTAACTTAATTGGCTGGCTGTTGTTCTGCTAATCCTGACTCTTTGACTTTGCTCCTCATTATCTTTGAGGGTGCCCCAGCTATTCTCTCAGCCGGAGAGTAGCTTTTCAGACTTCTAATATTTTGAGCTAATGGGTTCGTATGATATTCTAAATTTGCATTAATCTTATTTGCAAATGACTTTGTTCTTTTGTCTCTTCACCTATCCAGTCTCTCATGACACAGATATTTGGGATGTGTTTATGAATTACTTTTTTGTTATTTCTCTTGTATGCTGATCTATGATTCGAGCTGTATTGTACTTGATGACTATTTACATTAATTTAGATCAAGACATATTGATAAGTAATCAGAGTCTGTCTTTATTATTGCCAAGAGGTTATATTAAATGATTATTTCTTTTTTTAGATCCTTATTGTGAGAATTCTGTCAACCGTTTGCCAATCCCTAACAACTATTAAATATTCATCAGAGAGGAGAGAAGAACAATATAGAAAATAGAAATTGGTATCTTTGTTTAAACACATGCAGCGCCAAAGGGACTGGTAAGTATTACATTGGGTCCAGATGGTAAAATTGGCAAAAGCCCCTTCCGCTGCCTCAAACCCAACCTTAGACTGTGACAGAATTTCAGCAGCCTAACTTCAGAATACAAGAACACTTCAAGAAGGTGACACCAGACTACTAGTACTTCTGGTATTCAACATCAGACTGTGACAAAATTTCCAATTTTGACCTCAGTCTTACACATCACTACAGGAGCATGACCTCAGGCTATAGAATCTTGCTGGATCATAATTTCTAAAAAGCAGCATCATTTTAGAAACCTGACTTCGGATTGCAACATCAGTCCTAGAGATCCTCTTCCAGCTGTGAAAGAGTTAGAGAAACAGGGTCTCAGAATGTGACATTACTCCAAGATCAGGCCTTGATTGTGACAACAAAGCTACCGGGATATACCATCAATCGGTGACAACACTCTGGGAGCCTGCTCTCAGTCCATGCAGAAGTTACATGTCTGTATTTAAATAATCCACACGCACGGCAAATATGTTTTAAGATGAAGGACAAAAAAGACTTTTACAGAACATAAAAATATTAATACACTTCAAAATACTGAATCAAAAACCAAAAGAAAGTCATTTTTGTTTTGAATAAATAAAATCTAACAGAGACAGTCACATGATTACCCAAAAAAAGGCATTTCTTCTTTAGCGACAATTTGATCTTTGTAAACCAATGACATACCTATTTAATAAGAGTATATCATATGGATCAATTGCGATTAAAGATCCCCTTTGAACATGCGATTAAAGAACTCCTTTAAACATGGTGCCATCATGTCGCTTCTCATCGGATATGTGTCTATTTTGCACCTTGGTCAACTCCACATAATGAATATTCTATTGAAGGACAAAAGGGAACATGGTGCTACTCATAGATATGTAACTCTCTATTTCTTACCCTTCCAAATTTAGATAAATAGATTTCACTCACCGACACTGCTTAAAATAAGAGCAAGACACACATTATTCCTATGAGGGGAATATAGATGAGAGAAATGCTAATAAACATCCTTGATATCAGATGAATAACTGACTTAGATGGAAAGACCAGAAAAGAAAAGTAGGTGTCTTTTATTGTTTGATTTTTTGGATGATATCATTGCTTTAACAGTGTACCCAGGACATGCTACGTGTGGAAGCAGTGTTTCTCATACAGACTCTTTCCAAAGGCCCTCTCATAACCTGTGTGGAACCTTATTTAGAGACAGAAAGATCACTTATTGGGTTGGTGTGCCTCCTGCCACAATCTGTGTCAGAGGGTCGAAGCCCATAAGACTGAAGTTATGCCTTCCAGCTTCCTTTCGGTCCGCACCAGGTAATGGAAAAACATTCAACAACCATTCACAACCATGCGAGAAAGTCCTTCAGCCAGTTATTTACTGAAACACATGGAAAGAGTTTGGGTCCATAGACCATTCCCAAGGGGTCGTCACAACCACATTGAACACCATCACAACTCAGCATAGACTGGCAGGGTTTAATATGTACCAGTGGCTACAAGTGGTAGGCACCCGTACCTATTTTTGTGAAGAGAGGCGTATTATTTGTCATAATCAGATTTGGAACTAGAGCAAGCAAGACTTTAAGAAATGAAGGTAGTCAAAGGAAGACACGGTTAGGAAAACAACGAGAAAGGCAAAAGGGAGTCATGGGAAAGGGCATTCAAGAGTGAAAGATGGAACAGGATATGTTGAGTGGTGGCAGTAAGAAGCGCATGGTGAACCCAATCCCCATGTCAATGGGCAAGTATGGGGCTGCAGGGGCATTTTGTATCCGACTGCGCCAGAGAGCCAAAGTCAGTATTCCTCTTACTGAGCTTACAATGCAAAATGTAGAGAGTAGTTGGCTGCACGTCCACAAAAAACACCTCAGCCCTCAACATGTTTGTTAGAAAAGGCACCATTGGTGGGGGTCTCCCCTGTATTTTTCCTTTGCCTCCTGTGTTTTGGCTGTGTGTTGGACTCCGTTTTGCTGGTCTAGATGCTTTGGGCACTTTGCCACTGCTGTTCAGTGCCAAAGTTCAGTGCTCCCTTTGTAAATTGTTGTTGTGAATTAGTGATTCCATGATTGGCATGTTTTGTTTACGAGTCAGACCATAGTACAGTGCACTGTGTGTGCCCAGGGCCTGTAAATCAAATGCTGTTAGTGGGCTGCAGCAATGATTGTGCCACCCACAGAAGCAGCTCTGGCCTGCCATTGCAGAGCCTGTGTGCAGCCTGGTGCTGCCATGTCGACCTGGCAAGTGCATCCACCCCTAAGGTAGGCCCAAGGTACCCCTGTGGGCAGGGTGCAGTATATGTGCAGTGTAGGACATGCCCTGGTGTGTGCGGCATGTCCTGACAATGAATTGCTGCCAATTTCATTTTTCACCCATTCCAGAGATCTGTCTCTAACCTATTTAACTGTAGATATTCTCAAACCAATGAAAGCTTGTACCAATCTTTTTTGTTGGATATGTTCTGCTGGGAATGGAAGATTGCACTTGCTGCTTTCTGAGAGAATGGGAAGCTTGATTTGCTACTGCCATCCTGTACCAAATCTGTCAGTAAGCAATACTTGCACTGCTATCTGAATGTGTCCTGTGATAGGGAAAGCGTGTCCTGATGCCTATATTTGCACTGCTGCTGCCTATATTTGTCCTCTGCGGGTGAAAGTTTGGACTATTTTTGCCCAAGGTCTACCTGTTCTAAAAAAAGAAGCGTTTTCACTGATGAATGAAGTTGTCTCTCCTGCTTAAGAATAACAAAATGATATAAATAATGAACCTACATACCATAACCTATGAGCAGGGACATTTCCACATATTTAATGGTGTCACCATGGTCACCTCTAGGAGAGTCAGTCCTTCATGGTTGGTCCCTGAACCACTGGTTCTCCCACTGGGGAACACACCCCCCTCTCGCCCCTCAATCTGGACTTCTGCACCCTCCCAACTGGAGCGGCACCGGCAGACATCAGAACCACTGGAGCTCCATTCACAGATGCTCCAGGTTCTCGGGACACTAGGAGCTCCCCCTCAAGTGGCCTAACAGTACAGCCTAGGCCCTCAACATGGTGTTCCCTTAGGGAACCCTCCAGGCCCGAGACTGGGTTTCGGGTGTAGGAGAGTAGGGTCTGCTTCCTATGGTAACCCCCACTTTTTGCTGTGATGTTTTGTTTTTTTTACTCTAGAATGGCTGTGGCCCTGCTAATCAGGACCACAGCCTAGCTGTTCCCTCTTTAAATTGATACCATGTACTATAGGTACATACCAGATTGGGTATTAGGCCACCTTTATGAGCCCCTGTGTAGTGTACCATAGGTACCCAGGGCATAGGTGCAACCAAGGCCTACCAGGGGCTGCAGCATGTATTATGCCACCCCTGGCTGGCCCTCCAAACTGACACCACAGGTCTGTTCACACAGCCTGGGTAAGGTTGTGTGATCCCCCCTTCCGTAGATATAGTATATCTATATCTACCTTATATATAGACACATGTACACCTATAAGTCACTCCTATGGCAGGACTTAACAATCCTGGAGGCAGAGTGCTTGGTTTTATGTGAGAGGGTGCCCTAGCATGAGCTGAGCCCCTCTGCAGCTTTCGGAACCATCTCCTTATAGCTGTTCTACGAAATAGTCATACCATATACTCTTAAATTCATTAGAATCCTCACGGTTAATGCTAACTTTGGTTTGGCTTTATCAAAACATGTCGTGTAAGGTGACAAACCCTTTGGTATACTACCCACCCCCCCCCCCCTCCAGTTCTGGTGGCGGGGTAGCATTCCACCCTTCTAGAGGGAGAAGACAAGTAGTTACTGGTAAACCTGGTTAAAGTTAAACAGAGCCTCAGCATCACAAAATGGATGCTGCTGCCACAGACACAAGTCTGACCCCCTACTGCTAGACGAAACTCTGGCAGGGGAGGCCTGGACAATAGGTTTCCTGTCAAGGGAAGTGCCAGCACCTCCCCAGACAAGGCTGATGTGTATTTGGGCGGGAAAGGCTGCATCAGCAGATACTTTTCCAGACACTGCCTGGGGCACACAAGGTGCTCCATGCATAGCCCGGTTCAAACCAGTTACTGAGGCACTCCAGCCCCGCTCTGGCATGAACTGGACCAAGGGAAAGGGGTGTAACCACGCCCTTCCCAGGTCCACCCATAGGAGGGATCTAGCAGGTAATCCAGCCCCCAATCTGAGTATAAGTATAGGAACTGTGTCCCTAGAAATTTAGATTATCCTGGAAAGAAACTTTGATACAGAACTCTTGGACCTTCGACATTCTATTCTGACTAGAAGACGCAAGACATCTCCCTTGTGGTTAAGGAATGACCACCCTGTGCAAACAGGCACCACCAGTATCTTGCCGGTCTGCTTTGTCGACGCTCCGGCTAGAACCCGAAGACTCAGCGACACAGGAACTGGACTCTCATACTTCTTTAACTCCGACCCACATCCACAGCAAAGCTGAGACCCGTGGCGGATACGAGAGACGTGGGACCGGACACCCTGGACATCCTGCATTTTGCTAACTGCTCAACTACCGAGGTACCCTTGCAGTTGTGCATTGGGGTACAAGAAGCCCTAGACCCGAGCACCATTTGCATTGAAGCTCAGCCCTCCACACTCCATGAGTGTCGCATGGAGCCTGCTCTTCAATTTCAGCTTGACATGTCTTCCAAGTTCCTTGCCCATTGACTAGTGAGCCCCCTGAAGAATTTTCTTTTAAACTAAACTGCTTTCCTGGTTGCTCCACGCTTGCTCCAGCTTCCGTCAAAGGAGAAGCACCACAGATCTTGCTGGTCTGCAACAGAGCCAATCTTGACATCCTGCGTGGGTTGCGGTTGCCAAGGCTTGTTGGGTCCAATCCGGATACCAACACCACAGTCAACTAGAACCTTTGTGGGACAGCTCGAATCCAGTGCCTGGTCATCGTCGATGCCTCCTGGACCTCGTGGCTGAAGAGACAAGCTCACCTTCTTCACCTGAGATCATCCCGACATCGCCTGATTCCTTCCTGGTACCTTCCTGGTCACTGGCTAGTGATCCAGACTTTGTCCCCTCTGCTTTCAGGTTCTTCAGATCTTTGATTCACTCTTGGATCCACCCGGACACTTTTCCTCTGGTCGCCTGCAGCACTTCTTTGCAGATCTCCATAGAAAACGACGACGAAACCCTACACCAAAAGGCACCTATGCTCATGGCTTCCCTGGGTGAGGTAACACGAGTACTCCAGTGCTCCTGTGGGTCTTGACTCTCGAAGTGTCCTAGTCTAAAGGGGTTTTGTCGTAGTCCATCCGGAAGTGCCATTAAACAGTAACTTTGTAACTTCTTCGTTTCTCTTTAAAATTCAATGGTAACTCGCGACTGTGTTTAGACACTGCACGCGTCTCCTGTGGGACTCCTACTTCCTAACCTTTGGCTGTTTAGTGTAGCCCCAGCGATTCCCCAGGCCCTAGGCCTACTCACTGTTTCAGACATGGTTCTTATACCACTTTCTTAGTATATGGTTTGTGAGGCCCCTAGGGCATAACTGTATTTGTGCAACTTGTGATGCACTTTAACCTCTAACCTCATATAGCGTACAGAGGGGTTGTGTTAGAAATAAATACATATATATTTGATATATACCTTGTGTGGTGTCCTTTCATTTGATATTCAAGGGATTATAATTGGTAAAACCGCTTGCTTCACATGCTCTCTGAAGTCTTAGCCTATGACTGCTGGTCCATGCTACCACTAGGATAGCTTGTCTATAAGGTTGACTTTCCAACCACCATCAATAAGTGTCGATTAGACTGGTGCAAGGTGCCCACTAGAATAGTGGACATCATATGCCAGGCTAACTTCTGACATCGGGTACCTTGGGACACACAGTCCCACACTCACTCCTTCTCCACTGAGACAGTTTGTGAGCCCCTACACCCGTCCCACTACAGTGGGACCTACCGGTACTTTTCTGAACCTCTTCCACCACACAGGACCAGAAGATGCCTGAGCCACTTCTTTTGGGATCACTCCCCAATTCTTCTTCAGACCCATTAAACAAACTTCTTATGGGGTAACCCAGTATCCCTCAGAACCTGGGCGATTTAACTTCAGTATAAATAATGGTTCTGTCGGGTATGAACCTGATTGCTTCAAATCATGCGCAAATCTTTCAACATGTGCATGGCCATAGTTATGTCAATTAACATGACCTCCAGAGTAAATCTTTAAATGCAAATCCAAACAAACAAAAGAAAGAAAAGAAAAGAAAAGAAAAAGGTCATCAAAGGTTTTAATCACTGAATTATTTTTCATTCATGGTTTGTTTTTTCATATCAAGACCCTGTAAAAATGCATGGAAAATGACTCAATCATTAAGTGATACTTTGTGATGAAACGGCGCATAAATTGTAGTGAGTGAGATGTGACATATTGTGCACACGTGAAAATAAGTGGTTTATATACAAGTGAGTGAGGGAGGGAGGGGGAAAAAAAGGATTTATTCAGGCCAGTTTTATGATATCACTGGTGAATCCAGACAACTAAAACTACTCTCATTGGACAATCTACCCTTCAGAGCTAGTTTCTCCCTGGCAAAGGCCCTCTCTGCCTCCGCCATCCTCTACTGCGCTAAGACTCTCTCTGTCTCTAGCCTTTTCTCCTCCACACTCAGCTGCACTATCTCTTTGGCATGCTCTAATCTGAGCCTCTCCAACGCCAACTGATGCTCCCTTTCTTCCCTCCTATCCGCCCACTCCTCTGGGGACAGGGAAAGGGATGGGGCACTGGCCCCGACACTGGACACAGCAAGAGACTCCCTATCTATGGGGTCCTCACTATCTACTGGTGTCCCTCCCCTGTCATTTTTTTCCTCTTTGTTTGACTTGGCCCTTTTTGCAGGTTCACCCCTAAACGTTTTGCATTTCTTTCAAGCCTTTTTCTCTGTGTAGTGTTAGTGGGTTTAGGCCTTAGGGCACTTTAGCACTGTGGTTCAGTGTAAAGTGTGTGCGCTCTTTGTTACATTTAGTGGGAGTTCCCATAGGAATGCATGGGGGATTCCCTGCTCAGTGTGTCAGTGGTAATTCCTGTTATGAGAGGAGCAGTATGGTCAAGTCTGGTATGTAGGAAATTGTGAGAATAAATGCTGAGCAATGTGCGCAGATTTATTATGACTATGTGAGAAATTCCACTTTTAGAAGTTGGCATTTCTGTGTGCTATGCGTCTGCCTACCTGATGGGAATTGCATGTCTGGTTTTGGAGGGACAGGGCAGGCTGAGCAAGACGTTGATTGAATAGAGACATATGCAGTTGGAGTATGGGGTGGGGTGACCCTTTTGAACTGAGCAGGGCTGTGCCTGGCAAAGTGAATGATGGCTCCACCTCCCACTGTGCCTCTAATGGCAGACCCCCTCTGCTTGAAAGGCAGGATGCAGCCTTGTAAACAAAGTGCTCCAGGACCACACTGAACTGGTTCTGACTGGGGTCAGTGACTTGTGACTCCAGAGAACAAAGACTTTGGTTGATATATATATAGGGGCTGTGACCCCATGAGGTTGTTCAGTTCTTGTGGCAGAATCCTGCCGGGGCATGCTGCTGCTTGGGCCCGGGCGGGAGGGGCTGCCATGAGGGCTTTCTTCCCTGGACCCTGCATTGCCCCTCCCCTCTAAACACTTTTTGGGACCTTTTACTTTACGTGTATTACTTCTGGATGTCGAGACGAACCGTTGTCTGTATAACTAGAGGGAAAGGACTCTGAAACTTTCATCTTTCTTGCTGAAGCAACTCCCCAAGGGCCTGATTTGAGCTTGCCTCCTGACGAAGTCTCAGGGACATTAGACTTCACCCATCAGCCGTCCGGATTCCTATTTGAGGGGCCGAAGCCAGGCAGAAACCACCACTCTAGTCAGGGCAGGGGAGTTACACGCTGAAGATAACCCTTGCTCACCCCTTGGTAGCTTTGCATGACCAGTCAGGCTTATCCCAGAGGCAATGTGTAAAGCACTTGCGCAACACACACACAGCAGAAACACACTAGGCACACCACAAAAGAAACTCCACTCAAGGTTATATAAAAAATTGCCTTTGTATTATCCTAAACACATTAGAAACGTAACCACACCTTTACACTGTGCCAACTGGCACTAGGCAATATTCACAGGGGATTATATACAGGACCAGGCCAATCAGGCCTCGGCCAAAACCATCAGAACAGGTAAGTAAATGCAAAACACAAGCAGTAACTACTGGTACCAAAATGACCAAAGCATTATTGCATTAGCATTAGACATCCTCCTAAGCATAAACACATTACGCACTAGGCCTCACCAGAGAAATCACATTAGGCATAATATTACGCATAAATCACATAATGCATAGACCTCATAGCACTATCTGTAAGCATAAACACATGATGAAAGGGGCATCACATTAGTATAAACCTCATAACAATATCTGTAGGCATAAACACACGATGAGAGGGGCATCTCATTAGCATAGACACCAGAAGCATAAATCACATTAGGGCCGTGCGCCCTACCAATCAAGAAACTAACCCCATAACCTTCCTTTGGGGCTCCAATGCCCTACGTCCAAAATGTCAGGTCTCTAGGGGCACCTCTCAAATGACCCCCCTGGCTACCTTGGTAGCAAACACAAAGGACGCACTTCGCTGGGTCTGGGGTGCTTCTCACCCCTCTTCTGTTGCAAACACAAATGCCCCCACGTTGCAGTTGCCCTCTACGGTGGCGCAACTGAGAAACAAAATGAGGCACTGTCTCTACTGTGCCTGGTGAGCCCCACTCGGGGGCTCTGTAAATAACTTTGCCCCACGTTGCAGCTGCCCCTTGTCAGGCGGGGCAGCTGTGACAAAAAATGAGCAATGACAATGTGCCCCTATCTGCACTGGCACCTGTGATGCCTTGACTGGCACTAAAAATTGAGTGCGCAGAGAAATGCTCCCAAGCCCCACGGCGACGTTATAAAACAAATGCAGACACCCCCATGCGATTGACCTCCACTCACCGGGGCGTCCCAGGGTTCCTCCTGACGTCTTTTCAGGCCGGGGAGGACTCTGACGACCTGCACGTGGACCGGACAGATACCTCCTGGGCACCGGTCACCTGGGGAGATTCTGGTTGAGCTCCTTTCCTCACTTGGCTTGGCGAGGCAGCACCTCGGTTGGGAGTCCACGAGGCTCCCCGACTTCTTCTCTTGCAGCACTCATAGGGCTTAGGACAGCCTGCGGGGCTCTCTCCGGTGCGATGGGAGCCCCGCCTCCTACTAGGCACAGATCTTGCCTGGTTTCTGGTCGCCTGCATCGCCTCTTCCTTCGCCGGCCATCGTCTTCCTGCTCTCGGCCCCGCCCAGAGTCAAGCAACCTTGCCTGTCTTCATGGTTGGCCGCGAGCGGCGGCTTCTACTCGAGTTGCAGCTGTGATTCTTTGGCGCTTTCAAAGTGCGGCGGCAATGCGGGGTGGGCACCCACCAATTAGCGACGCATGCGGGGTGGGCACCCACCTCCTAATAAATCAATAATGAAATCAGCAACTCTAAAAGGCAGAAATATGCGGGGTGGGCACCCGCTTCCCCTGGCAGGTCGGGGGCATCCGCACGTCGGGATGCCCTCTAGAATCAGGGTGGCAGCGCGCTGCATGTGGCCAGCTCATCACTCTCCTCTTGGGCAATGAAAATACAGTGCTCACGAGGCACTATGCCCAAAAACGTCCAGGGCTAAGGCTGGGTAAGGAATCAAGCTGGCAGAGAAAGAACAAAAAAGTTCTTGGGGCTGGGGACAGGCCAGCACGCAGGGACCACCAAGAAGCTGCAGCTGGGTCCCACGTTGGTTTCTCCTGGCAGAGTGCCTCCCCTCTCCCCAGCCCAAGTAAGCACAGGAACAACACCTTTCATGGGGTCACAGCCCCTACTTTTATAGTACTTTTCCACTTTGTCTGCAAAGCACAGGGATTGAGGAAACCAGTTCTAACTGGTTCTGGAGCACTCCTTCTACCATGCTCCTCTTCCCTATTGTTAAGTGGGGTCTCGTCATCAGACACACCACAGGGGGGTGGTGTCAGCATTCACTAGGGCAGGCACCATCCTATTCTAGGACCAGGGACTTCTCCTCCCACCACTCCAAATGCAGATGTCCCATTCAGCCTAGCGCTGACTCGCCCTGCCCCTCCTGGAGTCACGCACACCTCCCCAGACCGTCACTCAAAAGCCAGACATGCAATTCACATCAGGCAGGCAGAAACATAGCACACAGTAAAGTGTAATTTCTAAAATAGTTATAATACATCTGCGCACACCATTGAATAGCATTTATTATTACTATTCTAAACATACCAAACTTGAGCACGCTGCTCCTCTCATATTAGGAATTCCCACTGAAACACTTATCAGGGAATCCCCAATGCATTCCTACGGGAGGGCAGCCCCACAGTAGTGAGAACCCAAAATGGTTGTTTGTCACTACCAGGACACGTCACACACTTACGGTACATGTCCTAACTTTTACCTACAATGCACTCTGCTCATAGTGATAGCTAGGGCCTACCTGTTAGACCTGACATCATTGGTGTGAGTCTCCCTTCCATTTTTGACGGATTGCCTCCTCTGTTTTGATATGTTTTTGCTGTATTTATGCTTTGGGCACTGTGCCACTGCTAAACAGTGCCACAGTGCAAGTGCTCCCTATGTTAAATTGATATACTGATTGGATTCCATGATTGGGTTATTTGATTTATCTGTCAGCCCCTAGTACAGTGCACCATGTGTGCCCAGGGCTTGTAAATCAAATGTTGCTGGTGGGCTTGCAGCACTGGTTGTGCCACCAACAGAAGCAGCTTGTAAAGTGTGTCTCAGGCCTGCCATTGCAAGGCCTATGTGCAGTCTAGCACTGCCATTTCGACTTGGCCCAGTGCACCCACTTGCCAGTCCCTAAACCTTCCCTTTGCTTCATATTAGACACCCCTATGGTAGGCCCAAGGGCAGGGGGCATTGTAAGTATAAGGTAGGACATGCTCGGAGGTGTGTAGCATGTTCTAATAGTGAATTACAGTCATTTTCGTTTTTCACTATTGAAGGCTATCTGTTCTCATAGGCCAAAATGGGCAGTTAAGATTATTACATTCTTATAATCCTAACTGATTCAGGAAACATGGAAGAAATTCAAATTTAGTATGCCTGAACTCAGAATAATAAAATACATATTTTAGTAAAGTTTATTTCAATATTCTGTGTTTGCAAATACCACTTTTAGAAAGTAGGTATTTGCTTGCCTAACCATTTGAGCCTGCTTCTGCTGGTGGCTCCACCCCCTGTGGCTTGTCTGATGTCTCTGCCCTGCACTGTGAAAGGAGAGGAGGAATCATGTCAACAGAGTGCTCCAGAGCTGTATCTTCCCCTCCCCTGTGCTGGCTCCACCTCCTGTGGGGTGGCTGCTGTCTCTGGTCTGCACAGTGAAAGGAAGAAGAGAGTCATGTAAACAAAGTGCTCAGGAACTGGTTTGAACTAGGCAGAGGCACCTCTGCTTTCAGAGAACAAAGGATTTTGGGGAATAAATATTGGTACCCGGATCCCAAGAAATTAGATCACTTCTGGAACAAGAAACCTTTCTGCCAAAGAGAAGAACCAAGGAAGCTGCAGGAGTTTGGACTGCCCCTCTGCCAGTGTGCTGTTTGCTGGGTTGGCCTGCAGTGTTTGCTTCATTGCCAAGGGAAAGGAGAAGGAACGTTGTAAGGACTTTCATCTACAGAATATTCTCCAAGGGCTTGAACTGTGCTTGCCTCCTGTTGAAGTCTCAGGGACAAAAGTCTTCACCTCCAGCTCCCTCCTGAATTTCATTGCTGGGAAATCTGACTCCAGACACTTGCGTGCCGCAGGGAGCTGGAAGCACGACGCATCGAGAAGAAGCGTGTCGCAGCCGCATCTGTAATCATCGCAACCCCGGAGAATCGAGCCTTCGTCGCATCTCCCTGGAACCGTGTGTTCATCGAAGATGCCTGCTGTCACATCACCAGAGAAGCGTGACGCCATCGTGAGAGTCGCCATCGCATCAACAGAGAAGCGTGTCGCAGGGCCTGTTGTGGCTCCAAAGTACAGGGTCGTCGTAAGGCTGCCAGGGCACCATCGCATCGGCATCGCATCAGCATCGCATCGCCGCATCAAGGGTGCCATCTTCTTGCATCGCAACCGGATCATCGCATTGCATCAAGGCGCCATCTTGCACACCACAACGGGCCCGCAAGCCGAGAATCTAAGCATCACCTCCGCACCGGTAAGGCTCACGACGAGTCCCCTACTCTGCGCAAGCATTGAGGAAGCACACAACCATTCACCCGGGTCACGGAACCGACGCATCTCCCCGTTTGCGAGCCTTTTATTCACTTTGCATTATGCATCCAGGTACTTTGTTGAGAACTTTGTCGCATTTACCAACAACTTGAACTAAGAGACTTTAATCATCTTTTAAGTAATCTTAAGTGTAGTATTGTGGACTTTTGTTGTTTGCGGTCTTGTGTTAAGTCTATATAAAGAATACTTATTTTTATAAAACCTGTGTTGTGTCCATCTGTAGTGTTTTCACTGTATTACTGTGTATATTCACAAATGCTTAACACACTGCCTCTGAGATAAGCCTGTCTGCTCCTGCCAAGCGACCAAGGGGGTGAGCAGGGTTTATTAAGGAGTGTAATCCCCTTATCCTGACTTAAAAGTAAGGGTCCCTATTTGGACAAAGGTGAACACCATTGCCAACTAGAGACCCCCAGATCTAACACTACCTTAGGGGTGACTGATATGCAGTAAAAATGAGGGTCACAGACATGGCACACACTTTAGGTGCCACGTCACAGCAGCAGTAACACTGTGGGCACAGGCCCTGCAATGGCAGAGCCCTGAGATAGGTTTGAAAGGCTACTTTGGTGGGTGGCGCTATCAGTGCTGCAAGCCCACCAGTAGCAGTTAATTTACCTGCCCTGGGTATATGGGATACCACTTTACAAGGGACTGACAGGTAAATTAAATAGGCTAAAAAGGTGTCGACCAATCTTACCATATTTAACATAGAGAGCACACGCACTTTACACTGAACAGCAGTGCTAAAGTGCCCAGAGTCCTAAAACCACCAACACCATGTCAGAAAAAAGGCTAGGAGAAAGGCAAAAAGTTTAGGGATGACCATGTAAAAAGGGTGAAGTCCAACAGCAAGTGAGAAGCCTAGACAGCAATCCATCCACAGTCAGCTTGGTTAGAATAGGCAGAAGGAGCCTCGAGGGAGGATGCAGCTGTTTTTATCACCCAAACATTCAGGGCAGTGACGGCTTCTTCTTCCACAAAGCACGCTATTTGCCCACGTTATGAGGGTTGGGAGCTGGCCAGCCACAGATTTCCTCATTTGCAGGCCTGTAATAATAAAAATATCCAGCAAAGGGAGCATTCTAATTGACTGATCATCTCCCAATGGTGTACTTTGAGTGCTAATGATATTATTCACTATTTGTATATTACAAAATGGGCAAAAAAGGAGCAGGGCTGATCCCCCAAAGCCCATAAAGGAAAGCTTCTAATTCAATGTGGGGAGTTACTTGGAGGAGAAAAGTAAATGTTCTAGGGTGGACGTTTGTGTTCTCGACCACCACAATGATTTGCCAGCCGAATGATAGATTTTCATGGAACTATATGTAATGTATAGTTGGAGATTCTTGGTGTATCATTTGGCTTTGGCTTTAGCATTAATAGATCAATTAAGTTAAAGGAAACATAAATATTTGAGAATAGGGAGCATAATGACATTGTTTAAGGATCCTGTATGTGATATGTTTCACTGAAGACAATGGGGAATATACATGAAAGGTAGACACCATTGAAAAGCTGTTCTATTAATAATTGACCACCTTTCCATTCTGTGCAATGGGGTTCTGTGGTTAGCTGTGCTGCATGCTGATAACAGATCTGGTAGGATATCCAGTTCAGCATGTCCCTCAAGAGAGGGAGGTTATATGTTCTGATGTCCTTAGATGTTTTGGCTTTTTAATGGACTAAGACGTTGCTTTTGGATTTGAAGTGTTGTCACATATCTCCATGCTGCAAAGTGTAATCTATCAAGTGTTGCATGAAAGCTGGTAGATGACAATGCTTTAATGCACAGTACTTTTTGTTGAAGTGATTTAAGCACAGTTCTGTTGCAAAATCAATTAGATATTACAGTAAGTTGGTCAGTGTTTTTGGTGAGCATGAGTACTATGGATTAGACAGATGCCATGCAGATTGTGAAATGTTCTAAGCTGCATGAATTGTATTGGTAGATGGTCTAACGTCTGACTGAGTATTGGATGAGCAGTGCTATGCATGTCATAGCATTTTATACAGATCTACAATCCTTGTGGGAGTTTTGGAACAGGAAGGCAATATTTGGAGGACTACAGCTAAAACAGAAGGATCAAAGTGGCGTTAATGGAGTGTTACGGGGGTCTGACTGCTAAGTTTGTTGACTGATAGTGTGATAAGTAGGTGAAGTGCATTCATTGTTTGAACAGAAGAGTCTTAATTACTTTCATTAATGTTAGATGGCTCTGCGTTACAGTTTTTGGTGGAACTGAAATTGAAGGTGTCTAATTCAAAAGGGGAATAGACAGTCTTGGGTTTGTAATTTTGTGAGGGAAAGATCTTGCATGACCTTTTCCTAGTGGATTGGGAGGATAAATACCTTTAGTTTCTCAACATTTTGAGGCTTTTAGAACTAAGAGATCTAGATTTCTCAACAAGCCATGAATATTAGCAGATGATGATCTAAGGTCACATTGCAAAGTAGTTGGTGTTATTGCACAACAGCTGCATTTTGACACAATTTGTTTTGTATACATCTATTGCAGCACAAATTGCCCCTTCATTTAGATTCACATAATCCTGCCTCAATAACATTAATGAGGCAGGTTCTTATATTTGGAATTTCACTGAATGCTTGGGAAACCTGGGATGAAAACTGTTCATAGCAAAAATTAAATCCCTGTAGAGCATTGGTCAGGCCACTAGGCGACATTGGTGAAACATGCAGTGGTCTACTGCACCACTGTCTGTTCCTCCCCCTATGCCCACAGATGCCATTCTCAAATTTGAAACGAGCAACAACAGCGTCTATTTTGAGGACAATTGCCATCTTCTGTTACAGGTCGATATCTGTTGAAAGATGTGTGCCTAAATTTGCGGTCGCAAACCATAGATACATTCCACTGCAATTCAGAAAGATGAGGACACACCTTTCACATCCCACCACCTTCTGAATTGCTGTGATTCCCAAACTTTGCTTTGCCATTTGGAAATAAGAGGACGCTGTAAATGTGGATTCTGCAGTCACAAAGCTATGATTTTGAAATATCCACTAAGAGACAACAAAGTCGCTTAATGGATATTTTCCCAAGTGCGACAAGAGCCTCCTCTCACTTCCCAAGGAGTGAGAGGGGGCTCTTATCGCACTCAGTCTGGAGAGTGAGATCTGAGGTGTGTGCAAGCTGTGATCAGTTGGCTAAAACGACCTTTGTTGTGGGCGATTCCATTTAGAAGAATGTTTTGTGCCATTCTGAGTCTGTGAATGCAGATTAGTAGGGGGCAAGGGTTCATGAGGCAAGCCAGCAGAAAGTCTGTGGGAGAAAGTGTAGACTGACAGATGGCATTTCAACCTCTGCACAGTGCCTGGAGCAATTTGAGCACAACTGTAATAATCGGAATTATATCTGAGCAGACACGGCCGGTACCGATGTTTTAGGGGCTTAAAATAATTTTATGCACAGTCAAACTAACAATGGTTCACTTGTTTCCTCCGCTTCCATTGTGCCGGTTATGTTCATCGCCCGACCACTTTCACACCGTGAAATTCACTCCCTGCCACCGTTAACAGGGGAGGACGAGACTCATTCATTCCCTGGCTAGACAATGATGGCTGCTCTCGGCGTCCTCGGCCTCTTCGATTCCCACCCTGCCCAATTAACCCCTTCCTTTTGAAAATACATCTTCATTGAGGAGTCTCACCCCGCGCCCGCGAACACGCAGTCTCACAAGAACCTTGCCCAAGGTGAGGGTCACTTGCCATCCAACCATTTTATATTAGCGGCTTGTGTAACCGCGATGGCGCAGGTTTATTGGAGGGCTGAAATACGCTTCACCTAAAACTGATATGAACAATGATACACGAAATTTGAAAACTGGCCCGCATATAAATAACGCCAGCCTGACATTTAGCTCTTTCGATTTTATGAACTCCATTCATCCTAAGTATGTTAGCTGACCGACTCTGAGTGTTTCTGTCACAGGCTTTTAATTAAACACCTACTCACTCGTTAAGATTCTGTCCTTGGCCAGCGCTGGCAGAATGGCGGGATGAGACGTTGTCTTGGCAGATTACCTCCTCAGCTCTACGCGAGACAGCGCTCGGCGCAGCAGCTGGCGGGAGTAAAAGATGAGCTCTGTCTGAACAACTGACTTCTATTATCAATGGCACAACAGGGTTGACGAGAAAACATCGACGTAGAAAATAGAAATTATGAGGGGAGCCATATGGCCATTGATGCGTTTTCCGTTGATGACGTGTTCCTTACTGGTAGACTACAGGCTGGCCGGAAGTGGTAATTCAGTAAGCAGGGGACCGACACGTTGCTATGCATGTACTACATTTGTATTTCAGTGATTCTCTCCGCCACAATTTAAGTGAAAGGGGAAGGTGCACACAAAAACATACACAGAGTCTGCGAATCATGAGCTATTTTCATATTTTTAATTGATACCGAGATTTGGTTAGTTAATCTGGCAGTTGTTTAACCTGTACCTGGCATGCTTTGGCCAAAAAGCGTGTGAGTTTGGAAAAATCGCTCTAACTACCTATGCCTGAAATATGAAAAGTACCATTATTTGAAATTGTGTAAATAAAGAAATACAAGTGTTCTACAAAAAAACGGTTCTGTGACCTCAGCTAACTAGCACTACAGATCTTCTCTTCAGCCCGCCTTCCTTCCTGTATTTTGATTTCATTGGGAATCCAGTTATCCAAATCTGTTCTGTTAACCCTATCTTTGAGATTCTGCTGTTAAATTTTTTTTTCTTCTGCAAAGCACTTTCCTGCTCATTTGAACTCGGTTCAATTCCGAATATAAACACACAAAAAAGCACACCAATGCAAAAGTTACATTTTATTCATACTGTTTGCCCTTTTCATTGGAGCTCCAGCTGCAAGCTAAAAGGGAACTATATTTGCTTCTACAAACCTTCTACTCACTGACAAATTACAACGCTGATAAAACAACATAGGCAGGCTTGTAGCGTGGTATGAAAACCTTGTTGAATTGTGCAGTATAAATACAAATACAATACGCTTTAAAGCAGGTGCACTACATGAGAGCTTTACTAAAAATTGATAATTTTGAAGTTCGCCTCGCCTTTTGACAAGAGCGTTGACTGAGCTCCCTGTACTCACTCGATGAAACATACTGCATTTTCTACGTTCGCCTTTTTGGTGAATAGTAGTTTAGCGCTTATTAAGCTGAGAACATATAGCATATTAAAAGATCTTCTTCCTTGAGGTAATTCACAGGTCGATATAATACATTCCCACTTCAGATGTTTTAGAATAGTGTCAGCACAGTTTTCTCTGAAGAAATTCCCTGGCAGCCTGTGTGGACTGGTTATATCTTAATTACTTGAGTGGCTACATCGAAAAGCCCTGGAGAAAAGTGAAATCGACCCTATTAATGTGCAGTGCAGCAGAATTAGAGAAAATGAGTATTATACATATTGTTTTTGTTTGATCTCCCATTATTTACTTCAGTTTTCTAGCAGTTGAAAGTAACACATTGCTGACAAAATTACGAGAAATCATTTTTATAGTGCTAAAACTTTCTAGACACTTGAAGCCAGAATTACAAACTGCATTTTGTAATACACAAAGGAGTACCACAGGAGGATTACATACTCTAAAATGTGATTCACAATCTTACAGGTGGATATCGCCACTTTCACTTCTCCTTTCTTTTCTGTGTGGAAATCTCTGACACCACATGTAAATATACTATTTTTATAGTAAATGTGGGAGGGACTAGGAAGCGTGCTGCGGCAAACTGGGAATAAATACTCAAAAAGGGTGTGCTTAATGTAAAATTAAGGAAGGGTTTGGGAGGGACATGCTAAAATAAAACCAACACCCACAAAACAGCAAGACAATTTAAATCCACAAAATTCACTTCCAAAGTTACTACAGCCCTATTGATGTCAAAACAGGTTTAAATATACTCCAGCCCAGCCATGGAGTAAGTCCAGCACTACATATGGCCAACCATTGTTATTGCAACACACTCCCATAGAGAGCAGTGGAGGCAGGGAATTAAACTAATGAGTTATCTTGTTTTTCTTCTGCCTGCCAATTTTGCAAATGAACATGCAGAAGTATTGCTGCCTCTTATTATTATTATTATAATATCTATACACAACACACACACACATACTGAAATGATAAGCATAATTAATGATTCCATTTATTGGTTTTGACATTTAATAATACACTAAAAATTAATAAAATTGAAATGACATGTTTTAACTTATTTTTCACAATTTAAAACATAACTACAATACTTAAATCCTTTTAACCACATTTATTACAAATTTAAAACATGTTAATCAGGGTGTATACTTTCAAATTTAGATTAAAAAACAATAATACTTCTGAATTATATTGATATATTGTAACGGTTTCATTCTTTTACACAATTAGTTTGAGGAGTTACTCCACAAAAACGTTTTTTTTTGTTCTAGGCCAATAATAATTATTTTAAATCAGTGTACATTTATAGTTTATACAAAAATGCATTTAATATATGTTTAAAACTAAAAACGTTATTACATTTTCTTATTCTGTTCCCGCAGGGAGATCTCTAACCCACTGGCGCTGCCCGCCATCAGCGATTTCATTGAACTTCAGCCCATACGAAAATGTAGAAACCAGAGATATTTACTTGTCCCTCATTCTCGGACCATTTAACGTTGAGAAGCAAATTGTCTATAACTTGGAGTAGGCCTGGAGAAAATCTTCAAACACTTAGGAACACGTCATATACCTCAGACATTTGCATAAATACAATTATCTAATTTACAAAGAAGAAATAGCTTTCTACTCTTAGTACATTCTATCTTCTCCCAATAACTGCAAGGAACTTTTCAATACTGTAGGGCCCTTCCAAAGCAGGAAAGCAGGGCCATGTCATCTTGCAACAACTTGACAATCTTCGATCTTTTTTTGAGGAGAAAATCTTTACAATAAGAAACTCACTTTCTTGTACCATCCTCACTGTTACCCTCCCCTTAGGGACGCCTACACACTAAACTACAAAGAAATATCCTATCACCACCAAATCTTTTCTGAGTTTTACACACTTTTTCTAGGTAATCCTGCACTAAACTCCACTAGACAAGTAAAAGATAAGGGTATCTCCAAGGTATATGCCCTCCTGCTGTCCTTAAATTCATAGTGATGGCTCTTGCCCCTCTGATGACTCAAATATTCCATGCTGCTTTGATTGAAGGGATTGTACCTGACAAATTCAAAAAGGCTATTGTGAGACCTCTGTTTAAAAAATCTGGTCTAGACACATACAATTTATCAAAGTTTAGGGCCAACTCACTTCTCCCTTTCTTCTCCAAAATCCTTGAGAAAAACATGACTTCACAACTACAACCGTGCAGAATATCACAATCTTCTGAGGTGTAAACAAGCGTGCTTCAGACCTAGCAGCTCGACGAACTGGTTAATCTCTAGGGGTGGGCAGAATGTGCTTAGTCGCGCTACGCATAGTTCAGCAAAAACGGCAAAAAAAACTCAGCGAGCAAGCGGAATTCCGCAAGCTCGTGGAATACATTTTTGTGACTGGAGCATCATGCCAGAATGAATCCTGCCCTGCATATTTATCCAAGAAGATGCCACCGTTTTGTGCAATACCTCTACTCAACGGGAGTACTTTCTACTAGCTAATCAGTAAGTGCTACCTCATTGGGTAAATATATAGTGCCTTTCCTACACTACAGCTGTGGGCCAGAAGAGTTGTCTCCAGTGACCATGTGTGTCTGTAACTTTGTCACCACGCCGAAAGGCACCGGGGTCCCTTGAGTGAGCTGTCCATCATAGTAGGTAAAGGGTGGGAAGACTTCGCATACCACTAGTGTATGTGAGGCGGAGCCAAACGGGCCGGGCTTCTAGTAGAGTTCACATGCCTCTTGTTTATAAAGGGTCAGAGAGCAATCAGAGCAGCAGATGAGGAGAAAGAACCTCCTGGTCACAGGAACTCCACAGGGATTGCGCTTGAGAAACTCACGGATGCAAAGACCTCCATCAGGGATCACACAGCTCATTTTGGATGGAATATGTGGGGAGAAAGCACACCTGCCCAGTATCGACCGAGCTCACAAACCTTTTGGGCTGATTAATACATTACTGAATTTCAGCTGCAACTCGGGCACCTGCTTTATGTATATCTAAGTGCTTCCTGTAGAGGTTTAATTTTTGTGTCAAGAGCATCATGCCAGAATGATTCCTGCCCTGCATATTTATCCAAAAATATGCCCCCATTTTGTGCAATACCTCTACTCATGAATTCTGCTACACCGCGGATCGCGGTATTTCCCGAGTGGAAAGGAAATTGCCGCCCACCCCTATTAATCTCTCACCTATTGACGATTTATACACCCTCTTACATAGGGTAGGTTCAGGAGTCTTGCTACTCCTGGACCTTCCTGCAGCGTTGAACACCACTGAACACGGAATTCGCCTCAACCAGTCTTCCCCTTTGTAATAACTTTCTATGAGTGTCATGGCACTTAATGCTTTTGTAGATGCCAGACTAGATTATGGGAATATGGTCTACATAGGCATCCCTAAATCCTTAATGGACCATTTCCAAAAAATCTCGTACTCAGTCCAGAGTCAGATCCTTTTTTTCAGTTGGGGACCCTGATTCCACTACTAGCCACCTGTGACAGCTTCCTTGTCTATCTGTTAGAAAAATAATTCTCAACAAACCCACTTGCATAAGGTTTAAAATCTTCAAGGAGAGAACCCCCTAGATGTCACAAATGTCAGAAATACTGACGATGTTGCTCTCTGAGATCGGCAACACATTGATGATGATTGTCCGTTCCTTCCAGTGGTTACATTGGGAAGGCCCTGCCTGAGTATACATGGCCTCAAACTGTGGGACGGTATATTGGTTGAAATCAGAACCATATCAGCACTGCTTATGTTCCGGAAAGCCCTAAACCCTGGAAGTTCAGTCAGTAAACTAACCATTTCTGTTTAGCCTGGCAGAGAATAATAGCACTAAGAGTCTCCATGGTAGTGTTTGTTCTGCTATAAAAATCCCTACAAACAAATAAATAAGTTCTTAACCCTTTCCATGCGCCCGTTGGCCAACGGGCGCCGCAAGCACTACCTCTATAGTGCTCTGCAAGTCCCTTGGGCGATGCAGCCCGCCCACTTAATGGAACGCCCCGCACTCCTGCGGAATTTTCGCTGCACTTAAGGTGTTAACCAACAGGTGAAATGTTAATTGTAGTGGCTTTGCACTTGAACATTCAGTTGCAGAATCTCCTCCCTCTTATGGAGGGGGTAGAGGCATGCAAGTCTACACCTAGTTGTAAATCTCAACTTGGAAATGGTAAAGAGTGAAATGTTACCCCTAGGTGTAGGAGTAGATCTGCATGTAACTAAATTTGCACATGTATATTTACCTTTGTTAATTTCCCCCCATAATATTTAAAATACATATAATGGTAAATCTTCTTCGAAATATTGTTTTGTTATATCATGCTTTTCTGGTGTATCATTATGTAACTTTTATGATGCAATATGATGTGCTTTGTTATGCTGCTTTCTTATGGTTTGTTTCATAGCAGTCCAAACACAGGATAAACTGTGCAACATTGTGCTAGAATTTACTGTAGACCTAGATTAAGGTGAAAGCTGTAGTGCGATGCTAAACAACTGTAGTAGGTTATGTTATAATGAGTTGTCAGGCTATACTTGTTCGCTAATATTTTTGCCTATTAAGATTTGCTATGTTTCGCTGTCATTCAATCTTATTTTACATATACAAGTTCCATATTTGTATATGATTTCACAGGCTTCGTTTTCTGTTATTTTGTGTTTCAACATTTCCTTGATAACATTCTGCAAAGAGTTATTTTTCGGGTGCCACTTTATTTTTTAGAGCTTATAATATATGTCTTTAGTACGTAGTGACCAATGTACTGTCCACTGCTGTATGTGTTTTCCTGCAAAACTAGATCATGTAAGACCAAACTATGGGCCTCATTAGGATGGCGAAAGGACCTGCGTCAATCCGCCACCCCTGAGCTGGAGGGACCGTCCACAGGGGCAGCGGCGGTAACTCCGTTGCAATTAGGATGTGACCTCCACCCTGGCGGTCACATCCTGTATATTTAACCTTGCGGCGGGTGCTGCTTGAAGCAGCACCCGCCGCAAAGTTAAAAATGCATGATTTGCATTTACATGCACAAAGCGGCAGGCACCGCGCTGTGCCTGCCGCTTTGTGCAAGTAAATGCAGGGGGGTACCATAGGTACCCCCCATGTGCCCCCTTACCCCCCTTCACCCTGGGGGCCCACAAGGGGCCCCCAGAAGCAAAGGTCCACATGCTTTTCCACGGCGGTAAAGCCGCCACGGAAAAGCATGTTCCTACACACATCCTAATTTGGCTGATGGTGTCTTGCAGACACCGCCACCAAATAGCGCCCAACAACCGCGGATCAGCGGCGGACGGACCTGCCGTCCACCGCTGTTCCCCACGACCATCCCACCGCCATCCTAATCTGGCGGTGGGTGTTTCCAGTGGCCAGTGGCCTCCTGGGGTGAGTTGTCTGGGACTGTTGGCCCTCCTCCTCCAGTCCCCTTCGCCTCCTTCAGCCTTTCAGCAACCTTCTCCTTTGCACGACTGCGCAGGTCGTACCAGCGCTTCTTCAGGTCATCGATGCTGCGGTGTGTGACCCCCACAGCATTCACCTTGTCCCTGATCCTGGTCCAGATCCTTCTCTTGTCTGCCTCTGGCACTTTAAGGGAGAGCTTGCCAAATAGCTTTTCATGGTTGCTTGCGACATCCTCAATGAGGATGTTAAGTTCACCCTCACTGAACTTGATTTTGCGCTTCCTGCCCACTGCTCCCTCCTCTGTGGCTGTTTGGGACATGGCTGTCTCCACCAGTTAGCAACCTGCAGTTTGTTTTCTTCTGCTCTCACTCCCTGCACTCAGCTTCTGCCTCAGTGTTCCACTGTGCACAGGTGGCAGCATGGGCTGATTAACTCCCTGGTTGTGATGTCATCAGCCTACTCCCAATGCGACTCTGTAGTTTTCACGCTCCCGCTTTTTGCGAACTCGCAATTTGCGATCTCGCAATTTGCGATTTCGCAAATAGCGGAATCGCAAATTGCGAGATAGGAGTTATTTTACTATTGCGATTAGTTTACATGGAATCGCTAAAGTATTTAGCGATTTTTAGCGATTCCTTGTTTTTTCGCATTCCACATCATGCATAGCCAATAGCGAGTCCTTATTTGCGATTCCTTAATAATCGCAATTAAGGAATCGCTATTTCTTTGCATGATGCATCTGGCCCATACTGTGTTATGCTGCACTTCAATAGTCATGCTGTGTTATGCTATACTATGAAATGAAATGTGATGTAACTCCATACTGTTCTGTGTTATGCTATTTTGAACTGTGCTTGTTAAATACTCACTGCCATCATCTATCCTGACCCGCTCGTCAAAAGTCTGAATGCCGGCTAGATTGGCTTCTACTTTGGGTAGTAAATTGCGCACCATTAAATTCAGTAATAGGAACACCTATTATTTTAAAGCTTCAAGGCCCACATGCATCAACATTGCCATTTGCGATTCCTTATTAGCGAAAAATAAGGATTCGCTAATAAGGAATCGCTAATGGCTATGCATGAAGAAATCGCTAAAAAAATAGAGATTTCTTAAAATTCCTTAATTGCGACTTGCAAATTGCGAATCGCAATTAAGGAATACCTCCCCATTCATTCCTATGAGCCTAGAGGCTCATAGGAATGAATGGGAAGACATTCTCAATTTGCGATTCTCAATTAGAGAATCACAAATTGAGAATGACATTTCGAGGGTGCCAGGGTGTCAAAAGGACACCCTGTTGCACCCCTGAAATCTGCCTATAAGTACATCTTGCACACGCACATGTCCCAAGGGCATGTGTGTGTGTAAAATGGAACTTTGAAAAATGCATGTTAGTGCATTTTTCTAAGTTTTTGCAAATTACCATGAAGGTCAACTTCATGGTAATTTGCTCCCCCTATTAGCGAAATCGCTAATTATTTTAGTTTGATGCATTGCATTTAAGGAATCTCAATTTGAGATTCCTTATATGCAATCGCAATTTAAGTAATCGCAATTTTGCGATTTCGTAAATTGCGAAAAGTACAAAACTTATGATGCATCCCAAAAGTTCAAATTGCATTCGCAAACGGCCAATTTTTGCAATTCGCACCATTTGCGAATGCAATTTTCAATGATACATGTGCCCCCTAGAAATGGTAAATAAGCAACATGAAGCGCTATTTAAAACCAAATTTGCATTATTGTTGTGGGATAATAAGGTATGGTAGTAGCCTGAGATGTTGTTTTATGCTATTATGTGATGTGAGCTATGGTATTTTATTAATGTGTTTAATAATACATGTATTATTTCCAAAATTCCAAATGTGAAAAGCGCCGAGGAGGCACTGAAGTCCTACACTCTTAGGGTACATAATCCCTTCGAAACAAATTTTGAGATGCACATACACATTTTAGTCTTATGTGGTTAATAATACTACATGGATTTACAGTCCCTAGAAACTCTAAACAATGTGGTATTAAGATCTACATAAAACTAATTTCGTTTTTTCCTCTTTCTGTTATAAGAGGGCTAGTGTGCAGATGAAATGCTCAAAGATAACAAACAGTTTGCTTCAGCAAGTCATTGTGAATCAGGCACAAAAAACATGCAACCACACATATTTTTGTAATAACTGTGAAAGTTTGTCCTTTGTAAACAGGGTTTCTGCTAATAGCAGCGCTATACAGAACCGTGGGTCTGTCTTTTTCCCATTCCGTGAATAGAGTGCAGTGAGACATATATGGTAGTATGCCTATTGGAATTGTGTGGGAATGATTATAAATTACTTGTACTTATTAGTATTGTACATGTGTTAGAAATGGGCAGTGGCTTGCACCCTGTCCAAGTAGGGACCCTTTCTTCTAGTCCGGATAAGGGAGTTACACACCCAGATAGCCCCTGCTCATCCCGTGGTAGCTTGGCACAAGTAGTCAGGCTTATCTCAGAGGCAACGTGCAAAGTATTTGTACATAATACACTGTAACACTGTGAAAACACTACAAATGGGAACCACATGAGTTTGGAAAAATAAAGTATCTTTTTCTAAACCAAATAAGACCAAAACTACAAAAAGCCAACATACACAACTAAAAATATTACTTTAAAAAAGTTACAAGCAATTCTGTCCATAGAACTCTGGATGCAGTGACTTTATGCAAAGTACCTCAAAAGCATCAAAATCCACAAGGCAAAACAACCGCAGAGGAGGGAAGTTTTGGAAAACACAGCAATGCATCAGTTTCTGAGTCCTTGGGGAGGCGATGCATCAGTTCTGCTGCACGCAGAAGTGTTGCGCATCTGGACTTTAGGGGGAAGGATCTACTGAAATCCAAGATGGTTTGGGTCTGTGGGTGATGCGTTGGGAATCTTGTTGCACAGGTACAATGGGTGGATATCTGGATGGCTGGAGGTTGATTCAGCAGCGCCAAATAGGCACTGCATTGATTTCTTCAGCCAGGGTCCCCCGATTCGTCGATCTTGTCAGTCGAACAGCAGGGTCTGTGTCGGAGTTAGTGTGGAAATCTCAGTCTTCGAAGACACAGTGGGGAATATTGTCAAGAACGTGCGATGATCGTCGCCAACATAGGCTAATACAAATTTACATAACGCCGTCTATCGCGGGAATTTAACGCAGTGTTAATGACGTAGTCTCAACATGCCAGCAACAGCCCATAGTTCCTCGATAACGCGTCAAATGTCCAGGTTAAAATTACCGGGATGCTGATAAAAAAGAAAACCCGAACGTGAAAAAAGTTGCGATGGGCCCAACAGCGATAAAAATATCCAACACCGCCAACACCTTAGCACCACTGAAAAAACGTCAAAGCAAACCTGGCAGCAAGAAGGCCTCATGGTTCAACGATGATCTCAAGAAGTCCAAGAAACTCTGCCGCTCCCTTGAAAAGGCCTGGAAAAAAGACCCAACCACCAGCACCAAGGACGCCTTCAAAAGCGCCACCCGCACTCACCACCAACTGATCCGAAAAGCCAAGAAAACAGCATTCAAAGATCGACTCGACAACAACGCCCACAACAGCAAGGAACTTTTCAACATCGTCAAAGAATTTTCCAATCCCTCGGCCAACTCCAACGACATCACCCCATCTCAAGCCCTCTGCGACTCCCTAGCCTCATTTTTCCACAACAAGATTGCAGACATCCACAACAGCTTTGACAACCAACCCGGAAACCAACCCACCCTACCATTTGCTGATCATCTTCCCCCCGTGAACACCCTTAACAACTGGAACCCAATCTCCACTGAGGACACCATCCGTCTGATGAATTCCATCCACTCAGGATCCCCCACAGACCCATGTCCTCACCACATCTTCAACAAAGCAGACTCCATCATAGCACCGCACCTCCGAGACGTCATCAACTGCTCCCTCAACTCCGCCACCTTCCCGGAAGACTGGAAACACGCTGAACTCACCGCCCTCCTGAAAAAACCAACAGCAGACCCCACCGAACTCAAAAATTACCGCCCCATCTCGCTTCTCCCATTCCCGGCCAAAGTCATCGAGAAAGCTGTCAACAACCAGCTCGCCGCCTTCCTCGAAGCCAACAAATCCCTCGACCCCTCACAATCTGGCTTCCGAGCAAAACACAGCACTGAGACCGCCCTCATCGCAGCAACAGACGACATTCGAACTCTACTGGACAATGGAGACACAGTCGCCCTCATCCTCCTTGACCTCTCTGCAGCATTCGACACAGTCTGCCACAGCACCCTTTTACAACGCCTCAATAACATCGGAATCCAAGGAAAAGCACTTGAATGGATCACCTCGTTCCTCACCGGAAGAACCCAGAGAGTCCGCCTTCCTCCATTCAAGTCCGAGGCCTCTGAAGTCATCTGCGGCGTACCACAAGGATCCTCACTCAGTCCCACCCTCTTCAACGTATACATGAGCCCCCTCGCGGCCATCGCACGCCAACACAACCTCAACATCATCTCTTACGCGGACGACACTCAACTGATCCTTTCCCTCACCAATGACCCCAGCACCGCCAAAACTAACCTACACGAAGGAATGAAAGAAGTTGCCGAATGGATGAAACAAAGCCGTCTGAAACTGAACTCGGACAAAACAGAAGTCCTCATCTTAGGTACATCCCCCTCTGCATGGGACGACTCCTGGTGGCCAGAAGCCCTCGGAAAAGCACCCATCCCGACAGACCACGCACGGAACCTAGGCGTCATCCTGGATTCTTCACTCTCAATGAACAGACAAGTCAGCGCCGTATCCTCTTCCTGCTTCAACATTCTTCGCATGCTCAGAAAAACATTTCGCTGGATCCCCTCCGAAACAAGGAAAACAGTCACCCACGCTCTGGTCACGAGCCGACTGGACTACGGAAACACCCTCTACGCAGGTACTACCGCAAAACTCCAGAAGAAACTCCAACGAATCCAAAACGCCTCAGCCAGGCTCATATTAGACATCCCACGCAACGAACACATTTCTGGTCACCTTAAAGACCTCCACTGGCTACCCGTCAATAAGAGGATCACTTTCCGTCTGCTTACCCACGCACACAAATCACTCACTCTACGACATCGGACCAGATTGCCTCAACTCACGACTGTCCTTCTACACCCCCTCCCGCCAACTACGTTCTTCCAGCCAAGCCCTCGCCACTGTACCTCGCATCAACAAGACCACCATGGGAGGCAGATCCTTTTCATACCTGGCTGCTAAAACATGGAACTCACTCCCCGCGTACCTTCGCCTTACCCAGAACCACCTAGCATTCAGAAAGCAACTTAAAACATGGATATTTGACAAGTAATCCTCCTCCCCTTCCTAAGCGCCTTGAAACCCTCTGGGTATGTAGTGCGCTATACAAATTCCATGACTTGACTTGACTTGACAAAATTCACCATAAAAGCTGACCAGAAAAAAACCCACAAAGAACTGAGAAGCACCAAGGAGGAAGCTGGAGCAACTACAGAGGCCAACCAGAACTCCCAAAAAAAACTCAAGTCCAGTCAAGGACCTCAGGGAAGGAGAAGGGCAAGGAGAAGAAGAAGAGGAACCCGCAATTCAGTTCACAGGAAAACAAGATACTGATTACGGATGTGATAGAACACGACCAACAACTGCTCATCACCTCCACTGTGTCATTGGATAGTAAAAATGCAATATGGCAGCCCATCTTGGCCAAGGTGAATGCAGTCGGAGTGAAGAGAAGGGAAGTGGAAGACTGCAAGAAGCGCAAAATCAAGCTGAAACTCGCTAACAACCGGAAAGCCACAATGCAGACTGGAAGTGGGAGTCCAGAGCCACAGCAGGAGCTGGATGAGATGAAGGATATGGTATCCTCAGTCATCAGTGGGGAGACAGTGGCAGGATTTGGGAGATTGGACACTGCTCAACATGACCGGACTCAACAGCAACAGGGTGAGTAACGACCAGGGACTGGGGAACGGGGGAGATGGGCACAATGGTACACATGTAAAATTAAGTATAGCACAGTCCACACACACAATGACCCAGGACAATGCATACTTCAGCACACATAGAAACAGCAAGTAGGCCCCCGTCGACAATGTGCCCAGAGGTGGCCCTCCCCACACATCACCAATCTCACAATAAACCCATGCACATGTGCTGAGCCCAGCAAAGCTGCGGGTCCATGAGCCACACTGACAATGCAAATGACACTGCATGATGATTAGCATGGCTGCAGTCCAGTTATCATGACATGGTGCACGCCACGACACTGAGGTGGCTGAATGTGGACCAAATCTGTAAAGGAGCAGGTCACACCCTGACACATCCACATGCACAAACAGCCCCTGACGTCAACAAGACATCTGGGGACAAACCATGCCCAAGAGTTCCATCTCCCACCAAGAGTCCAATTTAGCGAAGTCTGCAACATCTCAGCACTGTATGAGCATAGAAGTGAAAGGCACACCACCTGAAATGGATAAGAGCCAGCAAAATCAGCGCTTATGGGGCGACTCTCCCACAATGCAGCACACACACATAAGAATCAGAGCACATCAACATTGACAACAATGTGGTACAAACTGCAACACTTTCACAACATAACAGAACACAATTGCTGTTGCTTGTGTGTAGAAACTGGACAATCACATTTGGCATAGCAGGAAACTGTGGAATGATAATGTACAAGTACAATCTCACATCCCTGATGGTGTAGAAATGTCTACTTTCCCGCATCAAATAGGCATCTCCTCCCAAACAGTCACAATGTACATTGTCATGCAGTCTGTCTGTAAACTTGTCCAATGCATTGGAACACACTGTTAAACTGAATCTCCGCTTTACTTTGCAGAGGGAGAATCAACACCTCCTGCAGAGCAGACCGTGCATCCCTTCACTGATGATGAAGAGGACCTCCACACCATCGACACTGACCCCCTCCAACAACTCATGGACACCCTCAGCACTCCACCCCCAGGAGCAGGGTAGTACAGCTGCATCGAGGAGACTCCACCCCTTGCACAGACCACATCAGATGTGCGTCAGGTGGTGTGTGACGTAGCCACCTCGTCGCTGGTGTAAATTTAGCCATTGGAAGTGGTCGGACAAGAGTGTGTAGGCCTATGGTCAGGATATGGTGGACACAGAGACACACGCAGCGGGTCCTTTGTCTTGTTCTGCGCTGCCTCAGTGGTAGTCTGGGGGGTGGTGGTCCTGTGGGTGGGGGTGGGCCTGGGGATGGTGGCCCTCTTGGGTCTCCAAGCTGCATGATTAGTAGCTCCATGGCATGTGTTGCTCTTCAGATGTGGCTCTGGGCTTGGCTCCCTTTCTACTGCAGGTTCTTGTCCTACTTAAGACCAGAAAAAAGAAGGTCTTAAGTACCTGCTGCTAAAGTGCTTTATCGCCTGTTTTTGGCCCACATCACCTATCTAGCTGGTCGTTGAGAATATTGTGAAGTGGTGTTATTGGGAGTTTTTGTACAGGAACGCCTCCTCTGCTTATGATTAGCGTTAGTTGTTGCTGTCAGCCTTGGCGATGTTTTTAGCGGCAGCTATCGCAGGTAAACTGGCGATGTTGGCTGTTAGCGCAGGCTTGTGAATAGTGCGATAAATATATCGCCACTTTCATGGCGGAAAAGTGGTGCTAAATTGGTGATGTGTCCTTGAGAATATGCTCAGTGTGTTGAACTCAGGCTGCAGCAGTTTCTTTGGCCACGGACAGGCTCTACATCGATTACTTCGGGCACACAGTGACAGTGCATGGAATTATATCCCACACGGAGGGGCTGCGTTGAAATATCAGGCGCGGGAAGGGCAATGCTTTAATTTTGATGACTTCAAGCAGATCTTTGCAGTGAGAACAGCCTCCAAGGGCCGAGAACTGGAACTGGCACCACTTAGCAGGTCAGTACTCCCAGCAGTGGAGTTCAAGGATGCTACAGGTGAAGTCTTTGTAGGCGCTGAAGTTTCTTACCAGGAGGCAGGAACACACAAGCCCTTGGAGAAACTCCACAAGCAGGATACAAAGCAAAGTCCAGTCCTTTTCGTTTCCAAAGCAGAATCAGCAACTGCAGGCCAACCCAGCAAAGCAACACACAGCAAAAGGGCAGTACTCCTCCTCACAGATCTTCAGCTCTTCTCCTTGGCAGAGGTTCCTCTTGATGCAGACGTGTGCAAAAAGGCTAGGGTTTTAGGTTCAATACTTAAACCTGCTTTTGGCATTTGAAGTAGGCATTCTTCAAAAGATTATCTTCGTAGTGCACATGCTTTTGTCCTGCCTGGTCTTGGCTCCAGACAAACTCTGGGGGGGGGGGGGGGAGGGGGGGGGTTTGGAGACAGCATTGTGAGAGGCCTGGCAAAGCCCTATTCAGGTGCAGGTGACAGCTCCTCCCACCACCCTACCTCAGAAAGGTCCATCAGCCTGGTTATGGATCGTCAGTATATGCATGGTGCACCTCAACTCCCTTTGTGCGACTGTCAAGAGTGAATGCACAAACAGGCCCCTGTCAGTTTAAAGTAGATGTTGATTCCACAGGAAGGCAGAGACACACAGGGGCTAATCAAGAAAATGCGCACTTTCAAAAAGTGGCATTTTTAAACACACAACCTAAACGCCACATTCACTAACATGTGTTTTTAAGTTCTGAGCTCAGATTGCCCAAACTCCGAATCTCTAGCTGTTCCCAATTGAAAGTTACACTTGCAAATGTTGCAAGGCAGTTCCAATGCTAGCCTATGGGAGAGCTAGTCCTTGCAATAGTGAAAAATGAAATTAGCAGTATTTCATTATCAGGACATGTAAAATACACCAGCACATGTCCTACCCTTCACATAAATTTGGCCCTGCCCATGGGAGTACCTTAGGGGTGCTGTGCATGTAGTAAAAGGTAAGCTTAGGGCCTAGCAAGTGGGTGCACTTGCCAGGTCGAAATTGCAGTCGAAAACTGCACTCACAGACACTACAATGGTGGGTCTGAGACAAGTTTAAGGGCTACTTGTGTGGGTGGCACAACCAGTGCTGTGGGCCCCCTAGTGGCATTTAATTTAAAGGCCAGGGCACACACGGTGTACTTTACTAGGGGCATATCAGTAAATCAAATATGTCCATCATGTAGAATGAATCAGAATTAGAATTTACACAGGAGCACTTGCACTTTAGCCCTGATCAGCAGTTGTAAAACTTCCCAGAATACCTAAACCAGCAAAAACGAAGTCCAGCATAACCAAAAATACAGGAGGTAGGGGCAAAAAGACAGGGGAAGCCCTACCAAGGATGCCAGGTGTAACAACATGTTTTTACCAAAGCAATAATGAGAAATATCTACTTTCTGTAGTGTGCTCTGTAACGCTTGACATAATGAAGATTCCTAGTGGTGGGCTGGCAGTCAAGTGACATGTTTCTAACCATAAAATCAAATTTATCTTCCCAGAAATCTAACGATTGTCTTAGGTGACAAATTTAATTATACAACAAAAGCACTATTTGTAGTATGCCTCGCATGTAAGCTTTAGATTACACATTTATCAAAGGCAAAGTATACAAATCGTATGCACCTATAATATAAATAATCATTGAAACAAACAGATACATTTTATTAGGTCGCAACCTACCAAGAATATATTGGTGACATTCAGAAAGTTGACCTAGGAATGCATTCTGTAAGTTGCTTGCCATTGGCTTTATGGTTCCGAACTCACTATTTTTTTGCGTTCCATTTGCAGTATTTATTTTCTTTAGGTTGAGTTTGTACCTTCTCTTACCCAAACCATATTTACAGTATCCTTCAGAGTACTCCCTTTCTGTAAACAGGACTGTAAATCTGTTCTTGTCTTGTCACATTTGCTGTGCATTCAAAGACTGAAGTCAGATGTCAGGCACTTCCAGTGTTGTCATGATCCAATGTCGGTTGCAAAGGTAGGTGTCATAGGTATGATATCCCCTTGGTTCTAGGATGGAAGGGAAGATATTCCTAGAGCTATTTTAAGTGATAATGGTCCTCAGTTTATTTCAGACAAATGTGAAGCGTTCTTGGCTAGGAACGCCATAAAAGAAAAACACACTCCTGTTTATCATACTGCTGGAGACAGAGCTTTAGAGTGTTTTAACTGTTTTGTTATGGGCTTTGTGCAAACTGCTGTATATGTACGAGGTGATTGGGAAAAAGAATTATCGAAAACTATTTGGGCTTACATATCACCCCCACCGTTACGGGGTTTAGTCTATTTAGGATTCTTTGAGGTAGAGAGCCATTCTTTCTGGTTCTTCAGTTGATCCGGGCAGAAGTCCAATTTCCCCAGGAGCGAAGTCTCTACTTTTCATGAAGGTAGCACCCTCACCGTGTCACTAAATAACACATCAGAGAAGGTAAGTAACCCCAGAAAATGAAGAGACCAAGTTTGTCAGCCAGTCAGCTGAAGTAATGTCCAAGGCAGGAATCGTCAGAATTGCTGCGTAAGGAAAGGACAGAACAAGAAGAAAAATATTTCAATAAAGTGTCTTACACATAAAATCTCTAAACTCTCTATACTGAATTATGGGACTTGTGTGCTATCCCACACTCACCTGTGAAGAGGGTTCCATAGAAGGGTGTCTCAGTAAATGTTTTCTTGGTCACTTGAAATTAAAGTTGCAGAGAATAAAGTTCTGAAGAATTTTGAACAATTGAATGATTAAATAACAGGCAAAGTTCTTGCTCAAGGTTAAAACCAAAACACCAAAACACCATCCAGGACATGATTTCAAAAATAAGGGGATATGCTTGCATTGCAAGAGCGAGCCAGGTAATGATTCTTAGGAGGAGAAACAAAAAGGATAACGGGTTCTCAAGTAAACACAATCAGATAAACTCGGCAATCAAGGAAATGCGTCTGCGCGTTTACACAGGGATTTTAGAGTCGGCAAAATTTAGACGTGTCTTTTTTTTCTTTTCTTCTGTAAGTGAGAGTCGGCAATACTCGTGACTTTGGGGAGGAAAGAAGATAACGCATCTTCATGTTGTGTCCAGGAACCTAAACAGACACACAATATGGAGAAATTAGGAAACGCGTCCTTGCGTTTAATCAAGGAATGCGGCTTCACTACGGCAGCGGCTCTCACGCACTCCCAATAAAGCTTATTCAAAAATAAAAAATAAAAGAAAGGCACGCAGTCCCGTTACGAGGCAGCACGGGAAGTGCAAATAATACCGCTGTTCCTCCGTTGACAAAATCCAAGGATACAGTGCAGGGAAGGATTTAGCGCTAGATGCGCTCAGGCTCCAGGAATAGTATAGTTCAGCACACGGGCCACACACGAATTCAATGATAGCTCGACCAGGGAGCATGGATCCAAACAAGAAGGTGGAGGACTAGCAAGGAAAACCAAGCACCGCCATCTTGCCCTTGGAGGTTTAAGAACCTCCCCATAGTATCACCTGATCAGTCCCAAAGCAGTATGGGACAGCACACAACCCTCTTCTCTAGCAGTGCATTCTGGTTCTGGTAGTGAGGCTAGGGAGCACATAGTTCTAGCTCTAACACATTCACTATAGATAATATTGCATGGATGCAAATGGAGTTTCAAAGTAAGTGGTCACCATTAGTGGTTAAAGGGAACCTGTTGAAATTTCAAAAAATATACAGAGAGTACTATAATATAAAACATGGTGTGAAAGATGTGAAGTTGTCGAAGGTGACTGGGTAAGAGTGAAGCAGGGACACAGATCTAGGAAGGGCTGTCGCCGTTTTTCAGAACCTCCCAGAGTGAAAGAACTTTATCCACACTCAGCATTACTAAGTAATGGGAAGATTTGGCACTTGGATAGAATGACCAAATGTAATATGGTTTTGTGGTGGAAACGGGATGATGGGTGTGGAAATTCCATGGGGCGAAAAGTGGTTCTGGACCGAGGTAGATCAAGAGTGAGCGTGCAGCGGTTCTTCCAAGTGAGGGTGCCAGTGCTCCGCCCCCTCTATTTATTTGCATTGTATTTCCTGTGTCTTTTGATAATATTAAGTGAAAAAATTACTAAATGTTATTGATATTGCTTCCTGTGTCAGCAAAATTAGCAATTGTAGGCTGGATTTCGTGCGCATGTGTCACCCAAATAAGGTAAGGTGGGCTGACAATCTCCAAGCCCTTAGGTCTGTAAGGTCATCAGTCAAGAAATGTTATAGCCTCCTGCACTGAGAACACCCCCTTATGACGTGCAGGTAAAATTCGACTAGAGCGCTTCGAGCTTCGTCCCTGTAACACTCTGCTATATATGCCAATCAGGGACTGGAAGCTCGCCAACCCACCCTTTCATAACTCATGATAGGATGGGGTGGGGCAGAACCTTCACCCCACCCCTGCCGGATGACAAGTTGGGCAAGGGTGGGGTTAGAGGCAGGAGATGCACATCCCTGAAGTTTGTACCGCGTGTATAACAGCGCTTAGGTTACCTCACTTTTATAAGTGATTGCGTCATTGCAGGAGTGGCACGCAGCCAATCTTCAGCTGTAATACCATGGCATGGCCATACCGTGCATGGACATCCACACCAGTCACTGCAGAAAAGTGCAGGTATTTCACGGAAGGCAAAATGGAAGCGTGCTCTCCACCGACTCAGTATGAGTTCTGTATGTGGTACCGGTCCCACCTGATACTTGCGTTGTCTCCTTGATTCTGTCTTAGCTTGTCCCTGTCTCAGCAGCATATTTATGATTACTGCAGCACAGACAGTGGCACTGTGGCCTAGAGGGGAAGGCAGTACAGCCTGTCCTGTACCGGCAGTACTGATGTTAATTTAAACACCATTTCTCTCTTGAGGAACTACCAGCTAAGTGTTCTCACTTCTGTGGGGTGGAACTGGAGGGGTGCTCAGCAGTGGGTATTCAGAGGCCATTTTAGTAGTATGCCCGCAATTCTAGGCATTCCATGTGATTGCCCCCAATATGCACAGTTTTCAAGCAGTGTTGCATCTCCGTAGAGACTTTGCACCTTTTCACTGGAATAGACTTCTTAGGCAATGCAGGTCCATTCCATCAGAGCGGTCACATCTGCTTCCTTCCATGCCCTAATTTATATAAAAAAAGCAAATCCATTCTTTTTAAGAATTGTTGCTCAGCTGATAGCTGCGTACTTTGTGAGTCATGCTTGTGAGTTGTACTTATGCATTGTGATGAGGGAGAAAGGTATAGTGGCTCAGGGTGCAGGGTTTTGGAGCAGTACAGGCCAGTCAACTAGTAGTCATACCTGCCCAAGCCTGGATCAGATATGTGTCACCTGTTGCCACTCGCCTGTCCTGAACCTCCTTCGGAATATGACTTGAATCCCTATCAAGCTTCATTGCGTTCTGCTCTCATAGGCCAGTACCCAGGTGAGTGAAGATATTTTGCCATTTGGAAGGCGGCTTCACACATTCACCTCCTGCATCTCAAACGAATGTTTGTCATTCACCCCTGCAGGTGAGGGCCATCATGTGGGTGAGAGGAGGGTCCTGTGGCAGTGTCGCCTGAGGACTGTTGTAATCTAGCAAGTGTTTATACACCCTCCCTATGGTTGCCCCTGCTCTACTGTTTGGCCTGTAAGATGTCATCAGAATGTTGTGAGGGTTTGATTGTAAAAAGGAATCAGTTGGTGTGAAGGGCTGAGCAGCGAAGTGGCTGCTCCTGGTGGGGCTTATAATATGGATCTGATCTGAAGAATAAAGCTGTGATCCTGAACTACATTACCTGGACTATGTATCTTTCCTTCAACCGTAACACTGGCGACGATTTTAAAGAACCTGCGTGCTATTTCTATGGAGAATGTGTGAGAAGTTAGTCTGATATGTGATGTCCACTATTCTAGTGGGCACCCTGTATCAGTCCAAATAACCCTTATGGTGATGGTTGTAAAGTCAACCTTATAGACCAGCTATCATAGTGGTAGCATGGACAAAGCAGTCTTAGACTAAAACTTCAGAGAGCATATGAAGCCAGCTGTTTTACCATATGTAACCCCTTGAATACCAAATGAAAAGACACCACACAGGTTATGTATAAAATATATATGTATTTATTAATAACAGAACCCCTCTTAACTCTTTATGAGGTCAGAGGCAAAAGCACATAACAAGATACTGAATTATCATACAATAAGTTGCACAAAATACAGTCGAGCCCTAGGGGCGTTGCAAACCATATACTAAAATAGTGGTATAAGAACCACATCACGAACAGGGCCTAGGGAATTGCTGGGGCTACACTGAACTACCAAAGGGTAAGAAGCAGGAGGCCCACGGGAAGCGTGTGCAGTGTCTTAACACACGTGCGAGTTACCATAGGAATACAATGGGAACGTAAGAGTCAGAAACTAGTTGATTTAGGACACTTCCGGATGGACTAGGAGAAATCTATTGAAAACTAGGACACTTGGATAGTCAATACCCACAGGAGCACTGGAGTACTCATGGTACCTCACCCACAGGAGCCGGGTGCATAGGTGTCAAGTTGTGTCGGGTTTCGTAGCTGAATCCTATGGAGACCTGTAAAAAGATGGTGCAGACGACCAGGAGAGAAGTGTCCGGTTGGATTCAAGGGTGGATCGAGGATGAAGAGTACCTTAAAGCAGAGGGGACAGAGTCTGGGTCACTAGCCAGCGATGTCGTGAAGCAATCAGGTGATGTTGTGAAGCTTGTCTCTGCAGCCACGAGGTCCAGGAGGCGTTGACTACAACCAGGCGCTGGAATCGAGCTGTTCCACGATGGATCTAGCTGTCTGCAGTGTCGGGACCCGGTTTGGACCCAACGAGCCTTGGCAAATGCAACCCACGCAGGAATCGAATATTGGCTTCGAGTCAGACCAGCAAGGTCTGGGGGGCTTCTCTTTTTCAGGGAAGCAGGAGCAAGCCTGGAGCAACCAGGCCACTGGTATAGATTCAAAGGTTCGCCTTCAGAGAGGCCACTAGCCAACGGGCAAGTGACCAGAAAGTCGCATCGAGCTCAAAAGCAACAGCAGGCCCCACGCAGCATTCGTGGAGTGTGGAGGGCTGTGCGTCGGAACAAAAGGGGCTGGTGATGGGTGGAGCATCTGAACCAATCAAACACTCACACCCAGTCAACAGATCTGGTTTTAATCTATCACCGTTCTTTAGCCCACTCTGCCACCCCAGTTCAGACATAGCTATATGCAAATCGGTCTGACCCTGTGCCTCATGGGAACAGTCCAGCCCGAACTGCATGCCAAGCCTTCCCTGGACCGGAAACAAGCTTCCTAGGACCGGTTTCTGGCATTACAGCCGTCTTCATCCAGGCTTGCTTGAATCTAGTGGCAAAGTGAGCAAGGGACTCACGTTTGAGCATACCCTGCCAACTTATGGCGAACAAAGTGGTAGAAAAGGGGGTGGTGATGGGCGGAGCATCTGAACCAATCAAACACTCACACCCAGTCAACAGATCTGGTTTTAATCCATCACCTTTCTTTAGCCCACTCTGCCACCCCAACTCAGACATGGCCATATGCAAATCAGTCTGACCCTGTGCCTCATGGGAACAGTCCAGCCCGAACTGCCAAGCCATGCCTTCCCTGGACCGGAAACAAGCTTCCTAGGACCGGTTTCTGGCATTACAGCCGTCTTCAGCCAGCTGTGCATCGGTGCAAATGTGGCTCGGGGCTGGGGCTTCTCAATCCCCAATGCACAACTTTGAGGGTGCCTCAGAATCTGCGCAATTAGCAAGAAGCAGGTTTTTCAAGATGTCAGGTCCCACGTCTCTTGTCGCCTCCACGGGTCTCAGCTCTGCTGCAGATGTAGGTTGGGGTCAGAGAAATCTGGAAGTCCAGTTCCTGTCTGACTCTGTGCTCTGGCTCCGGCGGGAGCATCGACAAAGCAAACCGGCAAGTCGCTGTTGGTGCCTGTTTACACAGGGTGGTCACTCCTTGACTACAAGGGAGATTCTTCAGTCTTCTAGTTGCAGTAGAATGTCGAAAGCCCAGAGTTTGGTTTCACGTTTCAGTTCAGGATAATCTAAAGTCTCTAGACTCAGCTCCTACCTATGTACTGATTAACCCTTTCCATGCTCATGACGAGCTCAGCTCGTCATGATGCACAGTTGAGCTGTGCTGATGACGAGCTGAGCTCGTCATGAACAATGGTAAATCTGAGATTTCAGCACTGGGGGGGAAAATGCACAGCAGCGATGTGGTTAAAGGGGCTGGATTACCTGCTAGGTCCCTCCTATGGGTGGGACAAGGGAAGGGGGTGATTACACCCCTTTCCCCTTGTCCAGTTTCACGCCAGAGCTGGGGCTGAGTTGGTGTGAAGGGCTGAGCAGCGAAGTGGCTGCTCCTGGTGGGGCTTATAATATGGATCTTATCTGAAGAATAAAGCTGTGATCCTGAACTACATTACCTGGACTATGTATCTTTCCTTCAATCGTAACAACTGTGTCACTGTCCCATGCTCAGTAAGTGCAAAGGAGAAACGCACCCAAACAAAAGAACAGAATCCGTAGGGTGGAAGGAAGAAAGTGTACTCTGGGAAGCTGAGGGAGAAAGCAGATGATGGATGGCACCAGGTATTGAGAAGAGCCAGATCCGTAAGACATGTAGAGGAGGGGAGCATGCTAAGAGGCAAAAAGCAGTGATAAATAGGAGAAAACTGCAGGATAACGCTACCGTCCCTCCAAACACCATCGTGTCAGCAAGGAATCTAGGGATCAGATTCGACTCCTCTCTGACTTTCAAACACCAAGCAGTGGCGGTAGCTGGAACATGTATTAGCCTCATAAAAGGACTCAGAAAATTCTTTGACCTAATACCACTCCAGGCACGGAAAATGGCTGCAGTAGCACTCATAACATCACGCCTCGACTACTGCAACAGCCTATATGCAGGGACAAATAGGACGGTCTGCCACAAACTGCAAATGGTACAACATGCAGCAGCAAGATTGGTGCTGGGATGGAACAGAAGAACCTCAGCCACAGCAGCAATGGACATACTACACTGGCTGCCGATCCAGAAAACGGGTCCTTTTCAAAGTCCTCTTAATCACCTTCAGGGCCTTTCATGGGAAAGGACCCAGTTACATCCAGAGTATGTTTAGACACTACTCCCCCCTGCATAATCTCAGATCTCAACACGCCAACCTCCTTACCATCCCCAACTTCAGACTAAAAACCAGAGGAGGAAAGGCCCTGGCTATTCTGGGCTCCAAGGCCTGGAACTTTCTTCCGCCACCCCTCCGCCAAATTGGACAAGAAACGGACTTCAGAAAGGCCCTAAAAACCTGGATATATAATCTATCCAACACCATGTGCAAATCTTTAATCTGATAAGGCAGTCTCCCCTCTGCCATCAGCTAGACTTCTCCTGCTCTGCGTAACCCTTTCTAAAGCGCCAAGATGCTCCTTGGAGTGCAGACCGCGCTATACAAGAATCTTTTAAATTTACATTACATTTACATTTACAAGACGAGGCAACAAAGCAGGCATAAAGAGAAATCAGCAGTGCACAGAAATGAACCTGCAAGGCACTAAAAGCAACCAGCAGCATGCAGAAAGAAACCGGGCAAGGGCTAACATATTTATGTAGTGGTTCTAGGTGCAGTGCCTAAGAGACAAGGTGTCTGTGGGCTGTAATCCAACAAGGTGCCTCCATGACCCAGTCAGCGTCTATACTCCCAAGCCTGGATGCCAGCCCAGGCCCCAATCATCACCTGTGCAAAGTATAGCTGAGAGAATCAGCTCTGAAAGTTTCTTTGTTAGAACCACATTTATTAAATGGGGCACTGAATTAATTAGGATTCCTAGAGGCAATGCTGGATTTGGCTTTTTCTTGAGCTTTCTTTCAATATCTGAGGTAGTGAGAGGGCTAAAGAGACCCCATGACAAACTCTTGTCCGCCATCCCTAATAACTCAAGCTTGGGATTTACTTTTACAGGCCTTTGGAATGGGAGAGTATGAAAGGATCTATGCAGATGAAAGTATGAAAGATAGTGTGAAAGGATGGAAGAGGAGTAGTGATGCGGACTGTGGTGACATAGTGAGCACATAGAAGATGGAACAATGGGGACTTTTAGGATGGAGAGAGAGAAAGGGTATGTGAGGAAGAGAGGGAGTGGAAGGGTCTGTAAGGCTGGGAAAGGGGGCAATACAAGGATAGGAGAGAGTAGCGAGAGCTGTGGGGATTGGAGAGTAGGTAAGGTAAAAGGGGGTTGCATAAAGCCTGGTTTAGCATGGTAAATGGGCACCCCAAAATGTTAAACAAGAACACAGCAGCAGTGGGGCATGTCTGGAGGGGAGTCCCTGCATGATAGATTGACATACCTATCACTTGTGTAACAGGTGCAGTGGCACCAGGGTCCATGAGTATGAAGGGGTTTAGTTTTACGCCTCACCACTTTCAAAGTTCACCAGCCAAGATTGGAGTGAGCCAAGTTAAAATAATGTGACCAATCAAACCAATGAAGAGAATATGGACAGAGATGATAGTATTGTACAAGGAAGTTGATGATGCTGTACTTTGAAGTGATGTTACTTGTGGCAAGGATGCACGAATTCCAACTAATGTGAGAAAATCAAATCTGTTGGGTAGACACGTGAACTTACCAAGGAAATATGATACATTTATTATGTGATTTACTTACTCACGATATTTTGATGGATTTGAATAGTTCTACTGTACCTTGTCATTTATGTAAGGACTCTACAGTTTAATGTACATTTTATTTTAATTGTTTTAGAGTTTGTTAGAGGGAAGATATGTGGTGTTGTTATGATCTGATGTTGGTTGCCAAGGTAGATGTCATATGTGTGACATCCCTTCGGTTCTAGGACAGAATGTAGAGGGAACCGATGGAGCACAGTTGGTGCGCATCTTGTGTAAGGAGGACACACGTTCCTGCGCTCCCCATTGTACGGAATAATCCTGCAGTTTTACCTTTACCTGGTGTGCGACTCATCACTACAGTACTGAGCACTGTCTTCTGAGGGCGCTTGTTTACATTTCTTTCTCTGACATCAAAGTGAGAGCATTTATGTGACAATCTTGCTGAATACTGGCGGTAAGAAAGAGCTTTTTTTTTAGAACACAACAACATTTAAACGAACTGCGTAAGTATTTCAGAATATATCAGAATCAAGAACACATGTGAAGCACATTTTCTGTCTTTTCTGAACTGTGTTGGAAACAAATTCTTTAATAGGATCAAAACAAATTATTACAGTAGGTGTTGCAGTTTCCACACATTTTCTTCTATGCACTGTACAGTTTTTCTAGTAAAACTGTATATCTTTGCAAATATAATGGTCTTTTCAATTGAAAATGCATTGTCTGTAATGGAAGCGTGCTACCACACCATGAATATTCCACTCTATGCCACTTAACTCTACTCTGTTCCACTCCACACCCATGCACTCTACTCTGCACCACTCTGCTTTACAGCATTCCATGCTCCTGTACTCTGCACCACTCCACTCTATGCATCTCTACTCTACCCTGTGCCACTAAAGTCTATGCCAATGCACTCTCCACCATTCTACTCTACACCACTGCACTCTAGTCTAGGCCACACCAATCTATTCTGCACCTGACATATGATCGTCCAATCCACCGTGCAGTCTCAACTAGATTACTGTAACGGGCTACTACTTGGTGTTCATAATAAAGCTGTAACCAAAAGACTTCAACGGGCACAGAACACGGCTGCCCGCACCCTCGTTACACTACCTAAGTATTACCATGCCTCAGACCTTCTTCGCTGGCTCCACTGGTTGTCTTTAGAACAGAGAGTCTACTTTAAGACGCTATGTACAACACACAAGATCCTGCAAGGCCTGGGTCCACAAATTCAGAGTGAGCTGTGCACGCTGTATGTTCCGGCCCGAGCCCTGCGCTCAGTGGACCTGCATCTGGCCTGTGTCCCGCGGGTGTGCAGTACATGATCAGTGGGATGCTTGTTCAGGGCACTGGCACCTGCTATCTGGAACTCCATTCCTCATGCTGCCCGTGACACGCAAGACCATTGGGCTTTCAGGAAAATTATCAAGATGTGCCTTTTCTCCAATCTTTAGCTTACCTTCTTTACCTGTCTGCTGCTGTTACATTTAGCGCTGGGACGCCCTGTGGCTGGGGCAGCCATGCGCTTTATAAGTGTAGATAACATAACATACCATAACATAACAACTCCGCTCTACGCCATTGTACTCTACGTCATTCTGTAATACTGCACTCTATGCCACTACACTCTATGCCAATACACTCTACGCCAAAGCACTTCAACCTGTAAACCTCAACTCTATGCCCCTGCACTCTATGACAATTCACCTAACGTCACTCTAATCTCTGCACCACTGCACTTTACACCACTTTACTCCACACCATTATAATCTACACCACTCTACACAACAGCACTCTATCCTGCAGCACTCCACTCAATGCCACTTCACTCAACTCTGAAACGATCTACGCTATGCCACTCTACTCCACTCTGTACCACTCCACTTCACTGCACTCTACACCATGCTACCATTAACCACTACACTTTACACCAATACATGCTACACAACTGAACTCTGTCACTGCACTCTAAACTACTGCACTCTCTGCCACTGCTCTCTTTGCAACTTTACTCCATTCTACACCACTGCACTCTGACTTTCTACTCTGCAACATTGCACTATCCACCAATGAAATCAATGTCCCTCTACTCTTCACTACTCCACTCTTCACTACTCCACTCTATGCCACGGCACTTTATGCCACTGCACTCTATGGCACTATATTCTACTCTGCACCACTCTACACCACTGCACTCTCTGCCACTCAGATCTACTCTGCACTCTACACCATTGCACTCTATGACACTCAACTGTAGCTGATGCCACTGCCCTCCACATTACTCAACTCTATGCCACTACAATCTATGCACCACTCTATGCCACTGCACTCTGCGGCACTCCTTGCTGCAGCACTCCAAGCTGTGCCACTCCACTCTACTATGCACTTTTCTAACCTATACCACTGCATTCTACGACACTGCATTTTAGGCCGCTGAATTCAATGCCACTGCACTCTATGCCACTATTCTCTGCTACACTCTACACCAATCCACTCTACTCTGTGCCAATCCAGTGAATGCCAATCTAGATGACTCTACAATAGGCCACTTAAATACATGACAATCTCTGCCACTCTACTCTTCAATCGCAGACCTCATAATTCAGCGGTCGGAATGCAAACTGACTGTGTCGGTGGGAAAGCCTACGACCACAGTCGGAAAGCTTCTGACTGACGGTCGGAGGCTTTCCGAACAACATTGTAATCTGCCCCAATATATGGAAATCTGTGAACCCAAAGATCTTAAGTAAAATAATATATTCATGTACGTTACTAAAAAGAATGCTTTAGTTACAGCGCAACAACCACCGCTTTTACATGTCTGATGATCTCTGGAGAATCAAGGTTATTATCACCTAGATCACAGAACCATTGCTAAATGAATTACATGCATAATCCTGGTCTTCCTTGTTCTTTGTTGCTTTTCCATCCTTCTCTCAAAGAAGTAAGACATTATTGTAGGGAACATGGCTTTCATACAAAAAACCTGCAACCACAATAAGAAATGAACTCTGCATCTTTCCCTGCCTTTATCAAATTCAAATCTTTTTTACGAGTCTCTTTAAATTTATCATTAAGGGAGACATAATTTAACAAATGTCTCACCCACCTGAGCATTATTTTAACTTTTTCCTCTGCAAAGAAATCTTATGGGTGCAGATTATATATACTAAATATGGATTGTGATAAGTGAAACTAAAGAGCAGCCTGTAATTTCTTGCAAAACACCACTCAAGCAGTCTAATGAAAAGGCATTATCAACACAACATTTTTGTTATATAATGCAAAAGTGACATGCAGATAAAGTCCCGCTCCCCTCTATTGAACTTCAGAAGAGCAATAATGTAACATTTGTTGATAAACAGCAAATGGGGCTCTGTTGTTTACGGCAGATTCTATACATGAGATCACTGGTAACTGAAATGAAGACAGTTGTCACAATCTAGGAGTATTCTCAAAGTGCCCATTTGTACATGAGAATCTTATCTGGCAAGGAGATATATTGTCTAGAAGTCTTTCTCAAGTTGTTTGCAAATAGGATGGTGCTAACCTTAATCAGGCTCACCTTCCAAAAGACAGAATCTATTTTGCTTTTGCCCAAAGAATCCACAGAATGTAACAAACCATGCTAGTGGAGGTCAAATGACTCATATTAGATACCTACCTCACTACATGTGTCCATGTCAAATACCTTTTGAAGGAAATAAAACTCCAACCAAATAACTACCATCCTGCAGTTCAAGCCCAAGTCTTACATACTTGGCAACTTCTCATATCTACTTTGTTAAAAGGGGATTCGAACAAAATATTGAAAAAAACGATATAGAGATATGGTAATATTGAATTTTAAATATTGTGATTCACAAATATAATGTACAAAAATATAGTTGACAAGAATATCGACTTTTAAGGTAATGGTAATGCCAAAAATATCTTTGTTGTTAATATCATTTAAAAATATCTATGTTGTTCAAATCGATGTTAAAAATCTCAATATGTTAAAAAATTTACAAAAATATTATTAAAAATATCGTTTTTAACTTATTTTTATGTATTTTAGTATGGATTTTTAATTGTATATGTTATTAATGGTTTGTATAATTACTGTTAATGTTTTGTAATATAGATTGCAAAATCTTAGTTCGTTTCAAATTTAATTTCATAGATTATTGTCATTTTTAGTGCTGTAGTGGGTTGTAGGGTTTATAGGGCCAAAGGGTGGGAAGTAAATTAATTCTAATTAATAATTTATTTTAATTAATATTAATTCTGTAATTGATAATTAATCATAGTAACTGTGTAGTCATTTATTTATTAAATTTTAGGTGCAGGTTGTAAGGTTTGTAGGGGTATAGGATGTGAGGTAATTTAATTATAAAAAAATAACAATTAATTTGCAATTATTATTAATTATGCAATTGATGATTATGTTAATGATGTAACTTTATTATCTATTTATATTTATGGTGTGGATTGCTCCTTATGTAGGGGTCAAGAGTGTGAAGGAAATTAATTATAATAATGATCAATTAATGTTTATTAATAAAAATGATTTAATTGATAATTATGTGAATTGTGCAATTAAGGTATTTTTTAAGTTATATATCAGGTGTGGGTTGTTAGGTTAGTTGGAGTAAAGGGTGGGAAGTTAAATATAACTAATTTATTATTAGTTTATTACTAATTGATTAATGGATAATTTATTATGTAATTAAGATATTATTTCATTTATATATTAGGTGCAGGTTGTTGGGTTGGTAGGGATAAAGGCTGGGGAATTACATGAATACAATTATTGTATTAGTCAATTACAATTAATTGTTTAATTAATAATTATGTCAAATGTGTAATTATTTAAATTTTAAGATATAATTTACTGGTTTGTTGTTTAGAAGGTATTTAAGTAATAATACATGTAAAATAATATTAATATAAATAAATACCACACTATATTCTCACAATCATAACAAATATGATTGTGAGAATATAGTGTATTTAATTATATTAATATTATTTGTTTTAATTTAAGATATTTATTAAACTTTGCAATAAATATGTAATTAAAAAATGTATATATATTTATAAAAACATATTTATATTTCTAGCTGTTTGAAATAGTTGTTTAAATATTTTATTTGTTTGAAGCCAGCTACTTTCTCTCTGCTCTGCTGCATAGACTGGAGTGGGAATAGTAACATTTTCCCCCCCTGAGTCCAACCATTTACCTACAGTTCCACCGACTGAAGTGGGAAAAACAATTTGTACACCTCCTGAGTCCAAGGCCTTCCGTTCTATTGCACAGACTGGAGTGGTAGTAGTAAGTTTTACCCCTCCTCAACCCAACATTTTCCCTACTGATGTATCGACTTGAGTGGGAATACAAAATTTTACTCTTTGCTTGTCCATCCCTTTCCATACGGTTGCACCGACTGGAGTGGGAATAGTAATTTCTACCCCTCTGCAATCCAACACTTTTTCTACTGTTTCACTGACTGTGTGAAAAATGAATACAATCTTGGTGAACATTATCTGCGCCATCTTGCCCCCTTTTCGAGCCCAGTCGTGCGCGTAAGCGGCAGCCATTTTGAATGCCATGGCCTCCCTGCCCCTCGCTGATAGCCAGCGCGTCTCTCTCTCTCTCTTAACCTCACAAGCATTCCCCCACACACTGACAACCCCCGCTCTCTCATGCCTAGGGTCATAAACCCCTCTTCAGCGCAGCTTCACCACTGAATCCCATCCTGTTCCCAGCGCGACACCTCCCCTCATTCCTTTCATGGCCTCAAACCCTTTTGATGCAAACCCCTTTTCCTGTGTCCCCGTTTGTCTTCCCTGTTCCCAGGCCGCCACCTGGCTCTGCGGATACTGTTTATTACCCCGTACAGTAGGAAGCTTCCCCTCCCCATCAAAAGACCCCCGAACCGATCAAAGCCCCCACCCCATGAGATCCGATCAACCCCATGCATTCCGTGAATCGGCGGAATGCCCTGCTGTGCGACAACCATCACCTGTTGTGACCGGGGTGGGGAATCCAACTGTAAATGTGTGTGGGAACGGGCCTGAAGGGGAGATTCCGAGGATGTCCTTTCATACTTCAAAGCATTGCAAGAATGTGTTACATGCAATAAAGTTCGTAAACCTGTGTATAAGAGGCCAGGCCTCAGAGATGCGGGTAGAGCACCTCGTGACGATACTTGCTGTCTGAATTGATGTGTTCTCCTCCGGAGAGAATAAAATCCTCGTTTCCCGCCTTCCAGTCTCCAGCGCCTGCTTCTTCATTAATTAATATCGGTGGGTCATAGAGGCGATACCGCCGGGCAACATAAAAGGGTTTTTGGTTACCGGTTGTCTTTGGAACCCTTTTTAACAATTGGCGTCCCAAACGTGGGGCCCATCAGCGACTCGTGGATCCAGTGGGAGAGGTCCCGACGACAGAGTGAACGACTGCAACGATCGGAAGGTACCCTGTCCGATAGACCCTCGTCTGACAGCCGATCATCCGAACTTCACTGGTTCCGAACAGACCTCTCTCGAGTGATCTGCGGTCCTGACTGGGAACCATCAGGAGTGCCACGAGAAGTACGAAGAGAAGAGGACGATCGGGCGCTGGATTCGGAAGACGAGAAACTGTCCATGCGGTCCGGGTAAGGTCGTGTAAACACGACGAATTGCGAAAGTGATAGATAATTGAAAGAAATTGATAATTGTTGTGAAAATACTAGTATTACTCTTTGTTAATTTATTGGAGATTCACTGTCTACAAACGGAGAAAACAACAGGCTCTCCCTTTATAAACAGCGAAGGATAGGTACGCACCCGTCGGACCTATTTTCCCCCTCCCCATTGAACAATTGCCCCCCCCCCATTGATTAACTGTTATAGATTGTTTTCTGGAGATTCTCTGTCTACAAACAGGGAAGATTAGGTCCCCTCTTTGCAGATAGTGAAAGGGTAGGTGACGCGAACCTTTGCGAGCCTACTTATTCTCCCCATTGACCATATTGATTTTTTATTTTTGACCTAAACATTGATTAACTGTTATAGATTGTTTTCTGGAGATTCTCTGTCTGAAAACAGGGAAGATTAGGTCCCCTCTTTACAGATAGTGAAAGGGTAGGTGACGCGAACCTTTGCGAGCCTACTTATTCTCCCCATTGACCATATTGATTTTTTATTTTTGACCTAACGTTGAATTGATTGCTCAGAATTGGTTCATGAGGTATTCACTACGTGCAAACAACGTAGAATAGAAATATTCTGTCTAGTCTTTGCGCGCAGTGATAAGATAGGTAGTGCTGACTATTATCCCATTGTGATCCGTCATGCCTGTCTTCTCCCCACTGGTCAGTAGCCTGTTTAACCCGGACCGCTTATTAGAGATGAACCATCCGGCTCCGCTGGAAGGCACCCCTAATAAGGACATGTTCATGAAGCATGGATTAATTGCTATAGCCTATAGTGAACTGTGGCATAATTATACAAAAAGGGATCAAGAAAAACAGTGGCCACTGAGAGGATCCTTTGATCTCGACAAAATAGAAACAGTAGAAATAGCCCTTCGTAGGAATGAAACAACACCTATTATGCTCGATAGCCTCGGTATGTGGCGCAAAGAAGCCACGCAACAAAGGGAAGGCGACGAATTCAGAAAAGGTGAGGGGACACGACGGATAACCCTCCAAACATCTAGTAGGCAAAGGGAAGGGCCAGCGATGGCACTGCCCCGAGGAGTAGACATGAAAAGCGAACGGTGTAAAGGGATGTGCCGACCAGCCAACCCCGGAACACAACGACCCGAAGGTAATCCCCCGACATTACGCACAGGACGGACAGATTTAAAACAAAACCAATGTGCTTTCTGTAAATGTCTTGGACACTGGAAAGCCCAATGCCCGACTCTGCAAAGCATAGGTAAGAATGGAGGGTTGACAGAAAGGACGGACCGACAGAAAGGAAAAAGACGTGAGATAAAAACCAATCAGACTAGTGCAGACAGAACAGACAGGACCACCCCGTTTGATTATGCTCGGTGGCACAGATTTCGTCAGGCCAATTTTAACGACATGTTAGAGTTCTGGGACTGATTGCTCTCTGTTGCTCCCCCACTCTGAAAAACAAACACAACTGCAGGTCAGTGTAAACAACCCCCCGTTAAAGAAAAGACTCAAGGAAGCCAAGCGTCTATTATATAAACTTAGGATTTAATTACGGTGAAGAAGACACACAACCAACGGTAAATAGAATAACTAGTAGAACTCTCACTAAAACAAACTTTACTGATAGGAAAAATACAAAACGTGTTATGCTCACTCCGGAAGTCCTCCAATGTAACAGTTCGATGGTCCCGCCCATCCGGAACACCTAGCACGTGTGGGGCGGGGCCTGCCAGCAACCAGGGGCCAAAAAGAGATTGCCGGCGAGGAGGTACCGGAGACTCCACAAAGCAGGCAATGAAATGGTCTTCCCATACTGCCCTTCCAGGGATGGCGTCCCCCGGGCCGCAGGTAGGGAGGGGGCGGCTGCAAATGACCCCCTCCCTCGTATCTTCTGGTCCGGCCATCACGAATTCCTCCATCGAACGGATGCAGGGTGGGCAGGGAGGAAGAGGCGACACGGACGAGCCTCTTCCACCTCCACAGGTAGGAGGCTTCCCTGCCCTGGTCCGGCGCCGATGTCCTCCAGCCGGACGGCAGCCATATACCTGCGCTGCACAGGACTTATAATGTCCGGCTGGTATATTTCCGTAATACAGGACATACAATGCCCGCCTCGTATATTTTCTCAGTACAGGACATACAAGACCCGGCTGGTATACTTACGCAGCACAGGACATACAACGTCCGACGGGCATATTTGCGGAGCACCGGATGTACAGTGGTCCCCCAAGAGTCGGAATCAGGGGTGTAGGGTGGTCATCATGTGCGCCCCTGATTCCAAGGGACGGCGTAGGATGCGCCGGGAAAGGAAGGCGGCACAGACGAGCCTTTCTCACCTCCCCAGACGAAGGCTCCACTGCTGCACCCTGGCGCCCCGAACCAAAAATGTCCAGCTCCAGCAGCATGATGCTCTGTCCTCCGCCATCACAAGAAGTTCCTTCCACTCCTGATGGATACGGCAAAGGTGGCTGCCACAAGGATCTCAAAATGGCGTCTGGGCCCTCGAAAAGGCGGGTCTAGGCCGCTGGAATAACTTTTGTCCAAAGTTGCAACTCGGGCACTTGCCCACCTGGGCGCAAGCCCCCACCATCGACAAACATCCCCTCGACTTTGAAGATTCTACCAAAGTCCCAAGGGCCCTCGACCCCTTCAGGCTTCCGGTGAGGAACAGTTGCATTGATCTCAAATGAAATAACCACGGCACAGCAACAAGATGGCGGTGCTCTCGTGTCTGCATCAGCTTCCGTCTGAACCACCCAGGAACATTATGGGCTAACGAACTTGAGTAAGTTCCGGCTGAACATCAACATGACCCGGTAAGAAAGACTCTACTCCCTCCCTCTCTTGATTGACAGTCCACACCACCAGCCCCTCTGTTAGCACAGCTTTCTTTTGAACTGCCGAAAGGGACTCTGGTCCAAACCGCCAATTGTCGGGGATATTTTGCCCCTGATGCTACTTCCGGACTAAACCGGCCTCGCCCAAAATGGCGCTGGTATCAATGGAAACTAACGAATGCCTCGTGGTGTTCCTTAGCTAATGAAACTTGATGTACTAAGATATATATATATATATATGTACGAACCATTGCGCACTCGATGTTAAAGGGAGGAGGGTTCACTTGGCGAACATTTAAGAAGGGTTCCGTAAAATGTTGATTTCAATGAACAATCTATTTTCGATATTTGTTGTAACTGATACATAACGTCGCTTATGATGCATACCCACGGTATATATATCTAGGAAATGTGATTACGATGAGCTCGACTGTGTTTCCATTTATGAACTGAAATGCCCCTGATTTCTCCGTCACGCAATGAAATGTTTTTTGGTTACTTGCAAATAATTAATTAGACCTTTTTTACATGTTCTTGTGCTACAAAATAACCCCCTACTGTATGTGCTTCCATCGACGACATATCAGACCAAAATATGAATTACGCTCTCACATTTCACGTACTGAATAATTCTGCAAATAAAGGTTTTAACAACTATGAATAAGCATCGCATACTTTTGTAAATGTGGGTATCGGTGGGAGGGTTTTTCTGTGCAACCGTTCTGCTCCTCTTTTTAAGGTTATCTGAAGAAGTGGTTGTTCGGCCCTGGATTAATGATCGAATCAAAGGTATGATACGTTGCCTCCAAAATATGCGACTAAGCCCAGGAACTAACGTTTGAAGAAGGACCTCGACTTCTGGGAATGGGTAAAGTAAATCGGGGTGATTGATAAATTGTTATAAAGATATGGTAATCGAAGGTACTAAGGTACAGGGTTGAACGACGAACTGGTATGCTTTAGAACATCACAGCTTTGGGGATGATTTAGGGATCCCGAAGGCCGGATACATCTACAAACCCGGGTACCTCACGCTAGGCACCTCCGATTCTCTCTTTTTTTAACGTTTCACTACACACGATCCTTAATGCCTTCTTCGAACCTCCCCATGAACAACCTATCACATTACCTGCCCCCATGACTTTAGGAAACCAGGACCCTAAGGGATTATATCCCGAAGAGATGAATACGAGTATGCAGTAAGTAAAGGACTTTCGTGCCCATACATTTGATGTGTTTGAATGTTGTCCTCCCACTCCCCCCTTTTCCCTCCTTTTTCCCTCTGCAGGTTACGTTAGAATCCCGATTAGAGTATCCTAAGGAATCTGGAACCACGTCACGCCCGATGCATGAAGACGGACTAGCGCTGCAAAACGGCGCAATGAGGACGCTCTCACGGCCTTTTTACCTGGTCTAATGCTCTTCTGTCCCGAAACTGCATGCCTTCTACCTCCTAACACAGACCCGAAACGCCTAAACGTCGGGTAACGCACTGAATAGCCCAAACAATACACGGTCATTCTCTATGTCCCATGTGTACTGTTTTGCCTATTGTCTCTCTCTCTCTATCTCTTACTCTATCTCTCTCTCTCTGTCTCTGTCTGTCTCTCACTCACTCTTCCACCCCTCCACGCTTTCCCTTTTCCTAGCAACTGGCACCTAATTGGCGAACCTGGTGCGCCTCCTGATTGGCCCCAAATACTACAAGTATTTGCACAAATTTGTCCTAAATAAAATTGTATCGGCACCACGTTACTACCTCTCCCTTTCTGCTAAAATATGGATGAAAATTAAATTGACCGATAGGAAAGGGACAGGTAAGACGACTAAGGTTCCCTAAATTTGACCCACCCTCAGGGAACTATTTGTCAGTGGCCTCTATGATAAAATGTGCCTGTGGTAATGCGACCATTCCCATTGAAAATTGTCTCCGTACCCCAAGCTGTAAGAAATGATCGAGACACCCCCATCTGCCCAAAATGCCCCCAGTTTGGTATCAGCCACCCTGAACGAGGACTTGAAGAATGCCCCTTGCTCCGATTCGCTGTGTTCCTCATCGTTTTCCATAAGATCCCTCCTTCCCGGAGGATAAGTTTAATAATTATTGTTTCAAACCACCCCTCCCGAGTTTTTTTTGTAGTAACCAGGTTGCGAGGATTTATATAGAAAGTTAGAAGGATGTGTGCAAAGTTGAAAATTAGATTGAAAAATCGAAAGAACTTGTTGCAGTAAGCCTGGTTGATAATAAAATGTTTTTATGTAATGCAAACTTGTTTAGCCTATGTTCACCCCTCAGAAGGATGCCTATCAGACTATGGTGAATAGCACGTTACACTTTTTCGTAAAATACAAGGCCCTGAAGACCAGCCTAGCCTTGCAAGACTCGTACTAGGGAAATAGGTCTCTACCAGAAGAACTGACATCTACTATAATAGACTTATGCAATACATGAGTACCAGACCTCGTACCTATTACAAATGAACGTAATGACCATCATAGCGCCAAAGAATTAGCCACAGAAGGAAGTTGTAAGGAATCCAGCAAACCCATCATCAATTGCATATACGCTAGCCGCAAGAATCTCCAATGTAGCGAGTGCTTACCCCAGTTGCTTGGTGTTGGGAGAGAAATAGACTTATGTAATTACCTTCTTCTGCAATATCTCTAAAGACTGTCTTTTCAAAACTCATTTAAGGGTATCACTGTCGGAGGAGGAAGAGACCGGATGTGGGAGCACGCGGCCTGACAGCGGATTGAGGAACATCAGCGACGGAGGCCGAGGCGAGACCACAGCAGTAAGGAGACGCCGGACGGGGCATGGTTTCAGACGAAGCTAAGGAAAGGACTGACCTGAAGCCCCTGCTCTATGATCAACGTGTGCCAAAAAGCCCCCGCTCTCTGAACATGGTTACGGACTCGCCTGTCGAAAACTCTCCGCCTCCCCCTGATCTGCTCCCGACTTGGCCTTGCTCCATCCCCTCCTCCTCCGACCTACCATAAGGACTGTTCACACCCGCACCTTTCCATCCGAACTCCCAAGTTCCTCCAAATCCTACTGAACTACCCAGAGAAGAGTACTCCCTGCGTCAGAAGGGAGGGAGCTCCGACTAAATAGACCACGAACTATGTTAAACCCCAGAACGGTGACCTAGAACTCCACCAAGGGTCGCCCCCGAAGAAAAGATAAACAAAGTCTGTGGTTCTGCCCGCTACCAAACACCCTGAAGATGATGGAAGCAACAGGAAATGCCCATCACAGAGACTCAAGACACGAACAGATCTCACAATTCTGGAACAATCGCATTTTTATTGCAAATCAATGCTCTGCGCTACAAAAGAAAGTGCACCTGTTCCAAAACCGTAACGCATTGCTCCTATGGGGTCTGGCGAAACAAAACAAAAAGTACCCCTGCCCGCAGACCTCCAACGACTCAATCCACATGAACATTTCTGTTGATAGGTAATCCAGATGCTCAACAGTGCTGACAGAAGACGACAAAGGACAACGAGAACTCTGACATTTTTTACTGTATCTCCTTTCTCTCCCAATCGCCATTGGACTGACTATGCACCCGCCGTATACAAAGGACTTACTTATATGATAACTCACCAGTTCTTATTCTATGATCTGTACCCGACGCCCTCACTGTGTAATTCTAGTCTGATATTGCATTATGATGATTTTTCCTGCAACCAACTTAACAATGAACCCGCTTACTAGATGATGAGATTTTTCAATGTGATGTTTATAAAATGATGTATATGCGCAGTTCCTTTGCCTAAGTCCCCTCTCCCTTACTTGTGATTGCTGCATATAGGTGTAGATAGGAAATAGGCCAGCAAGATGTCTTGGAAATGTTAAAGGGAGGACTGTGAAAAATGAATACAATCTTGGTGAACATTATCTGCGCCATCTTGCCCCCTTTTCGAGCCCAGTCGTGCGCGTAAGCGGCAGCCATTTTGAATGCCATGGCCTCCCTGCCCCTCGCTGATAGCCAGCGCGTCTCTCTCTCTCTCTTAACCTCACAAGCATTCCCCCACACACTGACAACCCCCGCTCTCTTATGCCTAGGGTCATAAACCCCTCTTCAGCGCAGCTTCACCACTGAATCCCATCCTGTTCCCAGCGCGACACCTCCCCTCATTCCTTTCATGGCCTCAAACCCTTTTGATGCAAACCCCTTTTCCTGTGTCCCCGTTTGTCTTCCCTGTTCCCAGGCCGCCACCTGGCTCTGCGGATACTGTTTATTACCCCGTACAGTAGGAAGCTTCCCCTCCCCATCAAAAGACCCCCGAACCGATCAAAGCCCCCACCCCATGAGATCCGATCAACCCCATGCATTCCGTGAATCGGCGGAATGCCCTGCTGTGCGACAACCATCACCTGTTGTGACCGGGGTGGGGAATCCAACTGTAAATGTGTGTGGGAACGGGCCTGAAGGGGAGATTCCGAGGATGTCCTTTCATACTTCAAAGCATTGCAAGAATGTGTTACATGCAATAAAGTTCGTAAACCTGTGTATAAGAGGCCAGGCCTCAGAGATGCGGGTAGAGCACCTCGTGACGATACTTGCTGTCTGAATTGATGTGTTCTCCTCCGGAGAGAATAAAATCCTCGTTTCCCGCCTTCCAGTCTCCAGCGCCTGCTTCTTCATTAATTAATATCGGTGGGTCATAGAGGCGATACCGCCGGGCAACATAAAAGGGTTTTTGGTTACCGGTTGTCTTTGGAACCCTTTTTAACAACTGGAGTGGGAATAGTTATTTGTACTTCTGCTGAGTCCAACGCTTTCCCTCCAGTTGCAGCGGCTGAAGTGGGAATAGTACAATTTACCCCTCCTGTGCCTAATGCTTCCCCTACTGTTGCACAGATTGGAGTGGGAATAGTATATATATTGTTTGTACAATTTGACACGTTTTGGTATGTATGAAATATTCGCAAAATAAGAAATGGCAAGTTACCATCAACTACAAGTTGGTGATAATTTGCGAATTCTTAACCATAATTAGCAGCCCAAAAATGCTACATAGCATTTAGGGAATCGCAAAATTGCAATTCCTTAAATGCTATGGCAAAATAAGGAATCGCAAATCTTTGCTATTCCTTATTTTGCAAATATTTCATACATACCAAAACGTGCAAAAAGGCCTTTTGCGATTCGCAAAGGCCAAAATTCCGCGAATTTCGGCCTTTGCGAATCAAAAAAGTCTTGATACATATGGCCCTTAATGAATAATGCTAAATGTGGAAAATAACATTCATCTATTTCTATACATTGTTATTCCCTCTCTTTTCTGTTCCTTTTAACTATCCCACCTATGACCTTTTTTTCCTTCCATAAGGAAGATTCCGGTCCTTCTTTATACTTATGATCTGTATAGAGCTTTGTTGCCATGTTGACTGTAGGTATGCTATGTAATACATTTGTTTTTTAGGTGACGAATAAGCGAGGAAATGTGGAGTAAATAAATACTTGTAACCATTTCCTGAAACAATTTTTTTTCTATTTTAAGGAATGTATAGCTGAGCAAACTATAATTTCTACAGATCGTTTTTCTTGAAATAAATGCAGGTGTAAAAACTGACCAGGCAGTTAAATGGAAGGCGCCTGTTAAAATGTTGTAAAAATGCTTATTTTAGCAATGGTAGGAGAAACTGATCTTATAGTTTGAGTTCTGATCACCCATGGGCCTCAAAGGGCTGTAGGGGAAGTGTGATCCAAATGGTTTACCATATATCATCTTTTTTAATATAGATGCTTCTAAATAATTTTTATAACATGTTTGCAAATGGTGTGTGAAAATTGACACATGGCTTGGACCAACTCATCCAGGGTCTCTTTTCTGCATACTCTGAATAGGCTAGGGCTGAGCGGAATTTGCGTATTTGCGCTACGCAAAGCCCAGCAGAAATTCTGCGAACATGCGGCATTGATTGTTCCGCCAGTTTGTGATGCTTTTTTCCTGTTTGCGAATGTTGATTGTGTGCTCGGGGGGAAATATCTTGAGAACACGCATTTTGAAAGCACGGGCAAGTAAAAAACTCAGCGAAGCCACGATCGCAGATTTTTGGGCAATTCCGCGTTCTCCGTGGAACGCGAAATTACCCAAATTATCCAAATTCCGCGAGTGGAACAGGATTTACCGCCCAGGCCTAACTCTGACACTGGGTGGTCTCTCTAGGGAAGTATTGGTGAAGCCTAAATAAAGAGATTCTAAGTACTATCCACAGGGTTTTATATGTAGAACAGCAATCAGTGAACTTGACAACTGATGACAATAAAGGTGTAGTTTGCAGTGCATAAATGTAAAAACCCATTTCTGTACACTTCTCGATACAGGTGATCATGATGAGTGAGATTTATGAAGATGTGAGACAGAAACACAGAAAGAAAACTTTCTGTGCTGCACTGCATCACACAGAGAAGACTTTCTAGTGCACACAGTGTAGCCTAGCACCATTGCAGGCACCCTAGAATCACAGTGCAGGGGTGCCTGCTTTACAGGTCGAATTGTATTTTTTGCAGGAAGAGACACCTTCCTACACCAAAATAACCCTTAGAGGTTTTCCCTCTTTCTACATGTCCTGCAGAATTCACCACATGTAAAAAGCAGAAGCTACAAGGAGAAATAAAGCAATTTTTCCTCATTATGCCTCCCCTGTAAACTCATAACATTTTGGTGCATTCCTAGGTTTAATACTGGAAGTAAATCTAGGAATGCACCAACATACATGGGTGGATGCCTGAGAATACCCTGGCTCAACCCATGAATTGTCTTCCCAAGGCAGAGTAACGCAAGGAAGTGACATGCTCTGTGTTGTGTTAAACCACAGTTAATGTTCCACCCATGGTAAATCCTAGGACTGCCATACATGCAGCGGCAGTCTGACCACCGCTACCACTGTGGGTGTTCCCCCTGTATGTAGAGTATGGGGGTTGGACAGCCATAGGACCCCTGCCTCTGCCGGGATCCAGGATCCCGCGGTGGTGGTGCAGCAGAAAGGGGCAGTAATATGCTGGCAGAGCCACTGCGGCACCGCCAACCATATTCTGATTTGCATTTCCACCCCCCATTTCATGGTAGTGAGCCCTCCGTGAAAAAGGTAGCAGAAAGACAACTAAGGGGTTACCCTAACAATGCCCCCTGCTGCTATTGGGCATGGGGGGTGCATGTTGTGCACCCATGTTCCCACACGGTGTTGCATGCATGGCAGGAATGTGCTGCAGGTGCTGTTATGGTGGCAGTCTACTGTTAAGGCGCTCCTATGAACCTAACACAGCCGCCGCCATGAGACTGATGCAACACTGACTGCCCAACCTGGAATCCGCTCAGAATCCGGCTGGCATGCGCACCATGGGATGGTGGTTCCTCCTGCCAGCGCAGCTATGGTGGTGCTGCAGGAGGACTGCCAAACTCGCAATAAGGCCCTTAATACTTGTACCACCTTGTATGAGGGCAACACAATCCTTTCGTAAATATGGCCCTCTGTTCGCAATCATTTACACTTTGATAAATAAGGCAAATAAAGTGGGTTGCCCAACACCACACAATTTAATCATGAATTCTTGCAGGGATTAGAATTTGCATCTTTTGGCCACACACTCATCTATTAGCCAGTGAAACACATTCCCTGATACAAATGTTAAATGCCAGAACAATACATATAATTTACATTTAAAACGTCATCATTCAGTAACACCATATGATACATGGATTGATTCAAGTCTCAATGATATCCCTATGGAATTTCAAGGACAGTTCACTAAATGTTTTCCATGTTATAGTGGGGACTCCTCTTGGTACTCCCCTGGAAACTCTATCTGTATCCTATTCTGCCAGAATCATGTTCTCTAAACCTCTCTGGTAATGTCTGTCCCAGGGTGGGTAGCTATGATATTGTTTACTGCCAATATTAGAACAACAACCCACTACACATCTACCCTGTTAACGGTTATCACAAAGCACTTTACTCTGGTATGTGGAAGGCTACATTTGGGCAAGTTTAATCCTCCAGATGGATCATGTTTGTCTTCCACCAAACTCGCCAGTAGGAAGGATAATTACTGGAAGAGTACCCATGTCAGCTGGTGGTGGATGCTCTTAGTTGCTTTGACACGATATTGACCTGCATTTATTTCAGTTCTAGGCCAACCATCCTGAAGTAAACCCTTTCCCCCACAATTTCTGTCTCACCACCATGCTCTGCAAGCCTTTTTTGCAAATGTAGAGTCACACATTTTTTTTCTCAAAAATAAATGAGTCAAACTGCAACAGTTGAAGATTTAAATTAAATCAAAGAACACCACTGTTTTTCAATAGTTTGTTTGTTATTACAGCTTTAAAATGTCCTTCCTGCATAAGTAACATTTTCTCTTATCTCACGCAGAAAGAATGCTCATTAAAATATATGGCTCCTACATCGACATCTGCAACGCTTTGAGCTCCCCACCCTGGAGTACTTGACAGAGGAGATATGATTCAATTCAAAATAACAAAACGCACACAAAACTGAGGACTGTGCAAAGACCACCTACTTTGAATTAAATGCACAAACATGAGCAGGGCGCAGGGTCTCAGAGGCTGCACTGAGCCAGGTGCTCTCTTTTACAGAAGGAAGCATTTCTTTTCGTTTTAGAGTTGGTTGTCTAGTGTGCTGGGATGTCCAGATAGCATGCCAACCCGAGTTGGCCCAATTCCAGAATAACACAGTTCTTTGAGTTCAGGTCATCCACTTAGCACTATCACAAATTGCCAAGTCTATTGAAATGGGCTCACACAATGCTGGCATTCATATGTGGATTTTTAATCAGTGAGAGGCATCTCAGGTACTGTCTCCGTTCCATCCCTGTGACATTTCACGTTGAGAAGGAAATGCTGTCGGCTTGGCTAGTGCTGATAAAGTTGGAGCCAACAACACTGCTCAAACTCCACTGCTAGCATCTACACTGTAAACGAGGACACAATGACTGGTTTGGCGGCTGTGTGGGGATTTACCCTTACAGTAAATTCACAGCTGTAATGCTGTGCCTGGAGTTGTAAAAGATTTTGTCATTTTGTGTTATGCATGGGTGGCACTAGCTAATCCCATGCTTAAAGACGTAGCTGCAAAACTGGCTAAGGACTTTGTCACTTTTGTAGCTCGGCATAACTGGAACTATGCTAATCCTATGCTTAAAAATTCTGCTAGAAAAACAGACATTGAGGGAAGCACTTTTAGGGTGTTAGTGGTGTTGTAGACTGTACTATATAAATGATCTGCTCACCACCTAAATTTTTGTAAGTACATATATATATATTTATATATAATGGCGGTACCTGTGTGGAGGCATCTGACAAGGCGAAGAGTCGACGAAATACATAATGCCCAGTGTCCACATTAAAGGCTCCCAAAAGGATTCCCCCGTGTGGCCTCTCACTTCTTCGTAGTGAAGGGGTGTTCTGGATATATATATATATATATATATATATATATATATATATATATATATATATATATATATATATCCCCCACCATACACTGCATATGACTTAATGTATTGCATTACCCATGACATGTTCGCTTATTATCAGAAAAGCGAGGCACGAATATAAACGCACGCCTTTCAAAGGGAACCGTGTGTGTTCACAAAACGCGCTCGGAAAATCCCTTCAGTATTCCCCACGGCACCCGCTGAGACACGCGCTAAACATTACCAGCACTGCAGAGAAGGTCGAATAGAGCGTAAACAAAGTCTAGTTACACAGATATCTTAGCGTGCGTACAAACCACACAACAGGCCAACATGCAGAGCTTGCTAAACTCACCAATACTAAGGGAGTTTCAAAACGCAGATTTACACGTGAAGGTCTGGAGCTGAGCATAAGCGAGGCACACACACAGTGAAGCACAGGCACGACAGGAATGGGGAAATCACTGGGCTCATGTTGCACGAGGGTTTCTATAGTAACAAAACTATGCATGGGAGCGTATGATGTAATCAAGTAACTGTGAAGAGGAAAATAACTCTTCTATGTCAGTCTAATTAGGGCGACGCCCCATATCACCATGGGAACTGGGTTAAACATGTGTGTGTAATGTGAAAAACAAGCTAAAATGTGCATGGAAACAGGAGTTAAACGTGCATGATGTAATGCAATGACTAAGGGGTATAAATACAGTCACAGTCTGTCATGATGTTGTGAACAAGGCGGGTGCTTACCGCCGAAACGCGTCAAGCAGCCTAAATGAGAGAATAAACTTATTTGGAATCTACTATTTCCACGGAGTCAGTGCCTTACTTGCATGAGAAAGTTTGGAGTGTTCCAGATATATATATATATATATATATATATATATATATATATATATATATATATATCCCCCACCATACACTGCATATGACTTAATGTATTGCATTACCCATGACATGTTCTATGACATTACTTACGATAAGGCTGATGACATCATCCAAGCTTCTTTTGTACATATTGCTTTATAGGTATAGAATTAGAGCTATGAAAGTAAGTGAAAAATAGCTCAGAATAATATGATGTATTATTGCTGCAATCATACATCCAACCCCCATAGGTATAGCAAGTTTGTATTATGTGCAATATTGACCCTATACCACACACTTCATGGGTAGCTGAGCTCATGCGTACTATGAACCACGGATGAAAGGGCACCCGGTGTTCATCCTATATATACCTGTTCAGGAAAAACAAAGTTTCTCCAGATAATGAAGCCCTGTTACATAACTAATATCCTACCACAAACAGAGTTTACCTGGATGAAACCCCTGAGAGTCACTAAACCTAAAAGGGCAATGAGGTGGATATAAGTAGAAAAGTGGACTGTTTACTGTTTACTCTATGAAGAGAGTTTACTCTATACCACACTGTTTGCAGACAGACTACCCATGAAGTGTGTGGTACAGGGTCAATGCTCAATGTTGTCCATAACAAAAGCTTGCTTAACCTATGAGGGTTGTATGTATGATGCAGTAATAAGGATTCATGTTATTCTGCGCTATTTTGCACTTGCTTTCATAGCTCTAATGATATAACTGTTTATAGAGCAATGAGTACAAAAGAAGCTTGACTGATGTTATCAGTGATGCCATTTGAGTGTCATCAGTGATGTCATAAATGATGTCATAGAACATGTCTTGAGTGATGCATTATGTGAGATCATAAGAAGTGCATTGCAGGGGCTCAACTTCTAGTTTGCTTTGCTAGCCATAACTGATGAATTTCTTTGTTTTATTCAGTTCAAACTGTAATGTTGTCACTGACATAGTCACATAACTATAACGTTACTTTAAGCTTTCCTTTTTTGTCAGTAAATTTTAAATTATTTTCAAACAAAAAGATCTTTTGATCACACCCATCTATATTGTCACTTTAACAATGTTCTTTTCAGTGAATTTCTAGTTTTTAAAAAAATGTAAAGTAATATGTTATTACCATATATAAAGTCAAACACCAGAGTGTATGGCAGTTGGGAGGTTGGCCACAGGGTCTTATGATTTTTAAAGGTGAGGTGGGGCACATGGCCTCCCTCCCGGAGTCTTATTGGGCTTTGCGGACCCAATCCCCTAGGGTCCATTTTCTTTTTTATTTAAAGGGGAGGGTGCCACTTTGCCCTACCACAAGACTTATTATTCACTAGGGACCCCCTCCCACGGACTTTTATTTTTAAAGGGGAGGAGATCAAGTGGACACTTTCCCCAAACCTTATCAGTCGCTAGGGATCCCATCCCCCAGGGCATTTTTATTTAAAAGGCGAGGGGGCCACGTAGCCCCTTTTTTCTGAGCCTCATTTGGCCCTGGGGACCCATCACTCAGAGATTTATATTTGTTAAAGGGCAGGGGGACCAAGTGGCTGCCGCCCTAACTGACCCTTATTAGGCCCTGTGGACCCCAGGCACAAGGGACGGTTTGTTTTTTGTAAGGGGAGGGGGGCTCGGGGAGAGGGGGCGACAGCACCCCTCCCCAAACCTTTAAGAGTACCTGGGGACCCTATACTCCAGGGCTGTGATTCTTTTAAGGGGAGGGGTGCTGTAAGGTACTGCTCCCAAAGCCTTATTAGGACCTAGAGACCCCATCCCCAGAACCATTATTTAAATAAAGGGAAGGGGGTCAAAGGGAAAGTGGCTGCATGACTTCTCCCATGAGCCCTTATCAGCCATGAGGACCTCATCCCCGGGTTGCATGCTTTTAAAGGTGGGTGCTCACTCAGGGCACCCACCATATATTTTTTGTGGGCCATGAGAGGAGCCCCAAGACCCCCATGGACCCAGCTGGCACCCCACAAACAGCAGGATCTGGCATTACTCTCTCCCACAGGGAGAAGCTACTAATTCTGGTCACTGCAGGCAGGAGAAATATATTGATCTGTTATGTGGGTGGGGAAACAGATCATAAGTCTGCTTCCAGCTGGCTGGCACATTTTCAAAGCTTCTGCCTCCTGGCACAGACTCTGTGTTTGCTCCCGCTTGGAGGGATATTTAAAAAAGGGTGAGCACACTTTTAACTTCCCACACCGCTGCATACAGGGAAACCACTTTGTCCTGGGTTGGGCTCCAGAAGACATAACTAGTCTTAATTAATGGCTCAGGGAGGGTGCACTCTTCCCCATTTAGAAATATTTTAGTCCCGGGGTGTGCTCCCAGGGGTCTGTCATCACTCAGGGAAGGCAGACCATGTGGCCCTGCTACTCATATTAAATAATTTCAGCCCCAGGAGTAGGTCCCCCTGGGCCTCCAATGGCTCAGGCAAGAGAGCTGCATGTTCTCCCTCCCAATATATATCAATTTGCTACCTGTGATGGGCTCCACAGGGCATGTAAAGGCTCAGGAGGGGGAGCCGCGTGTCCCCCCCCCTTCAATAAAACAATGTGGCCCGGCCGCCATTTTGTTTTGTTTTTTCCCTGATCTTAGAACAGACAAATAGGATTGTGGCAATTTGTGCGGATTTGTTTTATTTTTGGGCCTGGAGTGGTCTAGGGAGTAAGGGTATTCCTACCCTGTCCCCTTGTATTTTATCTTTATAAACATGTTCAGGACAGGGGACTAAGTAGTCCGACAGTCGTATAATGTCTACCAGCAAAATTTTTTCATGTTTCTGACAGTCAATCAGAACATTTGCAAGACTCCCACAGGAGTGAGATGGTCCAAGGGAAATGAATCTCCCTGGGCCAATCCGTACATTCTATTTTGAAATTGGCGATGTCTTCAGCAACCTAATCGTCCAGATATGCAATCACTTTTTAACCTTAATTTCTCAAAAACTTGCAAATTGATTTACACCAAATCACCGAGCTGCATATCTGCGGACCAAGATCGAGCTTCCTGGCAAAGTTGGTGTAATTGTGCACAGCAGGTTTTACTGTAGCCTTGTCTAAAGAATCCTATGAAAAATGCATGGGGATTTTTCGTTTTAGGAACCCCTCTTTTCTTGGCCCCTGCTTAACAGAGCAAACTGAAACTTTCCATGCACAAACTGATTAAAAGTAGCACCTTTTGGGAAAGTTTCATGGAGATTCATAAAACAGTGCCAAAGTTATTAGCAACATAAAAATGCTTTTCCTATGGTACAGCTGACCTATCACTACTTATATATATATATATATATGTTACACGTTTTAGGCCCCCTTCTTTTTCTTGGCCCCCACTAAATGGATCACCCCGAAGCTTTCCAGGAAGGAGCTGAGGTGGATGAACCTGCTTTTGTGCAGATTCATCAAACTGAGCCAAATTTATAAAATCAAAAAAGACTTTTCCAAAGGGAAACTTGCTTCCAGTTAAAACTATCCAGTGGCACTTAAGAATGGATTGCTCCAGCTTTCCAGGACACACACAGGTCTTTAGCTGGTGTGTCCTGAGCTGTGTTGGAGATGGTGCCTCAATGACAGCCATATACAAAGTATTTCACAGCTCATCAAGAGGTTGAAGGGCATCGGAAAGTATGGCAACTGTGATCGTGAGTACACTGGGGGCAGGGGAGGTGGTTTAAGGGAAGGCTGGAGAAGTGGCTAAAAAGAATATAATATACTTCTACTATTTTGTTGGCTTTATGCCTTCAGATAAGCACATATAAAATACAGCACACACATCTTGAAAGAAAAATTTGTATTTGCTAAAATGAGATGCAAAGCAGCACAACAAACAAAGTGGCTGTGCTGCATTGTGTCGAAAGGGAGAGTGAAAAACAGCACCATATCTACTAAGATATGATGTTGGTTTTCTTTTCTCCAGTGCTGTCCCACAGGTTGCTAGGCATTAACACACACACTTTTGCACTGTAGTGCAAGGGTGCATGTTTTCTGTCAAGCATTGGTTTTGTACTGGTAGGTTAGCCCTTCAGTACACATACTATGGTTTAATACTTTTTCCACTTTGTATCTGTAATGTACAAAACAGCACACATGCAATGTTTGAAAAGTGTTGAGAAATTAAAACATTTCTCTTTCATTAACCTTCCACAAATCACTGTCTACAATAGTTAGTAGATAATGATTTGTGTCATGGGGACGCCCATGTACCACCCATGGAATGGCTCCTTGGCGCAGAAGAGAACTTAGCACTACAATGTAAATACAAACTCAATGCTTTGCAGAGTGTTTTTGTTACAAAAGTAACACAAACCTGGTGTAAAGTGTTAGTAAATCTGGACATCTTGTTTTATTTTTTAAACAAGTGTGTTAAACAGTTCATTAAAATACATATTTTTAGTAACACGCAATCAGATTGCATCTACCTAGCACTAATGCTTTTTACATGTTTCTATTAGGTCACAGTCCAGAGCTGATCTGATGGCACCATTAAAGTACCTCCAAAAAAAAGAAAACATCCTTTGTCATTATGAAATCTCAAATTACTTAATTAAGGCCATATACTGGCTCCCAAGGAGCCTTTAGATTAGCTGATAAATTAGTTGCACACATTTACATTTCTTTCAGTAAGCAGGCACCCCAATAGCTTGTTTCTTGTTTACGGTCTACTATTTCTTGGCTTCACCAGACAAAATAACCCCTCCTTTTGCCTTCAGCCAGAGGTAAATGAAGGTCAGCATTATCCATTTTTAGTTTTTGTACATAAAAGTAACAGAACTGCTTTTGTAGGATTAAAAAAAGTCTTGCAATGCCACTTCCAATTTATTCTGCTCATTGCAACCAATGAGAATCTTCAAAAGACATTTTCAGGTGGAGGAGGCTTTGTTTGTGTTTTTTCATGGCTTTTTGTGCCTCATGGGTGTTGCACTATTTCTACATAATCAGATCATTTGCAATGTGCCAATAAAACACATCATCCCAATTTGGGACTGTGTGGAGCAGAATTCTTGGTGTTCTTGCACCCAGATATAGTAGGGGTGAGAACAATGAGACAGATTTTACTGGCTGTAAAAGCAGGTAGGTAACCTCAGAGGGAAAATGGTGCATTGCAGCCCAGACCGCTTCCAAAACCCCTATCCAAACCTCAGAGAAGGCACTGCTAACCAATATTCTTCATTCCTTCCTTCACCCTCTCCTCTGGTCACATTACAACAGCAATGATGGACATCTTCCCTTTCTGCAGTCACCCCATATTTGTTTGCTGAACCAGATTTTTGCTCCCTATTGAACTCTGTACACTTACCCCCACTAAACAGTGAAAACATGTTGGTGCTCCTCTTTTCAACAAGGCAAAAGTGATATATTCCTGATTGGCACATTAAATTTACACATACTTTCCTAGTATATGGTACAAATTGTACCTAAGCCCTGTAAATTAAATGCTGCCTGTAGCACTTATTGTGACATTCACAGCAGTAGCATTGTAAAACAGATCTCCAGGCTTACTACTGCTTTAAAACTGCAAATTTGATTTGCCAAAATAACCCTTTTTGACAAGCCTAAATCTTCCTCTTAAATATTAACACACCACTCCTACGTCAGCCTGGTTGAGCATAAGGCTGGCTGCATGGTGTTTAAAAGTAGTGCATGCAAAAGTTTAATATTAAACATGTCCTTAGAGTAAAACACCCTAAAAGCTATTTTCAATGTAACAGGGTTGGATGTTTTACAGGAAACCATTAGACTACAGTATTACATTTAAGAAATGTTATCACTGGCGGAAACAACTACAAATGTAATACTTGGACTTTTTGAAATTTTTATTACAAGCCCAATTAACTGGTGAAGTATGATTTGTAATAATGTTAAATATTTCCCTACTGTAAAAAGTCCCTAATAGCTATTTTTACTGTAGCAGGGTAGGCTATCCAATAGGAAAGTATTAGAAGATAATACTAAGTTTAATAAATATTATCACTGGCTAGGAAACCACTACAAATTTAATATTTGGACTTTTGAAATATCTATAACAAGCCCAATTAACTGGTGAATGTGTTCTTTTACAGATAGTTTGGAAAGGTGACTTTTAAAACTGTACCTTTATTTGCATTTTGTTCTTTCACATCTGCCAGCCAGTAATGTCAGTAGGTGTGAGTGAGGTGTGAACTTGCTCCCAGGACAGGAACAAAAGCCCTTTGGTGTAGGGAGGTGGTGTTGTACCCTTGACAGCATGGTCCATAGGCCGGGCCCAAGGACCTGAATAAAGTCAAATGTTCCCTGATTCAGGTAGATGTAGCTAACATCCAGGCCTGCCCCTTCTTATGGCCCCCATCCAAACCAGCCTCAATTACTGAGAGCGTCTTGTTGACATCACAGTGTCAGATCCTGCTGGAGTTTCAAGACCTGTATGACAGTCTGCTGGGTTTACAAATATCATTTGGGCGAGCTTCAAAGGAAGAAAACAGAATGCCAAAACAATTTGTGCAAAACAACTGTCTGGTTGATAAAAGCTGAGCTTTGGTTTATCAGAAGTCTGTCTCTGATTTTTTTGGGATGGTTTGAGGACTGCCTAAAACTAGATTTCAGTGTTAGATGTTGGAGAACACTAGGATTACCATAGTACACTCACCACACACATGCCCAGCCCTCAGAACCAAAGATTAGTGTGGCCAAAGAATTCGGCTATTTTTAAAATGCCTAAAATGGGTAGGGCAAGCCCAGGTAAACTTTAATCCATTGGTTAGGGCATCAACAGGAGCCATTCTCACAAACTAATTTGTTCCAAGCATAAATGTGGCTTCTCTAGGCACCCACTTCAGAACACTCCTTGACCTGTGAAATATCAGAAGAGAACTGAACCTGCTGTTTGAGAGCTGAGAAGAGCATATAAGACCCTCCCTCTTATACCCAGGATAGAGAAATGGTCTGTAAGGGTCATGTCGCTGATCTCCTGTTAAAGCAATAGGGACACAACAAGCTATCTATTCCTGCAACTGTTCAGCTGACCAGTGACAACTGGACTTGGACTGGACCCTCCTGTGGGCCTCAGTCTGCCACCCTATGAGACTCTATTTTATTGTTTTGTATTTGTACTTTATTACTGTACTATATCTCCCAGAGCTCAGGTAAATTTACTGACTTTAAGGGTTCACCCTGACAAAGATTGTGATTATTGCTTGTGGTGGATACGTACCTCCTCTACTACTAACCCAAACTCTTATAGGCCCCCTACACACTTTACTACCTGCTCAGAACCCAAGGAAAAATGAATGCTATGCAGAATACCACCTGGTACATCTGGTCTGCATAGTAATTCTTCATTCCATGAAGTTTAACTACAAATTGCACAGTAAGGTGTGTTGTTACCACAGAGGTGTGTGTTACCACATGGAGTTGTAAATTACTGGTGCAGAGTTTGCACCCCACCAGAACTGTGTATATGTATTTGGGCAACAGTGGGCTACTTAAAATGCCTGGGGATAGATCCAAACGGATGAAGAGGCCAGTTATCATATCTCGTCACATTTACAAATATACTAATGCACAGCAGGGGTAGTTCACCGCACTTTAATTTCAAGAAAAGACAAAAAGTGCAAGATACTACCAGAATGCAATAAGGATAAACAGTGACATTATACTGTATTGTCATTTATAAGGCAAGTTCCTAACTCTTGAGAGACCAAAAGGTAGATACATATCTGGCAGAAAGAGTGCTTTATTTTTTTTCTTAATGCTTTCAAACCATTCGTAATATCAGTTACTATTTAAACAGAAACAAAATGAAAAAGTTATATTTTCTATCACATTGTCAATTTATTCTAATTAATGCCCCTTTCCTTCAAAATCAGCCCCATTCCCTGATCCCAGGTAATTGTTGCCTTAAACAAATTGTATTGCAGGTGTGGTAGGCTCTGTTGTGGCTGATGTTCATGTGACTTTTTCCTTCCACAGAGGCAGTTTTCTATTTGAATGGATTCACTCATAGGTTTCATAAGTGCTGAATCGCGGATGTGCTTGAGTTGAGACAGACCTCTTATTGCTGAAACCATGAGTGCCTGGGAAAGGGCTCCTCAAACATGTACTGCTTTTCTATTTCTGTTTCTAAATATTGCACTTTTTAAACACTGATCGTTACTTCTGCCAGCACTCACCTTCACTTCACTGTATTCCCCAGTCCACCACCAACTAGCGATTTGAGTGGAGGGAATCCAAAAAAAAAAAAAAAATCGGGCACACAGGAAGTGACTACAACTTCTGGACAGATCGGATGAGTCAACGGACTAGCAGCTGATCTCTCCTCTCAAAAGCAGGATGCCTATCTCTGCGCGGGCATGCGCAGCAAGCGTGCCACCGCATGCCGAAGGCGCGACAAAGGCAAGCCCATCTGCGCCTGAACCGGGGCCAGGGCCAACCCCCTGGCCGTTTTCAATCAATCCCACACTCTAACTTCATATCTTACTTCATTTCTTACTCCAGTAAACAACTGAAAAACATATCCAAAACCTTCATTAACAAACAGATATGTCCCCATCTCACCCTGGAAACTCGATCCACCCAATCTCGCAAAAAGTGCCTTAACTGTCCTTTCCCGCTAAACACTACACAAAAGCACCCAGCCACCAAGGGCCCCCCTTCCCTCAGCAACCATACCACAATCAACTCAGCTCTTATAAACGCTCACTTACTACACAAACACAAATATGAACTATAACTTCTCTTAGAAAATTACAAACACAATCTCCTTTTTATAACTGAAACATGGGACGATCTGTCTTCAGGACCAGACTTATCAAGGGTAACCCCGGACGGTTTTTGTGTCAGCAGATTCAACAGATCCACAAAAAAGGGTGGTAGACTGGCACTTATCTATCGTGAACATTACTCAATAAGGACAGAGTTAATCCCTATCAATTCAAAACCTGCAAAGCTTTTACCTTAACAATACTACTCACACACGCATACTCATTCAAAGGCATTCTTTTCTACCGCCCACCCGGACCTCGAGCCGAGTTCCTTTCTTCCATAGGCCATCTCCTAGAACCCTTAGCCGGAGAAAGCAGCTTCACCATACAAGGGGACTTCAATTTCCACATGGAAGCCCACAAAGACCACAACACCTCAACCCTCTTAGCAGAAGTAGAAGCAACTGGACTCTCTCAATTAGTAACAAAACCCACCCACTCAGCAGGCCACACCCTGGGCGGCCTATTCACTAACAACAAGCAAATCACTCTAGGAAACATTCTCCCATTCCCCTGGACAGACCACTGTGCGATCCTCTTCAATATCCACAAAAAAACCACACCTCCAATCAACCAATCTCTTCCCCCTAAACAATTAATTCAAGGCCTGGAAAAGTATCTCCCCTACTGCTCTCAAATCAGCCCTCCTGTCTATCCCGCAAGACCCACTGTATGAACCTGAGCCAGCAGCGACACAATACACCCAATGGCTCCACTCAGCCTTCAACACCTTAGTTCTGCAAAAAAACACCTCCAACAACAGAAAAATACCATCAGTTCCATGGTTCTCAGAAGCACTCAGGCTCGAAAAACAAACATGCAGAAACATAGAAAGACAGTGGCGTCAGGACTACGACCAAACCGAAAAAACACAATATAAGTTAGCACTCACCAAATATAAACACCTCATAATCAAAGAAAAAAGTAAGTACTATCTTAACCAAATCGAAACAGCACAACACTCTAACAAACAGCTGTTTCAGGTCGTACCCAGATTAGCAGGCCCCAAACACAACCCCTCCATAACTCCCACTCAAACACTCTGCGACTCTCTAGCCACATTCTTTCAAGAAAATGTTAGCCACATCTATACTAACTTTGCTGATCACTCTTCTACGAACAACCAGTCCACTGCTCCCACCGATAACACTAACACACATACCTCTACTCAACCTGGCCTCACCAAGAGTAGCACCCTCCCTACCCTTCTGGAATTCAATCATGTCACGCCAGACCAAATCGTAAACCACATTTCCTCCATCAAATCAGATTCCCCCAACGACCCATGCCCCCCCCACCATACTAAAACTGATACCTGAGATTATCTCCCCAGTACTAGCCACCATCTGCAACTCTATGTTCACCACAGGAATATACCCATCCATTTGGAAAAGAAAGTAATTAAACCGCTATTAAAGAAACACAACCTCGATCCCATAAAAACCAAAACCTATAGACCTATTGCCTGCCTCCCCTTCCCTGCCAAAATCTTCGAAAAAGTAATCAATACTAAATTATCACAGTTCATAAATGAAAACAACCTCCTAGACAACACCCAATTCCGATTTAGGAAGGGCCACGGCACCGAAACAGCCCTCATCAAGGCCTTTGACGAAATCAGAATGATACTCGATCGGGGAGGAGCCACGGCTTTAGTGCTGCTGGATTTATCAGCCACAAACCAACCAAGATGCCAATACTGATGTACCAATTTTTGACTACTAAATAGTTAGTGCAAGGAAGCCAAAGCAAGCACTAATGCGCATATTAATTTTTTTTATTTTCAGTATTCAAAAAGATTTTTCTTTCTTTGAAAAAACATGTAGGGGTATACATACCGTAAATGCAACACAAATAAATGTTAACTAGATACTGTTTCTTACAATCAAAACCCATTCAAATGTTCAACCACACAACTACACAATTGCAAATTTTCAAACTCCACTCAATCACTCACCACACTTACGGTTTCATAAAGCTTTATTCAATTTTTACATCATAAAAGTACCACACTTACAAACACCACACAGTCCTAAGATAGCCAATCTTAATTTTTAACGAAAGGCCGTACCACTACACAAACAAAGTATTGTTAAGAAAATTAAAGGGAAGTGCACTGGTTTTTCAAAAATACAACTGTTTTTCACGGTGCACCCACAGTCTTAATCAAAATACATGGTCAATTGTTTGATAGTGGTAAAAACAGAATGGTCTACGTGTTTCAGTCCCCACCCACTTGGGGGGTTCTCATCAGGACCAGAAAGCACAGTTTATGATGCTACGCCACCGCCGTGGACTTCCTAGGCTTGTATACTGACTGTGTAACTGGTGGAAAAGACTTGTAACATTTCTGACCACTCGCTTTTGTTCCCAATAGACGGGCACCTGTTAATTGAGGTGTGTATGCCGTGAAAGCCGCTGCTTTCGCCTCCCCTGAGCCTTTTATTCAACACGCCGTCACTACTAATGTTGATCGGGTCAGCCAAACAGGATTTATCAGCAGAATTGGACACAGCTGATCATACTAAACTTATCGACAGTTTCTCAACCATAGGTATCAATAATAATGCCAAAGCGCTCCTAACCTCCTTCCTCTCAAACCGCTCCCAATCAGTAATACTAGGCGACTTAACATCCCCATCCTTCACCTTCCCTTGCGGTGTTCCTGAGGGATCCTTGCTGAGTCTGACCTTATTTAACATATATGTGTTCGACTTTGCGAGGGTCATCAAATCTTATGGCATGCGACTGACTACATACGCCGTCGACACACAGCTAGTAATAGAGACCCATAATGACGGAGAAAAAGTTGCGGTAAATTTTCAAACCAGAATTCTCGCAATAAACACATGGGTGGCAAACAATTGCCTGAAACAAAACTCAGAGAAAACGGAGGTAATGATCTTTGGCAACCTCTCCCCCAGCTGGTCTCTTTCCTGGTGGCCAACAGAGTTAGGCCCACCTCCATTCCCCGTAACTAAAGTCAGAAACTTAGGTATCATCTTTGATGACAAACTATCATTTTTTCAACACGCTAACAACATTGTCTGCTCGGCTTTTTACACCATTAAAATAATAAAGAAACTTTTACCCTATCTTCCTTCAAATGCCGGGAGAACTCTCATGAGCATGCTAGTCATGTCATGTCCAGGGTAGACTATTGTAATGGCTTATTCTTTAACTCTCAGGAAAGAGTCTTAAACAAACTGCAAATGGTTCAAAACGCAGTGGCAAGGATCCTGACTAACACCCCCAAATTCAAACTTACATCCAAACTATTACGCCAGCTCCATTGGCTGCCCATCAGAAGCCGTACAAAGTTCAAGGCCCTATGTATCGCCTATAAGGCAGTAAACTACACAGGACCTGAATTCCTAAAAAAACGCTATGCCCCTACAAGCCAACCGTGACCACTACGCTCTTCAGCAGCAAACCTTATGACTGTCCCCAGAACTAAAAAATCTTCCTCGGGCGACAGAAGATTCACAGCCGCCACCACCAGACTTTGGAACACACTCCCCCTACACTTCAAAAACACCCACTCTCTTCTTGCCTTCCATAAACAACTCAAAATCTGGTTGTTCAACTAATAAATAACCACCTCTTAATCTGTCCTATCATCTTCTGTCCACAGCGCTGAGACACCCAAGGGTATTTGTGCGCTTAATAAATTGCATAAATAAAACAAATCCCTTAGTTCGCACATCCAATGCATAGCTCTCTTCATTTTGTGATGTTTTTGTCCCTGTATTATATGCGATATGTACTGTATATATACACTGACCATTCCATAGATGGCAGGCTTTCTTGCAGCCGTTTCAGCATATCTACATACCAAAGCACTTCAAACACAGGTTGCAGTTTCATACTTCTGTCCATCAATTAGAATTGAATGCTTAAGCAACATATCTATCACTCATTTTCTCTTCAAATTCATGCAGAGGCATGGAAACAAAACTTCATAAGAGCAGAATTCTGGTGCTAGTGCATGACATCAATAAATTCCCCAAATAGGCTGTAACAAACACACATTGTTCCTTCTATGGCACTCAATGGAGTACGCTTGTACCCATAATCAAAAGCACTTTGGTGCCCCGTTAGGTGTATGAAATTCTGTATAAATTCAACTACAATGCAACATTCTCCAACACTGCAGCACTGCAAGGCAATAAAAATGGCAATGCAGAGTGAGGCAATTCTCTATTCACAAAACCTTTGCCTGTCTTCTATAAACATTCAGATTTTGCGTAGACCTGGATTTAAGATTTTGCTTTAAACTTCGAACTATGCGCTATTGGATATTTGCACATTGATCACATTTTACATCATGCACCAGTTACCACGTTCCACCTCTGTCTTTACCCTTACAAAGCAATTAAACGTTATAAATAGAAGAATGGGCTGTAAAATGTGTGTGGGGAGAGAGTGACAGGATCCATCTATTTCATCAATTTGTCACCAGCTCTTCCTTGAAGATGCACTTCTATAACATCATAGAGGATGAATAAATAGATAAACAAGATCATGCATAGATGTATCAGATCGCTTGTCTACTATAACCATATAGACCATGTTTAGAGGGACATTTAGAACCTGGTGTCAAGTCAGCAGATCTTCCAATGGGTATAAACCCATGGTTGATGCCACTCAGGCAGAGAGCCTTGCACCTTATTTAAAGATCCTTGTTTGCCGGGCTGATACTTCTTTGCTATGAGGGCAGTCACCATGCTGGAACACCCTTCAGAACGCTGCAGGTTTTCTGACTGAATACCATTTCTAAATTCCTTTAGGTTGAGAAAATGTACTTTTAAAGTGGGATTTTTCTTTTTTGTACAAAACACTGATGGACTGATGCACACGGAGCTTTACCCCTGTGTATAAGGGCCATTCTGCATTTTCCTTTTCTGTGTTCATCATACTTTGGCTCATTGTGTTCCTTCTCCATTGTTGTTTGCTGTATTTTGAATGCACTCCATCTTGGCTTGTTCAAAAAGCAGACTAATATATATTTAGTAAAGCACCTAAAATTCAACTATTTTCTTGATCCCCTCTGCTGTTAATTCAGTGTCAAGATACCTGTGGGTGTTTGTCATACTTTTTAAGTAACAACTTAACTCATATCTCACATTTACATAGTTTCAGCATTTTAGTGGTTGCTCAGCGGCACAAAATGCAGGGCTGGTGGCTATTTTAGAAGAAATGAAGCAGACATTATGGCTTGCAGCTCTTGTCCTTTGGTGATGGATAGCTCAGGTGTCTTGAGCTTAACCTGATGGTAGACTGAAACATGGTTCAGCAAAATGAAGTCTGAGCATATCATTTTTTCTAACTAGAGGAATACATCTGCCACCTAACGCAAACACCTGTATGATTTCTATCATCCCTCTGCAAAGGAAGTGACATTACTGGATTTTCCATTAAAACGGTCTTTAAAATAACCAACTAAAATTGCCTCAGCCCTCCCCCAATGGCTACAAGACTGCCAGGCTAGACAGACTTTTTAAGTCCACAGGTGGAATCACCATCATCCACACGAACACCATCAGCAGCATCACATCTATGGACACAACATCCTTCAACATGGAAAACCTGTCATTGAAGAAGCATTTAAAACCAAATTCAGCCTAAGAGGCACTCTCATCTACAGACCACTGGGGCCGAGCACCAACTTCACTGACACCATCCTGGACTTTGTTGCAACACTCACTCTATTCTAGCAATTACATCATACTCGGAGACCTGAAATTCCACTTGGAAGACCACGTCAACCTGATCTCAAGTACCCTTATTGAAGACCCTGGAAGCCTGAGCCTCACCTAATGAGTAAAGGGACCTACCCAGAACGCCGGACACTTCTTGAACCCTATTTTCACCTAGTTTTGCAACATTCCAGTTGACAAGCTTAGACCAGTTACCTCTTATCAAGTTGAGCATCCCTGTCCCAATACAATGCAAACTAACCACCAACTGACCGGCCTGCTAAAACTGGAGCGGCATCATGACAAGGACTGGAATACCCCTATCAACACCTACTGACCTGTACACAGAAACAGCCTCCCCAAAGCCATCAACAATTTTAATAATTGGATCACCTTCTACACGACTCCCAGGCCCCCTCCAACACAACAATATAAAAAGATCCAGACCCCAGGTCAGTTGGTACAGTGATGAAATGCCACTGCAACCAACAGGAGGAGAAGAGGAGAATGGCAGGACAATGCAGAAAGGACCCGTTCAAATCCATGCTTTCATCAAATGATCTGAACCACCAAACGTGCCACTCTGGCAGACCACATTGATGGCAGCACAGAAATCTTTGCCATTGTGAAAAATTTCTCCTCACCATGGGCTGCCTCCAACCTGATCACTCCTTTGCAGGACCTCTGTATTCTACTGCCATTTACAGCAACCTCAGGACACAACTGGACCCGAGAGACCTTGCCAAATCCCTACAGACCTTATCCAAAGGACCAATGCTAGCCACATGGCCTGTCAACACTCCGAAAGAAAATGCAGCCACCATGAAGTCCATCCACTCCGGGGACCTAAAGGACCCCTGCCCCCAACATACCTACTCCAGAAGACTGTAACCCATCCACGCCTTGCTTACATCCATTCTGAATGCCTTCACCTCTTCTGCGACTTTCACAGATACTTAGAAACACACAACTGTCCTCCGATTGCTAAAGAAATCCTCTGCAGACCCTTCAACACTCAGCAACTACAAACCCATCATCCTAACAGCATTTCCAGCTCATTGGATATCTCAATGACCACCAACTCCTCAATACCACTCAGTGTAGTTTCAGGTGCAACCCAGCATGGAAACAGCTGTCAGCGCTGCCACAGATGACATCTGCATGACTCTGGACAGATACAACATGGTGGCACTCATCCTCCAGGGCCTCTCTGCAGCATTTGGCATAGTCTCCCATCCCATCCTCATCCAATGCCTACACATCATCGAAATACATGCTCATGCACTCAGATGGATCTGCTCCTTTGTGGGTGGAAGGACCTAGATACCAGCCTGACATAATACAACTCGAATGACTGCCACCTCATCTGCAGAGTTCTGCAAGGATCCTCCCGGCGCCGGACCCTCTTCCATGCATACATGATCCATCTAGCCAGCATCTTCCGCTTTCATGATATCAACAACCTCTTCTATGCCGACGACACACAACTCATTCTCTCCCTCATGGATAAGACACCTAGTACCTGGATCAAGTTCAAGGACTGAAATTGCATACTGGATGTAGATCATCTGCCTAAAGCTGAACACCAACAAAAACTACATTGTGATCTTCTGGAACAGCTTACCACAGTGAGAATCCACCTTTTGGCAAACTGAGCTAGGACTACCACCAATCTCCACCACCCATGCAAAGAACCTCTGGACCATCATCAAAAACAAACTTGACATGACCATCCAAGCCAAAACCGTTGCCACCTCATGCTTCCATACTCTGAAGATGTTGAGGAAGATTTTCAAATGGCTCCCAGTCAGCATCCGTAAAACTGTCTCACTCGCTCTGGTCACAGGGAAGCTGGACCATGGAAACACTTTCTATGCCAATGTGGAAATTAGCCTTTTTAGGGGTTCACTGGTACAGGGGTTCACCCTCATCTGTCCACTGGTACTTAAACCAACAAAATAGAGATTGACACAGAAGCTGGAATATCAAATAACAAGTTTATTCATCACTCATTAGTTGGACTACACCAACACAACACCCTCGGGCACTGTAGGAGATAGTAAAAGAAAGCAGAAACCAGGAGCCTTTTATACACACATTGTTGCACAGTAAGCATGGAGAATCAAATAGAAGGTCAAGGGCCTACACAGGAATATATACTGACTAATATGGACAGGCAGAAACCACTTTGTCAGCAGAGTGGGAGGGGAGATATAATTGCTTGCATCAGTTGAAATAGCCTTACAGTTACATTCTAAAGCAGGTACATTCTAGCAACTACAGGGCTTTCGGAGCTTATGCATTGCTTTGGCTTAGAATAGAAGGAGTTAACTAAAGCTGATGACTCAAGCAGAATAGAAAGGCAGGCAAAAGTGAAGACGGCAGAATCACATGGATAACGCATGGCTAATGCAAATATATGCCACAAACAAATGTCTGAACTGGGGTGGCTTGGTGAGCAAAATAACGATGGATTAAACCCAGATCTATGACAGGGGGTGAATGTTTTGCCATTGTGCAACATTCCGTCCATCATATTGTGTGTTTTGCTGTTCACCCTATGTGGGAAGGGTATGCCCAGATGTGGGTCCCGTGCTCGCTAAGCCACTGGAGTCAAGCTATCCTGGCTGAAGACGGCTGATAGCCAGAAACCGGTCATAGGATGATTGATTCCGGTCCAGGGAAGACATGGCTTGGCAGTTCGGGCTGGACTATTCTCATGAGGCACAGGGTCAAGACTGATTTGCATATGGCCATGTCCGAACTGGGGTGGCTTGGTGAGCAAAATAACGATGATTAAACCCAGATCTGTGACTGGGGGTGAATGTTTTGCCATTGTGCAACATTCCGTCCATCATCTTGTGTGTTTTGCTGTTCACCCTATGTGGGAAGGGTATGCCCAGACGTGGGTCCCATGCTCGCTAAGCCACTGGAGTCAAGCTATCCTGGCTGAAGACGGCTGATAGCCAGAAACCGGTCCTAGGATGCTTGATTCCAGTCCAGGGAAGACATGGCTTGGCAGTTCGGGTGTAGAAATAAAAAAAACACTTCTCAGGGGTCTCACTGATACTTAGTCCATTCAAACCAATAATAAAGAATTTGGCACAGAAGCTGAAAATATAAAAGCACATTTTTATTAAACTCAAATGAGTGAGACTACGTCACACAGAAGCCTTAGCAACTGAATGAGGCAGTCTGCCCGAATGCTCTCACTTCACATATTATATACTCTTTATCCTGCCCCAGGCATGTAAGGGAGTTGTATCAGTTAACTTTTTATTACATTCCTAAACAAATGGAAAATCTGGAGGGTCAGCAGGTGAGTAGCCTTTGGGGTTTTAGCAGGATATCGGCAAAACATTAAAATTACATAGTTCACAAAGGTTAATCTGATATAGATAGCACTGCAGGGCATGGCATGATTGCATGTACAGTATCCCAACCCAAAAGTTAATCATTAAGAATGTCCCAAATTCAACCTCCAAAAGCCGGACAAACCTATAATTGAAAGCATAACCCATGTAATGAAGAAACATAAAAAGAAACAGTAACAGGTGATGAACAAGATAAGGCATGTGCAAGGAAACTAAAAGTTAACGATGTCCTGAACATTGATTGGCAATCTCAGACAAAGATCAATCAGGGAAATTGGCTTTGCGAGGTCAGTTTCAGGTGAAGAGGTCAGTTCCTTACAGTTCATTTCAGAGTCAAAAAGAAACCTTAGTTAATGTATACATGGACTAAGAAGGCCAGGCCACTTTATTCGCCAGGCTACCTTCACAGGCCTACGTGAGGGCAACACAAAATGGTGGCACAATATAACTTGGAGTCAGTCTTGAGAATTACAGAACCTCACAGGCTGGACTGTTCCCACGATGCACAGGGTCAAGACTGATTTGCATATGGCCATGTCTGCACTAGGGTGGCTTGCTGAGCAAAATAACGATGGTTTAAACCCAGATCTGTGACTGGGGGTGAATATTTTGCCATTGTGCAACATTCCGTCCATCAACTTGTGTGTTTTGCTGTTCACCCTATGTGGGAAGGGTATGCCCAGACGTGGGTCCTGTGCTCGCTAAGCTACTGGAGTCAAGCTGTCCTGGCTGAAGATGGCTGATAGCCAGAAACCGGTCCTAGGATGCTTGATTCCGGTCCAGGAAAGACATGGCTTGGCAGTTCGGGCTGGACTGTTCCCATGAGGCACAGGGTCAAGACTTATTTGCATATGGCCATGTCTGATCTGGGGTGACTTGGTGAGCAAAATAACGATGGATTAAACCCAGATCTGTGACTGGGGGTGAATGTTTTGCCATTGTGCAACATTCCGTCCATCATCTTGTGTGTTTTACAAACAAAATGGCTTCAGCTTATGCTAACAGTAATTTTTGTCATTTCCACAGATAGCCCTTTTAGCATTAGCTGAAGACATCACTATGCAGTAGAAGGAGTATGGAAGTTATCACGGATAATCTATCAACCTTAATTGACTAATTTCTTGGTCAGTTACTAGTCGGGCATTTACCCTCTGAACAGTTAATTTAAAATTATCTTGATAGAACTTCCAGTGTTCTTCTTTATGAGGGCTAGAATACCAATGATATGTTCGGGGGGGGGGGGGCGGAGTAGTATTTACCAAAGTGTGCACAAGATATTTTTCTTGCAGAAAAAACAGTATTCCAAATACGAATGTTAAAACAAATACAATATTTGGTACAAAAACAATCTTTGTTTTGGGGGACCGGGAGTACCAAACGGGGCCATGGGAATTAGGACTAGGAGCCGCAAAGGGCTGCTCCTCCTCAAAAATGGAACGACCAAAGGGCCTCAAGAACAGTGGGTCTAACAGGATCTCTCATTTCATATATAATTTTCCTTAAATTTTCTAAAATCCTTAAACAAAATTTCCCATAACGGGGTAACTGCAAGTCTCCATCCTTCACAGTAAGTGTGTGACAAAACTTGAGCCAGAGACATGGATGTAATCCTTTGTCCATCCGGACAATGTTTCCTGGCATAACTTTAGGTGGTACCTCTACATTTGTTTTGGCAAATAAGGTCTCATCTCACTTTACTAATTTCCATAATGACTTTCAAAATTTAGTTTTTATTCAATTCTGAATTCATAAATGATTTTCATAAACCCAGGAAATTTTATTCACCCACAATCAACCCCTGTTAGGGCGACTCTTATGGCATCGTTAACCGATCCCAGCGCAGCTTTACACCAACCGACCAATCACAGCGCAGCACATTCTCACTCTCCTTCACAATTTCTCCAGCGCATTTTTCTCAAAGCAAAATGACAATACAATGCAATGCAAGCAACAAATAAAATCGCCTAGTCCACCAAAGGATATGTACTCTCATATGGTAACCTATATTTTTCTATACGCATTCGCTTTAAATTAAACCTCAACCAGCAGGATTTTACTCTCCATTTGTATAGCTCGTCCCTGTGCCCCCAAGGTGTTGTTGACAAAGTCTTACGCCCAACACCACAATCCAGCATACAACTTACTCAGTGTCTTCTACACTGAGACAACCCATGGGTAAACATCTCGAGATCTTAGGACACAGAAGACCCGTTTACAACTTCAAATTTGCACAAAGCGCCACAACCATACATGGACTTCAACCATTTCCCTTCACTCAATAACACAGCAATTTAAAAGAACGCAATCTTTAGCAAAAACAATAGCTACGCACATCCTAATTGATACTCTCAGTCCTTTTTGCTGCTACATGTCTCTATCCAGAGCGATATTCCATCAGCACTCCATTAATCCTCCTTTTTGCCAAACCAAACATTGTTGGTCTTGGGCAAACAACTAATTTTACTTCATTAGGCAGATGTTGCAGCGTAAAGCATTGTAAAATATTTTATTTGCATGCTTTCTCTCCTCACTACTTTAACCGTACTGGGCTCTTTATGATTAAACCATTTGCAGCACTTCCATTTACCACAGAGGCAATGATCCTCTGATGAAGCTTTCTTCACTGATAGGTGCTGGAAATTAGGGTGCCCAAACTCCATGTTAGCTGTACAGTGAGGACCATTAACAGCCAAATCACAAATTTGAAGTCCGATTTAGATACACCACTCTCAAAACCAAGCATTAGAAATAAGGAATAGCAACAGGAAGACCCAACCTCCTAAAGAAGTTAGGTCGAGTTGGGAGAATGCAGACCAAAAGCTCTGAAACTACAATGAAAAAAGAAGTAATACCTGATGCTCTATCAGATAGTGATGACTCTTCCTACTACGCATTAAGTCAAACAGCACAGTTTAAATGGAAGAATCAATAGGACTCAACAATAGACTCCAACAAAGTATTTGATTCATTTAGCTATTGTATTAAAGATCCAAAGTTTTTTGCAATAAGCAGTTGTTTGAGAATTGCAGTCAAAAATATCAGAACTCATATAAAACTGTCTAAAATTTAGGCAGATTCTATCGGATGGTTATTATTAGAATCAATATTACAGAGTTACAAAGTCCTACCACCATTAAGACATAAGGATGTTTCATTGTCTAACAGCTCAAGCTCTATGAAGATGGAAAAGTGTACAAAATTAACCTCCACTAAGGGTGAGTCCATTAGAATGAACAAAGAAATAATAAATGGTTCAGCAAAGTAGGTTCAGTTCATCAGCTACCAATTGTAGCACCAGCAAGGCAACCCAAAAGACAGTCAAAATATCGATCCTCATAGCATCCAAGTTTTGAGTAGGAAAATCAGAATAGTGATTGTTAACCCTCCTTTGTGGTTTTGTCTTTTATAGGGTTGTTTAAATCACCTCCCGGAAGTGGCATCACACCACCATCAAAAGACCACCACATGTCCATATTCATATCTTGTCACCGGAGATGTATGAAACATTAAAAAGCTTTCCCATGTTAGTCAAGAGAAACAAGTCCACTGAGGCCTAACATTGGTGGAAAAGAAATACAAAGTTGCATTCTAAAGTAACAGCTGCAATCCTGTTCCCACAGAAATATTTTGCTGTGAATTTTGAACAAACATTTAGGAATGTTGGGTGTAATCATGTACCAGACAAATAATGTTAACATTTCACTAGTAGAAAATTAACCATTCTATTAAAATCGAGGGAAAGGTCAGCATTGGCAAAAGCGCCTTTAAATTAGCATCACATGATTAACATGATTAAATTAACTCTAAACAACATCAAGTATAATGAAATTAAACAAACTGATAAAAGAATATGTAAAATGCTCACAAATCACTATTACATGAAAATAGCTTACGTTAAAAATACCCTACCACAAAATTTCACAATATTCATATAAGTGCATAATTTTGTAAACTCATGCTATAGAAATCGTCTTTATATTTTCTAGTGTCACCGTGTAAAATGTTAAGCCTGTACTTGATTTCTACACGTCTTCTGCACAGACTTTTCTAAATGTCACATTCTCAACAAAAAGTATTTGAAAACACTGGGCCACTTCACTTTAACATAGACATTCTATCAATATACGTTAATAAGTACTATGTGTATTAGAAATTCATTAGTGCTACTTGTTTACATCAATTAATACTATCTTGTGTATATGTGTCCTTCATCTCACCTTTTAAAGCATGTATTTATAGTGCTTCTACTACACCGATCTCATTTTCGTGTGCCACTGTGTCTAATGTGACATATGACAAAAAACAACCTAGGCAACTAATAATTCATAGTATAATATATATAAGGACAATAGGCTACACAATTTTTAGAAAAATACAAGTTTTATTATTGATTTTTTAAGCATTTAAAAAGACATATGGCATAGGACAAGAAATTAAAAACAATGAACACACATAGAATCATATGTCATACAATATCATACATTTATAGCAGTAAATGTTAACACATAATAGATAGGTTAAAAAGTTGAGAGTGGCAAATTGAGACCCAATTTGCCACTCTCAACTTTTTAACCTATCTATTATGTGTTAACATTTACTGCTATAAATGTATGATATTGTATGACATATGATTCTATGTGTGTTCATTGTTTTTAATTTCTTGTCCTATGCCATATGTCTTTTTAAATGCTTAAAAAATCAATAATAAAACTTGTATTTTTCTAAAACTTGTGTAGCCTATTGTCCTTATATATATTATACTATGAATTATTAGTTGCCTAGGTTGTTTTTTGTCATATGTTCCATTTTCCCTGACCTAGGAACTATTGTATCCGTACTCTCAGGGGGTCCTTGTTATATACACACTAACTGTGTCTAATGTGTCCAATGTGCAATTTCAGCTTATGAGTGTTTTGTGTTTCATGATTTTATAAATCATGCTACATCACATTTCCAACTCGGACCTTGCATCGCATTGGCTGCACAACACATCCTCGATGCAGGACTCTGCAACCAGGATTTAAGGTACCGTTGTTGGTCCACTGCGGTCATCCTGAACTTGTGACTTTGCCCCGGTATAGCAGGACCAGATGTCCATAGTTGGCAGTTTGTGATTGTTGGCACTATTTTCACTTAAACCTTTAAAATTGTGTGTCTCCAGATCTACTGATTAGATTTTGGTTGTTTTGCTTTTGTTTTATTTATTAAAAAATACTCTATTTCCCAAATTGGTGTGTGGCTTTTCTTGTGTTGTGTTGTGTTTTTCATTTCATTTCTGTTTGAAGTGCTTCATAAATACTTCATACATAGCCTCTAAGTTAAGCCTGACTGCTGTGTTCCAAGCTACCAGAGGTTTGAGCACAGGTTAATTTGGGTTTTGCTTGTTACTTTACCCTGACAGGGATTGTGGCTTCTGCTTGAATAGGGTTCCACTGCATTCAACAAGTTACCTAATTACTTACAATGAATTTACTGCAACTCAGATGATTGTGATGGTGGCTGTTCAGATGGAAGAAGGGAATTTTTAGAGCAGAATTTGGTATTCATGTGAAATAAGCTTGCATTCCTTATGACATCACGACATATCAAACCAACGGAGAGTTTAGGGAGGCTCCAATGAAAGGTCAAAACACATAACAGGAGGAGCTTAGCTAGAATAGTATTACTCCATTAACAACCACAATTGTTCACAAACAACTCCGATCTGAAAATAAAAATAGAGTAGCAATCAAAAGGGGCTACAAGGGAAAATGGCTGGGATAGGCAGAATCAAGTGATCACACTTTATAAAGGAGATTCATGGAAATGAGAGGTGGGACAGATGACACATGTGTCCCAGTTGGTGCTTGACCCACTGGAGGGTACTGAAGGAAATTAAAACTTGAAGTGGAGTTCTGGTGCTTGGGTGAAGAACCGGGTTTTAGAGCCCAGCGGCGCCAGGGAAAACGCCCGATGTCTTCGAGTTCCCCTGCCTTGGCAAACAGAGACGCGGGACACTTCTTGGTGACGTCAAAGACCAAATTTATTGGCTGCAACCAGGAACAGAGGTCTACGAAGCACAACACGGGCGGTTCGCTAGAGACTGCACAAATTCATTGAGTTGAGCATCGTCTTTTATGCTAAAAATCACATTCCTGGCTAGCATCAATTACATACAAACTGACCAATCGAACAGTGACATTTCAGACATATCGCATGACGACAATCCCACTTTCCGTTGTCCAGCCCACCAGAAATGACTAGGCATAATCCAACATTCCTGCTCGAACAGGCCGGACGAACCCATCATAAAAGACCTTAACCCATATCAATGATTAAGCCATAAAGGAAAGAACAGAAGCAGATGACAAGCAAGATAGAAGGGTGTGTGCATGTACCATAAACTCAGCAATGTCCTGCTCTTTGATCTCTATCTGACCAGGTGCCTAACAAGGAACTGGCTCAACGAGGTCAGCCTCGGGCAAGGGAATCAGTTCGTTCAGGTCACTCAAAAGTCAGCTAAAGGTGTACGTGTCCCAAAGACTCGCTAGGCCGTAGTCATCAGCCTATGTGAGCGCAACCACAGAAAATGGCTGCCGTACACAAAATGGAACCCAAAGGTTCGAACAAAATCCATGAATATGCAGTGTTTCCATTGATCTATTATGACAAAAACACTCGTACATGCCGCACTCGTCATTTGAGGTCTGCTGATACCAAAATCGTCTATATCTGACGACCTTTATTGATCGGTTCGGAACCACATGGGCCAATGATATTCAGGCACTTTGCTTTGATGCTTAGAAGTCACTCACTATTTGGAAAGACCGGCTCTAGGCTGGTGTGACCGGTATCATTGCACTGGGTGCTGACTTCAGGGGGCACCGATTTTGCAAGTTTTCCTTGCCTCCATCAATTTCCAAGCAATAGTAAAAATGGCAAGATAACTCCAGTGATTAATTTTCCTTCTGGAGAGAGATCTGAGTTTTGTCTACTTGAAGTTTTGACTGATCATAAAATAGCACAGCGGTTTAATATGCCTGCTGCAAAGAATGTGTACCATGCAGATCACAAAGTGCATATAATGTAAAAAGGTCAGAGGGTTACTGCTTTTCTAAGAGACATCCTTTTGTTACTTGCAGTTTTTAAGTTAAAATCCTAGAATAAAACAATGAATTATCAACTGTCATTAAAGAACTGCATGCAATCTGCAACGCATAGATTACTGTTGCAAAAAGGGTTCATTTAGGTAGAAACTGATTCTTATAATTAAAGAGAACTCCCAACCATGGTGTTCCTTTTTAGGTTCTGAGTTTGTGTTTCTCTAGACAAAGCACTCCTAAACTATATTGCCTACCAGTATGGATGACAAGTCACACCTACAGCTTGTAGTCCTCTGGCTTATGTATTAATTCCAAGAAATTGATATTCAAATGTATGATTGATTGTCTCGGTGTACTGTGTATGTGTTGTCAAGGGGCTCTGACACTCTACCCTGATATGAGTGGCGCTCTATCACTAATTAAATGCATCTGAAAGAGAGTGGTTATGGAGACTTGGGGGGCACTTTTAAAACTGGTGGTGAGGGAATCCGTGGTGGAGGTGGTCAACAACCCCACCAAGGAGGAGGGGGTACCAACAAACATTTTCGTACTGACTGCCACCAGCGCTAAAGCCGGTCCTGCTGTTAGTTCTCTATTTATATGAAAAATGACTTTAACAATAAGTTTAAATACCTCAACAGTACTTTCCCAAATGTTAAATACAGGAAGACTGCAGACTGCATTACCTTTCCCCAAGCCCACACAGCGCTGATCTGTACTCGATCTGCCTCTGGCAAGACGGTCTGTCACAGTAAAGCACTAAATGCACGCCTTTGCATTGTTCAGGACAGAACTGCAGCACACAAATAAGTGCAAGACTCAAATCAAATGCCCGACACTTACACATTACATGCTGCTTTCCATTAATGCGGCATGCTTTCAAATTGTATTTTTCAATGATGTGCACAATGGGGTGTTGAGCCACAACTAAGAACCGCTACACTCCTGTCCCCACACAACGCAACACTGAGAATACCAGGGACAAAGTGCTTTGTTTAAAACACTCCTAAACTCGAAATAGTTCTGGCCATTACAAACACAACAGCCTGATCTGATCAATAAACATTTTACAATGCAAAAATAGTTTACATAGGGCAAACGGTTTATTTTAGAATGCTTTAATAATTGCATAGACTTGATCTTCATTGCTCCAGACTCCACTGCAAATTGGGAGTGCTCTGAAGATCCATTCCACTACAACAAGAACCATAAATATGAATACATTTCTTTGCACGAGGTGCATGCTGCCACTAATTGCTCATCTGTAAATTGGGAGTGCTTTGAAGTTACAACAAGAGCTAGCAATATGAATCATTTTCTTTGCACGAGGTGCATGCGGCCACCAAAGGCGAGACATGAATATGCTGGTCCATAGCGCAGGCAGAGCAGGGACTGTACATCAGTGTCAAAGCTCGTCTCAGATGGGGGGCGTGGCTTGCGCGCCGGCGATAGAGGACGTCTCTCCCGTGAGCTCCGTTTCGGACAACCCGCGGATGCCGTGAGAAACCGTCAAAACCGCCCTTCGGACGGTTTTCTTGCCGGATATCAGTGTCGGAAGGTGGGGACTCCACAATGCAGCACTTTGCCGACCGAAAAGAGCGCATTTTCAAGGACAATTTATATTGGTAACTATCTCTTCACTTCACAACACGAACGGCCGCCATTTTGTATGCCGCCGGTTCGTGTGTTTTCTCTGCGCTGTTCCTGCTCTTTCTCCCTTCGCTCTGGCGCTAGTTTGGCACTGTTACTGCTTATGATCCTAAGTCACTCATGAGCTGCTGTGGACTATTTTTCACTTTTGACGCTACTCCCGCTTTCCAATTTAATTGCGCAATTTTTTCTCTGTGGTGAAACGACCGCCATTTTGTGCCTCTGGATGGCTAACCTTCTACTATTGCTTTGCTCAAGGAATGTGATGAATGCCTCGGCGTCAATACAAATCTCTTGTTCTTCTGACCTCTAATGGCCATCGGTCTCCTCCAATTCCTTAATGCACTGTCTATGCTTCCTTGTGAATGTCTTGGTGCTCTATTTCATTTAATCTGACACTCCATAATGCCATGACGGTTCGTCACAATGCCAAGCCTATGAGTTAGTGGATGCCTCTTGTTTGTCCTCGTGTGGCTGTCTCTTCATTCGCACACTGATAAATAGTGTGTCTCAGTGCCCTCTTTTTTGCCACAAGGTGTGCCCCCATCACATTTGGGCGTCCACACTCTATCTCATATTCAACAGCATTATTGGGCATAGCTTCCTTTCTTCAACCAGCATCATGGCAAATGTCTCGCCGAAGTTATCGCAAACAGGAACAAAACCTAAAAGACAAAAGAATGACCCACCCTCCCCCATTAACTCTTCGACTAATCCTGTTCTGGACTCAATCCTTGAGGAGGTGCGTGGTCTCCAACCGTTTATGACTGCTACCAACGCTAAGCTTCAACAGATCGAGGAGCGCTGGGTGGTCATGGAAAATAAGGTTTTGAACTTAGAACAACGTGTCAGCGATGTCCAAGACCTCTCAACCCGGATTCCACTTTTGGAACAAGAAATACACAAACTCAAATTGCACACCGAAGATTTGGAAAATAGAAATAGACGCAACAACCTACGCGTTTATGGTGTTCCGGAAAATTTGGAGGGGTCCGACATGGTCTCTTTTATTCGGAAACTTCTTCAGGAACTTTTGGAACTCTCCCCATCGACTCATCCTCTCAACATCCAGAGAGCGCATCGTCTTGGCCGTATCAATTCCAACGCAACCAAACCACGTGGAATCATCATGTTATTCTTGGAGTTCACAGAACTCATGGCTGTTCTAAAAGCTGCCAGGGCCAAACGTCGTCTCCAGTGGTCTGGTCACAACATCTTCATTTCCCAAGACCTCTCTTCTGCTACCAATGCTCGACGCAAGGAATTCCTGAACCTTCGTCCCACGATGAGACAACTCAACATTCAGTATGGAATTCTTCATCCCTGTTTCTGCAAGATCACACACAATGGGCGTACCAAGTCGTATGATGATCCCCAGAAACTTCGAGACTATTTGATGAGTATCACACCGTCCACCATGGAAACTGCCAGCTAATGCCCTTTCGTCTTTCAATGTTCTTTCTCTTCTAACGTTACTGCTTTAATCTATATATCTTCTCTTACCTTATCTCCCCTTTCCATTTTGTTCTAAACTCTCTTCTCACATCCTTGTGTTTATCCTTTCTATTATGTCCGTATATGGTTTGCTCGTGGGTCATGTCCTCTCTCTGGTGTACCCGCGTCTCCCAAGTTTTGGTTACTGTTCTCTTTTCAGATCAAGCCTTTGTGCCTTGACCTGTTTTCTAATTCTCTCTCTTTATGTATCTTCCCTCTTTCTTTCTCTTCTCTCTCTTTCCTTGCTTCCTTCTTCTCAAGCTACCTCTGCTGTCTTATTTACTTCTCCGTTTCTTCCTTCCATGCTATTTCATTTCTCTTTCTCTTCTTGAAATGAGCGATCTCCTACTCCAATGTTTAACCGTTATTTTTTGTCTCCCCCTATATAGTGATCTCCCTGCTGTGTGTTGCCTCCACTCTTCGCCCATTCCTTCCTCCTTCCGACATGTGTAATTTTGTCTCTTGGAATGTTCGTGGTCTTGGTCATCCTGTCAAGCGTCAGAAGGTATTGTCTCATTTAACCAAATTTCATTCACAGGTTGTCTTTCTTCAAGAAACTCATTGCTCGGACATTGATTCCCTTAAATTAAAAAGACAATGGGTGGGTCAGGTTGTGTTTTCTCCTGCGGTCAACAAAAAAGGAGGGGTTGCTATATTATTTCACAAGGCTTTAAATGCACAAATTATCTCCTCTCAAAATGATGATGAAGGTCGATGGGCAATGGCAAAGGTTGTTATTCACAACAAAACGATGGTCTTATTGAATATTTATGGCCCTGTTCGTCCAGACCCCAAATTTTGGAAAGACATTAAATTGCTTATTGCATCCATTGACTGTCCTAATTTCATCGTTGCTGGTGACTTTAACCAGTGGTTGGACCCTTTTTCAGATCGCTTGTCTTCGAGTAAATTTCAACCTGATAAAACCCATAAGGCTTTCCAATCTGCCATTGCCTCTCGTCCTTTGTATGACTCGTGGAAAGTGTGTAATCCTGATTTACTGGAATATACTTTTTTTTCTAATGTCCATCATACACGTTCAAGGATTGATTACCTTATGATTAGTAAGTCTCTTCTTCCCTCCCTTCAAAAATCTGTTATTGGCTCTATTTTTATTTCTGACCATGCACCGGTCTATACTACCCTAGATCTATCCATTAGTCCCTCTAACTTCAGTCGTTGGAAATTTAACTCTTTTCTTTTATCTGATGCCGCTTTTATGAAAAAATGTACTGAGTTTTTTAATGAATATTTTTCCTTAAATGACCCTGTTGATACTTCCATTCCTAACACTTGGGATGCTTTTAAGGCTTCTTTTCGTGCTTTTACGATTTCCTATGTTTCTGCCAAAAAGAAGCTTAACAAGCAAAAGTATGAAGATCAACTTAAACATATTAAAACACTTGAACATACTTATTTCTCCTCCAAATCCCCATCTGCCCTTAAGGACTTGATTCATGCCAAAACAGCTCTTAATAAAATTATAACTAATGAAGCTTGTCATACCCTCCTTAAAATAAAATCTAAATATCATGGGGGTCAGAACAAAGCAGGTAAAATGTTGGCCAATTACTTGAAAATCAAATCTGAACGCAAAGCTGTCGGTCCAATTTTTAATGACTCACTCAACAAGCTGGTCACCTCTGATGAAGACATTGCTGAAGTTTTTCATAACTACTATCAAGCCTTATATACCGATGATACTCACCCTTCTGATGCTAACTTAACAACTTTTTTTGAAGGCCTTCCCTCCCCCCCAGCCCTTCCTGTTGAATTTTCACACCTAGAACGTGAAATTACTCTCCAAGAGATTACCTCAGCTATTCATTCCCTTAAGAAATCAAAAGCCCCTGGTCCTGACGGCCTGCCGATTGAATTTTACTCCTCCTTTCATTCGTTTTTTGCTCCCAAACTCCTTCAATTATTTAATTCTTTTATTTTTGAAGCTAAGGCCTTTTGGGTCATTCTTGGATGCCCTCATTGTCATCATCCCGAAACCCGATAAGGATCATTCCCAATGTAAGAATTTCCGCCCCATATCCTTAATTAATTATGATTGTAAAATTTTTGCTAAAATCCTTGCCTCTCGCCTTGATTCCATTATCCCTCACCTAATCAACACAGACCAGGTGGGGTTTGTTAAGGGCAGACTTGCTGCGGATAATGCCCGTCTTTTTTCCAATGTCCTCTCTCACAGTAAAAATGTCAAAACCCCATTTGCAGCCCTTTCCCTAGATGCTGAAAAAGCTTTTGATTGTATTAATTGGCAGTACATGTTTCGAACCCTTACTTGGTTTGGTTTTGGACCAAAGTTTATAGCGTTAGTCAAACTCCTTTATTCCTCCCCTCGTGCCAGTATTTTTGTTAACAATCAATTTTCCAGATTTTTTTCTTTAACAAGAGGCACAAGACAAGGTTGTCCCCTTTCTCCTTTATTATTTATCCTATGCCTTGAACCCTTTTTACAACGTATTCGTTCTAACCCTCATATCACTGGATTAAAATTCTCCTCTGTCGAAACTAAACTCTCAGCGTACGCTGATGATGTCCTCATTTACATGTCTAATCCTGATTCTTCCCTCCCTCCCTTTTTAGATGAAGTTCAGTTATATTCCTCAATATCAGGATATAAGCTCAATTTATCCAAAACAGAAGTGCTTCCCCTTAACTCTTTGTGTTTTCAATATATGTTTAACAATACTGATTTTGCATGGTGTCCTTCTAAAATTAAGTACCTCGGCATATGGTTTTCTTCCTCTCTAAAAGATACCCTTAAAATAACATTTGATTCGTTAATTAAGAAAATTCAATCCCTTCTGCAGATTTGGTCTCCCCTATTTCTTTCTTGGTGGGGTAGATTAGACACCATCAAAATGATGATTACCCCTCATGTTTTATATACAGTTTCTATGCTCCCCTTCAAAATCCCTAAATCCTATTTTTCCCGTATCAACTCAATCTGCACAAAATTTTTGTGGAATAATAAACATCCCCGCATTGGATTGCATAAGCTGGTTCGCCCTAAAAATGAAGGTGGTGTTCGTTTCCCTGATTTTGGCTCTTACCATTCTGCCTTTCTTATCAAGCAATCCTTCTCCTTGGCATATGATTTCCTTGATACTCCTGTCCCTAAGTGGGTGCTCCTGGAACGCTCTTTCTTAAAAGATTTCTCATTTCAACATGTTCCTTTCATGTCAAATTGTACCTTTATATCCAAGTATCCTATTTTGAAATATTGCCAATCTACCCTGCACAGTATTTTTTCCTCTTCCCTTTCTCCTCTTCAATGTTTTTTATCATCTGTAGTTTGGTACAACAAATTTCTTAGATATAAAGGTAAATCATTTTATTTTAAACACTGGAAGGAAAAGGATATAATGTTTGTACATCAATTTTTTCTTGATTCTACTCTTCTTTCTTTTGTGGATCTACAAAATAAGTTTAACTTACCCTCCTCTTTTCTTGCTGAATATTCTATTATAATCTCTGCTATTCAGTCTCATTTAACCTCGTTATCCTCTTCCTCTGATTCTTTTTCTTCTTTCACTCCTGTCACTCCACTTTACCCTCTTTTTTCTACTCAACAACCTAAAGCTGCTCTTGTATATTCACTTTTATTATCTAATTGTTCTGTTCGATCTAAGTCTACAGTGGAGACTGCTTGGGAAACTGATCTGGATGTCTCTTTTGACACTGCATTGTGGGATCGTATATGGTCTCGACTCTTCAAAGTTTCTGTTGCTGCACGCATTACCCAATCCTTACTTTTTATTTACCACAGAGTTGTTCTTACACCGGTTACTATACATAAATTTTCTCCAACCTCCTCTCCTTTATGTTGGTCCTGTTCTAAAGATCCTGGTACTCTACAACACCAACTTTACTATTGTTCCCCAGTTTTATCTTTTTGGACTGATGTTTGGAATACATGTATGAAAATGTTATCTCTTTCTTCACAATTGTCTTTTATACACATATTTTTAGGTTCTTTAGCTGATGATATTGATATTAGTACACCTTCTTCTGCTAAGTTGTTAGACCTTTTTATTGCACTTGCATTTAAAGTTATTTTATCGTGCTGGAAAGATAATTCTAAACTCTCGGTCCACACATGGTGGAATTATATATGTGACGAACATAGAATTTCTATTGCCTCTTCTACCTCTATCCCTTTGAAAATTAAATCTGACTTATTATGGCTTCCCTTTACTTCGTATCTCTCCTCCAATCCTCCTCCCTTACCGCGTGCTCCTTGTCCCTCATGATCCCTTACTTTTACTTCCTTTTTCTCCTCTCTCTCCCCTCTCTTCTTTCCCTGTCCTCTGCTTTCTTCCTTTTCTCTTCTCCTTTCCAATCCTTTCCTTTCTTCTTTCTCCTTTCTATCTTTTCATACCTTTCTTTTCTCTATATAAATTCCTGTAGATTGATGTCTTTTAATTATTATTACACTCATATGTACTTTTTCCTAATTTTTCATGACATGTTTCTTGTATCACTTTTTAATGCTTAATAAAAATTTCTTAAACAAAAAAAAAAAAAGCTCGTCTCAGATATACCCGGGACTAATAAAGGAGGTCAGGTCGAAACAGACCGGCCATTGGCAAGGAGGGCTCGGCTGTCTGTATCTGACAAAGATTAAAGAATATATCTAAGGGAAGGCTAACGGTGGGGGAGGTAAGAAGGCGGCCCAGAGATGAAAGAACAAGCGTGGGTGCATTTGAACTACCCAAAAGAAAAAGATAATTAAGTTGTAAAACAATTATCCTGCTATGAAACAAAATTAGCATAGCCCTTTCTAATATAAATGTGTTGAAAGTGGCTGAGCATGACAGCTAAAAATTACAAGGTTTGCGATACAGCCTTTGGTTACCTAGATAGGAATCTGCCTATTTCAGCTCTTCGCCTTTGAAAGGGGTGACTGCCAAGCCGCCTATCTGTAAAGAAAGTTGACGATCATGACAATTCAAGGTAAAGGTTGCACAATGGGGGAGAGTGGCACTGCTTTGATTTCATCTATGGAGAAGATAATTTACTTGTTTGCTCGGTGCTTTTCTGTTCATTACACCGTTCCCTGTATGCGACCCATCCCGAGCAGGTTGTTCTACTGATCTAACTTCCAAAAACCATTTACACCTGAAGTGGGACTGGAAGTTGAATAGGAAAAAATGCACCTACAGTAGTTTTCATTGGTTGGGGAGATGTGAAAGTGGAAAACTGCTGCACTAATTGGTGAGCAAAACTCTGGTTTCACAAATTCTGCCTTATTCAGAGAAGTGGATCAACATCTAGGGCTCGGACCTAATGGCCACACTATACCTGGGCCTGAAACAAGTTGAACATACATATGGTATATTTTAGGAAAATATCATACATAAGGTACTACCTCAATGAATACTTCAATTACTCACTGGTATATAGGTGAATTTAAAGTTTGTGGTTTATTTTACTCATTGGTGGTGTAACAACTTCCACTCTTCGTACTGGTACCTAGAGTGTGCATTTAAAATGCAAAATCAAACATTAAATTCAACACATAAAAAAAGAAAAGGAAAGCAATCGCCAAACTTTACAGACAACAAAATAAACGGAACAATTAGAATCTTGCTGCAGTCTTCCAGTTAATTTGAGCAATGTGGCGACGCTCCCTATTTACAGTGCAGTACATATAGGAGGTAGTCCCTTATATGGTGTCACATGGAGGACGAACTTGTCCTCTATCTCTTAGTTATGAGTCTAAAAATGTATTTAGTGTATTCAAGATTGGATGGCTTGGCCGAAAGAAAATGTTGAATCCTTTCAGCCCCTGTTATTGTGGGCCTCCTCAGGACAATGCAAGAAGAAGTACCTAAAGGTTGAATAATATATACATTGTCAAATGGCTACAGGTGCTAAAACTTTTTCGTACACAATGAGAAAAAAACACGGTAAGGGAAACCTCAGGTTATAGTACATGCAGAGACTAATATAAACGTTAACAACGACGTCACCATTATCTTCTCTAGCCGTTTGTACCATAGGTGGCGAAGCTATCAAGCAGGCCCAGCTATCGTGATGAAATTCACCTGGGAATAGAGTGGCGTTATATTGGTGGCCTGAAAATTCCAGTGGTTTGTGGCAGAAGTGTTGCATGTTCATCGTTGTTCTAGAACCCTTGGGCAGGAGAGTCAGTGCAAGGTGCATATTTAATAAAAGTGCTTGAGTGGATGTGGTTCTCAGCAGTGACATTATTTGCTGGGAAAAATACCGTAGTCATCTGATAGGCTGGTTGGCTATTGATGTTTAGATGTTCAGGTGTGCAGGGTACCTGCGCTTGGGTCTATGGAGAGAAACACAGTTTCTCATCATTGTTTAGCCTGCACTAGTGGAGAGGCGTCTGGGAGGCAAACGAATGAAAAGTAAGCCTTGCTGGTCAGGAACCTACGTGCATGGCTGACTCAGTTGGGCATCACGGTTGCAGTGGATCTAAATATAGCTCACTGTGTTTGTTCACTATGTAAGTCCCTTAGCTACTTCAATATCTACCCTGTACTATGATTTTTCACCTTCAAGGACAACAGTTAAATTGAGCTTCCCTACATTCTCTATTTTGCCTTTACTACCACAATCATGGGCATTCTCCTTACGGCATTGGCGTAATGCAAAATTAAGACCAACCCAGAAAACTATTGTGAAGGACCCTTGAAACGTACATATCTCATAAATATTCAGAAGCCCTGGGCTGAATTCGTGGCCCCATAAAAGGTGGGTCCCCTGCACCACTTGGGCTTGGAAAACCTCCCTAACATGCCTGTCTCTGATTAGTAATCAATTGGGGAAGTTTTCAGAAACAGTGATCAATCAAATTGGCTACTTGATACAGATAATCCACCTGTAATAATTTATTTAAAATCATTGTTGATCTATTGTGATAGTATGCTGTGGTTACTAATACCCCAAAGGAGATTAGACTCTAAGTACTTTATTACCACTTTAGCAGTCTTTGCATGGGTATCACATTTTTTACCCACTCTTTGCCTAATTCTGTTAATGGTATACGTTTTAGATCAGTGATCTGATGAGTTCATCTTTTAGTAAATTGCATTTGTTATCTTTTTTTAGGGTGGTTTATAAATGTTTTATAATAATCTTAGGGCATACCTTATAATTAACGTTGACAGCAGCTCTCTGTTTGTGTAATGATTTGAATGTTTGTTTTGCCTTGTTGGCATAATATTAAACATATAATGAACTTGATTAACAGTGGGACTTATCCCACCTGCCTGACCATAGATATCCATCTGTTTGCTTCACTCTAGCTTGTTGCCCACTTTGATTTAATCTTTTTTCTAACGTGGTTGATGATTGTTGTCCCTAATATATAGAGTATTACTGTTTGTGTTTTGGCCTCTTTAAGCAAATAGCCAGAAAGATGATGACCCTATGAAGTAAAGGATTCAATGTATAAGTAGCAAGGCATCAACAAACGGTGCAATAACAATTTTTAGAAGTAGAATCATGGCTTCAAATATGATGGAATGAGGAGACAACAGTCACCTGTCTCTTCAAATAGGAAATATATAATAAGACACACTATTCATTGATCTAATTGCATTAAATGCCACATACAGAGCATGAACGCAGTGGACAGAGGGAAGCCTATAGGGCTACTGTCTGACTAACAGCAGCCCAATTCCAGGAAGTCAAATGTCCTTTAGCATCCAATGTAATTATAGCAATAAAACAGTACCAGAACATCGTAACCAAAATATCGTCTGACAAAAGTATTGTGTTCTAAATATAGATTCCAAATATGTTGCCATTTTGGAGTTAATGTTGGAAAATCTACACCCATCCCCATTGGGACACTATTCTTGCAATTATATTCTGAGCTACAACCTATAGAGATGATATGTATTGATCCCTTTGCCCAGTCTATCCTTTGCACCATAGTGTAAGCCTGGACTGCAGTATCGGTTTCTTGTAGACACATATGTTGCCTGTGATATGAATTTCTTGAGCAAATAAGCTAAATTCTTTAGATATAAATTGGCTTAGAGGTTTTGAACCTGCCCTAATGAATGAAATGAGATTGACCTCTACCTTGAGGTTAAGAATTTGTGTTTATGGCCTTTAAGAACATAGCTAGATAGGTAGTATTCCATAATTGTGCTATATCATATTGCTGCAGTTTATACTTTTCCCAGTGGGAACTGCACTGCAAAATATCAACACACGTATTATGCTCTAAATAATGCTACATTCTTTCTATTTGGTTCGGGATTTCCACAACACTTTCCCTTGTTACTGCCAGTTTAGGCAGCAGGATGCAAACCATTTGCTAGGAATTTCTACAGAGTTTAGGCACATTCTCTTTCTCCATTATCTTTGTGTCCAGATATATGCTTTCCTCAATCTGGTTTGCACGACTAGTTAATGTTTTGGCATAGCAGAACAGTTTACAAGGCTGAAACTTGTGCTAATGTTAACGTTTTTCAATTATTTGTATTCCCAATGCAGTTACAGACTTCGATTGTAACATTATCAGGAAATTAACACTCACTGTTGGATGTAAACCGTGTTAAAGGTAACTGATGGTCATGGATGTGCAGTTATCCCTAAATCCAACTTGAGAGACAGAGTTCTCAATGTACTTCAACCAACCATGCTCTAGAGAACCACAGTTACACAGTGAAATAAATCTCAGAGTAGGACCAACTGCTGTAAATCTATCAGCAGTTGAAGACAGACTTGTGTAGCCCGGTTGGACCAATTCCCCAACAATTCGTTTATCATACTAGTGGAAGTAGCACATCTGCTCTTGGTCCCAGCAACCTAGACTGCCTACAATAAACTTTGTTGGGGTAACTCATAACACTCACTGAAAAGTAAAAGTAAACACCCCAATGTACTCCCTTTTTACAGTGCTTGCACACATCTCAAAGCAGTTGTATCAGAAATTCCAATTGGATAAAAATGCTACACTGCTATCTTTGTTGTTAATCTAGCTGCAAACAAATTTAGCGATACAAAAGGGGATGATGGACGGAGCGTTTCAGCAAATCAAACACTCACCCCCACTCAACTGATCTGGGTTTATTCCATCACCATTCTTTAGCTCACTCTGCTACCCCAGTTCAGACATGGCCTTATGCAAATCAGTCTGACCCTGTGCCTCATGGGAACAGTCCAGCCCGAACTAACAAGCCATGTCTTCCCTGGACCGGAAACAAGCATCCTGGGACCGGTTTCAGATTCATAATCCTCATCAGCCAGGCTATCTTCAATCCAGTGGCAAAGTGAGAAAGGGACTCACGTCTGAGCACACCCTGCCAACTTAGGGCGAACAAAGCGATACAAAAGGGGATGATGGACGGAGCGTTTGAGCAAATCAAACACTCACCCCCACTCAACTGATCTGGGTTTAATCCATCACCATTCTTTAGCTCACTCTGCCACCCCAGTTCAGACATGGCCATATGCAAATCAGTCTGACCCTGTGCCTCATGGGAACAGTCCAGCCTGAACTGCCAAGCCATGTCTTCCCTAGGTTTATTCTAAGCCTGGGCGTAATTTGCGAAGTAGCGCTATGCGTAGCTACGCGAAGTGCACTTCGCGAGCTACGCGTAGCACTACGCGAACTGCGTAGTAGCCTTTCGCACTGTGCAAGATGCCTTTTTCAATGATTACACAGAGCGGACAAGCATCCAGTACTGTGTAATCATTGAAAACGGCATCTTGCACAGTGCGAGCTGTAGTTTTCTGCAGCTCGAGTGAATTTTTACTCGAGCAGCAACTTTCTCAAAACGGACTGGTAGTTTCTCATCGCGAGCGGTCGCAAGCATACGCGACCACTCGCAATGAGAAACCTGATCTCCGCGCGTTGAGAATCTCGCCGGGAGGTTTATTTTCCACGCTCGCAATCGGCATCTTGACGTTGCTGATCGCGAACAAGGAAAAAGTCTCGCCGGGATGTCATTTTGCTTGCTCATGGTGGCCAACTTGACACTGAGAACAGCGAGCAAGCAAAAAATGACCGGTGCACTACGCTACGCTAGTTTGCACTGTGCTACGTGCAATTCGCGTAGTGCAAAGTAGCGGAAACTTCGCAAACTACGAGAGCGTATCGCTTTGCCCAGGGTTAGTTTTTTCCAATATTCAGATATATCTATAGAAAACTTTGAAACTTCGCCAAGCTGTGAACATTTGTGTGTACATCATGACATTTCTGACAAATTATGAGTTGATATGTAAATGTGCAGAGCAGTAGAATAACAAAACTTGCGGGCCACCCCAACAACCTCACTCCCCCCATCCGGCAAGTTACATGGAGATGGTCCCCCACACTCCGGACCCACTCAAGCCTGCCGCTCAAGCGCAGTGACAAATAGGGCGCCCTGGAGCACTGGGGCCCCCGCCACACCACGGGACTGTGGGGGCTATTGTTACGCCGCTGATGCAGAAAAAAACAAAATCAACATACGTCTGTTGTTGTGCACAGACAAACTTTGCAAACGGTAAACTTGCAATGAAACGACGGTATGCATTTTTCATTTGGCAGTTTTCAATTGGAGTGGGAATGATTTGCAATGCTCTGAAAAACAGAAACTTCACACATTGGAAGGATGAAAATCAGGAACGTTTGCAAAACCATTCCTGTGAAAAAGCTTTGCACATCCCTGGCCTCAGCCAGCTATCCAGAAGCACAAGCAAGACAGTATATATAACAGTGCAAAATAAGCGAGGAGTTTGCACTATAGACTTTCTCATTGTACAGGAATTCTCTTAATTGATAGGTAATTCAAAAGAGACCTTATGTTGGATTTTCTGAGCTTTATGTCAACTTTCAATTGAAATAATTATCCATTTAACACACTGTACGCCTATTTATTTTTGTACTGTACTTTACACGTTTTCTAGAACATTACTGAAAAATACTGTTCCCATGTCATGTACATTCACATTCAACAGCGTGATTTATATTTGCCTAGCAAAGGTCACCGTTCAAATTCTTTCATTTATTAAATTAACTTGGCAGCAAATTTATATTAATTTCGTTAAACAACTTTACAACTTGGGTGGTTTGAAAAACACAGTTAACCCCCACGAGTTTCCTGTACAATTTATATTTTTTTAACCTTTGTAAAATCGTTGACTCTGTTTTGAAAACTAAATAAGAACTTTTTTTCTAATTTAGTCAATTGCGGATGTAAATGTTTTCAAAGCAAAAAGGATATTAAATTATAACCCAGGACATCCCTTCTCCTGCCATTTAATACATTCCTACATATGGTGAAATAGGTTGGAGGAACGTAAGGGATTTGATTTAGCATTGTTAACTCCCATTCATATGCAAACAGTTAATATGCACTAATGAATCATTAAAAATCCTCGTTTCCCTGCGTAGGCATATCATGCTCATCTGGTAAACTTGGGGAGGTGGCGGAGATCGAGTCTAGGGGTTGCTAGGGGTGTCAATGTCCACCATTATCCTGCTGGTTACAATCAACTCTTCAGATTTCACTTGGGACCTCTCTAATTTAGACTGTCTGATGTACTTGTCTTGAAGGTATGCATTTTGCTAGTTTGAGAAACTGCTTGGTGTTTTTGCTTGCAATTAGCATGTAGCAATCTCCAGCTTGAAATACAGACTGATCAAGAAAAGTCCAGCATGCTATCATGAGAATCAAAGATGAAATGAGGTTCCTTAAAATACATACACTTGGGTTAGAAACATGTGATAGCCCTTCTTCCAATCGATTTGAATTAAGTGGAAAGTCATTGCAGGGAAAATGGCTACCATTAGTCATTAATAATAGACGAAGCAAGGTGAATTTTACTTTGATTTCCCCTTATTCTAATATTATCCTCCAATGAGATTCACTCCGTTCTTTATTGCTAGCCATTTAAAAAAAAATCTTCATTCCTTATGGGCAATTAATTTAAGTTCAGAAGGAATAGTTCTGGAGTGTGACTATTCAGGTTGCTGATAGAAAAAAGTTGAGCAAAATCCCGGGTGAAAATGTTACACCTAAAACGTATCTGAAACATGCAACGCACTTGATAACCGCAAACAGAAAAGAAAAAAGTGGTCTGTTTGAATTGGCAAACAGAAGAATCACTTGTACATCCTACTTTATAGCTGAAAGGGGTCAATGAAAACGAGGTGAAAAACAGAGAATAAAGCTATGAAGCTGGAAATGGGAGTCAGTAATGGCAAATAGGATCTTTAGAGACTACCATGCACAGTGGCCACAGCCTTAAATGGAATGAACTAGTCTAACACTTCCTAAATCAATAATTCATCGGTGAAAAATCCAAGCCTGGAGAAAGTCTACATAATAACATGGAGTGAGGTGGTCACCCTTACGCTCCAGAAAGACTCTCTTCTAACACACTTTCACGCCTCCACTCGTTTGACATAACCAACTCCCCAGTTGTTCACATTCAAATTTTACACACGAAACCATTACATAAATATGATATATCACTACCCTGCCAAAACAAAACCAGACACACAAACAACCTTTTCCAAATGCAATTTGCATAACATTAACTGCTCCCTTTCATCATGAAATACAGGCACCCTACCCTTCATGTTACCACAAATAACACACGTTCAAGATCACTTGACACTTTCCCAGAAACAAGGATACCAACTGCTCACTCCACCAATACACAACACTTATTCCTTCACCTATAATCCATTACTTAATTCAGAGCCATAAAACGTGAGCCTCATTCTCCAACACCACACCTGACCTGTAGCACACCTCCTACAACTCCAAAAGACAATACTTGCTCTCACACAGCACAAAATCACAACACCTCCAAAACATATTCAGAAATAAATGTTCAAACCATTTAGAAAAATTCTAAAAACCAGTGCCACATCTTTAACCTGTTGTCATATACAGAGTCCAATTTACTCTTCATAACTGAATCACGTCAGGGGGAAGACATGGCAGATGTATCATTTGAAACTCTTAGACCAGGCTTTCAAACAATGGCACAAAATCACACAGGTAAAAGAGGAGGCAGATTAGACATCAAACTTAAAGAAAAAAACAAATTTCACCAAAGCCGAAGATGCTTCTTTATAAGGTTGTGGGGTTCTCCTTGTCAGATGCAATCCTAACCCAATATCCTCCTGTTACTTTCTTCTTCTTTACGGCCACCTAAGGAATGAAACATCCCCAAGTCAACCTTCAAGACACAGTGTCAAACATTCCTACACTATATAGAAACCTATGCATCCTTGGTAACCTGAACATATGGTTTGACAACCTAAAAATGTTCCATCCCAGCACAACCCTCACTGGCCTAGACATGCTCAGCCTACATCAGCTCATCCCCAAAAACCTATACACAATACAGGAGACATCATAGAAGTCATTTTCACCACCCAGACCTGGTCAAGTTATAATCATTACTCCTATCACATGGTCAGGCCATCACATGAAGGCCTTCCAACATAAGGCCTCACAACTCACCCAACAAACCTAAACTCGCCTTAACTGCAGCTACATATCATCCTTTCAACTAAATAGACTCTGAGGACTGAGAACCCCATCCTACTGCCAACACAACACTGGGCACAACACATTCAGTTAAAAAACACTATGGATGGCCCTAGGAAGCTTTCAATATCTTAATACCACTTAAAACACCAAAATGTGACAAAATGAAACACACTCCTTGGAAGCAGAATTAAAGATAAAACAACAAAATGCTCAGCTCCAATGAACATGGCTCAAAACACTCAAGACAAAATATGCCCTCTCAGACATAACAACATAGGAGTCAACAATTAATAAAAGCTAAAAAGCTACTATTCAAGCAGAATTCACAATGAAAAAGGAATCAAAATGTTTTTTTAAATACTCACAGACGTTTGTACCCCAAAAAGCACTGAAGGAACCTATCATATTCCTTAAGATTTTCCTGCCAAGCTTTCAAACCATTACACAACCAAATCAGACATGTTGGAATCTTATTTAACTTACATGAAAACCAACACCCCCTAACTATTTCCAACACACCCCTCCAAGGGAAGGGATAACAAAGCCTCTCCACCTCATCAAAGAAATATCACCAACTGAATTTCTTTTTTTTTGTGAAAGTGGGCAGGCGAGCCAATTTCCCCACTGTCCACCACAAATCTTCAAAAACATTCTTTTAAAAACTTCAGCTGCCACTCTAGTCAGAACACGTATCCACAACTCTGTAGTAACTAGAAGCAATGTGTCGTACTTTCCACTTATCTTTATTTCCAGTCAGATAGTGCACCAACTATAACCTTTAGCAGATTCCAGCAGAATGCCTGGATAACATCCTGCTTTAGAATCTACACATCTCTTCGTTCCAATAGCAACATTCCATGCATCATGACCCACGCCATGTTCTAATGTATCTTACATAGCTCCCCCTTTTAATATACATAACTAAAGAAAACCTAACATATACATTTTCTTTCTATTACAGAAGCATGACACATGCTAAAAGATGATAAGTTCAATGCAGAAGGAACAAATATAAACAGGAATACAAATGAAGATCATCCTAAGAAAAGAAATAATAAATCATCACCATTGACCTTACATAGATTCCCAAAACTCCACTCTCTTCCATCATCTAATCTCACAAATGACTTTTTCACTTATATCACCTTCTGTGGTTGGAAAAACTAGCTCTCGCCTTTTATCACACACCCTGTTTTCCTTCGCACCACCCAATCTCCTCACTTCACATTTCTCATCCAAATTCTTCACTCCTTTACGGTTGTCTTAATTCACTTTTTTGTATTTCCATAAATCAGTAGCTCTCAACCTCATACTCTAACTATCCTCGCACATCTGATCTTTTCTTTGTAAACACATAGGAGATTCCTTTGTCACTGGTTCTGTCTTTAAGAGCTATGTATGGAGATACACCAGTCATGGAATGAAGTGTCACCCTATGAGCCCACACCATCTTGTCCAATTCATCTCTCCGTGCCTATCCATTTTCCAGAGACTATTGAATACTATCCATGATGATACGCTTTACCCTTTCCCCCAATCCATTGGTCAGTGGCTCCAACAATGCCACTTGGTCATTCATGAAACCTATTTTTGCAAGAAAATCTATCATAGCTGTAGAAATCTGTTGTACTCCATTATCCATGACCAACACTTTAGGTATTCCTTCTTTAAAGAAAATCTCTTTTAGGAATTTCATGACTTTACTTGTCATACTCTGCTCCATTGATCTAATCACGAATCACTTGCTAGGGTTATCCACTAAAACTGACAAAAATATCTTTTCTCTCTAGCTTCTCTACAGGTCCTTAAACTCTACGGCCAGTTTTTCCCATGGCCAAGCCGAAAGTTCCATACACACGAAAGGGGGCTGCCTAACTACTTTCACTTTGTCACTATTGCTGCAGGCATAACACTCACCACTTCCTCCACTCCACTCCACTCCACTCCACTATCCATTCCTAGCCACCAGAAAAATGACCTTAACCTTTTTTGAGTTATGTTCCTCCCCAGATGCCCCTTATCCACAATCCTAATCAATTTTGCCCTCAACATACTTGGTGGAACAACAACGCAGTCTCTCTTCAGTATTTTATCTCCCTAAATACAAAGGGCATCCTTACCACCATATATTGTTTTACATTTTCATTCAACAGACTTGAGTGCTGCCAACCACTTCCTAAAAGATATGTTGGTTCCTCATACTCATTGTCGTTTGCTCTAGCTTCCTTCCACTCTTTCTGTCCCAGAGCAAGTTCCACTTCAACACAAAACTACCCCATCTCGTTTGAAAGAGAAACATCATCCACAGGCATACATGACAGCCAGTTAGCAGTTACCTTTCTTTTTCCTCTAACATATTCTATTACAAAGTTGCAATCCATCACAGGCATCAACCAACTTAAAATTTGGGAGATTACACTTCCTTCAAAAACCCAACCACACTTGACAACGTCATTAGAGGCAAACTCCACAAATAATACCTGCAGGGGTTCATTCCCCAACAAAGCTAACGCCTCTTTTTCAATGGTAGAATAAGATTATGTATGCCCTTTGTAAACGCCAAGGTGCAAACCCTAGTTACTAGCATTACAATGGTTTTCCTCCTAATGTCGAAATGACCCAATATTGGTGCAAGAGCAGTAGATTGTTTTATTTTGGCAAATGCAGTCTCACACTTCTCTCCCCATTCAAGCACACTTCTTTTCTTGAACAGGACTTTATAGGTTCTATCACATTTGCAGAACTGGACGCAGTGAGCAGTACTCCACATGACCCAAAAAAAAGTTAAATTTTTCCTTGTTAGTGGTTTGTGAAGCCTCCTTAATAGCCTTCTTGATGGCCTTTTTGGGTCTTATTCCACTTGCAAATACTTTGGGCTTGATTAACAAAGGTAAAATAAGACGAAAGTCTAACTTTACGAATTTCTGTAAATACCGAATCAGTGAATACCGAAAGTCATAAAGTTCAACATTTGGTACTCACAAAGGGCATTTACAAGTAGTAAGTTGTAATGTTAGACTTTCATCTTAGTTTACTTTTGTGAATTGGGCCCTTCATGTCCCATATAATTTACTTGTTCCACCCTCAACTGGCATTTCTCTTTTTTATGCTTAGTCCAAACTTCTGATTTTCTCCAATACATCCTTCAACAATTCATCAACAGTTTCTGTTTCTCGCCGTGGTCCCCCGTGTAAAAAGGGCACGTACCGGGGGACGGTCCTTCAGGCTGCTGGCACCGCAGCTTTGGAATACTCTGCCAGTGGCATTGCGCAGTACCTCCAATTTGCTGGCTTTCAGGAAGGGCTTGAAAACCTGGCTTTTCACTCTTTAGATATGAGGCTTGGTTTTCTGTTAGGTTTTCTATTTTCTGTTATTTCCCTTGTTATGTTTTTTAGTACAGGTTTGCAATAAAGCGCCAGGACACTCTTTTGAGTAGCAGTGCGCTATAAAAGACAAATATAACATAACATAACATCATGTTCTGCGAATGACTTTCCCATCACCACTATGTAATCTGGAAAACTTTCTGCATACCCTGAAAAATATTTAGCAGGATTCTCTGAAAGGCCACAGAGGCAGATACCAAGCCAAATATAATTCTCCAATATCAAGACACCGCTAGTGGTGTAACAAAGGAAGTTAAAGGTTGGGATTTTGGATGTAGATTAACCTGGTGGCATGCTGCTGACATATCCAGAACACTGAACATTCTGCCACCCCCATTATACTCAGCCTTTCTCCGATGTTGGGCAATGGCTGCCTGTCCACCCATATATTTCAATTGGACCTCTCTTGCCAACGGCAAGTTGGCGAGTACGGAGCGGGGAAAATCCAACTCTGGTGAGTTTCACAACATGGGTTATAAGATTTCTCAATTTGGGCGGTTGAGGTTGGTCGCAACTGCTCGCATTGGGAACATTTTTGTTTGCTTTGAGAAAGAAATTCTACTTGAGCGACAAGAAAAGAAGCAAAGCCTTCTTGTGCTGTGCATGGTGCAGTTAGTGCTGTAAACAAACACCTGGTGCTGAAAATCAACGTGAATGGCATTCACCGTATGTGGCAATACCGGACTTGTTTCTTGCCCCTGAAGAAAGAGTTTGTTAACTCTGAAACCCGTCGGGGAATTGATCATAGGCTTAATGCGCAGCCTTTCAAAATAAATGGTTTAGTGAAAACTACCGACTACGGAGTGGCGTCCTCATTTAGAGAGATATTTTGGGTGAAATTAAACGCGGTGGTCTCAGCCGCTGAGGGCGCACTGCCTGCTTGAAATGTGGAGGCAGGACTGCACGGGCGCAATCTGGTGTCTGTTTAATGCAGCGTGAACAGTACAGAGTGGGGAAGGCTGTGCCTCATGCCTGGAGCACACTGGAGGGCTGTAAAAGTTTTGGAAATGGTGAAAGAATGTGTGACAAGTTTCATGGACCCTAACAGTTGGGCATAATTGGCCACATCTACCAGCATGCATCACTGGAGATGACGTGCATCATGGGGATTTAAGAGGTGTGTCAATACCGTGACTTGTTTCTTGCCCCCTGAGGAAAGAGATTGTTAACTCTGAAACGCGTTGGGGAATTGATCATAGGCATAATGTGCAGCCTTTAAAAATAAATGGTTTAGTGAAACCTACCTGACTACGGAGTGGCGTCCTCATTTGGAGAGACATTTTAGGTGAATATATATATTCTTTGTGGAGCAAAACACATCATGGATTGACACTTGTCGAAAGAATTTTGCGAAATAAAATTCGTACTCTGCTTTGCACCTTGATTTTGCCTGCTGGTCCATAATTTCGAAGAGGTTTACAAGAGGTCTACACCTGATTCTTTCCGTCATGCATGGACGGCCAGGAACCTGCTTTGATTATATATACATACATATATACATATATACATATATATATATATATATATATATATATATAAATAACCTACTGGCGGTCGCCAGTAGGTAGCTATAGTTAGGACCTAGTTTCCATAGGAAATCCTCAACATTCTATTTGGAATAACTTTGGCCCTGGTTGAAGAATCTTAGCGAATTTCTCAAAGAAGATGGCTCGGTCCGCTGCGCTCCTTCCCTAAAAGTTTGGGGGGGATTGGTCAAGTGGGGGCTGAGATAAAAGGGGGGTCCCAAAATGTGTTTTCTCCATGTTATTTTCCATAGGACCTTTAGACTCGGCTACAGGTCGAACGGGTGAATGGATTTATAAGAAATTTGGCAAAACTGTACAGTCCGGCTCGCAGATTACGCTTTTTTTGGAATGGTGTAAATCCGTTCAGTAGTTGCTGAGGAAATTAAAGTTAAAGTCAATTATATATCTATACGCGCGCACACGTGCGCGCACCCAAACGGCTGCGCGCGCGAGCGGAATTTTGCTGCGTGACGTCTGTTAACGTTCGATTCGAAGGAAATCAGGAAGTGTTGACCGCCATTTTGTCATTGCGAGTAAATATATTGTTGATTTCAAAGCGTTGGAACATGGAAAGGGGAGAAGGTAGAGATTGTTTTGCTGCGCAGGTTTTCTCAGGGTGTGCAGTAAGGCCCTTAAAGGCGAAAATATATATATATATTTTTTTTTTTTAAGTTGCGTGGTGCGCGCACTCGGTCGCGCACACCTTTTTACAAGAGTGTGAAAATGGAGATAAATCAGAAGTTTGAGTGCTTAGATATAAGGTGGCTCTGAAAAGAGCCATTGTGTTAATTGAGTGTTTTCTGCATTTATAAGTAAGTACCGATGCAGAGCCTGATGTTGCAGAGGAAGATTCTGTTTCCCTCATTCGTGAAATGAACACCGTCTCTCCTATAGACGTCTTGCATGTGGTATCGCAAGTTGTTGTGGTAAATAGAACCCATGCTATAATCTCTGAGGAACGCAGAAACAGATTTATTTACATGTCTCCTTGCTTTCTCAAATTGTGCACAATGGTGATTGGACCAATTCCATTTCTGTCTTTGGCATATATTGGAATATACCAAGGCAGATCGAGGAAAAAGTGTCATCAATTGTCGAAAGGTGTCTTTTAATAGCATTTCCAGACCTACCCCAGTGATTGTGCCTAGATCGTTCCCACCACAGTGCACAATTATAAGGTCTGGTTCTGGGAGATGCATAAAAGTTTTCACCAATGGAATCAATTGGTGACATTTCAATCCTCTTTTGGAAATCCATGTTATGTGTACATTTGGTAAGCTGAGGTTGCAAATTTGTCTGCTTACTGCATATTTTTCACTCCAGTGAATATAACTGTGTCCTATTAGCCAGACCTTCATTTTCAAGGGATTTGTAGTCGTCCTCCGATCGGTTCTGGAAGTGGAATGGTAGTTAGAAGTTGAAATTCTAAATAAAGAAAAAGGAAGAGGCTGGGTGTGGTTTAAAAAATAAAAATGATTGGTTGATTGTAAGAAGTGGAGATTGAACAGTACGTTGCATGTTAATGTTTATGTTAAACGAAAAGTACTATTGGGTGTGAAAAAAAAGACATGTAACAGAGCTGTGGATTGGCAGGTGTTTCTGGAGGGAAAACAGTGTTGTTACTTTGCTGTAGAATGTTGAGATATGAACTTTTGACCTGTGCCTTCAGCCAGGTGCAGAATGAGGTGTTACCATGGAAACAGCCAGAGATGGCAGTGGGTGATGGGTGACTTTTATGCGACATTGAAAATATTGTGAGGGAGAACCAACTGAAATGTAAATGCTTACGTTACGCGCTCCGCATTGCTTCCGGGAAGCTGCGCTTCGTGCCTCGCGCACCGGAGCACTTCCGGGTGCGCTAACGCGGCGCGTCATATGACGGATTACGCAAGAACGCGATACGTCGTTGGGGCTCCACCGGAACTGATCGAATTGGTAGTCTACAGTGTTTCTGGATGTTTCAGACTGAAGCTGGCGTCAGCATGAGAGCACCCCGTGGCTACGTCGTGGCCATTCCGCGAGCAATCATGGCAGTCGCTCCCCACCGGAAGTCTGCAGGAGTCGGGGGCCTCGGTGACTCTTGTAGAATCTTCAAGGCTGAGGGGACGCTTTTGGGAATGGGGCTCATGCCCTAGCAGTCAAGCGTCCGAGTTCCAGGGTTGCCCAGAGCCATCCTTGCAGGCCAGGCCCAAGTCTGTGGAGCCGACCGCCATTTCCTGAGCTCCGTGGCAGCCGCCTGTCGCTGTATCAGAAGAGTGGGTGCAATTCAGCCGGATGGCGGGTGAGACGGTGTAAATGTGATGGTCGGACCAGGGCACCGCAGGACGTGTCTTCAGGTCAAACGGATTGTGGGACAAGGTCCAGAATGGAAGAGGCATCAAAAGGCAAGAAGTTCCACCTGACCCCGGGAGCCGGCCGCCTATGTCGGGTGGCGATCTCAGACCATACCAGGGGAACAAGACTTGGGGAGGGGGCAGGAGCCAAGCGCCCCCTCCGAGTCCGCGTTTCTTGGACCCTGAAGTATGGCACTCAACATTCAGAACTTATGACATTTGTGCAAGGCAGGGACATCGAAGCCTCTCAGGGACCAAGTATATCCAGAGTCCTTCCTACAGAAGGTGGTGGGGGTGGCGGCATTAGCAAGGCATCCCCCCACACAACTTGTCGGACCCTGAAGTATGGCTCTCAACATCCAGAACTTATGACATTTGTGCAAGGCAGGGACATCGAAGCTTCTCAGGGACCAAGGATATCCAGAGTCCTTCCTACAGAAGGTGGTGGGGGTGGCGGCATTAGCAAGGCATCCCCCCACACAATTGTCGGACATGACCTCTGGATGTACTGGGTGTTCAATTTCAGAATTGAAACTACTAAGAAGCAATTAGAAGTGTTGTTTTTTGATGTTGCAGTAGGCTGCCATGTAAATAGTTATTTAATAAAACGTTTTATCCTGTTACTTTGCTGGTGTGTTGTATATATTTATAATATTTGCATAGTGTTTGTCGTTATTTTGGGCGGGGTGGGTGGCGGAGCCGAGCTGTCTTGCAGCCATCATGGCGTCGAGCTCGGTTCGTCTCTCTAGTTTCATGTTTTTTCTAACGATTTATATGTTATAGTTTGCTAGCACGATACAGCGGATAGTCCGCATTTTATATATATGTCCTTTTTATTAGGGGGGTCCTCCGGTGGAGGCGGACGATCTACCTCTAATAAACGGTCCGGGTTGAACCAACTACCAACAAACGGGGCAGAGATAGGCATGACGGGTTACAAAGGGGACAAAAGTGTGCACTACCTATCCTTCACTATCTGCAAAAACTAAATAGAGTATTGCGACTTTATGCTTATTTGTGAACAGAGAATGACTCAAAGAGAACCAATTTCGAACAATCATAGGCTATTGGCAGTGGGCAGAGAGGCCATGACACAGAAAATGGCTGTTACTTACGTGCATGATGGGGCCTAAAAGGGACTAGATGGCGTGGCCACTGTTTCGCGACTTTCACTTTACTTTTAAAAATGGCTGTGGTGAACATAAATGAACGCCGCTTATGTATACCTAATTTTAGTCATTTTCCACAAAAAAGCTTTTGATATTTGCTATTAAAAAACCAAAGAAAATCACTGAAAAAACCATAGGTTATAGACCATATATAGTTAAATATCTGAAGTCCATCTCTGCACTCCATGGAGATACAGGTCGTCGATCAGAAGATGTGCTGGCCACCTCTAATGGTAATAGCGTGGCCAGGGCTCTTGTCGTTGCCTCTGCAAATTGCAGAGGGTGCACTTGTTTGACATGCCGCACCATGGTATGTATGGAAAAGGAATATTTTTTTGCTGGATTTCTTCTTGAGAGAACCAAGTCACATATCGTGCAGGTTACTTTTGGTGCATTCACTTTCTTTTGATCTTCAGGATAAGTGAAAAATTGCCAGATGAAAGATTTATTTTTTCTTATTAAAAGGTAGTCGATCATTTTGGTCAGATTCGGAAGATGAATGAGATACGGTAGCCATTTCACCAAAGTCTTCCGAAAGATGTAGGACGTTGTTGTCTCTTGAGAGTAGAAAAGATAGTGAGGGAAGTGGGTGGAGTGCTGCGTGTAAATTCCAGAATTGAAACTATTAAGAACCAATTGAAAGTGTTGTTTTCATGTTGCAGTAGGCTGCCATGTAAATAGTTATTTAATAAAACGTTTTACCCTGTTACTTTGCTGGTGTGTTGTGTATCTTTATAATATTTGTTGTTATTTTGGGTGGGGTGGGCGGCGGAGCCGAGCTGTCTTGCAGCCATCATGGCGTCGAGCTCGGTTTCTCTCACTAGTTTCATATTTCTCATGAGGGGTTGTTCCTAATTTTTCTATTTTAGCGAGGTCAAAAAAAGATCCCATCAGTGGCCTACTGATTTTGCTCGATTCCTTTTGTTTTTTCTAACGATTTATATGTTATAGTTTGCTAGCACGATACAGCGGCTAGTCCGTATTTTATATATATGTCCTTTTTATTAGGGGTGTCTTCCGGTGGAGTTGGACGATCTATCTCTAATAAACGGTCCGGGTTGAACCAACTACCATCATGATTTTGTATATCTTCTGAGCTGGATTTAAGCACACAATTGTTAAAGTATGAAACGTTTTATATTTCTAAAAAAAATACCAAGGTGTGTACATCCGGTAACGCACGAAAGTTTAAAAAGACATTCGGCTCCATTTACTGAAAAGTTTCATAAGAATAAAAAAGAAGTCTAGGTACAGTCTCTTTGACGTACTATAAGTTCTTTGAGGGGTGTATGAAGAAATTCAATAAGTTCAAATTGCAAGGTTTTTACGAAATATATAGGCCTGTGCGCGCACTCGGTCGCGCACGAAAGCCTGGAAATGCGATATCCATTTTATTGACAACTGTTGCCGAGAGTGCGCACACCGGGTCGCGCACGAAAGTTTAGTAAGGCTATTTTTATTTACAGACAAATTTTAATGTGTTTAAAAAAAGGCAAGGTACAGACTTTCGAATTCTGTATTGCTTTACAAGGAGTCTCTATGCAACTTCAACAGTGAAGAAAACGGCTTGTTTTCGAAAAAAATATTGCCAGAACTTTATTGCCAAAAGTATAGGTTGCATACACGACATTTTTCTGAATTAGCATTTTAAAAACCAATGAAATTCACAGAAAAAAACATAGGTTTTACACACGTTATAGTTAGGAAGTAGCATTTAAAAAACCTATGAAATTCACTGAAAAAACCATAGGTTTGACACATGTTATAGTTAGCTGGAAATTTTACTGACATAAAACCAATGAAATTCCACATTATAGTTAGTTGGACTCACTATAACTTGCGCGTGCAATGCACTGCTGATGATGTCACATATTACATCACTCATGACATGGTCAGTGACATCACTGATGACACCATCCTTGTGACATAGTGACAGACCTCCTTTCACTGTAATGTAACCCTTGAAACACATATTCAAAAATAGAAACTGAAATTTAAAAAAAAATGCAGATACCCATATCAGTTACAACAAGTAATTCAGTAATTCCACCATCTATATACACATCCACTCATACATATACTCACTCATCATATGAAGTGATACACCTATACATCCTGTTACACACCGACAATCATCGAAAAGTTACTCACACACATACTCACACGTGGAAATAAACTATTGAACATCCATTTATTTGAATATAGAGTTATACACACACTTCCACCTTACTTCTATTGAAAATTACACATATTTATTCTCTTAAACAATCACTTATAGAAACACATACTTATTTAAACAGGAACTCTTTCAATCTCTTACTCTCACATATAGTCACTTATATACATCAATATTCACATATACTAGATTAAAACATATGTCGTTACTGATAAAGACACTAGTGAGACAGTCATTCACTCACTAACAAACACATATACACACTCATCCACCCATACACTCCTGCACATATGCTGTCTTCAAAACACATACAAACAGAGAGTCCGTCACTCATGCATCTATGTGCTAAGTAATACCCCCACCAAACCATATAGACACTCATACTGATACTAAGAGAAACATCTAATAACCCATATACATACGCATGTAGCTACTTACCAACACATGTAGCCACTTATACACAAAGTGAAACACTAATATATATATTTAAATATTTAAACATTATTCACTAATATTTATTTTTCAGTAAGATACACATTCACTGGATGGTGTCATCAGTGATGTCATGAGTGATGTCACTGACCATGTCATGAGTGATGTAATATGTGACGTCATCAGCAGTGCATTGCACGCGCAAGTTATAGTGAGTCCAACTAACTATAACGTGGAATTTCATTGGTTTTATGTCAGTAAAATTTCCAGCTAACTATAACATGTGTCAAACCTATGGTTTTTTCAGTGAATTTCATAGGTTTTTTAAATGCTACTTCCTAACTATAACGTGTGTAAAACCTATGGTTTTTTCTGTGAATATATATATATATATATACACACACATACATATCTACATCATAATGGGTATGTGGATATGTGGAGATATTTAGATATGTGCTTTACACGGGGATTGCATTGTTCTGTTCTCTATATGTGTATGTCTGCTCCTTTCTAAGATAATAGATAAATCGATAATAGATATATGTGTCGGCGTGTAAATATGATTATAGGGAAAGGTGCCTGTTTCAGAAGATTAGACGACAGTCATTTCTTGGCTTAGTGTTAGAAAGGAGATGTCACCTACAAGTAGAATGATTTATATGATATCATTTTAAGTATAAAGATGAGACACAGTTAGAAACTAAATGATGAAGAAGCAATCACAATTTTATCAACAAGAACACCTATTCTGATGAGATGGATAAAAGTCGATTTGTTACAAACAAGCATTGCAGGTAGTTGAATATGAAAAGGACAATCCGTCATAGAAAGGAACAAGAAACCAATATACATTCTTTAAATCTCTGCAAGTGAATCTACTCAATTTCACACACAACTAGATTTAACTCTTATCAACACACTAATCTCACAAAGTTATCGTCCCCCTCTTCTCCACTTCTGTAAGTCCTCTGCCATGTACCTCTTTCCGACTCTAATATTCATAACTTCATTTGCTTTTGCAGTTATAATTTATCCGTGCCTTTCACCCATGTTCCTATCTCTAGTTACTCTAAAACAACATATTCCTATCCAGTTCTGAAAATAATATTAGTGATAGTTACTGTGAGTAGAGCTTGTGTTATGGTCAGTTACAGACAGCTACCAACGGACTCTAGTCATGAACAAAAAATCAAAAATATGTTATGGGCGAAACGCTGTAGATTACATGTCCCAGCATTCCGAGGCCACCAAGACTAAGATTACAACAAAAACTTTTTCTTTCCTTTTTCGCAACATGAGGTACACGTATTATTAGCTCGCACAATAGTTTGGGGACATGGAGCCCAATATATCCTATAAAACTGAAGATTTTTTCAGTGCAGCCTTTTTGCTTTTGAACAACAGACGGCACATGTCTATCCTTTTGCGGAAAACAAGTATTCCGAGCATGCCACACACTATTTTTGGTTAGCGCTCTAGTCGCTGCACGCCATCCTGCCACAACCTTATTTAACGGGCAGAGTTTCAGACGTGCAGCGTTTGTAAAGTCTTTTTATCAGTTTTAACCTGTGTTACTGTGTTTGAGAGGATTTGTATTGCTTTTAAAACTTTGCTGTAAGATTTAATACTGCTGCTATTCCTGCACTTTGTTGGAGTGTGTTTATACTCCATTCTGTCCTATACTTACACTTTTTTTTGGGGCGTCTCGACCCTGGGCGGCCATTTTGAGAGTGCCATGCGCAATTTTTGGTTAGCGCTCTAGTCGCTGCAGGCCATCCTGCCACAACCTTATTTAATGGCCATAATTCAGAGGCGCAGAGGTCGCACCTAAGGCAAGCCCGTCTGCGCCCGTCCACGCAGGACCAGGTCCAGGTGCCAGGTCCCCTGCTCGGTTTAAGGGGTCCATGATCAGTTACTCTTCAAAACAACTGCTGGACTTCCGCAGTATGCCGCAACTTGATTGCTCATTGATCAACCCGGAAACCACTGATTCCAGCTGGATTTGTAGCACTCTTGCATTCAACACGCAGTCCCATAAAGAACATAGCTCCTTTATTACTATTTCTCTGAAAAATAATGTTCAGGAATTTTTTTTTTAGTAATAAGAGGCATTCATGTTATAAGGAATTTACGTTTTTTAACATCAATTGCTGCTCACTTTCTAAGCACAGGGAGGATATCTTTGACATCCTGGAAAGCGAGCAGCCAGATGCTATATTTTCCACAGAAACATGGCTGCATGGGAGCTCGGTCCCGGATGTAGGGTCCGCTTTGCCTTCCAATTACGCGATAATTAGGACGGGTAGGGGAGTCTAAATGGGGGGAGGTATCAAATTCATTTACAACACCATATATACATGCAAATTTGAAGACGTACCCTTTAAGGGGTGCTAGGCTGCTTTATTTAGGCTTACCTTATCTCCTCAGTTCACATTCTCAGGGATTTTGCTCAATCGCCCAACTGGGCCTGCCGGGTTATGGGCCACGTCATTTCCTGACTGTATTACTCCTTAACTTCTGGACGCAACTAACTTTACTATTTTGGGCAATTTGAATCTTCACTTTGATGACCCTGCATGCACGATAATCACCACATTGATACAATTCAAGTTCGACCCATAAGGCTGGTCACCTACTGGACCCCATCTTTTCGAACTTAGTTAATATTCTTTGTTATCCTGCTCTCCCAGTACTCTGGTCAGATCACTTCTTGGCCGGCTTCCAGATTAGAAAAGAAATATTAAGTTTGTCCATGAATGCTTTAGGCAACAAATCCAAATCAAGAAATTGGGGGAAACTGGATATCGATACATTTAATAAGTTTCTATTTAAAAAAGCCCCGGCCATCAACCAAGTCTCTTTGGCAGATTTGGATATCATCCATAATTGGATTCTAAACTCTATTGATGTGTGTCTTCCACCCTCTATCAAGAAGGTGATTAATCATCGTCCTCCTGCCCCTTTGTTTAGCGAAAAGTTAAAGCTAGAGAAAAGTAAATGTAAAGCATTAGAAAGATGCTGGAGGAAAGACTATGCACCTGTACTGAAACTCGCATATAAAATGGAAAAAAGAGGTTATCATTCACTCTGTAATGTTGCCCGAGCAGAATATGTGAGCTTTACCATCTCTAACGTGCAGAACAGCTCTAAAACTTTGTTTAACCTAGTCAAAGAATTATCGGGTGCAATCAGTCAATCCACCTCCCCGATGCTCAAGGAAATACAATGTGAATAGCTTGCTAATTCTTTCCTTAGCAAAGTGGAAAAAATACACTTGGCACTGTATGTTGTTCAGCCAGTTAATATAATACAGCAAAATAGGAACTTGCTGGTGACTCCGAGAAACATTGAACAATTGGACGGCCGGACTGCCGAACTTACTAATAAACTGGAAAATTGGTCACCACTAGATAGAACATCTTTTAAGCGGCTTCTAGAAAGTTTGAAAACTGGCTCTCGTAGAGATCCTCTCCATGTAACTGTGCTACAGAAATTGGAGGTGTCATCTCTAAAGTTAATTATGGAGTTACTTAATGCTTCCTTAAAGGAAGCAGTTATTCCACTGCAATGGAAGCATGCCATGGTCCTTCCACTTTAGAAAAAAGCAAATGAGGATCCGGCACAACCGTCTAATTTTTCAGCCAATTTCCTTAATACGTTTTTTTTCCAAATTCCTGTAAAAACACATCAATTTACAACTGACTCACTTTGTGGATTCTCAAAAGTTTCTACATCCCTCCCAGTCTGGATTTAGAGCAGGTTACCCGACAGAAACAACTTTTCTTGGGGTGACCAAAATGTTGCGTAACCCTTTGGATGCTGGATAGACGGTGGCCCTTATATTGGTAGCCTTAAGTGCCGTTTTTGACACGGTATCTCATACCCTATTGTTGAAAGCCCTACAGTCCATGGGTGCCAATGGCCTTGCACTCAATTGGCTTGCTGACTTTTTAACAGATCGTATGTTCCAAGTCTTTTCCCCTACGGCCAGCTCCACAACCCATTTATCATTTTATGGGGTTCTGCAGGGCTCCATCCTTAACCCTTTACTGTTTAATATCTATATTAGGCCTTTGGCTGATATTGCCGAAGATGCTGGGTTGTCTATTTTCTCCTATGCTAATGACACCCAGATTATCTTCTCCTTCAGTGATCAAAGGCCATCCAAGTCATCTGTCCTTCAGACTGGGTTGAGGAATATTGCAGCTTGTGTGCAAGCCAACCTGTTCAAACTCAATGGGGAAAAGACAGAAGTGCTAATCTTGGGGAAGAATAAATATCTCTGGGGTCCTCAACACTGGCCTTCTGAAATGGGTATTCTACCCCAGCCTACGCATCAGGTCTGAAATATAGGCTTTATCATTGATGAACACCTATCAATGAAGCAAGAGGTGGTGAAGATGGCCTAAACATGTTTTACCATCCTTAATTATTTAAAAAAAAAAAAAAACTCTGGATGCTGCCTGGTCCCACTCAAAGAACTGTGGTTCAGGTTCTTATCACTTCTAGACTGGATTATGGCAACCTCCTGTATTTAGGAGTCAATATGGATGTGATACGCAAACTGCAAGTGGTGCAGAATGCAGCCGCAAGGTTGCTTTGCCAGGCTTCTGGAATGGCTTCCATCTCAGGATATCTCAGAGACCTTCACTGGATCAGGGTGGAGAATCCCATTAAATTCAAAGCCCTGAGCTATATGTTTAAGATCAAACCTGGCAAAGCACCGCAGTACCTAAATGCTTTAGTTCTCCCTTACTTATCTTATTGTCTTCTTCGCTCATCCACTCAGGCTAAATTTGTGGTTCCTAGGATTAGACTGCTGCGAAGAGGTAGTCAGTCCTTTTCTTACCTTGGACCCTCTATGTGGAATTCCCTCTCTTTGTCACTTCGAAATGAAACAGTTTATGGGAATATTTGAAAGGGAGTAAAAACTTGCCTGTTTATTCAATAGATTTTCTTCCCTCCTTTTCTGTTCTGGACAGGCGGCGCTGGGAAACGTTTGGATAGCTGTGCACCTTGCAAGTTTAAAACAACATAACATAACATGCTTAATCTGTCACCAAAGCTCTAATGTTCTAATATGTATTCCTTTGATTAATACAGACCCAGTCCACAAACCTCCTTAGCTGCACAGTCTATGTAAATCCTGTGTCAGAACGAATGTACTTTTTGGGATGTGGGATTTTTGTCTGCAAGATGTTTCACTATCTTTAATTCAAGGGGCTGTATTTAGATTTAAGTTTTGGTCCACTTCCACATAGGCCTATTCCCCACCACAATCATAGACACCAGTTGTATTTGCCCTTAACTACAGAGGATGCGGAGGCTTGGTTTGGGAATAGCAGGTCGGGTGAACATCAGCATGGAAGGGCAAGGATCGCCATGGCATGGTCCCTGTTCTACCATAAAATCTTCACAGTCACCAGGTCGAAGCCTTATAGATTAATGATTTCAAACCCGGGCGAGTTCCTGGAGTTCACATCCACAATGCTGTGCATGCTTGACAGTACAGGAGGATCTTTGGAAAAACCTAGGGATCTAATGCCATTTTGGCAATCAATAGATTTCGCTTTTCTTTGGTGCTCAATCATCCCCTGGCAAGTGGAAAGACCCCGTTTCTCTTGTACCAGTACTACATAAATGTGCGGTACTAGAAAAGAAGATCCTAGGATTGCATTTTTATTGGAGGCTATTTGTGTAATCCTAAGAATTGCTGTGTTTTATGTAGCAGAGCCTCATGGAAGTCAGTTTGTCTGTAGTGATTACTTGTATTTTTGCATTCCACATTTATTGATTAGTTCAACTCAGATTATTTAGAAAGTAGAGTAAGGGCTGTTAGATGTTTTGCCATTTGTACGGTCAATTTACATTGACCAAACAAATGGCTTTTTTTTTACTTTCAGACACCACCATCCAAAACTTTAAGGTAAATGAAAGTTAACATTTTATAATAAGCCCCACACTTTGAGAAAAAAACTCCCATGGCGAGGCTGTCAGTTCTATTTTTATTTTCAAAAAGAAACTGCCGCTTTGGGATTTTAAATCAAAATTAAAATAGATATTGAAAGTGTGCCGTGTGGCATAGCACGATTTGAATGTAAAAGTTGTCTGCTGAGTTGGTGGACATATCTAAACAAGACTGTGGAGTATACTTAGTATGGTGGTCAAACTCCTCCATGATGCTGATGGACTATACTTAAGGCTCCTGGTTTTGCGTTTAAATGGATTTTTGCATATTAATACTGACGGAAAATATTTCTTTTTCGTCTGTATTTATAAATAGAAATGGAAAAATGCCAATAAACCTTTGCTGCTGTCCAGGAGAAGACAAGCCTGTCCCAGTGCAGGACGGGGAGAGGGCTTAACAAATTTCAGATGAGCCCATAACCAAGGTGAACATTACGGGGCCATCAGGCCCCCTTTTTGTTTAAGTACCCTGGCTGGAAGCTAATGGGGGTGGGGGCCGGTGAGGAGGAAGATGCAGCCCTAGAAGCAATTGAGGGATAACAAATGTGCACAGCTTATCACTTCACAGGCACTTAAGAGAGGCCTGCATTTGACATAGTTCAGTCACTGGGGCAAAGAGATATACACGCACTGTAGGAATGTTAGATGTGTTGGTTTATCCCAGTATTTAACCCGTTTAACGCGTCGAACATTCCGCCCCAGTGCGGACGTTCGATCGCGCTAACGGGATTCGGACGTCCAACGGTTGTGCGCAGCACCAGCGAGGTAGTGCACGCGACGACCGTTGGACGTTCGCAGCACGGAAGGGGTTAAACAAATAATTTTAATTCTATTGGATTTATTTCTTTTACAGCGCTATAGCCCGACTCATCCTAAAGCAAGGTCTCAGAGCACTTGACAATTAATCATATGTGTGTAATAAATAAAATGTATATAATGTGTTGCATAAGACAGTAAGGGTTACATTAGGAGGACTGCAATTTACTAACTGCAAGTAACAAAAGGATATTTGTTAAAAGCAGTAACCCATTTACCATCTACATAAATCTATCTAAACCCGTAACAACCAAGCGCACATTGCCTAGTAAAATAAATGTGGAAAAATACTAGCTGCATCTTTTGTTTTTGCTTGTGGCAAAATAAAATGTGGATAAATACAGAAAAAATTATCAAAAATTAAATATGGATAAATACAGACGGAAATGTTAAAAAAATAAATACCATAAAGCCGGGAGCCCTAACTATAATCCCTCTGCCACATTCTAAATCGGGTCCTTACTGTCTTGCTACTTGTCTGGGGACAGATGTACAAAAATTCAGCGTGCATAAAGTGGTCTCAAATTGCACACCAACCTTTTGTGAATGGAAAGGTATTTTATAAACCAACCTATGCACTAATAGGTTGGTTTACAAAATTTCGATTTGTTGTCCATTGCAATCCAACTTACCTCATCAATATTCATAAGGTAGGTCATAAATTGTGATTCATGTAACTGAATGCAATCATGAGGATGGTGGCCATGGGAGTTCAGCAAACCACCGTATCTGTGATTAGATTTTAAATAAAGTCAACATTTTTTTAGATGCTTCCTGTTTTCCAGAAAGGAAACGGGGCTACATTTAAAAAGAAAAAGTTATGTTCTGTTTGTTTGAGAGATGGCAGTGGTCCAACGGACCACTGCATTTTCCCCACAGACGTTTATTATAAAATGTATATGGTTTAACACCTCCTGTGAGGCGTTGGTAAAATTTACATTTTTTGCCATTAGATTTCAGTCTCATAAAATTGATACATACCTTACCAAATACCTATTAGGAAGGGATTCTCTAAACACACCACTTCCAAGTAGTGATTTATTAAGGGGTTCTAAACCCATTTTGCAATTAGGGTCAATGATGCAACTCAATCCAATGGAGATGGCAGATAGAAATGTCTGTCTCAAAGGTCCAGAAGCATAAAGTCTGAGTGAAAAAACAAGCAGGATATTAAATCCCCTTATTTGTGCCACATGCACAAACTTGCTTTGATTAGCTGCATGCAGTAAGCAACAGGGGGATAATATACAAACAGCTGAGGATTTCCTTTTGAGCATCAAGGGCATTTTGCCTGCTGGTTGGTTTGTGGCTTATACCACATGGTTCCTAATCTTTGAGGTGCATAATTTGTCTTGTTCTGAAAAAAATCCCAGCCAAGACGCTTACACACTAGGGGTTGTAAGATCAACATGTTCCTATGAATGGACTGACTTGCTGTGAATTAGAAACATTTAGGTGGAATTTACAAGGATTAAGCTGCCCATACATTATACAGATTACAGAGGGAGCCTTCATATATGTCAAGAATATGTGAACTATTTTTAATTTTTTTCAGATTTCATCATTGTCACAAGTACTCTGTCTGCACCCAGCAGAATTGTTTCAGAACATCTTGGTTTCTTGTGATTTATTCTATATTGATTCAGTATGAATAATGACGTGGCCATTTTGTTGAATTACAACCGAATTAACCTGACAGCATTTGTGTGTTTATTTCACTTAATGCAATACTTAGTTCTATGGCAGAATTTCAACTCTCAAATCTTTCTGTACGAACAATTGACTGGAACAAGAACATTCCATCATTTTTCAGGAAAGCAAGGATGAGAGATCAGACTTAGCTAGGAAAGAGATGTCTTTTCAGGGGCTAAGGAAATCCAAAATATCAAATATTTGCAACAGGCAGATAAGGGGAAATTATAATGGCAGTTGATTTATTGTGAAAGAGGTAGTCCCTGTGCTACACAGAGAGAATAAAAGTGTGGATGTTGGCTTACTTTGAATGTCTGTGCACCACATCCCACTTATTCAAACATTTAGGATCTCTAGTTAAACACACAGCTTAAGTTCATTTGTAACTTTGCATTCTTGCTCAGAGAGTATGGAGAAAGCATGGTAATGTCTTCTTAATGTTATAGTCCACAACAAAGGTTAAAAGACAGAGAAAATGTTAAGACATAGTCTCAGTGTTTGAAAAATGAAAAATGGTTGCAGACATTACTAGATATTGACCAAATTAGCATTTCACACATCATGCCTATCATTGTTCCTGCAGGAAAATGACATCAATCATCTTTTTAGATGTCAAGACCACTAAGAGGACTGCAGAACCTTTAAATGCATCTGGAATACATTGTAAAATGGAAGGCTGATTGTTAATTTTAAAAGTGTATACAGTAGTAGGTATTCAGAGATGCACATAGTATAATTTTGCTCTTGAGAAGTAATGAAATACAGGGAGAGAAAGCTTCCAATTGTGTACAAATTTGATGTGTGGAATATTGCAAATAGAATGGTCAATATGCAATAAGAAAAGATATTGTGACTGGCCAAGCAGTGAAGGGGTTAGCTAACAAGTAATTTGATATACATTTGTGACTCGTGCTCTTCAAGGCAGAAATTATTTAGCTTCATGAATGTCAAACTTTTTCTTTCAATAAACTGATTTGTTTCAGTGTATTTCTCACTTTCCTAGGTCATCTTGTCAATCGATCAGTAAAAATTATTGGGTATGGAAGATGACGTCTGACATCATTTGTTACACCTAACTCCTAGATGACTAATTGTTCTGCTATGTACTGTGCAGCTTCCTACTTCTTCTTGTACTTTGTTATCCCTTACTATGCCCTGATGATGACCCATTAAATCGATAAGGGACAAAATGCTTTCCACAATAACTCGTTAAAAAGACATTAATAAGAAGCCTTAAATATTAAATCACTTCTCAAATACTTATAACCTCTTTATGATTTAACCCTTTCGCTGCCATGCCTGACCCTCCCACTCCCCCTCCCCCACCCCCACAACGCAAAGTCTTTTTTTTGGCTCTTCGGAATAGTTTGCGCTTAGGCCCCTGTAACTTTTTGACCACATAAGGTATCCATGCCAAATTTGTGTCCTTTTCTTCCAACATCATGGGAATTTTAAAGGCACCCCGGGTTTGTTGAGTCCTTCGAAGGGAACCCAGAAATTAGCCAAACTACAGCTAAATTTAGTTTTTGGGGGGAAAAACTGGAAAAAAGTGATGCAGATGAAAGCATCAGTTTTTTCCCCTGCAAATGGTTTGAGGCACGGACATCACCATCTTCCCAGCTTTCAGGGACTGACAGACATTTGTCAGAAAACCAAAATTGTTTACCCAGTTTTTACATTTTACTGGTACATAGCCTATTTTTGCTATTTTTTAAGCTTTCAACCTCCTTCCAGTTAATGGAAAAAATGGGTATGAAATCAATAATGGATCCTGAAAAGCTATACATTTCTGTAAAGTAGACAAGGTTATGAATTCAGCAAGGGTTCATTTGTGTAGATCCTTCAAGGTTTTGTTATAGAAATTAACAGCACAAAATGGGAAAAATTGAAAATGAGTTGAAAAAGCAGCCATTTGTGCCAATGTTTTCACCTGTAACTTCTACTAAGTATGACAGATTTTCGAAAGCAATATACTGTTATATTTACTGGACCCTTCTAGTTGTGGCGGTTTATAATACTTGTAGGTTCACTAAGAACCCGAGGAACCCAGAACCAATAACTGAGCACCGTCTTGCAATGGTTTTTCATTGGGGACTCGGTAAATACCAATTTATTTGAGAAAATATAAATAGTGAAAAATCTGTATGAAAGCCATCTATGTATTTCTGGAAAGAAAACAAAATATAGTGTTAAGAAACAGTAGCTATTTGCATTTCTTTAAAATTGTGGGTACCCATAGTAGCATGCAAATTATAGGACATTTTTCAAAGTGACTTATGTTTTACATATTGTCTTACATTTGGAAGGCAGAAATGCATCAAAAGTCAAAAAATAATACCAGTTACTCTACAATTCTGTGTCCCCCTAATTCTTCGGATAAAAATTCTACCTCACTTGAGCAGGTAGATCTAGTGCCAGCGAAAGGAAATGGTTCAAAACACAATGTGGACATACCACATTTTTACAGTGAAGACTGACCCTTTTTTTGCAAAGTGCCTAGCTGTAGATTTTGAACATTAGCTCTTCCAGCACCTAGGGAAACCTACACAATCTATATATTTTTGAAAACTAGACACCCAGGGGAATCCAGGATGGGGTAACTTGTCTGGCTCTCACCAGGTTCTGTTACCCAGAATCCCTTGCAAACCTAAAAATGTGTCCCAAAAAACACATTCACCTCACATTTCTGTGATGAAAAGTTCTGGAATCTGTGTGGATCCACAAAATATCACCCACCCAGCATTCCCTAATATCTTCCAATAAAAATTATACCTCATTTGTGTGGGTGGATCAAGTACCCGCGACAGGAAAGGGCCCAAAACATATTGTGGAGACATAAAAATCAAATATCACTAAACGACCTGAGTTTTTGGCCCAGGTCTCAGAGGCCATCTAGGGAAGCCCTCCAAACCTACACATTTCTGAAAAGTAAACACCCTACGGAGTCCAATGAGGAATGGCTTGTGTTGATCCCTCAACAGTTCCCTACCCGGAATCCCCTGCAAACCTCAAATTTGCTGAAAAAATCAAATTCTTCTCATTTTTCTGTGCGGGAAGTTGAAGGATCACCGGGCTGACACAAATGTCCTCCCACCAAGCGTTTCCCCAGGTATCCTGATAAAAATGGTAGGAGATGCTCCCCTTTCCAACGATACCTCTCCTGGCTGTGATAACCCCCTGAGCATGTAGAAAGTGAAACTGAAATGAGACTCCTAGCTTTTTCAGTTTCACTGAAATGATGTCAGTGCAACGTACCCGCTGACCGCCATTTCACGGAAACCTAAAATACAGCCTCAGGAGCTGGTGAAGTTATTTCCCAGCACCGAGGCTGTTGGGGGGATTCCCTGTGCCATGGAGTCAAACGCGTGGGAGCCATCTGACTCACATGAGCTATTATGCTTCGTATGGCTCCAGCGCGTCCGACGAATGGAAAGGGTTTAAAAAAAGTTGTTTTTGGTCTTTTTGCCAGTTTCTTTATTTGTGATTATTTCTGCACCGCTTTTTCACTTTTTGAACACTGTCGACCTCATTACAATGTCTCTCAGAGTTGCCTCTAACCGACACCGTCCCGTCTCGGGACCATACGACCTTCAGTCTGCGGTCCTGACACTGCAATTACGATGCGACCACACATGGTGCAGTCACATACTCACATTTCTCTATGGGAACTTGTGCTACGGCTGTAAACCGGCCATAGCACTAGCTCCCATACAGAAATGGGAGATTCTGTTAATTCTTTAACCACATGGACACGATGCAGGGATCAACAGGGGGGCACCTTAGGAACCCCCTTGACCCCCAACCAAAGGCAGCAGGGAGAAGGGGGCTCTGCTAGGGGCCCCCAAAGTCGCTTTCCGACAGGTTTTCCTTGTCAGAAAGCCCGGCACAGAAAGCCTGTCGGAAACAGACATGGCAATCCTCGCAGCGGAACCGCCATCTTATTGGGATTACATACCGGTTCCGACTGACCGACCGGCTTCTTGAGCCCACCGGAATCCAGACAGAATGACCGGCCTGTTTCACTTTCAATCGCCTTGATTGTAATTAGGCTGTCGGAAGTGAAACTGTAGATGTTGGTCAGAAAGCCTCAGACTGACATCGAAAGAGGCCCCTGCGTTTTCACTCACCACACATAATGTAGACACCTGTCCATGTGTGTCTATGGGTTGCTCTTGTGGTATATACACATTGCAGCATATAGGGCAGTTTTAAACTTCATTTCAGCCTGCCAAAATAAACCTTTTGTAAGGCATAAACCTTTATTTTTAGTACTCAAAAGTAACTCTTAAGGTAGGCTCTAACTGCTCCGGGACAGGGTGCATTGTATATAAAAAGTAGGACATGTATATTTAATGTTTCAGATGTCCTGGCAGTGAAAAACTTAAAAAGTCGTTTTTTCCAAATGACAATGCTAGTCTACCATAGACCAACACTGGTTTGCCTTATTACATTTAATAAGTGCTAAATTCAGTTTGGGAAAAGCTAGAGAAAAAAAACTTCATGCACTCATTTTAATTGTAATTTCAAATCCTCCATAATGATAACATTGGATTTCAATTACCATTTAAAATTGGCACTTTAAGAAAGTTCCTAATGTGGGGCTAGACCCATTCCGGACAATGAGGTCAGGGATAGGCAATCATTGAGAAGCGAAAGAGTAACCCTCATTCATCAAAGATTATTATACATATTATAGTCATATATAATATTTTTTCGGTCTACAGTGTACTAAGACCCACACAGAGTGGTAAGTGCATGTTACTACAAAAAGGAAACGCTAAATCAATGTTTTTTTTTATTGCATTAATGACGGAACATTGATCTTTTTCATGCATACCCAACTTGTCTCTGATTTAAAACATAACAGCCCTGATAATGATCTTGTAGATCAATTGTCCTCAGAGAGATCAAAATGTGTTGGCATAGCCGTGGCGTGCTAAGGTGCCTTAATACTAAAGGACTGAACCAATATATAAGGACACCATACGGAACCAAGGCAGGGGATCCCCTTCTGTTTTCACAGAATACGGGCACTTTTTCTCACTATTGGGAATGGGATGGGGAGTGTTCACACAAGAAATTGGTGAACAATTTTGAAAAATACTATCTATATGTGAAGGATTATTTTCTTTGCATGCACATAACAATCCTTATGTTGTTTAATGATTCTTTTGAATGTCAAATCTATTTAACATGCTGTAAACACAAGATTTCACTATAAAACAATTCCTATTTTTTTTTACATTTTGCTGTGAAAACTTGATTTATTCCTCAGAAAATTTCAATGATTTTCTTAATTCAATGATATTGACATGCTGAAAAAAGGCCCCATATTGCATCTATTTCAGAATGTATAAAAATCTATGGTGAATGATTGTTACTCTCTCTTTTATTAATAACTCTACCCTACTGGGAAATGTGTATTGCTCTCAGACAGTGGCCAAAGGGTCCTGGTGTGTGAGAAGCTGATGGAAAATCTCCTGACAGGACAGCCTGGGGGCTGTGCTACAGGACTAGTTACATTTCAGAGGTGACCTCTCCTGTTTCAGGAAGTGCAGTTCACACTTAGGTCTGCCTACTCCCTTGTCCAGCTATCCAGCCAGGCTCCAATCACAGTAGGCTGCTTTTAACATTAGTGACAGGTCTCCTGAAGGTTTACATTTAACACACAGGGCACACTTCAAAAGAGTCAGGACAGGATACTAAAATATATTCACTGTCTGGCTGTTGAAAGGCCAGCTTTTGTTCCACCAGACTGATCTCTCGGAGCTTTTCAGCGATAAAAGGACTGCCTCAAAGTGGATTCTGATGGTAGATGTGGGAGGACACTAGGATTACCGTAGTACACTACACACACACTACACACACACGCAGAGTACAGGTTTAGTGTGGCCGAAGGCTCCTGCCATCTGGAAAATGCTCAAAGTGGTTAGGGTTAGCCCTGGGACCCTTAGCCCATTGGTTAGGGCGCCAAAAGGGTAATTCTCATCCACTAGCTCATGCATGTGGCACCTTTACACTCTCACTCTAGATCACTTCTGGACTTTTAGAAGAACAGAAAGGGAATGAAGCTGTTGTATGTGACCAGAGAAGAGGTGGATCCAAGGGTCATAAGGCTGACCAGGGACACAACAAACAACAAGAGTCCTTTTCCTGGAAATGCACAGCTAACCAGTGACAATGGACCTAGACTGAACCCTGATGTGGTCAAAACCTGCCACCCAGTGAGTCTATAGGTGTCCCTCCTGGGGATCTTTAGAAGTCTAGCCCTGTGGACTTAAAGGACTAAAGTCAAAAGGTAAAATCTTTGACCAGAAAAACCTGGTTTGGTGTCTATGACCTGCACTACCTGGCAGTTAACGTTGAATTTAGGTCCTGTTCTAGCACGACCACAGAGTATACATACAGCCAACATGTATATCAGCACCTTTGCCCTCACTGTATTTGATTTCAATATGGCAATGTAATGAATTATTAACAGTTAGGACTGCCTTTTGTTTATATATGCACTGAATTGCTGTCCACCTTGTAAGTGCGAAGGACAAATCTTGAAATCTTATTGCATTTTTATAATACAAACCAAAAGGTTTTGGAGACTTGTACAGAGACAAGAGCAATGATACAATGAATCTCATATGACGAGAAGCTGGGTTCCAAGAAAGAAAGTGGACTGCTATGTTATGTTATTGAAAATGTATAGGGCACACCGCTACCCCAAAGGGTTTTCTGGCGCCAGCAGGTAAGGGTAAGAAGAGTAAGTATGAAAATTACTGATTAAACAAACCAGGTCATCACTTGTTTATGGGAACTACTAAGGATAGTAGTCCCTGTGGAACTCTCTTCCTATCTTTAAACGGGAGGGTCCCAAAATAGAGAAGGACCTACCGCCCATCCTGGTCAGTTTAATTAACGGGATAACAAATTTAGACTGTCCAGCAGAACGTAAAAGACGAGGAGGAGTGTACAACTGGATTAAAGATTGCAAGTATAGTGGGGCTGTTCTGGATTTAATTTTAAACATATAGCTCAAGATCTTAAATTTAATACGGTTCTCCACTTTTAGCCAGGGTAATTTGCGAAGACAGTCAGTGGCTGACACCTTCCTGGATATCTGACGCAGCAGTCTAGCAGCTACATTTTGCCCCACCTAGAGCCTACATATTATAGTTTTATTTGAGCCGAAGTATAGAACGTTGCCGTATTCAAACCTAGACATAATCAAGGGCTGAACCACAGTATGTTGAACAGAGAGCGCTTAACATCTACAGAATTTTTCTCAACCATCTCAGAATGGTAAAGCATGTCACAGCCACCCTAGTGATTTGCTGCTTCATTGACAGATGGTCGTCAATGATGATACCCAGGTTACCAACTTGATGTACTGGCTGGGGCAAAAAGCCCATTTCAGTGGACCAATGTTGCGGTTCCCTGAGGTCTTGCTCTTTTCCTAAAATTATAACCTGTTTTTTCTCCATTTAGTCTGAGCAATGTATTCTGCATCCAAGAAGCAATTTTTCTCAGACCTATGTGGAGAGCAGATAAATCAGATCCCTTAGATGAAGTAAGGGAAAAGATTATCTGCGTATCGTCCGCATAGGAGAAAATGGACAACCCCGCCTCTTCTGCAATATATGCCAACGGGCACACATAGATATTAAACAGCAGGGTACTCAACACAGAGCCCTGGGGAAATCCATAAGGCAATTAATGGATATTTGAACTTGCTGAGGTGTAGAAAACCTGAAAAGTTCGATCCGCCAGGAAACAGTCAAACCATTGTAAGGAGGAGCCACCAAGGCCTAATGAATCCAAGGCTTTCAGCAGGACCGTGTGAGACACGGTGTCGAAAGCGGCACTGAGATCAAGTAAAATGAGAGCCACCATATCACCGTGGTCCAGAGGCCGTCTCAACATTTCGGTAACACCAAGTAAAGTTAATTCAGTGGAGAAACCCGCTATAAAACCTGACTGAGAGGGAAGAGGGAAACTCAGAGACTCAGCCAAAGAAGTCTGCTGAAAATTGATATGTTTTTCAAGAAGCTTGGAGAAAACCGGAAGCAAAGAAATAGGACAAAAATTAGATGGCATAGAAGGATCAGCATGTGGCTTCTTTAAGAGAGGGAGCACCATGGCATGCTTTCAGTCTGGAGGAACAAAGCCTTCCTGTAAAGAGGCATTAAGTAGATCCATGATCAACTGGAGCGTAGATGGGAAAAAGGTCTCTAGGAGAACCTGATTTAATGCTTGCCAAAAGACTGCTAAAAGTGCTAGGTTCTAAAAGGGGCCATGCTTCCACCCTAATGATGTATTTTACATTATCCTGGATCCGAGAGACTCACGTACTAATAATAGTAGGTATGGTGTTGGAAGTCTACAGAGAACCTAGCTGGTTGTCAAAGGTTAGAGCAGAATACAATTTCTCAACTTTCCCCACAAAGAAGCAAGCAAGGTTCTCACATTGCATAAAAGTTGAAGCGCAAGGGGTAGTCAGAGTATTAGAGGCAGATAGTTCTTGGACTACCTTAAAGAGGGTTTTTGGTCAAAAATGTTATGAGAAAAACTCAGCGTGAGCTGCTATGAAAAGAATATATTAGTCATGTAGAGCCTTTTTATAGGCTATCTTAGCATCTGTCTTATAGTATTTCCTCTATTGCTTTTCCAGATTTTTTGAATGTTCAATCTTGAGGTTCTCTGTAAACTGGGGGCAGGCAACCGATAGTTGCCTTAACGTTTATAGGAAAGAGGAAGGTAGGTGTCTACTGCATGAGAGATCCATTTTTGAATGGAACCCGACTCTAAGTCTGACTTAGGTCCGGCCGTAACTGCCGGGGCGCAAGCTGCAGCCTTCAGCAGACATGTCACCGCCAAATGGTCAGACCATCACAAAGGATAGCAGGAGGGCAAACCAGATCCAACAGAGTAGAAAAGATTGGATCAAGCAAGTTACTTGCAACATGGGTAGGACCTGAATTACAAAGATGAATATTCATTGCTTCAAGATCAGCAATGAAAGCCGCGCTATTGATGCATGCAGAATCATTTAAATAAAGATTCAGGTCACCCAGAATGGTAGAATTAGCAGCATTCAAAACATGTGAGGTTATCATATACGGAAAAGATAGCGCCCAAGGTCCAGCGGGGCCCGGAGTGTGATAAACTAATATACCAGACAATGTGAATCTAGGTGTAAGTATGAGTTTTAATAGCAAAGCTTCACAGTCCATAGCAGGTAAGTCAACACAACTGCAATCAATAGAACTATTGTGAATAATAGCAATGCCACCCCCCATTCATCGTTTTTCTATCCTTCCTGAAGATGGAACCATTAGTAGGGAGTGCAGCTGCCACATCAGGCCATGAACTGTTATGCAACCAGGTTTCCGTTGAAAAAACTGCATCCGGTTGATTATTAAATAAAATAAAAGATCAAAGATGTTATGTTATGTTATTATGTTTTATTGAGCGCGAACAGCTGCCCCAGCAACGAGGCGTTCCGGCGCTGAACCATAACAGAAACCTGAAGGGAGGGGGAGGAAGAAGAAGGACTAGGGAAGATTATGATGGGGAGAATAGAAGAGTTTTAATCGCCTTGCGAAAGGCCAACAGGTTGGTCATGGAGCGAATGTGGGGAGGCAGGGAATTCCAAAGCTTTGCCCCCAAAACTCTGAAAGAACGGCCACCTATTCTGCTTAGTCTTATGCAGGGGGTTACTACCAAATGTTGACCTAAGGACCGGAGGAGCGTAGGGCACGCTGGGGGGTGTAAGGCTCTAGGAGTGGACGTAAGAGTCCGGGACAGTCAGTTTTAAGAATTTTAAAAACAGTAGTGAGAGCCTTAAATTGAAATATCCGCCTTATTCCTAGGGAGCGAGCGACAATTAATGGTATAAAAAGTTAAGTCTTGGTATGATGGAGGTATGCCCAAGTGTAGTTTTCCCTGCCAAAGTAGCATGATTCTAGAGTCCCGGTTTGTCCACTATGGGCAAAGCTCTGTCTTGATAGACATAATTAGTAGTGGCCATAGATGGGAGCCTGCAGTGCTGGCAGTCAAGAGGGGCTGTGTCTAATGCATTTTTGGCACAGTTAGGAGGAGAGGGTTGTTTTACATCATACAATTGTTTGGAGGAATACCTTAACCTAGCCATTTTAAATTGGGGTTGTGGCCCCTGGTGCACGGATGGGCGCAGACTGGCTTGCCTTTGGCAGGCAACTGGCACACAACCGTTGCGCCCCCGGGCCATTAAAATAGTGGTCAGGTGAAGCCACAATGCGAGGGCAAGACCGGTAATTAGAGTGGAAATGACAGTGCAAGTGCTAAAAAATGGCCTTCAAGGGAGGAGTTCCGATGTCCAAAGTGCAAGGAAGGGGTTCCTTATCAAAAGAAATGCCCCACAAGAAAGCTAAGTATATCACGCTCAGCGAACAGTGATAGAGTAAATCATTAAAACAAGTTAAAAATGTTACAATTTAATTTCAAGGAAACAAGTAATACAATTTCAAACACAAGTGTCAGGCGAAGATGAGAGAAGCCTACCAGCCTATCATACCACATCACAATGAAGCTTTTGGGATGGAAAACGCATGTAATGTTGTGAACTTTGCTGGGCGATTTATTGCTCACCCCTATTCTTTTGTAAATACGAATCATGTGTGTGCCCCCTGACATTGCCCTAGCTCAAGGTTTGCAATCTTGTTGGATCAGGATATGAGCCAGGCCACTGCCTTCACCAGGAGTTAAGCAGCACAAGAGCGGCGGTGGCAGCAAACGGGCTACTGATCAATAGAGGGAACAGGTCCTTTTTATCCTGTGTGACTGAAGTGAGGCCTACAGGCTCACTCATCTTTTAAAAAACTCCCTGCTGTGTGCTAAACTCACTATTCACCACATCATGTAGCACAGGAGTAGTGACTCTGCGCTGGATATAGGTGTGCCTGAGAATGGGAGAGTACAGGTATAGAGCAGTTCTGTGTAGTCCATGTGGTATTAGTGCCTGTGCTGTATGTATCTTTGCCTGTGAGAAATATATTAAATGAGCAATGCAGTGCTGTTCAGTGCATGCATAATGAAAGCATATGCTGGAGTATGTGTGTTGTGAAATACATGAACAGTAAAGTGTTGGGCAGGTCGCACAGGATGAGTGTGCGTGTAATTGCAAAGAGCACATTCTGGTACAATACAGAGAGGCTACCATACTGAACAGTGCGCGTAGACTGACAGTACCGGAGAGTAAGTGTGCTGTGAAAGTACACTTAGTGGAAGTATGTCTGCAATGATACATTACATGGAGGACCCAATTTTAGGAAGCCCAGACCTGCTGGCTAAAGACACGAAGAGTTGAAGAATCCCAAAATAATTTGTGTGTGGTGTGGCACACTACGGTGAAAATCTTGGAAATAAAGTTAATTTCCAACAGTTAATCAATTTAGGTGCAGGTGGGTATTCCCTCTGACCTGAGGGCATGAAGAATGAATATTTGATTTAAAGCACCAAGTAGGATGTACCTAGTGTCCCCACTTTGCACTCGTAGGGGTTCAACTCCCTTTGTCAAAGAATAGAAATTAAACACGTTCTTTCAGTTGAGGAATCCCCCAGACAGACTTGTGTATTGCTGCATTCCTGTGAGCTGGGTGGGACAATTATTGGCGGACAAGAGAATAGAATCCTGTGTTTCCCTTCAAAAGGGTGCTCTGTGATTTAGTGATAGATCACAAGGAAGGGGTCTGGACACATCTCAGGAAAGAAATGGGGTTGATAATGGAATCATAAAGCGTAGGGCTGGGATCCCAGGACTAAACTTTTGATGCACATATCATTGACACCCAGGTGTAACTCTGGTCCCTCCCATGAACTGAATTGTGGGTCTGTCAACTTCAGAGACTTTCCTGCTGTGACAGACAGCCTTCCAGGAGGAAAGAAGAAAAGGAGACATATATACTTCAAAGAAAGCAGAGCCCCAACATAAAACTTCAAAGACTGAAGCCCTAAATCTCATTTGGTGTCTGGAAAAGCACCATAAGTTAGGGTGTGTTGAGATCCCAAAATGTGTTATGTGCCAAGCAACCAGACAGGCTGTATGAAAAGGAGATCTATACAAGACTTCTGCCTGTGACCAGAACTTGGGGTTAACGCCTGCTAGTCTCCCTGATGGCTTCACCCAACATCAGTTCCCAGCTCTGATAGATGGGACAAGCCATTAGCACAGCTTGAGTGAGAGATCCTGTGCCTGCTCCCACTTATAGGCCAGGCAGTCTCACTTGGCGGAATAGGATCTGGACTTGTGATTGCTCGTGGAGAGGGCACTCACTGCGCTGCTGAATGTTTCCATACTACTGGAATAGGTAAGACTAGAACTAGGCCTGAGGGATTCCGGGTGACTAACCACTAACGATGCTGCAGCACTGTAGAGACTTTTGACTTACTCATGAAGAGTCAAAGGGGAACTCTAAAGTATGGCCTATTAGTGAGCATTCCTTGGATGCGGCCACAAGTGAATGGGCAATAACCCTGACTATGTTATATGTTGTTCATACTCCTCCAAATCCAAAAGTATTTATAAAGCTACGCTGAAAAAATATCATGCTTTATGTTAAATAGCACGAGCCGATTATATCTATTCCACTATTCTGGGGGCAAAGAATTGTTCTCGCACTCTATATTCTATGGTTAAGAAGTTAGCTGACTCAGGTACTCAACCTAGCCCGCTTGTTCTTGATGAACTGCAATGTAAAACTCTAGCTAACTTCTTCATAAATAAAGTAGAACAAATTTACCTGATATTAGGGGGAACCGTGTGGCGTTCCCGGCTCGCCTAGTCCTGCACTTGTACCCACTGTGGCAGCTGAACCTCTTCTAAAATTAGAGAAGTGGTTACCTCTGGATATTGGTTCTTTTATAAAAATCCTGGCGAGTATCAAATCAGGCTCTCCCTGAGACCCTCTCCCGGCTTCGGTGCTCCTGCAAATGGAACAGCCCGCTTTGAGAGTTGTTATGGAGCTACTTAATGCCTCTCTTAGCGAGGCAGCGATGCCATCTGTATGGAAACATGCGATGGTCATGCTTTTGCTGAAAAAGTTAAATGCGGATCCTGCTAAGCCGACTAATTTTAGGCCTATTTACCTACTCCCGGTGTTTTCCAAAACACGTGAACACCCATTTGTCTACGCTTGTGGAATCCTCTCATTTTTTGCACTCCTCCCAGTCGGGCTTTAGAGCAGGGTTCTCAACTGAGACTAGCCTGTTGGGGGTCACGGAAATGTAACGCCAACGTTTGGATGCAGGCGATACAGTGGCCCTTATATTATTAGATCTAAGCGCCACATTTGATAGGGTTTCTCATACCGTATTAATTAAGTCTCTACATGCTCTGGGGATTTCCGGATCAGCACTTGGCTGGCTGTCCTCTTCTTTATCTGAGCGAACATTCCATGTCTTCTCTTCCAGGACTGCCTCCAAGTCCTATTCTTCCCCGTATGGGGTGATACAGGACTCAATTTTAAGCCCGCTTTTTTTCAACATCTATGTGCAACCTTTGGCAGTGAGCGCTGAAGAAGTGGGGCTGGCGCTTTTCTCATACGCCAATGACACTCAGATCATTTTTTCCTTATCGGCTGACAAGAGATCAGGTCCTTCTACCTTGCAATTGGGCTTGCGTAATATTGCATCGTGGATGCAATTTAACCTGCTCAAGCTCAATAGGGAAAAGACGGAGGCTCTAATTTTTGGTAAAAATACAGACCATTGTGGCCCTCAACATTGGCCTGTTGAAATGGGGCCTTAACCTATGCCCTCCTCTCAGGTCCGCAATCTTGGCTTCATTATCAACAATAAATTGTCAATGAAACAACAGGCAGTACAAACTGCAGGCACCTGTTTTACCATCCTCAAATGGTTAAAGAAAATCATTTGGATGCTCCCTGTTGCTACCCAAAGGACGGTTGTCCAGGCACTTGTAACATCTTGCCTGGACTATGGAAACGTCCTTTTTTTGGGTGCAAACAAAGACGTGCTGTGCTAGCTTCAGGTGGTGCAAAATTCTGCAGCCAGATTGCTGCGCAGACTTCCTAGAATGTCCAGCATGTCTAATGCCCTAAGAGAATTGCATTGGCTCAGGGTGGAAAATCGTACAAAATTCAAAGCCCTGTGCAATATGTTTAGAATCAAGAATGGCTCTGCACCCAAATACTTGCACGATCTGGTACGTCTCTATCATCCCGCCCGTCTGTTACGTTTCTCCACGGAAGAGAAATTCGAAATTCCCAGGATTAAATTGGTGAGAATGGGAAGTCACGCCTTCTCCTATCTTGGCCCAACCCTATGGAACTCGTTACCTGACGTGATGCGGAAAGAGAATTTGTACCCCAAGTTTCGCAAGCAATTAAAAACTTGGCTATTTAATCAATATTTCTAATCTAGGATTTCAGAGTTTCTTTCAGGGCCTGCGCTGGGAAACCCTTGTTGGGTAGCTGTGCACATTAGAAAAATAAATTAACATAACATAACATAACATAACGTAAGGAAGAGGAGGTTGGGACAGGGATTTGCCTGACAAATACTAGAGCTCACTGATTGTGTATTCAAAGTCAATTAGTCAATCAATCAGGGGTTTGTGAAGTGTGCTACTCACCCATGAGGGTCTCGAGGTGTTAGGGGGTGCAGCTCCGAGCAGCCAAAGAGCCAGGTCTTGAGGTTCCTCCTGAAGGTGTGTAGAGTTGGGAAGCATCTGATGTTGATCAAGAGCTCGTACCAGACCTTTGCCACTGTGTAGGAGAAGGCTCTTCCACCAGCTCTGGCTCTAAGGATGCAAAGGGTTTTGGCAAGGTCGGCAGAGCGGACGTTTCTCTTGGGTATGTGGAAGGAAATTCTATTGTTGCGGTATTGGGGTCTGGTGTTGTGGCAGGATTTGTAGGCATGAGTGAGTAGTTTGAAGGTTGCTCTCTTCTCGATAGGGAGCCAGTGGAGTTCCTGCAGGTGTTGGGTGATGTGTTCATATCATGGGATGCCGAGGACGAGCCTGGCCGCACTGTTCTGGATGGACTGGAGCTTACAGAGCAGGGATTTTTTGTTTCTAGTGTAGAGGGCATTTCCCTAGTACAGTCTGCTTGTTATGAGTGCGTAGGTGACTGTCTTTCTAGATTCAGGGGGTTCCACTTGAAGGTCTTTTGAAGGATGTGGAGGGTGTTGAAGCAGGTGGAGGCAAGGGCGTTGATCTGTCAGGTCATGGTGAGGGAGGAGTCTAGTATGATGCCAAGGTTCCGGGGGTGGTTCGTGGGAGTAGGGAGGTTGCTGAGGGCGGTTGGCCACCAAGAGTTCTCCCATGCTGAGGGGGTGGGTCCAAGGATGAGGACTTCTGTCTTCTCCAAGTTGAGCTTAAGGCAGCTGCTGTTCATCTAGGATGCAATGTCTTTAATTCCTTCCTGGATGCTGAGTCTGGTGGTGTTGGGTTCCATCATGATGGAGAGGATGAGCTGGGTGTTGTCAGTATAGGATACTATGTTAAGTATATGCAGACTGACGGTGGTGAGGGGGGCCATGTAGATGTTGAAGAGCGTGGGGCTAAGCGATGATCCTTGGGGTGCTCCGCAGTTGATCGGTGCGGGTTCGGAAAGGAAGGACATGAGTCTTATTCTTTGGGTTCTGCAGGTGAGAAAGGAGCGTATCCAGTCGAGGACAGTTCCCTGTATGCCAGCGTTGTGGAGTCTGTCAGTGAAAGTGTGGTGGGAGACTATGTCGAAGGCTGCAGTGACATCAAGTAGGATGAGGGCGGTGGTGTGGCCCTGATCGAGGAGGGCGCAGATGTCGTATGTGGCAAGGAGAGGGTAGTCTCGGTGCTGTGGTTGCTGCGGAATCCGGACTAGGAAGGATCAAGATGGAGTGGTCTTTGTTGAAGTTTTTTAGCTGGATGTTGATGAACTTCTCAGTGACTTTGGCCACGAAGGGGAGTAGAGAGATCAACAGGTAGTTCTTCAGGTCCGTTGGGTCAGCCGAGGGCTTCTTGAGGAGGGGCTGGACTTCTGCGCATTTCCTGTTGTCGAGGAAACTACTGGATTCAAAAGTGGCATTGATGGTGGACCAAAGCTCGGGTGCTATGGTGGCGGTGGCTCTGTGGAAGATGCATGATGGGCAGGTGTCCGTGGGGGCTCCAGAGTGAATGCTTTTCATGGTTGTGGTGGAGTCTTCAGTGGTGACCAGAGTCCAGGCGGAGATGGTACCCTTGCTGTTGCTGGAGTAAGGTGTGGTTTCGGTATCTGTTTGCTTTAGATGTTGTACAGGGACTTGATTTTCAGATGGAAGTAGGAGCGGAGTTTGTTGCAAAGGTCCTGAGAGGGTGTGACATCTGTAGTTTTGCTGGGGGGTTTGATGAATTCCTGAATGAAGCTGAAGAGTTCCTATGAGCTGCTGGAGCTGTCAAGGATTTTGTTCTAGATGAAGGTCCTCTTGGTGGATCTGATGAGTTGGTGGTATTCAGTCATGGTGTTTTTGTAGGAGGTCCGATCTTACGAGGTTTCGCTGTTTCTCTATCTCTTCTTGAGACATCTGCAGGTGTGTCTGAATTTTTGGAGGTCAGAGGTGACCCGGGTGGCTTTCCTGTGGTGATGGCTGTCTGAGTTGCGGAGGGGGCAAGCTTGTCTGCACACTTGGTGATTCATCTGTGTAGTTTGTTGGCTGCAGAGTTGATGTTGGTCGCGGTGGGAGTTAGATCATGGTTGAGGGTGGAGATGAGGTACTCCTCAGTGACTTTGCTTCAGTTTATTCGTGAGGAGCGTGGTGTGGTTTCGAGAAGGGTGGTTCTCTTGAAAGAGAAGTGTACGCAGTGGTGGTCCATGGAGGGGGGCTGCGTGGTGTGGCTGAAGTGGATGTTGTTACCTCCTTCGAAGATGGGGTCGAACTTTTGCCTGGCCATGTAGGTGGGGGTGGTGTCAACCTACCGATGTTGGCGAGGTTGTCCTGGAGGGCTGAGCAGTTGAGGTTGCTGATGGTATCTAGGTGGAAGTTGAAGTCTCTGAGCACTATGTAGTCCATGAAGGCAATAGCGTGGGGCGCAATGGGGTCGGTCATGGTTGTGGTGAACACGGTTCGTGGACTGGGTGGTCTGTAGGCGAGGGTGTCACAAAGGGTAGGTCTGGGGCTGGTATGGATCTGGAAATGGAGGTCTTCCATGAGGAATGAGGAGTTGTTTGTGCTGGAGGTAGTGACTAAGAGGGAGTTCTTGTGTGCAATGGCGAGTCCTCCTTCCGGGTGGTTGGAGCAATCTTTCCTCTAGATCTTGTATCCGTCGGCGATGGCTGTAGCGATGTCTGGAGCGAAGCTGCAGTTGGTCAAGGTTTCCGTGAAGAAGGTGACGTCTGGCGAAAAGGAGTCAAGAAGGTCCCAGATTTCAACTGCATGTCTGTGTAGGCAGCGCATGTTGAGGAGGGTGCACCTGAGGGCTTTAGGTGTGCTGGCATCCGGTGTCAAAGCGCTGGCTGTGAGGCTGTGGAGGTTGGTGAAGGATTGTCAGCAGTGTCAGCTGGAGAACTGGCCGTGGGTGGTGTTAGGCATGGACAGCTGGCAGGTGTTGTTCAGTCCAGGGTTGAGTGTATGGAGGGCAGCTGTGGTGTGGCGATGGGTAGTCGGAGAGCCAGGATCCCTGGCATCGGCTGCAGTCAGATCACCGATGGGCACAGACAGACTTGCCTTTGGCATGCCTTTGTTGTGTCCATGGGGCTCCTAACTGCGGGCGGCTGCCATTAAATAGGGAATACATAGGGAAATGAAACTGGGGGGCAGGAGCGGGAAACCGGCAAAGGGGTAAGAGACCATGGGGAAGCTGCGGAAGGAAAAGGGTGGCAAAACACAACATGGCACATGGTACAGTAACAGAAAAAAGAGAGTGTAACAGACAAAAGACAGAAGGACAGAGACACAGTAACAGGCAAAACAGACAAAAGACAGAACAGAGAAGGCAGCCGAGAAGACCAGTAGAAGAGCAAGTCTCTCCCACTGGACCACCAGGAATGAGGTGCAGGCAGGAGCCTGCGGGTGGATGAGGGCCTCAAACACCTACCAGAGAGAGGTGCTGGTGACAGCGGCAGAGACTGAGCTGTGTGAGGGGAAAGCAGGGATCACTGGCCAGAGGTCATACACCTGCTAAAGTCTAAATTAAATCTGAGCGGCTTTGCATTGGGTGGAAGTTGAAGTTCAAATCTATCTATGTTCATATCGGTGGCCAGGTTTGGAGTAACTGGTCCTTGTTGTAAGAATTCTGTTTTGATGTATTTGAGCTTCAGCAATGTGCTGAACATCTATACCTTGATGTGATGTGGCCAGTGTTTGATGCATCTATGCCCAGAGCACAGGAGGCTTTAAATTTGAATTGTGTTTCATTGGTTTATTGGTGAGTTTGTATGCTGTTATTGGTTAGAAGTATCCCAAGAGGTTCCAGGTAGGTATTGAAGATGGTGGAATTAGAGAAATCTCTTGCGGGTTCCACAGCGGATTGGGATCTTCTCGGATCTGGGGATGGCCATGAGAATAAACTGGTGTTGGCTGAACAGGTAGGAGGAGAACCATTGAAGGATATTACCAGTGAACCTCATTCAAGACTTCAGAGAATGTCAAAGGTGTTTGTGAGGTCCAGCAAAATCATGAGGAAAGGGTCACCTTTAACTGTTGATGGCATTGGCAATTCCCCTGCATGATTTCCCTAAGGTCGTTGTCATTGCACATATTTCCAGAGTGTGGGGCTTGAAGTTCAGGCATGGGATTAATGCAGTGCTTCATTGTCATGAAGGCTGTTCTGCTTCAGTGGACATCCTCATTACATCAGGATGTTTTTGTAGTGCTTCTTCATGTCTGATGTGAAGAGGTGTCTGCAATTGCTTGGGGAACTTCAGCAGCATAAGGTCATCACTGGTTGTTTTTTTCTTCTCTTTCCTTCTTAGTCTCTAAATTGAGTTTTTGTTGTCAGTCAATTCTTTTTAGGGCAACAGTACGGTTTTGGTTGCACTTGTGTGTTTTAATTTGAACTTGGGTGTTTACAAGGTTTTCCAGAAATGTGCTGAAGCTATTTGGAAGAGTATTGACATGAGATCTAGAGGTGGTAGAGTGAGAAAAGAGTTTTCTTTGGAGGAACTGAAGGTTAAATGTTCTTATTTTCTGGTGAACTTCAATGTGTTTGTTGGATGATGAGCAGGAAGATTGGGATGACAAGGTAAGTGGTGTAATCCAACTGTATGGGAGGTTTGCAATGGATGGTTGGTGATGTCGAGAAGATGAGGTTGAGGAGTAGACATACGGAGTGTGTTTGTTGAGTGACGTACTATAATATGTTGAGTGCGTCTATAAATTGAGACAAATGTATCTTGGATTTTCATGCAGGAAATGTCTGGGAGTTAGAAGTGAACAAGGAGGGAGGTGCGGGTGTAGCAGATGAATAAAGTATTGAGGAGGCCCATAAACATGTGCTTAGCTTGAGACGATGGTTGCACATGAGGCCAACCGGCACTCATTTGTGAGGACGACTACTTGTTTTATTCATCTGACTCTGACCCACAGCAAAAGAGCAGAAATATTAAAAGGGAACAGAAGGAGAAATACAGAAAAAATGTGACAAAGAAAGCAGGAACAATAAATGAGCAGGAAGTCTCTATTGGTGAATGAAAGAAGCAAGCATTAGTATTTTAGACCCAACATTGAATAGACCAGGCTGCAAGCTTCTGAGCAAAACGTTGGTCCCGCCACTTATTTGTTTACAGATTAAACGTAGAGGTAACCATTTAATAAAATGGAAAGTTGCAGACAATGTGAAGTGTTGCAGACAGTGTGAAGCTATGTGGAGGTGATTGTTGCAAGCTCGCTGAGAGTGCAAGAAAAACGGAAACATATGGATCACAGCAAGACCCGCTCCCTTCTTGTATGCGCAGTCTATAATTTGAATGCTGTATCCTGTGGGCACAAGGACATCTAGAATTCACCAAGATGCTGGTAGTGAGCCATGTTTCTGTGATAGAGAAAGTTAATCCTGTGATAAGCCTGCCATAAGGGATTAGGTCTGTTGTGATTGTGAATTAAGTAGTTTGAGGGTGTGTGGTGATTAGTTAGATGTGCCTGAGGTCTAGCCTATGTGTTGTGAGCCTGGTGTTTGTGTGTGTGTGCTTGTATAGTCTAGGTCTAGATGCGATTGTGAGGATTGGCAAAGAGGGGTGATGTGCTTGGCAAATTATGAGATATGACCTGATAATTGCTGGCTGAGGTTATGGATTGGACATAATGCACTTGTAATCAGACAGACAAGATATCTATTAGATGTGTGATGGGGTAGCTGAGCCATCAAACTCTAAATCAGGCCCTAAGTCTATGCAAAAGTGGGATGTGCAATAAATAAAAAAAAGACTTCGGAAAGCACTCTCTTATCAAGCTATTGAAAGAGGATATAACGTACCTTTAACAGTTGAATGCAGAAGGAAATGAAATACGAAACCACACTAGGAAAAAAATGTGGGAAATATCGAAGTCATAGCCTGGTAGTCCGATACTTCAAAACATCTTTAGCTTTTAAAAGGATAAAAGAGGTCTTAAGTGAGTGAAGTGACTCTAAAAAAATAAGTGTTCCTTTTAGATGCTGAATATTTAATTCCCTGATAAAAGGGACCTTATTTCCTGCACGGAAACTACACAAATAAAAAGACACATTTTAAAAGGGAAGCAGGGAGTGGAAATGACCTTTCTGAGTGCGGGCAGATGAGAGGAGGAATTTGGCTAATCCCAACAGCCTCTGATTGGCCAAACAGACCGTGCTGGAAATGTCTCCATCTGGACTAATCTGTGCGCCGTCGGATGAGCAGAAGTCTTCAGAGTTAACCTGACATTTAACAATAATTACCCCTTTTCCTGACCTCTGCCCAATCTCCTGCTCTCTCAGAAATATCTGTTTTTTTGTGTTTGCTCCCAAACCCCTTGACTCTTGCGTTAGAGATAGCAAAGAAAAAAAATAAGATGATATGATAATGATTAAGAAAAAAATATCCTTTGTCAGCTGCAGAAGAAAAAAAAAGCGCAGCATGTGGCATTTGTGATCTCTGGCAGACAGTTTATCAGGTTCCAGTGTCATATGTGAGGGAAGATAGCAGAAAAATAGATATGTTGTTGTTGGCAGTTTTCTTATTTAGCTTCGAACTAGTCCTTAAAATAATATTTCTCCAACTCCATTATTCCCTGAAAAAATCAAATGCCATTTTTTTAGGTTAGAAAAAACAGAGCATGAAAACAAGGGCCAATTAAAGAATAGTTGCGAAAGGTGGAAAGGCGGTCAACAGGTAAAATAGGGCTGCTTCTTTTCCACTATTCTTTTCCACTAAAGCTCACTGCAAAGAACTACACAAAGCATATCTTCAAATGTGTGTCCATAAACCAAAGGTGATGCCCCTTTCTGTTCCTTTGTCTCGTTTCTTCTGTGTCTGTGGTTTTGGCCTAGTGGCTTCTGAAGCAGTAAGAAGAAATCGACCCTATGTGATATGTGACCTCTCCTCATATTCTGCCAGAGCATTTTATCTCTGGGTGAAGAGCATATCAATGTTGAACTGAAAAGCTCCACATACAACGTATTTCGTCAGAATTATTACAAAACTGGGAATGCTCATTGTATTGGAACTGCAATGTCAAATGTTTCAGCTTAAAAGCAATCATTCAGTTGTCATGTTGTCTAAGTAAAAGGTCCATGTTGACCAAAGGAATGTTTATGATGGAACTTAAGTACTTTGGGCTTCCCTGATATAGTGACAATGACCATGCAATGTGTTTCGGTTGTCTGAACCCTAGACAGCGTACAGGATTTTTACATTCAGGATTGGTCTATGGGCCAAGAATGTGGCTTCTATTGGAGAGCTAATGAAAGTTTAAAATCAGGGGTGAATTAAATTGCCCTTTTCACCCATCTTTGGATGTGAAACTGCGGCCATTTTTTCCCTGTTTGTTCAGCTACCTTTCTTGGATTGGAAAAAGGGAGGAATGCAGGAGAAATTAAATGCAATTCCGGAATTCCTCATTCCAGTGATCAAGGAAAACAAGGAATGAGGAATTATGCCAAGCTGCAGCCATTGCAACAAACTCAATGGGAATTACATTAGTTAATTATTACGGCCGTCCTTAACAGTGCTTTTTAACGAAACTGCCCCAGCAGGGTAGCTTGAGTGTTGGGCCTGCCAGGAGAATTCAGCAGGTAGGTACTACATAGAGACTTACCTGCTGTTGCACTTAGAGGGGTTGGGCAATACATTATTAACTTAATGCAGTTAGCATATTGACGTGTGCCTGGACACATCATCACAACAGTATTAGCTTGTGCATGGCTGTATCATCACCAAAGACTTGACCTGTGCTGACATACAGTTCCTACAACTCAAGTAGCACTGTGCATATGGACAACGTAAACGTCAAAACATGGGGACTGAGTCCACTCACACCCTTCAGAGTATGTTTGCCCAGTTCCTAGCTTGTCACAATGCAGAATCTGGACCAATAACCTTATAGGGTACCAAATGGTGTCTTCAACCTCAGAACATGACTACTCTAATTCCACCCAAAAATGCTGGAAACAGATCTACACATTCGTTGTTACTTAGGCATGCCCAAAGGGATACACAAGAACTATTCAAATTGGCACTTGCAGACATTTATTGAAGCAATTGTATTCTCGTATAAAAAAAAACATGAGTTGCAATTATTTGAAAAAGGAAACAAAGCATTGTATTTAGCATTACTAGAATGGTGAAAAAGATAAACCGTTCAACCTTTATGACATTTACAGTGTTTATATGAATATATGAAGATATATCATACTCGAATTACTACCTATTACTACCTACGCTAGCGAGAGCATAGTGGGAGTACCCTCTGCCAGATCCCTTGGGACAACCCAACTCTCCATACCTGTGTAAGATGCATCAGGAAGCCAGTTTGGTGTAGAACAGGCCGCCATCCGCAGGATAGAGATTAGAGTCATCATTGCAGCATCTCAGCCACAGGCAAGCATTGCAGGATAATCCAAAGAAGTTTTTCTCTGTGGAATGTGGCGCAGATGTACTTTATATAAATCAAAGCCTTGTACGATCGCTCTGTGTCAGAGGAACAACGCTGATGTGATTGTTTGTCTTTCAGATTCAGAACTGTCTCCAACCTGACACCCTAAGCAAAGGCATCTTACTCAGTGTTTCTAAGCCTAGGACAGAGTGTACAAATGTCATGATAAAATGTTTTTTTGGGAAAATTTCTACTGCAAGCAGAATACTTTCTAAGTATGTTGTCATGTAAGCGAAAAGCATGTAAAAAGTCACTGTGGAAAAATATGTCAAGTTTAAAAGTGTATTTCAAAATGGAGACGTTTATGCATGGGCCCTGTTGAACCTTACCACTGTGCCTGGCTTGATCGTAAACAGATCATAAACAGAAAAATCAGCCTGCCCAGGATTTCAAAGGCAGGCACATGCAGGGCCTAAGAAACAGTCAATGAATTTGGACTGCTGATCCTGTATCTGCCAGTTGAGTGGCCCAGCAGTTGTTGAGTAGCACACCAATAACACAGCCAGTTGATGTGCCACCTCTTAGAAGAAGGGACTGAGCATGCTGAGGAAGAAGCCAGGGGACTCCACTGAGAATTGACTACATGAAGTAAAAAAACATAACACTGAGCCAGAAGAGACTGAGACTAAACCTCCCAAGTAGTAAGAACTGTACAAAAGCTCTAATAACACGTCTATCTTTTACAATGAGGGGAAGAACTACCTTGATCAGAGGATGTTCCAGATAGAAGTGTAGTATTTAACGATCGGACGGACGGGAGCAAAAAGGACAAAGTAAGTGTGGTTTACGTGTACCGCACTGTGGTTTTTTAATTAATTGTCAGCTTACCTTATTTCAAGCAAAGTTTGGTAACTACCTCTGGGTTTTAAATATGACATTATGCAAGTTGTTTGGATAAGTGTGGCTGTGTTAAGTAACCACCACATTAAAATGAAATGTTTGTGTTAATCTTCCCAATTTTGCAAGATACGGTGGTACGAGGCCTGTACGCATAGTTCTAGAGACTTTGCATGAAATTATGCAGTTTTATAAAATAATCGATTAAACTATTACACACATGAGAGTTGTGTGCAGAAAGTGTCTGCCCAATTAAATGATACACTAATAACCTCTATCAAATGCAATATCAAACAGCTAAATGAGGAACACTGAGATTAGTGAAACATTATATAAGGTGTGTAACTCTGGAATAAATATAGCTTTGGATATCGTTCATTTCCTTTAGACACCAAAAGAGTACTACAATCAGATTAGGAACATCTACTGGTGATTACCAATCAAGTGAGGTTTTAAGGAGCCCTAATTCACCAACCACCATAAGTTCCAATACATGGTGAAGAATTTAAATGAAAGTTGAGAGACATAACCATTTGAATGTAATGGATGTATAACAATCAAGGCAGTATATTTATCACACGCTCTTGAATCCCTTAGGCTACCCTCTCCACCCTTAGCAGAGCAATCTTGAGAGAACATTTTAATGGTGACTGAAGATAGATCCACGAGTATTCATCAGGAGGTAAGGCAGTATCCTTATATCTAAATAGATAGGAACCTTTTTGATAAATAAAACTAAGTGAAATAAATGTGCTTTTTATATTATAGAACCATAACTAATTGAGAATCATGAATTTTCCCATGTGCTAATCCTGGATAATCAGACAAAAGATAAATAGGGAATATTTTCCTGAGACTACATGGGGATTAATAAACTGTTAGGCTATTTATATAAACATAGAGACTTCTGAAGAAACCAGAGAAAGAGACAGTATAAACCTTCTTGGTACAATAGTCATGATTAACAATAGGTTAGTGATCAGGGTGAACAGGAGGGTATCCTGACAGGGATAATAAAACTTGCAAATCTCTAGTCCCCTAGAAGGATGTTGTGTCTATGGTGTCCTTCCAAAAGACGAAACTCTGTAAGGACAGCTGGAAAATAAAGGAAGCAGAATTTATTTGTTTTGTGTTAGTTAGCATAATTTTCTTCGCAGGTGTAGGTGCAAGCTTATAATAATAAGATCTCGGGTCTGAAGTGTTAAACCCAGAAAAATAAGCAAACCATTCTGCAACAATTGTTGAACTACCTTTTGGTGGTGTTAGGCAACGTTCCCATTGATGGTAAGAGAAAACATTACAAGGGATACTAGCTTTATGCAAGAAATGATGACCTTAGTGTTGGTAACAATATATGGTGTCAAAATCAGATGTATCATCATATAATTAATTACTCGAAAATGCAGTAGATTGTTCTAAATCAAACAGCATAGTATTTACAGTTTCAAAGTCCCAATCATCAGAGAAAGTACTGGTGGTGATGATATCACTTAAAAAAAATTATAAACAAGTGTGGTATTTTCAAAAGTTCAGTTGGACCATATACATCATGTGCAACCGTATCCCAAACTATTCCGTCTGGTTTCACCCCTTCATCAGCCAGGATAGCTTGACTCCAGTGGAATGGAGAGCACGGGACCCTTGTCTGGGCCTTCTCGTCACACTCAGGGTGACAAATGCAAAAAGAACAATTGATGGACAGAATGCAGAACAATGTCATACATTCACCCCAGTACAGTTGGGATCCATTATATTATTGAGCTGGACGCTACACTCTGGTCACGTATCACGTGTCCTGGCCGTGTATCCATAGGACGTCTCTGTTTTCTGCATACAATCTAATGCTAAGGTTATAGACTACGTGGCTCTGCCGAGACTAGGATGCTGATGCTTGAGTATTTACTACAAGGAACAGTGATATTTTTTGATATTTTTAAACTTGCTTTTAATAAACATTTACCTGCTCATTTGCAAATTTTTTATCTGCACCCGTAACCTTTGTGGCAGCTTCACCCCAGTCACCCTGGTCTGTCACGGTAAGTGCCGGTTGAACAGAGGGTGCCGAAGGCGCACGAGTTGGACACACTTCCGGTCTGGGGGCATTTCCGGTGCTGAGCGGTCTATTTGCTCACCGTCACACACCTATTTAAACCCAATGCTAGAGCGGGCGCGCAGCAGATGCGCCTAAGGTGTGCCAAAGGCAAGCTCGTCTGCGCCCGTCCGCGCCTGGACTGGGCCTAGGCCATGACCCCCACACAAAATGAGATATGACCAGAGTTGATAACTTATACTAGTAATAAAATGCGTACACTCAGGCCCAAAACTCGCTGTCCTACATTGATTAGGATGAAAGAAGTTAAACAATGTTCTATCTGTCAGCCACCTTTCGAATTCACACAAATTAGAGGGCTGAGTAAAATTCAGACCCTCCCTATCAGGAAGAATACCAAAATTATCAAGGCAGGGCTAATCAACTCTCGGTCATTAGTCAAACACAATACAGAAATGACTGAACTGATAGAAACTCAAAATCTCTACCTTGTTTTTATCCCAGAAACCTGGACGGATGATGCCTCTGATTCAGATTTAGCATTAGCCATTCCTGAAGGCTATTCAATCAGGCCTACAGAAAAGGGAAACAAGGGGGGGGGGCTGGCTATTATTTTGAAGAACTGAGGGCCAAGGACCCGGACCAGGGCAGCAACCCAGATTGCGAGACCATGTTCTTCCAGATTAACATTACAAACAATTATGCGTTTAAAAGTCTTTTGATTTACAGACAACCAAGGGCTAATACACCGCTGATACAATTACTCAGCCCATTTTTTGAATCTAGTGTAAAGGGCTCAGATTTTACCATTTTGGACGACTTCAATGTGCACCTAGAGAAGAGTTTAGACACAAGTATGACAATATTGACCGATGGTTTGTCTAACGTATCTATGGGGCAGATTGTTAAGCATAATACCCATGTGGCAGGGCTCACTCTCGATGGGATATTCACCTTCAATAATAACATCAAGTTATTAGATATACTTCGGTTCCCTGGTCGGACCATAAGGTAGTAAAATTCACCATAAACGTAGAAAAGGACATATCTACCTCTGCCCCACAACCTAGGTGCACCACTTACCTTGACTGGTCTAATACCGACGCCCCTAAATTGAAGGAGCAGCTCTCTTTGACTATTCCTGAGCTTAGAGTCAGACAGCAACTTAGCCGCCAACCAAATTTCTAGGTGGATAAATTCAGCTATCAAATTAGTAGTCCCGCTAAAGAAAATCACCTCTAGGAATAAAACCCCTGCAAAACCTTGGTTCACGGACTCACTAAAAGGTGCAAAAACGAAATTGTAGAAGGACGGAAAGGAAATGGAGGACAAAATATGAACAACAGTTAAGAGATGAATACAAAACCTCCCTGGCAATTTACAAAAACCTGATTTTAGAAGAATTTTTTTTATTATTTTATACGTAAAATAAATGAGGCTAGAAATTCCAGCAAGGAACTTTTTACCACAGTAAAAAAATTAACAAAAACCAATATTAATAAACAGATAGTAAGTAGTACTGAATTATGTAACAAATAAGGCCAATTTTTTGTAGATAAAGTCATCTCGGTTTATGAGTCTTTCAAAATGACCGACCAATATATTCCCCCCACAGTCATGCACAGAACTTAAACAGGGACATACCCTCTGATCCTTAACTCTTTATTCTACTTTTTGCCACCATCTTTGGAACAGATTCTACAGGTGGTAATGACAACTAAGTCCGGGGGTCTAACAGACCCGTGCCCACCGAGGGTGATGCACTTATTTCCAGAGCTGCTGAGTGAGCAACTAGGATTGGTCTTTACACAAATAGAAAAATCAGGCTGTTTCCCAGATGCATGGAGAACAACCTCAGTACTGCTGTTACTAAAGAAGCCAAATCTGGACCCACAGGAACCCGGTAATTGAAGACCTATTGCTAGAATCCCTTTTGCTGCAAATGTACTGGAAAAACTATTGAACAAACAACTATCACAATTTCTCTCTGAGGTAAATGCGCCTTGGATCACTCACAATATGGATTCTGAAAGGGACATTAAATGGAAACAGCTTTGCTCATGGAGGAGGGGGGGTACTCAGGAGTGTCCTGGACACTGGCGGCCTTAGACACTGTTAACCATGATACACTCCTGATCCGATTAGCTGAAGTCGGAGTTCATGTGACAGCTAGCATGCTGGTAGCCTCATATCTGTCTAATAGAATGTTCACAGGGGAGCTAGGGGAGGCTAAATGGAAACCTTTTCCTGGGGTACACCGGCACTGTGCGGTGTACCCCTGGGGTCTTCTTTAAGTCCTACTCTTTTTAATATATATGTGGCACCCTTAGCGGCAATAATAAGGAATTGTGGTTTCTTACCAGTCTCTCATGCAGACGACACAAAAATAGTGGTATCAGTCTCAAACAATGTTAAAGAGACTGCAGACAGATTTAATAATTGCATGAGGCGGATCAATCACTGGATGCAGGGCACCTGCCTAAAACTAAACGGTGATAAAAGCAAAGTCATGCTCCTGGGTACAGACATGGAAATCTGGTCCTCAGAGTGGTGGCCAGACAGCTTAGGCGATTGTCCATCCCCAGTGAACAAAGTTAGAAATCTTGGCGTGATACTAGACAACAAACTGTCGTTTGACACTCAAACAAACAAATTGGCATCCACAATATGGTATATTCTTAAAATGATGAGGACACTTCTGCCCTTTAGTCCCCACGATTCCTGTAAAATGGTAGTAAAGCACTGGCCTCATCTATGCTAGATTAAGGGAATGCTTTATATGCTGGGATATAGATCCAGCACCTAGCAAAACTGCAGTGCTTTCAAAACACAGCGACTAGGCTGGTGCTGGACATTCCCAGATTTGAGCCTGTTGCTCACAGATTAGGAACCCTCCATTGGCTCCCTGTGGAAAAAAAGATAACATTTAAGTGTGTGTGTCTGGCCTATAAAGCTCTCCGTGGGATGGGATATCAGTTTTTAAAACACACTTGAAACAATACGAGCCATCCAAAAGTCTGAGATTTAGTCAAGTAAAACTAATTCAGGTTCTCAAATACAAGCTAGTCAGGTGGGAGGGAGAAGCTTTCTGCTGCATGCGGGCCTGGAATCTTCTCCTTATTTCGATCAAATACAGCCCATCTCTGTTTTCATTCAGGAAAGAGGTAAAAACCTGGCTGTTTACCTCCTGTTAGAACTTAGTCTTGGTAGAATCCTGTTTTTTTCATCTAATTAGCGCCAAGACGCCCATGGGCAATCGCACGCTTTACAATTTCACAAATCAAATCCACATAAAGACAGACAAATAATGGCACAGAGAGATGCAAAGTATACAATGCTACACATTTAAAAATTTAACCAATTACCTTTTACCGTGGCTAAGTCACCCTCCACAGAATGGTTGATCCATCTTCATAGTACACTGCCAGTCACAACATTCCAATTTCAATACTGTCTACAGCATCGCCAGGTAGGCAGGTTGGAAGCATTGGGAGAGGGGAACATACATTAATTTAGATGCAGGAATGAGGACACTGATGATTTTCTCAGCGGTTCAGACTGTGAGAGTTCTTTAAGTAGGTCTTTGATTTGTCAGTATATTATGGTTCACGGAGCATGTAATGCTTTGGTTGCAAACATATCATGTCACTGAAAAGGGTCCCCATCTGCTGTGATTCATCAAGTGTTCACACTGCTCTCGATTGGGAGTCATTTGATGTTGAATTATCAAAGTTGTTGTGGGATATAGCCAGGCATCAAATATCTGGTGACAGTATGTTCCAGGGTTACTTGCGCAGAGTCAGGGAGGCACTGCTATGGCCTTCATTGAATGTTTCCCATATACGGTTTGATTCTCTGAGCAGACTAAAAGCCATGCTACTACTGAGGGATGTGGCCTTAACCTCAACCTGAGAGACTTTTGATCTCCAGGTGCAAGGTCTTCAGCGGAGATACAGATACTAGTCCAAACAGACTTAATGCTCCATTTCGGGGAAATGGTACATCATATCTTTAACATGTCTGATATCATCGGGATTATGCACCTATTTAAAAACATAGGTTTTTGTCTATGGAGCATGTTTCCAATAATCTTTGCAGTTATCCCATCATTCATACACTCCGTATTAGGAGGCATTTTTGGAGGGCTTCCACTGGTCCTACTCTTTGTAGTGGGTATCCTGGTTTTAATTTTTCTGCTACGCAAAGGACGTCCCAGTTTCTGAAGAGATGGAAAAAGCACTCCTGGTGCGACGCTGCCGTAAATGTATGGTACTCCATCTGTGCACACCTCAGCCTCGAGAGCTAAGCAAGCATTGGTTTCTATCGTTCAGATTAGTTTGGGTTGACTGCGTCTCGCCTGTGGTCCGCAGCCTATTCTGCGGATACAAATGCGTGTTGAACATATGTCTAACAATTACATTGGTTGCGCCACTGGGCGTAGATGTACTACTGGACGCCTTAAATCCCACGTATTACAGTATCCTCAGCATATTTCCATGTTGATGTCGGCAATCTTAGAGCCACCATGGGATGCTTCAGCTCCTGTCAGAATTGACAACGGCTCTGCTAAAGGCTCACAGGTGTCGAGTACTTCCTCAGCGGCTGTTGTGGGAACCAGAGAAGAGCACCTTTGCTTCATTACCCTGATCCAAAAGGTGTTACAGGGACCGTCGTCTGAGAAGGCAAGCAACAGTGATGTTGCGTCTCCCACACAGGATACATAAACATTTGACTTTCCATGTGATGGGAACACTTCAGCCTTTTTCCAAAACAAGCCAAATTGGAATTCGGGACCACAATTTTGTTTTAATTTTCTCTCTTTGCTCTCACAGAGCTCCAAGGCTTTCAAAGTTCTCCGTTAGTCTAAACAGTATACTGACTATTTAAAGGGCTTATAAAGAATTTGTAATTATTTCTTTACTTTTTAAATCGCTTTTACATATACCATGTTTTTTAAAACTTTTTTTAACAATGTTTTTATGCTTTTTTTATGGGCATATTTTATGATTAGTTTATCTTATCGTCATTTGGATGAGGTGTAGGTGTTATGAGCCCCAATGTACCCCAATATAAGACTCAGTAGCTGCATGACCATTTATATTCATTTGCCCTACCTTGCTCTTCTTAATGGCTCTGGTGCGGACCTTTTTCCTAGTGATGTGTCAAATAAATGTTGTGTGGTTTTCTTCGAAAAACTAGCCTCATTTATTATGCATGAGGATTCTTAGTATCACACAGCAGGATTGCCATCTTCTATATAATAACTCTGTATAAAAGTCACTTCTATAGTCATCCTTGAACAACAGGCCCAGAGTATCATTACACAACTTGGTAGTACCCCTGAGGCTGCCTGAGGCACCACATCTTCGCTGGGCAAACCAGTGGAGAAGCTTCCATGCCGACATGAGATACTGAAGTCTCTACACGCAGAAACTCTACCACGCAGTGCTCTTACATCCCTTGCTGGGTGTCCAGCTCAAAACCAAGAAGGGGTCCTTTGTTCTTTCTCATCAGGTAATAGGGTTGGCTCTTTCCTAGGGGGATTATTGGCTTTACTCCTACATACATGCTAGGTACACCTAGGGAACACTTAGCTATGGTTTGCATCCTAGGAGCACGCTTGGTTATTGCTAAGTATCTACATGCCTGCATATTGTGTCTTGTTCATCACCATGGTAGAATTCTACCTTTTATTTACTCTCTTGGTGCTTGCAATTGTACATATCTGTTTCTGTCTAATGGTTGTTGCAGCACATGTCTTTTTTACTAGAATGACCCTACTTATTGAAAATGCCCCTCTATCATTTATTCTGTGTATTTGTCTGAGACCAAGTCAGCACGAGTGACTAAGCGAAAAGTAGTACACAGTTTACACGATTCCTGAAGGATCAAGGGTTGTCATGTTCGATAGCTGCCGGAGACTATTTGTTACTTGGTAAAGTTAGGGGGCTTATGGTGACACTCTGAGCTAGGGGGTCTAAAAGCTAACATATCCTTTGGGGGTATCTGGAATAGGTCTGGACAGCAATCCCTTAGATATAGATTTATAGGAAAAGCAAGCAATGTTAATCATACTAAAGTATACAAAAAAAGGAAGTTATGGAATGCTTGAACTAATCTCAGCCACTGGTAATTACTTGGGCCAGCATGGCAGTCCATTAACTTTTGGCATACCATGCCACATCAGTTTGAACATATCCAAATCAATATTTTACCTTCTCAAAAGGGAACAGTCCAGCCTGAACTGGAACACAAGAAACCCAGGACTGGTTTCATCATAAAAAACAACAAACAGTACAATTAGGAAAAAAATATATTTTATACAAAAGCAACACTATATACACCAATTTTTAAAAACTCAATGGACCAGATGCATAAAGAAACTGTTGTGCGATTTCATAATTGCAAATCTTTGCGATTCGCAATCAGCAAATCACAAAATGCATGAAAGTGTGTGGAACACATAGCGATTTCTAGGGGATCGCAAATGACCTACATCATAAATATTAATGAGGTAGGTCGCATTGTGAGACACCCTAGGAATCGCAAAAATCACAGTGATGGTGGCTTACTGAGCTCAGCAGACAACCATGTCTGTGATTGCTTTTAATTAAGGCATTTTTTTAAAAATGCAACCCGTTTTCCTTAAAGGAAAATGGTATGCGCTTCTAAAAACAAACATGAAAAGTTTTCTGCCTGCTGTTAAAAAATTATTTTACAAACATTCACAAAGGTGAGGGGGTCCCTTGGGGACCTCTTCCCATTTGCGAATGAGTTACCACCTACTTGAAGAAGGTGGTAAAATGCGAATGTTTTGCGATCACATTCACGTTCACAAAACATTCATGCATACCATTAGGATTTGCTATTTGGAAGGGATGGCTTAAACATGCCTCTTCCAAATAGCGCATCACAAACCCATTTTACGATTCGGTAACAGGTTACCGAAACACAAAATTGTGTTTGCTGCATCAGAAAAGCTTTTGCAATCGCAAATGGTTTGAAGCTGCAATTCGGCAAGTTTGTGAGGAGGAAATTGCTTGATGCATCTGGCCCAAATTATTAACAATGATAAGGAAAACAAAAACAATATACTTACCTGTGATAGCGTTCCACAAGATTTTTAACATCACAATATTTCTGCAACCATATTAAAGAACAATGATATTTTTCCAATGATGTTAAGGTTGAACACCAACCAATTAACCTTGCCTAGTAGTTTGGCACTGCATGGCACCAACTGTTGCATCCTTTAGTACCTTTTGATCTGTTAGTGCTCGAAAACAATTTTTTATTTCAAGTTATGCAGCAGGTTATTAATGATATGCGAGTCAAATGTATAACTAGGTAGAAAACGTCGTAACAGCAGAATCACGTAATGCCACTGGCATGGTCTATTCACCGCATCTATTAATTCACATGAATTTCAGTCACTAATTATTCAGTGAATGGCTTGATCTAACCTTAGCAAAGGCTCTACACAGGCTGCTGAAGGATATATAAACCTGGCCAAAATTAAAACAATTACGCTTATTACCCAAAATCCAGCAATTACACAGTTACACCACTTTTTGCATTTCAAATCATTACAAATATTTATGCGTATTGCTGGCTTAAATTTGCGTGTTTAAGCGATGCAAATTTGGTAAATTACGCATACCCCATATATAATCCATATTGCAGTGACTGTTTCATTGCATAGTCAAAGAATGATACGCAGCCTCTGATGTAGGGATATTGAAAATATATAGCCGTATAAAACTCAAATCTAGTCACTATTCTAGCAGTTTCATAACAAACTAAAGCTCGCATAGATGTGCCATCCCTAAAAGTTATTTCTGGTGTAAGCTGTTCCTTACTATTGCCTTTAGAAAACATTTTTATAGGTTTACCCTAAAAAATAGAAATCAAAAGACGAGTTAATTTCCACTCTTCAGCAGTACTGAAATCAAATAAGCAGCTCCATTCAAAAATGTCAGATTGTGCCTTATAAAAGCCCAACTGCAACAGGTTTAAATGTACTATTATGCCATAAAATTGTATATGTATACCTTGTAAGAATTTTAAGTTAATAAAGCATTTATGAAGATTTATTTCAGCTCCTCATACAATTCTGAGGACAATCACATGCCACTCAAACATAACAAATGGTCTCCATCTCTCTTTTCTGTTTATTCCCAATCCCTGTTTATCTACAGTTTTATTAAGAATGTATATTTTACCTGCTTCGCTTCATCTCTCATTTCCTTATGATGCAAACATGCCCCTCTACAACTCTCTTTCTCTCCCACACTCCAATTCTATCCACACCACTTTGTCCTTGTATAACTTCTCAGAAATAAAATAGATTTTATTCACATCTGTATCGATCTCTATAAATAACTGCTTCACTCTCTAATTCTAACTTTCTCTCTATGGTTGTCTAACTATCAATCTCTAGTTCTAGCTATACAATGTTATGCTTTATATACCTCCTATTAAACCAAATATATTTTTTTCACAAAAATTAATGTTTCTTTACACCATCCAGTAGTACGCTTCTTAAGTCTTACTATCTCTTAATATTCCCTCTCTGCTATCAGTCCCTCGCTTCCTCCCTGTGTCCAACTTCCTCTAAATATATCTATTTCACTCCTAACTGTACCTCTACTTTTCTATTAATATGTTTCTTGTCTGTTTGTTAATATATTCTTCTTTCTCCTTTACCGTCCAGACCCGGCACTCAGTCTTCTTTGGTCTGCCAACCAATACTGCACCTGTACTAAAGTGGCTTTTATCATAGCCAGAAAAAGGATGCCTTGCAGGATCTAATACAAAATATAAACAAACAGTTTTATTGACTCTGTACATGCTCATCAAAGGAACGTTTTTTTTTAACTTTTTTTTTTTTAATTTTCTTTCTTGGTTATAGATGAACAACAGTAATGGCATAGAGCCACAAATTAACAGTAACCTTTCTTTTAATTATTGATTAATTTTTGGTGGTATGGTTCTTTTTTTTGGGTTTCTTAATCATGGGATCCGGTATTCTTTTCTGTTTGGATGAATATGATTTCTGCACTAGTTAACTTTCTGACAGTCTGCAGTATTTCAACCAGAAGCATTAAACTGTGCTAAAGTTATTAGCACATGAGGCATTCCATCCTTTACCTTGGATCCACTTTTATGAATGTACACAGATTTTGACAAACAAGGGAAAGCCAAACATAGTGAATAACTACAAGATTTTATGTGGATTCACAAAGCGTGCCACAGTTATTCGAATTTTTTTTTGAATACCCACCATTTAACTGTGCTCCCCAGATGGATCTGTATACATTTGAAAAAACACAAAGAGTAATCTAAACATCTAAGTGTTTGTAAATGTAAATGTACATGTATTTATATAGCGCAAATCGCCCACATCGCAGGCATCTATGCGCTTGCTTAGGGAACCCGTCCTGGTATTCCCCTGTGAGATACCCCGGCAGGGTATCCACAAGGTGAAAGCCAGGCATCCCGCCGCGAGGAGCCGTTGTGGAGATTAAGCAAGCTATTGCCAAGAGTCGCAGAGTGTGAACCCGTGAGTTGAGTAGGCACCGGAGCGAGAATTATCGAGTCCGTGGAATTATTGAGCCCAACCCCCGTCGGGGCGGGGAATTGAACCCTGGTCCAGGACCGATCTCAGCTACCGGGTCTGCCGCCTCTAACCCCTGAGCCACACTTCTCAGGGGTTAGAGGGTTGTCAACTTGTATGCAAATTCATCAAAAGGCATTACAGATATTGGTAATTTAAAAAGAAAAACCCCTTTTGTACAGTCATGACACCTCTAATTTATCACTCTGTTTTCTGTCTGTCGCATTTTTCAAAAAGCTAACATCTCAAAAACGAAAGATTTAACGCAAACTAACAAAAACAAAGGCACTCCTCTGGTTAAAGATCTACTTTCATGCCAACCTTGGTGTTATTCTGTTCTGAGGTTGTTTTTTTGTTAACTGCACCTGAAAGCAAAACGTCCTATGGGTGCTAAAAGAGGAAATGCATGTTTTTTTCCCCATTTCTTTTTCCTTGCACGAATCTGCACACATTTTGGCGAACTAGCAATTAGACAGTTTTGCTATGAATGCACAGATTTGTCAATCTGCGTCACGGTTATTGGCAATGCAAAAAATTAATTTTTAATGTAATATTCACTGAACAAGCACATTCAAAGTGTAGCTATAATTGATTAAAACACACATCAAATATTATCACACAAGGTTTAAGCAAAACTCAGAAAATTCGGGAAAAACCCCAGTTAAAGTGAAAATATTTTTATATACTGTGGATGACCTCAATATGACTTTACGGATGACAATTTAAATGACATCCTTGATGACATCTCAGATAACATTATTAAGGATATAATGGCATCACCGATGACATTATCATGACAAAATCCATGATACTGCCATAGATCTTCTTGATTTCAGTGACGACAGAGATGATGATGTGTTATTGACGTAATTTATGAAATGACTATAATCCTTTTTTATAATGAGCTATTTTGGATTTACTGTTTTCGTTTCAGTACTGGTTATATTTTAATTAGTTATGGATATTAGTTTGCAAAGTAATGGTTGGTCATTTGCTCTGAAATAGTCCTTATACATCTACATAATTGTTATATAGTCATACAGCTGCATGATATCCTTTAATATCGAGGTGAATGTAAGAGTTTGTGACACTACTCCGTGCTTACTGCTTTGGACACGGTATTGTATGCTAGAGACCACCATGTGGATTAATGGATGTAAAACAAACATTATTAGCTAAAAAAGTATTTTAGATGAAAATAGTCTTCATATGAAGTAAACGGAGTAGAGGTACCACTGGATGATGTCACAAGTTGTGACATCAGTGATGTGATCGATGATGTAATTTAACATGTCATCAGTGATGTCTTACATAAGACATACGATAACAGGAGATATACACACACACTTAGTCCGAAGAACGATACATTTCAAATGTAAAATTTATTTTTTGTGAACTTTTTTTGCTTTGCATGTCTTTATACTGTAAAGCAACTGCAGTGCCCCAGGCTCAAATGTTTTATGGTCAACGTGTAACTAAACAATCCTTATTGTTAACTTGTACCTATACTATATTTGCACGACAATTATAATCACAAGAACCGGAGAAATGGATGGAGAAGTTTTTATTTTGTTTCCTTTTGCCCTCTGTTTGCTATCTGCTTCAATGCATCTAACTGGACATCATTCTATCGCCTTCTTAGCCACCGAGGTGACAAAAATCAATGGCTATCAGATTACCTTGTTAGAAGGAAGGTTAAAGGGCCAGTGTGTTAAGTTCACAGTGCATCACCTTTCATTTAAAACATTTCACTTTTTTATTACACATTTGTATTAGTATTTATGGCACCATGCTTCCAGCACTCCTGAACTTATCGATTACATGGTCCTGCTGTCGGCTAGACCAGTGATGTCTCCTTTTTGAATTATGACAAATGTGCACACGTCTGAGGATTTGGTAATACTAATAATGCAGTATTTATATGGGGCATTTCATCACTGTTAGGCAACAGAAGTGCCTGCAAAGCAGTCACACATTTTATCATCGGCCTTACAAAGGGGTCGACATTTCAAAAGCAGGTTTGACCTTGTCTTGATTTTAACCTATGACATTCAGGCTTAACAAATATTTAGGCTTATGTTTTTTTATGCCAGCTAGATCTTTTGCTGCTTCTCTCAGTATCAATACAGAATTAAAATTGGTCGATCAGTGAATTACTCTTATTGTGTACATTGGAACTTTCCTCATGCACGTGTAACACTAAAATAATATAACACCATAAGCTAATAAGAATCTTTGCTGATCATCTTATTCCACATTAAAAACAATATCTAGGCAGCAGGTGATGTCCTATAATGATTTCGAGGACAGATAAATGAAAGCACTCGGTATAGGGTTATAATCAAGGTTGAAAGAGCTATGATGTGTCATCAGATGGTCAAATTATGCGGCATGATTGACTAAACTCTGTGGTAGGAAAAGCAAATTATGTGGGAGTTTTGCAGCACATCTTTCACTTAAACTGTTCTGAAGTAAAAGTATAGTGTATTTCGTATTTTTTTAAATGCATGTTTCAATGGGCGATACTTTACGATTTAAAACATTGAAAGCCACATTTATTATTATTTCATGCAACACAGCGCAGCAAAGCGATTTGCTGTGCGGCGTTGCATGAAAGAAGAGAGCAGAAATGCACAGTATTTACAAAGACATAGAGCATTTCTGCTCTTTCCTTGTACTGGCACACTATGTGCTGCCTAGTGCCAATGCAGGCACCCTTGCACAACTGTCCAAACATACCTGTATTGCAGGCAGGATTATTGTTTGTTAAAGAAGGGAAACCCTCTCACACAAGAACAATCCTTAGAGGTATATTCCACTTTATAGGTGTGCTGCAGAATGCAGCACACCCGGAAAGAGGAAGTAACAAAGAGAAATAAAGATATTTCTCCTCTTTGAACCTCAGTTTGGCTCAAAATACCAGGGTGGATGCATGAGAATGCCCCTGTTCCATCCATGTAACGCCTACCCAATGCAAAGTAATGCAAGCCAGCACTATGTACTGCGGTACATTACTTTGTATTTACTAAACCACATAAAGCAGACCGGGAGAGGGTATGGCCTAATGGCTAGAGCGATCGACCTCGATCCTGGGGAACCAGGTTTGAGTCTCGGCCTGGACGCTTACCTTCCCATGCCTAACAAAAATTAACGTGTCCATCTGTAACGCAACTGCTGCTCATGTAATGTGCTCTGATACCTTTGGCTCCTGCTTGCGCTATATAAACCCCCCTCCCAAAAATAAGTCATGGAAAGACGAACTTTTGGCCTTTAACTCGGACGGTAGGAATATGCTATGTAACATACTTGAACAGCACCTTGGTTCAAGATTTGCTTCAATGCCACTAATGTCAAAATGCAGGATTTACACAATTCAAGAACTGTTTTCGTACCTCACAATACAAAGTTTTTAAATGTTCCCTGATTAATGCAAGATTGTTAATCAGACATAAAAATGAATTTGCAGAGTTTCTATTAACACATGAGCTAGACAATATTTTTGCTACAGTAACCTGAGTGGATATTGCTTCTGGTCCTGACTTGACTCAGGCAATCCTAGCGAGCTACACAATTGTTAATGTAGACAAAGTAAGTCAGAGAGGGGGTGGGTTGGCTATTGTTGCACGTGCCAATTTTTCTACACGGTGTTCTCCGTTGAAAGTAGTTCGACATGAATCTCTTTTCTTTCAAATAGAACTTATTGAACATTACACCTTTAGAGTTTCATTGATATACCACCCACCTGGTCCAAGAGCATCCTTTGTATCAAGTATAAGCCCATTGTTAGAATCTAGTGTTAAATCAGCGGATTTCTCGGTTCTGAGAGATTTGAATAGCCGATGAAAACACTGTCTTTTTATTGACTCAATGGCTAGCTCGTCAAATTTCCCAATCACCACGCATGACAGGCATTGGATGGCATTTTCTGTAATAATCCATGTCTTCAGGTACTGGACTACTAACACTCTGTGGTCTGATCATAGAGCTGTAATGTTTAATATTAATCAACCTCAGTCTTTGTCTAAGAGTGGCAAGAACCCGATGGTACCAAGGGCACGGCCTTAATCAATCAGTACTACATTCTGCCAAATCAGATAATCTGTTTGAAATTAAGTCCAGTGCTATGACAGATCTTGACTCAACTATACATAACTACTCCACCTGACTAGTTAGGGTGGTTGACATTCTCTCACCAGAAAAAGTTTTTATTATTCGTAGGAAAACTCCCTTGGAACCCCGGTTCTCGGAGAGCTTGAGAACCCAAAAACAACTTTACAGAAGGTAGGAGCGAATCTGGAGATCCCATTATGATCCTCAAGACAAAGATTTATAAGCAAGCAGTCACAGAATATACAAGGATGATATTAGAAGAATGGCTAAATACTTTTATAGCAAGATACTACAATCTAATAATTCAGCAAAATACCTTTTTAATACTGTAGAACGCTTAGTGAAAATGACTATGCCCAATAGCAACACCTGCTTTGTATAAATAGTACAAAGCAGGTGTCTATTCTAATCATAGCCACTATATCCGGATCCACATTAGATCATTTTCCTGCAAAAGTTGGCCCTCGTGCCAGAAATTCTAAGCATCAACTAACTACGATTTTTAACAAAATAATCAACATTGGCTATTTCTCTTTTGTTTGGAAAAAAGCTTTCATTCTACCTTTAATTTTTTTTAAAAATGGTCTAAATCCACAAGAGCCTAGTAGCTATAGGCCCAATTCTAGGTTACCTTTTCCAACTAAGCTACTGGAGAAAGATTAAAATATGGAACTCATGCCATTGATTCACACTCGCTTCTTGCTGGACTCCACTCCATATGGCTTTAGACACATGGGGGCACATTAGTACCTCCCGCCATAAGGGCGGGGGTCCGTGGGTGCCATTAGGATGTGCCCGCCAAAGTGGCAGGCGTATCCTGCATTCCTAACATTGTGGCGGGTGGTGCACTCAGCACCGCCCGCCACAATGCCAGGAAGACATGTTGTGCACTTCCATGCACAACATGGCAGGCAACTGTAATGCCCCCACAAGCAATTCCCACATGCCTTTCCATGGCGGCAATTTTATTTATTTTTTTATTTTATTTTTTATTTATGCGATTTTATATAGCGCAGACTTTACCCGAAGGTGTCAGAGCGCTTCACAATAGGATCAGCAATGATACATGAGGAGAATAATAAGTGAACAAATTACAAAATCACACGTTATGTTACATGAATCAAAAGTGACAATAGTGAGTAACCAAAATACATGAGGTAGCAATCGGTACAATACAGGAGGAAAAAGTGATATGTGTGCAGGTTACAAAAGCGTACAAAGTACAAGTAGAGGTGTAATACTGCAATAGGTGGCAGACACTCCAGCACAAGAACAAACGATACGTAGGCAATGGAGGCACTTGTGCAAGTATCTAAAGCAAACAAAAGTGAGAGGTAGCATACAGTGTGATACAAGAGGAAAGTGTCTAACAGACACTGCCACCATATAAACTGCTTTCAGCCCGGTAGGCAATCGGGAAGACCATCTGCCGAGGTCCCCCCCGCCATGGTAATTTGGCGGGGGAAATTGGTAGCGGGCGGAGGTTTCTGGCGGGTGGATCGCCACCGCCATATGGGTGGTGGTGATCCGCCCGTTATCCTAATGTGCCCTATAGTATGCAGAACAGCATTGGTAGCCGCTTGGAAGGAGTGTAGATCAGTCCTAGATGGGGGCAGCAAGGCTGTACAGATACTATAGGCTCTCTCTGCGGCTTTTGACACAATCAGTCATGCTGAAGGACTGGGCTATTTTAAGGCCCAGCGGTGCCAGGGGACAACACCTGAAACCTTTGTGGGTTACCTGTTCCGGCGTACAAATCACAGAGACACTGGACACTTCCTTCGGCGTCAAAGATCAGCGTTTATTTACTGCAGGGATACAGAAATCGCTAGAAGTACAACAGAGTGTAGGTTCTGAGAGTCTGCTTCGAATTGCAAAAGTGGATCGCTCCTTTTATATACATTTTCGTCATTGCACAACATACCGAACAAAAGGTTACAACTCAGTTCCCACAGTAAACTTCAAAAGGATTGCATTAATGTTTTCAGAAGCCCGGAACATAATTACAGTAACATTGCCGGTTCCCAACTGTAAAAGTACGCTATCCCACCATTAGGCACATTCCAGTCTAGTCGTAAACGAGCTAAGAGAAGGAGCAGGAACAGGTGCAAAGAAGACAAAGACAGACAACAGATTGAAAAGAGTGTGGGGGCAATATCGGAAGCGTGATCACAGGATCAAAGGATTCGAGCCTAACGCATGCAAGGCTGAAACAATAGACCGGCACGGCAAGATGAGCCCCGAGCGGAGCCATCTGCTTCTGCCGTGTCATTCCCCTAGTCATAAAGGCACACTCAAAGGAATATGCATCTTCCGCAAGAGCTTGGGAATCCCAGGGTCACGAAGCGGACATTGTCCGTTCGCCAGCTACGTGAGGGCAAGAAACAAAATGGATGCTGTATCTAAAATGGAACCCGAGGGTTCAGATGGAGAAACCCCTAAATAAGACAAACCCTTCCAAGTAGTGTAGCGAAAACGCGTACACCTACTAAACTCGTCATTTGCGGTTCATAGATATCAAACTCGTCCATATCCGAACAAGCCCAAAACGTCGTTACGATTCTCACGGAACCTCAATGCCATTCTGATTGACTGGCTCGTCAAGTTGGGGATGAGTGTATTTGCCCCCAGCCTCATAAAATCCTTTCTATCAGAGAGAGTGCCTCATATTGCATTAGGACAGATCCTTTCTGATCAGTTCTGCCTATCATGTGGGGTGCCTCAAGACTTTTTGCTGAGCCCAACACTGTTTATTCTTTACGTCATCCCACTGGCTAAGTTGATCAAATCATTTGGGTTCTCATTGGGGTCTCACACCGATGATACCCAAATTGTGGCATCAATATCTGGAAACCCTGAAAATACGGTCTCAAGAGTCAATGCTTGCATGTCTCAAATCGGTAACTGGATGATGTCAAATTGTTTAAAGCTTAACTCTGGGAAAACAGAGGTTCTTCTCATGGTCTCAGGCACTTCATTTTGGTCACCAAGCTTGTTGCCTCAGGAAATGGGGTACTTCCCTCACTAGTTTGGAAAGTGAAGACCCTGGGGATTGTCTTGGATAATAAACAAATTCAAGTCAATGCCCTTGACTCATCAGTATTTTTCATGCTAAAAATATTCAGGAAAATGTGCCCCTTTATACCCACAGATCTTTAGAAAATGGGGGTCTCCTCTCTTTCCTTCTCCAAACGAAATTATGGGAATACCCAATTTATGGGCATCCATAAAATATTTTGTCATAAATTGCAAATGCTACAGAATGCATTGGCCTTACTTTTGTCGGGAATCCCAAAATATCACTCTGTATCTCAGGTCTTAATCAAGCTACACGGGCTACCAGTGACACAAAGAGTAGACTTTAACGTCCTATGCTTGGCCTTTTAAGCCATGCACATCATCAGTCCTGGCTCTCACCAATGTAGATTCATTTGGTATGCTCCATCCACAAAACTCAGATCCTCAGAAGCCAAGAGTCTAGTGCTTCAAAGGACCAAACAAGCATATGGGGGGGGGGGGGCAGAAGCTTTCTGCGGAGGATGGCAGAGCTATTGTAATCTCTCCCCTTGGCATTAAACAACTGTTCAGACCTCATTTCCTCTAGGAAATCTCTCAAGACCTGGCTCTTTAATCACTGAGCAACACTATCATAAGGTCATCCATGTCGGTGACAGCCCAAAGACACCCTGGGCATTAGAGAGCTAAATACAATTAAAATCAAATCAAAGTGGCTTAGGGTGGCTTAGTAAATGCCAAAAATGATTTTGGGTCAGGGCTGACCCACAAAAGTGACACAATCATAGTAAGTCTAGGCCCACATCTTGAAAGTAGATGCAACAGACTTCTGATTCTTCCAAAGTCTGAGCGACCCCGTGAAATAAGTGTGCTTTTAGAAAATTATGTGTGACTTAAAATTAGTTTATATTAATAGTGAAATAAATGCAAATACAGACCGTTTCAATATGTCCCGTTTAAATTACATTTATTTACTTAAGATGTTTGCTTCCTGCAGCAGGCAAAACCCCTTCTTCCAGTAAATCAAATGGAGATATTTATACTGTTAGGGCAAGATGGTTACTTCTAAACAAATGCCTAATTACATCAATCAAGTACTGAAGGTGTCCAATTAACTTTCAGCAATTTCCTCCCACTTGAGCTAGATTGTTAAATTTGGCAATTATATAACAGATGATGGAGTATGTGGTGAGTGCAGATTCATATTTAAATGAAAAAATCAGCACAATCAATATTGATCTCTAGAACTAAATATAATGGTTTCAGAACATTCCACTATTTATGTGAAAGCTGTTTTAATATATATGGTTACAGACAGCAGAAAACAATGGTAATGTTGATCTACACAGCTTATAGCAGGATTTAAAAGCATCATGTTATTGCACTCTCAGAATTAAATATTTTCTAATGTAGCATTATTTAAAGTGGAGTTTATCAATATTGCTAGATATTTGTCAATCACTAATGTTGTTGGCCTAAGCAGGTGCAAAGGAGCAAAAGACCACAGTGGGATGTTACCTAACGTTTTTGGACAGTTCATAGGTCAGTTATAGAACTAGCATATGGATGTACCTGTTTGGACACTGGTGACCCTATGTCCATATCCCCCTAATCAGTTGTCTTCAGAGATAGATCTTCAAACAATTGACATTATAAGAGGATTACATTACAAGCAACTTGATTGACTGAACACCTCTCAACATGCCAATGAATCTGTAAAAGGTAAATTATGCACTTTCCTAAAATGACTCAGACATTGAATTGGCTGAGGAGAAATTAAAAGGAATTTGTAATTCTGACAACACATTTTGTGTTTTTTGAAATTTGAAAGACTGGGAGAAACTGTAAGGATTTAATTATGGGAGCATGGGTTATACAAGCATGTATTGATGGATTTACTTTGTACCTTGCTTTTGTTCATTTGGTTACTGGATGTTCATGCTGGGGGAAGAAAGCATTTCTTGAAATGCTGTTCTCTGGTATAGCAATGGTATCTCCTTTACACTGTCAGGAGAAGGGCATTGATTACAGTCATCCAGGAGGCAAACGGGTAGTAAGAACTTAATGTCTACTGATTCCTTTTAGATCCATTGACGTTACCACACTAGGTACCAGAAATGGCCACTGGCAAATGGAAAGAAAACAAAATCCCTTACCATCTTAGAAAGAGGAAGAAGTGCTTTAAGGCATACTGTAAAGTCCGGGAACACCTACCCTATGTCAGTACAATTCAATGAATAGGCACAATAAGTATAGAACAGTCAAAGAAAGAAGCACAGAGCAACCTCTGAATTGACCAGACATGTAGCAAAATTAGATAGAACAATTCCTCACGGTAATAGAGCCATTAAAGCTCACTCTGAAGAACTAGCTAGGACTATAAAGGATATGTGCACATAAATGACTCAAGATTCTGCATGCACACAGGTTTCAACAGAGACACATGAAAAATTGAACATTCCGGTGTAAGGTAGACTATTGCCACTTCAACTATGTGTTATAGAACAGTTAACATGCAGGTAGAGCTAGTCCACCACAGAGTTGCTCTAGCAGGGTGCCTAGCCCAAATAACAAACCCTTCAGAGGAAATGCAAACTTCCAATGCAGGAATTAGGTCTGCAAAGTTGCTTGGAGAAAATGAGGATGGCTTAGGTGTAAGCAGTATTGCATTTCTTTAAGTGATCCTGCAATGTCAAGGTGTAATAGCCATAGTAGTGAAAGGCAAGGAAGGATCAATCAATCAATCAATCAATCATTCAGGGAATTGTAAGAGCGCTACTCACCCGTGAGGGTCTCAAGGCGCTGAGGGGGGCGCAGCTCTGTGTATCTGAAGAGCCAGGTCTTGAGGGTCTTCCTGAAGGTGTTCATGGATAGGGTGCATCTGCTTTCTGCCAGTAGCTCGTTCTAGGTCTTGGCTGCCATGTGAGACAAGGATCTTCCACCTGCTCTGGCTCTGTGGATGCGCGGGGTTTTGGCCAGTGTGAGGACGGAAGATCGGAGGTTTCTTTTGGGTACGTGGAAGTTGATTCTGTTGTTGAGGTATTTGGGTCTGTTGTTGTGTAGGCACTTGTAGGCGTGCATGTGGATTTTGAAAGTGACTCTTCTCCATGGGAGCCAGTGGAGACTTCGTAGGTGTTGGCTGATGTGTTTGTGTCAGGAGATGCCGAAGACAAGCCTGGCAGCGGTGTTCTTTATTGTCTGTAGTTTGCGGAGTAGGGACTTGTTGATGCTGGTGTAGAGTACATTTCCATAGTCCAGTCTGCTGGTGATGAGTACGTGGGTGACTGTCTTCTTTGACTCAGGAGGGATCCACTTGAAGGTCTTGCGGAAGATGTGGAGGGTGTTGAAGCAGCTGGAGGTGACGGCGTGGACCTGTTAGTTCATGGTGAGTGATGAGTCGAGTACAATGCCGAGGTTCTTGACATGGTCTGAGGGGGAAGGTGGGCTTCCGAGGTCTGTCGGCAACCAGGTGCTGTCCCATGCAGAAGGGGTGGTACAAAGGACAAAGACTTCTGTCTTCTTGGTGTTGAGCTTCAGGGAGCTATTGGTCTCCCAGGCTGCAATGTCTTGCATTCCTTTCTGGAAGTTGAGTTTGGCAGTGGTGGGGTCTTTGGAGAGAAAGAGGATGAGCTGAGTGCATAGGATACGATGTTGCGGCCGTGTTGTCGGACGATGGATGCTAGGGGGGCCATGGGGATGTTGAAGAGCGTGGGGCTCAGGGATGAACTCTGTGAGACTCCTCAGGCGATTTTCGTGGGGTCAGAGAAGAAGGGTGGGAGTCTGATCCTTTGGCTTCTTCCTGTGAGGAATGATTGGATCCAGTCCAGGACTGTTCCTTATATGCCTGCGTCGTGTAGTCTGGTGACTAATGTGCGGTGGGAGACTGTGTCGAAGGCCGCTGAAAGGTGGAGTACGATGAGAGCAGCGAGTGGCCTGGTCCTGGAGGATGCAGATGGTGTCTATGGCGGCGAGTAGGGTGGTCTCTGTGCTGTGGTTGCTTCGGAATCCGGATTGGGATGGGTCGAGAACAGCGTTCTCTTCAATGAATCGTGTCAGTTTCCTGTTGACTGTTTTCTCTGCAACTTTGGTTACGAAGGGAAGTAGTGAGATGGGCCGATAGTTCTTGAGGTCGTTGGGGTCAGCTGTAGGCTTCTTGAGCATGGGTCTGACTTCTGTGTGCTTCAAGTCGTCTGGGAAAGTGCCTGTTTTAAAGATGGTGTTGATGGTGCATTGTAGTTTGGGTGTGATGGCGGCCGCAGCTTTGCGGTAAATGTAAGGGGGTAGGGGTCTGTGGGGGACCCAGAGTGGATGCTTTTCATGGTCAAGGTGGAGTCTTCGACCGTGAACTGTGTCCAGTTGGAGATGGTGGCCTGGCTGGTGTTTCTGGGGGTGGGGGCAGTCTGTGGCGCCTGGTGGATGGTCAATGGCATTGTCGTAGAGGTTTTTGATCTTCAGGTGGAAATCGGTTCCAAGCTTGTTGCTGAGGTCCTGGGATAGGGTGATGTCTGTGGCCTTGCTGCGTGGGTGGGTGAATTCTTGAATGACACTAAAAAGTTTCTTGGAGTTGGTGGAGTTGGCCAGGATTTTGTCGTGGTTTTTGATCTTGAGGTGGAAATCGGTTCAAAGCTTGTTGCAGAGGTACTGGGATGGGGTGATGTTTGTGGCCTTGCTGCGTGGGTTGGTGAATTCTCGAATGACACTAAAAAGTTTCTTGGATTTAGTGGAGTTGGCCAGGATTTTGTTGTGGATAAAGTTACTCTTGGTGGCTATGATCTGGTTGTGGTAGGGCGTCATGGCGTCCTTGTAGGTGGTGTGTTTTTTGGTTGTCTTGGTGATCACAAGCATATCCCTCTGGAATTACAACTGTGCATTGGTAGCTTCCAGTTGCAAAACGCTACACAAAAGCTTAATGTAGGTACAAATTGCTCGACTGCGCTATGTTGGCTTGCATAGTGCAGGATCCAATTAATTTATTGAATTAAGAATGACCTATTTGATAAACCTGTAACTAGCATACACCACTTTCCTGTTTAGCAAAAATAAAGGCATTTTCCATCTGAAAAACCCCTCTCTCCTCTGTTGGACTCCAACAATCCACATCCTCCTTGCTACAGAATACATCACAGCCCTTGTGAAAGATTGCAAAGCATTTTGAGCCTCCTTTTCTACTTTGCATCTAGTTACCACCCGCTACCAGATTTATTCATTATTTAACTAATAAACATCAGGCCCTTTTGGTGTTTAATATTCAGACTTCTTCATAATTCTGCCAAATCTAATATTACTGCGTGGGAGTTTTACACTTCCACTAAAACTGTAGGCTTCGAAGAGATTGAAATTGTGCATTCATTTGTGTCTTAAGAAATCTCAATTTACTTTACTGTCATTGTAATATCAGACAAAATTATTATAGATGATCAATCAGCAGCATAAAACTTGATATGTGATAGGTCAAGAACTGTACAACATCAATAGTTTCAAATATCAGAACATCTTCTTAATTCCAAATCTCATGGTTGGTAGAAACCCACTTTGTTATCACATTTAGCTCATGAACATTGTTCACATGACATATATATGTTTCCATCATTTGTCAGGTGATTAAAGTGGACTACAATATTCTGTACAGAGTGGAGAGGGTGTAGCATAAACATACTGAGATATGCGGATATCAATTTCACTTCACTTCCCACAACATTCCCATTAAGAGGGTTGTATGACAAACCAATGCAGGGAAATACATTGCATGCATTTACCACACGTTTTTCAAGGCGCATATTTTTACAACACATATGCTTTTACAACATATGCCTTTACCACATATTGTTTTTGTGGGGTGAGACATCCCACAACCCCTAATGCACCTAATATTGCATGGTAAAGGCATACGTTGTAAAAGCTATATGCGTTCTAAAGCCATGTATGGGAAATAATGCATGGTAAAGGTATGTGGTAAAAACCTCTTTGTAAAGGTTGTTTCCCCTTTAAGAGCAGTTTATATTGTATTCATTGTGAGATTACCTAAATGTACCATACCCTGTGAAATATTTTATCATTATTTCACATGTACACCTTCTTTGTAAATAAAACCAATTATACACAACCTGGTTGTGTTCAGAAGGACAAAGCTTCCCTTAAGTGTATTTTGAAAGTAGTACATTCACACACAATTGCAACACCACCACATCATAGTGGAGAAGTGTGGCTCAACGGTTAGAGGCGGCAGAGCAAGAGCCAGAGGTCGGCCCGGGACCAGGGTTCAATTCCCGACGCCACGCGGCCGGGTGCAGGACCAATGTCAGCGGGCCCGATAAATCTCGCCTCGGTGCCACTCTAACCATGGGGTACCACGCTGCAACTCTGGGAAATAGCTTGCTTAGTCTCCACTCCGGCCCCATCACCGCCTGGCTGCACCTTGGGGATGCCCAGTAAAGGTATCATCTCACAGGAAAAGCAAGGACGGGTTCCCCAGTGGTACAGCGCTGGGACGCTCCAGGGTAACCACGCGCTCTATAAATCCAACATTCATTCATTCATTCATTCATTCATCATCAGCGTGTCCATTAGATAGGTTGCAACGTTTTTTTCTGCTCTCGGAACATTCATTAATGCATTTAACCCAATCCATCCCGTCTCTCAATTCGGAATTGTAATCACTTCTTGGCAAGCATCCCTGAGTCCACCTAAAGTACTTTTTACTTAATAGCACTATCACCTATAGATTATTAAACTGTTGCTTCAAGTTTTAGAGGCTGGGGTCTCCAACATGAAGTAGTAGAAGGAAGATTCTGCCTTTAAAGATTCTACCCCTATCATATCTCTTCTATTGCCGAGGGAGGTTAGTCCTGTCACTTTGAAATAGCTTTGTAAGCCAATGACCTTTGTTTGTTTACGATACCTTACTACATAGAGGGGGCAAATACATAATATCATTATTGCAACATGGCAGTTCTAGTTCTGGTTCTCCTTCTCTGCATTAGAGAAATCCTCAATATTTCCAGAAAAAAAAACAGTGGACAGTTCGTGTTTAAGTTCAAGTTAGGGTTAGGATTAAAGGGTATATCTACTTTAATGAACGCCAACTGTGTGGGGGAAGGAGACAGGAAGACGTGGCTGTGTTAAAGCATGCATATGGGGCAACTTGCTGACATTTCACCTGATTAAAACTGTGGTCTGGTCCCTGCATCTCTGTTCCTGAAAATATGTCCCAAGACTTTTTCCATAAAGGATTCTCACCAAATGTCCATGAATATAAAGAATCCTTTGTTATATATTCTGTGCATCCGTCTAAGCACTCTCTTGTACATCCTAAACTTTGATAAAAACAAAATGTTTTCAATATATAACCCATTTAATGTATCTACACAAAATGTAGCAGATGTTTGAAGAGGCTGTCCTAAATAGGACAGTCTTTCATATTCACAGACCTAGAGCTGCAATACAGAAAGTTCCCTGGAGCACAACGAGCATGTGTGGCACCGGGGCTTTGTAGTATTACAGAAGGGGCAGCAGATGCTTGTGTAGACACATGTAGCTCCAGCACTATCTCAAGAGGGCATTTCCTCATTTCCATTATTGGGGTGTGGCCCCACATAGATGAAGGAATCTCTTTGCCTCTGCACTGGCGCTGAATTAAAGGCCGGGAATTCAAAGGCAAAGAAGTTGTTAGGAGGTACACTGAAGGCAGTACTCTATAGCAGGGAAACAGTCCCGTGGAGCTACGCAGACATGTTCCTGCTCGCGGTTGCAGTCTCTCACTGCCCCTGCCTGCAAGGGAATCTGTCTCTTTCCTCACGAAAGTGCTGGAGGGAAAGTGCCTGCCCTGTGAAAAACAGAGCAGCTTTGAAGCAGCAGCTCCGTATTTCACTTTTATGCACTGCCCCAAGGCAAGCGCATTCTTTGCAATAGAGTGCACTTTCCTTGTTTGCACACAGTGCACTTGTTTAAATGTATGCCGTGGTGCAAACAGGAAAAGTGCACCCTTTGTGTAATAGGGCCCCTGGTGTCTCGAAGGAAAATGGGCCACCATCTCATAGGTGTAAAAATGGCAGAACCAGCTGAAGCTCTAAAATTAGAAACCTATAATTTGCCCCACATTTAAATGCGAAAGGTAAACCCCCATTTTGCATAAGGAACACCTCCTGATTTTTTGTTGGGATTCCTAATCTACCACACTCTTAATCAGCAACTAACTTTTGGATACTGCCTAAAAAAAAAGGTGCATTGCCTAGGGTGTTAAGTCTTTCATATATGTGCATCTCCTCTCTGTCCCTCATGCATTGATGTCAATATCATTGGATTTAATAAGGCTTATTAAAATAGAAATTTTCAGCCGCGGTCCGTGCAGGTATTAGCGATGGGGCTGGGTAAGGGGGGATTTCGAGGGACGATGCTTAGGGAAAATGTAATAAATAAGTAATTTTCCCTAGGCATCGTCTCTCGAAATCCCCCCTTACTTGGCCCCACCACTATTACCTGCATGGACCACAGCTTGAAATGTTGCTACTGGAGTGCTTTAACCATAAAGCTTTCCCTCAACCTACAATATAGAAATCGCATTTCCAAAATGGAAGAGTTGCTTCTCTTTCATCTTCTCTTTATTCTTCTATTTTCCTCAATATATCTATATCAGTTCATGAACCTGTGATTAAGAATGGTTAATAGTTGATAAGCCAGAAAGGACCTTTAATTCCTTTAAAAGCATGCCGTACAAGGGCTCATCACAGATAGCATTTATGCACAGTAATCTTCAGTATTATTTCACCACGCCAAAGGCATTGGAGTGTTTGCAACTATGCATCTTTGTGATGCCTTACTACTCTATCCTTATTTCGGAGCAGCAGTACAAATCAGATGCCAGATTCTTCCTTCAAATCCACCCATGGTAGTTAATGTTTTCCTGTTCATACCTCCTATCGGCAAACACATTTCTTGGCAGCTTGTTTTTCATCTGTCATTTATTTTCCAATGTGGTCTATACTGAATTTTCACTATCTGATTGTATCAAACATGGAGGGCACACACTCAGAATGAAACTGAATTTCATAGCATAGTAGACTAATAGTATCTAGTGAACAAATGTTGCCTGGTGAATGACTATTCGTCTATCGTGGCAAACAGTTCGCTGAAAATAAATAACTCAGGATCTAGAAACAAAGCAAAATAGTGCAATTAAAATCATTACTTCATTGGATTGGACCAACCTTGATTCATTCTAGTCGGGGTTTCCGAATATGATAAAGAAGAGGAATGGGAGGGTTAACCTTCCAGACATCCATCTGTATGTAGCAAAATCCATCATTATCATGGTTCAGGACCGGCCTGGCCTTAAAACAGGATACAGGCAACTGAGGAATTCAAATGAACTGGGATGGAAAATGTATTTCTTTCATAACGGGTGTTAAAAATTCCAGTTGACCAGGTTGACTACCAACTCTGCATCAAGCAGAGGATGGCCAAAACAGTTTGAGTTATCTTACAATAATTCAACATCTAAACACATCAAAAAGCAGTGGGATCAGCACCAAATAATCCTTACAGTACAGTTTATGGCCAACCTAGGACAGGGAAGAACATCTTTTTTTTATTTGGTATTTCATAGTCCATAGGTGCTGTCACCAAGTGGAGTGAAATAATTATCTTGCTGAATTCACACAATGAATCACAGGCAATGTGTAACATATTTATCCAGTACTCTACCAGTCACTAAGTGAAAACACAGCAAAAGTAATACCCCAAACCAATTTATAAAAATAGAGTAAATTTAAAAAAAGAAAAGATGACACTAAAGTGAAAACAAATCCAACAAGTACAAACAGAGATATGGATTTAAAGAAATTGTTTTAAAAATCGCGCCAAGGGGGGCGCTAGAGGGCGCAGTGCAGGAAGGCTGGCTGAAAAGACAGCTCCGCTGGACGGACTACAATTTGCGCCTTTAAACTCGATGTAAGCAACCGAATTTCATACCGAATGGTGAAATTGGCAGGAGGAATGTAAGAGAGAGACAGTGGCGACATTTTCATGGCATGAAACTAGTCCAGTGCGAAGAACGATAACCTTGGAAGATCGGCAAGTGACTCGACTGGGGCCGGTCAAGATGGCGCCCGCGAGGCAACCGAAGCGACTCTAACGCTACCGGAGGACGAGTGAAGCGCAACCGCCGATAATGCCATTATAAGAAGAATATTCCCATAAATTCAACATTAAAGTGCACGCAGGCTGACATAAGCACTGAAAGCTGTGTAACAAAATGGCGGCACCCATAACTTTCAACCGATGAACTCCCTGTACATGAAGTCACCGCTGCTTTCCCCAGACACCATCCGCACATATTGCTGACCTAAGGAGTCCAACACCTGGCACATAGAAGTGTACAGTGCATATCGCCGCACGGGATGACTAGATAGACCCGACACGCAACACCCGCAAAACGGCTGCAGCTCGCCGCAAGCGGTTGAAAAATATCCTAAATAGTGTGTGATCAAAAGCGAACAGCGAAGTGACTGCTGCTACCACCACTGCATGTAATACCCGCAAATACACATGCGATGCATGACGCCAGTATCGGATGATCAAGCAACAAAATGGCGTCTCCCATAACGGTGCTGTAAATGGCTGCCAGTTTTAAATTTGTCACTACCACAAAGCGGCTTAACACTGACAGAGAGAAACTTAGCGCGCACCATCGCAGATGACCCTTAGATGGATAAGACATCTGGGGACCGTGGATTAACATGTGGCAGACGGAAACCAGCGAAAACATCTCCTCCGGTACCGATCTGTCAAATTAGATACTAGCACTGTCTCTGGACTACTTGACGCACACAGCGAGCATCATATCACTGCATTAAAGGGTGAATGCGACTTCAAACTCACACAGAGGGCATAAGAATCAGCCACCGGGGCACTGCACTGACTGCGACGAACGCATGATTTGCGTCGCACAGCCATTTTGTCCAAAGGGGCGTCAAGGCCTAAAGTATCGGAAGACCATGCTAGGAGTGGCCTTTACATCCTTTGATAGTGCACACTTGCTTCCATGAACTATGGCCATATAGGCGAAACTGCAAGCAGGAACAGCATTCATGGCCAGGACCACGACTGCCGCCTGCTACCAATATGATGCTGCATAGAATCGCGACCAATATAAAGCCTCGACATCCTACTCCTGAGTACTGAGTGAACACCTCTGCTGCACTGGGACTCACGTGAGAATAAACAATGAGCACCTGGACCTTCTGCTTGCGGGAACGACTCCGGCTGGGGTTCCCCTGAGAATTACTATTTTCTACATTGTGTAAACACGTCGGCAAGGCGCGGGGACCTAATATTTCTGAACTGCCAATCACCACTAACTTGGAAAGGCCTCGCTACTGCATGATGGGGAAACCGGAAAAACAGCAGCAGAAACTCACATTTGAACCATGTAGGTCAACAAGAGGCCCTACATTACAGTCGGACACGGAGGCAGAGACAGACGGCACCTCCGAAAATGGTGTCAAATCCATCCTGAAAGCAATCCAAGCAAGCCTCCAGGACATTAATGGCAAGTTAGATCACCTCACCTGCCATATGGATACCATGGCGGCAAAAACGGATCAGCAGGTGCAGAAACTCGACTGTCAGCAGTGGAGGACGAAGCACATGCCAGCACATCTAAGTGTCATGGCTTTGAAAAAGTATTGGATGTGATCAAAAACAAGGCAGAGGATTTGGAGGCTAGATCACGTCATAACAACCTACGTATTGCAGGTATCACGGAATCCACAGAAACAGGCCGCATGGAGACGTATGTAGAGGAACTATGCCACGCCTTGTTTGGCAAAGAGCAGCTGTCGCCAATATTTATAGTGAAGAGAGCCCATAGGTCGCTGGCACCCCGACCACCACCAGGCGTTCCGCCTAGACCTGTAGTGGCTCGCATTTTAAATTATCGTGACCGGGATGGAATATTGCGGATGGTGAGGGAGAAGAAAAATCTTAGCTATCAAGGCAATCAACTAGAAGTCTACCCTGACCATACCATGGCAGTACAACAGGCTTGTAAAGAATTTGCAAACGCAAATGCGAAACTACGTAGCATGCAAGTGGACTACGCAATGTTATATCCAGCACGATTGAAAATCACCTGGGATGGAAAGCCGACAATTCTCTCCACGCTGAAGGCGGCAATATACTTCATCAAGAAAATAAATATTCAGCAGAAGGAGCGCAGACAACAGGAGAAGGAACAGGAAGCAGACAGATGGAGAGGGACCCTAGACATTATGGCTGTCTACTAAATGTGACCGCTGATCAGAACCTGATAACTATGTGCACACTTCCAAATGCGTGATTTGGCATGTAGGCTTCGCCCTTCAAGTGGTAAGTTTAACATTTCATCAATACGCAAACTGACATTGTGTGCTTCAGTCTATAATTCTGAAACGAGACTGGCTAGATATGAGGCAAGAAGGGCACAAACTGATATTCCAGGGAGTCAAAGATCTGCCAACTAGGAATTGAGGACAATTGCATTTGTAAAAATGAGGTTATGCAGAGTGGCGACTCCCTCTTCCTGTGAACGGACACTGATGGGTTCCAAGGTCCATTAGCAATGTTTTCCAGATAGTCGCAAGGGTTCTGTAGTTAGTCTAGATGTATTAGATGCATGTATATAATGGCTTGGAGAGTGACTGATGACAAATGCTGGTGGGATACAGATGCTTCAGGAAATAGGAACAGGGAAGCCACTTAAGGATATTGGGATATTTGGAAATGTGCGGCAATATTTTGATGGGATAACATACTGCTTAAACTTAAAACGATGTAGTGGATTGCCCTCAGCGATAGTACTGCAATTGTCCAGTCTATTATCCAAACATGCGAAAATGGAGCAGTGTAGGGTGCATGTAGGAAAGACATAGCATGAAATTGGTCTTAAATGCAAGACGTTATGAGCTATGTGATGGCCAGTTGTGAGGTGTAATACTTGTACCAGTTAAAACTAATAATATTACTGCGTATGACATGCAGGTTGGTTCTAAATGAGTTAGTCCGTCCACATCCACTAGTTTGGATGGAGACGTGCGTCCTAGGCGGACCCCTACATGGGTGTTCCCCACACAAGTTATGTACCATTGGGGTGTTGAGAAGAGGGTATGGCTCCAGCAGGTTTGGGCTGCTGTTGTGGGAGGGGGGTGGAGGGATTGGGGTTATGTTTTATTTAATGGACCAAACCACTTGAGATGCATTGCTGAAATCCAAGATGATGACAGTAACTGTGACGAGATTTCTGCTTGTGCGCACAGTAGACCGTGCTTTGCAAGGGGCCGAAATGGAGACCATGCAGTTAGAGTAGATCACTTACCCTTTCAGTAGCCATGGCTATGAATACACCGAGTAAACAAGCTTTAAATCTACTTCCATGGAACATTAGGGGTATTCACTAATCCGAAGAAAATAAGACAAATCTTTGCATGTCTAGACAGATGGCACATAGATATTGTGTTACTGCAGGAAACTCACAACGCTCCACACTCACATACACTGGTGGGCCAACGTTGGGCGGAAACTGTTCACAACTCCAAATACTCTTCTTATTCCAGGGGGGTCACAATCTTAATGAAAAAAGGAACGAATTTCAAAGTTGAAACTACAGTGCTGGACGATCAAGGTCGCTATATCATAGTTAAGGGGACATTACGAGGACAACGGCTGACACTTGTTAATACATACGGTCCAAACACGGATGCACCGGAATTTTACCATGAGATCTGGCAACACTTACATGGGGAACAGGATAGAATTTTACTTTGGGGTGGGGATCTCAATTTAGCGCTAGACGATCAATTGGACAGCTCGGGCACAACCACTGAACCATACAGTAAAGCTCGAGCAAAAGTACTCGATATTATGGCCGAAATGCAACTCCAAGACATTTGGAGGATGAGTAACCCAGGTGTTAGAGAAGCGACACACACATCGACAGCACATGGAAGCTGGTCACGCATAGATTATTGGCTAGGCTCCGGGGAAGTGCTACTATGGGCTATGGACATATGCCAAAAACTCTCTCAGACCATAACCCCATTAAACTGTACATCCAGTTACCCAATTACACGCCAGCTCCATATAGTTGGAGATTTAATGCTGCTGCGCTTACAGATTCGGTTTGTGCAGATACCACAGAGAAGGCAATCAAAGAATATTTCCAATTGATTGAAAGCTCCACGGATAATGCATGCCTTCTATGGGAGGCCTTCAAAGCCACACTGCGAGGGGTCTGTATAAGCACTACAGTGGGAATTCTGCAAGATATTAGAACGCAACTAGCACGGTGTGAGATGAAGCTTCGTTCACTGGAACGTCAATATGAAAGAACACAAGATCCTTCCATTCTTCGTGAAATCAGGCAAACACTTGTGGAGCACCAATCCTTTGCAAAGGATGAGGTTAAATACATACATAAACGGCCCGTAGCTAGAGCCTACGGAGAGGGCAGACGGCCTGGCAGAGTACTCGCATCCAAAATCTGTGAAGGCCGCAAATCCCAAACTGTACAGCAGATTCGGGACGAAGATGGGACAATAAGCACAGACCCAATAGTCATTATGCAGGGATTTGTACGAACATATGGTAAATTATATAAATCACAATCGATTGCCTAGTCGACTGAAATACTCCACTACCTAGAAGATGTAGCCATTGCATGGCTCTCAGACGCTCAAAGAGCCTATTTATCACTCCCAATAACGGTGGAGGAAGTCACAGAGGTGATCCAATCATTACCAAATGGCAAAGCCCCTGGCCCAGACGGCTTCACATGTGAGTTTTACAAAACTTACAAAGACATTCTAGCGCCACATATTGTTGCGATGTTTGGCGAAGCCTTTGAGGAAAACATTCTCCCACCCACGCTGAGAGAAGCGATGATAATAGCGCTTCTTAAACCTGCGAAAGACCCTGAATTGTGTGACTCGTACCGGCCCCTATCGTTAATAAATGTAGATTCTAAAATTCTGGCCAAAATCCTCGCTACACGGTTGCAACCACTCATGACAAATTTGGTACTACCGGACCAATCTGGTTTTATACCGACTAGAGCTACCACGCACCACACTAGAACACTATTTGCAGTCTCTCATTATCTGATCCCGTGCACGAAGGCGGTGGCTGTAATGCTAGATGCCACCAAGGCTTTTGACTCTATTGAATGGTCCTACTTAATCACAGTGCTCCATAGGATGGGCTTTCCTCCGATGTCATACAATGGATACAATTGCTCTACACACAACCAGTAGTGAGTGTTAGATTGAATGGCTATATTTCAGAGGCATTTAATGTAGACAGGGATGTCCTCTATCCCCTCTTCTGTTTGCCCTCGCCCTTGAGCCACTCGCAGGTAAGGTTAGACAGAATCACCACCCATCTGCACTACAATTCCCAAGTCGGCCACTCCGTATATCGCTCTACGCTGAGGACATGTTGCTATATGTCCAAGATCCGGAGCAGCATCTGGACCCACTGTTACGAACATACCTTCAATTTGGGGGGCGCTCGGGACTCCACATAAATTGGGATAAATCATCCATTATCCCACTAACAGACACTACCACACCGCACACAACCGAGTTTCCATTGGAGTGGCAGACAGATCCCATTCGATATTTAGGGGTGTGGCATTCCATACATGACACACACGGCTATTCAGGAGGGGGACGCTCTGCCAATACCATTGACTGCAATAGTCATGCATCGTCGACCACCATTGCACGACAGAGACATCAACACAATTAATGCTACCAATACAGCGTGGCGCCAATTGGGACACCTAGCACATAAGCTGCCGCTCTATGCCCCAGCTCTACCGCTGCATCATCATCCTGACTTATCATTAACCGGTGAAGATGTGGATATGGGTCTGCTACGACAGGTGGGAATGGAAACACTGGGTGACTTATATCGAGACGAAGTATTCATAACGACGCAGGATTTAGCGTACATACAGAATCAGACATTGCTATTCCGTTTCACTTTCCACAGACTACAGAGGGCGATCAAGCAGCTGTACCCCAATTACCGAAATGAGCCACTGCAGTTAAATACCTTGCAGCTCATTTTGACTTCACACAACACCAAACACCTGGTCTCTCGTTTATACGCGATGGCACAAGCTGAAATAAACCGCACTACATCCAGGGCAATGGAAAGATGGAACACTGTGTTGGAGTCTCCTCTCACGGAGAGGGATTGGGAAACCACTTGTACCCTAATACACATGCTTACGCCCAATGGCAATTAGCGATTCATACATTTTAAATATTTGCATCAGGCATATTACACACCTGTGCGACTACATAAGTGCGGTTTGAGAGCAGAAGCAAAATGTACATGATGCGGGTTCGAGCAGGCAGACTTGATCCACCTGGCATGGTACTGTGCGAAAATTCATACATACTGGGTGGAAGTCACATCAACACTGTCAGAAATGGTGGGGGGTGATATTGCCTGTAATATCCGTGTGTGTCTCCTGGGACTTCTGGACGGGGTCAGAGCTGTGAAAAGAAAGTACTGTATGGTGGCATTATTGTTAGCCAAACGTAGGATTTCCATGTGTTGAGAAAGCAAAAATGTGCCAACTACCAAACAATGGCTATGTGATATGACTCATTGTCAAGATACACTAAGAACATACGAAGAGGAACTACCTGTTCGATCTAGACCAAAGGACTATTGGCAGTACTTGATGGACTATTTAAGTAAACATACTGCCGATTAATGAAATTGATGAACTGTATTCCCCTCCAGCCCCCATTTTCAATGTTGTACTATGTGTGTATGTGCAGGACCTGTACAAACATAATGTATTATCAATTTGATGATAAATTTGGTAGTGGAACGGTCCATGTTGGTTCTTATCTGTTGTTTCAATACAGCTTTGTTGTATTTTTTACTATGAAATATGAATAAAAAGATTTTTTTTTTTAAATAGCGCCAAAAGCAAAAATTTTGATTATTTGGTCACCTCAGTCCGGGTTAAAGTCAAAAGTTAAGGCTGGCTGTGATGAAGCATGGGTCAGACACAGGGACCAGATTTGTCCTTGTGGAAAATTTGCATACAGAAGTTTTATGAAGACAAGTGGTCATTGACCAGCAGGGCAAGCTGCAAGCAGGATCTGATGTCGAGATTTACACCAGTGGGTTACTAAAGAGTGAGGTCCAGGTGCAGTCATTGATAAAGGTGAAAAATCTCTGATGTATTTGCATGTATGCTGTACGTTACACAAGGGTGTGGAATTTAATACAAAATCTATTTACCATGGGACAGGTTGTTTCAGAAGTGCAGCAGCAAATAATATTAGCAATTTTATCTTATAAAAGCTCTGATAATAGCCTGATTATTCTAAGGCTCATACTATAGTAGGTGTTGAACTCTAGCAAATTTCCTTATTTTTTCACCTTTCTGCAAATCCGCATACTGGGGCTGGAGGTAGCATTAAGCAATGTTCCAGGGTTGGAATGTCCTTTTGAGTCTTTGCAAACCTACTGTTTCATGTTTAAGGGGTTTTCACCAGATCTTTTCCCATAATGAGAAAGGTTGGAAATTTACTCCTGACAATGGCAGAAGTAAAACTTCTTCCAGGGTTGGGAAAAAAGTAGGTGGAGGTAAAGTGAACTTGTAAATTCTCAACAGATTTTCACATGAGCCTACCTACACCTGCATATTTGCTCATGCCAAAAAGCAGTTCACAAATATTTTCTAGGAGTACAATTTCCTGACCTACTTCCGTAAATTTGTGTGAATTCATGAAAGCATAAATCTGCCCTGATGCAAGGACATACGCAATGGGTGCAATTTTGTGACTTTCTTTAAGAATTGGGCCCCTAATTAGGACTGTATTTAACCAAGACCCTTTTTTAACTACAATTTTATCTATCTATTGACTGGCTTCCACTCCCTCATAAGGAGCATATCGGCACACAAAGTTGTTTTGTTCAGTGCCAGGGACTACTGTGGCAAGGTTTGCTGCTTGAGACCAAATAATATTATTGCTTTAACCAATGTTTGTTATAATGGTGAGGGCCTGGCAGCTCTCAAAAAATGTAACAAAATTACCAATATCAGACCTATTGGCTTTGCCAGTGCTTGTTTTGTTTTCTTGTTTCCCATTACCTTGTTTAAACGGGTTGCACTAATTTACCTTTATGAATATTTTTGGGAATTAATTGCATGCATCAACACATTTTACTAAATGATGCTTCAAAGAAACGTCACATACAATTTCACAGTAGTTTAGCAAACCAGTTTTTTCCTAGCGGAATTTTTTTGTAAACATTTTATTTTGAAAGCAAAGAATCATCATATCTTATTTTCAAGCTTATGCAGGTATTCGCATCTCTTTAAAGAGCATTCTGGGAATATTGTATGTAGCCATAACTTTCCAAATGTGTGTACACATGTTTACACTGAAACCACTGTCAGAAGTGCAGTCCGAGCTCACAACGTTTCATTAGTGTGCGCACCCTAATAAGAAAGGCTTTCAATTAATGAACTATAAATACAAGTTTGAACTGCATTAACACATGAACACAAATATTACCTTTATTGCAGACAATGCCCTTCCCTGTTCCATGAGGGTAGTTAAAGGGTTTGTGCTGCAGATGGTTGGCCTACTTTTTTAAGGACAAAATAAACAAGAAAACTTGTTTTCCCTGCCCCAAACAATATGTCTTGGAGGTCACCCCTGTTACAGAACACATAAGAAGGAGAACATTACACTTGCCAAGAGGAGGTGTACATTTTTTGCACAAAATCCTGTCTGGTATTTAAGGTCTTGCATTGAAATCAATGGTGGTCGCATGGTACACCCTATTGATGCTAAGCAGGGCATAGCGCAAATTTGCGTTTCTTCTGGGCTACTTTAAAGTAAATCCCATTCTACATTCTGTGCCAATTAGCACCATTTTTGTGACACAAAGCCAAAACAAACTGTTAGTAAATCAGAGCGTTAACGACTACAGAGAACATATTCAAGTGGAACCATCCCAATGGTAATGTCGAACCTGCGAGTCTGTAGCTGCATGCATGTAATAAAATCCCAAACATTCATATTTTGGTAACACTCGAGCTCAGCTAATAGATTACCACAAAGTGAAGCAATCTGAAATAGAATTTAAAACATTTTAAACAAAAAGATTTAGAAGTGTTATCTCCATTAGAGAGTGATAGCAGACATCAGAGCTGTGCGACTGTTAGCCTCTCTCAGACTATGCGCCGCAACTGAATTGAAGGAGGCATTTGGTTAGGAATGACCTGGCTTCGTTATCCCTAATTGAACATTAATTTAAAAATACAAGTGAGCTGAAAGGTGGCCACTGTTAGACCGATGGCAATTCATTACAATTACAGATGAGTCCGAAGGAGCAGTGATATTTAACATTATTCTAAGCAGTGGAATCTACCTGTCAGGGGAAAGATTAAAGACAACGTTACAGAGACTGCCTACACACCACCCCCCACCCCACACATTCCTCTTTTCCCTCCATGTCTGCCTGCCCCAACCTCTGGTTGGCTTAGAAAATAATGTTTTAACTATGCTTGACGGTATTGAGACAACAGTGGCAGGTATGATGGATTGCAGGTGGTTACTAAGAATATGGAAGGGGGGGGGGCCGCATTAGCACAAGCTGAACTAATGGCCTATTGCCTAATATTGTTTGATTAATGCATGTTTACCATAAAAATACCCCTTTTAGGAGGAGACGAGGATAATGTTTAGTGTCAGATCAAAAAAGCAGGAGTTCACGGACATTTAAACATACTGTTTTCTCCCTCTCTGGTCCCTCCATTTCTTCCTCCCCACTGATCCTTAGTGGATATGTTGTGCACGTCACCTCGAAGAGGAATCACATTTGCCAAATCCCGGGGGTGGGGGGACATGAGACTGAATCAAAGTAACGTGTGATTGATTACATTCATTCGTGTCTTCATTTTTCATTCCGTGAAACTGTAGTTCAAGTGTCTTTTTTTGCGCTAACTGAATCGCAGGTCGAGTGCCCTGTAAATGTGACAGACCTCTTTGCAATAGCATCCCACTGTAGGGGTGCTTCAATTAATTAAGTGTTGCAATGCCCGGTGAGGGTTTTAGGCTTAGAAATTAAATGACTTTATGAAGTAGCACATATCCGCTACTCTCTCCACTGTGCTTTCTGGATTAGCGCTGCAGAAAAATTGGATTTGTGCAGTTGCAAAGAAAGCCCATTCCCCTTAATGGCTGCAAATAAGACGAAACGGCATTTCAGGATAGAGCTAAGCCATCAAGCCAACATTTATTTACAGATTCTGTCTCCCTAACAGAAACTCTCCACATAAGATTTGTTTTCCTAAAATTGAAAAGTCACATTTGTATAAATAATAAAGTGATCAAGTACAGCAAAGGCACCATTGACCGTTTCTTAATTGATTGCAATATTGTTTTATATTTCATATAGGGTGCATCTCGGCTGCATTAGATTATTTTTCTTGGAGAAAGGGCATTCCAGAAAACACTACGAAGGGAAAACTGCGCAGTTTGGAGTTGGAGGACGATAGTAGGAGAAACCAAAACGGCCTGTATCAAATTTTACTTCCACTGGTAAAAATTTCTGAAATTCACATCTTCTCAACGTTATGAAGTTGACTTAACACAAATTTGCAGTGAGAGGCGTTTCAGACAAAAATAAAATTATATCCATTATTTTAAGCACGTTTCAATATTTCATGATGCCGAATACAAAAAAGCTATACAGAGAGATGGAGGCGTTACCTATAGCAAATATTCTTCACTTTAAGAAGTAACCGTTTTTTGTGGAAGGTTAACAGACGGTGTCTGGGAAACTGGTGTGGAAACAACATCTAAATGAGCTATCTGTGTAACCATTGTTATGTTCACTATGTAGAGGGGTTTGATGTCTGGCTATGGAATTTAGCGTCTGCCCAAAAATGAGGACGGCAACATGGCACGGGGCTTTTGAAGTTTGGTTGGTGCCCTGGTAAGGAGCTGAAAATAAGATCCCTTCCGACACAGTGCTCTAGTCTGTGGGACTCCATCTCTCTGTATAACTTCCTGGCCCATTTTAGTCTCAATTTGTGATGAATATGTATTACCTGTCGCAATTTTAACCTGACCTATAAATATATGAATTTCTTTTAAGTTCAAGAAAATTTTATTTGATATTAAAAAGAGAAAAGCAAGGTGTCAATAAAAAGTACAATGGAAATATAAAACAATGATAATTATGATAAGTAAACCAAACATAAGGTTGTAAATAGTATCAAAAGGAGAATCCGGGCAATGGAATGAAAAAAAGGAAAAGGCATATAAACATTAATCATGAAAGCAAGAAAATACCTGAAAAAAAATGTAAAAGTAATACATTGAGAAAAAGAAAAATGGAATGCAGTGAGCGTTTAAGGAGGTTTAAGGACCTCTTGCTGTGAAGGCAATGGACGGAACGAACGATTAGCACAGGTATCCAGGTAAAGCGTGATAGGGAGCCATAAGTCCAAGAGCTTTGCGGCCATGTGAGCAGGAAAAACAAAAGCAGTGTCAAGTCTGTGGTTATGGCAAACATTAAACCACCACGCCTTAAAGGAGATACCGGTGGAGTCCTTCCAGTTTACCGTTATCTGCTGGAATGCAGCGGCCAATAGTAAGTCAATAATTTGAGGCTTTAGTTCAACATTATCCCAACAAGGTGAAAGGCTACCTAAGAAAATGTTAATGTGAGAGAAAGGGATATTCGTGTGGAAAATCAAGTTGATTTGAGCCCAGACCTGCAACCAAAAAGCATGAAAAGAGGTACATAAGAACTACATATGAAACAAAGTAGCTTGTGGGGAAGAACAAGACCAGCATGTATGCGGAGTGTTTGGGAAGCGCTTATGGAGGTCAAAGGGTGTATAGAGAAGTCTGTTATAAATAAAAAACAGGGACTGCATTAAGGTTGCCGCTCTTGAGGATTTACGTATCTTGATCCACATTTTATCCCATAGTGAGATTGGCCAGGACTTGGAGAGGTCATGCTCCCACCATTTCTCAACTTTGGATTTAGGCCTAGGAGAGTCAGTGGTGTAAAGATATTTATAAATGGAGGAGGCTTTTGAAATCTTGCGCAAAAATGAGTGAAGTGAGGAAATGGGAGTGGGAGAAGCAGGAGATGCTTAAGAATGTGAGGCTAGAGGGTCTCTAGTCTCATCCCTTCGTTGGCACACACATAGGTTGTCATTCCTTGGCTTAAGAAAACGACTTTCATTCAATGTTCATTGTTGTTCGTTTTTTTATTTCATGATAAAGTTCTTATTTTAGAAGATCAGTTCAAAGTTCTTCAAAATCATCCACACAGCGCACTTTCTGAACCATCCTCAATTCTAGCCCGTAGTTTTCGTTAACGTCGACGATACACACAGTCTTTTTACTATGTTTCAACACATGATTGAGCACGTGACACCCTATTTTTTGAATTAAATAAATGCGGCAAGCCTTTACTTTTGCCGGCGTTTTTCGGAGACGAGTACCGGACCGATTCACCTCGTTGACAACCGTCAGGTTAGTTTTCACCACCCTCCTAATCTAATTTCGGAGTGCACTACGGAGCACCTCAGCCAACAGGCGCTAACTGATTTTTCGTCATCTTCTGTTTTTTCTTAGATTTCATACCATCTTTTCCCGACAGGCATGTAAGTGACACACCGACCCGTTTTCACTGTACCCTTGCATGTACACACAAATGAGTCATCCCTCCCTCACGTTGGGTAAATCCCTGTATTCTTTCCTTTTGTTCGAGTAGCCAATGTAAGGTTTTACTAAAGGAACAATATGCAACATAACAGTAACACGTATTGTTTTTATTTATGTACACACTTAGCATCCACACTAATGTTTGTTTATATGATTGTTTCTAGTGTCAATTCCCTGATGAAGGGCATGTTATTAATGCCCGAAATGCATTGGACACGTTTGAAAGACAGTGCCTGATTTACATATTGTCAACTATGATTTTGAAGAACTTTGAACTGATCTTCTAAAATAAGAACTTTATCATGAAATAAAAAAACGAACAACAATTAACATTGAATGAAAGTCGTTTTCTTAAGCCAAGGAATGACAACCTATGTGTGTGCCAGCGAAGGGATGAGACTAGAGACCCTCTAGCCTCACATTCTTAAGCATTTTGTTCGACGTCGGTGGGCCCTCGACGCCACCTTGCGGAGCACTACAAAATAATATCAAACATAACAACTAAAGTATATCTAATTCAGAACTAAACATTGCTGTGCATCCATCCGATTACAGAAGCAGGAGATGGACATAGCTGAGAGAGTTGATTGTAAGTTGTTAGTGCAGCCTCCATAAGTAAATGATAGTTACGAGTGAAGGAGGTAGGTAAGTCATAGAGGGAACGGAGAGTAGCGAAAGACAAGAAAGAGGATTGAGAAAAGAGTTGAGAGACCCATTTCAGCCCCTGGTGATGCCATGTTTTCCAGAAGAAGGGTTTGTTACGAATAAGTAGGGCGGTGTTGTGCCAGATGGTGGAGGAAAGGAAATCAGCAATGGTTACAGGAGGGGAATGGGAAGAAGATAGAAGTAGTTTAATAGTGAATTTATGGATGGGAGTGGAAATAGAAGGGGGCTTACGGGAGAAGGAAAGATATTTAGCGAAGGAGAACGGAGAAAGAAGAAGGTGTTCAAATTTAGCCCATAAGGGACAAGGGGTGCTGGGATCTTGCAGCCAGAAAGAAGCTTGTCGCAATGAGAACGCCTTATGGTAAACAGGGAAGTTTGGAAAGTTAACTCCACCCTCCGCCTTAGAGCGAATTAGTCGAGCGAGAGACATTCTAGGTCTTTTCTTATTCCAAAGAAAAGACATCAGGATGGAGTTGATTTTTTTAAAAAATTTGGAAGGGATGGATACAGGAATATTGGAAATAGTATAGAGGATTATAGGAGACAACATCATTTTAATAGTGTCAAGGCGACCCCACCAGGACAAGTAAAGAGGATGCCACTTGGACGTCAAGTCCTCTAATTTTTTAATACATTTGGTTAAACAGAGGGAGACAGTATCAGGAATGGTAGGGGGGATATGCAGGCCGAGGTATTTAATATGGGAGGATTTCCATGTGAAATTGGAAGCAGTAAAATCGGGTTTGAATGTGAATTTCGTTAAAGGAAGGATTTCACATTTATCATTATTGAGTTTATAGCCAGATATTTGGTAGTATTCATGTACTTCAGCAAGGAAGGCGGGAATGGAAGCAGTGGGGTTAGAAATAAAAAGAAGGATGTCATCTGCGTATGCGGCGAGTTTAATTTGGGAGTCTGATATTTGAAAACCTTGGATGGTAGGGTTCTGACGAAGTCTAGATAAAAAGGGTTCTAATGCCAAATTAAAAAGAAAAGGAGATAAAGGGCACCCTTGACGGACACCTCTTCCCAAACTAAAAAAGGAGGATATTTGACCATTGGCACAAACTGCTGCACGTGGATTAGAGTAAAGTAGGGAGATCAGAGAGATAAATTTAGGACCAAAGCCAAACCAATGAAGAGTGTGAAAAAGATAGGACCATTCAACTCTATCGAATGCCTTTTCAGCATCTAGGGCAATGGCAGCGAGGGAGTGGGGTAAATGACGGGACTTAGATAAAACATTAAATAGCAGTCTAGTGTTGTCAGTAATAAAGCGTCCCTTGACAAAGCCTGACTGTTCCTCACCCAGGAGGTCCGGGAGAAGAAGATCGAGACGTGCTGCAAGAGATTTCGCAAATATTTTATAATCAATATTAACCAATGAGATTGGCCTATAATTCTTACAGTGTTGAGCATCTTTTCCTTCCTTGGGTATGAGACAGATATGTGCATCAGAGAAAGAGCCTGAGGAAGAGCCCAATGTGAGAAAAGCATCAATGAGGGAATAAAGTTTAGGGATGAGAAGTGTTGAAAAGTGAAGGAAGAATTCAACAGTAAAGCCATCCGGCCCAGGGGCTTTATCTTTTTGGAGATTTTGAAGTGCTGTAAGTAATTCTCGTTGAGAGATATTAAGCTCCAAGTGAGAAAGGTCACGCGGGAAGTGAGCTGGTTTTTGGATGTTGGAGAAGAATCGGTCTAAGGATTGAGAGGAGGGTTGGGTTTCGGAAGAGTATAAGGTTTTGTAAAAGGCAGAAAATTCAGCAAGAATATCTGTGTCTTTATGTTTGAGAACACAGTGTGCGTCATAGATTGATTCAATATTTAATTTATTATGCTTTACTTTCAAATAGTTAGCAAGAATCTTCCCAGCCTTATTTTTACCCCCATAAAACTTAGCACTTGATTTTAATAAGAATAAAGATGCATCATCCGTGGACTTTTTGTTAAATTTCATTTTGGCATTAATCAAAGCTGTTAAACTGTCCTGTGAGCGGGAGGTAAAATAAGAATGCTCCAATTTCTTAATGTCAAGAAGGAGAGTAGCTGTAAAATTACGGGCAACTTTCCGTTTTTTTGCTACAAAGCCAATTATAAAATCTCCTGCTGCAGCTTTGAAGGCATCCCAAATGGTGTGCTTGGGAATAGAGGGAGTGTCATTAATTGAAAAAAATTCATCCGAAAATTTAGTGAAGGAAGCATTGAACTTGGGGTCCAATAGAAGGGAGTTATTAAAGCGCCATCGCTTGGGTCCGACTGATTTGGGGAGAATGTCAAGTTGAACTAAAGTGGGGGCATGGTCTAAAAGTAATATTGGACCAATCTCTGCATGAGTAAGGGTTTGGGCAATGTCATGAGTAACAAAAATGTAATCAATTCGGGATTGGGAGTGATGACAAGGGGAGTAAAAAGTGAATTCCTGGAGCTCAGGATTACATAAACGCCAGGCATCAGTGAGTTTATGTTGGTGGATAGCTTGAGAAAAGAGTTTATGTGACTTATTAGGAACGAAGTGAGCCTTGGAGTGTCTATCCAAAAAGGGGTCAAGGGGTTGGTTACAATCTCCCGCTAAAATAAAGTTGTTATCAATAAATCTGGTAATATGATGGGAAAAGGTGTACCAGAAAGTAGGATCACCAGCAGTAGGAGCATAGACATTTAGAAGGGAAAGGGGAACATTCTTAATAGAAAGCTTAACAAATGTCCAGCGGCCATCATCATCAGATTCCTGAGTAAGGAAAGAGTGAGAGATTTTTATGGCATAAAATGGCTACTCCGTTGCGCTTGCCATCCCCTGGAGAATAATATACATCACCCACCCACGTTCTTTTCAACTTAACAGATTCTTCAGCAGATAAATGAGTTTCTTGCAAAAAGGCAATGTCAACATTTAAACGTGCAAGGTGTGATAAAATTCTCTGTCGCTTGATGGGAGAGTTAATGCCCTTAACATTCCATGTAACTATTTTTAGAGACATATCATTAAAATGAAACAGAAAGAATCGATAAAAAGAAGAGAGTAATAAGAGCCCAGAATAATAAAAGGAATAAAGAGGATATAAAATTCAAAAAGAAGTAAGGTAATGTGAAGTCGAAAAAAAGTAAGAAGGGGATATGTGTGAGTAAGCAGGAAAAATGCTAGAAGAGTGATAAAAGACAAGGAAAGATGAGAGCAAAAGGTAGTAAGAAAGAAGTTCAAGTAAATAAGTAGGAGAAGTGCTAGAGGGATGAGAAAAAATGAAGAAAGAAGATTCAGAAAAGAGAAGAGCATGATCGAGAGTGAATAAAGAATGATGAATGAAAGGTCCAAAGAAAATAAGAGATAGAAAGAAAGAGAGAAGAGAAGTGAATAGGGAGTAATTATGTAGAGAAGATAAAAAGTAGGAAAAACCTGTTGAATGAGGAAACAAAGTACAAATAAATGAGAACAAGGAAGGAAAGACACCTTTGAACAAAGAAAAATTGGAGAAAAAGACATGGTTAAAGACAAAAAGGGAATGGCGAATAACAAGGAGAGGAAGGGGAACATACTTACGAAGGGTGAAGGTGGGGAAGGATGATCACGAGGGAGAAGAGACGAGGAGAAAAAACTGAGGGGGGAGCACCAACTGGAGGAGGCCGACAACCGACGAAAACGAACCATCAGACCGGGGGGGAAATACATTGGAAACTGCAGAGCCTGTGGAAGAAAAGAGAAAACGAGAAACTTGAGGAGAAGGAAAGCATCAGAAAATTTACTGATAAGGGCGGAGTGTCAGACAAAGAAGGGAAGCATATGAACGAATTATAGAGCCAGAAGGGAAGGGTAGAAAACAAAAGAGAGTAAACATGAGAGGGTTGAAACAACAAGATAAGTACGAAAACAAATAACTTAAACAGTAACTGAGCAAATTGACTAATGAACAGCAACAGGAGCTATGAAGGAAGGAACACATTAGAGAAGGATAAATCAGTGTGGCAAACATGAACAAAAGTATAGTCAACACTGAATATGCAGCTAGATGAATGAGTCACAACGATTCATAAGAGTCATGGAGGGAAAGCTGATGATGAGCTGGATAGGTCCATGTCAGACATTTGGCAGGAATTCAGGAAGCTTCGAAGACGAACAGGATCCTCATAAGTTGTCGTTTTGTTGTTATGAGTAACTCTGAAAAGACAGGGGTGGAAAAGTCCATATCTGGCACCAATAGAGCGAAGCTGTGGTCGCATATCCAAGAAAGCTTTACGGCGAGTGGCTGTAGCTCTGGCGTAATCCTGTGCAAAGAAGAGGGTTGATCCTGACCATGTGAGGCGGGGAGAGGCACGAGCTGCTTAAAGGACTTTAAGAAGGTCAGTGTATTCCAAGAAGTACATGATGACACCTCTTGGTCGTGAGGAAGTGGAAGAAGATGAGGAAGAAATGCGGCCCAACCTGTGTGCTCGTTGGATGTTGAGCATGGTACCTTCAGGTAAATGAAGGAGCTTAGGTAGGAAAGATTTGAAAAAAGCAACGGGGTCGTTCCCCTCACAATTCTCCGCCAGGCCGTAAATTCGAAGGTTATTGCGTCGATTTCGGTTCTCAAGCTCCTCAACCTGTTTTTGGAGAGAGGAAATCTGCGATTGCATGTGCGTCACCTTGGAAGACGATTCCTGGAAGGAAGATATGGTACTCTCCACCTTCGTTACTCTTGCATCCATCTGTGACCAATTATCAGTAAGGACTTGCAGTTTGGAGTTGGTTTCCTCCATAAAAGGGCGAAGAGCGCGTATTTCCTCCAACAGTAGCTCCATAGATACAGCTGAATGTTATGTTATGTTATTTTTATACTTCTATAGCGCACGGCCACTCCACGGAGTATCCCGGCCCGAAGTAGAGCCCGTCGGTGAAGGAGGGTCCCTTTTAAGTTGCTTCGTTGTGGCTTTTCCGGAGTTTTGAACCAAACGTTCCGTGTTAGACTGCGACATTTGGAAGACAGGCGTCAGAGAAGCTTCCAGCTGCGCCAATGCAGAGAAGACTTTTGAGTTTTTGATGAAGACACGTCGTGGAGCCTTAGAAACACGACCAATTAGACCTCTTTCCATATGACAAAAATTGCCTTTCTGAAAGCAGACAGAGGGAAATCTGAAACCTGGATACCTTGTGCCTGCAAAAGTCAGCACATGGACAAAGGAGTAGCTTAGACAATGGAAGTGCACAGGAGCTGAAAAGAGAAAACCACTTCAAATCCACTTATGAGTGTAAATAGCTGCCAGATAGTCATACAGAAATGTCCATTCAGTTAGATTAGAAAACCTTCCTGCAAAGGAGCGAAGTGGAAACATGACAGGCAATAGGTCAATTCACTGTGGAAAGTGGAAGACTCAAAGAAGAATTCACAACATCACAGCAAAAGGAAAAAAAAAAAAAGAACAGTCTGAGACTAGTGCGCAAATCAGCAAATGCACAAGTAGCGTGAGGAGCTGCAATTGGCTTGATAGAGAGGAGGAATGAGTTATTAATGTAATTAAGTCATGAGAGGAGAGAGCAAAAACAAAATGTCTGCCGAAATCGCGTAATTCGCTGCTAATATAGTAAAACGTTAAGGCAGGCAAAATGAGGTCAACAGCAGTCCAAGTAGTAATGAATTAGCTCACCATGAGCAGCTTCGTGAAATTAGGGCAGCTTATGGGGTCGGCATCTTTGGAAGCGGGCAGCGCGACAGACGCACGAGTCACAGTCAAAATGGCGGTCGCGGCCGTCAGGGAGCCGCGACTGCTCGGTTTCTGAAGAAAAAGTGGTCGAAATGCGCACGGAAAGCCTCTGCTGCGTGTCTCCACAGTCCTCCGACACTCCGACGCAGGAATCCTCTTCAGGGAGGTAGCTGGAACAGGCGAAGAAGGGTGAGGTCCTCGGTCAACACGGAGCGCTCACATCAGAGCCGCCGTCCCCGCCGGGCGCCAAGCCACGCCCCCAATATATGAATTTCTAATATATGAATTTCTAATGATGTGTAAAAAAGCTTTTCTAAAAAGAGTAAAGAGAAATAATGCTGCATTCACTCCCCTCACTAGGCTGCTGTACCTGAACATTTCTTTTAGCTACACGCAAAAGCTAAAATCTCCTTTAAAACTATGGATGGAGCTCTGCATCCTAATATCGGCTTTCCTGTCTTCAGTTCTCATTCTGTCCTCTTCAGGAGCATACCAGCAATCATATGACACCTTCCCACTGTCATTACTGGTGGGTTAGCCAGTGCTGGGGAGTAGGAGCATTGCCTTTATTTTCCATGGGTGCCTCTAAAGGACAGCAGCTACATTTTAAGATGGTGTAAAATAAGGATGATGTTCGAGAGGTGGGCATAGGTGAAGTAACACAATGCAATAATCTGCAAAAGATGTGTAGTTTTGTTTAGGAAATTAGAAGACTTTATGACTGGCTGTTGGGTGTGACAAGTTGTTTTCCCTAGGATAGATCAAGTGACATATCACCTGAAATGTGACTGACTGGTAACAGCCCTAGTGGCCTTTCTGAAGGACCACCCTGTTGGGTAATGTTCCAGTTCCTTTAGACAGGCATTTTAAGGAACTAACCTGAATCACACAACAAAAAAACAATGATATACATAACCACTGTTAGGTTTGTACCTTGGAGTGCTTAACTCAATGGCCAGTACTGGGGGAAGAAGTCTGCACCGTTAAGCTTGTGGTGGCAGAACCAGATAGCTGGGATCATCAGGCAAGAAGGAGCTCTGGGACTGCATAAACCACGTGGGTATTAAACAGAGTAAATTAATGCAACCATCACCTCCATTTGTATACTAACTACTGATTAGGACCTTAGTTAAGTAACTGAAATTCAGTGACATGAGATGCCTTAATAGATGAAGTAAAGACAAAGCAATTGTGACATCAGTCACGTAATTATGGTTGATAAGATATTCAAGCATCTGTACACTGCTTGATTCACTGAATCAATCAATTTTACTTCCACACAAGTTTCTGCACATGCAAAATCAAGAAAGGTCAATCATACAATAGTGGAGCAAGGGAAATCAAATCAATAAACCCCTATGGTAAAAAGCTCACATTTACATTTTGAGGTGGTAGGTGTGGTTCTTTAATGGTAGGGTTAGTTGTCGATAACTCTCTGTCAACCAACAGTACTCTAGTTAAAGGAATTAGTTAGTAACACACAAAGAAAGAGTCACAGGGTTGCCCTCACTGAAGATCTTGGCTGATGACTTTCCAGCAGTAATTAATGACTTATGGATATTCAAATATAAATAGGCACAACGAGTAAGTCCAACAAATAAGCCGTACTTCAAGAAGCATACAAGTTAACCTACTGCAAAGGTGCACATCACTAGGTTTGGCTGTCTTATTTAGGGTTTTGACTTTTGTATATGTATCTTTAGTTGTCATGTGAAGATCGGTCATGCTGCACACAGCTGATGAAGAAGGCCGGCACAAAGCTACCTTGGGATTCTTGTGGTGATTAATCCCCTAGATTGGAAAACAGTGCCTTGGTAGGTGGAAAGAAGATCTATATATATTGTGTATGCGACTTTCTGAAGGTGGAAAGACGCACTCTATGGCCGGTGTGTTCATCACCACCATCAAGGAGTTTATTGATTTAAGTAGCTTCTCTGAGTTCATTGTAAAGTTGTGTTTTATTCCAAAATTGCAACCATATATGATGTTGTATGTCTTATCTGCCACATATACCCTGCTAGCCAGGCTTTTATCTTGATGTTGTGCTTCTGTCCATGATATCTGTGGTCTTCCACTGCAACGATCTTGTTCATATACCTGCTCGTTTACTGGAACGCTTTCTCTCAATGCCACCTTCCATGTGGTCAACATGTACTTGCACAGATGTCTCATCCTTCCTTAGATGTTGCGAACTAATGGTGTCGATGGTTCATGCTGTTCAGGTTCATCTTGAATGTGGTTGCGGTGGTTTGTACTGGTGAGACTGTTCATTGAGATGGCTGATATATCGATGATGATGATGGTGGTTGCACCCCTCAGTTTAGGACCTGAGGAGGTCCGTGTCTTATCTTGCTGGGATTTAGTGCCTAATATGTGTTCAATCCAGTCTTTTGCATTGCGGAGGATGGGTCAGAGTATCCCCCTAATAGTCATGGAGACGTTTCCCTTTAATATTGGGGAATACCTAGTCAGGTTCTGCTTTTCATTTCACGTTTGCACCCAAGATTCTCCTTTTGCCGATTGGCTGTAAGACACAGTGGTTTGCAGACATTGCTCTCTACACCCTCCTCTGTGTTTGTTGGCATCACCCCTGGGGGCTCACTGACCCCATCTGATAAGTCCAAAAAGTCCAAGTGGGCTGCTGGGCTTCTTGTCTCACTGAACTTTGATGTCCCCTTCAGTTTGTTCTTTCTTAGCTGGATCTTCTGCTTGCACCCCCTAGCCATTGCAGCTAGCCTCCTTTGGACAAAACCCCTATGGGCAACCTTCCAGGCAGCTGCAAAGCAAAGCCTGGTGGTCTTGCATATAAACTTCTGTTTGGGTGCCCCTGGTACTCTTCTGGACCTGCAGATGTTTCATCAGTCCCTCCTGGTGGTGATGGTTATTGACACACTGTAATGGCTGAAGGCAGGAAAGTCTCCTGGTTGATTAATGCGGGGTGGTGTCGGCTTTTGCAATAATGAACACCACTGCACTGTGTGCATGCACAAGCTTTCAGTGGCCTGTCGCCGGCCGCTTCTGTGCAACAAGCGGTCCCACACCCAGTGCCTGCTGATGCCTCCTACTGTCTTCTGACTGCTCTACCACCTGAGCCTTCATTGAGGTTTTTTTCTACTCTCAGTCCATCTACACTTCGGTAACTCGTGATGTGTAGTATTTATTAACAGGTCCCTTCTTGAACCTTTTTTGTTTCACCACATCACCAATTCGTACTGTGCACTATTTTCCCAGCAAGACAGTATTTGGTAAACCGGGGAGATACACTGCAGGAGGGTGGTAGATCATCCAAGGCCACAAGCCACTCCCAGTCAGGCCACTTCTGCAACTATCGGGCCTCAAACAGGTGCATCAGCACTAATCGCCGCTTCCACCTCCACTCCCCATTATTAGCTGCTTCACACACTCCCCCGCCTACTGTTACTGCTGCTGAAGATACAAGCCGCCACAACCCACAACTGCCCGCTGACCTAGCAGCTACTCTTATGCTTTTCTGAGGTCCAAAGCTGATGCATTGGTGCAGCATGGACGTTGGTATTAGAGCCGCCTGACCCTCCGCCACAACTTGAAGGTGGGCTGGAGGGGGGTAGAGTGAGAGGGAGCCTCTGTGTCTCAGCAGCTAGCTCTCTCTGTGACTATCACCGGAAGCGCTGTCACGTGACCTCACAATCAAATTAAAGTTCAACAAACGTTTTAGACCATTTGAAAAGGTTCAGGGGAAAGAATGATGAATTTGGATGAGGCCATACTAATGATCATTTAGTGCTTGTTTCTATGCTGATAGAAAGACTAAAGTATTGGGTTAATTTATGACATGTACATTGTAAATTAATGTATAGATAGTAGTAATAGAGCATTCTGTGTATCTTACTTCTCATTTCTAAATTGTTCTTGGAGCCTAAAACCTTGAGTGATCTCTAAATCTCACACAATGTGAGGCAGCAAGTAAAGCTGTTGTCCTCCGTGAACTTGAGACCGCATAATTGCACCATATCTACAAAAATGTGGCGCCATTCTGCCCTCTCTCTGTGCTGGTGCACTTTAGAAGTGATGAGGCAATGCAGACACTCTTGCGCCATAGTGCAAATGTGTCTGAGTTATCTGAAGCATGGTTTTTGTATTGGAAGGAGTCCCTTCCAGTTCAAAAAACATGATTTAAGGTTTTCCCCACTTTGTATGTGTGCTGTACAATGCAGCACACGTTTAAAGTTGGGAAAATTAGGAGAAATGAAAACAGGTCTAGAAAAGGCTAAAGCTTTTTATGCAAATCTCGGTCTTCAATTCTTTGTATATAGAAATTTGTATTAAAATCCTCAGTGTTTAAATTGGAATGCCCATGCACCCCCCATGGAACACGCCCATAACACACAGTGATGGCAAGCACTGCATTGCTCAACTTCACAATACTTTAGGTTACAATCCAACATAAAACATGGTTTGTGTTGGATGGTATATCCCACCTGAACATTTTGTGTTGAATGTATTAATTTTGTAACCTCCAATGGATTGAAATTCCGAAACAACTTAAAAATGTGATTTTGAATTTCACTGTTGGGTTTTAAAAAAAGAGCAATATCATCAGCGTAAAGTTTGATGTTAGTAATATCGAGCATTGGAGATGTTAAACTGCTAAAGGAGCAGATATCTATGGCAAGGTGTTCTATAAAGCATGCAAAAAGCAGAGGAGAAAGGGGGCAAACTTGTCTTGTCCCCTTAACTACACTACAGGCACCCACCTTATTAGCATTTACAAATATTTTGGCGTAGCTCCCCCGTAGAATATGGAAATGACTGCAATCAGCTCAGAGGGAAAACAAAATTAAGCAAGTGAATAATCCAAACTTTCCCAACACACAAATTCAAAAGCCTTTTTAGCGTCCAGAAGCATTATTTGATTGGGGTTTTATTTTGAGTAAAATAATCCAGGTCTTCAATTAAAAAAGTAGTATTTAAATATAACGGTCATCCTGCAACAACCCGGGATTGATTGACCCTGTGCAGTTGCTAATTCTATTTGCTAGTAATTTAGCTATGATTTTATAACCTGTATTCAATAGACTAATTGGTCTATAAGAATTTTTGTCCTCTTAATCTTTTTTCTTTTTTTTTTAAACTGACAACCACAGCTGTTCAGACTGAGTGAGGTATTTCCCCACCTTGTAAAATATGATTAGCTAGCAAGACAAGTTCATTCTTTAGGCTTACACTAAAAAGATGTTTGTTCTATCAGTATGACATCTTCTGGACTGAACCACCCCTTCAATTTCTTGAATTGAAACATTAGCCGTTAATTTTATACATTGATTTGGGATTAATTTTGTTACTGACAATCCATTAAAAAGGAATCTAATTTCCCACTATGCACCTCTTGCCTAACAGAATAGTTGGATGCTAACGGCCCGATTCCGATGCGGTTAGGAAAGCATTCCCACCTATGGCCCAATTACAATGCGGTTAGGAAGGCCTCCTAACGGCATTTGCTCCTTCCAAATAGGATCGGGAACGTGTCTTCCCGACCGAGGGCCAGATTACGATATGCGGTTAGGAACATAGGCTCCCATAGAAGCCAATGGGAGTCCAACCAAATCGTATCTGGAAGCATCCGGATGCATCATACTCGGTCGGTCTCTCCCAATCTGAGTTGGTCGGAAACCATTTCTAAACCGATTCGATCGGGAAGATTTCCTAACCGCATCAGAATCGGGCTCATAGTGTTTTACAAATTCCCTTTGTATTACCTTTTCGTCTGTAATGCGAATTTTGGTAGAGTTATTAGTCTGCGCATGTACTCTATTCTGGGCCTGTTTATATTTTATTTGCCAGGCTAAAAATCTACCACTTTGTGTTAGAAAAGTAACGCAAACCCGACTCAAAGCATTTGTAACTCTGGGCCCAAATGTGGAGGACAGACTACCAAATGTAAACAGGTCTGCAGTTGTTTCACCTATTTTCCCTCCTGATGCTTCTCTTCCGTACATTACGAGAGCTGCTTTGGAGGAAACACAATCCCTTGTGGCAGGTCCTCTATTCAATGTTTGTTTGGCAGATGTGCTATCAATCACGTGATTCATGCAAGTGTATTCCCAAAGCGGTAGTTTACCATTATGAATCACATAACTAATGCCCCCTTGTGCGCATGGGGATATTTCAAGGGTTTTTCTGTCCAGAACTGCTATGGTTTCAAGGCAGTGCTGGACAAATTGTGAAGTAATTCAGTTGAAGGCTTGGCTGTTAACATAGCCTTCCCTCCTATGCCATTACCTAATGCAGAATGACCATAAAGAAACTATCTCCATGGTGAAGCCAGTGGCTCTTCTGCACTGTTTTGGGATACAAAAAAGGGCGGGTGGGACAAAGGTATTTTTGAGCGGTGTCCTGCTACATCCTACCTCTAAATAAGTGTCAGGAATATGAAGGTCTGCAGACAGCAAGTGCTCTGTAGTTTAGAAAAAGGGTGAAAAGTTTTAGTTTAGCTTCTCACTTCCTCGTGAAGGTGAGGGTTCTCAAAACATGCAACGAGGGTCTTGGTTCATAGGTGACTCAAAAATATGCAGATTGCACTGATAGGTGAAGATGTTGAGGGGCATCAACTATTGACTGTAAAAACTGATGAGAGCCTTATGAGAAAATCACCAGTGTACAATCATGCCTTGTTAGAAGTGTTATGCTTTCAATGTGCCGTTTTAAAGTGTCGGTCAGTAATAAATGTAAATAACAAAGTTTAAAAGTATCTAGACCAGGGTACTGTTTTGCAACTAATCAGCACAATATCACTTACTTCATCAAGAACAATTGCCCTCTGTATTCCTGTCCTGCTCCCAAGAACAGAAACAATCGTCTGATAGAATGGTATATTATCAAATACTGCATTTATATGCAATTGTTGAAATTCCTTAATGCAAATGTTTTCCCTTACACGGCTCTTCAATCTTAGACACCAGGAAGGGGCCAGCAATTTGCGCCGTAGTTCCCCTCTCTATTAGGCAAGCAGAGGAAATGTTTGTTGTGCCTCCACCTTCTCATTAGTGCACATTAGGAGATCTAATAAGTTCCAGGGGGTGATCCCCAGAAAGGAAGCTGACCCCCTACTCACTCAGGGGAAAGAGGAGAGCAACAAGGATACAGGGATTTCTCATAATGGCCCTAAAAGTCTATTCAAGATGAGGAGTCCCATGCCTTTTCCAAACCCAAATGGGCAGGGTACAAGTGAAAGAAATCTTTCAACCCAGTAAAGGTAGTGGTGTGCCCGGACTGTCACAAGCCAGAACTTAAGAAGAGAGACGCTGTATGTTCCAAGAACCCCCCTGCCGGTGGGCAATCCCAAGGAATTGCAAGTGTAGTAATTGGGGTGGAAGTTTGCCCAAAGTTTACTAAGGGTTGGAGTGAAGTTACCTTAGTCTCTGTGGGTGGGTGGATATTGAAGACCCAGACACCGTGCATATCACCCAGCATGGTGAAGTACAGGCAGCGGCTAGTCATCAACACCCGATTGACAAGCTGCAATCAGGGCGAAACCTGTCTTCAGACGCTTGTGTTGCAGCCCAGGGAGGGCCTTGAAGTTCAGGCTAGACTGTTGCTATTGAAGTAGGGTCAAGACTGTTCTGCATATGGCAAGTCCAAATTTAGGTGGTATGGTGTGCAAAATACCAATGGACTGCGATGAGGCTCAAGTAATTACCACGGGATGAGGTTTATTCAAACATTTCCCCATTCACTTTTTTTGTATACATCAGTGTGATGCCCCAAGTGTGGCAGGTATGCCCAGAGTAGGGTCTTGTGCTCTCTAGAAATAAAATAGCATAACTTAACACAACATAGCATAGAATAAAATAACATAGCATAACGTAACATTAGCACTGGGTCCAAGGTGCACCCAAATGACTCGCCTCAATCAAAGTGAAACTGGTCTGGAGTTACTTATGTTCTTGTTCAGGAAGGACAGGTATGGCAATTTTGGCAGGACTGTTCTCATTGATTTGCATGGCTGGGTACAAACTGAGGAGGCCTGGAGTGCAAAATAAGGGTGAACTGTGATGCGGCCTCAAGAAATTACAACTGACAGACTAATTCAAGGATTCTATCCATAAAAATGTTGTATACCATAGTGAGGTTCAACCATTGAATCAGCTCAGTCAGACATGATGTGTGTGTTGGTACGTCTGCATGCATATGTGTATGTATGTGTTTTAGACAGGTTGGTTCAATTGGATTCTGTATTCCCACAAATTCTAAATCGAAAAGGGCACACTATGTAACTTGCAACGTATCCCATGTCCCTTTTGTGCTCTCAATATGTCCAGATGCTTTGTTAGCAGGCATAGACAACTGGGACCTCACTAGGGACAGTATGTCACCCAGAGATTAGAGAATGTCTAAGTGTATGCTTTAGAACCCTGACAAGGGAATCACGGCTGAACCATTATAGGCATACCCTCTGAAAAGCCTGAGCTCAAGAATATGAGCCGCTTTGCTACTGACTGATCCAAAGCATCCCTCCATTCAATGCCATACCCAACTCTGGGCTCGGTGGGAAATTAATCACCAAATCAATCAAGGGATCAGAAGTAAGAAACGTCTGTTTATTCTTGAAACTTTCCGTGGCAGAGTTCTGGCACCATTCAACAACTTGAAAAGGAGCTAGACTTGATAATGACTGCTGGCTTGAGGGATGCTGTATCCACAACATTGTCTGGTAGCCATATTCTCATGAGCGCCTCTTGCAGAGTGGGAAATGTTTGAAACAATTTTGGTTGCCAGTCTGACCCTAGCTGGCAGACAGACGGGACACAAACACACACACACACACACATCTCAAGAGACAACGATATAGCCAAAGGAGACTGTAACATGCATCCTCATCATTGCACACTTGTCTGCAATAAGGCAAAATGGCAGACTTCTATTTCGGCAACCCACAGCTAAAGACAGCAGTCAGGCCGCGATGTAGCACATCGTAACTGAGAGAGAAAACACATAACCACTATTGAATCCTATCAATAGTATACGAATCAGGAAAAACTAGTTGGGATAAGACAGCACAATCAAAATATGCAGAGGAATACACCCATTTGTTGAAGCGGATGCAGGCAAGACCTAAATTCCAACATAAAACTCCACATGCTAGGAAAATCCTGCACAGTGAATAGCATCAAAACAGCCTCAAGGCGCCCTTGGAAATAGAGCGTGTTGTACTTATGCGAACATGACATTACATTGCATAAAACAAGAGGTTCCTTTCTGTTAAAGAGGACTGCTTAACCTTTTATGCACGCTGTAATAATACATTCCTTTTTAATCACATACAAAGACACCAAAACAACAGAAAATTTAAACATTTTCGCAAACACCCAATCAATAGTGTTGTCAACAGGTTCATGGAGACATGATGCTGTAAAAAGTGCTTAGAAAAGCCACCCGGTGGGAATAAAGATTTTATCTTTAGGAAATAACAATCTTTGCCTGAAAAACAGAAATACCCCACTGTTACATTTTTTTGACTATATATATCTGTGTTGAGTAGCAAAACTAGAGTAGTTGCAAGGGAAATGGCGAAGGCACCATGCCTACAATATGAATAGAAGCAAACTAACGCACAAGCTGAAACGTCAAAGTTGTAGTCTTCAGTACTAAGATATCAAATAAACTTCAGAAAGGCTTTCAGAATGCACGTTCTCCATGAGGGGACCCACTGGCTTCACCACATTAAGCAAGCAGGTGCGTCAACGTGAGTGTTCATTGTGAAGTCAGTGCTTAGTTTGTGAGTAAAAAAAAGAAAATAATAAGGGCCATGGCGCTTTTTTGGAGGCTACTGCAGCTAGCACCACCCATTGCCGCGGCCAGAGCTGCCAATGATAGTGCCAACTCAGGTACTGACCATTACACACCTACAAGTGTAACAATTCAGACTATTCCAGGCCCCCAAAGCTATGAGAATGGTTTGGGTGGTAGGTATTAGTCATTTTAAATGTATTTTGCATTAACAATCAACTGTTGTGCTCAACTCCATGTTGTGCAAACTGGACAAACAGCGCCATCATGTGATGTACTGTCATAAGTGCCAGTGTTGACAATTAAGTGCTGAGCACTGGAAACCACCAGCTCAAATTAATCACTGGAAGGACTTCATCACCATTACTACACATTAAGCAAGAGAGTTATAAAGTGGGAATCTTCCAAAAGAGATAGTTAAAATTCTTCAAATCCTAATTCCTCTACGAATGCTCCTTAATACAAATCTGTTATAAAATGTAAATACCATCAATATATACTCACAGAAAATTCAGATAACAGAAATGTAGGTTTTATTCAAGGGACCTATATTGCACCACTTCATAATATTCTCTCATTCAAATCTGCTTCTGATCAGGAAGGGGCCACCGTTTCTGACTTCGCTTATCGCCTTTGATTTATTGCATGAATAAAGATAATAATAAATATGAACAGAAACCTTATAAGACTGACCATCTTATTGACACATCAGACACGGGGAAAACACTCAGGCTGCATATCTTCCATGAATAAAAGATCCTGCTACTCTTTCTGAATTGTGCTGGTCATTGTTCTTAGTACTACAAAAAAAATCAAAAGGTAAAGTGGTGGTATTACCTCCATCCAATGCACATGGGACATGTGATTTCTTTTTGGGTCACAATCCAAGCACCTCATGCCCTGTGTGGCCTCACAAAAATGCCTTAAACCAATTTCCATCTAATCTATTGAAGAGGAATTAAATTGGGTGCCTTAAAACAATACAAATCTGTGGGCTAGGAAGGTGCGTTGTCCTTCATGGCACAAAATGTTAGACTGCCGAAGCCAATGCATATTCTGGCCATACACTGAATGTACCGCAGATATGTCCTAACCAGAGTCTATGGCTAAGTCCTCAGGACTTCATTTGATGAACCAACTTTGTACAGTTTCTATCAAACAGTGCCCACAGCTGGACCCCATATGGTGAGTCTGAGTCACTCATAAACACAATCCATGACCACTCAGGCATTACACCACTTACAAATGTTTCATGGGCCTAAAAAGAAGGCTTTAGGTGTAAAGGCTACCTGTTACCTATCCTTGATGTTCAAAAAAATACAAAGGTCTTAACAAATTATACTTCAGATAATTATAGTTAGTGTTTTTTGCAAATATCTTGCATACATAAATTATGCACCAGTAGGCAGCGTATTAGCACCTTTATTGCACTTATCAGTGAGACAAGTGGGTGCAAGACTCGTGTGTCCCCGTTGTCTCCTGTAGCAAAAGTTGTTTGTGCCACAGAACTCTTTTACAGGCCAGAGCTTGTAAACATGTGCATGTACATATGGGCACAGGTATATATCCATATAAATATTGGTTTATACACTTTCATATGTATGGATATAAAATGTTCATTATAAATACGAAAAGGTAGCCCTACATCATAAAGTAATACAGTTTCATGTATTGCAATCAAGGTCTGCTTAGCATCAGCGTGAGTATTTCAGAATCTTCAGGCAGCTCTGCCAATCACACCAGTAAGTGGCGTGTAGGAAAGTTCCCCAAATTAGTGCCCATTGGACACACTTTGTCATGCTCTCTGTGAACAGGAGTCCTTTGAACTCTCCCACCCTCCATCCAATCGCCTCCCCTCCTTTTAATCGGCTGCTTTTCCGCGAACAATTGAACTGAGACAATAACTGCCGCCAGGAAGAGGAAATTCAATTTTAGTGGGGGATGACGGTCTTACCTTTCCGCGCTTAATTGGCCGTATTGTCTCCAAAAGTTAATTGGTTACTTAGTCCAGGTAGTTAGTAAAATGTTTAGCTGCGTCAAAAAGCTCAGGCTCCCACTGTTAATGGGCCATGAAATGGAATGTTTGATACTGCAAATAAAATCGGTGATATTCAAGGATGTTATGGTAGGTAATGCGTTGAAACTGCCATTTAATGGGTCCTGGAAGATTAGGGTAGTGTCAGCTGGAACCGCCCGGTCTCTTCCCTGACATTGTAACTTGCCTCTTCATTTACTTAACGGCTGTCTGCACTGATTACATAGGCATAAAAATCCCTAAAAAAACAACAGAGACACGCTCTATTAGCGGTCCAATTAGAACTATTTGCATATTACAGTTCATTTCTGCTTAAGTGAATCCCTAATACAACTTTAGGAAGAGAGACATCTATTGTGTCATTTATACAGAAAAGCTTTTAAAGGTGAACTCCCTCTTGTGCCTTTTACCCGCTTCATTCGTGTAGGAATCTGTGTTAGCCGGCGAGCAGAGTCGCACAGGGAGGACAAATGTTGTCTCTGCGGCGCCTTGTGATTGAGGAACGCTGACTGGCTGCGTTGAACAGCGGCTCCCGAGAACCTTCGGGCCCTGTGGAGTTGGTCTCTTCTCCAGGGTGATGTCATCACTGGGTGCCCAGGTGATTTTTTTTTCTGATTTAAAGGAAGCGAGTCGGGAGCCTGCCAACACATTGCAGGGCCAGCTGCTCAAAGAGACAACTCCCCTCCCATATAGGCTGCTTGAGGCTTCCTGCCAATTCTTATTCAATTAAAACCTTGTCAACTAGGATAAAACTGGTAATTAACTCACACCTTGGAGGTCACCAGTGTTTAATAAAAATGTAATAGAAGTTCAGATGACTTTCAATGTTTTTTCTTATTTTTATTAATTTCAGCAGTGATTACATTTCAGTCCAAACATCTTTCAGAGACTTGTTCAGCGAGAAGGTATAATATTTTTTGCTCTTTGCCATTCTGCAGATGAACCTGTAACTTTTGCCCTTTTTGTCTTTTATCTAGTAACGCTCTAATCAAACAATTACTTAATGCCGAATCTGATCTTTCTTTGTTAATGCGGAGCAGAGCTGACATCTGCACCTTCTGTCTGTCTAGATGGTATCTCACCACTTTACGACCCTAATACTTACTTTACATCAGAACATTTGAAGGCAGTTGAGCAGCGGATTTGTAATAGCTGGTAGCATGGAATGTATAGAAGGAATGATCGAATTTCCAGAATATATCTACCCAAAATGGTAAGGAAAAAATATACATAGGCAAGTTTATATTTACCATTCTTAACTTCACACACAACTACACAGCTATAAGATAAGTATGTTGTAAAGGTACATGTGTTTAGTAAATATGGCAATATTTTGTTTCTTGTTATCGTGACGGTGTTATTGTGGTAAATCCTTAGGTTGCTAAATGGTCCCATTCACAAAAAAACATTCAATCATAAACCTGTTTACGATCAAATTTACCTTTTTTTTACACCTCTCAGGATTTCACAAAGCAAATATTTGTAGGCTTAAATGCATTTACTGGTGTGGGTTTCTCTACTATGAATGTGAAGAAATCCACTGTGGTAAATCACACTCAGCGGGTGGGAACTGGCGACCCATAGTGTGGTTTGCCTTGGAAATTGTGGAATACCCATAAACATTTACGTTTGAACATTCCCAAGCTGCTCTCGTGCCCATTTCCACGTTACTCCAAACCCCTTTTCATAATGAAAAAGGGGAACAGTTCTCACTCAGATTTAGTAAGGGTGCAGAGAAGTTCATTTTTGATTGGGAAAAATGTTTCCCTATGGAGGAAAAAAAGAATTCTATGAGGTTCCATTCCCCCCATTGCTGATATCTCCACTTTGAAGAAATGCATGACATTCCCAGATGAGGGTATGGAAGCGAACGCCTCACATCAGTTTCAAAGTGCACTTCCGGGATTGTTTGTGAATTGCAAAATAATAAAGAAGGAGGTGCAGCTATCTCAACTATGAAGAAATCGCATGACAGTCCCAGAGGAGGGTATGGAAACGTACGCCTCACATCAGTATCAAAGTGCACTTAGGTGAATCTTTGTGAATAGCAAACAATAGTAAGGAGGTGACAGATATATAAATCCCCATTCATAATAAAATGTTTTTGGTTAGGCGAATAAACTGTGGTTTGTTACGTTACCAAAAAATATGAATGCTAAAAAACTGATGAAACTGTAAAATATATAGAATATTTATTAAAATGTAGAACTATTAAAATAAAATGTTGCAGCACATGAACTCATTAAATTCAATGTACATTAAATAAATAATTAAAATGTATAAAAATTATATTCTAAATAATTATCAAATAAAAACACCCCCTTGTTATTTTATGCACATTTTGAGAGTGCACAGTGTTTACTGTAACTGATCAGGTGTGAGTCTAGCCAAAGCTATGGACTAGTGGGATGTTCGGATGTAAAAGTCCCTCGCATGGTGACGGACGTGCAAACATGCTCCGAGTTTCCCAGCTGCAACAATTTCTGGAACTCTGGTGCTGATTTTTGTTGTCATAAGCTCTTGCATGTGAGCCATGACATAGGCCCACAATACTACAATACTACTGAGAGTCAAGTACCGAAGGGGTATTTGGTCCAGTTGCTCATCATAAGTGCTTGATTTGAACTGGTGGTTTCCTGTGTTCGACACCAGGACTTTTAATTTTTTTATTAAGACTTATGCATGTTACATACACAGTGTCGAATATTTCATCAATCCGTATGACAACAAAAAACAACCCTTGGCAATATTGTGCATTGATACACGCATTCTCAGAAATCACATACGTAACTTGTAATACATTGTTATTGAAAGGGCAATCTTGTACAGTATTATGATACATCAGGGCTAGATGGGGTGTCTTTCACATTTGACCGTAAATACTGCATTAATGGCTCCTAAATGTCATCGAGCCTAGAGGTGGTGGGCAGCTCTTCCGCATAGAGTGCCAAGTTGTCGCGGCAATATACCATGTCCATAATCCACTGTGCGGAGGAAGGGCTAACTTTAGTCTCCCAAGTCAGTGCCACCTGTCGAATGACTATCTCTGGATTGCTGTGAACCAACACCCCGAGGTATTTGGCAGGCTCTACGGACCTATCAGCGGGAATTCAAGCTCGTGGGGAGAAGTGGCCTTAGTTATCGGTACCACCACTGATTTAGACCAGTTTATGGTGAGACCCGAAAACCGCCCAAATCGTATATATTCCCTTGGGATAGGCGCCATGAAGGTGTGTGGTTCTGTATTGAATAATAGCATATAGTCTGCATATTGTGATATGCTCACGGGGCAATGAGCAAAACCTAACGCCCCCGTTCAATGTCGCTGCCTAATAATGCAAGCCAATGGCTCTATCAGTATTGCAAACAGGAGTGGTGACAAGGGGCAGCCCTGTCTAGTTCCCCTGCTTATTTGTATACAGTCCGAAGTGGTGCCCTCCACGCGTATCCGTGCAGTTGGATCGGTAGACAGCAACCTCACCCAATTGATAAAGATTAGAGGAAACCCCAATTCTCTGAAGCATATAAAAAACATATCCCCATTCTAGGGAATCAAAGGCTTTGGCTGCATCCAGCATCATGGCTGCCGCCTTTAAGTCGGGGACTAGAATTTGATTCCATGGCAAAGAGCGCTCGCAAATTGTGTGAGGTGGATCTATCAGGGATGAAGCCGGATTGATTCGGTACGACTAAGTTTGGCATTGGGGGTTTTGTTCTGGTCGCTAAAATTGTCGCTAGCAACTTTGCGTCAATGTTTATAAGTGATAGTTGCCTATAAGAGTCACATCAGGAAGGTAGTTTATCTATTTTGAGCAAGTTGATAATTAGGACCTCCCTGAGCATTGGTGGTAATTTACCCACCTCATAGACCTCATAGACCTCTGCACTCTACACTCAAGGGTAGTTGTAGGCCAGCGGAGAGGGCTTGGCGGAAGGCATACGATAGCGGGGAAAAAAGCTATTTATCTCGCCTCCGTCAAAATATACCATCGGGCTGTTTGCCGAGCTCGGGCAGCTTATTACTCCGCTGAATTCGGCAACAGCTCCAACCCCTCTAAAACCATCTTTAAAGTGATGAAGGATCTCTTGGCAAAGCGTGCCTGTATTACGACGACTGGGTCCGCCACGCACTGTGAGGCTCTTGCTCGTTTTTTTCTGGAAAAGGTCCAAAACATCTATTGCACGTTCCCTTGTACAGGGCCTCCAGTTGATCCCCCGATCAATATCTATGGAGTTTCCACCTTGCACGTTCTGCCCCCGCTGACATCAGAGGGGTTTGACCTCCTGGCTCAGCAGGTCAAATCAGGGTCCCCCGCTGATCCGCTTACAGCGACTCTTTTTAGAGAGCAGTCGTTTGTGGGACGGGCCGTGGTTCACTCCTTGATTAACATCTCGTTGGAGTCAAGCACGGTACCCGCTAGCTGGAAGCGGGCGGTGGTTTCTCCCATTTTGAAGAAGCCGTCCCTGGATCCAGATAAACCCGAAAACTACCGGCCCATCTCCTTGCTTCCGTGGCCGACCAAAGTGTTGGAGGCCCATGTCAACAAAGTTCTTTCGGCTCACCTTATCCATGCTAACATCTTGGATCCCACCCAGAATGGGTTCCGTGCTGGACACAGCACGGAGACCGCCCTCCTCTCCATGGCTGAACACCTTCGCACGGTGATGGATGCGGGACAGACAGCGGCGCTCGTCTTATTGGACCTGAGCGCCGCGTTTGATACTGTCTCGCATCCTATCCTGTTGCATCGCCTGGAGGAGATTGGGCTGGGTGGACCTGCCCTCCAGTGGTTCCGGTCTTTTCTAGACGATCGTTTCTTTAGCGTTGCCGTCCCACCGTTCCAGTCCCAATTCCATCCTTTGAAACAGGGGGGGCCGCTAGGATCCTCGCTGAGTCCCACGTTGTTTAATCTTTACGTGAGACCGCCGGCTGAGGTCGTCAAGCAATGGGGCATGACTATGGTCTCATATGCTGACGACACTCAGCTAGCGGTTAGGATCAGCGGGGATGCGGACCGGGATGCCCCCAGGTATCAGAGTGGACTTAGGGCGGTGGCGAGCTGGGTGAAGAACAACTGTCTCCAGCTCAACGCTAAGAAAACAGAGATCATGATCGTCGGTAAGAGATCGGAGCTATGGGGGGACAGATGGTGGCCTACGGAGCTGGAGCCGGCCCCCCTTCCGGTCACGGAATTAAAGAACTTAGGAGTATGGATGGATCCCTCCCTCAGCTATGTAGGCCACACGAAGAAAACCGCGTCCTGTTGCTTTGGTATCTTACGGTCGCTTCGCCCTGTTCTGAAGTTTTTTGACCATCGCACCAGGCAGCTGATAGTCCAGGCTACAGTGTTATCTCGCCTGGACTATGCCAGCTCTCTTCTTGTAGGGTCCAATGTGGCTGAGGTTACCCACCTCCAACGCGTCCAGAACGCTGCGGCGAGAGCTATTGTTGGCCTACCTCGAACTTGTTCTGTCTCCAGCACATTGAGATCACTGCACTGGTTGCCTATCAGGGCCAGAATTCAGTTTAAAGTGCTGTGTATGGCGTTCAAAATTTTGAGGGGGGTAGGTCCCCCAATTCTTGCGGACCTTCTGTCTTGGTATGTGCCTACTCGGCCCCTGAGATCCCTGGGCCAAGCACTTACTGTGATTCCCCGATACAGACTGTGTCGGGTCGGTGGCCGTTCTTTCTGGGTCAGAGCAGCCGAGCTTTGGAACTCTCTTCCTGTAGAGATGCGGCTGTTAGACGATCTTTTAGTCTTTCGCAAAGTCTTAAAAACTTCTTTGTTTTAATAAATCACTTTCCTCCTTTCTGTTATGTTTCCTGTGGTGTTGCATTTTTATCTGCCATGCGCCAGGACGCCCCTTAGCTGGGGCAGCTGTGCGCAATACAAAAGTTTGTAACATAACATAACATAACATACGTTTCAAGTAAATAGGGTGTCCGTTCCTCTGCAAATTCCTTATAGAACTCGCTGGGGAGTCCATCAGGAACCAGAGCTTTTTTGTTAGGGAGAGTTTTAATCGCAGCTTGGATGTCCTCTGCAGTGATTGGTTGGCACAGGTATTCACTCTGACCATCCGACAGCCATGCATGCAAGAGCAATGTCCGATAAATAATCATCCAGTTCTGCAGCAGTCGTTCTTGTTTGTGACGTATACATATCAGCATAAGTCTTCCGAAACTGCATGACAATGTCTTGTGTAGTGTAATGGTCCATACTGGAAGCATCAGTTATCTTGGTAATGGTGTGCCTGTACTCCATAGCCTTTATTTTGACTGCAAAATTATGCCCAGGTCTACCACCCTCCCCGTATGCACGGGCAACGTGTCTTCTGGACAAATACCGAATTTCTACATTTGGTAGGTCATTATAGTCCAGTAATGATGTCTTGATTTGTGCAAGGACTGAGGTTCTAGGGGAACTCTCGTATTCACTTTCAAGTTTTAGTAGTGTGTTTTCGGTCTTGGCCAGTTGGCCTCAAATGTCTTTTAATATCCCTGCTGTCGTGCTAATGCAGGTACCTCGTACTGTGGCTTTGAAGGCCTCCCATAGTGTTGCTGCACTGTCTATAGACCCCTTATTCTGCGTGAATTATTGGACTATGGCCTCAAGGATGGTATTAGTGTAAAGCGGGTCTAGCAACGCCTCAGCGCAAAACCGCCAGGTGAACTGTCGGCTGGTAGTTTGTGGGATGTGTAATTTAAGCTTGACTGGGCTGTGGTCAGATAGTGTTCTCGGAAGCCACTCTATGTCTGTGACCCAGGTCACCACGCTCTCGCTCATTATCCCGTAATCTAGCCGCGACCAGCTACCGTGAGTTGTTGAAATGTGTCTTCCGTCTAGTTTGTCCGCATTTCACAGGTGCCATACATCTGTGAGACAGAGCTCAGCCATCCCCTCCTTAATGACTCTGGCTGCTTTGGGTGAGTGCCTGCCCATCCCACTGGATTTGTACCTACTGGGACCTAGATGGGTGTTGAGATTGCCCCCTCCATATTATGTTTGTGTCTGGCCATTCCCGCAATATAAAAATTATTTGTTCATAAAATCCGGGATCCCCTACATTAGGCCATAAACATTCACCAGGGTAACTAGTGTGTCTGCTAATTTTCCGTGTGGTATGGTATAACTGCCAGCAACGTCCGTGCAGTTTTTTATCATGGTGACTGGAAAAGTTTCTTGATAAGCGTGAGCACTCCCCGCGCATATTATGAGTACGAAGAGGACAGTCTATAACCAGCCCAATGTGCCCCAATTTATGCCTCGTTCTGTCACGTCAAATGTGTTTCCTAAATAAGGGCAATGTTTACCTCGTGTTGGTTTTAGTATGCCAGCACCAGATGTATTTTTAGGGGTGAGTTGAGCCCCCGCACATTCCATGTCAGGCAGGCAATTGTTCCACAGTCTATTAGTGACATTTGAGTAAATTGTACAGCGTACATGATTACATTGTATTGCTATATTCCTGCCCCTGCCACCTTCACCCTCCACCCACCTCAGCAACCCCACATGCCAAAGCCATCGCGAACCACCCAAATCATTACCCAAAAGTAAAACAGACCTGAAAACAGCTGTGGGGATCACCGATTGGGGAGTGCTGACTATCATAGATAGCCTCCCATCTGTATGGGGAGGTGGATGGAGAACAATAGTAAAGACGCCCACCCGCATGTCAGCACAAATGAGAAGGAGACATTAAGTGGCATTCATGAAAGTAAAAACGTAAATCTTATCTGTGTGACCAGAATTCAGGTCATCAGTCCAGACAGAAGCTGCACATAGAGTAGGGCCAGTATCACCTGCACGCAGTCCATGTGTTAGAGAAACATTCCCCCCTTTTTAAATGACGTGGCCCTACATGGACACAGTCTATCACTCAGCAGCGTCGTGTGAGGAGCCATCGTTATAATCATATGCTAGGCTAGGGGAGTCCCGGTTCCTGCATTTTAGTGTCTTTACATATTTCATTGCGGAGCTTGGAGTGGTGAAGATCTTTGATTTTTCATTCAATTCAATGTGTAAACGCGCCGGGTACAGCATTGCATAAGGGAATTTTTCCACCATAAGGATTCTTTTCGCAGGTAGATATTCTTTCCTCGCCGCTTGCGCCACTGCTGTAAAATCCGGGTAAAAATCCAAAGAGTTTCCCTCATGGATGATGCTTCCTTCTCCCAGGCCACGCAGATGATTGTATCCCGGTCTCTGTAATTCAGCAGACGCGCAATTATGGAGTGTGTGGGCACCCTCGGGAGGTCGGGCAGCAGGCGATCAGTGCGCTCCTTTTACTATCAGCATAGGTGACAAGTATTCAGGGCCAAAGATTTCCCCTAGCAAGGCTTTGACATAAGTTTCAACGTGGCCAGTATTGGTGGACTCTGTCAGGCCCATAATCCGTAGATTGTTTCGTCTTGACCTGGCTTCCAAGTCCTCATTTTTGGCTTGTATGACATTGAGCACTTTTTCCATGGCAAGTAAATTTGATGACAGTTGTTGCAAGCTGTCCTCAGCATCAGAAATGCGCATTCCAATTCGCCTAGGCGCAGACTGCTTGTCCAGCTTTGTGGACATGTGATCCATCCTGAGATTCAGACTGTCAATCTTGCCATCGATGGACTGTAAGCTTGTCTGTACATTCAGGAACGTTTTCTCAATGGCGGAAAATCTGTCAGCTGGGATGTCCGTTTCCGAGTCTGAGGCAGCCTGTTGCTGCGGTTTGCCAGATTTGCGAAGCTCAAACGTGAGGCGAGGTTGCCCATGTTCAGTTTTCCCCATTTTAGCTCTCTGCAGGTGTTGAAGGTAAGTAAGAAAGAGTGCGCACAAACCTGGAGAGTAATTAAACGGTGTACTCTAGGCCCACTGGGCGTCACGAGGCCAGACACTGTCGCCGGCAGGGCAGTCGTCCATGGGGCTGTTTCAGACGCGATCCAGCACCAGCGCCCAGTTGATAGGTGCACCTCATGTCAAGTTCTTATAGGAGACAAACGACCACCGCACAGTGACCTCAGTGAAATATAAAAGGAAGACGATCTGTGAACAGCTTTTGGCCTCAGTGGGGTCCAGTTGGGGTGCAGATTTGGTGCAGCCTTTGCACCTGATGCGTACTTGTTTCATCAGCCTAGGCTTAGGCAGTGATCTACTACCAAGTTGGCCCTAAGCCCCAATCTCTGCAGGGTCCACAAGATCGCAGTGTAGCTACCGGTGCCCCTTTTTTGCAGGGAACTTGTGGATTATTCCAGTAGAAGTATCTGGCCATGTTAGTTTCACCCAGGAGGCCTGATCTGTGCCTGGTTGCAGTACGCAAGTGTCTGGGAGGGTAGATCCACCACACCAGTGCAGTGGTGCAGATGGTACCCCCCTGTCCAAGAGGACCTCAGCAACAACAGTGAATGTGGTGGTAGGGCACAGCGTGGACGGTGTTCCTGTCCACTCATCGCCACAGTCAATGGGGCCTGGGGTTTAATGACAACGTTTTTGGGCTTAAGCGTGGGCACAAGCAGCGATGATGACCTCTGCCGTCTCACACCGCACCCAGGCGCTCGACTCGCGCTCTCCACACAGTCGTGGTACCTCAGAGGCAACAGGTCTGTCTGGGCCTCACTCCAGCACTCAGGGCAGGGTCCCACACACTTCAGCCGTCCTCGTTCACTGTGACTCTCCAGACCAGGGGTGCAGGGACTACGCAGGCAATATAGTGTCGCCCTCCGAGATTGCCCGCCTGCTTCGCACTCAGCGGTCACCGACACCTCCAGGAGAGCATGTGGTAGCTGCGCGATTCCCTGCATGTAGCCGCCAGCAAGAGCCGCTGTACCCCCTTGCACTCTGTGCACCAGTCCCAGCACGAACTGTAGGCCGCCATTTTGTGAGCACAAGCCCTCGCTGTAAACTGCAGAATTCTTTTCAATCAGTAAAGATGGTGTCTGTATTCACTCACGCTGCACAGCTGGAAGATCAACTAGAATCATGTCCCACAGTTTTGGCAAAGGATGTGAGTGGGGAGAGCAGGATTATTAACGGATTAAGTCTCCATCCAGCAGAGCTGCATTACAACACAGCTATCACGTCGTGCACCCTCTAGCGCCCCCCGGACACCAGGACATAATTCGCAACACAGGCTCATATGACAGCTGCCACATGGTGGAGCTGTTTGTTTAATTTAAGATGAGCAGAAGAAGAGTAGTTTATTAATTTATTTTACATTAAAAAAACGATATTTGCCCCCGAACCATTCTTAAAGCTTTGGGGGCCTCAAACAGTCTGAATTGTCAACTTGTATTTGTGTGATGGTTATTAGTTATGTAGGGATGTCATTAGCAACACTGGGAGGGGTAATGAGTGGTGCAAGTTGCGGTGGCCTCTTGAAGAGGGCTCTGCCACTTATTTGTTTTAAAAATAAAGCACTGCTCAGAAGCAATAGTAAGTTGGCACCAGAACATCAGGAGGAAAAGGCATTAGAACCGATGGTTAGGCCCAGTAGCTCTGACTTCGCCCAAGCAGTGGCGATTCCTTGCCTTAGATAGTGTCACTCCACCGCTTTTTGCAGTGTAAAAAAAGGAAAAATGAAATGATATTTAATTGACATTATCATAATTTGAGTTTGTTGCTGCTGCGACATCTTGTAGGGGCAGGTCGGATATGCTCTTCCTGCTTGCACAGAAGAATCCAGAAAGAGTACGGAGTAGAGGCAGTGGCTGACCAGCCAGCCTGCCGCCATGTAAGTGAATTTTTGTAAGCCCCTCTCCTTCCCCCTCCCCAACCTACTGCTGCTTCCCCGGAGCAACCGTTACTGGCCCCATGGCCTTTTGAAAGGGGTTCCACCATGGGACTGCTCAAAAAGTCAGATCTTCAGCTTCTTGTTGAATTCAAGAAGTGAGAAGGAGGCTCTTATGTGCATTGGCAGGTCATGAAGGAGAAGGCTTGACCACTAGATTTAGTTTACCGTATGCGTGGGATGTGTGCCATTAGGAGCCCAGAATAAAGAAGTGTCTGGATGGTTTGTGAAAGTAGAAGCAATTATTGAGTTATTCAGGGCATGTGTTACGTAGTGCCTTGAAAGTGTGGGTGGGGAGTTTGAATTGTGCTCATTTATGTATGTGAAGGCAGTGAAGCTCCTTCAGATGTGGCATGAGAGATTGAGAGTGATCCTGGCCATTGACTTCTGAATGCTCAGCAGCCATCTGCTGAGTTAATGTTTATCCTAGCATAGAGGCTGTTCCCATAGTCCAGCTTTCTTTTTGATGAGGGCATCAGTGGATGGACTTCATGGTGGCTCTGGTTTCTTATGGGTGATGACGGGCCATGTGGTTAGCACTGGTTCTTTGGATAAGATCAGGAGGCATTTTGGGCATATTATCAAGGGCTGGCGATAAACTTATCGCCGCTTTAGCTTCCGTTTTTGGGTTTAAAGCGGCAATAAGTTTATCGCCTACAACAAGGGCACGGTAGCGCATGATTTGCTGACATAGCGCCCGTTTACAGCATGCCTGACTTCGCATCGCTAATGAGATGCAAAGGAGGCGTGGCTGTGAAACCAACCTGGGAAAATATCAGGAAGGCTGCTTCGCGATATTATCAACGAGGGGTAGCGATATTTGAAATTGCGTTAAATATGCCTTAACGCAGGAATTTAATGTCTGTTAAATTCCTGACTGAGGCATACCTAACATGGGGGGTGGATTGTGTGGCTAACACCACAGGCCCTATCATCAATGATATCGCCGTTTTCTATGGAACATCGCAGGAAAACCAACGATGTTCCATGGAAAACACCACTATCCCTGGAATAATTATCGCCATTACGCTATGCATTATTGATACAGCGCTAGCATGCGATAATTTTCCAGCGATAGCCGGCGATATAAAATCTCACGCTAAGAGCGGCCAGCAATAGTTATCCCTGCCGCTTGATAATATGTCCCTTGGTGAGGTCTGTCAGGTCTGGTTGCGGGTTGAAGTTGCTGTAAATTGTGGCGATTTTGTTGCTGACAAATTTAGATAGATTGTTGCAGAGGGCCTGCAAGGGTATGGAGGCGGCCGCTGGTGACGTCAAATCCTTCACAATTGAGAAGATTCCTTTGTTTCTGTTTGTGCTGGATTTGATGCAGTCCACTAGATTGACACATTTGGTGGTCTGGAAGATTTGGTTGTAGAGTCTCATGGCAGATTTGAACGTGCTCCTATCTGCATTGTCTTGGCTCATTCTCCATTTGTGCTCCAGTTGTTTGCAGTGGTGTTTCATCAGTGAGAGTTCCTCCATGTACCAACTGGCTTGAGGTCCAGATCTTGTTGTATTGCTGTGTTTGAGGGGAGACCAGGGAGTCTGTGCAGAAGGTCATCCAATTGTTGAAATTCTTGATGTTTAGAGGAGGTTATTGTTGTGTTTGGTTCCGTGGGTGTTGAAAGCGGTGTTCCAGTCCTTTTCAGTGATGCTGGTCTAGTTTTACATGGTGGTGCGTGTGCATTGAACTACGACAGGGATGCCAAACTTGAAGAGGGCGTGAACTTTCCGGGAGACTTGCGTGGGTTTGTAAACTTAGATGTTGCCAAATGTAGTGAAAGGTCCAGGAGGTGTCCAATGATGTGAGTAGGTCCCTTTACTCATTGGGTGAGGCCCAGGCTTCCCAGGTCTTCAATAAGTGCTTTAGAGTTAGGGTAGGTATGGGCTTCCAGGTGGAAGTTTAGGTCTCAAATCTGATGTAATTGCAAGCATCGAGGGTGCATGGTGCAAGAAAGTCCATAATGGTGTCTTTGAAGTTGGTGCATGGTTCCTGTGGCCTACAGGGGAGAGTGCTGGCCATGATGTGGTGCTTAAACGGCAGGTGTGCCATGTTGGATGATGTTTTGCCTGGAACTCTTTGATCTGTGGGAATGACTTTGGCAATGTGCGTTGCTGATGCGGGATTCAGACAGGGTTCCATGAAGAAAAGTGGTCCGGGAGGTTGTCATGCAGGAGGTACCAGATCTCTATGGCATGTTTGATGAGTGAACAGGTGTTGGAGATAATGCATGTGAGTGTGAAGTGTTTTGTGGTTGGTTGCAGGACTGATTGTGAGAGAGTAGGGTGTTAGGAGCTGTCGGTGTGGGTGTATTAAGGGTTGGGTGATAGTAAGAGCAAGAAAACTTGAAGGAAGCAGAGGAGAACACTCCCTCTGTGTTGAGTGATGTGCCAAGGCAGCAGCCATGCTTCAGGGTATGATGAGTTACAGTTGGTTGTGGGTGGAAGGGAAAGGACCAGTGTTCATGGCACGGTCTATGCACAGACAGATGCAGACTGGCATGCTTTTGTCAAATCTGAATGGGCACTTTGCATATGTTGAGACAAAGTGACACTGAAAAAGTAATAGCAATGTAAATGCTATGGCCATACATTGTACTGTATCATAAAAAGAAAGTTGTGTAAATGTATATTCGAAAAAGTTACATTGTAGATATTTACAGTAGTGATATTAGACTTAGAAAGAGCATAAACACGAAAAAACTATTTTAGTAAAAATTAATTTTAAAATTAAAGTACATGTATGTATTTTGAGAAAATGTGTGGTAGTAGGCCACATCTAGCCTTAGTCATTATTGAATAATAATCATTGACAATTTTGTTGCTGTTTCTTAATATGACATTTTTTCATCTGGGTGACAACAAAAATCAGCACCAGGAATCCAGACATCATTGCAGCTGGGGCACTCATAGCAGGTTTGCACATCCGTGACCATGCAAGGGACTTTTCCATCCCAACAACCCACTAGTCCATAGCTCTGGATAGTTTCTAAGTGGCTTGCATGGTGACTGACATGCAACTCTACTCTGAGTGCCCCAGCTGCAACAATGTCTGGATCCCCGTGCTGATTTTTGTTGTCACCCAGATTTAGTAGGAGTGTAGGGAAGATCTTTTTTGATGGAGAAATATGTTTGTATATGGAGGAAAAAAGAATTTGAGGAGGTTCTATTCCCCTAGTGCGGCTATCTCCACTGTGAAGAAATCGCTTGACATTCCCAGAGGAGAGTATGGAAACGAATACCTCACATCAGTTTCGACATGCACTTACGTGAGTCTTTGATTCAGTTTAAATCTAATGTGGAGTTTACTTCATGCAAAGCTAAAAAATGCCTTTAAATGCATTTATTTATAACACTTACAAAGTATCTTTTGAAACTAAGCACAGAATGTGTGTCACCCCTAAGTAAACTTTACTGAAACATAGAAATGTTTATTTTACCCTTTAGAATTAAGGAATTATTTGCCATCAAAACCACCATAAATGTTTTTCCTACGGCAAGATATAGTAAAATAATTTATAAAAATCTTGTTTTTATCCCAACTAATAAAACATTATTTTTAAACTTACATGACTTGTGGCTTCTAATACAAGTCTGTAAGTTTTGCTGGTCTGTGCCGTTTTGTATTGATGAAATCAAATATGCAATTCCAGAATGGGAAGGCATGTTGCAGTAGAAAAGTAAGTGGAGGAGGCCCCCTGTACCTAAGTTGCACTTACAGCTTGTTGAATTATCTCTAAAGAACAGCTTATGGAGACGTGCAAGGGTCCAAAATGTCCTATGTAGGAGACAGAATTTAGTTTAGGAGAAGGAGTGTGTATTTTCATGGAAACAACAGATCTCCAGATTAAATGCCACAACTCTAGAGAGATGGTAGCACTGGCCTCCCATTTATTTTGGAGTTTCGAGGTCAAGTATGTAGACTTTAGTTTTAAGAGGTGATAGAACTTAGAGGATTGGTGGCCAGCTTTTTTGAAGGTTAGAGTAGTTCCAAGGAGAGAGGGGTCTCTTTCAGGACACTTGACTGTACATAAACTGACTTTAGGTTTAAGAAAGTCATGGAGATCTATGTCTAACAGATTGCATTGTTGTAGTAGTTCTCTAAATGACAAAGGTGCTTGCAGGAGACAATGATGTTTTAGGACCGCAGGCCTTTAAATTCCCATGAGTTCCAAAATATGGTTCCCAAGTGATTTTAGGGTTGTTCCAAAGCGAAGCCATGTTAGATTGGGCGATCGCGTTGTGAAGGTGTCTGTTAGTCTTCAGTAGCACTCTGTTGGTATTGTTGAAGGTATATTTTGCTGATGTGGGGGGGTTTGTTTTGCTATTTAACAGTGTTATGGGGTGGAAGTCTCCTAGAATTTCTTTGTCAATTAGTAGCCATATGGGGGTAAGGAGAGACTTTTTAAAGTCTGCTAAGTTAAAAACTTCTATTCCTACGGGCAAGCATAGTTTCTTAATGGAGATTCTAGAGTATTTGCTTTATCAAATAATCTTGGTTAATAGCCTATCAAGTTTCTGGTGGAACTCATTGGATAATATATGAGATAAAATGTTTATGAGGTAGTTGACAATTGGAGCGACCATCATCTTGTCTCAATGCCGCCCCAACAAGTAAAGAATTTGTGGTTTCAACAACCGCCTAGTAAGTGCTCATTTTTTTTCCAGATTTCAGTCTTCATTGTGATGTAGTGATTCTAATAAATATGAGTTACATTCAAGCCCCAAGTATTTTACAAAATGTGGTTGCCATGACAGTACTGTAGCTCTGAAGAGGTTGCTGGTGCAGAGGTTTTCCAGGCCCAGGATTTCTGACTTCTCTCTATTAAATGTATAGTTTACAACTCAGGCGTATACATCTATGGTCAATAGTAAGGGGGAATGGATTGGGATGCATTTTTGGTCATGATTAATATAGTGTTGCATAAGCCACTATCATCATTGTGGTATTATTAAAGGAAACACCAGCAATGGAAGGATTAGTTCTAATCTTGTGGAGTAAGGGCTCTAGGATCAAGATAAATAGGGAAGGAGAAAGGGGGCAACGCTGTCTAGTACTTCTTTCCAGACTAAAAGCAGGAGACAGTAGACCGCCGAATCTCACTTTGATGGAGGGACCACTATAATGAGCCAGGACCATTTTTGTAAAGATTTTTCCTGAATATTATTACAAGAAAGACTCACGGAGAAACATCCAGGAGACCCGATAGAATGGTCTATCAGCATCTAAGGTAACAGCAACTGTCTCTGTGGTCAAAGATTTGTCTCTCCCGAGAATCTAGCATAGGAGGCGAGAATTATCATTGGATTGTCTATTCTTCATGAATCCAACTTGTGTCCTGTTGACCAGATGTGGTAGTAGTGGTTTGAGTCTCTTCCAGAGTATCTTGGTGCAAATTGTTGCGACCAAATTAATTAGAGAGATTGGTCTGTAATTTTTCACCATTGATGCGTACTTGCTATCTTTTGGGATTACCACTATGGTGGCCTCACTGGTTGTACCAGATATGACACCTAAATCTGCAATATGATGGTAAAGGGCTAAAAGAGTTGGTTTTGGGATAGGGGCAAATGTTTCATAAAAGGTGGCTGTGTAGCCATCCAGGCCTGCAGCTTTATGTGGTTTTATTGATTTGAAAGCCTACTCTACCTCTTCTGTTGCAATCAGGGAGCTAAGCTCCAGCTTATCTTGGTCGGTGATTGTAGGTAGGGGAATATTTTTAAAGTAAGCTTTGCAAGTCTCTGCAGAAGGATTGGAGTCATCTTGTGGACGGATTGGTAGAATTTTCTAAAAATATCAAAAAATATATGGCGGTTGGTGTGGGTGCAGTTCACTTTATCTCTGAGAGATTGCACACCTTTGTGGTTTTGTTTGTGTTTTAAATAGGGTGCTAATTTTTTTCCAGAGTTAAATATATTCCAGGCTGGGGTCTGGATTAATTCAAACCACAGGCCTCTCACTCAGGATTCTATGGTATTTTTTCTTGGTGAGAGTGGAGAGGATTTGGTTATCCGAATCAGAGATATGGGCAGCCTCTAGTGATTTAGTATTTTTAAAGTGGAGGAAAGTGAACAAAATTGTGGCAGCTGACAAGGCGTGGGTGGATGGTATGCCATACTTTGTGTCAAATCTTGTTTCTAGCTTTAGGCCCCTTATTAGTCACCCCTTATGCTAATCTTAGTTGCCCCTGTTTGTTGCATGGTGCACTGAAAGTCAGCATGAAAAGACCTTGTTCAATACCAGTTATTGGGTGGCACTTAGCAGCTTGTAAAGGCTCTCTTGCTGGTGTATACCATATGCCCAGGTCCTGCAAATTAACTGCTGCTAGTGAGCCTTTTTGGGTCACTCACAGACGTAGTTTTTCAAACCTGTCTCATGCCTGTGCATTGTAGCCCTCATGTGCTGTTTACTGGTACTTTGACCCTAGCATGTAAAACTACTTGCCCAGCCTTAAACAACTTTTTCTTTATTATATATGTCAACTCTAAGGTAGGTGCTAGACAAAAGGTGGGTCATCTATCTTTAAGTGTTACTGTCCTGGTGGTGTGAAATACACAAATTTGTTTTTCCCTGTAAGGCCTACTCCTCCACTATTGAGTGCCTTTTTACTGGTAAAGTTATATTTAACATAACTATGTTATAAATGTTACTTCTAGAATGTAACATTTCTCCGCTCTTACAGTTCTGTGTTCATGCAGCCTGTCTTCAATACACATCTAAACTTTGTTACAGCTACACTCTGTGCCTTCCCTCTCCCTGTCCACACTAGCGTGCAAACTACTTAAGATATTTTAGAAAAGTTAATGTTCTTACCTTTATCTGCAGGGCTATCTGGTGATGATTTTTAAAAACTTTCTCTTCTTCCAGCTTTTTAAACAACGTTCTAGTGGGTTTATCATTGTTTTCCTCAGAGATCCACTCCCATGAAATGTGTTTTTTTTACTCACAATGTATACTTACAGTCTAAAAGATAAGCACAGTAAAAGTCGCCTGCCAGGAAAAAAGATGTTAGACAGTGGATAGAGAGAGGAAGAAAAGAAATCGACAACTGTTGACACTTTTATGTGGTACTCAAAGAAACACAGTCATTATGCAAATGTAACATAACATACCTGCACATCATCATTAGTTCATCTGAAATTGAAATACAGTAATTGATCAATATTTGAAAATATTTTCCCTCTGTACCGGAGTAATCTGCCAATTAGACGCACCACTCACTATACCCTGGGAGGAATTCTACTTCTGGGGAAAAAAAAACTCCTGGTACAGGCCGTTCTGCGTGGATCAGAATCCCCCGTAAGGATAAGCCACTGTCAATGTAACGTTACTGACACAAAGTAACTTTTAGGGCCTCATCACTATGTCGGGTGGACCACCACCGGCAAGCCATCGGTGGTGGTCCGCCAGTTATCCTGGGCTTCGGTCTGCCCACTGCATTACGATGCAGGTGGTCGGAGCGATAATGTCGGGGGAAAGACCGCCGCCTCCGACAGGGTAAAATATCCCGCTGGGATGGTGGTCAGATTCCTAACCCTACTATGGAGGCGGGCCTGCGCAGGCAACGCCATATGGATTAGGATATCCCTTTCCGACTGCCTTTTCTTGGCAGTCCCACCGCCATGAATAGGCAGACAAATGGAAAGGGACTTTGGTGACCCCAAGCAGGGCCCCGGTCCCCACATCGTGTATGGCACATGGCGCATGGATGTGCACAAAATGCTTTTTTCTAGTGCGGCTTGTGCTGCGCCCCTTTTCCTGGGCCGCAATACAAGCCACACTAGAAAACTGCATGGCGGTCAAATCCTAATAGGGCAGGCAAAACCGCCGACTCATAGTCGGACGGGTCCTGCAGCTGATGATGGCAGTTGGACGCTCGTCCAACCGCCATCATAATGAGGCCCTTAGTTACTTCTCATTCCCCTGTTTCACTGCCATCTTATCCCTGTAGGTATACCTCAGTCCCCTATTTCAATAGTAGTTTTATTGTAGATGTTAAAAGGCCACGGCGGCAATGCATTCAGCTCACTTACTGGTGACATTTATTAGGGAAATACATACTTTTGCACCCTCCAAGGAGCAATGAAAGAAACACACAATACAGAAGTTTGTGCAGGAAGAAATGAAATGCATTTGCCTGTATTCATGCATACTTGCTGGCCAGCAAGGAAGAAGTCAGTACACAAACTGGTGCTCTCAGCCTGCTTCTTTCCTGCGTGACTGGTTTCTGGATCTTATGCCACCCTAGCAGAACTAACAATGTCATGGTGCCCAATATGGTCAACAGAGAAATGCAAGATCGTCACTATGCCAACTATACCCGTGCCACTTTTAATACAGACATACAGTGTAAGCAGAACCAAACAACCTCAGGAGCAGTTGAAGAGTAGTTGTCAAAGCATCCGGTGCTTCCTTATCTGCCTGGAAATAAGAGCTCTACAGCTCATTGCTGTCATACCGTATGTGAGCAGTAGGTGGTTTGTCATCAGGGAACACATAGCCCCTAGCCATTAAGACATTTATTGGGTGGTCAGGTCCTGGCCCTCCAGCCATTTACGATTAGTTCCCTGTACCCTTTAAACCCACTCCACTTTTTGTGCCCTGCTGGTTTAGAGAGAGCAATACTATTCCATAGTAAAAACTGAAATTACTGGCAGGCTTTTAGGTTTTAGATCTGTTTTAATGTTGCAATGAGCTGTGCATATTTTGTCTGGGTACACGCACACAAACACATGCATGCTTATGCGCGTGCACACACTCACAAAACTCAAACACACACATATATATATATTCCCCCAGACAGAAACAGTATTTAAAAAAGACAAACATATAACTCACACAGGTGGCAAACACCTGACGCTCAAAAACATTTAAAAAGGTAGAGAATATGCAGGAATTCCTGTCAAGTGTTCAGATAGTCTCTTTTTTTCCTGAAAAAAGGTCTTCTTTTTCAGCTCCTAAACAATTCTGACATAGGAAGCCTCACAACATGAGGCGCAGAATGCCCCTACTGCCGTTTTCAATTACTTTTCACACTGTGAGAGGCCGCCCAGCCTGACATAGCTATCTACGCTGGCTGCATGGGTTTTTTATGCTCTGCCAGGTCTTGTGCTCTTATCTGGCTCTCATTAGCACATATCTAATGGTTACCTCCAGCAAAAACTCGACACTAAAACACTCTACCTCCTAGCAGTATGAATGCCAAAAAAGGCCTGCTCCACAGCCAGCCAGACATGCTTCCGTGCCCCCAGAAACTGTCACTGCGGAGAGCAACTGTGCCTTTCCTTGCACCCTGCCTGGAAAAACTGCAATTTGAGACCAATAGTAAAGATGAATACATCAGTAAGCGGTGATTAAGAACGGCGCCACTTTCTGTGCCCATCGTTTGCATTTCCAGCAGCATTTCATTATTTTAAACACATTCTTCGAATTAAAGGAAGGCTAGCTGGTAGAGAACTCCTATCTCTTCCCCCAGGTTATTTGACTCTGCTTGTGTGAATGAAGATGAATTAAGGAGGTTAGTCTATTCAGTACAACTAACCCCAGCCTTTCTTTTTAAGGAACTCTTGTTTAAATGGACCAGTATCTTCGAGTTCAATTTAATTTTCCATTTTCAAAATCCACAAATTCTTTATTTCGATTGATCGATAATTGCATGAAAATAATTAAATAGGCCTACTACAGTACTGGTAGCATTAAATTTGGAATAGTCTCTGGACTGAACAAAAATATTTATTTACGAGTTATGTAAAGCGCTAAGTGTTGTTTATATGCAAACATGAGGAAGTAAGAGCGAGAGGTCTCATTAGATGAGTGGCAGCTGTATCTGATGCTCCTCAAGTGTTACCCCCTTTGTGAACTTTTCAATTGTAGACAAGTTTAATAAGTTTAATTTTCAAGTTTCCTCAACCACATGTGATGAGGTTTAGAACGCACGTAATACATACTTCATTGCAGCAAGTGAAATCTTTATATATTTGTGGTTTGCATCAACATAAGCTACTGAGTTTAAAAGATATATACATTTATTGCCAGATGTGAATAAATATAGAGAAGAGTAATACAATAGCTCGTCAAGTAAGATGTATAAATCTGTATTAGGCTGCACATGTTGGAAAAAGGAAGGGCTGTGTTGATGTGGTTAGTGCATCAAAGAGACAAGGAGCTCTCCCCTTCTGCGTGGTAATGAATGTTAGGTATGATGTATCTAGAGGTGGTGCAATTTAAAGGTTTTATACATTTGAGATCAGAAGCAAAACAACAGAAGTGCAACAAAGAGGAGCATATATCATTAGTAGACACGAAAAAAGTGAGACATATTAGAGCAGTTTCATATACTTCCCGGTGGAAGGTTGGACCCTACAGAACCAGGAACATGAGTTTGGGGGGTTTCCAGGCATTTTCCAATATCCAGGAAGCTGAGGAACAGCTTAGGAACAATAAAAGTGAGACTAAGAGCCTTATTGCAAGTGTGTCGGGAAACAAGGTGCTATTTATTGCACCTCATAAATAACTGTACGCTAGGGTGCGTTATTTGTATGGTGTGATGAATAGAGTCAAATAAATTACAGGTTTTTGGGGAATAAACATGCACATTTTGGTGTTTAACATACTGTTTGACCAGGCCCTTTTTGTGGGGTTATCCAAAAAGAATCTGCTTCCATCCTCCTATTTTTTCTTACCTGTTTTTGTTGGATTTAGGACTCTGGGAACTTTACCACTGATAGCCAGTGCTAAAGTGCATAAGCTCTCTGTTTAAAATGTATTGGTGATTGGTTCATCCATGACTGGTATATTTGATTTATTAGTGAGCCCCTAGTAAAGTGTACCAGGTGTGACCAGAGCCAGTAAATCAAATGCTGCAGCACTGACTGTGCCACCCACATGAGTATCCCTGCAAACATGTCTCAGGCCTGCCACTGCAGTGCCTGTGAGTGCAGTTTAAAACTGCCATTTCGACATGGCAAGTGCCTAAACCTTCCCTTTTACTATATGTAATCCTCCCTAAGGTGGTCCCAAGGCAGCCCCATTGTCAGGGTGCAGTGTATTCAAAAGGTAGGACATGTACTGGTGTGCTTTACAAGTCCTAGTAGTGAAATATTGCTAATATCGTTTTTCACTATTTCAGCTATGCACCAAGGTTTTCAGTGGGTTGTGGATAAGGTGATTGTTTGACCATGTATTATATGGTATAATGTACCCCCCTGCTGTACATCATAAGGATATTGCAAGTCAACTAGGAGTTCCATGAGCTAATAAAGAAATGTTACTCTTTGGTAACTTACAGTATCCTTATCATGTGCAGCAGGGGGTACTTTATCCGATATAACAATGATTCCACAGATCACTTTGGAACCAAATTAAATGAGGCAATATGAGTGGAAGATGATAGACCCCCAAGGAACCTCCCTGCAAGTCTATACAGACAGTGTTTCCAGTCCTGTACGTTCGTTTGGTTAACCTGTGCATTCTGGGTCTTGTAGTCGTCTTTTGCTCCTCCTCCCCTCCTAAGCGCCTTGAAACCCTCTGGGTATGTAGTGCGCTATACAAATTTTATGACTTGACTTGACTTGACTTGCTTTCTTTGGACTAATTAACCCACTGGGACACAATGATTCATAGCTGAAAACATCAGGACTAGAGACAGTGTTCACAATGTGCTGGACTGGAGGTGGTGGCCACCCTATGGCCTGACCTCTTAAAAAACAACAACACTTTCTTGTTCTCTTTAACTCTGAAGTAACCTTTACTTGAATGACGGCCTGTACTCTGGATGAACTTTGTTGTATCATTGTCCTGAACACAGTGTGTAACTCTCATTTGCAACATGTATATTGAATAAACTGTGAGGAAACCAAAGCGGTGCAGCTACAGACCCTCCCGAATGTCTCAAACTTCAGCTGCGGTCGATGTTCACTCCATCACGAGGCGGACGCTTTCCTGCTGAGGAATACAGGGGACACAGTCATCTCTTAGGAAAGCTCTCTCACCCCTTCGCCTCAGCTCAGAGTCCTATCGGGGTTCATTTGCAGATATTTCTCCACAGCTCTGTGCTGACTATTTTACAAAACCACTTCCGGGGTTTCAGCATTCCCCCACTTGAAGTCATAACATTTCCAGAAACATCTCCCTCCTCCGCGGCTGTGGTATTTCCAGACACCCTCAAGCATCTAAAGCTCATATTCAACGCAGCTCAACTGTCGAATATTTGGGGTTGCAAGTCAGGGGGCGGGTAGAACGGGAAAAGCGGCGTCTTTCGCTTGAACAGAGTTTGATTTCAATATATTTACTTTATTGTTAAGCATTTATAAGGCGAACCTTATACTAGCGGTCATTTACATATGTGAAGCAAATATAATATGGAAGTGAGAGGCCTGCTTGGACGGAGGGGAAAAGTCAATAAAAGTGGCTTTGAAAAAGTAGATGAATCTGATAGCTCGGTTGACTAATGCAGCCACTGCAGAGAATTGTGTTTGACCCTATTGTCTCATGTTCGTGAGTACCAACAGCCTTTCCTTCTCCTCAGGCTACTCAAACGGGTACCTTTACGTTTAATTGTGGTCATCTTTCTAATTTTCCTGTTATAGGTACTGTGAGCTTTCTGATATTGTACAAAAAAAACCAGCAACTGTGTATCGGAAATCGTATTCGCCGTATATGTATCTAAGAGTGATTTTTTTTTGGGTAGGACATAATGTGTTAAAATAATATTTACTTATATTGCAGGTCAAAACATATTGATCAGGAATGTGACACAGAAGAATAGTTCGGGTGCAGGGGACACATGCTAATGATAGAAGTAATGAACAAAACAATAACTTACCATGAGCAGAAGCAGTAATGAACAATGGTGTTGATATTTGAAGACAGGCAAAGGACAGGCATGCCTAAACCTACGATGCTATACAGAAAACAATATACGAATTTACAAAGCATAAATATACTATTATGTGATCATTACTTTCTTTTTTCTAGTACCAGCCGATGTCTTTTCAGGCTAGACTTCAGAGTGATAGCATTTAGTTTAAAGCAATATTGTTGTGCATATCTGCAAGGGAAAGGCAGGTGGTGCCCTGTGCTGCCCTTGTAAACTGAGAACTGCTTCAGCAGGTATCAAGGAAGCCACCCTGCAGAAAATGATCTGTGACAAGCTTTCCACCACATACATGCACATATGTAAAAAAAAAGGGTATCAAAACAATCACTGGATTATAATGTCTAATACAGAATTTTGAATCGTCGTTCAAACTATTTGAAGGACAATCATGAAAACCGGTTGATAGTTAAGCTCAGTGGAATCAGTTTATGTGTTTTAGGAGGACCTAAGCCGACTGTCTAATTGATTCAGACACTCTGTTAGTAGGGGAATGGCGTCTATCTCCAGATGATATAATGTGCCACCAGCAGTGAATTACCGGCATAGTTGCACTCATTGTCTGTTACTGTGTGACTGCTTGCAGTGATGCAGCTACTCACAAGGTGTTGTATGTTCTGACATCCCTGATTATCTATGTGTACCTATGTATGTAAGTCACACATTCATCACTTTCATGCACTGAGCCCTATGCACTGTTTAGTAAGTACTGAACCAAGATGATTTAAACAAGTCACTATCCCTTCATTTATACGGAGTGGCTCTCGGCTGCATCTGTTGTGTGCCGTTAAATTGAATGATTATTTTCGCTGTTCATATACCTGTATGAAGGAATTCCATGGAACCACTTGGCTATCCAAATTGAATTTAAATATCACTGGGATACTAGTAGTATCCATCACAGCCTAGCGATAAGGCCTCTCAATCTCTTTTTGCCTTTTAAACAAGCATTGGCAAAGCCAAATAGGCCTCGCCTTTAGGACGTATACACCCTGTCAATGGTACATAGCCACGCTGCAGAGCACGGATTAAGAATTACAGCAAAAAAAGGAGTTTGACTTGGCCTGTTTCACAACACATTTCTTTGCCTTGCTGTCATTTGTAATAAGTAGATGCCTATGTCTATGTTTCTCCAAGATGCACAAGGTTTTTGAAAAGAACAGAAACTCCAGATGCTGCTGCGGTAAATTGGGAAAGCAAAGCACATTAAGTATGAGCGGAAAATCCGTTCCGCTCGCGGATTTCGCGGATTTTCGGTAAATCCGCGATCCGCGAACTCCCGCAAATTTACTGAAAATCCGCAAAATTTGCCAGCGGCGGATTTGGGGGGCAAAAGTTCAAGCCTGTTGAACTTTTAACTATTTTAGGATGGCACCGGTAAGCTGCCAGCGCCATCTTAAAATAGTTACTAAGTTAGCTTCAACAGGAAGCACTAATAGATAAAATAAAGCAGGTGCTCGAGCACCTGCTTTATTTTATCTATTAGTGCCCTGATGAAGCTAATTTAGTAACTATTTTAGGATGGCGTTGGCAGCTTGCCGGCGCCATCCTAAAATAGTTACAGGATGATATGTGTTTTGTAGGGTCTGGGTAGGTGTGCGTTCTCCCCATATCTATCGTCGAAAATTAGCTACGATGCTTGATGGAGGCCTTTGCATAATTCATTTTCACGATCTCAATTCCTGTGCAGTTCCTGTGACCACGAGCTTCTCTGATCCGTGCCTGTCCTTTTATACACACAAGAGGCATGTGAACTCGCATATAAGCCCTGTCCGTTTGGCCCCTCCCCACACACTAGTGGTGTGTGCACCGTCTTCGCGCCCTTTACCCACTTGATGGACAGCTCACTCGAGGGACCCCGGCGCTCTTTGGTGTGATGGCAAAGTTAAACAGCCCCCCCCCAAAAATGTGAGTTTTGTCGAGGCTGGGCAGGTGTGCGTTCTCCCCATATCTATCGTCGAAAAATAGCTATGATGCTTGATGGAGGCCTTTGCATATTGACTTTCACGAACTCAATCCCTGTGCAGTTCCTGTGACCACGAGCTTCTCTGATCTGTGCCTGTCCTTTTATGCACACAAGAGGTATGTGAACTCGCATATAAGCCTTGCCCGTTTGGCCCTGCCCCTCACACTAGCGATGTGCACCGTTTTCCCGACCGACCATTACCCACACAATCCGCAAAATCCACGAATCCGCAAATTCTCGGATTTTGCGGATCGCAAATTCGCAAATTCGCGAATTGCGAATTCGCAAAATTCGCCCATGCTTAAAGCACATAAGCATTTTTCGAACTGGTAAATGTCAAGGGGATAAGAGGGGGTTTTCAGAAAATGCACAAGCATTTAAAAAATTTGGCAACAATTAGCGCCACACAGGGGGCTGTCCGGGGCAAGAAAAATATAATTTTCCTTATAGATTTTTATGTATACAAGAAAAGGAAGTACATTTACTTTCAACCCGGTTGTGCGTGTATTCCTCACCTTTCTCTCTGTATATATATATATATATATATATATATTTTTTTTTCAGCAGCAAACTTTAAAGAAATTGCACTCCTAAACACCAGGCTTTCCATTTTTTGAAGCGTTTATTATTCCATTGAGACAGCCACCATCACCGACCAACGTTTCGAACAAAAAATGTTCTTTCTCACGGTGTTGTGAGTCCTTTTTCAGTTTCAGTATATATAGGTTTCACTTAAAAAGCCAGAACAGTACATTCTGGTCTATGTATTTTTGTATGAACATCAGCTATCCTAAACATATTTTTTCTTACTTTTAAATCGTTTCAAGTGCATGTTTATCAGATGTATATCGTGTATGTACATTTTCAGCATTTTTTTCGCAATTCACATTGTAATCATCATTATTTATAAAAAGCGATTATTTATGCAATCAGTTAACATTCCTGAGTCAAGTATATTATTGTGATATATATGCGGTTATTGAAGCATACATTTGCATTTCTTTTTGCAACAAAGTTCACAGTCGTTTGTTGAACCGCCAAGTCTCGGTTTAGTACCCAAGATTTGTTGTCCATTTACTGAGAGGTATAGTACCTTTTTATAACTTTTTTGTACTCAGAGATTACTTGGCATAGCAATAATATAAATGTACATACATCTCCTCGTCCCCGTTCAATCCATACGGGATTTTTGTTTTGAAACGAATGATGAGACGTGATTCTAATTGTCTCAATTTCAAAGTTCGGTTGCCGCCTCTTTCACTAGCCGGCACTGTAGCAATCCCAAAGTAACGAATGTCTTCCCAATTAGTTTTATGTTGTAGATGAAGATGTTTGGAGATTTCATACGACATGTCTTTGTTGTGATTTGCCCTCAGATGTACCAAGATGCGCTTTTTCAAGGGGCAAGTGGTACTTCCAATATAGCGCATTCCACATGTACATTCCAACATGTAGACTACACAGGGTGTCTCACAAGTGATCTTTTCTCTGATTTCGAAAAGTTTACCTCTTCCATCTTTCAATTTGAATATTGTTCTTCCGATTTTGCAAGCTTTGTATTTGTTGCAATGTACAAATCCCATTTGTTTTGGTGTCATCCATGTAGTGCACTTGGGTGTTGTGTTTAAAAATGGCAACCAATACCACGAGATGAGCGTGACCAAGCCGTAATGGCGAAACGCGTCGTGGAGATTTTTTCATCTGCCTAATAAATCTTCGAAATTGGAGCTCTGGGTGTCTTGTTTTCATCATAACCTTGATGTTTTGTGGAGCGAATGTATATATATATATATATATATATATATATATATATATGTGTATGTATATATATTACCTACTGGCGGTCGCCAGTAGGTAGGTGTAGATAGGAATATTTTCAATACAAAATCTCAACATTCTATTGTGAATAACTTTGGCGCCGGTTGAGGAATCTGACTGAAAATTGCCTCAAATTTGCCTCGCGGTGCCCCGGTCCTTCCCTGAAAGTTTGGGGGGAATTTGTCAAGCGGGGGTCGAGATAAAAGGGGGGTTCCAAAACATGTTTTACCCATGTAAATTTCCATAGGGCGGTCGACCTCACTTTTAGCCCGAACGGCTGAATGGATTTCCACCAAACTTGGCAACATTGTAGGGATTGGTAGCCCGATGTGCCTTTGCTATGTCTCAAGATATGTGCTCCAGTGGATTTTGAGTAATTTAGGTTCAAAAAAATATATATATCTATAAGTGCTCCCCGGTACACGCACCGGGGCGCTAACCAGCGCGCTACGCGAGTTCGTGCGCGCAAAGCTGATTGCTCTCGGGTGTCTGTCAACATTCCAAACAGTCCGGAGCGGCCGCCATCTTGTGTCTCGGTAGGATCGAGACACAAGAGGCGGCAAAAACAAAGGGGGAAATGACCATAAGGGGGCAGGGTAGACCCCCCCCTGGCACCCTAGGTTTGATGTGGGGGCTTTAAAAGGGCCCCGCGGGGCAAAACAAAAATATTATTTTTTTGATTTGCGCGGGGGGAGCACCCGGTACGCTCACCGCGGAGCGTACCGGGGAGCATTTCATGGGGAAAAAAGAATGATAGAGTTTTTAATAAATGTAGCCTTTTTTTATAATTTGGAGGTAGTTCTAAAAAAAACTGTTTTTTTTCTTCTTTTTGTTGTTTTATATTTTTTTAATGTTTTTTGAACATTTTGTACTTTTTTTGGCTTTTATGAACTATTTTATATTTTTTTGTTATTTTTATGGGGAGAAACAAAAAACAGGGAATTGAAAATGGCTCAACTGGAGCAAAAAAAATCAGGAAAAAATTAGGGTTTTTTGGGGCATTTGTGGTTGTCACCAGCAAGGAGGATGAGCTTTATGCTCTGCTCACCATAGGAGATGGTCTTGCTACAAAAAATACATGTGATCCTGAATTCACCAAACCGTGGTTGTATGCAAGGGCTCGTCTCCCTTGTCTCGGGTCCCGATGGAGTGGGTTGCTTTCTTTTGGAGGTGCTGGTTGAAGATTGGGGAGGGTTACTGGCCAGTTCTCTCACCTCTGCGGCAGCATAGTTGTTCGGATGCTTGCGCTGCATGTGCCTAATCATGGTATTATTACCAAATGAATATTTTTTGTTAGGGTTCCCCCTTGAAAGTTCAATGCCACAGATTTGGCAAGTCACCTTTGGCGCATTGACTTTCTTCTTGCCCTCTGGGATAGAAAAAACTCCCATACAATGTGCTGCCTTGGCCTGTATGGGGTATTGTCTTCTGGCAGCCACCTTCTCCCCTCCTCCTCCTCCTCCTCCTCCTCCTCCTCTTCCTCCTCCTCCTCTTCTCCTCTTCTTCTTGACCACCAATGCGATGTTGTTGTGGTCCTCTTGGTGGTGGTGGTGGTGGTGAAGATGCTCCAGCTGCTGCTGCTACTGTAGCCATTTTAAAGTACAAAATATTTCTCTTATATCTCCAAACAGGTCTTCCTCAGTCAAAGGACAAAGTCAGAATAAGGAAAAAAGGTGGGGGCTTTCATCATTTGGAAAAAAAACTGTCCTGAACAAATGAAAAGTGGTATTTTCAGGTCACATGACCCGGGCTTTCATCATTTGGAAACCAAAACTGTTCTGCACCAATAAAAAGTGTTATTTTCAGGTCACATGACCCGACGCGCTTACGCGACGCGCCCCCGGGCGCGCCCGGGGGTGCTCCACGGGGCGCGTCGCGTAAGCGCGTCAGATGCTTACGTTGCGCGATCGTATTGTCTCGAGTACTTCCGGGTACGCTTACGCCGTGCATATCACGTGGACGCGGCTACGCGATACAACACGATGTTTTCGTTCGCGGCGATAGCGCTAACAGGACGCTCACCGGTGCGCGACCCGGGGCGCTCCAGAAAACTGCGCTTTCCAGTGCGCACCAGGCCAAAAAAAATAAATATTAATAATATTATATAAATATACAATATAGGATTCATTATAAAAAATATTACATTTCATAGGTTTGAGGCCTTATATATAGTTAGGAATTAGCATTTAAAAAACCTATGAAATTCACTGAAAAAACCATAGGTTTCACACCAGTTATAGTTAGGAATTAGCATTTAAAAAACCTATTAAATTCACTGAAAAAACCATAGGTTTCACACCAGTTACAGTTAGCTGGAAATTTTACTGACATAAAACCATAGAAATTCCAACGTTATAGTTAGTTGGACTCACTATAACAAGCGCGCCTGCAATGCACTGCTGATGACGTCACATATTACATCACTCATGACATCATCAGTGACATCACTCATGACATCACTAATGACACCATCCTTGTGACAGAGTGACAGACCTCCTTTTAGTGTAATGTAACCCTTGAAATAGATATTCAAAAATAGAAACTAACATTTTCAAAAAAATGGAGATACCCATACCAGTTACAACAACCAATTCAGTAATTTCACCATCTATATACACATCCACTCATTTACCAACAGTTCTATATAGTCACTCATACATATACTCACTCATCATATGTAGTGATACATCTATACATCCTGTTATACACCGACAGTCATCCAAAAGTTACTCACACATGCAAATAAATTATTGAACATCCATTTATTTGCATATAAAACTATACACACACTACCTCTTTACTTCTAAGGAAACTTACACATACTTACTCTCTTAAACAATCATTTATATAAACATATACTTATTTAAACAGGAACTCTTGCAATCTCTTACTCTCACATATTCTCACTTATATACATCAAAACTCACATACACTAGAATAAAATATATGTCGTTACTAAAAAACACAATAGTGAGACAGTCACACACATATACACACTCATCCACCCATACAGTCCTGCACATATGCTGTCTTCAAAACACATACAAACAGTGAGTCAGTCACCAACCCATGCAGTTACCTATACACAAAGTGAAACACTGATACATATATTTCAATATTTAAAAGTTACTCGCTAATATATGTATTCAATAAAATACACTTAATAAAGCAGTTAACCAATCATTTTTTTAAAAAACATCCATTTACACACTTATTTAACCATTTATTCTTCCATCAACCTTTACAAATACAAATATTAAACATATTAATTTTAAAGAAAGACACACATTCACTGGCTGGTGTCATCAGTGATGTCATGAGTGATGTCACTGACGATGTCATGAGTGATGTAATATGTGACGTCATCAGCAGTGCATTGCAGGCGCGCTTGTTATAGTGAGTCCAACTAACTATAACGTTGGAATTTCTATGGTTTTATGTCAGTAAAATTTCCAGCTAACTATAACTGGTGTGAAACCTATGGTTTTTTCAGTGAATATATATGAATACATATATATATATATATATACATATATATATATATATATATATATATATATATATATATATATATATATATATATATATATATATATATATATATATATATTCAATGAAAAACCATTGGTTATAGAACATATATAGTTAGGAATTTGCATTTACAAAACCTTATTTTACTCGCATAAAACCATTGAAATTCCATATATAGTTAGATGCGCTAACTATATATCGCGCACCCGCAATCCACTGCTGATGATGTCACATATTACATCATTCATGACATGGTCAGTGACATCACTGATGACATCACTGATCACAACATCCAGTGACTGTATGTTTCTGTAAAGTTAAAATATGTCTTACATATTGAAGAATGAGTGGATGTATAAATGTCTGGATGAAGGATTTAGTAGGTGCATGACTGATTGTATGAGGGAGTGATTAAATGTGTCTCACTGAGTGCATGGGTTAGTGATTAAACTGTATTAATTTGTGCATCATTATATCTGTTGTTCTGTAAACTGCTGCATGTGTTGATCAGTAGCTATATGAATAACTATATGGGTTATTGATTGGTTGCTCAAGTATTTGTATGGGAGACTGAGTATGTGTGTGAGTGGCTGGGAGGTGTGTGACTCTGTGCATAGATGTGTGAGCAGTTGATTCACTAGATGTATGGTTTCAAAAGTGCATGTGGAAACAGCTGTATGGGCGGTTGACTGTGTGCATGAGTGTATTGGTGAGTGAAAGGATATCTCAGTGCTACATGTCAAAGTAAGTACATATGTAAAACACAGTACATGTGAGAGTTGACATATATAAATAACTGTATAAGAGCTAGTGAATGTGTCAGTGGTTGCATGGATCATTGACAACTTGTATCAGTGATTGTATAAGAGAGAAAATATGTGTTAGTATATGTTTGAATAAGTAAAGTTTGTATAACTGTATAGTTGAGGAAATGGAGGTGTGATTGATTGTTTGCATGACTGACTAGTTGTGTGAGTAACTCCATGAATGAGTGACAGTCTGTGAGTGTCTGTTTACACTGATTGTATCTAAGGTTATATTAGAGTCTGAAGAGGTTCATCGTATTATCACATGAATGATATCATCAGTGATGTCATTTGATATGTCATCAGTGATGTCATCAGTGATGTCATTTGAGATGTCATCAGTGATGTCATCAGTGATGTCACTGACCATGTCATGAATGATGTAATATGTGACATCATCAGCAGTGGATTGCGGGTGCGGGATATATAGTTAGCGCATCTAACTATATATGGAATTTCAATGGTTTTATGCGAGTAAAATAAGTTTTTGTAAATGCAAATTCCTAACTATATATGTTCTATAACCAATGGTTTTTTCATTGAATTTTCAAGGTTTTGTAAATGCAAATTCCTAACTATATATGGCCTATAACCTATGGTTTTTTCAGTGAATTTCATTGGTTTTTTAATAGCAAATATCAAAAGCTGTAAAATGTCAAGTACGTGATAGGTAAAAACGTTTTCGTGTTTATGCACGCTGATGTGCTTTGAACGCTGCCCCCCTCCCCTCTTTTCTCTTAGTAGTACTCTCTCTTTGCAGATAGTGAAGAGTAGTTAACGCAGGCCTTTACCCCCGTTGTAATCCGTCGTGCCTGCTTGTCTCTCCATTTGATTGATTGTTATCCAAGCATTTACTGTTTTACAATTGATTCTCTTTGGTTCATTCTCTATTTACAAACAAGCACAAAGTCGCAATACTCTGTTTAGTCTTTGCAGATAGTGAAAAATCGTGAAAAATCGTGTAAAAAAATAAAAGTAATCGAGCAAAATCAGTAGGCCACTAATTGGATCTCTTTTAGACCTCGCTAATATAGAAATATTAGGAACAACCCTTCATGAGAAATACGAAAATAGTGAGATGAACTGAGCTCCACACCATGAGGGCTGCAAGACAGCTCGGCTCCGCCACCCACCCCGCCCAAAATAACGACAAACCCTATGCAAATATTAAAAATATAGACAACACACCAGCAAAGAAACAGGGTAAAACATTTTATTAAATAACTATTTGCATAACTATTTTATACTTTTTATTGCCCGATCCGGCTAGCTCAATCGATCGAGCATGAAACTCATGCACTCTGATAGCAAGCGTTGCTACTGATGCTATGCAGACCAAAACTGGTTTTCAGTTTGTACATTTTTCTAGATTTTTCCATCCAAGGTTGGTTGACTTTGTAGAACGATGGCTTCAGATTTTCAACATACGGTGTGGTGGCGCGGACTGGGAGGGGGCGCTTCGCTCCTGCCCCCTCCCCAAGTAAGATTTTCATACGTGAAAGTACGTTAATGGTTTTGGTCCCTGAGTTGCTTCAATGTCACTGCCATTCTCAAATGGCATAAGTTCTGGATGTTGGGTGCCATAGTTCAGAGTTCTGAGCAGCGCTTGTAACACTGTCTGAAGCTTATTTCCACCTACTGCAGCTTCACTATTCTCAAAGTAAGTGAGTGTCGTTTGTGGACCTGACTGCATTTGAAAACAATGTGATATGTTACCTTCCTAAACCGCTTGACGGAGGCCCCCGAGGGGCGGTGTGATGGCCATGGACTCGGAGAAGACGCTTGGCTCCGACCCCCGCCCCAAGTCTTATAGCACCGGTGTAGCCTGAGATCGCCCCCGACATAGGCGGCCGGCTCCCAGGGTCCGGCGGAACTTTTTGCCTTTTGATGACTCTTCTATTCTGGACCTTGTCACACAATCCGTTTGACCTGAACACACGCTGTAGTGGGGCGCCCCTTTACCGTTTTAGTTGCCATTCCGCCCGCTTTTGCTACACTGTGCCTCTTCCGCCATTCAGCTGTTTACCGCCCGCTCTTGCAACTACAGCGTCTCGCTCACCATGTAGTTGAGTTGCTCCCGCTCTTGCGATGCAACGATAAGCGACTGCCACAGGACTCTCAAAATGGCGGCCGGCTCTTCAGATTTGGGCGTGGTCCACTAAAATGGCCCTGGGACACCTTGGAACTCGGACGCTTCCCTGATAGGGCTTGGGTCCCATTCTCGAAAGCGTCCCCTCAGCCGTGAAGATTCTACAAAAGTCTTGGGGGCCCCCGACTCCCGCAGGCTTCTGGTGGGGAGCGGCTGCCATGTTTGCTCGTGGAATGGCCACGACGGACCTACGAGATGGTAGTGCTCTCATGCTGACGCCAGCTTTAGTCTGAAACATCCAGAAACACTGTAGACTACCAATTCGATCAGTTCCGGTAGCGCCCCAACATGACCCGGTAGAGAAGAACTTGCCCTCCCCTCTTTGACTGATGGTTCTTGTTGCCTGTCCCCTCTGTTGTCATTTTACAGAACTTTTTGGACTGCTGAAAGGGGTTGTGTTCCGAACGCTGGTTGGTGGAGACATTTTGACTATATTCTTGACCTACGTTGTCGCGTAATGCGTTATATGACACGCCGCGTTAGCGCACCCGGAAGTAATCCGGGGCGCGGCGCGCAGCGCGTAACGTAAGCATAACAGGTCATGTGACTTGTTAATAAAACTTTTTATTGGTTCTTTTTACTTTTGTTATTTTAATAATGAAAAGCTTGGTCATATGACCTAAAAAATACGCTTTTTATTGATTTCGAACTTTTTTTTAAAAAACATATATGTTATAATATTCCAGGCTAATGTACTTTCCCCGAAAATTTACAACTGTCCTGCAAGTAAAATATATTCCTTTTTCGAGAAAAAGGGCGTTTCTTCGTTCCATGACGGAGCCGTTGAGTAAAAGAGACTCGGCCTGCTGTCTTAGTCGCCGATACGCCTGATTATCAGATTCTTATCGATCACTTTATGTTGCAGGAGAGGAAAACACAACTGCCCTTGACCATTTATCTTTACTGCGTTCCTACATATTATACCTTTTATCCGTCATGTGATTGGACTGCTTTATTTCACTTGCCTTTTACTGATTCGAAAACAGTGACTAAAAGTAAAAACTTTACCAATGTAAATACTACTACCATGTTTTGTTTTAAAAACCTTTATTGTGAAAATGTCAGCATACAAATACGGGCCTATAACCACGTGGGCCGGCCACGGAGCAAACTGAAATTCAAACTTTCAATAGTACAGTAATCAATAACACATCAGAACTTAATATCAATAGGGATGTCGAAATATTCAATCAATTCTCGTCCCCGCCCGCCATGAGCATCAAAACTGCATTCATATCTCGTGATATCAAGGTTGTTCAACCAGTACACAACAATGAGTTACGAGTCCCATTTATACCGGCGCCATTTTGGACGAGGCCGGGCAGGTCCAAGATATAGTCAAAATGTCTCCACCAACAATCGGCCAGACCAGAACCCCTTTCGGCCCTTTATGCTACAAGATGGTGTCTTCCATTCAGAAAATATTGTTGGCAGCATTTTGAAAGGAGACATAAACAGCCTTTCTCCTAGTGAGTCTCACATTGTTACATTTAGGAAGAATGTTGAAGAGTAGTATGTGGAAAATCTGAAGCCATTTTTCTACAAACTCTCAATCAGCCTTGGATGGAAAAAAAAATCCTGAAGAATGTACAAACTGAAAACCAATTTTTGTCTGTATAGCATCAACAGCAACGCTTGAGTCAGCTTTGTGTCAAGCCGCCATTTTGATTCAATCAATAACGTCCCCCTGCACACATTCAGGGACCTGGTCATGTCTTCAGATGAAACGGATTGTGGGACAAGAAGCAAAAAGGAAAAGGAAAAAAGTTCCGTCGGACCTCGGGAGCCGGCCGCCTATGTCATGTGCGACCTTTGGCCACACCAGGGCAATAGTGAAGCTGCAGCAGGTGCAAATAAGCTTCAGACAGTCTTCAACTTAGTCTGATTCTTATAATAAGTGCGTCGACAACACACACAAGTGAAATTAGGCCTCTCACTTGAATTCATTTGACTTTCGGCGCAGCATTGTAGGATGGCCACACCAGTGCGGCAACTTGCTGGACACCACCTCGGTGCCATCCGGATCTCGGCGCGTTTGAGTCACTGTACCGCAAGAGTGACCGCAACTCAGCTGGACACGCCGTCTTTCGGCGCAGCATTGTAGGATGGCCACACCAGTGCGGCAATTTGCTGGACACCACCTCGGTGCCATCCGGATCTCTGCGCGTTCGAGTCACTGTACCGCAAGAGTGACCGCAACTCAGCTGGACATGCCGTCTTTCGGCGCAGCATTGTAGGATGGCCACACCAGTGCGGCAATTTGCTGGACACCACCTCGGTGCCATCCGGATCTCGGTGCGTTGTGCTGCCTTTGGCCTACTGTAGCCGCAAGTGCGGACGCAACTCAGTTGGACGGCGAGTGAAACGCTAAGGGGCGCCGCACTGCAGCCGAGGAGCCTCCATCTTGGGGGAGACGCACAGCCCCCACTGACTGACGCGACCTCACAGGCCAACGGGGCGCCCCACGCCGACTTTCGGCGCAGCATTGTAGGATAGCCACACCAGTGCGGCAATTTGCTGGACACCACCTCGGTGCCATCCGGATCTCGGCGCGTTGTGCTGCCTTCGGCCTATTCGCACATCGATCCGCTACTGACGCCGCCTCACGTGCCAACGGATTTTCTACGCTTTTTGTAGCCCTATGCCGCATAACAGGTCATGTGACTTGTTTATAAAACTTTTCATTGGTTCATTTTACTTTTGGTTTCCTAAAGATGGAAGGCTTGGTCATATGACCTAAAAATAACACTTTTCATTGGTTTAGAACATTTTTTTTTCCCAAACGATGAAAGCCCCACCTTGTTTCTGGATGATTCAGACTGAAGCTGGCGTCAGCATGAGAGCACCACCATCTCGTGGCTCCGTCGTGGTCATTCCGCGAGCAATCATGGCAGCCGCTCCCCACCGGAAGCCTGCAGGAGTCGAGGGCCCCCAAGACTTTTGTAGAATCTTCACGGCTGAGGGGACGCTTTCGAGAATGGAGGCCAAGCCCTAGCAGGCAAGCGTCCGAGTTCCAAGGTGTCCCAGGGCCATTTTAGTGGACCAGGCCCAAAACCGAAGAGCCGTCCGCCATTTTAAGAGTCATGTGGCAGCCGCCTATCGCTGCACTGCAAGAGTGGGAGCAAATCAACAACATGGTGAGCGAGACGCTGTAGCCGCAAGAGCGGGCGCAACTCAGCTGGATGGCCGCCACCTGGGGAGGCCCGTTCACGCCGCCTCCCCCACGCCCCCCCCGGGCCGCCCCACGCCAATTTTCGGAGCAGCATTGTAGGATACCAAAACCAGTGCAGCAGTTTACTGGACATCACCTGGGTGCCATCAACATCTCAGCGCGTTCTGCTGCCTTGGAACTATTCGCACAACAGACCGCTACCGACAAGGCCTCCTCCGCACCACCCGGGACGCCCCACGCTGTTTTTCTTTGCTGCATTGTAGGATCCCAAAAACCAGTGCGGCACCCAGGTGACATCACCTGGGTGCCGTCCAGAACTCAGCACGTTGTGCTGCCTTGGGACTATTCGCACAAAAGACAGCTTCTGACCATTGTTGCTTTTTTTGTCAAAAATGTTTAAATGTTTGTTACAGTTTTTGTTCCGTTCGTTATATTTAAAAGTTAATAAAGTTTTATAATCCCACTTTATTGGAGTGCTATATATTTTTAAAAAATCGGGTGAATGGGGCCTTGAATCGGGTTATTGTCATGTGTGGGCTTTGCAAGTGTACTGCTACAGGATCGGACATTTCAAACTCAAATGCACGTTCTTTTTCTTACCTTTCCGAAGCATGGAGCGCAATAGCAGGCAGAGAAAGGGTGATGCAAGTGTTGAACACTGCCTGGCCTGGCAAGTTGCTGGCAGTGCCCCCCCCCCCCCCGCCCGCTCCTGAAAGAGGACACACACACACCGCCGCCCCGAGTACTTCACAGATCATTAAAAGACCATGCGCTTGTTCATGAGGCTTAAATGGTTTATCACCCCTTCTAGAACCCCTGCATCGACCCTCTGACGTTTCCTGGAAAAATTACCACGTAACACAATACCAAGCCCTGTCAGCTGAAACCCCCGAGGAATCGTGGGGCATATTATCAAGGGGGTTTATCTCCGCTTTTTTGGCTTTAAAAGCCAAGAAAGCGGAGATAAAATTATCTCCCTATTACCAAGCTGTCGCTAACACCAGTTAGTGACAGCTAAAAGGAGATAGCGACCATCTTGGGCCCCGCTTTGCATGTCAGTGATATTTATCACTAATGACATGCAAAGTGGGCGTGCCAAGATGTTACCGACTGGAAACAGTCCCTAACATCGCTATCTCCTATTACCAACTTTTGGAGATATTCGCGCTAAGCGCGAATATCTCCAAAAGCTAACACCTGCCCTGAGCAGTTCTTAGCCATGTTATCCAATGGGAGGTGGATAACATGGCTAAGAGCATTTGCTCGATAATGCATGAATATCGCTGACTTTTCAGCGATATTCATGCATTGCGGCCGTTTTTTATCGCATTTGCGATAAACCTTGCTAATAGCAAGGTTTATCTGCGATAAAAATCGCCGATGTGCGGCGATAATTTTTGTCTCTAAACAAGTTAGAGACAAAAATTATCGCTAGTTGTTGGTAATATGCCCCCGGGTTTTTGCTTGCAGAAATCGGGAGGCGAGAGACTAGCACTGAAATCAGTAGTCTCACGCCTGAATCGGGAGGGTTGGTATGTCTGGATTCTCTACAGCTGGGGCCATAAACTACATCCGCAGGGCTAGGTGATAGCCTGGGTCCGGCCTGGACAATCGGACACAGAGGAAGAGGAGTGTCAGAGGGTGCGGTAGTGAATAGGGTGAAAGGGAGGTGTCGGGCGGGCACAGGGTGTGATTCTCAGGGAAGAGCAGCGCAGATGGGGAGAAGTATATGACCCATGCATGAGAGAGAGAGCGGGGGTGACCAGTGCGTGGGGGAGATGCTTGCGAGGGTGGGGAGCCGTGCTGAGAATCGACAGCGTGCAGAGACTGGGTCTGGTCAAGGCATCTAAAATGGCTGCTGTGCACGACAAAATTGTGGCATTGGACAAAAAGGCAAGATGGCGCAGACAATGTTTATCAATAAGGATTCATTTATAACACAATATTTACTCGCAGTGTCAAAATGGCGGTCAACACTTCCTGATTTCCATCGAATCGAACGTTAACAGACGTCACGCAGCAAAAAAAAAAAAAAAAAGCTCATGCACAGCCGCTGGAAGACATGTATCAACATATATGAGCCTCCTCAGCCACCCTCAGAAAACATAAGGGGTCAGGATACGTCTCCCGCACCCCCTTATACCTAGTAATTTAATTAAAACGAAACACAAAATGGCGAATTCCCGTTTTGCTACCAGTTTGCGGCCCAGTTCGCGGCCCGTGAAGCGCTTCTACCGTGAAAAATCATTTTTTTTTATTTTCCCCACGGGACCCTTTAATAACCCCAACAACATTCCTAGGGGGTCAAGAGAGGTATACCTTGCCCCCTTTCATTAAATTCCCCCTTCGTTTTTCACCTCTTCTTCTCTCTCGATCCTACCGAGAGACAAGATGGCGGCCGCACCGGACTGTTTGGAATGTTGACAGACACCGGAGAGCCAATCAGCTTTCTGCGCGCAAAGTTCCGTTTCGCGAAAAGTAAGCGAACCGGAGCGCAGCCCGGAGCGCTGTTACAGATATATATCTTGTTTTGAACGTTAATTTCTCAAAAACTACTGGAGCACATATATTGAGACCTAGCAAAGGCACATCGGGCTAACAGTCCCTACAATTTTGCCAAGTTTCGTGCAAATCCATTCAGCCGTTCGAGCTAAAAGTGAGTCCAACCGCCCTATGGAAATTAACATGGGAAAAACGCGTTTTGGGACCCCCCTTTTTTCTCGGCCCCCCCTCGACAAAACCCCCCCAAATTTTCAAGGGCTGCTCAGAAACAAAATGTGCAATTTTCCTGAAAATTTCAGCCAATTCCGTCCACAAACGCCAAAGTTATTAGACATAGAATTTTCAAAAATCCCATAGGGAATAAATCCTAACTATATATACCTACTGGCGATAGCAAGTAGGTAATATATATATATATTTATATATATATATTTATATATATGTATATATATATATATATATGCAAGCTCCAGGATGTGTCCATCAGTTTGGTTTGCACTCGACCAACAGCAGCAGAGAGTCGGACTCTCTTTAAGGCACAGGCGGTTGCCGCTTGAATCACTCCGTGCAGGTGTGCCTGACGCGTTTCGAAAGCTCCTCAGCTTTCTCTTCAGAGGCTTTCACGGAGATTCGCGCTCCCAATTTCAACAATGCACGCCCTCCAATGGGAAGATGATGTTGGCTGAGCATTGTGGGAGCGGTAGTTCTTATAGATGCAGATATGGACTCAGGCAGGGGGGTCCGTCTTGAATCCCTGCTGTTACCCCACATATTCGAAGAGGTGTCTTCTCCTCGAGTGGTCCCCTTTCTTTCGGGGAGGTGCACAACCCCGCGGCAGGACGGCCGCGTAAATATGCAAGCTCCAGGATGTGTCCATCAGTTTGGTTTGCACTCGACCAACAGCAGCAGAGAGTCGGACTCTCTTTAAGGCACAGGCGGTTGCCGCTTGAATCACTCCGTGCAGGTGTGCCTGACGCGTTTCGAAAGCTCCTCAGCTTTCTCTTCAGAGGCTTTCACGGAGATTCGCGCTCCCAATTTCAACAATGCACGCCCTCCAATGGGAAGATGATGTTGGCTGAGCATTGTGGGAGCGGTAGTTCTTATAGATGCAGATATGGACTCAGGCAGGGGGGTCCGTCTTGAATCCCTGCTGTTACCCCACATATTCGAAGAGGTGTCTTCTCCTCGAGTGGTCCCCTTTCTTTCGGGGAGGTGCACAACCCCGCGGCAGGACGGCCGCGTAAATATGCAAGCTCCAGGATGTGTCCATCAGTTTGGTTTGCACTCGACCAACAGCAGCAGAGAGTCGGACTCTCTTTAAGGCACAGGCGGTTGCCGCTTGAATCACTCCGTGCAGGTGTGCCTGACGCGTTTCGAAAGCTCCTCAGCTTTCTCTTCAGAGGCTTTCACGGAGATTCGCGCTCCCAATTTCAACAATGCACGCCCTCCAATGGGAAGATGATGTTGGCTGAGCATTGTGGGAGCGGTAGTTCTTATAGATGCAGATATGGACTCAGGCAGGGGGGTCCGTCTTGAATCCCTGCTGTTACCCCACATATTCGAAGAGGTGTCTTCTCCTCGAGTGGTCCCCTTTCTTTCGGGGAGGTGCACAACCCCGCGGCAGGACGGCCGCGTAAATATGCAAGCTCCAGGATGTGTCCATCAGTTTGGTTTGCACTCGACCAACAGCAGCAGAGAGTCGGACTCTCTTTAAGGCACAGGCGGTTGCCGCTTGAATCACTCCGTGCAGGTGTGCCTGACGCGTTTCGAAAGCTCCTCAGCTTTCTCTTCAGAGGCTTTCACGGAGATTCGCGCTCCCAATTTCAACAATGCACGCCCTCCAATGGGAAGATGATGTTGGCTGAGCATTGTGGGAGCGGTAGTTCTTATAGATGCAGATATGGACTCAGGCAGGGGGGTCCGTCTTGAATCCCTGCTGTTACCCCACATATTCGAAGAGGTGTCTTCTCCTCGAGTGGTCCCCTTTCTTTCGGGGAGGTGCACAACCCCGCGGCAGGACGGCCGCGTAAATATGCAAGCTCCAGGATGTGTCCATCAGTTTGGTTTGCACTCGACCAACAGCAGCAGAGAGTCGGACTCTCTCTAAGGCACAGGCGGTTGCCGCTTGAATCACTCCGTGCAGGTGTGCCTGACGCGTTTCGAAAGCTCCTCAGCTTTCTCTTCAGAGGCTTTCACGGAGATTCGCGCTCCCAATTTCAACAATGCACGCCCTCCAATGGGAAGATGATGTTGGCTGAGCATTGTGGGAGCGGTAGTTCTTATAGATGCAGATATGGACTCAGGCAGGGGGGTCCGTCTTGAATCCCTGCTGTTACCCCACATATTCGAAGAGGTGTCTTCTCCTCGAGTGGTCCCCTTTCTTTCGGGGAGGTGCACAACCCCGCGGCAGGACGGCCGCGTAAATATGCAAGCTCCAGGATGTGTCCATCAGTTTGGTTTGCACTCGACCAACAGCAGCAGAGAGTCGGACTCTCTTTAAGGCACAGGCGGTTGCCGCTTGAATCACTCCGTGCAGGTGTGCCTGACGCGTTTCGAAAGCTCCTCAGCTTTCTCTTCAGAGGCTTTCACGGAGATTCGCGCTCCCAATTTCAACAATGCACGCCCTCCAATGGGAAGATGATGTTGGCTGAGCATTGTGGGAGCGGTAGTTCTTATAGATGCAGATATGGACTCAGGCAGGGGGGTCCGTCTTGAATCCCTGCTGTTACCCCACATATTCGAAGAGGTGTCTTCTCCTCGAGTGGTCCCCTTTCTTTCGGGGAGGTGCACAACCCCGCGGCAGGACGGCCGCGTAAATATGCAAGCTCCAGGATGTGTCCATCAGTTTGGTTTGCACTCGACCAACAGCAGCAGAGAGTCGGACTCTCTTTAAGGCACAGGCGGTTGCCGCTTGAATCACTCCGTGCAGGTGTGCCTGACGCGTTTCGAAAGCTCCTCAGCTTTCTCTTCAGAGGCTTTCACGGAGATTCGCGCTCCCAATTTCAACAATGCACGCCCTCCAATGGGAAGATGATGTTGGCTGAGCATTGTGGGAGCGGTAGTTCTTATAGATGCAGATATGGACTCAGGCAGGGGGGTCCGTCTTGAATCCCTGCTGTTACCCCACATATTCGAAGAGGTGTCTTCTCCTCGAGTGGTCCCCTTTCTTTCGGGGAGGTGCACAACCCCGCGGCAGGACGGCCGCGTAAATATGCAAGCTCCAGGATGTGTCCATCAGTTTGGTTTGCACTCGACCAACAGCAGCAGAGAGTCGGACTCTCTTTAAGGCACAGGCGGTTGCCGCTTGAATCACTCCGTGCAGGTGTGCCTGACGCGTTTCGAAAGCTCCTCAGCTTTCTCTTCAGAGGCTTTCACGGAGATTCGCGCTCCCAATTTCAACAATGCACGCCCTCCAATGGGAAGATGATGTTGGCTGAGCATTGTGGGAGCGGTAGTTCTTATAGATGCAGATATGGACTCAGGCAGGGGGGTCCGTCTTGAATCCCTGCTGTTACCCCACATATTCGAAGAGGTGTCTTCTCCTCGAGTGGTCCCCTTTCTTTCGGGGAGGTGCACAACCCCGCGGCAGGACGGCCGCGTAAATATGCAAGCTCCAGGATGTGTCCATCAGTTTGGTTTGCACTCGACCAACAGCAGCAGAGAGTCGGACTCTCTTTAAGGCACAGGCGGTTGCCGCTTGAATCACTCCGTGCAGGTGTGCCTGACGCGTTTCGAAAGCTCCTCAGCTTTCTCTTCAGAGGCTTTCACGGAGATTCGCGCTCCCAATTTCAACAATGCACGCCCTCCAATGGGAAGATGATGTTGGCTGAGCATTGTGGGAGCGGTAGTTCTTATAGATGCAGATATGGACTCAGGCAGGGGGGTCCGTCTTGAATCCCTGCTGTTACCCCACATATTCGAAGAGGTGTCTTCTCCTCGAGTGGTCCCCTTTCTTTCGGGGAGGTGCACAACCCCGCGGCAGGACGGCCGCGTAAATATGCAAGCTCCAGGATGTGTCCATCAGTTTGGTTTGCACTCGACCAACAGCAGCAGAGAGTCGGACTCTCTTTAAGGCACAGGCGGTTGCCGCTTGAATCACTCCGTGCAGGTGTGCCTGACGCGTTTCGAAAGCTCCTCAGCTTTCTCTTCAGAGGCTTTCACGGAGATTCGCGCTCCCAATTTCAACAATGCACGCCCTCCAATGGGAAGATGATGTTGGCTGAGCATTGTGGGAGCGGTAGTTCTTATAGATGCAGATATGGACTCAGGCAGGGGGGTCTGTCTTGAATCCCTGCTGTTACCCCACATATTCGAAGAGGTGTCTTCTCCTCGAGTGGTCCCCTTTCTTTCGGGGAGGTGCACAACCCCGCGGCAGGACGGCCGCGTAAATATGCAAGCTCCAGGATGTGTCCATCAGTTTGGTTTGCACTCGACCAACAGCAGCAGAGAGTCGGACTCTCTTTAAGGCACAGGCGGTTGCCGCTTGAATCACTCCGTGCAGGTGTGCCTGACGCGTTTCGAAAGCTCCTCAGCTTTCTCTTCAGAGGCTTTCACGGAGATTCGCGCTCCCAATTTCAACAATGCACGCCCTCCAATGGGAAGATGATGTTGGCTGAGCATTGTGGGAGCGGTAGTTCTTATAGATGCAGATATGGACTCAGGCAGGGGGGTCCGTCTTGAATCCCTGCTGTTACCCCACATATTCGAAGAGGTGTCTTCTCCTCGAGTGGTCCCCTTTCTTTCGGGGAGGTGCACAACCCCGCGGCAGGACGGCCGCGTAAATATGCAAGCTCCAGGATGTGTCCATCAGTTTGGTTTGCACTCGACCAACAGCAGCAGAGAGTCGGACTCTCTTTAAGGCACAGGCGGTTGCCGCTTGAATCACTCCGTGCAGGTGTGCCTGACGCGTTTCGAAAGCTCCTCAGCTTTCTCTTCAGAGGCTTTCACGGAGATTCGCGCTCCCAATTTCAACAATGCACGCCCTCCAATGGGAAGATGATGTTGGCTGAGCATTGTGGGAGCGGTAGTTCTTATAGATGCAGATATGGACTCAGGCAGGGGGGTCCGTCTTGAATCCCTGCTGTTACCCCACATATTCGAAGAGGTGTCTTCTCCTCGAGTGGTCCCCTTTCTTTCGGGGAGGTGCACAACCCCGCGGCAGGACGGCCGCGTAAATATGCAAGCTCCAGGATGTGTCCATCAGTTTGGTTTGCACTCGACCAACAGCAGCAGAGAGTCGGACTCTCTTTAAGGCACAGGCGGTTGCCGCTTGAATCACTCCGTGCAGGTGTGCCTGACGCGTTTCGAAAGCTCCTCAGCTTTCTCTTCAGAGGCTTTCACGGAGATTCGCGCTCCCAATTTCAACAATGCACGCCCTCCAATGGGAAGATGATGTTGGCTGAGCATTGTGGGAGCGGTAGTTCTTATAGATGCAGATATGGACTCAGGCAGGGGGGTCCGTCTTGAATCCCTGCTGTTACCCCACATATTCGAAGAGGTGTCTTCTCCTCGAGTGGTCCCCTTTCTTTCGGGGAGGTGCACAACCCCGCGGCAGGACGGCCGCGTAAATATGCAAGCTCCAGGATGTGTCCATCAGTTTGGTTTGCACTCGACCAACAGCAGCAGAGAGTCGGACTCTCTTTAAGGCACAGGCGGTTGCCGCTTGAATCACTCCGTGCAGGTGTGCCTGACGCGTTTCGAAAGCTCCTCAGCTTTCTCTTCAGAGGCTTTCACGGAGATTCGCGCTCCCAATTTCAACAATGCACGCCCTCCAATGGGAAGATGATGTTGGCTGAGCATTGTGGGAGCGGTAGTTCTTATAGATGCAGATATGGACTCAGGCAGGGGGGTCCGTCTTGAATCCCTGCTGTTACCCCACATATTCGAAGAGGTGTCTTCTCCTCGAGTGGTCCCCTTTCTTTCGGGGAGGTGCACAACCCCGCGGCAGGACGGCCGCGTAAATATGCAAGCTCCAGGATGTGTCCATCAGTTTGGTTTGCACTCGACCAACAGCAGCAGAGAGTCGGACTCTCTTTAAGGCACAGGCGGTTGCCGCTTGAATCACTCCGTGCAGGTGTGCCTGACGCGTTTCGAAAGCTCCTCAGCTTTCTCTTCAGAGGCTTTCACGGAGATTCGCGCTCCCAATTTCAACAATGCACGCCCTCCAATGGGAAGATGATGTTGGCTGAGCATTGTGGGAGCGGTAGTTCTTATAGATGCAGATATGGACTCAGGCAGGGGGGTCCGTCTTGAATCCCTGCTGTTACCCCACATATTCGAAGAGGTGTCTTCTCCTCGAGTGGTCCCCTTTCTTTCGGGGAGGTGCACAACCCCGCGGCAGGACGGCCGCGTAAATATGCAAGCTCCAGGATGTGTCCATCAGTTTGGTTTGCACTCGACCAACAGCAGCAGAGAGTCGGACTCTCTTTAAGGCACAGGCGGTTGCCGCTTGAATCACTCCGTGCAGGTGTGCCTGACGCGTTTCGAAAGCTCCTCAGCTTTCTCTTCAGAGGCTTTCACGGAGATTCGCGCTCCCAATTTCAACAATGCACGCCCTCCAATGGGAAGATGATGTTGGCTGAGCATTGTGGGAGCGGTAGTTCTTATAGATGCAGATATGGACTCAGGCAGGGGGGTCCGTCTTGAATCCCTGCTGTTACCCCACATATTCGAAGAGGTGTCTTCTCCTCGAGTGGTCCCCTTTCTTTCGGGGAGGTGCACAACCCCGCGGCAGGACGGCCGCGTAAATATGCAAGCTCCAGGATGTGTCCATCAGTTTGGTTTGCACTCGACCAACAGCAGCAGAGAGTCGGACTCTCTTTAAGGCACAGGCGGTTGCCGCTTGAATCACTCCGTGCAGGTGTGCCTGACGCGTTTCGAAAGCTCCTCAGCTTTCTCTTCAGAGGCTTTCACGGAGATTCGCGCTCCCAATTTCAACAATGCACGCCCTCCAATGGGAAGATGATGTTGGCTGAGCATTGTGGGAGCGGTAGTTCTTATAGATGCAGATATGGACTCAGGCAGGGGGGTCCGTCTTGAATCCCTGCTGTTACCCCACATATTCGAAGAGGTGTCTTCTCCTCGAGTGGTCCCCTTTCTTTCGGGGAGGTGCACAACCCCGCGGCAGGACGGCCGCGTAAATATGCAAGCTCCAGGATGTGTCCATCAGTTTGGTTTGCACTCGACCAACAGCAGCAGAGAGTCGGACTCTCTTTAAGGCACAGGCGGTTGCCGCTTGAATCACTCCGTGCAGGTGTGCCTGACGCGTTTCGAAAGCTCCTCAGCTTTCTCTTCAGAGGCTTTCACGGAGATTCGCGCTCCCAATTTCAACAATGCACGCCCTCCAATGGGAAGATGATGTTGGCTGAGCATTGTGGGAGCGGTAGTTCTTATAGATGCAGATATGGACTCAGGCAGGGGGGTCCGTCTTGAATCCCTGCTGTTACCCCACATATTCGAAGAGGTGTCTTCTCCTCGAGTGGTCCCCTTTCTTTCGGGGAGGTGCACAACCCCGCGGCAGGACGGCCGCGTAAATATGTAAGCTCCAGGATGTGTCCATCAGTTTGGTTTGCACTCGACCAACAGCAGCAGAGAGTCGGACTCTCTTTAAGGCACAGGCGGTTGCCGCTTGAATCACTCCGTGCAGGTGTGCCTGACGCGTTTCGAAAGCTCCTCAGCTTTCTCTTCAGAGGCTTTCACGGAGATTCGCGCTCCCAATTTCAACAATGCACGCCCTCCAATGGGAAGATGATGTTGGCTGAGCATTGTGGGAGCGGTAGTTCTTATAGATGCAGATATGGACTCAGGCAGGGGGGTCCGTCTTGAATCCCTGCTGTTACCCCACATATTCGAAGAGGTGTCTTCTCCTCGAGTGGTCCCCTTTCTTTCGGGGAGGTGCACAACCCCGCGGCAGGACGGCCGCGTAAATATGCAAGCTCCAGGATGTGTCCATCAGTTTGGTTTGCACTCGACCAACAGCAGCAGAGAGTCGGACTCTCTTTAAGGCACAGGCGGTTGCCGCTTGAATCACTCCGTGCAGGTGTGCCTGACGCGTTTCGAAAGCTCCTCAGCTTTCTCTTCAGAGGCTTTCACGGAGATTCGCGCTCCCAATTTCAACAATGCACGCCCTCCAATGGGAAGATGATGTTGGCTGAGCATTGTGGGAGCGGTAGTTCTTATAGATGCAGATATGGACTCAGGCAGGGGGGTCCGTCTTGAATCCCTGCTGTTACCCCACATATTCGAAGAGGTGTCTTCTCCTCGAGTGGTCCCCTTTCTTTCGGGGAGGTGCACAACCCCGCGGCAGGACGGCCGCGTAAATATGCAAGCTCCAGGATGTGTCCATCAGTTTGGTTTGCACTCGACCAACAGCAGCAGAGAGTCGGACTCTCTTTAAGGCACAGGCGGTTGCCGCTTGAATCACTCCGTGCAGGTGTGCCTGACGCGTTTCGAAAGCTCCTCAGCTTTCTCTTCAGAGGCTTTCACGGAGATTCGCGCTCCCAATTTCAACAATGCACGCCCTCCAATGGGAAGATGATGTTGGCTGAGCATTGTGGGAGCGGTAGTTCTTATAGATGCAGATATGGACTCAGGCAGGGGGGTCCGTCTTGAATCCCTGCTGTTACCCCACATATTCGAAGAGGTGTCTTCTCCTCGAGTGGTCCCCTTTCTTTCGGGGAGGTGCACAACCCCGCGGCAGGACGGCCGCGTAAATATGCAAGCTCCAGGATGTGTCCATCAGTTTGGTTTGCACTCGACCAACAGCAGCAGAGAGTCGGACTCTCTTTAAGGCACAGGCGGTTGCCGCTTGAATCACTCCGTGCAGGTGTGCCTGACGCGTTTCGAAAGCTCCTCAGCTTTCTCTTCAGAGGCTTTCACGGAGATTCGCGCTCCCAATTTCAACAATGCACGCCCTCCAATGGGAAGATGATGTTGGCTGAGCATTGTGGGAGCGGTAGTTCTTATAGATGCAGATATGGACTCAGGCAGGGGGGTCCGTCTTGAATCCCTGCTGTTACCCCACATATTCGAAGAGGTGTCTTCTCCTCGAGTGGTCCCCTTTCTTTCGGGGAGGTGCACAACCCCGCGGCAGGACGGCCGCGTAAATATGCAAGCTCCAGGATGTGTCCATCAGTTTGGTTTGCACTCGACCAACAGCAGCAGAGAGTCGGACTCTCTTTAAGGCACAGGCGGTTGCCGCTTGAATCACTCCGTGCAGGTGTGCCTGACGCGTTTCGAAAGCTCCTCAGCTTTCTCTTCAGAGGCTTTCACGGAGATTCGCGCTCCCAATTTCAACAATGCACGCCCTCCAATGGGAAGATGATGTTGGCTGAGCATTGTGGGAGCGGTAGTTCTTATAGATGCAGATATGGACTCAGGCAGGGGGGTCCGTCTTGAATCCCTGCTGTTACCCCACATATTCGAAGAGGTGTCTTCTCCTCGAGTGGTCCCCTTTCTTTCGGGGAGGTGCACAACCCCGCGGCAGGACGGCCGCGTAAATATGCAAGCTCCAGGATGTGTCCATCAGTTTGGTTTGCACTCGACCAACAGCAGCAGAGAGTCGGACTCTCTTTAAGGCACAGGCGGTTGCCGCTTGAATCACTCCGTGCAGGTGTGCCTGACGCGTTTCGAAAGCTCCTCAGCTTTCTCTTCAGAGGCTTTCACGGAGATCCGCGCTCCCAATTTCAACAATGCACGCCCTCCAATGGGAAGATGATGTTGGCTGAGCATTGTGGGAGCGGTAGTTCTTATAGATGCAGATATGGACTCAGGCAGGGGGGTCCGTCTTGAATCCCTGCTGTTACCCCACATATTCGAAGAGGTGTCTTCTCCTCGAGTGGTCCCCTTTCTTTCGGGGAGGTGCACAACCCCGCGGCAGGACGGCCGCGTAAATATGCAAGCTCCAGGATGTGTCCATCAGTTTGGTTTGCACTCGACCAACAGCAGCAGAGAGTCGGACTCTCTTTAAGGCACAGGCGGTTGCCGCTTGAATCACTCCGTGCAGGTGTGCCTGACGCGTTTCGAAAGCTCCTCAGCTTTCTCTTCAGAGGCTTTCACGGAGATTCGCGCTCCCAATTTCAACAATGCACGCCCTCCAATGGGAAGATGATGTTGGCTGAGCATTGTGGGAGCGGTAGTTCTTATAGATGCAGATATGGACTCAGGCAGGGGGGTCCGTCTTGAATCCCTGCTGTTACCCCACATATTCGAAGAGGTGTCTTCTCCTCGAGTGGTCCCCTTTCTTTCGGGGAGGTGCACAACCCCGCGGCAGGACGGCCGCGTAAATATGCAAGCTCCAGGATGTGTCCATCAGTTTGGTTTGCACTCGACCAACAGCAGCAGAGAGTCGGACTCTCTTTAAGGCACAGGCGGTTGCCGCTTGAATCACTCCGTGCAGGTGTGCCTGACGCGTTTCGAAAGCTCCTCAGCTTTCTCTTCAGAGGCTTTCACGGAGATTCGCGCTCCCAATTTCAACAATGCACGCCCTCCAATGGGAAGATGATGTTGGCTGAGCATTGTGGGAGCGGTAGTTCTTATAGATGCAGATATGGACTCAGGCAGGGGGGTCCGTCTTGAATCCCTGCTGTTACCCCACATATTCGAAGAGGTGTCTTCTCCTCGAGTGGTCCCCTTTCTTTCGGGGAGGTGCACAACCCCGCGGCAGGACGGCCGCGTAAATATGCAAGCTCCAGGATGTGTCCATCAGTTTGGTTTGCACTCGACCAACAGCAGCAGAGAGTCGGACTCTCTTTAAGGCACAGGCGGTTGCCGCTTGAATCACTCCGTGCAGGTGTGCCTGACGCGTTTCGAAAGCTCCTCAGCTTTCTCTTCAGAGGCTTTCACGGAGATTCGCGCTCCCAATTTCAACAATGCACGCCCTCCAATGGGAAGATGATGTTGGCTGAGCATTGTGGGAGCGGTAGTTCTTATAGATGCAGATATGGACTCAGGCAGGGGGGTCCGTCTTGAATCCCTGCTGTTACCCCACATATTCGAAGAGGTGTCTTCTCCTCGAGTGGTCCCCTTTCTTTCGGGGAGGTGCACAACCCCGCGGCAGGACGGCCGCGTAAATATGCAAGCTCCAGGATGTGTCCATCAGTTTGGTTTGCACTCGACCAACAGCAGCAGAGAGTCGGACTCTCTTTAAGGCACAGGCGGTTGCCGCTTGAATCACTCCGTGCAGGTGTGCCTGACGCGTTTCGAAAGCTCCTCAGCTTTCTCTTCAGAGGCTTTCACGGAGATTCGCGCTCCCAATTTCAACAATGCACGCCCTCCAATGGGAAGATGATGTTGGCAGGACGGCCGCGGGGTTGTGCACCTCCCCGAAATGCTCAGCCAACATCATCTTCCCATTGGAGGGCGTGCATTGTTGAAATTGGGAATAGAGAAAAAAACTGTATAAATTTGCTGCTGACCAGGTGCGCGGTGTGTGACCAAGAGCACAAGTTGCTCGAAACGCGTAACCGGAGAGGTTTGAAATAAAATCTCCTTGCCTGCAACCATTGGGTCCGTGTCTTCATGTCCACTGGAGTGTGGTTTTTTCGAAGATTGGTTTGTTCGTGTTATACGAGGAGCAGCTGTCCTCGTTTACGGAACCCACTCGCCGAAGAGAGGTCGGGAGCTCTGCAGCTGCAAAAGCCACGTTTGTTTCCAAGGAGGAAAATTTGCACCCGAACCCCCTGAGCTGAAAGTGAGAGTCATCGAGTGTCGGACGGACTACCGCGTACGTACGGCAGGCCCTAGTGGCTAGCTGTTGGGAAGCGGTGTCCAACCACTACGGGGCTTACATTGAGGTATTCTCAGGTGGCGAGATTTGGTTTGCAGCCAAGAGACCGGCAGCGACTCGAGTCGCCGGTTTTTCACAGTGTAAAACGCTAATCCTCTCCTGTCGCACCATGTCAGCCAGTTTGGAGAGAGAGAGGGAGGACGCCGCTGAGACCCTCTTCAGTAATATAAGGAGGAACAACCAAGCTAACAATGCGGCTACAAGTCAGCCTAATGAAGTGCAACAGGATGCAAAACAACTTTTAAAAATCCTGGAGAAAAAAACAAAAACGGAGATTACGAAATGGTGGGAGCACAAGTCTCTCACCAAATATGTCGAGGCTAATCGAGTTCCGCGTGGTTTGCGGATAATGCTGGCACCCAGCTTTGAGGACCCCAATCCAGCAATGTTGAAGGAGTGGGGCGAATTGAATTTAGATGCATCGATGAACCTGGTCAAAGTACTTATCAAGTACGCAGTCATAGACCGCGATAAACTGCTTGAGGAAATTAAGGGCATTAATGAGCAGCTGGACGCCACTACCGACCCTGACACCAAGTTGCTAATCACAAATATGCGAAAAGAAATAAGTGAGAGACTGCACAAACATGAAGAGCGCATTAAAATTAGAAAAGTGCACAAATTCGCGAGGGACCTTAAAGACTATGAGACTGGGCAGATCTACACGTTTGCTAGAAAATATGATCGAGCCAAGCAAGCAAAATGGTCCAAACAAGCCGCGAAAGTGGGAACCAACAATAGCACAAGGGCAAGAACGAATCAACAAGATGAGGTGATGGATAATTCTGATCCGGACACAGTCTCTTTGGCCAGCTCATCTAGCATGTCTCTCTCCGAGATTAGCAGCACAGAAACACATCCGGGAAGAGTTCTGGAAATTGGTGAAGAGATGGATTTTTTAGTGGACGACCGGCTGCAAACCCTGCGTCCGAGGCACAAAAAGAACTACAACGCAAAAAGCGCAACGCAAGACGCCACGCAAGAAGGAAAAGGCGGAAAGCAACAGCAGCAGCCTCAACAGCAGAAGGGGAAAAAACAGTGGTTCAACAAAAAGAAACATTAAAGGATGGTACCATTACGAACCTCTCTGATGTCACCCTCACCACAGCAGAAGAGCAACTTTTAGCTCTAGGACTCAATTTCTGCCCAGAGAGTTCATTCAATTACACCAGTACAAGAGCAGATGTTTTTAAATTCATCCGCAAGCTAAAGCTAAAAAAGTTTTTTGCTTCCAAGACAACCACCAAAAATTTGGAACGCACCACCAGCACAAGGGTCACTGCTGCAGCTACAGTTCCAGTCGCTGCAGCAAAAGATGCTAGACTCTTGCTCACTTTATGTGATCTGGGAAATGCTGCGACGGCCTCGACACAGGACTACGACGGTACTCTTAGTACCCAAAGAGAATTGATGAATGTGGACATTCGCCAAAAAGGAGCGGGAGAAAGTCCCTTCAAACCGGTAAGCACTTTTTTACCCGTCATGCCGAAAGACGCTATAGATATATATCATGAGTGCGTGACTGAAGATTTAAAAAAGCTGAACCGTGCAACTCAGGCACAATCCAATAAGAACAATCCTAGGATCATGCAATATAATGCCCTAATGAAAAAACTTAGTCAAAATCAGGAAATTGTTATTAACAAATCTGACAAGGGGGGTAATATTGTCTTGTGGAAGAAGGAAGAGTATGTGGCCGAGGCCATGAGACAACTAAATGACCCCACCTGCTATGAAAGATCTAATGGAATGGCCTACAAACGAGCCAAAGACAACTTGAAAAAACTGTTATTGTCTTACAAAAGAACCAATTTGATCTCCCAAGCTGAATTTGACTATCTGCATAGAGAACATCCGGTTATTCCGATATTGTATTTAATTCCTAAAATCCATAAGCAGAAATTTCCCACCCCTGGCCGCCCTATCATAGCAGCCATAAACAGTGTGGGGGAGAACATTTCTCATTATATAGACTTTTTTCTGCAGGACATTGTTAAGGAGTTGCCCAGTTATTTAAAAGACACAGGGGACTTTCTCAACAAAATTAATTCCGTACAGTGGCGTGATGATTGGTGCATTTTGACTTTAGATATTGAGTCCTTATACACCTCCATAGACCACAAGAAAGGATTGGAAGCTATTACACACTATCTTAGTCTTCGATCTTGTGAATATTATGCACATAATAAGATGTTGTGTGAACTGATACATTGGTGTCTAAATAATAATTACTTTATGTTTGCCAAGAATGTCTGGAGACAGGTGCGGGGTGTGGCGATGGGATCGTGCTTCTCTCCCAGCTATGCATGCTTGCATGTTGGCTGGTGGGAGGAGCGCGGTCTCACCGGTACTCCCGGCTTTGAGAAGGTTAAATACTGGAAACGGTTTATTGATGATGTGTTTTGTATTTGGGAGGGGGATGAGGAAAGTGCTAAAGTTTTTGTTGATGATTTAAATCAGAATAATGACAACTTATTCTTCACGGCCCAAATCAGCAAGGAGAAAGCAGATTTCCTAGATGTTCATGTTACTATCTCTAACAACACCATTGCCACGTCATTATATCGCAAACCGACGGCTGGCAACAGCATATTACATGCTAGCAGTAAACATCCCCAACACGTCATTTCCAATATCCCTTATGGGGAGCTACTCAGAGTTAAGAGAATCAGTAGCACTCCTGAAACCTTTGAAAAAGAAGCTCAGACTACATTAAATAGATTGAAAGCCAGAGGATATAATAACAAGGTCCTAAATAACGCACTGAGGCGTAGTCGAGCCAAACCCCGGGATTCCCTTCTAACGTCTGAAATCGTAGATATAGAATCAGAGAACCCCGCACCCCGTCTTATACTTGCATACAGCAAACAAGAGAAACAAATAAGGTCCATTATGAAGAAACACTGGTCCATTTTGCGTACGGATAGTGTCCTGGGTGATATCATCCCCATTACACCCACCATTACGTACAGAAAAGCTCCCAGTATGCACAACAGTCTAGTCAGAAATAGCCCGGAACTAGGAAATGGTAGCGATTGGCTAAAACAAAAAGGTTTCTTTAAATGTTCCTCCTGTAGGGCATGTAAATTTGGTGTCAACACATCTCACTATTTTACACCCTTCAGCTCTAAGAAAAAGGCCATCCGAGGAACTTACAATTGTCACAGCGAGTTTGCAATTTATGTCCTGACGTGCACCTGTGGCCTACGATATGTTGGCAGTACCAAACTACAGGTGCACGCCAGGATTCTGCAACACTTGCGAGCTATTGTCAATAGTGACAAAATGTATCCAGTAGCACGCCATTTTAAGTCCACTCATAACAATGATTTGTCCAATCTGTCATATTATGTTATTGATGTGGTCGCGCCCCTCGGCCGAGGAGGCGACAGAGAAAAATTGCTGCGCAAAAAAGAAACCGAATACATTATCGAACTAGACAGTAAATATCCCAATGGACTGAACACCACTGAAGACTTACATCATTTGTTGTAATCTTACCTATCCGAAATTTCTCAATGGGTTCTTTTTGTATTTTTCTTCTCAAGGTCTTTCTGAATATAACAACTGATACCAGATGGCGCCGGGCTGGCACCACATGAGAGTCCACAATGGATTCATGTATCACCTGGACCTTGATATATTTGGCCTTCAAATCTATAGTATCTCTTTATCCATTTCGAATAATTTGGGGACTAATGATTTTTTGTCCACCATTATTGTGTTTTAATCTTCACTAGGGTGCACTTTTGTTATATTTTCAGTATAGATCACAATATGAAATTTTCACCAGTGGGTTATTTAATTTCAGCGTTGATAAACCATTAGCACATGTAATTATACAATTTAGGGAATTAGATACAGATATGTGTCCATTTGTCCAATATCATGCCATGCAAGTTGGATAAGATATAGATATTGTAAATAGATAATTAGTGTATATTTTTGTGTGATATAAATATGTATATATATGTATAGGAGTAGGAATATGTATATTTTTTAACATATATATTTTTGTATAACTTAAGATCAAGGTATAATGTATATAGATAAGATATATTTATATTTTTCTAGAGATGAAATCAAAAACTAAATGGATACATCAGTATATAGAATTGACATGTACATATTGAGTATGTTTTATACATGGCTATGGTTTCATATGACATTGAAAATGCATTTATGCAGATATAATTTTTCAAACATATTATTATCAACTCTGATATATAGTTTAGAGGTGTTCACGTATATGTACAATGAGATACGTGTTTTTTCTATGTTTACACCTTTGCAACTCACGTGATTGGGTGGAGCATCACGAATAGAGAAAAAAACTGTATAAATTTGCTGCTGACCAGGTGCGCGGTGTGTGACCAAGAGCACAAGTTGCTCGAAACGCGTAACCGGAGAGGTTTGAAATAAAATCTCCTTGCCTGCAACCATTGGGTCCGTGTCTTCATGTCCACTGGAGTGTGGTTTTTTCGAAGATTGGTTTGTTCATATATATATATATATATATATATATACCATCAGGTTTGTTTTTTATGCTGTGTAGGAAGTCAGCGTAACCTGTATGAAATCTTGTGACTTTGGTTTAATTGTATTAAGCATTGCGAATTGTAAGTCTGCTTCATTTCTTTTGTTATACCACCTATGAGTTTTCAGAAACCGTAATCGAAAGGTCTTTGAAGAGCTGGCAGTGCTGCGTTCCGTTGGTAATGTTTTGTCAGGGTGTTGTTCTATATTTTGAAATTGCCAAAAACTGTTTATTCAGAAGCTGCAAGTCTGAGGTAAACAAAAGTAGCACTGTGTGATGAGCGTCCATGCAAGGAAGGGACATCAAGCAAACATCAAATAATACAGCACCAAAGACCGCTTATACTCCATCATTATAGGTCTAGTTATGGAGCTATTTGTGAACGTCCCAGGTATGTGTGTACAAACTGCAAAGTTCTTATAGTGTGAGGTGGGATAAGGTATCAGTGTGTTTTGAGACACAGTGAATGTGTACTAACCACAGAGACTCGTTCAACTTTACCAAAGGATAAGTCAAATCACTCAGTTGTCCATTGTGGGAGATGGTGATGGCTTTACCTGTTGAGCAGGTACAGTTGTCTCTAATAGAGAACCCTGGTGTTAGACCTGGCATCCTTGGCATGGTTTACCCTGTCTTTTTGCCTCTACCTCCTGTATTTTTAACTGTATGCTAGACCTAATTTCTGCTGGTTTGTGTACTCTGGGCACTTTACCACTGCTGATCAGTGCTAAAGTGCAAGTGCTCCCTGTGTACGTTTTGATTATACTTGGCTATCCAGGATTGGCATATTTGTTTTTACTGGTAAGTCCCTAGTAAAGTGCACTGTAAAATGTACTAGTGGGCCTGCAGCAATGATTGTGCCACCCACATGAGTAGCCCTGCAAACTTGTCTCAGGCCTGCCATTTCAGTGTCTATGAGTGCCGTTTAAAAGTGCTGTGTCGACCTGGCTAGTGCACCCACTTGCCAGGACCTTCCCTTTTCTTACATGTAAGGCACCCCTAATGTAGGCCCAAGTTAGCCCCATCGGCAGGATGCAGTGTATGTGAAAGGTAGGACATATACCTGTGTGTTTTACATTTCCTCATAGTAAAATCCTGCCAATTTAGTTTTTCACTATTGTAAAGACTATCTCTCTGATAGGTTGTCATTAGATATGCCTTGAAACATCTTACAAGTGTAACTTTCAATTGGGAAGAGCTAGAGATTGGGAGTTCGGGCTCTCTGAGCCCAGGATTTAAAAACTCAGCTTTGATGGAAAAGTGGCTTTTAAATTTTTTGTTGAAATTGGCACTTTCAGAAAGTGAGCATTTTCTTGCTTTATCATCATATGACTATGCCTGCCTGTGTAATCAATGTCTGTTTTAGACTGACAGCTTGGTTGTTTGTGCATTCACTCTAAACAGTCACACAAAGGGGGCTGAGGTGTGCTCTGCAAATCCTGATTGCCCATCACAAGGCTGATGGGCCCTCCTGAGCCAGAAAGGTGGGAGGATTTGTCATTGGCACCTGAATAGGGCTGTGCCTGGCCTCTCACAACGCTGTCTCGTATTTGAAGCCAAGGCAGGGCAAGGCTGTATCTTGTGGACAACACAGACTTTTCTTTGAAGTATGCCTACTTCAAAGGCCTTAAATGGTATAAGTATAAGACCTATACCCCACATCTTGAGAACAATACTCGACTGAGGACTCTGCCAAGAGGAAGAGCTGTCAGGAGGAGTACTGTCCCTTTGCAATGTGTTGCTTTGCTGGGTTGGCCCGCAGTTGCTGCTTCAGTGTGTGGGCAGTGAAGGAATTGGACTTTGCTTTCTTGTGTCCTGCTTTTCCAAGATTCTTCAAGGCCTTGTGTGTGTTTGCCTCCTGTTGAAAGTTTCAGGGCCATCAAAGACTTCATCTGTGGCATCTCTGAACTCTACTGCTGGAAGTTCTGACCTGCCAAGTGTTGCCAATTCTTGTGTTGAGCCCTTGGAGATGGTTCTGATGCTTCAAGACCAGCACCGTTTTTCACGCCGCAAGCTTGTTGTTTGGTTGAAAACTCAATGCATTGCTGCAGTGGAAAAATCAACGTAGTGCCTGTTCGCAGCCCAAATGACAGCCTCAGCCCGATTCCAGAGCACCGACTCTCTGACGTCCGAGACCCCCGATCTGACTTCGACACACACCATGCTGTGCGGCTGAAGGAATCAATCCATCACCTGTCGGCGGGAGTTTAATCAATGCAGCAACTGTTTCGCGACAGCATCGACCGCATCTACTTTTCTCACGCATTGCACCCGTGCGCCAAATTTCCAAAATATGGCTCAGAAAGGAGTCGCCTCCAGAAAATGATGCATTGCTTCTCCTCGCAGTAGTGAATCGATGCAACACTATTCCTGCGTGCAGCAGAACTGACCCATCCAGTCTCCTGGGACTCAAGAACTGACACATTACCAGGTTTTCCGATGCTTTCTTCCTTTGTGGCTCTTTTTCGACTCGGATTTTGATGCATCAAAGGTACTTTGTGCTAAAATCAACGCATCCATAGAGTTCTATGGACAGAATTGCTTAAATCTTTTACAAGTGATATTTTGAGCTATGTGTTTTCTTTTGTCTTGTTTGGTTTAAATAAAGATTGGTTATTTTTCTAAACTTGTTTAGTATTCATTTGTAGAATTTTCACTTTCTTACTGTGTGTGTTATGTACAAATACTTAACACATTGCCTCTGAGGTAGACCTGACTGTTCGTGCCAAGCTCCCAAGGGGGTGAGCAGGGGAAATCTTGGGTGTGTAACTCCTTTACCCTGGCTAGAAGGAAGGGTGCCTACTTGAACAGGGTGCATACAACTTCCTACTAGAGACCCCCATTTCTAACACCAACAATCCTGAAATATTGCCTTTTGTCTCGACGGAACGCAGGGCTGTTAAAATTACAATAGCCTTTAAATGTCCAGTTAAAAAAATAAAAAAATACCAACCCCAGAAAACAAAATGATGGGAATTGGAATGTACAGTATTTAAATAGGCTTTCATCATCTACCGTCAGGAAACTCCGTTGGCTAATGCAAATTCTGCAGCTCTCTCTTTAGAAACATCAGTAACAGGTTACATTTACGGTGCTCAAAGAATCCTTACTGTTACTCCACAGGGTATACTTGGTAGAATATACAACCCCAATCGTAAGATTTCAGGTAAACATTCAAGAAAAGAAATGAAACGTTTTTTTCATCAAAAACTCAATTTTCATGAGACAATTATGTATTCCAAGTGCCCATCCACTTTAGGAAGCAATATGTCTTCATAAGAACATCCAAGATTCATGTGCTGAGACAATGGTTCAAGCACAATTGTATCAAGTTTGCCTTGCAAAGGACGCCATGAGCCACAAGATAAGTTAGACCCAATAATCCAAGAGGGAGGCTGTCCCTTGAACCCCTGAGAGTTTGGAGCCTGCTGGTAATTGTAGATCATTGCCATCATGCTCTGCACAGCATGTTCTCTAGTTTGGTGCGGCTCAGTTCAGACAGCCCAAGCACTTGATGACCGCCAGCCTTTTCTATGCAAAAAGGAACCTAGTGTGAGTGAGTTTGGAGTTTCACCTCCCTGCACCTGAGCCACACTAAGAGGCAAACCTCACCTCCTGCCCCTCTTCCTGACAGAACCTCCCTCTCAGTTTTTCACAATGGGCAAGGTGATTAGACCAAGCAGTAGGCCTTGTAGATGTTAGCAATTTCACAATGGTGTAACAAAATCCCCTGCAGCCCCCTAGCTCTGGGGCCCCCTCTGGCACTGGCAGGCCCTGGCCTAAGAGATACGGACTGGGGCCTGAGCGTGGGTGCCCCCCTCCATGTACTTTGCAGGGGGACCCCCTCAAGTTTCGTTACACCACTACATTTTCATACAGAGGAATCTGTGTACTGTAGATCTTACAAAGTTAACACTTTTGATTATATGAAGTATATGCATGCAGTCCACAATGCGGCTCAGGGTCTTTGGTTTGCCGTTATGCGTTCCCGTTTTTTTGCACACTTCAGCATTCAAGTTTCAGGGTACAGATCAGTCGAAAAAACACACTTTCCTGCTTATGGACAATGAACAGCAGAAAAGAGCAATGAACTATATATAATACCTGCACGGTGTCTTCTTGCATAGCCCCATTGTTTTATTTGAAATAACCCTTTCTACATTTCTGCTGACCACACAGGCACCATGAGGACACTGCGCCGACATAAAGGATAGACATGCTTTCAGAGCGGCCCAGTCACCGTGCATAGGCTGCGCTTTCGTGCGCATGGAAATAATTGGGCAGTTATGTGCCATTCTGTAGCATAGGACTCCAGCCACAACCACTAATGTGCATGTAGAGGCAGCTCTCCAAAGCCCCCGTCCACCAATTACAGTAATGCTGATGACATATCTAGCTTAACACACATAGCATTAAAACAGTCTCCCCCTTTTCTGAGAAAATCTAATTACACCAGGCCTAGGCACTCAATCAAACCTGTTATTCTGTGGCTAAACAGCCCAGCATTAATGCAATTTGAGGAGATCTAGGCCGTGACTGGGAACGTCATGTATTAACAATATCTAATGGGAGCTCCCGTAGGTAAATGAATATGCTAACAAGTAAGGTCGCTGCTAAATCTAATATCTTTAAGCTGTTTAATTCCAAACAGGCCCTTAATAAATCAATTGACCGCGAGAGCTGATGCCCCTATTAATTATTCAAGAGGGCAAATAAATATTTCAGATGATTTGATAGGGAGGCTCGCGCCTGCCTTATAGGGAGCTTTGCATTTCATTAGCCCGGTGCTAAAAGTTTTATAATGCGCAGAGTTCAGGTGGCGCATCCGGCTGTGAAAACATGGGGCCGGCGAAGATGAGGATCAAGGGTGCACGAGACCTCAGGCTCATTTCACAGGAGGGAGTAGGCTTGCAGAGGCACCGAAGTTATTTTTCAAAATCAATCAAAAGGCTTCACTTCTTCCATTTGGAATAGGAGCCGCAGAGATCAAGAATACAAGCACCAACAGGTCCATGATACAGCAAAGGTGCATGATTCCTTGGTGAGATTGTTTAATAATGTTTAGAGTAATATCAGGGATTACATCATCTTGTTTCGCTTCTCCTATAACAGACTTGTTGTCACTGCATTATTGCATGCAACTGCTTTCTCACTTTTATATATTAAATAATCAGCTGTATCAACTGTTTGTTGTGCCAGGGTTTTGCAGCGGCCATATGATGAAGCATGCCACTATATAGTGGGCAAGGGCAGTATTTACAACCTTTTGGGTTTTCCCAATTAGGTTTCCTCTCTTTGTTTCTTGTGCTTTGTCCTTTTCTTTCCCTTCATCCTCTTAGGAACAGCCAGACCTAATTATGTTGGGGATCTACCTCTCATTCCCCATGTCCAGAGTCCTTCTAGTACAGTGAGTAATATAGATTTTTTGGGGAGAACGAGGGAAGGCGTAATCTCTCACCCCTTCTGTTAGTGTGATTAAATTAAGTTGAGACATAGACAAGAAACACATTTTTGGTTTGCTAACAAATTTGTGCCTTGTTTAGAGTTTGATAGGGTGAAGATACCTTCAAGGGATTTTAGTAAAACAAGAATTTTGGAATCACTTAACCCCTTCGATGCTCATGATGAGCTCAGCTCGTCATGAGGCACGGTTGAGCTGTGCTGATGACGAGCTGAGCTCGTCATGAACAATGGGATTTATCAATCAATCAGCACAGGAGGGGAAAACCATTAGCAGCGATGGTGTTAAGGAATGAAATTGTGTGGGCTTAGTGATTTGAGCCCACTAGTGCTGGTTATGCAACAACAGAGATAGATGTATATTCAAGACTGTCACTTGTTAGTGATCAGAAAAAGGAGAGAGCAAAAAGAGATTGACAGTCGGGTGTATATTTAAAAAAGTATTTTATCTTTTATCAAATCAAGTTAAAATGTTGGGTACAAGATGAACAGCAATGACGCAGAAGGTAAAATACATTAGTCTACACAGCCCTCACTACATCAATTGCTCAAGCTTTTCTACCTATCACAGAATTAATTAAACTTTCAATGGTAGATAAAGCCACAGTCGACGTTTCGGTCTCTATTCTTTCGTGTGAGAGACCATCCTCAGGACATGGATTTCATATCTTGAGTACCCTTGTTCATATAAGCGCACGGATCAGAGACTCGATTGCCTAGCGCTGCTGCCGGTTGAGTAATTAGCGGTTTGCTGTGACGTGCCCTTATGGGAGCCAGCAGGTGTCCCGGGCAGGTAGCATGATTTGCACCGCGAAGGCTAAGAATTGCCGTAAGGAAGCCTGTCCAGTCAGTCACTTCCAGAAACCACAGATTTAAAAAGAAGAAAGGGGATCCTCAATAGTTTTAGAAGGTTTCCTTACACATTAGAAGGTATAATGGCATCTTCTTGCCAATGTTTCTCGGTCAGGTAGTTTGCTCTGGAAAAATGAGTCAGAGTCCGTCCTCAGGTTGTAGTTGCTTCAGCAGTAGATGCACTATTAACTCTCTTGTTTAGAGTTTGGAATATTGCATGCTCTGTGATAAACGTTCGCCATATTGCAAGTGCATTATACCTGATGGCACATGTAGTATGGCCGGTGGGGCATCTGTCATGTTTTTGGAGTAGTGTTCGCACGCAAACACGCCATCGAGCTTTGGGACCTACTCGACACCATCCGCCCCAGACGTGTCCTTCCTGACCGAGACATGGTGGAACGACTCCTCGGTGCCCAACATCGTCACAGCCATCCCTGACGGATACAAAATTACCCGCAGGGACCGCGCCAATGGAATCGGAGGAGGAATAGCCATCGTCCACAAGTCCCCCCTCAAAGTCCACACCCACGCGAACGACACCCTCAAGACCACCAAACTACCTGCACTTCCGGATCCACACCATCCCCAACACCACCCTCAGAGGGACACTCATCTACAGACGCCCTGGACCCAGGGCACCGTTCAGAAATGCCATCGCCGACCTCGCCAGCAACCACGCACTCGCCTCCACGGACTACATCATCCTCGGGGACCTGAACTTTCACCTCGAGAAAAATAAAGACACCAACTCCGCCACCCTGATCGACAACCTCGCAAACCTCGGCCTCAGACAGCGCATCACGCACCCACCCACGCCGCCGGCCACACGTTGGACCCCATCTTCTCCACAAGCCCCCATGTCACCTTCAACAACATCACCGAACTACACTGGACCGACCACCACTGCTTCCACTTCGCCTTCAGGAAACCAACCACGCACCACCGCACCCAACCGCTGCCCCGCCACTGCTGGAGCAAAGTCACCGAAGATCAGCTGACCACGACCCTCGCCCAGAACACACCTACTGACCTCACCGACGCAGCCACAGCTGCCCACAACCTCAGACAGTGGATTGTCAACTGCGCCAATACCCTCGCCTGCTCAAGAAACCCTCCATTGACCACACCAGCAAGAAAGCCACCTGGTTCACCGACGAGCTCCAGACCTCCAAACGCACTCGCCGGAAACTTGAGACGAAATGGCTCCACGAACGCACACCAGACAACCACGCAGCCCTCATGGACGCCACCCGCAGACATCACCACCTCATCAGACTAGCCAAGAGATCTTCATTCAAAGACCGTCTGGACAACAACGCATACGACAGCAAAGAGCTCTTCAGCATTGTGAAGGAACTCGCCAACTCCAGCCCCAACGGCAACGACATCCCGCCCTCACAAGAACTGTGCGGTTCACTGGCCACTGTTCGCTGGCATCCTCGACAGCTTCAACGCCATGACCACCCTGAACACACCGGACCCCACCCCTGCGAACACCACCCACATCAACCACCTGACCTCCTGGACCAACGTTAATGATGACGAGACTCGCAAGGCCACGAATTCCATCCACTCAGGATCTCCGTCAGACCCTTGCCCCACAACGTGTTCAACAAAGGCGACACAGCCATTGCACCCCAACTATGGAAGGTCATCCACATCTCCTTCGAAACAGCGAAATACCCGGAAAACTGGAAGCACCCCGAAATCAACGCCCCCCTCAAGAAGCCCAAGGCGGACCCCAAGGTCCTCAAGAACTTCCGGTCCATCTCCCTGCTCCCGTTACCAGCGGAGGTCATTGAGAAAATTGTCAGCATACAACTGGCCCGCCACCTCGAAGATAACAATGTCCTGGACCCTTCCCAGTCCGGATTCAGACGAAACCACAGCACCGAGACAGCCCTCATCGCCGCCACAGATGACATCAGGCACCAACGAGACAACGGTGAAACATCAGCCCTCATCCTCCTGGACCTATCAGCAGCCTTCGACACGGTCTGCCACTGAACTCTAAAAACACGCCTCCAAGAAGCTGGAATCCAAGACAAGGCCCTCGACTGGACCACGTCCTTCCTCTCCGGTAGAACCCAGAGAGTCTGCCTACCACCCTTCCGTTCTGAAGCTACCAACATCATCTGCGGTGTCCCCCAGCGTTCCTCCCTCAGTCCGACGCTGTTCAACATCTACATGGCCCCCCTCGCACAAGTGGCCCACCAGCACGACCTCAACATCATCTCCTATGCCGACAACACCCAGCTCATCCTATCCCTCACCAAGGACCCGCACACCACCAAAACCAACCTCCACGAGGGAATGAAGGTCGTCGCCGAATGGATGAGAAGCAGTCGTCTGAAACTGAACGCGGACAAGACGGAGATCCTCATCCTCAGACCCACCTCCTCCGCCTGGGACGACTTGTGGTGGCCAACCACACTGGGAACAGCACCGACACCAAACCGACCACGCACGCAACCTAGGATTCATCCTCAACTCCTCCCTCTCCATGTCTAAACAGGTCAACGCCGTCTCCTCCTCCTGCTACAACACTCTCCGAATGCTTCGCAGGATCTACAAGTGGATCCCGAATGAAACAAGAAGAACGGTGACACAGGCCCTCGTCAGCAGCAGACTAGACTACGGCAACGCACACTACGCAGGTATCCTGCCCAAACACCTGTGCCGACTCAAACTTATCCAAAATGCCTCCACCCGACTAATCCTCAACGTGCCCCGCCGCAGCCACATCACCCCCCACCTGAGAGACCTACACTGGCTCCCCATCGACAAAAGGATCACATTCAAGCTCCTCACCCACGCACACAAAGCACTCCACAACGCTGGACCAGCCTACCTGAACTGCAGACTCAGCTTCTACACACCCACCCGCCAGCTTCGCTCTGCCAGCCCCGCCCTCGCCACCGTCCCCCGCATCCAACGAAAGTCCTCCAGTAGCAGATCTTTCTCCTACCTCGCCGCCAAAACCTGGAGCTCCCTCCTGACCCACCTACGGCAGACCCCCAAGACCTGTTCACCTTCAGAAGACTCATCAAGACCTGGCTCTTCGAGCAGTAGTAGCACCCCACCCCCCATCAGCGCCTTGAGACCCTCACGGGTGTGTAGCGCGCTTTACAAGTACTATGATTGATTGATTGATTGATTGATTCCATCCACCAAACTCTAAATCAGGCCCTTAGTCTCTTTTTGTCATATCTGCACAAGCTGTAGCAGACACTTAGTTCACTAGCAGAGAGGCTTACTGTCAAATTTCATGCAGATTAGTCAGCGGGGACAAAGGTATGTGGGATGATCCAAAGCACCATTTCCCATGTTATGTCCAACTCTAACTTCTGCCCTCAGTTACAACAAAAACTACTCAACTGAATGAAACCAAATTAGTGTTGAACATTATTTTATCCAGAAAGTGATGTTTCTGTGATTAGATGTAAAATGTTTAGTATCTTTCAAGAGGCTGGCGTCGCAAAGAGGTGTTGGGAGGACTACTTTTGTATATTTAGACTATTAATTCCTAAATTACGTACAGATCTTGTGAAACTATTCTCACCTTGCTGATGAACCATTTTATCTGAATACCTATTTCAATATCTGTGGATCCAGAAGTAATATGCGGATACAAGTAATTTACGACTCTCCGTGCCAAACCTGTTTTGCTACGGATTCAATTACAATATGCCATAGGGTTGCACAAAGAAACTGTGGTCTTGCACTGTGATAAAGACTTGGAACCAGGTGGTGCGAGGTTTGATAATGTGCATCTCCCTTTCTGGCGGGCCCTCGGTACATTAGCTTTGTCCAAAGTCTTTGTACATGGATGAAGGATTTGCCCATCAGCTTCTCGGGGCATGGGGTTGACTATAAGGTAAGGCCAGACCAAGCAGGCAGGGCCTGTTTGATATGCACAGGCATGCCTCAATTGTAAACAATCCACTTTCAGCACGTGCCCGAGCCTCTAACAATTCTTCACCTCTGTGCATTTAGCCCTAGGTACACCCATCTGAGAGATCCGGCGGACGTCTGGTATCAACGCTGGACTCACTAACTTGGCTCCAGAGACCTGGGATTTTGGACATCTCAGTGTTTGGTGTCGTCACCCACGCTCCGGGTTTCACACCAGAGACCTCCATGACTAGAGCGAGACTTCAGGGACTCGCGAGAAAGGACGGCCATCGTTGAAGCAGAAACATTTTAACTGCATTTGCAACAGGATAGCTGTTTGCGGTTCTCTTCTTTTGATATGAGAAAGCTCCGAGTAATCTTTACTTTAACTGACCTGTTTGGATTCCCATTTCTTTGGACGTTGGTATTTTGTTTTTGGCATATCTCACTCTATTACAGGGTAGTAGTTTTTTTTATTTTACATTTTTGGCTGGGGGTGTGTGTCAGCGTCTCACTAATTCCGGGATGGATTCTGGTTGTCCTGCTCTGATTGTGAGTAATCTGGAAGAGAACACATAAAATATAAGGTTTGCCTTATCTAGTGTACATTTTGAAAGTTTTCGAATGAGGCATTTCAATTTCAGACAACACCTGTTAAGTTTCTGCTTCATACCCAAAACGTTTCAATCTCGTTTCTGGATAAATACTACACATGTTTTACTTATGACGAATTATTTGTAAGAAGCAAGTAATATAACCATTTTGGAAGGGAATTTAAAAGACGTATCTTTCAATTGGTTAGTAATAATCTATTATATGTGTTCGTATATATAACTTTATTAATACAGCTACACTGTAATCAATGTATCCCTTTGCTGTCGACTGAACAGGCATATAAGGACATCATGTCTCTTCCACAGCAAAAAAAATTCAGGTGAATAATGTTGACACACATTTATGCACACATGTGCATCTGGTTCTGCTGACACAGAGGCTGGGTGCTGGACAAAAGTGATAAGTAGGAGTGTTAAGCAAAAACCTGAAACACCTCGCCCTGTTCCCAGAGCCTGCTGGCATTTGATAAAGTAGACGTTGTGCGTCGCAACTGAAGGCAAGTGTGATGCCAGCTCCTGCTCACAGAAATTGATGCATTGTTGAAAAGAGAGGACTTAAACATTGTGGGGTGCGGTGAAACTAAAAATCTTCTGAAGAAACAGTGGGATCCCAAAGTGCTTGGTGATGTTAAAAGATGGGTCTCTTCGATTTTGCTTTGAAACTGAAACATCAATTTTACTGTGGTTTTATCGGTGAATTTCATGAGCTGTTTTCCCCTTGGGAACTTGTTTTTACTTCCTAAACCACAACTTTACTTTAACTGATTCTTTGCAGAAAATGTCTGAGTTTTTTTTAAAATACCATTTCCTGTGCCCAATCACCGTTGCATCCTGACAGCTGGACTCAGAGCCTGGTACTGCAGCCTGGCAGTGTGCATCTCTATTTACCCAGGTCTTCCTGTCTACGGTAAATGTGGAGGCTGGGCCTTACTTCGTGCCAGGACCTGAACCCAAGCACACGTATGTTGGGTGCAGGTCCTGTGTGTTGGGCCGGGTCCTGAGAACAGATCCTGCACTTTACCGCCTCTGAAGCCAGTCTCCGATGTGCACAGCATTTGACTGTGCGCACTGGATGAAGTCCTACCTTAACCTGCCAAAATGTCTTAGTGTTAGGATGTAGGGCCTGGGCAGTGACCAGGACCAGACACCTCCAACCCATGAGTCCTGCCCCTGTGTGCACACACTTTAGTCATCTCTGCAAAGAAGCAAAGGTGGACTACCATCCATGCATACATTGTGCAGGTTGGAAACTGGACCTAATGTGTGAGCTGACAGTAAGCCCAACTATCCTTGCACACTGTCATGCTCTGCACTCAATCACAAACCTAATTACTTGATTACTCTTTTACATTTGTTATTATATTTGTGATTTTCCATAAATTGTCAACGCCAAGTTTACAAATTTTCAGTTGTAAGTGCGCTTGTTCTCTATGAAACAGTGTTTTCTTCAGCATCAATGATTACCCCGTGCTTTGATCATGCACCCTTACTGACTATGTTGTCAAACTTACTTACAGTGGTAGCTTACGTGTATGTTCTATTGGCTGTATGCGCATAAAACTCAGCCATTTCCTAAAACATGAAAGCTCAGAAAAATATTCCCATTTCAAGATACAAAATGGCAGGCACATGGGCTAAATTTTGGGTAAATTTACAACTTTACCCGATTCCACCATACCCTAAATGGATTTTTAATTTTGAAGAAAAAAAAACAGAGCTCGCTGTACCCGTGTAACCTACTCTGTTGCTTCTAACAATCCACCATGCCAGGACATGGTTCGGAAATCTAAAGTTATGCCAAGTTGTAAATTTAGTTAAGTTTTTCATCCACTAATCCCATTTCAAGAAAAATGCAACTGTGACTTTCCCCGAACCACAAAAAACCACGTCCCATGTGAAGTTCTGCTTTTATGGCAAGTTTCATGTAAATCCATTCAGTGGGTGTTGCAACAGCGGAGCCAAAATTTCCTGAGGGAGCCACAATAGGAACGTTTTTTGCCCCTCTCCTACCTTTATTTCGACTGCAATGGCTTGCATAAAGCTTAGCTGTGTAAGCAAGCGGAGTGCAAAACCTCTAATACATTAAAGTAGTTTTGACTATATTTTTTATTTATTCGATCCTTCTTTATCTGCCTTACTCCGATACTCCAGTTGACTCTCTTAAACAAAGTTTCACCTTGTCATTTGTTTATCAAATAGCCCATAACGTTATGAAATTCGTTTCCTTTTTTGTTTTTCTGTAGTGACAGATCATATTTTATTTTTATGTTTCATTCTGCCCTAACTTTAGCAATCCACTGCCCTTCTAACTGAGTGGTGTTTAGCATTAGTCACATGCTAGAAAAGGAGTAAAGGTTGTAAAGCAACACAATCAGACAAGTGAAGAACCACTTTGAGAAGCAGAGGTAAATAGTCCGTTGGCAGGCAATGTGAACCTAACTTTATTTGGTACCTTTGAAGGAAGGTGTACCGAAGCGCCCTGGCACAGGCATGTGGACTTTTTAAGAAAAAAGAAGGGCGCTTAATTATGCCCTGGGGACCACCATCTCCTGGGGAGGCCATACAAACCCAGGGGACTGCCAACTCCCCAGCGCTAAATACAAAGAGAAGGGGGGGTCTCGCGGACCACCCAAGCCTCAGGGACAACCACCTCCTGAAGTCAAATTTACATTTTGAAGCTGGGCCGTGTCATACATGGCCCTGCAGACCATCCCCACCCCAGGTCCAGCCAGTCCTCACAGGAGGAGAAGGGCTGCACATACCCCCTCTGAGAGCCATGCATGGCCCCGCGCACTGCCACCCTCGCCAGCTCCTTCTATGTCCCAGGGTATCCAACAGTCGCGGCTGGTGACATTTGAAAGTGGCGGGGCGTGATGACAGTATCTGTAGTGCCACCAGTTCGGATTTGAAACTAATAAATACGTGTCTAAATGGGTAAATATGGGTTTCCGCCATTAAACATGCACTACGCCAGATTAAAATAATCGTCAAAAGATTCACACACCCATCACATAGTGGAAAGCAGAACCGATCTTTAACACAGAGGTGAACGTGTTGATAGACAGATAGAGTGATCCGTGTCAGGTGCCTGCTCCGGCTATTTCTTTAACAAACCAGTGCATTTTAGGAGAGTTGTAGTATTCACTTGCAGTACTTGCATTACTGTGATGCTAGCTAACACCCCATAGAGTGAGGAGACAACTCCCCATGCGATCAATGACGCAGCCGAATTTGTTCCTGTCAGGCTAAAGTTGATTGCCCATAACTGGTTTTGTTACCTCCCGGCTTCCCGCCTTCAAGTTAGCTCCGACTCCTGCCGCCGTCCTGTTCTTGAATTCGTCGTCGGACTCGTCACGCAGGAAGCCAGGCAGCCTCCCTCCCCTCCGGCTCCACCACAGCACAGCGCTGTGATTGATTCGGCCGGCTGCCCCAACACCACGTCATTTCTCTGTATGCTGCGGTATACAGAGAACAGGGAGAGTGGGAGGGGTTACCCAAGGGCAGGGGGGAGCGGCTTTCCCCGCTGTTATTAATGCGGTTAATACTGTCTGTTTGGACAGCCTCTCAGGCTGCCAAACAGACAGTATTACCAACAGTGGGGAAAACCACTCCCCCCTGTCCTCGAGTAACCCCTCCCACTGTCTCAAGCAGGAACTTCTGCTTTCTCGCTGTGCGAGAAGGCAGAAACAAATGGTAGTTCTCTACTATTTGTTTCTGCCTTCTCGCACGGGGAGAAAGCAGTGGGGCAGCGCCCAAACGCCCCCATGGAGGATCCGCCACTGGTATCCACCCCTGAGACAGAGCTGTTTGCTCTGACTTGACCCGAGCTTTATGACAGCTCCGGCCAAGTCAGAGAAAACACAAAGTGTCAGCAAGCGAGAGCTGAGCAGGGGCGCTTCCTGTATGAGGACCTTGGGGCGGACACCCGTAGTCTTGGAGGAAGGAGAAGAAGGAGACTGGAAGACTGCCCTGAAGCACTCGCACTGCCCTGTCGGTAAGTAGCAGTGCACCGCAGCAGTACACAAACCCACTACACATGTGAGGTGGACAACTTCAATATCACCTAAATCCCGCCTGCACATTGTGTGTTTGTGAGGCAGAGGTGAGAGCAGTCAGGCGCTGCCTAAAGCAGCAGTATTTCCAGGGCTTTGGATCTGCTACATAGGATCACGCCCTCTCTTCATACTGGCTGACCCTTGACACCGTCAGCCTATGATAATAGGAGGCGGGATTATGATGAGACAAGTATTTCATGTGTCCCCAAGATTTTAACCGTTGCTGAAGTCTTTTGCCTCCTGGTCACCCTTCAGCCTCTGCATCCCTCTGTCTTCTTACTCGGGCCTTCCACCAGCTGCAGCTGAGAGACACCGCTCAGAGGAATGCCATTAGACCTGTTAGCTGAACGCGTGAGTACTAGTATCTTTGCCTCCTCCTCTGTCAAGCTGCCTTAGAGGCCTGAGTCTCTGCCCGCGTCATCTGCTTTCTGGGTTTGCCATAGCTCCTCATTTCCCCCTCCGGCCTCTAACATCTCCCTTTGGAACCCTTATCTGCTCTTATTTCACACTCCCCTCATCACTCCACGTCACAGCCTTTCTTATTCACACTGCTAGGTGAGGCCTAGCGCTGTGTGGCCCTTGGCCAGAGCTGCGCCCGCAGCTGGAAGCTGCTCTTGGCAACCATGAGCCACAAACTGTAATTGACAAATACCTGCCTGCACATTGGGAGAGGTAAGTAGTCTGTGTGTAAAAGTGTCATGTGCGTGTCAGAGTTCAATGCAAGCATGCAGGTGTGACTCTTAGCAGTCTTATACAGGCCTTTTGCATTGCTTATCTGATGGGTGCTATTGGTAGAGGAGAGTAAAAAACATTTTTCTTTTAATATTTTAAACAATATAGGTTAAAGGTAAAGCACAAAATGTATTTATGACAGAATGGAGCAGTAAAAGGCACATTTTCATGTCATTTAACAAAATAAAAGTTCGCTAGGAGAAGCTAAAGGAAGCCACCTAGGATAGTTTTAGAGTTCATGAGCATCATGTACAGAGAAAAAACGTGAACAATTAATCTAACAATGAGAGGCAAACAAATATCAATTTAGTGGCTGATTTGTACAAAGTGAAACCATAAAACTGGATTAATTGTGGCTACCCCACTCTAAAGTGTGTGATCTGAGGCAAATAGTTTATTTTACCGATCTTCACTTTCGCAGCTTCAAATATGTCACTTAGAGGGCAAGCTGTACATAAACATATAACATGTTTATTTACTAGACTATAATGTTGCTCTATTAGAATCTGGCAAAAAAGTGGCCCAGCCCCTGAAGAGGCAACTGGGACTCCAACATGCAACAACGTAATGCAATACTCAATATCAATTGTCCTAACCACAAATCCAACTCCAATCTCCATCTCTGTGACCCAATCACCAACACCTGTGTGTGAGATAAACAACTTACGTGAAATCCTCGTTGTATCCTAAACGAAACTACCGAAACCAAAAATTAAAGTCGGACATCAGTCAACTAAATAGATCATTGCCAAAAGACCTAAAGAAATACTCATGTCCTTGTAAATTACTATCTTTGATCTTTTGAAGGATCTTCAGTATCAATAGGACCGCTGGTCAATCATCCACAAGCTTCCGTAAACAATAAAGGTGCTAAAAAAAGTTTCATCTTACACATTCTCGAAATCTGTTTACAAAACAGTTACTTTATTTGGCATGATGAATTTTTCATCCAGTTGAATGACACAAGCATGGGCTTTCCTGGAGCGCCAGTATATGCTAATACTTTCATGGCAAAATTTAAAAATGACTTCATTCTCAATGATAATACATGGAAAAGAGGTTTGATCTGTTTTAATCGGTTCATTGACGACATATTTTTAATTTGGAAGGGCCCTGAAGAAATATTGCGCAATAACATCAACACATTGAATCTGGTTGACCCAAGGATTCAGTTCACATATCTGATGGACAAGAAGCAAGTGTCTTTTTTGGACGTTCAAATTAAATTGAGGGATGAAGTCATACACACGAGTGTATATAAAAAACCAACAGATAAAAACAACACCTTGCTATATAGTAGCTTTCATCCTCCCTCATTTGTGAATAATCTATCTTTTTCACAATTTTTACGTATTTGTAGAATCTCATCAGAAGATACATCTCGCATCATGTCTACAACAAAAACAAAATTATCTGGACACAGGATATCCTGAGGCATTGATAGAAACCAAAATGAAAAAAGCGTGGTCTATTCCCAGACAGAAATTATTGGAGAAGACTGATAGATCTACTAGCGGCAGAACGGTGTTTGTTTCCAAATACTCAACGTCATAAATGCATTTCTGTCCATCAACTGTTGTTTTTGCATTTGTCACCCCGAGTGGGATGGGTATGCTCTGACGTGAGTCCCATGCTCTCCACACCACTGGAGTCAAGCTATCTTGGCTAAAGACGGCTGATAGCCAGAAACCGGTCCTAGGATGCTTGATTCCGGTCCAGGAAAGACATGGCTTGGCAGTTCGGGCTGGCCTGTTCCCATGAGGCACAGGGCCAAGGCTGTTTTGCATATGGCCATGTCAGAACTGGGGTGTTGTGGAGTGCAAAATAACAATGGATTTAGGCCCAGATCTCTGTACTGGGGTGAATGTATGACATTGTTCTGCATTCTGTCCATCAACTGTTGTTTTTGCATTTGTCACCCCGAGTGGGATGGGTATGCTCAGACGTGAGTCCCATGCTCTCCACACCACTGGAGTCAAGCTATCCTGCCAACTAGTCCCCATATTCCTCTGCATCCAAGAACTCGTCACCCAAATCAGTGGTAAACGTGCTCGTAGTCCTGTTGGTAAACTTCCCATCAGCGTGGGAAAAGGCAGGAAGAACTCTGCATACTACTAAGGAAAAAGGGGCGGGCCAACCAAATGGAGCTTGCAGATGATTTTGGGCATTTGCATAATAAAAGAGTGAACCATACCATCTCTTTGTTTGTAAATTATACAAGGGGAGAAGGCCATGCGGCCCCCCTCTACGGGATGCTTTTGGCACTGGTGTCCTATCCTCCAGCACCCAGCCACAACTTAATAGGGGAGGAGGGCGTTGTAGCACACCCCTCTTTGGGCCAATTTTGGCCCTGGGCACACTATCCCTTCTGGCCCAGCCTCTTCATGCTGGGTGCCCTGGAGCCTGCACTAGGCACTCTGTGTTCAATGTTGGGGACCGCGGGGAATCTTAATGCCTCTGTGCCCCCTGCCAGCTCTCTACCTCCAGTGTGAGTCAGCATTGCTCTCAAGTGTTGGGAGCAGCTAAAAATGCTGCTCCTCTGCATGTGGGAGCAATCCTTTAATCTTTTTTCCTGTTTGCCTGCCAGCTTGTGGGAAAGTCTACTCCCAGAGGGTGGGAGCATATATATATATATATATATATATATATATCCTCGAAAAACTCCTTGCATCCAGACACGAAAAACCAGGAGACAGACCACAGGACCAGATATTAAGTTTCTTCTTTTATTTGCTCAAGTTGTGCGAGAGTGCATAACGCGTTTCGGGCTCCCAGAGCCTTGTATATATATATATATATATATATATATATATATATATATATATTACAGCTCCCAGTCCCCCTGGTCATTCGGGGCACTCGCGAGTGGGTGCAGTCTGCGGTAGTGGGTTCCCGCAAAATTATGCAGCTCAGATTCCTTGTAGTTTCACACGGAAAACAGCACTCGTAAACCAGCTGATGCTTGCACTCGTTTATTAGTAAAGAGTAAACAGACGCGTTTCGGCTTCAGCCTTCCTCGGTGAAGGCTTGAAGCGGAAACGCGTCTGTTTACTCTGTACTAATAAACGAGTGCAAGCATCAGCTGGTTTACGAGTGCTGTTTTCCATGTGAAACTACAAGGAATCTGAGCTGCATATATATATATATATATATATATATATATATATATATATATATATATATATATATAAATGAATTGTTTTTTCTAACCTCGAGTATACCGAAACTGCATTTGAAAACCTTTTGTTAATGATTTTAATTGACAGAAATTTTCAATTTTAAGAGTCTTATTCTGAGTTCCTTTCCTTTTTAAATTGCATGGTTGGTAGTATGCTGTTCTGGAATAGAACTGGCTCAGGGACGATTATATTGTGAGGAGTAATGCTGTTTTTCTTTGATATGCACTGACACTTTGGAAAAATATCTGCCGAAGTGCAATATGAGTGGATTGTTTACATATATGAGGTACTGTTGTTGACATTGAAGCATTAGCACTTTATTGAAATTGAAATGCACTTTTAGCACTGGCACTTTATAATTCTTACGTGCAATATCTAGATAAAAGTTTACAGTAAAAGAATACTAGTTTACAAAAGCACTTTCACTTTCTGATTAAGGAATAAAGTTGACGTGACCGATCAGCATTACCATCCAAATAAGTCCCATTGAGATCTGTGAGATATACATGATCAGTAGAGCCTGAGGTGAATCCACATAAGACATAGTTGTGTTAAGTTGAATACATTATGGCAAATACTTAAAAAATATTGAGGTGTAAGTAAGTAATGATTCTCAATTGCTAAGAAGGTCCCATTTGTTGAAAAAGGCATTGGCCTTGAAAAATTGTGAAACCTTGTGTTTACGTTTTCAATATGTAAAAATGCACTTGCACTTTAATTATTGAACTGGTCTTTATGAGTGACATAATTATGTCCTGTTCACTCTTATTTGGGGATTTTAACGTTTGTTTACGTGTATATCTGTTTTAAAGCAGAACAACAAATGTTTTTACCTATGTAATACCCATTTTTCGATGTATTTGAAAGTGCTAAAATGGCCGCCGTATTTACAAACAACTGCATTTCTTACTGTGAGTCCTTTCACTGTTTTTACTACCTTTACATGCATTAAAGGAAGGTCTCGAGACAACGCAAAAACATCGTGATCAAGGGAGCTTGACTTCCGAAACGCGTTGATGACATTGCGGCAAACTAAATAAAAGAATCCTAAGAAACGATGTTCGTGAGTGCCTGGTTGATTTATACTAGCAAGTCCTGTCGGCAGGATCCAATAGCCCACCTGGAGCAAAGAAAAGAACAGGTATGGACCACAGCAGCTCGTGGAATAAGGTGCTTTTATTTTCAATTTTCAATTAGACCACCACAGCATGACGCGTTTCGACCGGGTCGCCCCGGTCTTGATCACATGACGTGCTTGTTGCAGGCGTGTCATTAATGTCACTAATCAGAACATGCAAAATGTAGCCAGCTATAAAGTGGCAAAAAAAGAGAGAGATGTCAATCACACGTCAATATATAAACCCCAAAGTCCTGTTTTAAGAGAAAAGGATGAAAGGATAAAATATCAGGTGGGTGCTATGCTTAAAATAGTGTCTCATATATTAGAGTAAAAAATGGATCTGCTTATTATGTAATCACCAGTGTAGAGTATCCACAACCCCATTAAAACCAGTTCTCTAAAATCCTCACTGCAGTTAAAAACCCACATTATCGTTAAAAACTGCAAAAGACTGGAAAAATAGAAAACATGGTTAAAATTACGGGATAGCGGAAAAACTCCCTGGAATAAATACCTAAAAAGCTGTATATGTACATTGCAAAAAAACACACCTGGCCAATATCCTAGCTGTACACCCTCACACCAGGTAAAGTGAGTATAATTCTAGTGGCTGCTACCCTTAACCACAGTCTATATCTTAACAGGGCACAAAATGTGATAGAAAATACAGTTTACAGAAAGTTGTGGAGATCTTCTCCTGTATTTAATCCATTTGGAATTTTGGTATCTAGTGTCAAGATGTATTCAGATTCTAGCTGGCGTAGCTGTCTGTCTCTGTTGCCCCTCCAAGATGTTTAGGAACCGCATCAATAACTAAATATGACAGATCTTTCAAATTGTTGCTGTGAACTAGATTGAAATGACGGACCACTGGATAATTGTGGTCTGTTTTCACTATGGCACGCAAATGTTGTAAGATGCGGTTGAACACCTGCAGCTTTGTGCTATCCACATACTTGAGGTGACATGTACATTCAAGTATGTCTACTGCAAAATCAGTGGGCGTGAGTAGCGACCCTTAATCTGGATAGGTATAGAATCAAATGCATTGGTATATTCGGTTTTATTTATACCAAATTTGCAGGCTCTGCAACTGCTGCATTTGAAGAAACCATTTTTAAGGGAGAGCCAGGTGGTTGATGGCTTCATAATTTCCGGGCTAGTTCTCACCAAACTGTCCCGCATAGAAGGAGCCCTTCTAAACGTGATTGAAGGGGAATCAGGGAGTACCTGAGAAAGGGTCAAATCTGTTTTGACAATATGCCAATTCATAAGGACAACATTCCTTACTTGTTGTTGTTGATTACTATAAGTGGTTATAAGTCTTATACTATTGGAATCAGCTGGGTTCAAACTGTTGGTATCTGACTAGGATATGAGGTTTCTACTCCCTGATCTTTCATTAGAATTGGCCATAGAGCTGCCACTAGATCACTGCTTTTGTAGCTACCAAGTAAAAATCTATCTAAGGACTCTGTCTGGCAAATTTGTTTGTCTTTTTCCGTGGTGCATATTCTGTTGATCCTAAGAAATTCCCCATATGGAATACTATTAATAAGATGATATGGGTGAGCACTGCGGGCATGCAAGGTGGAATTACCTGCCGTAGCTTTTCTATGTAGTTTTGTGTGGATTTTGTCATCCTCGATGTAAATTTCCACATCTAGAAATTGCACCCTCTGATCACTAATATGGGCAGTGAACTGTAAATTTGACTCATTAATGTTAATAGTGTTCACAAAATCCTCGGCAGATTGTAAATTACCATCCGATATTATACAGCTGTCATCGATGAATTGCCACCATTCAATAATGTGGGCCCCAAACCGCTGCCCATGGGTGCGTCTGAGGACATGCTCCTCCCACCAGCCAACATGTAAACATGCACAGCTGAGGAGAAGCATGCCCCCATATCTACCCTGCGCAGCTGATGGTACAGCTCTTTATTGAATAGGAAGAGATTGTTGTACAAACATAACTCGATCATCTTGAGTATCATAGCATTATGTTTTTAGTACTGTATACCTCTAGAATCAAGATAGCATTTGACAGCCAACAAACCATCTGTGTGTAGGATGCTAGAATAAAGTGAACAAATGTCCATCACAATCAGCAAATAGTTCTTATTCCAAGTCACTGTATTCAATCTGGTGAGGAAAGGCCCGGTGTCCTTAATGTATGATGGTAACTGTTCCACAAAACTTTATAGGAAAAAATCCACATATTTGGAGGTCGCCTCTAACAAGCTGTTCTGAGCAGATATAATCGGGCGACCTGGAACCAGGGTCTCTTTTTTGTGGATTTTGGGTATAAGATAGAACACTGGAGTGATAGGATGGTCATTTTTCAAAAACTTGTACTCATTTTTGCTGAGCAAACCTTCCCGCTTCCACTGAGATACAAATCTGTGTACTAACTCTTTTGTGTTGATGATGGTTTGTTGTTGTACTTTGGTATAACATGAAGCATCTGAAAGGTGGCGCTCTGCTTCCGCCATGTACAAATGTCTAGGCCATAAAACAATATTCCTTCCTTTGTCTGCTTTATATATAATGACGTTGTCTACTTGTTTGAGTTTGCGCATAAGATTGAAATAGCGTATTTCTGAGTACTGTTTATGTTTACTCTTGCTCAGAATTCTTTTATTGAGGATTTTTATTTCGTTAGTGACAACATCATTAAAAGTATCAATACAGTCCTTCGGCATAAGTGGGACAAAGGTGGATGCTGGTCGGAATGGACTAGTTATTGCTCCTGTACATGCGATGCCCATCTTTTGCAGATCTGATTGCGTGTCTTGGATGGATTCATCTGGGTCAGAACCAAGAGAGTGAACAGTTATTAAGATGAGAATATCCGATACTTGGAAAAAGGTATTAGGCTGATTAGCAGTATCAATTCTTGCAGCAGTATCTGCAGCTTTATTTAACTTGAAGTACTTCATTAGTTTCAGTTTGCGGATAAATTTAAAAACATCAATCCGCATCGCTGAAAGCTACACCTTGCTTCACCTGAGGCAAGGATTACCGATGCTTAAGAGTGTTGCAAAAATGTGTACTCTTGTACTATGCGGACACATTTCAGCTGCCCTGAAGCCTTGATCATATAAAGCAAGGCGTCATCTTGTTGTCACATTGAACCATGCAATGTGTAAACATCATCATAGACACTGAAAACACAATGTATGCTACATTCCTTTGTGTGCTTATTCCACAGTCAATTTATTTACACATTTATCTATGCATTATTTCTAAAATGAAATCAGTAGTAAAAAATTCATTTTGGCGAAACTCATTTAAAAGCTAAATCACACTGTTTAAAATCAGTTTACATTGCAAAGAATCTTTTTTCAATATAAATACATATTCTTTCTTTTTTCTAAAAATCCTTCTTTAAATAGTATTTCAAGACAATTATACGGAAAAAGCCTAAGTGGGCAAAGCATTCAGTACTCGACTTTTCACTGTGCATTTTGTTAGCTTTGTCACACCTGAGCCCCCCTACAAAAAAATGTTGAATGGAGCCCAAGTGGGCAAGCTTCCCCATACTTATTATTGATACTATAAAACTTTATTATGAATACAATGACTGTGTCTACTACCTTCCAAGAAAATGACTTGTATTGCACTTAGCGCTATGTTTTGCAGGTGTCTAAGGTGACCAGTCTAAAAATAAATAGTGATTTAAAATAAAAAAATAAAATGTAAAAATTAAAACTTAAATCTTATACATTGCCTCTCATTCAGTTAAAAGAGATTCCTGGCAGAGCTACAGGTTTGTGTACAAGTCCTCTTCCATGTTCAGTCCACTAGGGTTTTTGGTAATTAGCTCAATTATTTATCGGGACTCAAGTTGCCTCAATGTTTTCTCCCTATCACACCCTCGCTTCCCTAAAGAAACACCATCTACTACAAAATACACCAGTCCTCGCTCATCACTCTTATGTTTTTCATAAAAATGGTGAGCTACTGGAAATATTCTGCCTTTGTTTCTTATAGCTCTTATGTGATTCTGTTATGCACTGGTGGCATAGTGCTCCCCACATACATCAATCTGCAGGGGTACTGTAAATTGTAGACTGCATGGTCAGTGCTACCATGGAAGTGACCTCTTATGTGCTTAGTGATTTTGAGCAAAGATGATTCATGTTCTTTTGTATTTCTCCTGTTCTGGCAGGCTTTTCACTTTCCACCTCTCTTAAAGCCTTGGCTTGCTCCAAACCAATAATTCTTCTATTTTTTACTTTCAGGGCTGTCTTTCACTAGATTTTCCCTCATTGATCTTGCTCTCCTGAATATCACCCCTGGTCTATGTGGGCGAACCTGCCAATCACTGGGTAATTCCTTTTTAAATGTGATTTTGTTTTGTATTATCTTTCAAACAGCTGTGTTGGACCTGTCATCCTTAGGGTGATCTTCCTCCAAACTGTTTGCCTGCTTCCCTCTTCTATTTGCTGATTCTTTTTAGTTGGCCTTAGATCTCTGAGCATTTAATACTTTTAAAAATAAACATTTGCTACTAACAAGGGAAACCGTCTCTTTTCCCCCAAAAATTGTCGTGCTTATATTTTGTAGACTCGCCTTCTGAGCCTACCAAGACCGCATTATACACAACTGTGGTAGTGTGAGCCACGCGACGAGGCCCATCTTTTTCAGGTCGACGGGCTAGTCCTTTTATGTTTGGGAAGCAGAAAAGGGAGGTCGATGTGCGGCAGTAATAGTTACTGGGCTGATATTCACTTTTTTTTGGTACTTAGCACCGCATATGGGTATGATTGTTAAACTACTGTTTATTTACATTGTATTGTACCAAATGCTGTTGCTGCTGTAATGTTCCACTTTAGTACATGTGCTTTGAATTGAAATGTTTTTTTAATACTTTTAAAAACAACATTTTCTAATAACAAGGGAAACCGTCTAGTTTAAAAAAAAATGTTGTATTGATATTTACTAGACTCTCTTTCTGAGCCTATGAAGACTGTGTTACGCACAACAGTGGTAGTTTGACACACGATCAAGGCTCACCATTTTCAGGTTGGCGGACCCGTATTTTATGTTTGGGAAGCATAAAAGGGAAGGCAATGGGCAGTAGCCCCGAGGGCATGCACAGCTGGTGCACCAAAGGCAAGCTTGTCTGTGCCCGTCTGCACCTGGACGACGCCAGACCCGCTGCCAGTAGACCCCCAGAAATAAAAATAAGATTGCCATACAAGTGGGAATTCCTACTGAAATTAAATATAGCCCTAGAACATGATTTAAACTGCTGCGCCAGTGGGTTAACAAACTTAACTAAAGGCCCGTATTCATGCCGTAACTGTAGGTGAGAGACTGTTAGTATTGACCAATAGTCTAGGACTTCCCCAGCATCACTAATAACTCCAATGAGCATGTCTTGAAATCTTTATACTTTAATGTCTGTTCATTTCCCACTCTATATAAATTTGGAATCTGGTTAGAGATTAGGTGTTTATTACCAAAACCTGGATTGATGCATCTGCTATGCCTGACATTGCCATCTCTCTACCACTTAACTACAAGATTCTAAGAAGTGATATGGCAGGCCACCAAGGAAGCGGCACATCCTAATCATTAGAGACATTTATACGTGATTTTTATAAGGCAGCTATTCATTGGATGAGGGAGAATGGCTTGTTTTCAATTGAACTCTAAAAGATATAAGGCTATTAGCAGGTACAATTGTGTAGAGATCATCGGGACACCATGCTCAGTAGGCCGACAAGCTGTTTGCATGGCTTACCCCACTAATGCTGAAACAGTGGTATATTTTTAATTGAGGACTTTAACTTTCAATTCAAGAATGCTTTCTGAAAACAATTGGGAAAAGGTTTGCTTACTTTACTACTTACTCAAATAATTAACGCCCCCACTCACCCGGCAGGTCATGCGCCAGACCTGCTTTTTTCAAACTGCAATAACACATGAGGGAGATTAATATCTCCCCTATTACCTGGCTGATCATTTCTGCATCAGATTCTTTATTTCACTTCCTCCCCACCCAAGAATTTCTCCCAAAAATTTGAACCACTTGAAAAGGACGTGAAGTAAAGTTAGAGTCAGCACATTTTTGGATCACTTTTCCTCACTAGATCTTTAAATCACAATGTCATTAGTCATTAGACAACTGCATAGGTCTGTTTAATCTACCTATCATGGAAGCCATTAATACCTGCACTCCCATGAAACAGAACACTTCCCGTAGGTCAACACCATCCGAATTCTGGAATTTCTCTGAATTGAGGAATTTGAAAAAGAAATGGTAAGCGGCCGAAAAACATTGGCAACTCTCAAAAAAACAGTCAGACTGTATGTTATGTAAAGCCAAACTAAATGATGACTGCAATCAGATTAAAAAAGCAAACAAAAATTACTTCATTAAAAGATATAAGGCCATATGTAGGGAAATACTATTTACCGATTCTAAAATACCGAATTTTACCGATTCGGTATTTTAGAATCGGTAAATGATATGTCGGTATTGATTCGGTAATTTTTACAGAATCAGTAAAATTCGGTAAATACCAATTCGGTATTTACCGATTCGGTATTCCCCATTCATTCCTATGGGCCTGGAGACCCATAGGAATTACTGATTCGGTAAATACTGAATTGGGAATAGAGGGAAGACTTACAAGGGTGGCAGGGTGTCGCATTGACCACCTGTTGCACCCCTGAATAGGGCATGGGTGCACATGTGGCTCACATACATGCCCTAAGGGCATGTATGTCTGCCACATGGCACTTTTGGAAAAGCACAAATTTGCTTTTTCACAGGTTTTCGATACTTACCCCCAACTTGTAGTTGGTGGTAAATAACGAATCCTTGAATGACAAATGCACTCACTTGAGTGCTCCCTACAAGAATTCAGTAATTTACAGATTCCTTGAATTACAGATTCGGTAAATTACAGAATTCTTAAATTAGGCCCCTCCATCTCAGATGCCTAATACCGGTCGGTAGCGGCTGAAATACGGTAATTTTGGGCATTACCGACCGGTATTGGGCTACCTACATCTCACCGTAAATGAGAACAGCAGCTCCTCAAAGGAGCTAATCAAAATAGTGAAGAAAGTATCAAAGCCCAGCAGCTTGTCTCAAAAAATCTTTTCCTCACAGCATCATTGTGAGCCCCTTGCTGGTTATTTTAACAATAAGACAGATAAAATCTATCCCCCTTTTGATTTCCAACCCCCTCGGTTGGATGCTCCCTGAAACTTGCTGGGCCCACATCCCAAAGACTATGCATCTTTTGGAGACTTCATCTGTGTCTCTTTAGAACAGGTGGAGAAAACCATGACAGAAATAAAATCTGGTTCCCCATTGTACCCTTTTTTGCCTTTTATTTTCTCGAGGTTATTATCGATCTTGAGTGCATTCTCGCCCCAGATTTGTCATGCTTCGCTAAAAATAGCAATATACCCAGATATGTGGAATTTTACATTAATTCTCCTGTTAGCCAAAAAAACTGGCCTTGATGCATCCACGTTATCGAATTATCGTCTCATCTCCTTGCTGTCATTTATAGCTAAGGTATTTGAAAAAATGATCAACTTCCAGATATCTACCTTCTTGGAGGATAATAACTTGCTCGATCCCTCCCAGTCAGGCTTTAGAGTGAATCACAGCACCAAGAGCATGCGCATTTCAGTTTTGGATAATATCAGGCTAAAGGTAGATAAGGGAAAAAGGGAAAAGCAGTGACCCTGATTCTGCTGAACCTATCTGCAGCATTCGACACTGTCTCCAATGACCTTTTGAGTAAGAGGTTGCCTGACATAGGTTTTCACTCCATCAACCACAAATGGTTTGGCTCATTTCTATCTAATAGATCCCAGTCCATCCATCTGGGCAAATTTAGATCGCTCCCTCACAGCTCCGAGTATGGTGTTCCATGGAAGCCATTAATACCTGCGCTCCCATGAAATAGAACACTTCCCGTAGGTCAACACCATCCGAATTCTGGAATTTCTCTGAATTGAGGAATTTGAAAAAGAAATGGTAAGCGGCCGAAAAACATTGGCAACTCTCAAAAAAACAGCTCAGCCCTGAGCCCTCCACTATGTTATGTTATGAGGTTTTATAGAGCGCACAGCTGCTCCAACGAAGGATCATCCCAGCTCTAAGCAACAGAAAGGGAAGCTATTGACAGTTGGAAGGCCTTCGAGGAAGGGAAGAGATGGGTCTTGATGGCCTTATGGAAAGCTAGATAATTGATGGTGCTGAGGATGGGAAGAGGCAGTGAATTCCAGAATTTAGATTCCAGAATACGGAAGGAACGCCCACTAGCCCGCACCCTTCTTACCCGGGAAACAACCACCAGATGATGACCCATCAAGTGGAGCTGGCGGGTGGGAAGATAATATGATGCCAGATTGACCAAAATACCAGGGGAAGAGAGATTCAGACTTTTTAAAGTGATGCAAAGGACCTTGAACTCAACATGTCTAGCCACCGGCAACCAATGTAGCCAAACGATAGCATTAGTGGTAGAGCAAGTTTTAGGGAGGCCAAAACTGGTTCTGGCCACTGCATTCTGGACCCTCTACAATCTCAGAATCTCAGATATGTTTGTTCCTATGTAAAGTGAGCTGGCGTAATCCAGTCTTGATAGGACGGAGGCTTGAACAATGACCTGCCTAATGGGCGGATCGAAAAAGCATAGTAACGGTTTGAACCCCCACAATATGCCAAAGCAAGCCCCTGCTAATTTCTTGGTTTGAACTTGAAAGCTTAGAGCCAAATTCACCAAGGCTCCGAGGTTTTTCACTACCTGTTTAGGGGCAGGCGCACAACCAAGGGCAGCAGGCCACCAGCTCTCACTCCACAGCTCAGGGTTTTTCCCTACCAGCAAAACCTCGATGTGCTGGCACTGAGCTGGAGGCCTTTGGCAGACATCCACTCAGTGACGGCAGCGAGACCGCTTTAAAACTTTTGAGCATCCCACACAAAGTCGTCAGAGAGTGCCACTACCAGCTGTATGTCATCTGAGTATGACACAACTGTGAGCCCTCTGCTTCTAGCAACCACTGCCAATGGTTGAACATAAAAGTTGAAAAGCGCAGGGCTAAGGGCTGAGCCCTACGGCACACCTCGATTGATATGATGGACCATAGAGGTGGAAGGGGGGGGGGGCATTACCTGGACGGTCTTATCAGAGAGAAAAGAGGCAAACCAATCCAGTGCATGGCCCACAATTTAAGCCTCCTCCAGCCTTTGCATAAGGATCTGGTGGGACACCGTATAAAAGATGGCACTGAGGTCCAGAAGGATCAGTGCTGAAGTGTTTCCCACATCCAGTGCTACCCTCAGGTGTTCTGTCAGAGCTAAAAGAGCAGACTCCGTGCTGTGGCCATGGCGGAAGCCATTCTGAGAGGGATCCAATATGTTATTCTCCTCTAAAAAGCTCCTCTAAAAAGTCAGGATGGAGTTTATGTAGGCCTCTTAGAGACCCAAGGCAGGAGAGAGATAGGTTGAAAATTCTCAGGTTTAGCTGTGTCGAGGGTTGTTTTTTCAACAAGGGGATAACCCTTGCTTCCAGGCCCTATTAACAGTAGCGGTAGACAGAGACATATTGATCATCTGACCCAGAGGTGTAAGAAGCACAGGTAACAGTTTCATACATTGTTTTGGCTTCATAGGGTCAGCAGGAGAACCCGATTTAACTTTGCTGCATAAAGAGCGCAGCTCGACCTGGGTAATCGGCGGGAACCTGGCAAGCATGTGAGTAGATGGCGGTCGACATGCAGGGTCAGAGCATATAGCGGCTTGGGGAAAGGTTCAGGCCCGGACTGGCCGTTGAGAGCACCGGGCAATTCCCCGGTGGGCCGCATGGTTGGGGCCGGTTTTTGGCCCCTGGGGCCGTTTTTGTTACAGGGCCGTTATGCTGCAAAAACGGCCCTGTAACAAAAACGGCCGAAAACCGGCCCTGTCACACAGAGCGGTCGCACCTCTCCCCCCACCCCTCTCCTCCCGGAGGGGGGGAGGGGGGCCGGCCGAGCACTTTGCCAGGGCCGGTTCTGGTTCCCAGTCCGGCCCTGGAAAGGTTTTATAGATGTTTTCCACCTTGTTGATAAAAAAAGTGGCAAGAGCCTCACAGTGCTCATCCGACGTGATAGAGGGTGCTATAGATACGCCTGACAATTTAAGATCTTTAAGTATAGAGAAAATAGTCTTGGTGGGGTTACTGCTGCTCCTAATCTCGTCAGCAAAGTAGGCTGCCCGTTCAGTCTGAATAACCCTATGATACTTTTTAATGGCTGCCTGATAACACCCCTGCTGGATTGGATTGTAATCTTGCCTCCAAGCCCTCTCCAGCCTCTTACATGCTTTACGCATGATGGTAAGTTTGTCATTGAACCAGGGACTAGATTTAGTGTTGCGACATTTAGACCATTTTGCCGGAATAAGTGCGTCCAGCGAGCGGAAGAGCCAACCTGATAGTGTGATATACGCAGCATCTGGATCATCTGACAAACTGGGCATGCTCCTCATAAGGAGGGCAAGAAGGTGATCAGTGCCTAATTTATGCCAGGGGTGTTTAAGAGAGAGGTTGTGGACCACCTGCATGGGGGTTCAACCCCCAAGAGTATCATGGGGACCAGATAGTGGTCAGACCAACTCATGGGAATGGGGGTAGCGACTGAGAGGTGGGGAAGATTAGAAAATACTAGATCTAGCAAGTGGCTGGCAGAATGGGTAGGGCCATGGACCAATTGGAGCAACTAACAAGCCGCTAGATCGGCGGAAAAATTACCAGCTTCTGAATCATGGGGATTTTCAAGGTGCAGGTTCAGGTCACCAATAATGCTGAAATTGGCAGATCTCATAGCTAGAGAGCTAACTGTCTCAATTAATGCGCCCCTAATCTCCTTCAAAGGTCCTGGCAGATGGTAAACTAGTAGGCCGCACATGGTATAGATTGCGTTGAAAGAGATCCCAAAGCACACACATTCGCAGCCCACCTGGGATTCTTTAACCAGAGTGCATGTGTAACGTATTTAAAAATAACTGCAATGCCTCCCCCTCTAGCCTTTCTGTTGAGAGTCATAATACTAAAGCCTGGGGGGAGTGCCAGACCTGACTCAGCCACCATGTCAACTGGCCGCCATGTCTCCGTCAAAAAGTGGACATCGGGAGATTTATCCATTAACAAGCCGTAAACATTGGGAAAATGCTTGGCTAAGGAACAACAATTAAGACTAAACAGTCTGATAGGCAGCTCAGCACAAGGAAGGGAAGTGGGAGGTGATGGGGTACTTGTGCATGAATTGAAACCACAGTTCTTGCAGCAGAATGGGCCATCCGTTATGCTATATGGAGGGGAACTGCAGGGCTCACTGCTTCTCTAATGGCAAGAAGGTCGCCACCAGAGTACGTGAACTTACTGCTACCCAAACCAGCAGCGTGTCTGGTGTCTGGCGACATCCAGGCACGGATGGGCACAGACGGGCTTGCATTAGGTGCACCAGCGGCGCGCCCGCTGGCCGCGCCCGCATTCTCAGCATGCCTAAGTACTGAAGTGCCCAAGCGGTGCCACCCCCGGAATTGCTTCAACCCAGCAAGTAGCAGGAAAACAAATGACTGCCCTCTACACAAATGGCAAATGAAGCCACTGTGGACCAGAGCGGGGATTAAAGAAACCTTTTGTAAATAACAGTAAACAAGTTTTAAAAAAGTGAAAAATGCAAGTTTGTAGTGCGGCTAAAATGTTTGCAATGACATGCAGCCTCACCAGTCAATGTGTACGTCGCACCTCTTCCTACTCTGGTTAAAAATTGGGGCTTTGACATTTGCTCCTATGCTGATGACCTCCAGCTGATAATATCTTTGGGCAACGGTCAGTCTGATACTTAGAAATATCTATCTCTCGGAGGTGGCCAGCTGGATGTTAGCGCACTGCCTGAAGCTCAGTGCAGAAAAATCTGAAATCTTACTGTTAGGAGGTGCTGAAAATATTTTGGGATGATCCCTAATTTCCCTCTTCACTTGGCACTGCTTGAGTCATGAAAAAACCAGCAGAACATCTTGGAATCATTATCAATAAGTCCCTCACTATGAAAGACCAGGTGTTAGTCACTTGTGGCAACTGTTTCAGACTGCTAAAATGTCTTACAAAGCTGTTCAGATGGATTGGCGTTGTACGGTTGTCCAGGCTCTGAAAATCAGTCACCTGGACTATGGGATTGCATTGTCTATGGGCATGGCAGAATATTTGTTTACATGCCTTCAAACAATTCACAGTACAGCCGCTAAACTGATTTGCAGTGAAGGTAGATGTGACTTCTTGTTTAGAAACACTACACTGGCTACTAATACGTATGATGGCACAGTTCAAGCTACTCTGTCACACATATAGGTCTTTGCATGACTTCGGACCTCTGATCCTTAGAAATAGGGTTGCATTTTATCAACCTAATTTAGGATTATTGAATTTGAGCTTAGCTAAAGTTATAAAGGTCAGGAAGGACAGAGCAGACGGCAGCTCTTTTGCTTAATTGGCAGCCACTCACTGGCAATTGCTCCCCCTGGACATTCAAAGCACTGAGGACTAGATTGATAAGTAGGAGTCCAACAGAGTGGAGGTGTCTAGATGTATGGTGGATGAAGATGTGATCATTTAGGAAGTTTAGGAAGTTGGGCTTATGTTGTGTAGTGCCTTGAAGGTGTATGTGAGGAGTTTGAACTGTTTGCTTTTGTGTATCAGTAGTGTGGCTCACTGGTTAGAGGCGGCAGACCCGAGAGCAGAGGACGGCCTGGGACCAGGGTTCGATTCCCGGCGCGGCAGGTTTCTGGACCAGGGTCAGCGGACTCGATAATTCTCTCGCCTCGGTGCCCACTCTGATCAGCGATCACACTCGGCAACTCTGGGCATTAGCTTGCCTCATCTTCACTAACGGCCCCACCAGACCGCCGGGGATGCCTGGTCTCACCCTGGAGATACCCATTAAGGGACCATCTCTCAGGGAAGCCAGGAAGGGTTTCGCAGCGGTCGAAGCGCCTTGGGACCCTACGGGTAAGTAGTGCGCTATATAAATGCCAATACAATACATTAGTGCAATCCCTGAAGTACAGTGTGATGTACATGCTGCTTGGAAGGTTAATGGCGTGTCTGACTGCCAAGTTGTGGATGGTTTTAAGTCTTCTGCATGTTGCTTACGGATTCCAGCAGAGAGGTTATTTCTGTAGTTCATCTTGCTCATAACAAGAGTGTGAGTGATGGTCTTTCAGGTGTTGTTTAGGAGCTATATAAAGATTTTCCACTGTATCTTCAGGGTGTGAAAACAGGATACTGTGATGGTGTTGAATAGAGCAGTCATGTTCAGTCTGCTGTCATTGGCGATTGCAAGGTTTCTGATGGGGGTTTTTGTGGGTCCAAGTACGACCAACCATCAAGTAGAGTTCCATGGTGAGATGTTCCTGGTGAAGATCACTATTTCTTCCTTTTGCCTTTGCTTGTCAGTGGTGAGCTTGAGGCAGCTGGACTTCATCCTGCAGACAAATTCAGTCATGCACGTGGTGAATTTGTTTGTGGCTCTGGGGATATTTTCCGCAAAGTATAAGTTGCATGTTGTCGGCATTCAATAGGCTATTGATATGATGTGCCTGGAAACATTGGATTGAAGAGTCATGTAGGCATTGGATAGGATTGGACTGAGGGACGAATATTGGGGCACTCCAAGGATGAGTTTGAAGGCTTCAGAAGTGTACAGGACCATGCTGGCAGCTTACGTTCTATTCCTAAAGAAGGAGCACATCCAGCCAGGAGTGGATCCTTGGATGCCAATCTCATGTAAGTGATGAATAACGATGGGAGACTGTGTCAAGTGCTGCAGAGAGGTCCAGTTGGATAAGGGCCACCGTTTCCCCTTGTTCCAGGATCATGCGCATGTTGTCTGTGGTGGTGAAGAAGCCGGACTGCATTATGTTTTAGAGTTGGTGACTGCTGAGTCGGTCTGTGAGATATCTGTTGATGAGTTTTTATTAAGACTTTGGCTCTGTAAATTATCACGGAGATCTGTCTGTAGTTGTCAAGGGTGGAAGGGTCTGTGGAGGGCTTCTTGAACAGGGAATGACATGAGATGTTTCCAGGCATCCAGGAACTGAGCTGGAGTGATGGAGGAGTTGAAGAAGAGTATGACAGCTTCACTGATGAGCTGTAGTGCTTTTAGGAAGGTGTGGTTGGGGCCCCTCAGACCCCTGCCCCAACGGGCCCTGAGTAGATGGACTTCATAGTAGCTCCACTCTTTTTCTTGATGATGACAGACCATATAGTCAGGGCCCATTTTTCATCTGAGATGGGAAGTACTGAAGTGAGGATGATGGGGTCTGATTGGCTTCTTGCAGAGGTCCTGTGATGCTGAGAGATATCCAGATATACAACCACATCTCTCGAGATGGCTTTAGGCATGATGATAACTTTTATGATAAGCATATGTCTCTTTATTTATGCAATATATTATATGTGTATTTACTTCCTAGAACCAGTAATGTGTTCTGTTTGCTAAGAAATATCATAATGTCAGAAAGCTGTGTTTGACGTAATTTATAATTAAGTGTGCACCTAGCATAACTTACAAGTATAAATTCAAATTTATGATTCACAAATCATGAGTTTTCACTTGTAAAGCAATGTAATCATACTTAAAATGACATAACATTATATTTGTATATTTAACAATCATACAAAGAACATCGGCCCAGATTTACAAAAGATTAAAGGAACACAGAGTAGGAAGTAAAACATGGAAGGGGAGACCAGAACAGCACCATATTTATTAAGATATGCTGCTGTTTTACTCTCTCCCTATAGTGGTGAACTTTAGGCTGACATGTGCCTAAAGTCAAAGTGCAAGGCTGTGTGCATTCTGTACGAAATAGCTTTTGTACTAGAAGGGGACTCTTCTAGCTCACAAACAACTCTTTAATACTTTTCTTGCTTTGTGCATGTACTGTACAGTGCAGCACACATGCAAAGTAGGAAAAAACTGAAGAAAAAAAATCTCTGGCACACTTGCCTTGAGGAGACATAAGATTTTGGCACAAATCCCTTTCTAGAAATGTTTGGAGATAGACATTTACATCAATGTCCGTGGAAGGTTGCATGGAAATGCCCATATACTACCCATAGAACACACTATGACGCAAAGTAAAGGAAAGTTATGTATAGAACAACTTTGAGAAACTTTGGGGAACTAGTCAAAACAACTGATTTGCGTTGAATACTAAATTCTAGTACAACTCATTCCATCAGGTTTGCGTTACAAAAGTTATGCAAACTCAGAGCAAAGCATTAGTACTTCTGAACCCAGATTTGTAACCTCTAAAAGTGAACAGCATCATGAGAACGGGGGAGCGGATAAGGTAGGAATGGAAATTTAGTATAGGTAGGAGTGCTTGGACAAAAGATTTATAAGCTTGCTTTCTGTTTATGGGGTACCTGCATCAATAAATATTTACTCTTTCCCTGAATACAATTTTACCACACGCAGCAAACACTTGACATAGCAGTTACTTGGTGGACGTATTATTCTTTTTCAGACCAACCAAGATGTATTCATTACTAAATTTTCGTAATGATGCCTGTGAACAACTATTGAGTTTCTTTCTGAAAGTTAAAATATTGAAAAAGCCCTGGCGACAGATGCAGATATGAATTTCATTTTATCATATTAAAGATGTTTTTTACATATCTTTTGACTTAAGGGCATAAGCAAATGTCAGCTCACAAAGCCAATAATAATTGCTTTATAAGTTCAAGAAAAGTTGAAACACAAATTATTATACTTTATTTCAACATAAATAAAAAATTGCGGTATTAATGTAACATGTTTCAAATTAGCAGTCGTCGGATGCATTCAGGTTATTTTCTCAATATGGGAAAAAGCAAAGCAAGTGAGAAAAAAATGGACTTAATATTTAAAATCCATTTTCACCTTCTCGTGAAAAGAAATTTCTAGAGCTGTAGATGGTCTAATTAAAGCATTTGAGTATGTTTCTTGACAATTCTCTTGCATTGTGGCTGTTCGCACGGCTAATCAACACATTTTGCAAGGAAACAGAGTTTTCACCTTTTCTTTAAAACTGTTGCTTATTATTCAAAATAAGGAAAAAGTCGTATTTCTAGTGAAATGTGGTTTGGTGATGTTAAAAAAAATCCAAGTTTCTGTAAATAGTAGATTAATGTTATATTCTTTGAAAAAATAGTTTCTTATTCCAATTCTTAAGTTACTGAACCTTAAAGCTGAATTGCTTTTATACGCTACACGAATACCACGTAATACTAAACATTTGCCACCTTAATAGCACATCCATATCAGTCTATAGCCACACTACACATACAGTAGACATTAACCACGCCTCCAGGCATTTCCACGCAAGATGGCTTTGAGCCAGATATTTAGCTACGAATTTGCCGTGCCAAAAACATATCTGCATCCTAGCACCAGCATACAAACCAACTATTCTGAAGAAGTCGACTCAAACTTACCAAGATACAGTAAAACATGACAGCCTCCCGAAGCCGAGCAAAAGACAACTAACTGTACACAACAGCAGAACGAAAGAGGTAACTTTCACATTTTTACACAGAACATACCACCAAGATCTATAATAGCATCTAGCTGTCTGATTACCAATGAAATTTACTATGAAACAACACACTAACCTATGCTTTCCTTGACAGTCAGCGATCAATATGACTTCCCTTTAATCAATATGAAAGGAAACCAAGACCAAACTGTTCAGTACCCTGGAACGAACACCCCAGAATGGAAAATGCACCCATATTGTGAATGTGCTTCAGGACCAAACAAATGGTATAAACTACAATACAAAATCTTAGTATAAACACAGTATGTGCAACCTAACTTAAAATAGCATTCAATACAGGACGGGGTATACGAGTACCTGTAAGGACAACGTCCATTTGCGCGTAGTGATTAGGTATTTAAATAGTCCATGCTTCACGGGATGCATTTACATTTGCATTTGCCTTTACAGCAGCCATGTGAACTTGGTGTTGCATTTTATAGGCTTTAGGATGTATATTACTTGTTAAACTCTCATTCAGAACTTTAATTAATCCCTATTCTAAAAGCCCTGTCCCTTCTCAGTAATCTTCCATGTTTTGTGCCTTTAAATGGTATTCACTTTAAAAAACAAAAACTTTTCGAAAAGTTGTGCAAATTACCTATTTTTCAGCATTTTTAGGGAGGAAATCACTGACCTAGTGCAAGTGGCAGATCCTTAACGCATTATGCCTGAGCTCTAAAAGCACCCAAACCACCCAAACTCAGGGGCATATTATCAAGAAAGCTCGATACATTATCGCCGCTTTTATCGGCAGGAAACTGCTGATATAGCGGCGATAATGGGCTTGATAATATGCTCTATGGAATTCCATTCGAAGCCCATGTTAGATGTCTTCACATCTAACATGGGCTTCGATTGGAATTCCATATAGCATATTATCAAGCCCATTATCGCTGCTTTATCAGCAGTTTCCTGCCGATAAAAGCAACGATAATGTATCGAGCTTTCTTGATAATAAGCCCCTCAGTTAATAAAAGACAGAGATAAAGCAAAGTCTGCCTAATATACACCAGATTCGGTAGCTCAGGCAAGCATAAAACTAAGGGCCATATGTATCATCAAACTGTTTTGCATTTCCTAAATAGCGAATTTTACGGAATCGCTATTTAGGAAATGCAAAATGGTATGTATGAACAAAATCGCTTTTTATTTGCGATTCCTTAAGCTTCCTTATTTGCGAATTCGCATTTTGCGAATTCGCAATTAAGGAATAATTTCCAATGCATTCCTATGGGCCAGGAGGCCCATAGGAATGAATGCAAAATTATTCTCAAATTGCGAATTCGCAATTTGCTAATCGCAATTTGAGAATTATTGCAAGGGTGCAGGGGTGTCTCAAAGACACCCTGCTGCACCCCTGAAAAGAACATGTGTGTGCATATGGCGCACATACATGCCCTATAGGCATGTGTGTGCATCATATGCCATTTTTAAAAATGCCAATTTGTGCATTTCTGGTAGAATTCGCAAGTTACCATCAACTGATAGTTGGTGGTAATTTGCGAATTCTTAAATAAAATTCGCAAGCTAAAATTGCTACATACATAGCATTTAAGGAATCGCAAATTTGCGATTCCCTAAATGCTATGGAAAAATAAGGAATCGCACAAGTTTGCAATTCCTTATTTTGGGAATGTTTCATACATTCCAAAACGTGCAAAACGGCCGTTTGCGAGTCGCAAAGGCCGAAATTCTGCGAATTTCGGCCTTTGCGATTCAAAAACAGCTTGATACATATGGCCCTAAATCCTAAAACATTACACAATATGCAAAACAGAGTTTCGAAAATCAAAATCATTTTAAGAGGTAAGCCATGAGATAAAAGTAATTACAAAATAAGAAAAATGTATTTACAGGAAACCAATTATTATCACAAACAGGTTAAATCTTCCGTTTGGGTTAATTTAGTGGTCACAGACTAGTCTGAGGTTTGGATCAAAGTAAAGGAATAGAAGAGTATTTTAGGCACTCATTTATATTCTGTTGATGGAACAAGTATTCGCCCGTAATGCAACTTGCTTGTAATCAGTCTTCTCGACATAACGTTAATGTACTAATCAACATGTTTGTCCTATTAATATTGCATTACATGATTTCTGAGTGAAGCGTGCATATGTGCTTTTACTAACAATAATCTGCTTGCATTAATATGCCCGCTGCTACGTGGGATTTCTTACTGCGCATGCGTCTGTCACACTCATGTGACATGACGTACTCTCTGCTTTTGGAAGGAATCTTTTGCTTCTGCGCACTAGAACTAAGATGGCTGCTCTGTGTTACAGCATGCATGAAGCTTGCACTGCTGATTATGCTAAGCTGTTAATTTTTCCTAATTTCTAATGCAATAGTTAAAATAAAATAATGGGAATAGAGTAGCAATAAGTGGTATACAGAACATTCATTTATTATTTTTTCTAAAACTGTCTTTTTTTTTTTTACATGTAACATTTCGGGCCTGCTGAAACCTCACTGCACCAATTTTGAACATACGCACAAGACTTCAAAAGCTCAAGAGTCACTGGCATTGAATAGGAGCCAAGTCCAAAACTTGTGAGAAGATGTGCCTGAGAGCGTGAATTTTCAACCCAAGGAGAGGTAGCTGGACTGTACAATACTGAACGCTTTTGTTACTGATTGATACATTCATTGCCGGGTGGAATAAAAGTGCATGGGAAAATAAAGTTATGTGCGCAAACGTTAATTTTAATATCATCAAGAAAAGTTTCATTTTTGATATGGTGTGATGACCTCTCCTCTCTTCTTGCCCAATCAAATTGGGGATCCTTACACTTGCAACACTGGGGGGTGGTACACTGACCTGGAAAATAGTATAACTAGTGTAGGCTTAGTTAGTTAATTTTTCCGACTTGTCCGAATAGCTGACCTGTCACTGACCCAACACACTCAATAGGTGATCGGGAGCAGAGGTGCTGGCGGAGCCCTCTGTCAGAAGGTTCGAAACCCAGATCGGGGTTGAGAGCTCAAGTGCTGGCGAAGCACTTTGTCGGAGAGATCGATAACTCTTCCCGGGATCTGGCTGTTAGCTGCAGAGAAGGAGTAATGCAGGCGTTGCAACTTTAACCCTTTCGCTGCTGGCCCAATCCCCCCGCATTGCTGGGGGGAGAGGGGGCATGCACAGCTCCCCGGTGCTCATGACGAGCTCAGATTGTCATGAGCCATGGTTCTCGTGTGCTCATGATGAGCTGAGCTCGTCACGGCCTTACCCGTTTCCATGGAACGCTCAGCACAGCAGGGGAATTATCACTGCGTGCAAGCGTTTGAACGGTCATGACGAGCTCAGCTCGTCATGAGTACACGAGAACCATGGCTCATGACGAGCTCAGCTCATCATGAGAGTGGGAGGGGTTAACTAAGGGTGCCGGTCTTAGCCTGTGGTGGTCCTGTTCTGATCCCATTTGCCTTTACCTGTCCTAATTCTGATCTGCACCTGCTTGCCTTTATGGCGCCTGCACTTTCGGGGTTCTGTCCTTTAAACTGACCCATGGCCAGGGTTAGTTCTTCACACCATTCTAGGTAAATATTTCATGTGGGTATGTCATTGTACTGTTTCCTTCTCTCTTCCCACCCTAATGTCAAATGTGTAAAGACTGCTTTATAAAAACTCTGCATATTTTCATTCTTATAATTATTTTCCTAATTGAGAATTTTCTATTGTTCAATGCTTGGATTATGACATTTTAAAGATTTTAGATAAAGAGTTTAAACCTTTCCCGAGTTGTGGTTATTATATGAGTGCAAATTTTATTATTCTACCTATTATCCTAACTCCTTTGATCCCTTAGGACTTTAGGTACCAATGACGAAGATTGGTAAGTCAATGGTATAGGTCCTATATGAAATTTATAAATCACTGATTAGAGTAAGTGCACAGGTTACCTGATTAAGTCTCATCATATGTTGTACATGGTATGGTAATCTGAGTCGGGTGACCTGCGCGCTCTATCAGTATTTCTTTTGGTAGCAGCAAGATGGTTAGGGTTTAGTTAAGATAGGCAGTTAGTTGTAGTTGGTTGGTTACTGAAAAATATTTTAGCATATTTGAGATTGTATTATTGATTGTATTGATTTATGTATTAACAAAAATTGTTCGTACCTGTTATATGTTTTGTCTGGAATCCCCGGGGGCAGAATAACGGGTGGTAAATGGAAGCCACACTGCAGTGAGGTCACTTGCCTGTAGGAAGTAGGTGCATGGTTAGATAAAACTGGAAGCACTATTTTAGGGAATTTTCTGTACAAATATGTGAATAATTGATAGCAAAGTGTTCGCTAGCAAAGCTTTTTGTGTGATATCACCTAGAAAGGTTCACACTGAAGGAGTAGCAGGTTCTTCTGAGCTTGATTCATTGCAATTTCAGTTTGCTGGTGAAACTTTAGCCTTAGTATATCCCAGAGCGGATAAGTCTGAATAAGTAACAGGTTCTCTAATGCTTGCCTGAAGGGTAGACTGAAGGGATTTACTTGTAGTGTGTGAAGAGTAAGCGGAAGGGACTTACTCGCAGTGAGTGAAAATTATATTTTCTTTGAATTAGTCACTCGGGCACAGTGGCTAGTGTTTTAACATTGTTGAATAATAAAATCAGCAGTAAAAGTGAAAGAAATTAAGTTTCCGTATTACCTTACAAAGAAAGGAGTCAACCGCGGAGCTGCACTGACGTCACTCAGAGCCGCGCTGGTATTGGTTGAGACAGCGGACGTGTAGCTGAGGTAATAATTGTAAAACAGGAGTGAGTACAGGAGCATGAGAACTAGTCTCACGAGAAAAGCGTGCAACTATTTGTTGGATTTATTTTTAATTCGAAATTTTGATTGGTCACTGAAAATAAAAATGCGCGCTGGTATTGGAAATAATTTTGTAAACAAATTGAGAGTTATCCTAAAGATTTGTGTTTAAATTATATGTGGCACATAGGTCCGATTGTAGGAGGTAGACCCAATAGGAAATATCTATGGTTTGCACAAGAACAGTATATAAGAGGAAGACCTTATATCATGTACGGAGAGTAAAGAAAAATGTCATTCATTAAAAGAATTAAAACAGGAGAAGGGATTATTATTCCACCACCAAATATGCCCGCATCATACATGATGGTTGAACGGGGCTATCACACTTGTGTGTGGTTAGAAAATTGGATGGAGTACACAAAAGATGACAGTGTTTTAGCCTTTCCAGAAAATGGTACGTTTAATGGAAAAGTTTTGTAAAATTTAAGAACTTGCATGAATGAATTAGATCCCAGACCTAGATTAACGTAGTATGAGGTATTGGAGGAATGGGAAACTGAGGCTTTTGAGCGAGATAGACCTAGAAGTAACAGGAATTGGAGTAAGTTTTATCCCCGATTTCCAAAAGAGGCAAGAGACAACAAAATGAAACAAGGGAGACAGTCCATGTTAGTGGAAGTATTATATCCTGTATTGACTTTAGAAGAACCCACTGGAAGTAAAAGGACTGAGAAAACGAAAAATGTAATGACTAGTGGTGAATCGGATGATGATTATCTGGAGGATTTAATAATGAAAAATCCACCACCTTATAATGAGGAACCAAGCACAGTTCATCCAAATGCTCCGTTCCCGAAACCACCTTTGATTCCACAAGTGGTACATGAGATTTCATTAGAAAAAGTACTACAAGACAGGGAAAGCAAAGCATTAAATGAACAAAGAAGTGAGTTGGTTCAGAACATTTCCCAATTAAATGCAAGTCTTGAAGCCCTAACAATACTATTGGCCCAGTTGTTCCTTTGTACGGAGATAAGCAGGGTAGTCCTAAAACTCCCGTTCTGACTACACCTGTAGTTCAGCCAAGAAAAGAACCCTTAATTGTTGATGATCAAGCGAGTGAATGTGAGTCAGTGATTTCCCTGATGTATTTGTCAATTAGAGAACCAGTGAGTGACTCAGTCAGAAAAAACACTCCTATAAATTCTAGAGAAGTACAAATGAAGACATCCTCAGGTACAAGAAGTGCCACAGTAGTAACCCCAGAAGAAATAGAGAGATGGACACGAGAAATAGAGAAACCAAAGTCACAGCCAAAAGTATTGGATATATTTAAATTAAGAGTCGAGTTAGAAGAAATGATAGCTGGAAATGTGGGATTGGACAGATTAAATACATTCAGTGAAGATGAATTGTTGTTCATATGCAAAAGTATTACTATAAATATAAGAGTGTTTCATGAAAAGTTAATGAATATGGCAGCTAATATGCAAATTGACATTAGTAAATCTAAAGTGTTACAGAAACCATATCGAGCTGAATTTTCTGACAAAGATTTAGAGAATATGAATGTGTCAAGTAGAAAGGTACAGATCAGGGAGCTTATGACATTATTGCAAAAATGGGGTGGCATAGAAAAATGGAAAACTAAGTGGGCAAAGAAAAAAGAAGAGGCCTGATGAAAACAAAGTACATCCGAATATGTGTTAAAAGAAGCAGACAAGGTGAAAAGGTTATGTCCCATGAGAGAGGTACCAGGTGGAGGTTATGTACATGTCCCATGGTCCCGATAGGATATTTTGTCATTCACAAATGATTTCCCAAAAGTTAGAGAGAAGCCTGTTGAATGGTACAGACAAGTCGAGAGATTTGTGAAGGTTTCGAAATGTCTTTTCAAAGATTTAGATGGATTATTTGACATTGTTGTTCCTGTAGATTTGTGGACAGAATGTAAAATTGCTATTGATTGGCCTAGTGATGAGTACCCTAGAGATCCAAAAACAGGAGAACCTTCTGATGAAGTTATGAAGAAATACAACCAGGTAATACTCTACCTCAAAGGGAAGGTGCCTGCAAAAGAAACTGATTGGACTAGAATAGATAGAACCACTCAGAATAAATATAAATCTGTGCATGCATATTATGAATGCCTGTTATAAGTGTTCAAACAGTACAGTGGTTTGGACAATATTGACATGAAAGATATGACGCGTTTCATCTATCGGTTTGTGTCAGGATTAAGGCCAGAAATTTCACAATGGATTAAAGATCATAAAATTTGCTGGCAGGCCAAGCCGATTGATGACATTCTTAAATATGCAAAGTATTGTGAAGATGAACTTGACAATAAAAGAAAAGAATTAAAAGAAAAGGTAATGTGGGCACAAGTGAAATTAGCAGAGCAACAGGAACTTCAATTGAGCCAAATGAACAATAACCAGACTCAAGGTGATGGTAATGGGGGTAAGCCAAGGGGAAAATTCAATAGAGAGGAAGCCAAAAAGGAAGTTTCCTTGTCACAGGTGCGGCAAGTTGAGGCACTGGAAGAATGAGTGTAAGGCTGTGCAAAACAGTAACGTGCAAACTAATGATTTGAATCCACAGACGCAGAATGAGGTACCACGGAAACAACAGCATTAGGTAATACAAAACCAGTTACCCCTTGAACCTATGCCAAATTTTAGGAGCAAAGCACATCAGAGTGTGGATACCACAAATTGGGAGGGCAGTTAGAGGAGAGGCACAGCAACATCACAATTTCTTTTGAGTGATACATTTTTCAGCGAGGATACATACTCACGGTGCCTGAGAGGGGAGGACAAGGAGTGCGTACTTGGCGCCTCCTTGTCGGTAGATCAGTCAGGTCCATACATTGAAGGAAAGGTTGAAGGAAATGATGTCACCTTTCTATTGGACGCTGGTGCTACCCATTCTACTTTGAGAACAGCAGACGTTCCAAACCTACCCCTCTCGGGAGAAGCGATCCAAGTAGTGGGCGTGTCTAATAAACAAATTAGTACCCCAGTCATAGAACCAATGGAAGTTAGAATAGGCAATTTTTAAGAAATGCATAGATTTGTTGTGTGTGATTCAAGTCCAGTGAACCTTTTAGGCAGAGACTTGTTGTGCAAAATGAATTGCACCATCTTTTGCACCCCAAGTGGTGTTGAAATTCAAACCCCAGACGAAGACGGAATCTATAAATTAATGTTATCAAAACAAGAAATACAAAATAAAAAGTTAACTGTAGAAGACCTACCAGAAGAATTACAACAGACTGCAAATCCTAATGTATGGGATTTTACCGGAAAAGATGTAGGAATAATGGCAAATGTGATCCAATAAAAGTGACAGTAAAAGAAGGTGCAGTTTACCCAAATACTCGACAGTACAAAATGAGCCCAGAAATAAAAGCAGGTGTTGCAGCAGAAATAAAGCCTTTGGTTGAAGCAGGCATTTTACAAGAAATAATGAGCAGTCCATGTAATTCGCCCATAATTGGCATAAAGAAGCCCAGTGGGAAGTATAGGGTTGTACAGGACCTCCAAAAAATCAATAAAACTTTTGTCCCATGCTGTCCAGTTGTGCCAAATCCTGCAGTAATTCTGTATCAGATACCGTGGGAAGCTGGATGGTTCACCGTAATAGATTTGTGTCACTCATTCTTCTCGATTCCATTGCACCCAGATAGCAAATTTCTTTTTTCTTTTGAATTCGACAGTCATGTGTTCGTTTGGAACCGCGTTCCTCAGGAGTCCATTGATTTGTTCTCAGATTTTGAAAAAGCGCCTTGAGTCTTTGGTGATGCCTGGACAGACATTCCTGGTCCAGTATTTAGACGACCTATTGGTGGCGTCTAAAACTCGAAATGACTGTGTTGTTTATACCATTGCTTTACTGAATCATTTAGGGGAAGGAGGACATAAAGTGTCACCTGAAAAGTTGCAATTTTGCACCACATCAGTGAAATATCTGGGGCACCAGATAGAAAGTGGGTTCAGAAGAGTCACCTCAGAGAGGATCAGAATAATCAAAAACATGAATTTACCTCAAACTCAGAAAGAAATAATAATGTTTCTCGGAGTTGTAGGTTACTGCAGGCAATGGATAGTGGGATTTGCAGTCCTAGCAAAACCATTGATACAAATGACAAAGAAAAGAGCAAAGGACCCAGTAGAATGGGATGACGAAAGCATGACTGCTTTCTTGAAATTACGAGAATGTCTGTGTACAGCTCCAGCATTAGGGATGCTAAAGATTTTGCACTATTCTGCGATACACGAGATAATTGCGCACTTTCAGTTCTGACCCAAACTCACGGTCTGATGAGACGTCCTGTGGCATATTTTTCTTCCACACAAGACCCAGTGGCATCTGCATTGCCAGGATGCCTGAAAGCAGTAGCTGCAACTTGCATGAGCCTTGCGGAAAGTGAGTCAATTATTATGGTACATCCAGTGACAGTGTATGTTCCACATGCAGTTGTGATTTTGTTAACAAGTACCAAGACTCAGTTCCTCATTTAGTGATGGAATATCCCAAGGTATAGTTAAAAAGGTTATTAGATTTAGGGGTGATTGAAGAGATAGAGTGTCTGAGTGGCTGGCACCAATTGTTTTTTCTCCCGTAGATGGGGGGGGGAACCTAGATCTGCACAAGCATATTTGGATGGACAGACAGACATTACCCAATACCTCTGAAACACCTGCTATGTTAGAACATGCAAAGATATTTGGGGGGAATTTAATAACATTTTGAGCTGGGTTTGCATCTTAAAAGTGACGTAAAGCAGCACAAAATGTTTTTTTACTATTTACTTTCCAGTGCAAAACATCTTTTGCACTGGAAATTTAATATAAATGCCGCGAATTAACGTAAAGTGCTGCTTTGAAATTACTTAGCACCAAGAGGGCATTACATAGGCATTCCCATGAAATCACCCATCCTTTTTGCCGCACAACCCTATCTACCAAATATGTGAGACAGGGTTTTGCATAATAAACCTACTCCTTTTGAAACTGGGTGTTAAAAGGAGACATTTTTTATTTACCATTTTCTGACTTTCCATGTGTGCTGTACAGCACACATACAAAGTAGGAACAGTTTTCAAAGTCTGGGCATAGTATTTTGCACTAGAAGGGAACCCTTCCAGTTCAAAACCTATGCTAGACTCTCGCACACAACCTTGCACTATAGTGCAAAGGGGGGTGAGTTACCCAATTCTACACCAGCCCTAGGGAGATGGAAGGAGCGTCCCATATCTCTGTAGATAGAGGCCCCATGCTTGCTGTCATGCATTGCAGTGTAGCATTTTTGGTTGCTGCGCATCATTGGGTGACATTTGAGTAAATCTTCCCAATGGTGTTATGAATCTATGATCCACATATCATCCGGTAATTTTAGATTACGGGCATTTAACATCCGTTGTTACTCTTCTTGGAGCATACAGATTAGTCAGGATGCCTTTTGGGTTGGCGTCTGCAGCAATGTGTTTTCACTGGTGGGGTCAGGCTAATATTATCCCAGGAGTTGGAGAGAGACTTGAAAATCCTGTGTTACAGCAAATGTTTGTGGAAGAGGGGGAGAAATTGTTGAGAGATTAAAACATTTAAACTGTAGGACATACTTGAACAAAATGCACGAAGAGCACAATAAGGCAGTGTGGCTTTTGGCTTGGAAGCCACACCCGGGAAACAGGGTGGCTCCAAGCCCACGTATTCAGCTACAACACAGAGATATGGTCAGCTCACAAGAAAAAGAGAGAGTCCATGGGTTCCGAGGTGCTAGATAGGAAAAGCGTTAACATGATACTACTCAGCATTGTATGTAATGCAAGAGCGTGGAATGTCTGACAAAATATCGAAAGACGAAAAATCGAGGTCCAAAAATATCGGAGCAATAATATCAATATCAACAATACCGACATCCTATCAACAACAAGGTAAGTACAAAAATATCGAGAAAAAAATATCAATGTCAAAAATATAGTTTAAAAAAATCTTGTTTTGTTTAATTAAAAAGTATGTAAAATAAATTAAATAATACTTAAAAATATAATAAACATAGTTAAAAATATTTTATAATATTTGAAAGTAATAAGTGCTATACATAATTTAATAAATAATTAATGAAACATATATGAATTTGAATTTGAATTTAAAAGTATTTATTGAGCGCTCGTACACCAGACGGTTTTTATGGCGCTATTAAGGAGAGTGTAATTTTAGATTTTGAGAGCCTGTGCGAACAAATAGGTTTTCAGTGTACTGCGGAACTCCAGGTAGGATGCTGTTGATCTCAATTGGAAAGATAGAGAATTCCAAAATTGTGGAGCAAGGACGGAGAACGTCGTGCCTCCCGTCCTGCTCTTCTTGAACCTGGGCACCACCAGGAGGGATTGAGAGGAAGACCTCAGTTGTCTGATGGGGGTATAGGGTCTGATTTTGGAGGTGATGAAAGATGGGGCTGTTCCCGCAAGAGCCTGGAACGTAATGCAACCCATCTTAAAGAGGGCCCTTTCTCTGATGGGGAGCCAATGAAGGGATCTAAGAAAGGGAGAGCAGTGGCGAGATTTGGGTAGACCATAGACCAGGCGGGCAGCTTGGTTCCGCACCAATTGGAGCCGCTGAATGGCGTATGCTGGGGCCCCAGTGTACAGGACATTCCCGTAATCTAGCCTGGAGAGGACCATGGCCATCAGTTTGAGGGCTGAGAAAGGAAAAAAACGTGAAATGTTTCGAATGGTGCGTAAGGTGAAGAAACAAGAGGAAACCACTGTGCTGATTTGGGAGTGTAGGGTGAGTTGTTGATTGAGGGTGATCCCCAATGTCTTAACAGAGGAAGAGGGAGAGGGAGGGGAGCCAAAGGAGGGGGCCAGAAACTGGGGGACCAAGGGTTAAGTTTACTGCCAGTGAGGAGGAGCTCGGTTTTGTCAGGGTTGAGTTTAAGATGGTTAAAGCTCATCCAATCCCTGACAAAGACCATTACCGGCTGGAAGTTGTTAATAGAGTCAGGGGAGTCGGAGAGGTTGAAAATGAGCTAGAGGTCATCGGCGTAGTTAAACACCGTGACCTCCATCATTTGTAGGGCAAAGATAAGCGGAAAAATATATAAATTAAAAAGAAGGGGGGAAAGAGAAGATCCCTGAGGGACGCCGCATCGCACTTTGTGGGCCTCGGAGGAGAAGTTCGCCAGATGGACTGCCTGTGACCGATCGCTCAAAAATGAGCTGATACAGGCAAGGGCAGAACCTCCAATGCCAGCCGCCTCGACACGGGAAAGAAGGATGGTGTGGTCCACCGTGTCGAAGGCGGCTGATAGGTCAAGAAGAACCAGTGCCTGTGGGCGGTTGACATCTTGTCCCTCTCTGAGTGTGTCTAAGACAGAGACCACCACTTTCTCGGTGGAGTGGAGGGGGCGAAACCCTGCTTGGCGTGGAGAGAGATAGCCACTGTCCTCAATGAAAGAACTTAGGATTTTGGTAACATGTCGTTCGAGGAGTTTGTCCAGGTAGGGGAGGAGAGAAATCAGCCGATAGTTTACCAGTGCTGTTGGATCTACGCCTGTTTTTTTCAGGATTGGAATGATGGTGGCTGATTTGTGGCTGAGAGGAACGGTACCTGACTTGAGGGTCTCGTTGAGAAAGGTGAGGAGGGTAGGGGTCAGGTGTTGAAGATGTCTCGTAAGATGTAGGCCGGACCGGTGTCGGAAGGGGATCCAGATTTGACGCAGGGGAGTAAGGAAAGGAAGATGTATTTAGACAGCGGGTTTATGAGGTCAAGGTGGGAGGTATTTGAAGGAGGATCAGGGTTTAGGAAGGCTGGGGAGGGAGGAGGAATGTTGGCCTTGATGTCTACGATTTTGTTATTGAAAAAGTTGTTCAGAGAGTCGCACAGTGGTTGGGAGGGTACTGGCTTGGGTGTGGTTCGGTCTGAAGAGGCCAGTTCAAAAACTGTGGCAAAGATTTCTCCGGGTTTGTTCTCTGCCCGGAGGATTTTATTCGAGAAATAACAGGTTTTGGCATCAAGAATGGCTTTCTTGTTCTCAGCCTGGATAGAGGAGTACAGTGATTTGGTAGCAGTGCAGTACGTGCGTCTCCATGCCCGTTCTGCGCGTCGGGTGGCCAGTTTTTTCTCCTTGAGTTCCGGGGTGAACCATTTGTTGACGTTGTGAGCACGTCTTACTCTAATGCGTCTTAGGGGTGCCACCTGATCACAGGCATTAGAAAGCCATTTATTAAGGGTTTCTGCCTGAAGCGGTATGGCCTGGTTCTCTATGGATGGGCTACAGGCTAATAGGGAGGAGCAGAGTAGTGGGATATCGACTTTGACCCAGTTGCGGGCCCAGGTGTTCTTGGGCAGGGGGGGGTTTGATGGTCAGGCTAGAGTCCTAAAAAAAGGTGATTAGGTAATGGTCAGACCACAGGCAAGGGGTAACTGTGGGGGTATGAATGGGGGTGTTGAGGGACCAAACTTGGTCTAACATATGGCCCTGGGTGTGGGTAGGGGTGTGGATATGGGATATAAAATTCAAACTTAGAAGTGATTCTGTGAAGTCTTTGGAAGGGGCGTCTTCTGCCGGATCAGATGGCCAGAAATTAAAATCGCCAAGTACCTGGACTGCCGAGTTGTTGACGGCCAATGTGGCTAGTAGGTCCAGGAAGGCTGAGAGGAAGTGCTGTATGTTTTTGGGAGGTCAATACATCAGGACACATGTGATAGGTGTCTGGAAGGAGTTAGAGCGAGAGACTAAATAGTCCACTTCTTGGATAGAGGAATGGGGTAATAATTGGAACTGTAGGTCTGAGCGAATGATCAACGCCACTCCCCCTCCTGCTTTACCGGGGGGTCGATCGGCCCGGAGGGCATAGTAAGAAGAGGGCAGGGCAGCGAGCAGGTTGGGCAGGGAGTCCTGGCAGAACCAGGTTTCCTTGAGGAACAGTAGGTCAGGGTTCTGCGTGTCCAGGAGAGTGAACAGGTCGAGGTGGTGTTTTACTGCCGACCGGGTGTTAAGTTGGTAAGCCGAGATTGTCGGTGAGGCACTTACTTGAAAAGTGGAAGAGCTAGTGCGGGTGGAAGGTCGTGTTGACGAAGGCAGGTAGGCTGGGAGAGAGGGCATGGGATGAGAGTTTAAGATCCCGGCCTCTGTGATGTGGGCCAGCACAGCTTGGTTCAGATCCCAAGGGCCTTGGAGGGCTTACTTAATAATCAGTTTGAATAATTATTGTATTAAGGTATAAATAAAAAATAATTTAAATTACAAATTTATCTATACACATAAAATATTAACATAAATACAATTTAAATAATTATGCAAAAGAAAATAAAAAAATAAATGTACTTTTAATATTTTTAAAATAATTATATACTACATTAGCTAAAACAATACAAAAAATATTAAATAACAGAAGGAATAAAATACTAAAACAACAGTAAGTAAAATGTTGGATAGCGTAGGGGTAAAAATTACTATTCCCACTCCAAAGAGTGCAGCAGTAGGGAAAGTGTTGGATAGCGTAAGGGCAAAAATTACTATTCCAACTCCAGAGAGTGCAACAGTAGGGAAAGTGTTGGATAGCGTAGGGGTAAGAATTACTATTCCAACTCCAGAGAGTGCAACATTAGGGAAAGTATTGGATAGCATAGGGGTAACAATTACTATTCCCACTCCAAAGAGTGCAACAGTAGGGAAAGTGTTGGATTGCGTAGGGGTAAAAATTACTATTCCAACTCCAGAGAGTGCAACAGTAGGGAAAGTGTTGGATAGCATAGGGGTAAAAATTACTATTCCCACTCCGCAGAGTGCAACTGTAGGGAAAGTGTTGGATAGCGTAGGGGTAAAAATTACTATTCCAACTCCAGAGAGTGCAACAGTAAGGAAAGTGTTGGATAGCGTAGGGGTAAAAATATCTATTCCCAATCCAGAGAGTGCAACAGTAGGGAAAGTGTTGGATTGCGTTGAAGTTAAAAATAACATACTTATAAACAAATTAATATTTTAAAATATTAAACAAGTAATTATTAAATAAATCTAAACTATTTACAAATACCAATAAATAATTATTAAAAACATAATTACCAACGAATAATTAGCAATACATTAATAATAAATACCAATTAATATTAATTAATAAATATTAATTTCCAATTAATACACATTGAACAATAAAATATTTCTTATAACAAAAGCATATTATTAAAAAGTAATTACAAATTAACTAATATTGAACAATTAAATCATTTGTTAAACTAAAAAATATTAATTATCAAACATTAATTGCCAATTAATAAATAATTATTAATATATACATTAAAAATATCAATAACTATTATTTAGTAATATTTAATTACCAATTAATGATTAAACAACAATACATTAATTTTCATAACCAAAAAATTATACTTTTAAATAATTATCAATTAATAATTAATATCCAATACATTTAATTATCAAAACCCTACTATAAATGTAATAACTTCTTAATTACATATCAATTACTTTACGCACTATTCCCATATAAGCGCACAACAAACGCCAATAATAAAATAATACACTTAACATAATTATTAATTAATCAATTAATAAAAATGAATTAATAATTATAATTAATTAACAATAATATAATTAGCAAACACAATTAATGAAAATTAATTATTATATAATTACATTTAACTTACTTCCCACCCTATTCCCCTATAAACCCACAACCCGTTACGGTACTAAAATACAAAATGTACTTAAATTACATTAAAAAAACAATAAAATACATATTAAATACATAATAATATACATAAAAATCATATAAAATCGATATTAGTAACATCGATATTATTAACATCGATATTAATAACATCAATATTACTTACATCGATATTAACAAAATCAATATTACTTACCTTCGAAATTCTGTACCTTTGATATTAAAAAAAATCGATATTACTTACCTTCTATATTCTGTCCCTTCGATATTAAAACATCAATATTATTGTAGGTCGATATTAAAATATCAATATTTTGTCTGCCTACCGAGAGCGTGTCATTGATCTGGAAATGAGGCACTATGTAGGAGAGTCTGGGTTCACAAAATTGCCCCCAAAGTTGCAGTGGCCCTCGGAGAACACATAACTGACACTGAAGTGCAAGCGAGTAGAAAGGGAGATGTTAGTTAAAAAAAAACCAGCTCTGTTGGCTACTGTGGTGAATTTCATGTACCATGTATAGACTTACTGGCCTCAGTGTTGGCCTCAGTGTTCAAAGCTGCAAGAAGGGAGCACTGGCTTTTCCCTGTGACCCAAGAAGCTACATGTGTGCTCTTGCCTACTTTGGAAAGGGATGAGACAAACATGGTATTGTTTAGACTCCTCTCAATGCTCAACAGTGATTCTAAAGTGTAGTGCAAGGTCCTGGATAATAGCGGTTTCTGACTGATCCAACAACAGACCCACCAAGATAAGAGTGGATTCATCCTTTGTCGATGCAGTTGTTTTCGAAGACTGCTCCAAATTATGAACCGATCAGTGGATCCCCTTCCCAAAGCAGTGATGCTACCTCTAGGTGCCAAAAAAAGCTTTCAACACATTCCACTCCTGCTAATTGCATACTTCAATTGAGCAGATGCAGCTGGGTGAGGAGTTTCTGTGCTGCTGTTTGTACACTAGCACTCCAGCGAGAGTACAAACTTGACTCATACACCATTGGTACAAGAACAAGGATGGCACTTATCACTGCTCATCTTTGCAATAGTGACAGACATGTTTGCGAACCTGTTGAGGTGAAGGGCTACTTTTACAGGCATAACTGTAGACAACAAGGCCCATTACATACCATTATAGATGGAAAATATGCTATTATTCTTGCCGACAAATGCGTTAGATGATGCAGGGTTTAGGTCCCAGATTGGGAGGGCCATAGACTGATACTTCCAGGGCAATGAGGGGACTGCTTCAGATGCCCTGGTTAAATGGGATGCATACAAAGTGTTTTCACAAAGGGCTGCGTTTGAAGACAGTGCATGGTGCATTGAAGGGTTTTACTGCAGAAGTGCTTGATGTTGAAGACCGCCTCGGGAGTCTTGACAATGAAGGCCTGATCGATTACAATAGACACTCAGCCCTGACAGCCTTGTGGAGGGAGCACATGACACTAGTGGACAGATTATCCACTTGCAGCAACAGTACAAAAATTGGCATAAAGCAAGCCAATTATTGTCATGGTTATTGTACTCTGAGACCCCGAGAAGCCCAATTGCTGTGCTTCCCTCCGGACATGGTTTTAGGGTATCACCCTTCATCAACATTGCTAGCTTGAATAAAGTGGCACAGTGAGCACAGGACCCACATCTGGGCATGCCTCTCTCACTTAGGGCGATAAAAGCAAAAAGAAACAAGCATTTACAATGCAACGGTCTCGCCTTTGCAAAAGTTAGCGCTTTTGGCATTGTAAATGACAAATGTTTTATTTATGTGTTGGTTTTGGAAACAGATAAATAAATGGCATTGTCATGAGCAGTAGAGAGTGAGTAGTAGAGAGTGAGTAGTAGAGTGAGTAGTAGAGAGAGTAGTAGAGAGAGTAGTAGAGAGAGTAGTAGAGAGTAGTAGTGAGTAGTAGAGAGTGAGTAGAGAGTAGTAAGTGAGTAGTAGAGTGTGTAGTAGAGAGTAGTGAGTGTGTAGTAGAGAGTAGTGAGTGTGTAGTAGAGAGTAGTGAGTGTGTAGTAGAGAGTGTGTAGTAGAGAGTGTGTAGTAGAGTGTGTAGTAGAGTGAGCAGTAGAGACTAGTGAGTGTGTAGTAAAGTGGTGAGTGTGTAGTAGAGTGGTGAGTGTGTAGTAGAGTGGTGAGTGTAGTAGAGTGTGTAGTAGAGTGTGTAGGAGAATGTGTAGTAGGGAGTGTAGTAGAGTGTGTAGTAGAGAGTGTGTAGTAGAGAGTAGTGAGTGTGTAGTAGAGAGTGTGTAATACAGAATGTGAAGTAGAGAGATTGAAGTAGAGAGATTGAAGTAGAGAGATGGAGGTAGAGAGATTGAATTAGAGAGATTGAGGTAGAGAGATTGAAGAAGAGAGTGTGGAGTAGAGAGTGTGGAGTAGAGAGTGGAGAGTCTGTAGTAGAGTGTAGTAGAAAGTAGTGAGTGTGTAGTAGAGTAGTAGAGAATGTGTAGTAGAGTAGTAGAGAGTAGTAGAGGGTGTGTAGTAGAGGGTGTGTAGTAGAGGGTGTGTAGTAGAGTGTGTAGTAGAGCGTGTGTGTAGCAGAGTGTGTAGTAGAGTGTAGTAGAGTGTGTAGTGTAGAGTGTGTAGTGTAGAGTGTGTAGTAGAGAGTGTGTAGTAGAGAGTGTGTAGTAGAGAGTGTGTAATGTAGAGTGTGTAGTAGAGAGTGTGTAGTAGAGAGTGTGTAATGTAGAGTGTGTAATGTAGAGTGTGTAATGTAGAGTGTGTAATGTAGAGTGTGTAATGTAGAGTGTGTAGTAGAGTGTGTAGTAGAGTGTGTAGTAGAGTGTGTAGTAGAGTGTGTAGTAGAGTGTGTAGTAGAGAGTGTAGTAAGTAGTGACTGTAGTAGATAGTGTGTAGTAGAGAGTGTCTAGTATAGAGTGTGTCGAAGAGAGTAGTGGCTGTAGTAGTGAGTGTGTAGTCAGTGTGTAGTAGAGTGTGTAGTAGAGTGTGTAGTAGAGAGTAGTGACTGTAGTAGAGAGTGTGTAGTAGTGTGTAGTAGAGAGTAGTGACTGTAGTAGAGTGTGTAGTACAGTGTGTAGTAGAGAGTAGTGACTGTAGTAGATAGTGTGTAGTAGAGAGTGTCTAGTATAGAGTGTGTCGAAGAGAGTAGTGGCTGTAGTAGTGAGTGTGTAGTGAGTGTGTAGTAGAGAGTAGTGACTGTAGTAGAGAGTGTGTAGTAGTGTGTAGTAGAGAGTAGTGACTGTAGTAGAGTGTGTAGTACAGTGTGTAGTAGAGAGTAGTGACTGTAGTAGAGAGTGTGTAGTAGAGTGTGTAGTAGAGTGTGTAGTAGAGAGTAGAGTGCGTAGCAGAGAGTAGTGACTGTAGTAGAGAGTGTGTAGTAGAGTGTGTAGTAGAGAGTGTGTAGTAGAGTGTAGTAGAGAGTAGAGTGCGTAGCAGAGAGTAGTGACTGTAGTAGAGAGTGTGTAGCAGAATGTGTAGTAGAGAGTAGTGACTGTAGTAGAGAGTGTGTAGTAGAGAGTGTGTAGTAGAGAGTGTGCAGTGATTTGAGTTTTACATCAAATTAAAAACGGGAACGGAACAAACTCATCCTATACATTATTGTGGTAGGTGCCCACGCATATAGGGTTAAATGATGCGTTAGATGCCAAAGGTCCCACCAACACGCTTCCTTTATGATAGGAGAATGCCCAACATCGCGGAGATTTGCTCTCTGTTCTTCCCGGATATTTGTATTTTCAAATGTATAATGTTATCCTGCTAAACGAAGACGATGCTCAAACTATAAAAGAAGAGGGTTTCACAGATATGTTAGTCCTTCCGGGCAAACGAAATGACCCAAAGAAAGATCAAGTGACAGTTTAGAGCTCCAAGTGAGTCTTAATAAAATCAGTGTCTGGAACGCATAGCATCAAAAAACGAGCGGGGCATCAAACTGCAGTGTCATTCAATCAAAGCTTCAAGGCTTCTGAGCGCTAGCCGAGAATTATTTTTTGTGAAGCACTAATCACTGTGGAAGGTGCCCCTGCTATCCCAGATGTGAGAAGTCAGTCTGATATGAAAATAAGCAGTATTTGGAATGAATGTATTTGGCAGGGGGAAGGTGGGGCGGCGCAAGACCGTACTGACGAGTGAACAGGAGCCATTTTGTACCGAGTGATTCTGCCTGTGTGCATGTAGACAAACCAGGCAGCAGCATGAGCATGTGATTCGGTAAAATAACAAGCATTTACAATGCAATGGTTTTGCCTTTGTTAAAGTTAGAGCTATTGGCATTGCTCTTGACACTCTGAAGCTCCACTCTGCACTCTGAAGCTCCACTCTGCACTCTGAAGCTCCACTCTGCACTCTGAAGCTCCACTCTGAAGCTCCACTCTGAAGCTCCACTCTGAAGCTCCACTCTGAAGCTCCACTCTGCACTCTGAAGCTCCACTCTGAAGCTCCACTCTGCACTCTGAAGCTCCACTCTGAAGCTCCACTCTGCACTCTGAAGCTCCACTCTGAAGCTCCACTCTGCACTCTGAAGCTCCACTCTGAAGCTCCACTCTGCACTCTGAAGCTCCACTCTGCACTCTGAAGCTCCACTCTGAAGCTCCACTCTGCACTCTGAAGCTCCACTCTGCACTCTGAAGCTCCACTCTGAAGCTCCACTCTGAAGCTCCACTCTGAAGCTCCACTCTGAAGCTCCACTCTGAAGCTCCACTCTGAAGCTCCACTCTGAAGCTGCACTCTGAAGCTCCACTCTGCACTCTGAAGCTCCACTCTGAAGCTCCACTCTGCACTCTGAAGCTCCACTCTGAAGCTCCACTCTGCACTCTGAAGCTCCACTCTGCACTCTGAAGCTCCACTCTGCACTCTGAAGCTCCACTCTGAAGCTCCACTCTGCACTCTGAAGCTCCACTCTGAAGCTCCACTCTGCACTCTGAAGCTCCACTCTGAAGCTCCACTCTGCACTCTGAAGCTCCACTCTGAAGCTCCACTCTGAAGCTCCACTCTGAAGCTCCACTCTGAAGCTCCACTCTGAAGCTCCACTCTGAAGCTCCACTCTGCACTCTGAAGCTCCACTCTGAAGCTCCACTCTGAAGCTCCACTCTGAAGCTCCACTCTGAAGCTCCACTCTGAAGCTCTACTCTGCACTCTGAAGCTCCACTCTGAAGCTCCACTCTGAAGCTCCACTCTGAAGCTCCACTCTGAAGCTCTACTCTGCACTCTGAAGCTCCACTCTGAAGCTCCACTCTGAAGCTCCACTCTGAAGCTCCACTCTGAAGCTCCACTCTGAAGCTCCACTCTGAAGCTCTACTGTGCACTCTGAAGCTCCACTCTGAAGCTCCACTCTGAAGCTCTACTCTGCACTCTGAAGCTCCACTCTGAAGCTCCACTCTGAAGCTCCACTCTGAAGCTCCACTCTGAAGCTCTACTCTGCACTCTGAAGCTCCACTCTGAAGCTCCACTCTGAAGCTCCACTCTGAAGCTCCACTCTGAAGCTCCACTCTGAAGCTCCACTCTGAAGCTCTACTCTGCACTCTGAAGCTCCACTCTGAAGCTCCACTCTGAAGCTCTACTCTGCACTCTGAAGCTCCACTCTGAAGCTCCACTCTGAAGCTCCACTCTGAAGCTCCACTCTGAAGCTCCACTCTGAAGCTCTACTCTGAAGCTCTACTCTGCACTCTGAAGCTCCACTCTGAAGCTCCACTCTGAAGCTCCACTCTGAAGCTCCACTCTGAAGCTCCACTCTGAAGCTCCACTCTGAAGCTCCACTCTGAAGCTCCACTCTGCACTCTGAAGCTCCACTCTGAAGCTCCACTCTGAAGCTCCACTCTGCACTCTGAAGCTCCACTCTGAAGCTCCACTCTGAAGCTCCACTCTGAAGCTCCACTCTGAAGCTCCACTCTGAAGCTCCACTCTGAAGCTCTACTCTGAAGCTCTACTCTGCACTCTGAAGCTCCACTCTGAAGCTCCACTCTGAAGCTCCACTCTGAAGCTCCACTCTGAAGCTCCACTCTGCACTCTGAAGCTCCACTCTGAAGCTCCACTCTGCACTCTGAAGCTCCACTCTGAAGCTCCACTCTGAAGCTCCACTCTGAAGCTCCACTCTGAAGCTCCACTCTGCACTCTGAAGCTCCACTCTGAAGCTCCACTCTGCACTCTGAAGCTCCACTCTGAAGCTCCACTCTGCACTCTGAAGCTCCACTCTGCACTCTGAAGCTCCACTCTGAAGCTCCACTCTGCACTCTGAAGCTCCACTCTGCACTCTGAAGCTCCACTCTGAAGCTCCACTCTGAAGCTCCACTCTGAAGCTCCACTCTGAAGCTCTACTCTGCACTCTGAAGCTCCACTCTGAAGCTCCACTCTGAAGCTCCACTCTGAAGCTCCACTCTGAAGCTCCACTCTGAAGCTCCACTCTGCACTCTGAACGGTCAGACTCCAAAAATCGGCCCTAATCACAATAGTATTATTTCACCTGCGTGAATATAAGTCTTTGAAATTCTGGCCAGTGGTAATACACACAAGTAATATAAAATTGTTGTTCCAAAGAGCATTAAATGGAAATAAAACAAGTACCAGACCCATTGACGCCTGCACCTTAAAAGTGAAACTGACTGAAGCAAGCGCCAGGGCCACGTTGAAAAAAAAAGCCACACACATTAGATGCAGTCAAGGCGCGCTCACGAGGTCAGAAGGCACTCCACAGGAACAACTACCAGACACATTGTTTCATTTCACTCTGAAAGTGCAGGCGTCAAAGTGAAACTGACTAAAGGAAGCGCACAGCCCATTAGATGCAGTCAAGGCGCGCTCACGAGGTCAAATCTCCAAAGGAGAAGCTCGTGACAGCCTGACTACAGCAGAAAAAGCTCGTAACAGTCTGATGTCCACAATATTCCCAGAAAAGTGGCAACATAAGTTGTCTCGCATAGACAGCAAAAGCTTCGCTTTTGCTTTCGTCTAGGCGAGACCTAAAAATGATGGACGGAAGGCTGAACAAATCAAACATTTATCCCCATTCACCGATCTGGATTTAATCCATTGTTTTTTGCTCACAGTGGAAAGCAATCTTCACTGTACTGCTGGGGCTATGACGGTGTTGGGTGATTTTGAGATGATGTAAGGACTCCATGTTAATTAGGATAAGTCCTGCTTGTCCCTCTTGGCCAAACTATCTGATGCCCAGAGGGAAGCACTGCCACATTTGGGGTTGACCTGGCAGTTCAATTTCATCAAGTATTTGGGGTGAAAGTCTACTGTGGGCGCATGCCCTCGTGGAGGGGAACATCGGGAAAGCAGTGGCCTCCATCTTTTGCTCACTTCGCTTCTATACCGGGCTGCCACTATCACTGATAGGCAGGATTGCCATCATCAAAATGCTGGTATTGCCCAGATCCTTACACTCTTATGCAGCCATCCTGCTGGGCATACGGAAGACATTTTTTGGGGACCTGCGGGGTGTTTTGATAAACTTAATATGGGGGACCGGCTGGCGATGAGTGGCCCTTAGGAAGTCATATGCCTCTTTGAAAGAAGGGGGCCTAAGTGCTCATGATTACGAGCTCTGTTATGCGGCAGCTCAGTTACAATGGCTGATGCAATAGTTTATTGGCACAATGCCACTTTAATATGCAAGAATTCTGGATGAGTTGGCAGGACAACCCCTTTTGAAGAGACTTCTAGACACTGTTTTCCCTAGGAGCTCCGACAGTGTGTTACTGCGGACGGGCTTATATGCCAGAAGCCGGAATGCCTTCGAAGGCATTCGATCCATGCCCTATGCACCCAAGCAATGCCAGAATACGCAAGACTGAGGGAGACGCATCGCATTAGAGACAAAGAGGAAGCAGGGATTTGGTCCTGGACAGATGAGGAGGGATTCTGCACTTTGAGTATTGGACTATGGATAATACCCAAAAAAGTTTGTATTGTATGCTTGAGATGGGATGCGCAGGGCTTGGGGTTCTGACCGTGAGCAGCCCCCCTGGGGCTGCTGCTGGGGGTCATTTTGATGGGAGGGAATTCTGCCAAGGCCATTATATTCCACAATACAACGGTGGCCCACTGGAGGCCAAAAAGCTGTGAGATTGGTGGAAACTGGCACTTGGAACTGACTTCCCATGTAAAATTCAGAGCTGATGCATTCAGTCAGTTTGGCAGGTGACAAGCAATGCTTAGTTTTGCCTCATTCAGTTTCAATATCTCCATTATGCAAATTTCACCCCAAATAGGATTTGTAAGATGTTCCGAGGCTCAAATGGTAAATGTTTTTTAACAAGTTAAACAAAATAACTCTTGGATAAGATCTAATAATAACAACAACAATAGCACCACAACCCAATAGTCACTGGAATATAACTTCAATTGAGCAAAGGATTCTACAATATACCTTGCCACCGTTGTAATCCCAACCCACCCTAATACATTGTGTAAAACAAATTATTTTATAATAATTCACTCTTAGAAAATCTCATGCCATGCTCTATTAAAAATGAATTCATAACATAATTTTAATATTTTCATTACACAAGATCAATATCCTGAACAAATTTGTTACACAATTCACCAAAACAATACAGTTAAAAAAATGATTCTCTTTGTGACACAATATAATCAATCACATTACCTCCAACAACTAACAAGACATAGACTAGACACTATACTTTGTCTTTAAGAACATATCCTAGATACAGATACAGTAATTTAACCTGGACACACCAATTCTTCTAGTATCTGCAGGTTGGGTTCTACCCTAGATTCCGTTATGTGATGATTCGACGGATTTTGATTGTTACTTTATTGTTCCATCTTTATCAAGATTCAAATGTTAAAGTTCTTGTTAATAGTGTCAGGTTTGTATGTGCTATACATGACAAGACAGAAAAAGAAGTTTATATTACTAGTATCATCAATTTCATAGATACTAAAGCAGACATGGCAACAACAGTCAAGCCCTATTACTGACAGTGATCTGCATTCAAACACCTATCTGGTCCTATTTACGAATGACATTAATAGTTGTACATAAAACATCATGGAACTAGCTATAACGGAGGAATTTCTATGGTTTTGTACAAGTGAAATGTCCCGCTAACTATAACACCCCTGAAACCTATGCTTTTTTCAGTGAATTACTAATGTTTTTGAAATGCTAATTTCTAACTATATTATCCCTGAAACCTATGGTATGTTTTTTTCAGTGAATATATTTATCATTTTAAACCTTGAGGAGGAACTCGATTTTTTAGTCGAGGAAAGGTTAAGAACATTGCGACAGAGGCGAAGAAATGTAGCAACAACCGGTGAAACCAAAAAAGGTGGAACCGGAGGAAACAGCCGGACGCAAACAAACCTCTGCAAACCAACGAACCGAAGAAAGTTTGGCAGAAGAGGAAGTAACAGACAACAAATCCATTGTTAACCTCTCAAGTGTGGTTTTAACCAAGGCAGAAGAGCAACTGCTCTCCCTTGGTTTGAATTACTGTCCATCACAAGCCTTCAACTACGCCACAACCCGGATTGACAACTACTGTTTCATAAGGAAATTGAAACTAAAAAAATTCTTTGCCCTTCAGCAACTTAAGTCTAACAAAGACATTACTAATTCAAGCAATGCAGGTTTATCCATAGACAATGCTAATATTCTGGCTGCGGATGTACCCATGATGATGATGCTGAATGATCTTGCTAATACTACAGATTCTCAACTTACAGATGGCGAAAGTGATCTCAATACTCATACGAGACTAAGTAAAATCAATATATTGCAAAAAGGCGCAGGTATCACTCCCTTCAAAAATAAGAAATGTATTCCATTAATGGCTAAAGATGCCGTGGATACGTTTCAAGACTGTATTGTCTCGAAAACTAAGCAGTTATATACTAGATCCCGCAATCATCGTAGAAAAAAATTTGATAGGAGATAAACTAACTATCATATACTTATGAAAAGGTTGTGGGACAATACGGAGATAGTTATAAAAACTGCGGACAAAGGTGGAAACTTGGTTATCTGGCCTAAAGGGGAGTATATAACTGAAGCCAACAGACAGTTACAAGATGTGTCATGCTACGTTAAATCCAGCAACAAAGAATATATGACTGCCAAAGCCAATCTAGAAAAGCTCTTGCATAAATGTCGGCGAGAGGGTCGGATTTCAGGGGAAGAGTTTAAATTTATGTTTAAAGAGTTCCTGGTCCTCCCGACATTTTACCTAATTCCCAAAATCCATAAAGGTGTGGTGCCTATCCCAGGCAGACCTATCATCTCCGCAATTAACAGCATGAGCGAGAATGTGGGACAATATATTGACTATTTTTTACAAAGCCTGGTTAAGGATTTGCCCAGCTATGTCCAAGATACGAGTGACTTCCTGGACAAGATTGAAAACTTGGAATGGCAGGAGGACATGTTATTAATAACATTGGATGTAGAATCCTTATATACTAGTATAAGACATTTGGATGGACTAAGGGCCGCTAAACACTTTCTAGACAAAAGGCCGGCAGAACTGAATGAACACAATAAGGTTATCCTGAATTTAATTGAATGGTGTCTCAATAACAATTATTTTATATTTGGGAAAGATGTTTGGAAGCAACAGAGAGGTGTGGCCATGAGATCCTGCTTCTCCCCCAGCTACGCGTGTCTATACGTGGGCTGGTGGGAGGAGCAGGTTTTAAATTCCACATATGGAGTTTGGGTCCGTGAAAAAATTGTTCGGTACCTGCGATATATTGACGATATTTTTATTCTATGGCAAGGTGATCAAAGGGAAGCGTTATCTTTTATTGAAGAAATTAATGAGAATGATTTAAACCTAAAATTCACCTCACACATTAGCAAAGAGTCCATAGAATTTCTTGACGTTAAAATTTATGTCGATGATAATCGTCTAGAATCCACCCTCTTTAGAAAACCTACAGCGGGGAATACCACCCTTCATGCTTCCAGCCTGCACCCTAGACATACCTTCTCCAGTATCCCCTACGGGGAAATAATAAGACTAAAAAAGTATCTCTAGCTCTCCCAGTGATTTCGAGAAATGCACTAAAGAACTAAGGGTCCAATTGAAAAACGTGGATACACAGACAAGATTTTTAATGATGCCTTGGCTAAGGCTAATTTAAAATCCAGAGAATGTCTGTTGTCCAGGGAAACTGTCATTCTAGATACCAATGAGATTTTTGCTTCTACTGAAGCAACTACCAACGAGTGCCCCAGATTCATCACTAGTTATGGTAATGAAAAAAATAAGATCAGGGGCATTGCCAAAAGGAATTGGCCTATATTGCTGACTGATAATATTTTAAATCACAAACTACCAAATCAGCCATTGGTCACATTCCGGAGAGCTAAAAGTATGGGAACTGAGCTGGACACTAGTAGTCCTGAACTTAAACAACAGATTTCCTGGCTTCAACCCAAATCGGGGTTCAGAAAATGTTCTCATTGCAGGGCCTGTAATTTCGGAATTAATAAAACTCACTACAATATTCCATTTGATTCTGTTGAGATTCCTATAAAAGGCAATTATACCTGTAAGACCGAATTTGCGGTATATGTCCTGACGTGCACATGTAATTTAAATTACATAGGCAGTACAAAATCGCCAGTGCACGTCAGGATTCTCCAGTATTTAAGAGCCACACTACACAATGACCCGGCCTACCCGGTAGCGAGGCATTTTGCTCTTAAACATGCCAAGGATTTGAACTGTCTGTCTTATTTTGTAATTGCCTCAGTCCCTAAACCCCGTAGAGGAGGGAATAGGGAATTATTGTTGAGACAGTTGGAAACTCGATTCATCTTGGAATTTGATAGTAAGTGGCCGAATGGCCTTAATAATACAGAAGATATTCATAATTTCCTGTAAGCTTTAAAAACTATTGACAGCTAGCCCACTCAGTCTTTTTAGGCCCTGGAGTTCCTGGCTTTTATGTAAACTTTCTTGTAACCTTAGGTCCCTGCCATTGACCGTCCCGGGTGGACAGTCAGGTTCCCTGTTGTCCATCTGGAATCTCTGCTTCAGGGTTCTTACCTGTTTTATAATATACTTATTTGTATATAAGTGTTGGATAGTCAGGTTCCCTGTTATGCACTAATTTCTTTTATGCATATAATTAATTTTTATATGCATTGCTTCCACTTTATCTTTTCTACTCTATTATTCTATTTTGATCTCTTGAATTGTTGTTTTATGAGGTTTCTGTTCACGTTTTCTATACATAATGAAATTAAGAGTGTTCTTACAAATGTTTTAGACGTACCTTTTATTAATATAATACGGCTATGGCCAATTTTGATACGGGTAACATGCTAATCCATTTTTAATACTCAAATTCGTTTTTATCACTTTAAGTCCTTTTTATCTCTCTTTTTAGACGTGGATATTTGCACTGTTATTGAAAGCATTTTTGCACACTGGGCAGTATAATTCAGTCACTTAATATATTTCTCTTACACTAATCTTTGCGCTTTAATGCCTACAAATTCCCAGCATAAATGTTAATAGTTCAGAGAGGAACTAGTGACCTATGACTTTGCACTTAGTTTGTATCAAATTTAAATTGATCAGTTTATGGATTTATATATATATATATATATATATATATATTTCATAACTTATGCATATAGTTTACACTATATGATGTTACACTTTGTGCTGTACTTTCCATTTAACATCAAATATGTGCATTTGTGCAGATTATAATATGAAATTACCATTATAGGAGACATTGTTACATTTAGAGGAATTTAATTTACAATGTATTCCGCTAACCCCCGAAATTTTGGGTAAACAGTATTTTGTCTATGTCTATAGGTCACATGACCAAGCTTGAGGCGGCAAGTAGGCGGAGTGACTTGCATTATTAAGAAGTTATTTTGACATGCAACTAACTGCATGTGAACAAGGGCAACTACGCCCGAAACGCGTCATGGCTGTTTTAACTACCATCTGAAAGCTTCAGTAAAAAGAAACTGTCACCTAAATTGTGGTCTGTCTCTCGCTTCGCCGGTCTGAAGGGATTGGAGGTAGCGACTGGGAGCTTTACTTATATATATATATATATATATATATATATATATATATATATATATATATATATATATATATATATCCGTCATGGGAACCAGGCTCGGAAGAGCCAAAACGTTATCGCGACATATAGCAAAACAATTATCTGCACCTACCTGCTGGTCCCTGACCGTGCTTGCTGTGTATGAGGCGAGGAAGAGTTTCCAGCTGCTCAGTTGTGGAGTTTTGCATGTATATATATATATATATATATCCTGAAAGTCGTCTCACCACAGGAATGCTTTTCTCCAAAGAGACAACGCGGACCCAAAGTCGTGCTGCTAAATTTTATTTTTCTTTCACCCAGCACCTCCGCCATGATCACATGGCAAGTCACATGGGGAAGCATCATTCAATTTAAAGTGCTAGTGCAAGTTACAGTGCAATGAAAACGGACAACAGACTACATGTAAAATACCACACATATATATATATTTAATCACCAATTCAGTACGGACATGAAGGGCGTGCTTCACACAGCTGGTACATGCGGCAGGGACGGACTATGGCCGAATTAACTCCACCACCAAACAGAATATGCTTGCACGCTCCCAGATCAGTAATTCATCAAAGGTTTATTTTCAAGGCTCTCTCCACACCTACGCGTTTCGACCGGCAGGTCTTGGTCACAGTGTAAAACAAATGTCCTACTTTCATTTCTTCGTTTTATACCAGAGATACCTGTTAGCACATTATGATGCATTATGGGTCTGGTGGTTTCAAAAAATTACATTAACATAGTTTTTCTCTTTATATTTGTACAATGGTACATAAAAACACAGTGTGGTGTTATCTTGGGAACTTAGGGTATTTACCTTAGCACACATGTATATAACCATCATATTTCTCTTTCCATTTTAAGAGAACATTGTTATTATTCTACAAGGAACTCCCGGTTGTTTGTTGCTGGCAGGATATTTCTGTCCAGCTTACACAGGTATTCCGCCTGATTGCAGCATTTTACACAATGTTCATTTTATGGTACAGTGTCTATTAATGAACACACCAGGATTTTATCCTCTGTAGTTATCAAGTACTGGGACTAAGTGCCGTTGTTCTCATCAAAGTATATATATGTTCAAGTTGGTCCTCTTTTATCATGTGTGTTCATGGTAGTTGTAATATTCCCTCATGTTATCAATTTGTTCTCCTCAGCAAACATGCATTTTGATTTCCTTGATTTTCTTTTGTTTATCATTATTTCTCACAGAGCTGATGTTTTAAAAGTGAATATATAATTCCTCATCCCCATTCAAACCCATCGGGGTTTTGGTCTTAAATCGAATGATTAACCTTGACTCCCAGCGTCTCAGCATGAGGGTTCTATTCCCACCTCTTTCATTGATGGGTATAGTTGCCAGTCCACTGTAAGTTACATCCTGCCATGTTTTGTTTTCATGCATCAACATGTGTTTAGCTGTGGCATACGTCTGGTCTCTGTTTTGTATGTATCGTTTTCCACAGTAGCATTCCAACAGATAAACCACGTAAGTGTTTTTGAAAGTAATAACATCCTCAATATTGAAGATTTTTCCTTGGGGGTCCTCGATTGATTTTATTGTTTTTCCAATTTTGCAGGCCTTACACTGGCTACATTTTTTGAACCCTTTCTGTATATTTTGTAGCCACGTCCTTTGCTTTTTTGTTTGAAAATGACTTCTTACCAATTTGTCAGATAGAGACGGCGCCTTTCTGTATGTTAGCTGTGGATGTTTGCCTAGTTCTTTTCCAAAGTCTGGATCTTTAGTTAAAATGTTCCAGTATTTATCCAGGACTTTTTTGTACTTTATAGCTCTCTTTACTGTAAGTTAGGACCATTCTTGTGGGCTCTTTTGATTGTTCCTCCACATTTTGATCTTTTCTATTTATCAGTGTCTCGGCCCGAGTTATTTTTCTCGCCTTCAGCTCTCCTCGTCTTACATCACTGTATTTAAACCCTCTTTTCAGGAACCATTCAGTGGTATCTTTGAATTTTTTATTCATCTCAGTTTTATTTGAACAATTCCGTTTCATCTGAATAAATTCCTCTTAAGGAATGTTCTTCTTCAGAGTGTCTGGATGAAAACTTCTGCCATGTAGCACACTATTCATTGCTGTGCTTTTCCTGTATACTGTTGTTTCGAGCTGGGCATCCTTTACGTATACCTTTGTACGCCACCTCCCATGGGGCCACCAGCAGTCGAGACGGGGCATTTCTTGGAAAACTGTTTGATACGACTGCTACCGGACCGGCGAAGCAATATATGGTACACGGGGCACTAAAGAGGACTCAAGGATCACCATACGGCACTAGAGGTAAGAGCGTGAGACGTGGTCTCATGTGTCCGTCCTAAGGGGAGAGGGATGTGTGTTCTCCTACGGGCGTTTTTCACCTCCAATCCCCAGGGTTAACAGCACAGTAGACCTTTCCACTCCTATGCACTCTGTGCCTGCCGTAAAAACATTTGCATTCATATGCGTTGGGCGGCTGATGCAAAAAAGATTCAACTTCGTACCGCTGCGACGTTTCATATGCGGCAAAGGTGATTGCACATACAAGGAGATATACTTTGAGAAATACATACTCATTGTGCCCCACGTACTTTGTTCTGAATTGCTTACGAGCACAAGCGCACCTTTATATTTACTTGACCGGGATCAGACAAGTACAACAGTATGAGACATTTGTCCGGTTGGTTTTAGACATTCCATGTGAAAGTTCGTTTGATTACTTCTCAGGAGGAACCTTGCATTGTGCTGAGGGGACACCATTGACACGCCTGAACATACTCAGTAGGTGAAAATAAACACCCTTGGAAATTTGGCATTGTGGCGTTTTTGCGATGGCTGAGAGCGTAGCGACTTTTGGAACTGTGTATAGAATATTGGATTACCGGCACGCTCGGCCGGGGTGCACGTAGTAGGGTAGTAGTGGATATAAAGGATGGCAAGGGCTTTTAAGGGTTCAAGGGTTAGCAGGGTTAAAGGGAGGTACGGGTTTTTTTAAAAATGGGGTGAACTCTTTTTAAAAGTTTATTTTTCTGTTTCCCTCCATTTTTAACCCCCTTATCTCCCTTTACCTCTTCCTGCCCCTGAACTCTAAAATGGTTTTAAAACTCTTTACCTCTACCCAACACTAAACCCTGAAAATCTCTTACCTCCCTTTACCTCCACTTGCCCCAGAAACACAAAACTGGTTAAAAACCCTTATTACTCCATACTCTTAGACAATACTAAACCTGAAAAAAACTTTCCCAACCCTTACTACCCTGTACTTTAACCCTCCCTAAAGCCTAAAAACCCTTTCAACACCCCTACCACTCTGAATGCGTACCCATTCCAAAACTCTTCAATTCTTTTTTTGTTTTAAAAGACATAATAATAACATGGAAAAAAGCACTTACTTACATGGTAAAATTACTGAGTGGTAAAGTAGCAAAAAAGTTTATGTAGTACACACCAGCATGGTAACATCCTGTGGCATGAAGACTTGAGGGTAAAGATTACATACCCTCTTCTGTACCAAGCGCTCCTTGATCAAACTAGATACTTGTTGGACAGACAGCCGTAAAAAAATGGGCATCTACATTAACAAACCTAATCGCAAGAGTGATTGACAATGTATTTTAAGTGCTGCCATGAGTGTTTCCTGGAACACTTGTTTAAACAAATAAAGTACAGTTACCTGCACAGAACATATATTATGTTAAAGAGGATCAACAGGTTCTATCCAGTACCCTTTGCTCAATGTCCTAAATGGAAAGAAGAGGCCTCAAACTTCCCCCAAATGATCTGGAGCTGGTTGAACTTGCAGAGGTATGCGCATAGAGCTATGCAGCATATTAATGAAACCACAGACAGATGGGTCATACACCTGAATCCTGCTTACTGGATATCTTTCTGTACTCTAGGGGCCACATGTATGACCATCAAGTTCTGCAACTTGCAAATTGCAATTTTTAGAGACTCGCAATTTGGGAGTCGCAAAACCTGATGAACAACAGTTTCTCTAACACTGTTTGCAATACTCAAATGGGTCACAAGAGACGTGCCTCATTACTACTCATGAGGGAGGACTCAATTTGCAACCCATTGGGAGTGGCCCACACTCACTGGGATGGTGACTTGCTGGGGTCAGCAGACCACCATGTCTATTACTGTTTTTCAAATTATGCATCTTTTTTTGGGTGGAAATGCAGCCCGTTTTCCTTGAAGGAAAACAAGATGCATTTCAAAAATAAAAATGAAAAGTTTTCTTTTCATTTTCATACTGTGGAACCAATACCTGCTCTGAAAAACATGTTGGCACTCCCATTCAGAAAGGCAAAGAGGTTCCTTGGGGATCTCTTCCTGTTTGTGACTGCTTACTACCAATTTGAGATTGGTGGTAATCTGCAAATGTTTTGCTACTGCATTCCCGGTCAGAAAACGCTCATACATACCAGTGCAACTCGCTATTAGGGAGGGATGCCCTTTAAATACCCCTTCCTAAGAGCGACTCGCATACTCTATTTTGCTAGTTGGTAATAGGTTGCTGACTCTCAAAATGGGGTTGGCACATAGCAAAATGCATTTTAACTGTCCCAAATAACCTGACTGGTAAAATGCATCGCACATTTTGGCCCTGAAAGTTTAAAAGTCACCAGGTGGTTAATAGACTTGGCACTGGTACTGGAAGAACGGCAGATAGCAATGAAATGGAAAGCAGGGGATGGGCCTAGTTTGCGTAAATGGCGGAGAGAATCAGGACTGAATGTGAGAGTATGCAGTTACACATGAAGAATAGAGGCTGATGACACACCTGACTTTGCTTGGGCATGGGGCACAATGGTAACTGCATTCAAAGGAGAGGATGTGAATTATAACTAGCCAGACGATTGAATCAAGAGGTGCTTCCAATGAGAAATGACTGTGGTATTGATATAACTGAAAAGTGCTGGTCTTAGACTGTCCCCAGAGATCACAGGTTTTTTGTTCAGACTGTTTAACAGTTAAACAAAGTGAACTGTAATGTTTGAAATGGAAAAGTGAAGCAAATGCGAATTATAATGTCAAACTGATACTAAATGCAAGCTGTAATGCTTCCATTAAAGAAATTGTATGTTTCAGGCACCCTATGCATTTGATATAAACAATAAAAGTTGTTTGAACAAATGGATGGAGTGCAGTATAGCTTGCTACTGCTAATCAAAGTTTCTTGGCACTTAGTAGAGTTCTTAAAGCAAAGTTCTGTCAAGCCTACAGTAGATCGTGCCACATGAATTCTTGATATACTATGATAGAATTAGAAGGTTTTCCTAGAATGAATTTTCAAGGATGGTCAAAATGCTCAAGGTGGGTTTTGGCACAAATAAAATGTGAAAAAGGATATGGTACTATCAACGTGCATGCTGGTTGCTCCCTTTTTCTTTTGTTGTTAGCTGAAAGTCTTTAAAGCAATACTTTGTATAGGGGTCATCTAACAAAAAGGAAACATTACCTAAGTCCTCACAATTGCTTCTACGGAAAAACCACAATCTGTTATTAGGTTTTCTCCCAATTGTTTAGTATTTGGATTGAGCCATAAACATGTATCTTTAGTGTTTTGAGGTCTGCCCCAAAAGTTGGAGGTGGAGGAGGCATGGATTTATTGATTTCAGATGCAAGTAGTTCACAAGAATACGTTAACTGAGGTGTAAGAATGTTTTGGGCCGAAGCAACTCATGTGTTCATAGCGGGATCCACTTCATTAAAAAACAAAAATAGGGCAGTAGCCCACGACAGCATAGCAGACCTATCAACACATTGTTTTCTCCAAAACCTGACTCCAATGTTAGGTAAGTGGTTGCCATGTTTCTGGAAGCCCTTCATTATTCTTTTTACCTTTCTTGTTTCCAAAACACAAATTCCCAATGTGGGAGCCTGTCTTTGAAGATTAAAAAAAGAATATTGACCCAGAAATCCTAGACGTTTTCTTCTAATGTGTGGTGGTAATTTTCAGTTGTGGATATCCAGGTTATCCATGGTCGTACAATAACTGAAAGAATATGTCAGACTAACATCATACTGTCACCTCTAAATAGGGCGGATGATCTGACACACTTATACCGACAGCCCAAACTCCTATGGGACATCGGTGTATCCTTTCTGATGTGGTAGCCAGCAGGGGCACTGTCGTTCAGCTGCGGCTCCTCTGCTAAGGCAGAGGAGCATTGCCCCGCTGCATTTCGAATCAAGCTGGCTTCATGGCCCACCATTCGACAGAGTCTGCTTTGCTGTTTTCCACTGAAACAATCAGAGCTGCATTGGATTAGGGGAAGAAGGCAGTCTTGATCCTATTGGATCTATCAGCAGCATTTGACACGGTGTACCAAGCTATTTTATTACATCACCTGACGAGTCAGGCATAGCGGGCACCGTGTTAAAATGCTTCAACAACTTTCTGACGCAAAGACGGCAGATTACTATGCTGGGGCAGTTCTGTTCCGAAGAGAGGAGGGTTCAGTCAGGGGTGCCTCAGGGCTCCAGTTTAAGCCCCATTTTATTCAATCTTTACATGGTCCCCCTGATCGAGCTCATCTCGTCCTTTAACATCAGCACAATAGCCTATGCCAATGACACTCAGTTAGTCTTCACCTTGGATGAGGACCCGACAGCTGCTGAGCAGACTCTGAGGGATTGCCTGAAGGCAACTTTCGCCTGGATGAACAACAATCATCTGAAATGCAACACTGCAAAAACAGAAATTCTACTGTTTGGTCAAAATAATCCCTTCTCTCCCCAGATTTGCTGGCCGGAAGAGGCAAAGGCCCCGCCCAGCACCATTGTAGCGGCGCGAAATCTGGGAATTAAATTCGATGAGACCCTATCTTTTAAACAACAGGCAAGAGAAGTGGCTGGGTCATGCTTTAATATAATAAGGGGCCTCAGGAAATTTTTTGACCTCCTCCCTTTGTCTGCCAGTCGTACTGTGGCAGTGGCGCTAATTACATCAAGGTTGGACTATTGCAACAGCCTGTATACGGGGGCAAACAAAGCAGCCCTGCACAGACTGCAGATGGTCCAACATGCTGCAGCAAGACTAGTTCTAGGATGGCCCAGAAAAACCTCAGCCTCTGCAGCACTGGATGTGCTTCATTGGCTCCCCATTCAAAAGTGCATCTTATTTAAGGTCCTGATAATCACTTTTAGGACCTTTCACAAGCAGGGTCCACAATATCTGCTCAAAAACCTTAATCGCTATCATCCCACTCGAGAACTCAAATCTTCAACAGCCAATTTGATGGTCATCCCAAAGTTTAGACTTGCCACAAGAGGAGGAAAAACTTTAGCAGTAAGAGGTGCTAAGGCCTGGAACAAAATGCCTCATCAACTCCGCGCAATGACCTGCGAACAGAAGTTTAGAAAATCCCTCAAAACGTGGATCTACAGTATGGCGGATGCTACCTGCAAAACACTTGTCGAGGATTCACAATGGCAATGTGAGAATAACAAACCTTACCATCTTTGAGTACACAAGTCAAAGCTCCAAGATGCTCCCTGGAGTGGTCGTGCGCTATACAAATTTCTCTAATATTACATTTCATCATTGCAAAAAAGAAAAAATTTAACGATCATAACAGGATGTTACTATCATTTTATAGTTCAGTCCGAGCCAGGTTAGGGCGGGGCGGGGATGTTCGAGCAGGGGGAGGTCGCGCTATATGCACTTAAGTGCGCATGGGATTCGGCCAGCCAAATAGTCATACGCCCTCAGCATGTCATCCACCTGACTGTATTGGGCAGCCTGGGTGGAGAACATACACACAGGCTCCCACTCCCTGCCTGAGCGCCGAGCTAGGCTGCTCAGACCAATCACAACGCTGCTGTCATGCTGGTGACAGCAGCATCATGATTGCCTTGTACCTCCTGCTTCTGAGAGTAAGGAGGAGAGGTGGCAGAGGGGAGACGGCAGAGGTAAGTGTTATTTTTATTTTTACCATCTGCCCTACCACAGTTGTTCCTTACCAGCTACCACTGCTTCTGTCAGAAACCTGACCATTCGGCCTGACTCAAAATTGTATGGACAGAGTGTCGGTTTGGCAGACATGGTAGTCTGACACATGTGTAGCAGAGTACTGGCTGCCAAAATCTATATCGGGCCTCCGTTCCTAAAATGCATTCACCACTAAGGCAGATGCACTGTAGACGCATTAACTGTTGGTGTGGGACTTTTCATGGTTATTTTTAGATGGGTCTCCACAAGTTATGTCCTCGTGTGATCATGTACTCTAAAAAACCAGGGTGTTATACTTAGTTATGGAGACACCACAAGTCTAAATGTTGTACATTTTCAATGTAAGAGGCCCTACGGGATATTGTCATCAAGTCCCACGGTGTCAGTGTGGAGTTTTTACGCCCACCGCTGCTCATTTTTTACAAAAGTCTGTGTTCCAGATTATCACTATAACACAGGTGTTCAAGGACACCCACTTCAAATCATTGGATGTGTGTCTGTTTCTTGTAATGTAAGGACATTATTGTGGTGATGCACTGACAACAGATGTTACTGAGGTGTGGTGTGTCTGGCAAAGTTTGGTTCCTTTCTCTGTTGGTTCCTGATTTCTGAAGTGTGTGTACCAAAATGTCTCTCAAAATCCTCTCCCTTCTGTGGGAGAACATTGGTTTTGGGATGTTAAGTTACCCACTGTTCAAAATACACCAGGTTTTTCCAATGATTTTGGTGACTCGATCAGAGGCTATGTTAAAGGTAGTTATGCAGATTGGTCTCTTGTCTTCAACAGTGTTCTGTTTTTGGCGGGTTTCCAGCAGAGAATCTCTGTGATTACTCGTTGCTCGTTTCTTTGCTTTAGACACCAACATTTGTGTAGTTCCTTGCCAGAAGTTTGTTTGTCAGTTTATCTGCTTGTGTTCTGAAATCATTGACCTCTGTGCAGTTCCTTTTTAACCTAAGGAGCTTGCAGAAGAGGAGATTGTCTTTTAAATGCCTGGAGTGAAAGCTATTGTATAGCAATCAGCAGTTCTATGAAGTGGGTTTCTCATATGTTGTTGTTTTTAGGGTGCCTTCAGCTGTAAATAATGTTGAGGTCCAGGAACATCAGTTTAGATCTGCTCATAGTATGAGTAAATTTAAGGAATAGGTCCTGGAGATTCAGCCAGGGTATGAACTCATCTGCTCCGGACTCGTCTCTCTCCTAAATCAGCAGAATGTCATCTATATACCTTTTCCAAAGTGTGATGTGTTGGAGATAAGGGTTGGTTTCTGCTAGAATTTTATGTTTCTCTAGATGGTATACGTATAATCCTGCCACACTTGGGGTTTAAGTACTGCCCATACTAGTTCTGTGTTATTGGCGAAGCAAGGTATCTTCGAAGTGAAATAATTTGACGCATTTTAACACCATGTGTATAGGTGTGTGGTGGGTCCAGTTCCCTTCATACAGGACTTCGACGATTTCTAAAGTCTCCTAGTGTGGGAGGCTTGTGTACAAACTTTCAACATCCAACCCTCTGAGGATGCTGGTGACAGGGTTGAACTGTAGGTCCTTGAGAAGACACAGGACTTCCTTCATGTCCTGTAGGTATGTGTTTCTTCCTTGTATTAGAGAACCTAAGAAGGCGTTGGCACATTTTTGAAAGAGGTTCCAGTATCGTACCTATAGCGGATACAATTGGTTGCCCTGCACTACACCAAGGTCTATATGTCTCCCTAGGGCACCATTTGTCTTCTAACAGCTTAAGGATAGATGTTGCTCTGGCATTAGAACAGTGATTACACAGTCAGGTGAGATGAGTCATTTAACCGCAATACTTGGTAGCCATTGATACAAATCAAGAAGTCACATTGATGGGCACAGATCTTTAGAAAACTTAAGAAAGATGTCTTAGTATCAAGATATATGGATTGGACTAATGAAATAACACTTTCTTAATCAAAGAGACAGATGCTTTAAAAAGATTTGTGAAACAGTTTCAAAAGGTGCATGCATAGCTTTCAGTGATGAGACATAAAGCACAAGAATACAAGAAAAACACTATAACTAAGAGCCTGCTTACTCTCATCAGACCAGCACTGTAGCGGAAGCAGGACCGCCTGATTATAAGTCGATGGTCCCACTGCCCTGATTACAAAGCGACCACCTACACAGTGGTCGCAATGTGTATACTTTCAATTGTGGTATGCGTTGCCCCTGCAGCACATTCCCCAATAAAAAATAAATATATTAAAAACATCCCTGTACTATGTGGCAGGCACCATGTAGTGCCTGCTACATGGTGCAGGGAAGGCCAGGGGAAGAGGGCCCAGCTAGGGGCCCTCAAAGTCACTTTCCTCCTGCCTTTTTATTGCAGGTGAACCGCCATGAAAGGGCAAGTGGAAAAGGATATTGTAATCCCTATGGCGGTGCCTGAGGAGGCACCGCCCTCATTTTAGGGACTGCTGACCCTCTAACATGCTGATGGACTCATTGAGCCCGTCGGAAGTGCAGTGGATGGTCCCTCCACTAGATGCCTCCGCAATGCGGCGGGCAGACCACAGGGGCAGATGTCGATGGGTCCGACACTGACGAGCCGTTGGTGTCAGACCCACTGACATCGTAATCAGGCCAATAGATGCAACCTGCCCCTCAAATTGCTTTTGGGTCCTTTTCAATCCAGACAAGGATATATTGAGCTCCTGCCCTGTATAGACACCACACAATTCCCCTTCTGTCCTTTTATCACATCACTCTTTTCAATAATGTGGTATTCTCTCCCCATTTTCCTGATGGTTCTCCCCTAGCCAAGTTTGCAATAAATGCACCATTCACTGTAAAAATTTACTGTGAACTGACAGGAACAACACGAATGACAGAGCGTGAATAGCTGTTGTTTGTGCTCCTTTTGTTTATTTGCACTATTTTCGGAACAAAATGACAGTTTTGCATTTTTCACAATTATCTGTAATATTGCTAGGATTTTGAATATTTAAACCAAAGCAATTTACACAATATTCCCCCCACCCCGTCTCTGTGTCCATCAGAAAGAACCAATTCTGCTCTAATTTAGTAAAGACCTGACGACATTCCTCTTTAAAAACCACCACATAATTACAAATCAACAGTGTATTCCTTCTAAGAACGCAGCTCCCCTCTTCAATCACCTTTATCTGTATCCTTACCTTTGACCCTTTATAGCACTTTAATGTCACTTGACTAGATTCACGCTTTACAAATACAATGTGCATAGATACATAAATATGGTTGTATGACACTACATCAAGGAAAAGAAACACACACACATATCGACAAAAAAGATATCAGACGCACAAATATAGTGGCCCTATACTCAAACAGTAAAGACACAAATATTGAAAAATATAGAAATACCAAATATCACCTTTGTATTAACACTAAGAAAACCTAAATGTTATACACCAGAATGTATTTACTAGTCTAAATAAAACAAACAATCGTAGATCAAATATATATAAGCATAAAAATAAGTAATATTTCAATTAAATATGTAGTAATATCATTAATTAGTGTTTAAAATTAACGGTGCTAAACAAATTAAAATTAGTCTTCAATCAACCTATCAAACTGAATTGAAAACAGTTGACCACTACAAACAATGTTCCAATTGAAAACAGTGTAAAAAAGATACAAACACACAGCAAAATGCTTCCTGAAAAACAATTACAGATAGACAGAGTCACTGTGCTACACTGAGAACCTACAAAAGAATCCTTCAACACTTCAACCAGCCACTAAATACTATAAACAAAGTAAGTTTGACCATGAACGAAAGCTAACAGATGTAATAACAAATTAAAACTATGTGAAATATTTATTTCTTCAAAATACAGGTGCATGCTCTACAAGAAGGAAGAAATGCTAAAGGGGAAAGAAAACAAGGGTACAGATACTGAATTACTTGAAATAGAAACAAGAACACCTTGAGAGTAAGCATTGTAATCAAAGCATGATACTAAAAGTAACACAAATTTCTTTCTCCTAGCAGACTACAACATTTGAAAACTGTGCTAAAACAACACCAAACAAGCCTACAAAGCAAAATTCTACTCTAAAGGAAAGAGAAGACAGCATCCAGAAGGTAAGTTAAAATAAGCATTTGCAATGTATAAATAGTAAAATGAGTATAATATCACATATTAAGATTTTTTTTATTAATATATATTTTATATACTCTAGAACTCACAGATAAAATGTTGGAAAGGGGCGACCACTCGGTCCCCCGAACGTATGGTCGGGTGCCCCGATCCCCCCGGGAAACCATTTTGGGCGGGAGGCGTGTCACGGGTGGTATGCCCGAAGCGGCATAGCCGGGGCGTGCCTTTTCCCGCCCAAGAGGGGTTGTCCTAGACACCTACACCGTCGGGCACGCCCTGTAGGCGGTCGGAGGAGGGTCCACGCCCTCCCAAAGAAGAATAAAAGGAGCAACAATCCAAGGAAGCATCCTCTTGTTCCTGTGCTTGGAAGCTGCACCTCTTCGTTGCACGTGAGCCCGAGACGGAACAAAGAGCCAATTTTGAGAACTTGTAATTTTGTGTTTCTTCTTTCAGCGATTTCGAAGCTTTGATCCAGGACCTCGAGTCGAATATCCGTGAACGATGCCTGGCAAGAAGGTCGGAAAGAAGGTTGGGACCGAACAGATGCTTCGTATGCTGGTAAAGGACATGGCGAACATGAAGAAGCAGATGGCGGCAATGAATGGTACGGGTAGACCGAAAAAAGTCATCGGTCCAGCATTGCCGGGAGTAGTCCCTACCGGGAGAGGTAAAAGGGCCAGGAATAGGGCGGCAGGAGGGGAGGCTCCGGTTCCTGAATCACCTCCAGCGAGCCCAGTCAGTCTGGTCGAGGCCCCAGTCCCGGTCCCGAACGCGGGACAACCGATCCCTGTAGTGGTCACACCCATTAACGAGGGGGATATGCCTCCTGAACTGGCTGCCCAGTTGGCGGCATGGTTGGGCAGGGACAACGAGGGGGCCACGGCCGAGGAGGCCAGGTCGATAATGAAGCAGTTGCGGCAATCGAAAGATGCTGCGAAGGCACCTTGTCATCTTGTTTCCCCGCAGGTTCCCATGGAACAACCAGTATCGAGCGTTGGAACAGCAGCGACAACAGTCCCAGCTACTTGTTCGGGTAAGCAGCCGTTGCCAATGGCGGGGGAGGGATCATTACCCTCAAGGAGGGAAAAAGTGGTTCAACATATCCCGATGGATGTGAAAGAAATTTGGGCAGATAAATATGTGAACATGTTTTCATTGTTGACCGATCACTATGAGATAGAGCATGTTAGAAATCAGAAGGAGTTGTTGCATCCGAGTGTATGGCGTGCAAAGATGGCGGGTTTTAGAGTAGATGAAACGATCGCTAATTGGGCCAGGGCGTTTGGAATGTTCACTGCAATTATGGGGGAACGTAGGCCTGAAGTATTGTCGGGATTAGCTTGTTACCAGACACGTATTATGGAATTCTATGAATCGTACGAAGGCAATCAATGGCTTGGTTATGATAACAAATTTCGTAAGGTCAAGGAGCACGACCCATCCCTGACGTGGGATTGTTTCGACTCCATTTCCTGGCAGAAACTGGCTGTTTCGAACACGGCGAAGTCGCCTTCTCTGGGCGGGAACGGGGCTGAGCCTTCCCGCCATTCTGTGGGGGCGCCCTTTAGGGCGGGCGCAAACAGCGATCAGAACACAAAGAGTAATGGGAACTCAGGTAGAAAAGGGGTCTGTTGGAGCTTTAACAGAGGCAAGTGCACTAGGCCACATGGGGCATGCAAGTTCAGGCATGAGTGTGCAGGGTGCGGACAGTCCTCACACCCCGAGAGTTTGTGCAGAGCCAAGACTGGTGATACGGGAGGTAGAGGAGGCGCCAAACAGGTCTAAAATCGACCGAGGGGCACCGTTACCTACTCCCGTTGATATCATGGCAATGATCCCTTGGCTGAACGAATACCCTGATCATGTCTCCGCCGGGGTGTTGCGAGACGGTTTCTCATATGGTTTCCGCATCCCGGCGGGGGATTTTCAGGGGGAAGCACAATGTAAGAACCAACTATCGGTTCAACAAAATACGGCGGTGGTACAGGCAAAGATTGCAAAGGAAGTGGCCCGAGGTCGGGTGGCGGGACCATATGGCAAGCCGCCAGTTGTCAACTTTGTTTGTTCACCGTTGGGAGAAGTCCCCAAGAAGGACCCAGGTGAGTTTAGGTTAATCCACAACTTGTCCGCTCCTAGGGGTCTTTCGGTGAACGAGGCGATTGACCCGGGAGTTTGTTCGGTGCGGTACGCATCCTTTGATGAGGCCGTCGCCATTTTGAATCGCCTGGGGCCCGGAGCGCTGATGGCTAAATCAGATATCGAGTCAGCGTTCCGGTTGCTCCCGGTACACCCAGAGGATCAGCGTCTCTTAGGTTTTGTGTTTCAAGGACGCTACTACATGGATAAATGTATGCCAATGGGTTGCTCCATCTCTTGTGCGTATTTTGAGAAGTTCAGTACTTTTTTGCAATGGGCTTTCACCAGAGCCACGGGTTTTACACTGATCATGCATTACCTTGATGATTTTCTGTTCCTGGGGGCAGCCGGGGACACGGAATGTGCTCAGGCCTTGAGTGAATTCTGTAATCTCATGAAGGAATTTGGCGTGCCACTGGCGCCAGGCAAGACGGTAGGGCCATCTACTACACTCGAGTTTCTGGGAATTGAGCTCGATTCTGTGGAGGGATGCTTCCGCTTGCCCAAGGAGAAGGTAATGAAATTTAAGGCCTCGCTCGAAATGTGCCTCGGTGAGAGAAAAGTAACTCTCCATCAGTTGCAACAAGCTGTGGGTCAGCTTAACTTTGCCCTTAGAGTGATACCGATGGCTCGCCCCTTTTCCCGCTCTATCGCCCAAGCTATGGTTGGCCTCAAGGAAGGGCACCACCGCACAAGACTGTCAGCAGAGGTTCGCCAGGATATGCGCATATGGCTGGCATTTCTGGCGGATTTCAACGGTCGTGTCGTGTGGAACAAACCGCCAGTTTCCTCCGAAGAGCTGGGGTTGTGGACCGACTCGGCAGGGAGTGTAGGTTTTGGCGCCATATTTGGTAATCAATGGTTGGCACGACCCTGGCCGGTGTGGTGGCACGACGATGGGCTCACAGGTAACATTGGGTTTCTGGAGCTGTTCCCCATTCTGGTGGCCTTAAAAACATGGCCAGAGGGGTTTCGTGATCGCTCTGTGGTGTTCTGGTCTGATAATATGACTGTTATGACTGTTGTGGAATGTATCAATAATCAGGCAGCACGCTGCAAATGGATTTTGAGATTGCTGAAGGAAATTGTCCTGTTATGTATGAGACTAAGCGTCCACTTTAGGGCAAGACACGTGCCGGGTGTACTGAACCAGGCAGCTGATGCACTCTCTCGTTCCCATATGCAGGCCTTCTGGGGTTTTCTGCCCTCAGCGGACTTGGTGGCGGCACCATTTCCCGAAGCTCTCTGGTCTCTCGGTGGCCTGGATTACAAAACCTCGTGGGAGAGAGTCTAGCACCCAGGACAAGGAAGGCTTATGAAGGGGCGTTCCGTTCCTATTGGTCATTTTTGGGTTCAGCTAGGGGGGAGCAGTGGGGGCAGGAGGAGTATGTCCTGAAATTCCTGGTATCATTACATCAGGCAGGCAGATCAGTGGCGACAGCCAATAGGCACCGGGCCGCCATTTCCTTCATGGCGCAGGCACATGGAATCCAGGACCCCACAGCGTCCTTTCTCGTACAGAAGGCACTGCGTGGGTGGCAACGCCTTGAGGGTCGTAGAGTGGATGAGAGGCACCCGATAGGTCTAGCAAGGTTGTCCCTGTTAATGTCCGTACTCCCTGCGACATGTGCATCTCAATCAGAGACGTGCTGTTCCGGGCCGATTTTGCATTAGCATTCCATGGGGCTATGCGGGTAAGCGAACTGGTAGCAAGGAACAAGCAGGATACGGGGGGAGGTCTGTGTCGAGAACACATTCAAATTAAGGGGGAGACAATGGTAGTCTCAATAGCCAGGTCCAAGACCGATCAGGGAGCGATCGGGGACAGTGTGGTAGTCCAGCGGATTCCGGGATCTCCCATGTGCCCGGTAAAATGCGTAGAGGAATATTTAGCGCAGAGGGTGGCATCATGGGGGGGAAGCTTGCTGAGACACACCAACGCCACCCCACTGACTAGGTTTCAGTTTCAGCGGGTGTTAACAATGGCAATCGCGGCAGCGGGCTTGAACCCGAGCGATTTTGGGACCCATTCCTTCCGGATAGGGGCTGCGACAGAGGCTACAGCCAGGGGTCTGAGTGTTGAAAAGGTGAAACAGTTGGGGCGTTGGTCCTCGAACTGTTATAAAAGGTATGTGCGGTTGCACATGTTGTGAAGCTTATGTCATGTACTCACGCTTCTTGTTTTCTGTTTGGTTTACAGTTTCGCGAGCGGGCTTTGCGGGGCGGACTGTGCAGTTGACCCGACACCTGGGGACCAGCGGTCAAAGATCACCGGCTGAGGAAAGAGTGGTGTGGGTCGTTGGCCACTCATACGTGAGGCGTGCCGCGGACGTATTCAAAGCAGGTGACATGATTCACGTGGCTGGGGAATACGGGTACAGGGTGACCTTCCACGGAAGGGGCGGGCTCTGTATTGACCAGTTTCAAAGTTTTATTGAGGGACTGTTAGGGCGGACGAGGTCACCGCCATATGTAATCATAGTGCATCTTGGGGGCAATGATTTGGTGACCATTGGTCGACGAGTACTTCTCGAGTCAATTTTGTCCACAGTAAGTTGGTTGGCGAGAAGGGTTCCGGGGTGCACAATTGCATGGTCACACATGATTCCTCGGAAGGTGTGGCGGGGGCTCTCTCTGTGTCAGCTTTGAACCAGTCGGTAAAGAAGGTTAATAACAAAATGAGTAGGTTGTTTCGTACAGGTAAATTGCATTGTATTCCACACGGATGTATCCGGGGGGACCATATGTATTTGGAGGATGGGGTCCATTTGTCCCGGGAGGGTAATGTCTTACTCATAGGAGACTTCATAGCTTGGTTAAAGAGTTTACGTAGCCATGACCTTTAGTAGGAGCTTTTGTGGGGGGTCCGGATAGCCGGTCAACTATCCGGCCTATGGCGGTAAGGTCATGATCGGTGAGCAGTAATTGGAAGATCCCTAGAGGTGGGGTGCCACCCATTATGGATGGGAGCGCCCGGGGGGAGGCGGCCATTGGCCCCTCACACGGGGAGACGGTACCCTTCTAAGGATGGGACCGCCGAAGGGGAAGGCGGTCATAGGCCCCTCCCTGGGGAGGAGGGGCTATGGGCCCCTCCTTGGAATTTCCCGGGGCCAGGACATCCGCGACGGCGGATGTGGTAAGCAGTGTGGGGTGGGAGGGGGGTCTACGCTACCTTCTAGACACCTCACACGAGTCCTCGGACAACCACCAAGATGGCGTCGAGTAAATATGGGGCCCCCGTTACGACAAGGGAAATTGGAAGTTGGCACAGAGGTACAGTCCTCTGTGCGCCCGCCCCTCACAAGTAAGGGGGGGAGTTCTGGTATTAGGGATCTGACACCGGTTACGACCTTGCCGTTGGCCCGTAATGTTAGGATGTACAATTTGAATTTTGAGAAATGCATTTACAGGATGTTTTAGAATCGTCTAGGAGAACCTTTGTATTAGAGATATGTTAAGGTTAGCCAATAAACATCGTAATGTATAAATGAAATTGTACATGATATGAAACTGTTATTTTAATGTTTTCATTTTGTTTCATATTTTAATAAATACGGCCGGGAGGGTAACTCCCTCCCGCCTTCCAAAAGTTCAAGAACCGTTTCCGTCTTCCCATTCTTGGGGATTGTGTTGGGAGGGGGTGACGGGTATCCCGGCCTTATGGAAAGGGGCGACCACTCGGTCCCCCCGAACGTATGGTCGGGTGCCCCAATCCCCCCGGGAAACCATTTTGGGCGGGAGGCGTGTCACGGCTGGTATGCCCGAAGCGGCGTAGCCGGGGCGCGCCTTTTCCCGCCCAAGAGGGGTTGTCCTAGACACCTACACCGTCGGCCACGCCCTGTAGGCGGTCGGAGGAGGGTCCACGCCCTCCCAAAGAAGAATAAAAGGAGCAACAATCCAAGGAAGCATCCTCTTGTTCCTGTGCTTGGAAGCTGCACCTCTTCGTTGCACGTGAGCCCGAGACGGAACAAAGAGCCAATTTTGACCCACCCACCAGCCCCTGATGACAGCGTTTTAGTACAATAATGTCGATTAATGAAGTATTATCTCTTTTCAGGTTGTGTTTAATAAAGTTTGGAATTTTTTGATGTGACAATAAAATGGTTGCTCTGTTTGCATGTACTTAGGGGTGGTATCGCAACTGAGTTGAAAGCGGGTATTGCTTGAATAAAAGTTATAAGTCGAAATGCCCAGCATAACTGTTTATTTCATCCTCATTAGGTTCAAAATGTCGTATTTATTTTTTGGTCGGGCGGTAAGGTCATGATCGGTGAGCAGTAATTGGAAGATCCCTAGAGGTGGGGCGCTACCCATTATGGATGGGAGCGCCCGGGGGAGGCGGCCATTGGCCCCTCACACGGGGAGGCGGTACCCTTCTAAGGATGGGACCGCCGAAAGGGAAGGCGGTCATAGGCCCCTCCCTGGGGAGGAGGGGCTACGGGCCCCTCCTTGGAATTTCCCGGGGCCAGGACATCCGCGACGGCGGATGTGGTAAGCAGTGTGGGGTGGGAGGGGGTCTACGCTACCTTCTAGACACCTCACACGAGTCCTCGGACGACCACCAAGATGGCGTCGAGTAAATATGGGGCCCCCGTTACGACAAGGGAAATTGGAAGTTGGCACAGAGGTACAGTCCTCTGTGCGCCCGCCCCTCACAAGTAAGGGGGGGAGTTCTGGTATTAGGAATCTGACACCGGTTACGACCTTGCCGTTGGCCCGTAATGTTAGGATGTACAATTTGAATTTTGAGAAATGCATTTACAGGATGTTTTAGAATCGGCTAGGAGAACCTTTGTATTAGAGATATGTTAAGGTTAGCCAATAAACATCGTAATGTATAAATGAAATTGTACATGATATGAAACTGTTATTTTAATGTTTTCATTTTGTTTCATATTTTAATAAATACGGCCGGGAGGGTAACTTCCTCCCGCCTTCCAAAAGTTCAAGAACCGTTTCCGTCTTCCCATTCTTGGGGATTGTGTTGGGAGGGGGTGACGGGTAACCCGGCCATATGGAAGCAACAAAATATATCATATCCCAAAAATGAAAGCTTAGTTATAGTAAGGAGAGCACCACGAATGAGAAAACACAATCAACATTCACACAATATTATTTGAATGCATTTTAAGGCAGGGTTACCACTAAAAATGAAATAGTTGGAAGTGTTAGGGAATATAACCATCCTTTGATATTACCGACATCTAAGTCAGAAGTATTTTAAAGAACCTGAAAGAAGCCTTTATGAGCTTGCAGGAGAAAAGAGGAATACCCCTGAAAACTATAATAACAAATGTTCCTTAACAAGCACAGGCCAACTCCATGTAACACAGACCCTAAAAAGATTACCATAACACATAGAACACACACAAATGAAACAATATAAAGCTGTAGACATAACCTAACATTTACTAATCACACATTAAAGAAAATATGTTCTTACAGAATGACAGCCTCAGTAATTATCAAATATTTATCCTTATTATGACAATGTACTAATCTTAACACAATATAACACATGGATAATGAATACCACTTATAAGTTGTGCCCTCTATCATTGAGTCAAATATACCTGATATATGGTCAATATTCAAATAAAAAACTTTCCATTATTGTATGCACTGTTATCTAATGAAATGCAACTTACAATGAAATGGTTACACATATAAAATAATACACTAACAGGCAAATCATAGATTTTGAACAGACAGCGATGTTGACCATGCTTAAAAACTACTCACACACTGCAATTCAGGGATCCTACTATCACATTAGGCACAACATATGGAGAACTCTACAAAAATTCACCCTGAGTATAGAATTTCCAACTAACCTAGAATGTAAACAGGGAATAAAAAAAATAGATTTAGAATGCGTCTCAGTTACAGAAGGCACTATACATTATGACATGATAAATGACCCTCCTATAACCGACAACATGAAACAAAAATAGCTCAAATAATTTATTATTTTTAGGATACTTGGGATGGTCTCCTACAATAATCAGGGCATATACGCCACCCCAAGTATCAAATTCCATGGTGGATTGTCTATGACAGTACCGTGTTCAAAAAAGTCAAGACAAATAATGCAGTGGAAGGGTGGCGGCATAGTTCATTCCAATTCTTTCCAAGGAACACTTGGAAAAAGCACCCTACACTTGAATTCCTAATAATACTTACAAAAGAACAAAGCTACTAGGAGTTAAAACTAGAACAATCCCTATTCCATCTCCAACTAAATGCTACAACTAAACTAAACAAAAGTATGAATGCCTGTACACTCCAAACTTTACCACACTGGGGGAATTCTTGGACATTAAGAGTTTCATATTTACTAGGTCACCCCAAAACCAAACACATTCAAGAAAACTTTGGACTGTTGGAGGTTCATATTTAGTGCTCCCACTTAAAAACTTACCACTTTGAGGACAGTGTTAAACTTTGGTGGTTAAAATCAAACATTTCAACTCCAACCTTAACTACAGTGGTGGGTAACCACATTGGACTTAACTGCATTAAAGAAAATGTTGACCTTTTGGACGTTCTGGTTTACTATTCACATTCCAAACTTACCCACAAAGTGTTGGACTCTTAGGTATCAAAATGAATAACTCCCACAAAATGATAATAAAAAGTAATACCATACTAATTATAGCAAAAACCATATAAAATAAATAAGCATCATTGGAAGTACGACTAAAAGAGTAAATGTATATTTGCAACTCTGTTCTGTACTGGAGTGGCATGTTGTTTGGTTCTTTAATCGAAGGGAAACCATTTTGCTGGATATATATGTAACTCTCTCTCTCTCTCTCTCTCTCTCTCTCTCTCTCTCTCTCTCTCTCTCTATATATATATATATATATATATATATGTATATATATATATATATATATATATATTACTACGCCTCTGCCTCTTTTCCCAGCGCACAAACAACAATAATCGTCCGGAGTCAGGCTTGACAAATAACTTCTTTTATTTTGTCATTACGGTGCAGGGTGCAGGAATCATCAAACAGACGCGTTTCGGGCGCGGACGCCCTTGCTCACTGTCAGCGAGATGGTGGACATGGTAGCCATTAAATAATAAACACAAATGTTCAAAAAGCGCGCCAGTTCCCACACAATAATTGACATAGACAGAGGACTAATGACTTAAAACCTAATAATAGGTAACTTCCATAGCGGCCATTTATACGTGGTGAAACATATATTGTTCATTCTTGTATGCACAAAAACAATACCAATTATAATCATGTTAGTGCAAATAGCATTATATTCAATCAATATTGATGTAAACATAAGACACATGTGCAAATACGCAAATTAATGTGCAAATATGCAAGTTTGTAAAGTGCCACGTGCAAATACGTAATGCCTAAACAGACATTAATTATATGTTTAAATACATATTTTTATAGAGGTGCAAAGTGCCATGTAAACTTTATGACTGTGCAAATACGCAATTGAAATGCTATCACATTGATGGTAGATATTGTTTCAACCATATATAATCACAAAAATCTCTTTTGGCGTTTGAATGCTCCACTAGGCCGACTATGAATTCTATAGAAGTTTTGCAAAGCTATCTCATACCCATAGCTAATCTCATGTAGTGTATGATATTTAACACATGCCTCTGTAAGTTTTATAGAATGAAGATGCAATATTGTGTCTGGGGGACTAGCGCACAACTTGTCATGGTTAATTAAATGTCCATCAAATAACAAATTGTGAACATAAAATAACTGTGGGGAAGGAATGTGAATGGGTATAAACCATGATGGTGCCAAATGAAACTTAACTTAATTTAATTGAACGTGTACCAGTGCTAATATCACATATGAAATTAAAAGAAATTCTTGCCTTGCTCTAAACAATAAGCGACAAAATGGTACTTGACTACTGCCTCATTTTTACATAAAAGTCATATATACCTAATGGATAATGACAAAATGTTATAAGTCTGTGGTAAGGTCTAATGATGAGGTAAGAATTGAAGAGGTCGTGAATAACTGATATGGGGATTACAGGAAGTTACTGAGTTCTTCACCCATGTTGAGCCCCCCCCGGGGTCTTACTGTTCAGCCGAACAATATATTTGGATTCCAAACGCCTGAGTTGTTTCTCATAGTCTCCCCCTCTCTTAGAGGTTCTCACTGCGTCAATCACATAGTACTTTAAATGTGATAAATTTCTATTGTGGTGTGAGTGGAAATGACGAGCAACAGGGTAACTTTGATCATTATTTGTTATTGCTCTTAAGTGTTGCAAGATGCGTTGGTGCGCAGGTAATTTTGTGCTCCCAACGTACCTTAAACCGCACGTGCAAGTGAGAACATACACTGCCAGCTCAGTTCTGCAAGTAAAGTGTGCCCTGATGTTAATGGGTTTCGGATCAAAGGGGGTGACATATGATCTTGTATTGATGCCAAAATTACAAGCGCGGCAGGATATGCACTTGTAAAAGCCCTTGCGTGGCGAAAGCCAATCATCATTTATATATATTATCCACAAATTTTCTCGGAAAATTAAAATGAAAACGCACTCACAGGATCAGTGATGTCATCAGTGATATCACTGACCATGTCATGAATGATGTAATATGTGACATCATCAGCAGTGGATTGCGGGCGTGCAAGATATAGTTAGTATAACTAACTATAACGGAGGAATTTCAGTGGTTTTGTATGAGTGAAATGTCCAGCTAACTATAACACCCCTAAAACCTATGGTTTTTTCAGTGAATTTCTAAGGTTTTTTTTTTTGCTAATTCCTAACTACAACATGTCTGAAACCTATGGGGTTTTCAGTGAATTTCAAATGATTTTAAATGCTAGTTCCTATAAGTTTAAGTTTAAGTTTAAAATATTTATTGAGCGCAACATACACCTAGACGGTTTCTTGGCGCTAGCATAGGGGAGCAACCCACTGAGCGGAGACAGTCACTGAAGCAGTGGCTGGAAGCTAAACAATAACCTAGGGAAGAGCCTGAGGAAATAAGAAGGTCTTCAAAGCTTTACGGAAAGCGGAATAATCAGTGAGGGACCTAAGGTAAAAAGGGAGCGAGTTCCAAAACCGGGGGGCCAGAGTGGAAAATTTAGAGCCACCCTGTTTCTTTCTCCGATAGCGGGGCACCGCTAGGAGAAGTTGGGTGGAGGAACGGAGGTCTCTGCCAGGGACATAAGCCTTGATGGCCGATGATATGAACAGGGGGGCCAGGCCAGTCCTGGCCTGGAACACCATGCAGCCTAGTTTAAACAAGGCACGTTCCCGCACCGTAAGCCAGTGAAGAGTTCTTAGGAGGGGGGAGGAGTGATGGAATTTAGGGAGACCAAAGGCAAGACGAGCAGCCTGGTTTTGCACTAATTGCAATTTACGGAGGCTGTACTGAGGGATGCCATTGTACAGAATGTTCCCGTAGTCCAGGCGGGACAGGACCAGTGCGGACATAATTAACTTGAGTGCCGGGAAGGAGAAGAAACGAGAAATAGAACGAATAGTGCGAAGAGTGAGAAAGCAGGAAGAAACCACGGAACCAATCTGGGAGTGCATAGTGAGTTGATTATTAAGCTTAATACCAAGGGTCTTAACAGAGGAAACCGGGGTAGGAGGAGAACCAAACGAGGGGGGCCAGAAAAGTGAATTCCAGGGACTGGAACAACCACCCGTCACCACAAGTTCCGTTTTATCGGGATTGAGTTTCAGGTGGTTGAAGTTCATCCAGTCCCTGATAAAAGATAGAGTAGATTGGAAATTGGAGATAGAGTCAGGTGTGGAAGAGAGATTAAAGATAAGTTCTATCTATAACATGTCTGAAACCTTTGGTTTTTTCACTGAATTTCAAAGGTTTTTAAATGCTAATTTCTAACTATAATATGTCTGAAATCTATTTTTTTCAGTGAATTTCAAAAGTTTTTTCAATTTCAATTTTTAAATGTATTAATTATTATATATATTTTTTTGATACTGATTTACTACATTTTTGTAAACTATTTATTTTTAGATCTTTTTTTTAATTACATTACATATTTTTACCATAAATAGGGAAAAATAATGTTTTTAAAAATATTGAAGTTCTATATTTTTTTAATTGTATATTCTTCAAAATATATTTATAATATTTTCTTTATTGTTTTTTTTCACAATTTTTTTGGAGTCGCACACCCAAAGAGCACCTTCCTCGACTACTGCGCGGAACCTAGCCGCCATTTTAGGATTGTTGTGTAGGATTCGCGTAGGGTGTGGGATGGGTGCGTATTTCCCTGCGTGATTTTTTCACGACCGGTACACGACTCCTGACGCATACGCGACATATACGTATCACGCTACGCGACACTCGCACGTTTCCGCATGAAGTCCTATACGTATTCGACGCGGTGGGTGCACGACTCCCGCAAAAAAATTAAATGTCTAAAAAGATATATATATATGTATTTAATATAAATATTAAGGCAAGACATTATCTGAGCTAATCATAAAAATGATATTCTTTTAGTTTTAATAAACGTATATTACTTTTAAATGCAATTTCGCGAAGTCACGCTGCATGCGTGCTGCATGCGCGCACTCTATGCCAATCCCATGTCACCAGAAAAAAAGATATTTAATTGGTTCATAACACTTCCTATTCTAACTATTGAAGGACCCCACCCATTTCAATCACTCTTTTAAGACCTTCCTTGGGAGAACAACTCTGCTAAGAAGACCATCATTTATTTTTCTTGATTGGACACCTGGATTTCCTTTCTACAAAAAAAAATGCCCTAAGAATGGAAAACTTAGATCAAGAAGAAGCTCTTGTAAACATCTGGGCTCCCTTGCTCTCATGGGCACGCAGCGTGTACATGGTTAACAACTAAGATTGAGCAATTGATATTGTTTGTCTAATGATTACACCTGTCCTCGGGATAAAGAGGAAGGCCATGGTTGGCTATGTGAAGGCAGTGAGTCGAGGGGCGCCCCGTACATACATATCGACTTGTTAAGATCTGCCAGAGTCTGAGGTGCGATGAGGACAACAAAAAGAAAAAAAGGGAATAACTGCGGAAAAAAACGGGCTTCCAAGCTTTCTTCCCATACACTCATGGGACTTCCTTTCGCTTTTTTCGTTTGGAATAACTCAATAGTATTCCCCATCACTTCTTTTGAATAAAGCGGATGTACAATGTAGTGTTCATAGATTTCTTCACTTCTGGACATGTCCACTTTTTCAATTTGTCCTCTTGACGTTTCAGTATCTTCTGCTAAAAGTATTTCTTCTTTTCCCATATACACATTTTTATAGTACTCATTATTTTTTATCAGATGCAATGGTGCCTTTTGCACTTTCTAACATCCAATACTTCCTGCCAGATTTTCTTACTCTTAGTAGGCACGCCATTAACTAGAATACTTAGTGGTTCATTTTCTACACACTCTAGACCAATTGTTTCAACATTTTTCTTTAAATCTAAAGGTGAATATACAACTCTTCCTTTTAATCCACTCTGTAAATCTCAATTTACCTGTTTTAGGCTCCATACGAACAATAGCCTGAAATGGGTGTACACATTGAATGAGAATAGACTCATAGGTATTTAAATCTGTCATTTCAGGAGGAATAGTTACCAACTCTAGATTATTATGGACAGCTCTAGCAGGCATTTTGTTCTCATCTAATTTATTATAAAAATATTTACAAATACGCTGATCAGAACCCAAATCAAAACAATTCTCTACCAACAAATAAGTTGCAAATTCCTTACACTTATTATTATTTTCTCTTTCACTTTTTAAATGCAGATCAACAGTCCAAGTCTGATTTTTATAATGAGTTCGTCGACAACAAATACAAGAATAATTTGGACTTTCACCTGATATCACTCATTTTTCTTCCTCAAAAGTTTTGGTAGTACTATGTTGCACGTTCTCTTCAACATTTTCTTCTATTAATGTCTCAGTTTCTGCACTCTCTTGTTCAGGACCAAAGTAACAAAACTCAATGTCATCACAAATCTTCTTCACATCTGAAACTGACCCATGCAAAAGAACACTGTTCAACTCATTTAATTTTAGAGCTGGACTTTTTGCATAATACAATCTTCTGGTTAACTTCCGCATTTGAAAATGATGTACTGCTAACATCCTGAAATGGTGAAAAACACTTTGACATACTTTTCTAGAAAAACAAGCCAGACAATGACCTTGCAAACCAGTATATTTTCTCACTTGGCAAGGGGCTAGTCCTTGCAATATCTTAATCTTTTGTTTAACACTTTTTTAGTATACGCTTGTGAGAATATGCGTAAAATATCAATAGATTCTTGTTGTACACTACAAATACTACTGCAATCCCAAGTGTACAATGGGGCTTTAGGACGTCTCCCTAGAACTTCATCAGTTAACACTTATTCTGCATTTCTGGGAACCATTTTCTCTTTCTCAATTGGACAACCATTTCTAACCTCATAAGCTCGACCACTGGTAATAAATGCATGCAATAAATCATTGGTCTGAAAATAACTCTCCTCATTAAAAAAAGACTCTGAACTTAAACTGTGTTTCCATTCACCCAAAACAAAAATCACAAAAACAAGTTCTGTTAATTACTCTTTAACTCTTACTTTCGGCCTTCATAAAATAGACGGGTTTTATCTAGTGATCAAATTCTGTTTAAAACTAAAATAAATAGTTTTCTTTTTACTTCAAAAGCCTTTGAACAATGGATTCAATATGCTTCTTTCTATAAAATAGTGCTCTTTTTCTATATTTGTTCACCTCTTTGAGCAAGTTAAGAACCACTCTATTATAAAAAAGTTTTTTATGAATTTCTTTATATTGATTTTGCCTTCCTTTTCAATACATCAAATCTTTTGACTTCAAAATTACATTTTTTCCTTTCATATTACTCATATAATTTTTTCTGGTTAAATCTTTGTCACTAGTTCAGCACACTATTTGTAGGCTTTGAAAGGTTTTTGATAAAATCGTTTGTTATCTTACAAGAAGATGTTTTCTTTTTACCCACATGATGTTGGTCATCCAATACTTGTTGTTGAATTTTCTTCAAATAATTGTCCTTTAGGTGTCCTTTTCTTTTTCTTGATTTTTCAGGCATGATAACTTTATTTCAATGATGATAAACAATATCTGTAAAAAATTAACATAAATAAATGTATTTAAATAAATGTATAAATTATACTTTTCTATAACAATACAAACACATTCTATAAAAAAACATTTAACCCCTTTCTTTTAATATTATTAATTGAAATTGTAATTCAAAGTGTATACATAACTGTATAGCAATACCAACACTGATAGAGTGTTTGTACCAGTGTATGGATACTGACAGAGGAATTGTAGACCTGAAACACAAGTGTGTAGGTGTTTAGATGACGACATGCATGGTGCATATGACTTTAAAGCAGTCCATGTGGTAAAGCCTGGATCACTATATCAGTGCTTAGATACTAACTGAATGATTAGAGTAATATAAGGAGAGAGAGAGAGAGACACTGCATACATTTATAATTGTTTATATTTTACTGCACTAAATGGATTAGTACATGGTACTGAATAAGTCAGTATAGGATTGCAAGAGCAGTGACCCGGTGTTTGATGGAGTGTATGGATACTGACTGGGGCATTGTAGGCCTGAAACACAAGTGTGTAGGTGGTTACAGGATTACATGCATAGTGCATACCAGTCCAAGTGCTAAGGCCCTGGATCACTGCATGAGAACTTATGTACTGATTTTAAAGCACTTATCTGTGGGCAAACACATTGAAGGGGCATATTAACAAGTATTTGCGATAATACCCGCAAAGCACACCTAGCGCTGTTTATCCTATCACCAGCTATCCCCGGATTTCATTGCCGAGCCAGCGCAGTATTACCAACACGTTTTGCAAAGTCGATAAGAAATTCAGCTATACAGGCGATAAGCACCAATATCTCAGAAAATACAGATATAATTCATGTTCGCAAGTGAAAAGCTTCTTAATATGACAGTGTAGACTTAACATGTCAACTCACCTCCCATATTAAGCATGCTTAAGTCAACTTCAGAACACACGTTAGGATCTGACATTAACCGTGGTTAGCATGAGTTTTGCTAATGCTCCTCAAATCCATGGCCACCTTGTAAATACAACAAACTGTTGTGGTAATACCCTCCTCCATGTTCTTTTGTCATAAGAACACCTACCTTGCCTCTGGAAACGCCTACATTGTATCTCATTGGAGATGCGAGACGAGGCGTTAGCAAACCGGCAGATAACATATATTAATGCATGTTAGCGCTGCATAGTAAATAGGTCAATGTAATTTCCGCTGCATTTTTGGCTTTTAAAGCCAAACATGCGGTGAAATGACACTTGATAATATGCCCCAATGTGATTCTAAGAAAGCAAGACTACTCCCTGCACAGGATAGGTTGTTAAGCAGTTCTGTGTCTGCAAAGACATGAAATACTCAAATGCTTCTCTGACAATAGTTCCCAAATGCAGACAGGCTCACAATATGATTTTAGACAAGCAACACGATTCCTTGGCCTTTACTAAAATACATTTACTAGTCTGGAAGAGGTAAGATGACTGCACACATTCTACATATTTCAGAACTACACTCTAGTGTGAAAGCCTGACTCATTTTGTGAATCCATAAGCAATGACTGGCTTCTAATAATACTAAAACTTAACAACAGGATAGGTTTTTAAGCAGTTATGTGTCTGCAAACACATTAAACTACCAAATGCTTCTCTCACAATTGTTGCCCAAATGTGATTCTATACAAGCAAAACTACTCCCTACACTTTAGCAGGAGAAACACCTTACTCCTATTAAAAACAAAGGCAGCACATATATCCCCTCACCAATTAATAACTCACCTTTCAAATGTATTTGTAGATTAAGAAGTATGTCAGTCACACACCAGATGTTCTTATGCAGAATGTCTGTACTGCACTACTCAGCAAAACCAAACTCTGCTCACATATGCATGTAAAATAAATATCAAATCACATTGCTTCCCACATTAATTCAAAAGCTAACACATTTCTATTGGTTACACATTTCAACACTTTCAAATTGACATTAGTTTGAACCCTACCCCCATTCTGCTCAATGCCTGTTACCATAGGAACAGTTAATGGAACACTCAACTGAGCACACAGTTCACAAGTTCAGCACACAATGTTGCTAATCCAAACAGCAACTCTGCTTGACTTTTCAAAATATCATTTTATCGTATGTAATGTTCCTTTCAAAGAGTTTTCGCTAACCAATTAGAAACATGCTTTTAAAAAACAGAAACATGCATCCTACTTTTCAGTGTTCTCAAACAGCCAATCATTTCTCTTCTTTCTTCAAAACTGCATCTTATCCACCATTTTAGAAAAATCTTATTTTTCAAACTGCCATTTCACATTCAGACACCTTCTGAGTACATCCAGACCTCCCTTCAAGATGCTTAGAGTGTGGATTGTGGGACACAGATATATATTCTGGAGCCAAAGGTATGCAGAAATAGAGGCATTGACAAAGACCTAGCTTTGCCAAATGTAGACATCAAATGGATTGGACAGAGAGGGTGAAAGTGGCATAAATTGAAGCCATTGGTTAAATCCTTTTTGCATCTCCAACACCCTGACCTCATAATTGTGCACTGTGATGGCAATGACCTAGGCACTTTGACTGGGGTAGGTCTGGAAATGCTTATGAAGGACATCTTTGGAGAATTGATGTCACTTTTCCCCCAAACTGCCTTTGTCTATTCTAACATATGCCAAAGGCAGATATGTAACTGGTCCAATCAATTTTGTCCACAGATTGAGAAAGCTAGGAAACATGTCAATAAATCGGTTTCTGCTTTTCTACAAGATTATTTGATGGGGTCCATTTACCACAACAATCTGCGTTTCCATATGGACGGCATCTATAGGAGAGATGGTGTACATTTTACAGATGAGGGTAACAGAGTCTTCCTCATCAACTTTAGACTCTGCATCGGTAGATACCAAAATCTCTCAATAAACATAAGGGCTCTTTTTAGAGCCACCTAAGATCTAAACACATAAAGTTGATATATATCTGAAAAATATTACTTTTTTTTCCTTGGAGTCGCGCACTCAACGCGGTCACACCAGGGGGCCACGCTGGGAGTCTCGCACCCAGTGCGTGCACATCATGGGGCCGCGCTGAGCGCCATGCTGGGTGTGCGACTCCTAATTTCCCCGTAAATAAAAAAAAATACCACCTATCACTAATTGCTATTCTCTCTGGGGACCCCATTCCCTGGGGCCTATATATACATTTTTTTTTGCCCCCTGGATTTGGCCCCCCAGGGGGGTTAATTTTTAATTAAGCGTGGGAGACCACGCTTCGTTTTTATGTTTTTTTTATGGTGGATCCGCGCACCCTGTGAATATTTTGTTTGGGCCCTAGGGGTCCTTGTGGGACCCCCTAATCAGGTCTAGAGAGTCAGAATATTTCTACCCTGTCCCCTTTAAACGTTTTGTACACTTATTCCACTGATTTCTTGAGCCTCGCTTTTACGGAGGCACAAAATGGCTGCCAACACTTCCTGGTTTGGAATGTTAACAAACAGTTGACAGCCAATTAGCATGCAGGTCGTAATCGTAAGGGTGCGCTCAGGGTGCGCTCAGGATGCGCTGATCCACCGCGGCCATAGATATATCTATGATTTTACTTTTGATTTTCTCAGCAACTACTGAACGAATTTACACCATTAAACCAAAAAGTACAAGCCTGAATCAAGGTCTACCTCTTTGCCAAATTTAGTGTAATTACGTTCAGCAGTTCGGGCTGTAGCCGCGATTAAAGGTTCCTATTGAAAATTGCATGGGGAAAACATGTTTTGGGACCCCCTTTTTTCTCAGACCCCACTTGACAAATCACCCCAAGACTTTCAGGATGAGAGCGGACCGGAGCGGGCCACGAGTTTTGAAAATTTTGCGAAGATTCGTCAACCGGTGCCAAAGTTATTCCAAATAGAATGTTGCGGATTTCCTATGGATGATAGCTCCTAACTATAACTACCTACTGGCGACTGCCAGTAGGTAACATAGATATATATATATATATATATATATATATATACACACACAAAATCTCCAAAATGACAGAATCACGTACTCTCAGGACACAACGAGGGTTGAAAGTTCAGGACTTTAATATGCTTCTTCACTACGCATTTCAGCTGAAAAACAGCCTTGCTCACATGTGTTTGCAAGGGCCTGTGACTGGGAAGAGCCAATAACAAAGGGATTAAGGGTATAGCACTGAGAATCTTAAGCTGTAAATTTTTTTTTAAATACGTTTTTAGCCAATTCTGAATTGGACACCAACACAAGTGAGGTATTGTTTTTACTTGGAAGACTGAGGAGAACGCTATGGGGTATGACATTTGTGTCAGCACGGTGATTCCACACAAAAATATGCAGAAAATTTGTTTTTTTACAGCTAAATTTGAGGTTTGCAAGAGATTCTGGTTAGGAAAATGTTGGGGGATCCACACAAGCCATACCTCTCTGGCAGCGGCGGTTCTTACATGGGGGCGTTTGGGCGCCGCCCCCCCTGCTTTCTCGCCGTGCGAGAAGGCAGAACAAATGCTAGTTATCATATTATATAAGTTATATAATATGATAACTAGCATTTGTTTGTGCCTTCTCGCACGGCGAGAAAGCAGAACAGTTTCCGTGTTTACAGTGGGAGTGTTACTCGAGGGCAGGGGGAGTGGCTTGGGGGAGTGGCTTGCCCACTATTGTTAATACTGACTGTTTGGACAGCCTGAGGCCGGCGCCCAAACAGACAGTATTAACTACAGTGGGAAAGCCACTCCCCCAAGCCACCCCCCCCTGGCCTCAACTCTCCCTGTTCTCTGTATGCTGCAGCAGCAGCATACAACAGAAAATTACGTCACCTGGGGCAGCCGGTCGCACCAATCAATCTGCGGCAGTGGAGAGGGAGGCTGCCTGCCGCGCCGCCTTCCTGATGACGTGCTGCAGCGCAGGACAGGACTTGAAAACGAGGACGGCGGGAATCGGGACGGAGTCTCTGGTAAGTTTATACTATTTTATTTAAAATATATTGGTTGTCATACCCCATTTCCAATCCCCCCAACCCCCACCCCGTAATGCCGGCGAATTCGAGCCCGCCATTAAAGGCTGTTCACCCTTCACGTCTCTTCAGCATTTGTGACCTTTAACTCCTCTATTCATGAACGGAATGGAGAGGCTGCAGTTTGCTGAAGGTTCCTCCCCTCCCCTGAGACAGACAGGCTGGTGCCACAGTTGTCAGATTTTTAACTCGTCAGTATTGTGTGTTATACTACTGACAAACAGGTGCATTGCTTGCATATTGTATTGCGTACAAGATATATCGTCGATTCGAATCACAGGTTCACTGGTACAGGACACGAATTTTAATTGATTTGCTTTTTGATTATAACACTACGAATTGGGATTCGAACGCAAAGAAAATAATTTGTCATTTTGTTCATTGTGTTCACTGTATTAGAGGAAGGTGAATTGAATCGAATAATAATAGCAAAACGTGTTGATGACAGCTCCTTAAGCGCAATATGGAGGGCTTCATAAAAAAGCATTATTATTGTTTTATCGTTGAGACACTTCAGTTCAGCTGATGGGCACCGCCGATAAATGCAGTCTGTGTCAATGGTGACATTTTCCCACGATAAGGGTATAAAAGAGAAGCGAGCATTGGCGAAACCAGTCGGGGCAGAGTGATGCAGTTGTCCAAAAATCTGCGCGTGCCCTTGAACTGCTAGTAGTCGCCGGAAGGCTAGTGGAAGCCATTTGCTGCTCATCATCTGTTTGAAGGGATTGGAGGCGGCCCACCTGGCGCAGGGATTAGAGTGGGGTGGGGGTGTCTGTGGGGGGAGGGGGAGCCCTCACACCTCCAGATCAAAGAGACAGGGAGTTGCGAGTCCTCGGAGATCGAGTGTGATGCTTCTGAGGGAGAACGAAGAGCCTCCTCCATGTGACAGTTTCCAGAGCATCTCCACCTTGAGGCTGGCTCGACAGCTATCATCTTGCTTCTTGTGACCCTTCTAACCCGAGCTGGACAGCAGGCCTGCAGTAATGTCAGGCGTGTTAATGTTTACTTGTGTACGACTGATGGCATCCAGGTGGGTTTTCCTGAGCCGGGTTTTTATAATGAAGCTAAGGAATGCATTTTCTAGGTTTTGAGCTCAGGCAAAACATGTTTGGATGTTACTTCTTTCTGCTTATTTAGTTAACGCATATAACCAGGCCGCGCAGAAGCGGAAAGTTGGGACTGGCAACTATGTTCGTTTCCTGGGCTGTTCTGTGCCATAAGATTTGGAGAAAATCATATTTTCCCAACGTCCCCTTATTTCCGAGTCACACATGTGATTTTACTGCAGTATTGATTTGTCTTTAATAAGAGCACGCGGGTCATGGCTGGACCGATGCTGTCCTTTCTGAGGCCAGGGTGCGATGGCTTAGAAGAGCACTACAGATAGGGATCATTGATTGGTAAGTAGGTTGTATTTATCAAGTGAAAAGGATTTGACAGCATTTACGTTAAGTTTGTGTTTTAATGTTTCACATTTTACATGCTGCAGTCTTCTCGTGGCGCTCTGAAGTGTGACAAGAAACCAGCTTCTCCTGTCAATTAGTAACGGGGGCACATTAGATGTGTGAAAGGGTAGCACACAGTGGCACAGATGGACAGAGCACGTGGTAGACCGGCGTCTGATATGTATTCAATTAGACTGACAGTTTTGCCAGTCATTGTCTTTGTCAGAACAGATTCACAATTGCTTGATAAATCTTCCTGCTTTCACAAATTTGCTTGAAAATGCACCATTTGCCTAATCTTTCTTCAAAATTTTCTTGGGGGTAGGTGGTTTGGATTGCTCGCTACGCTCACTCGATGCAGTGCAGTATGACAATTGTTTTACGCCCTACCACTTTCAAATGTCACCAGCCGCCACTGCTCTCTGGACTCCCCTGGGTGTCTAATTTTCAGAAATGTATGAGTTTGGTAGTTTCCCAAGGGGGCCACCAGCCCGAGGCCAAAAACCCAGGTGAACCCCCTTGCAAAACCAGGTTGTTTTGTTATAGGTCATTTTGATGTCACCTCAATATGCTTTGGGCCCTTGCCTGTCATGGGTACTTGACCTATCCACGCTATTGATGTAACATTTTTATCGGGAGACCTGGGAGAATGCTGGGTGGTAGGAAATTTGTGGATCCATGGAGATTCCAGAACTTTCCCATACAGAAATTTTAGAACAATTATATTTTTGTTATTACTTTTTAGAAATGTGTTGGTTTGGTAGGTGTCCCAAGATGGCCACCAAGCCCGGGGCCAAAAAACTCTGGTGACCCCACTTGCAAAACCAGGTTATTTTGTGATATGTAATTTTGATGTCTCCTCAACACGTTTTGGGCCCTTGCCTGTCGTGGGTACTTGATACACCCATGCGACTGAGTTACCATTTTACTCGGAAGACTTTGAGGAATGCGGGGTGAGTCGAATTTTGTGGATCCACACAGATTCTAGAACTTTTCACCACAGAAATGTGAGGAAAATGTGTTTTTAATAAAGTTTAAGGTATGCAAGGGATTCTGGGTAACAGAACCTGGGGAAATCCAGACAAGTCACACCATCTTAGATTCCCCTGGGTTTCTAGTTTTCAAAAATGTATAGGTTTGCTTGGTTTTCCTAGGTGCCGGCAGAGCTAGGGTTCAAAATCTACAGCTAGGCACTTTGCAAAAACAGGGTCAGTTTTCACTGTGAAAATGTGGTGTGTCCACGTCGTTTTTCGGCCATTTCCTGTTGCGGGCACTAGGCCTACACACAAAAGTGAGGTACCATTTTTCTTGGAAGACTTTGGAGAATGCTGGGTGGGTCGAATTTTGTGGATCCACACAGATTTCAGAACTTTCCACCACAGAAATGTAAGGGATATGTGTTTTTTTGGTCAAAGTTTGAGGTTTGGAAGGAATTCTGGGTAACAGAACCTGGTGAGAGCCAGAAAAGTCATCCTATCCTGGTTTCCCCCGGGTGTCTAGTTTTTAAAAATGTATTGGTTTGCTAGGTTTCCCTTGGTGCCGGCAGAGCTAGGGTGCAAAATCTACAGCTAGGCACTTTGAAAAAAAAGGGTTGATTTTCACTGTGAAAATGTGGTGTGTCCACATTGCGTTCTGGGCCATTTCCTGTTGCGGGCACTAGGCCTAACCACATAAATGAGGTACCATTTTTCTCAGAAGACTTTGAGGAATATGGGGTGGGTGGAATTTTGTGGATCCACACAGATTCCAGAACTTTCCACCACAAAAATTGAGGAATTGTTATTTTTTTTTACAAAGTTTGAGGTGTGCAAGGGATTCTGGGTAACAGAACCTGGTGAGAGCCAGACAAGTCACTCCATCCTGAATTTCCTTGGGTGTCTAGTTTCCATACATGTATAGGTGTGCTAGGTTTCCCAGAGTGCAGGTAGAGCTAGGGTTCAAAACCTACAGCTAGGCACTTTGCAAAAAAAGGGTCAATTTTCCCTGTGAAAATGTGGTGTGTCCACGTTGATTTTTGGCCCCTTTCCTGCTGTGTGCACTTGGCCTACCCACACAAGTGAGGTATCGTTTTTCTAAGGAAACTTTGGTGAATGCGGGGTTAGTGGACTTTTGTGGATCGACGCAGATTACAGAACTTTCCACCACAGAAATGTGAGGGACATTTTTTTTTTTTTTACAAAGTTTAAGGTTTGCAAGGGATTCTGGGTAACAGAACCTTGTTAGAGCCAGACAAATCACCCCATTCTGTATTCCCCTGGCTGTCTAGTTTTCAAAAATGAATAGATTTGGTAGGTTTCCTAAGTGCTGGCAGAGCTAGGGTTCAAAATCTACAGCTAGGCACTTTCCAAAAAAAGGATCAGTTTTTACTGTAAAAATGAAGTGTGTCCATGTTGCGTTTTGAGCCGTTTCCTGTCACAGGCACTAGGCCTACCCACAGAAGTGAGGTACCATTCGTATCAGGAGACTTAGGGTAACACGGAATTGTAGAGCAACTGTTATTAGCTATTGACTTTTGATGCATTTCTGCCTTCCAAATGAAAGGCAATGTGTAAAAAAGAAGTCACTTTGAAAAATGTCTTATAATTCTCATGCTTGTATGGGTACTCTCAATTTTGGAAATGTGCAAATAGCTACTGTTTCTAAACTCTATATTTTGTTCCACTTTCAGAAATAGACAGGTATCTTTCAGCCCAATTGTTCACTGTATATATTTTTCAAAATTAATTGGTGTATACCAGGTACATAATAAAAAAACATTGCAAGATGCTATTCTGTTACTGGCTCTGGGTCATCGGGTTCTTGGAGAACCTACAGGTGCTATATATCCCCACAACCGGAAAGGTCCGGCTGATGTAACAGTATACTGCTTTAAAACATCTGTCACAATTAGACGAAGTTACAGGTGAAAACGTTTGCACAAATGGCTATTTTTTTCAACTCATTTTAAATGTTTCCTATTTTCAACTGTTAGTTTCTATGAAGAAACCTTGAAGGGTCTACACAAATGACCCCTTGCTGAATTCAGAATTGTGAATACTTTTCTAAAATGTGTAGCTTGAAATGGGTATGAAATGGGTATGAAAGCAATAATGGATCCTGATCCAGGATCCATTATTGCTTTCATACCCATTTCTACCATTAACTGGCAGACGGTTGAAAGCACAAAAAATAGCAAAAATAGACTGTCCCAGTAAAATGCCAAAACTGTGTACAAAAAAATGTTGGTTTTCTGAAAAAAGTCTGTCAGTTCCTTAAAGCTGGAATAATGGTGATTTCTGCCCCACAAACCCTTTGTTGATACCATTTGCAGGGGTAAAAACTGATGCTTTCATTTGCAGCACTTTTTTCCAAAAAGAAACAACATTTAGATCTATTTTTCGGACCATATGCCTTGAGTTCTCGCCCAAAATCTTTAGAACTATAGGTTCCATGTTTTCAAGTTTTATCTGGGGATATAAGAAACCCCGACGTGCCCTTAAATGGTTAGTACTACCAAAAGAAAGAGGAGGATTATCTCTACTTAACTTCAAACTTTACTATTGGGCCACCGTTTTGAAATATTGTGCTAAACTAATTTCTCTTGATTCCACCAGTCAAGCAATCCCGACGCCTCAAGAAATTTGACTTGGAGAAGAATGTGCTGGTTGTTTTTGGCGACACACCAACGATAGCTATTTTAAGAAAGTTAAGTTTAAAACTATCGCAGGGGTGTACAAAGTGTGAGACAATGTGCGCAGGATCTTGGGGTTGGGCGATATTCATATTATACTCCATTGAGTTTTAATGATGACCTACCCTAAATTTTCCAGGATAGCTGTATAAATAGATGGGTCTCGGCTGGAGTGGTGCAGCTGGGCTGTTTTTATGCACCAGGCGGTCTTAAGATGTTGAATATAATATTAGCCATAGGGATTTTTTTAGGTTCTTGCAGGTCAGAGATTTTTTAGCAAAGAAAACTGGCGGGCGGTGGAATTTTCAGAATAACCTATTGATTGATAATCTTTGTAAAAAAACACACCCAGGATTGGGGAAATATATGATATCTTGAATGTAGCTTTTCCAGATGATATGGACAAACAGTTGTCTGACTGGCAGATCAAGCTGGGAGTCCATTCTACAATACCTCGCCGGGCCTATGAGTTAGCCCTAACATCACTAATGTCATTAAAGCTGCAAGCACAATTCTTTAAAACATTCTATTCCCTGTATTATACACCGAAAAAAATCGCTAAATGGGGGACAGGGAGGGGAACTACATGCCCGCGCTGTGCATTATTCGGGGCTGATATGATACATATGTTTGCCACCTGTAAGACACTCAATATCTTGATCAAAGATGTATCGGAATTTTTATCAGAAGTATGCCAAGTAAGAGTAGAAATTATGCTGGGTGTATCGAATTGTGGGCGGCGGACAAACTTACAGGGACTGATTTTTGTGGCTATGTCGATACTTCGACTCTGTATTGCCTCCGCCTGGCTAGATCCTAATCCGCCTGCCTTTCTACAATGGAGGGCTAGGTTACTTGTGACCTGCAGTCTTGAGGCGGCAATTTACAAAAACAAAGCCTCCAACAAAAGAAGAAGGGGTATGCATTTTTGGGCACCACTCCTACAGTGGATTCAGAGTCATACATAGGGTGTCTTGTAATTACAATGATTGTGTCTTTGTCTCCGCATGTGTCTTTACGAAATATAATGGAACAATTTCAGACCTATAAAAGTAATAAGTCTTTTTATGTTTATGGTGTCATCTTGGTCTTGTGGGTGGGGGGAGGGGTGGTGCGGGATATGCATATTATGTAAAAATATGTTAATAAAAAGATTTTTTTTAATTAAAAAAATAAAATAAATAGATGTATTTTGGCTAATTTTGGGTCTCCTCCATGGGAATCCACAAATCCTGGGTCCCTTTAGAATCCCTGTGATGTTGGAAGAAAAGGACACAAAGTTGGCGTGAATACCTTATGTGGTCAAAAGGTCACAGGGTTCTAAGCGCAAACTACCCAAATAGCCAAAAAAGGCTTAGCACGGGGGGAAGGCCTAGCAGCGAAGGGCTAAAATCCCAAATGGTAGCCCTCTTCGAATGGGATTTCCCAATAAAAAGACGTCTGCTTTTTTCCTTATGACTGAAAAGAGTGCAAGTAACAAGCAGGATCTTGATGGATCGGATAGTAATTATTACTGACAACATATTGAGAAGCTTTAATTTAACATTTCATAAATATTGGAATATGTGTGTACTAAGTTGTGTTCACATTGTTTCTATTGTATCAGGCCATGTGTATTTGTGGTGAACACAGCTACCTTTTTATGATACGACGACGTCCATGTATTTGTGAATATTTCATACACACTTTGTCATGCTACTGTTGACACCATATTTCCTGAGCACAAGACCATCTTCTCATGTAACTCAGCGGAGAATTGCTACACATAGGGTATCATGCCATGTCTTTGGGCAGAAACATCTGATTCATCCAGGGAGAAACATATCCAAGGACATTTGATACTCAACCAATGCATAGCCTGGTACAATAGTTGGCTTTGACAGGCTGCACTCAGCTTTGCCTTCAGACATGTGGATTATGCATCTCATACCTCATAGTGGCATATTTTCTAGCTACTAATAATTAGAGTCTGGCTATGTAGGAAAAATATACGAATAATAAATATAATGCTCACTTTCTTTATTCCGCACAAATATCTTATTTTTGCTTATGCCAAATATTCATAATTTTCTAAACTAGTTTGCCAGATATGTTTTGTTCCAGGTTGGCATATGAAAAAACCTTTAATACATAAATGTATATACTTTCATCTATGCACTAATGTGGGAAGCAGGCTGAATGGAATCCACCAATAACCTGTCCAATCTCTGACAGAACTGAATGGGCTCGCGCAAAAGAGGAGGTATATTTTCACTTTTTGGAGGCCAAGAAAGGTCTATCAGGTGTGCTCACAATCTTCAATCAATCAATCAATCATGACATTTGTATAGCGCACACCTCACCTGGAGGGTCTCAAGGCGCTGGGGGAGAGGGGTCTGTTACTGCTCGAAAAGCCAGGTCTTAAGTTGCTTCTTGAAGGAGAGGAGGTCCTGGGTTAGCCGGAGGTGGATGGGGAGGGAGTTCCATGTCTTGGCTGCCAGGTAGGAGAAGGATCTTCCTCCGGCGGTGTCTTTGCGGATGCGTGGGATGGCGGCGAGGGCGAGGGTGGTTGACCGTAGCTGGCGGGTGGGCGTGTAGAAGGTCAGGTGGTTGTTGAGGTAGTTGGGGCCCAAGTCGTGGAGAGCCTTGTGTGCGTGGGTCAGGAGTCTGAACGTGATCCTCTTGCTGACGGGTAGCCAGTGCAGGTCTCTCAGGTGGCCAGAGATGTGGCTGTGTCGGGGGATGTCCAGGATGAGTCATGCGGAGACGTTCTGGATGCGTTGGAGTCTTTTCTGCAGTTTGGCTTTGGTTCCGGCGTAGAGGGTGTTTCTGTAGTCCAGTCGGCTGGTGACGAGTGCCTGGGTGACCGTCTTCCTGGTTTCGGTGGGGATCCATCGGAAGATCTTTCGGAGCATGTGCAGGGTGTTGAAGCACGATGATGAGACAGCGTTGACTTGTCTGGTCATTGAGAGGGAGGAGTCCAGGATGAAGCACAGGTTACGTGCGTGGTCCGTTGGCTTGGGAGTGGTGCCCAGGGCAGGGGGCCACCAGGAGTCGTCCCAGGCGGAGGGTGATGATCCCAGGATGAGGACTTCCGTCTTGTCTGAGTTCAGTGTCAGGCGGCTGTTCTTCATCCACTCGGCGACGTCTTTCATCCCTTCGTGTAGGCTGATTCTGGCGGTGGCTGGGTCGTTGGTGAGGGAGAGGATCAGCTGGGTGTCGTCGGCGTAGGAGATGATGTTGAGGTTGTATTGGTGTGCGATGGCTGCGAGGGGGCTCATGTAGACGTTGAAGAGGGTGGGGCTGGGCGATGATCCCTGTGGTACTCCACTGATGACTTCAGTGGCCTCGGATCTGAACGTGGGGAGGCGGACTCTCTGGGTTCTTCCGGCAAGGAACGAGATGATCCACTCCAGTGGCTTCTCTTGGATTCCGATGTTGCTGAGGCGCTGCACTAGGGTGCGGTGGCAGACAGTGTCGAATGCTGCGGAGAGGTCCAGGAGGATGAGGGCTGCTGTTTCCCCGTTGTCGAGCAGGGATCTGATGTCGTCAGTGGCTGCGATGAGGGCCGTCTCTGTGCTGTGGTTGGCTCGGAAGCCGGACTGCAAGTGGTCGAGCGATCCGTTCGTCTCGAGGAAGGCGGCAAGCTGTCTGTTGACGGTCTTCTCGATAACTTTGGCAGGAAAAGGGAGGAGCGAGATGGGGCGGAAGTTCTTGAGGTCGGAGGGGTCCGCTGTTGGTTTCTTCAGGAGGGCGCTGATCTCGGCGTGCTTCCAGCTTTCCGGGAAGGTGACGGTGTTGAAGGAGGCGTTAATGATGTCCCGGAGTTGGGGTGCGATGATGGAGTCGGCCTTGTTGAAGACGTGGTGGGGGCAGGGGTCGGTAGGGGATCCGGAGTGGATGGTGTTCATTGTGCGGGTGGTGTCTTCGGTGCTGACCGGGGTCCAGGCGCAGATGGTGGTGGTGGGGGGCATTGGTTCGGTGATTGGGTGCGAGGTTGGTGCACCGAAGCTGTTGTGAATTTCGGCGATCTTGCGGTGGAAGAACGAGGCGAGTGAGCCTGCAGAGGTCTTGCGAGGGGGTGATATCGTTGTTTCCGGCGCTGGGGTTGGATAGCTCTTTGACGATGCTGAAGAGTTCCTTGCTGTTGTGGGCGTTGTTGTCCAGTCGCTCTTTGAATGTTTTCTTCTTGGTGGTGCGGATCAGCTGGTGGGGTTTGCGGGTGGCGTGTTTGAGGGCAGTCATGTTGTCTGCGGTGTGGTCGTTGCGCCAGGCTTTCTCAAGGGTGCAGCAGTTATTCTTGGAGTTCTTAAGTTCGTCGGTGAACTAAGAGGCTTTCTTGCTGCCGTGTCTGCTGGGAGGGGTCTTCAGAGGTGCGAGGTCGTCTGCGCTGTTGGTGATCCATTGTGTGAAGTTGCTGGCTGTTACGTTGGGGTCCGTTGTGTTGGCGATAGGGTTCTGGCTGAGGGAGGTGGTGAGCTGGTCGGCGGTGATCTTGTTCCAGTTCCTGCAAGGGACCTGTTGTGAGTGGTGATGGGTCGTGGTTCTTCTGAAGCTGAAGTGGACGCAGCTGTGGTCAGTCCAATGTAGTCCGGTGGAGTGGCTGAAGGAGATGTGCTTGCTGGAGGAGAAGACTGGGTCAAGCGTGTGGCCGGCGTAGTGGGTGGGGGTGTTCACCAGTTGCTTGAGACCGAGGTTGGCGAGGTTGTCCAGCAGGGAGGTGGTGTTGCTGTCCTTGTTGTTCTCCAGGTGGAAGTTGAAGTCCCCTAGGAGGATGTAGTCAGCGGAGGGGAGGACGTGCGGGCTGATGAAGTCTGTGATGTCTTCGCTGAATTGTGTGCGTGGTCCCGGGGGTCTAAGATGAGGGTGCCTCTGAGTGTGGTCTTGAGGTCGGTGTGTATCTGGAAGTGGAGGTGTTCGGCAGAGGTGAAGGTGCAGTCAGAGCTGGTCATGATGCAGATGGTGTTCTTGTGTATGATGGCGATGCCTCCTCCAGTCTGGTTGACGCGGTCCTTCCGGGTGATCTTGTATCCGTCTGGGATGGCGATGCCGATGTCGGGCGCTGAGGAGGCGTTGATCCAGGTTTCCGTCAGGAAGGCGACGTCTGGTGCTGTCGTGTCAAGCAGGTTCCGGAGTTCGACGGCGTGTCTGTGGACAGAGCGGGTGTTCAGCAGGATGCACTTGAGGTGGTTGCTGCTGGTGCTCAGCTTGGCGGGGGCGGTGCATGTCCGGAGGCAGGTGAATTTGCAGGCTTGGCTGGTGAAGGGTCCGTGGGTGCGTTTCGGGGTGGCTTGGTAGCAGGCGGGGGTTCGGCCGGCATTGAGTGCGTTGAGGGTGGCGGCGTCGTAGATCCACCGAGTGGTCTGGTGGGGGCCAGGGGTCATGGCGCTGGGCGCGGTCCAAGCACGGACGGGCATAGACGGGCTTGCCTTTGGTGTACCTTCGGCGCACAATCGGCGCACCCGCTGCGCGTGACCGCTGCGCGTACACGCAGTCTGCATTTAAGGCGAAGTGGGAGGGAGGAACAGCTGGGAGGCGGGAGCGGGGAGGACACAGAAAGAAAAGAAGGCGGGGAGCGGAGGGGGTCACACCAGGAGCCACAACAGTGCATACTGCAAGAGAGAATCATTTCAATGGCTCAATAGCACTTTAGGCCTCACAGTTAAACCAAGAAGAGGAGAATTCTAAGACAGGAGCTATTCAGTTGCATTGTGGTGTCAGTAAGAAGTGGACAATTGTAGCCCTTTTTTCTGGTTACTTGGAAGAAGTTGGACAACTGGGTTAGACATCTGCTGACCAGTCGTGGCAAGAGTGTAGCTGCCAGTGGAGTGCGATATATACTGCAGTGCCTCATTGTCTACCATCCCAGGATTAAACAGAGACACAGATAAGAGTTAAATACACACTCGCTCATGTGACACAGATACATGAGTTCAGTGGGAAATAGTTTGTTCTTTGCCGGATTAAAGCACTTTCAGCTGCAGTGGGAGAGACCAAGTATGATGAACGTGTTGCACACACTAGAGCAAAGGGGCCCTGATTCCAGGTCGTACTGCAGCAGTGTTTCTGGGAACAGCTGTGCCAACAGGAGCATAACATCCAGATCTTTAGTATTCATGGACTAGGGTGGCTTCATGAAGGTGAAGTTGGGAAGCTGCACTGTTTGGCTCTCTGTAGGAGAGAGGCAATGCATGTTAAATCCACCCTAAGAATAACTGTTGCTCTCCTGAGACCCTGTGTGTGGTGTTATACTAATCTCTGAAGAGGTTTAGCTCTTCTCTCCTAATGACACCTTTTATGGACAGGTGACAGTGGACGTTTCTAAGCTCAGCAGCCCATGAACACAAAAAAACACTATTGTTGTGTTATGCCTAAGAAAGTATGATTAGTATAACCTGTCTACATTCATACAGTCACTTCCTCACCCATTTACTCATTCATATATTCAGACATTCATGCACTCACCCATCTATGCAGCTAGCCATCCAGGAACGTACTCATTTGAAGCTGTGGTCCCTCCATTTAGGCAGAGCAACGCCAACCCCCCCCCTCCTGCCACCACCCTAAAATAAAAAATAATAAAATGGATTTTAAAAACTTTTTATTATTGTTTTTTTTTAATCCCCCTGGACCTGCCCCCAGGACTCTGATGAGTCTTGGGGGTGGGTCCAGGAGGATGACACTGCTGGTGTGGGACTGGTGATTACTTCGTCTCAGGCCAGCCAAACAGTCCTGTGCAGTAAATCTCTCTCAGCTCCTGCTGCGTTGCTGGTGCTGGAGAGATTAGGTACAGGCTCCCAGTCTGCCTGGGAGCGCAAGTTGCCAGGGTTCAGGTCAATGGTTACTTTGTAAAATATTACGTGCCCGGTCCTCTTCAGGAGGACACAGCAGCTTACACCTTCCATTGCCCTGCCTGTGCTGCCAATGACAATACCAACTCAACATCTAACCATCAGACTCCTACAAGTGTGACAATCCATGCTATTCAAGGCACTCAAAGCTATAAGAATGGCTTGAGTGGCATGTGTTTGCGATTGTTAAAACATATTAAATTAATAAACAGCTTTTGTTGTGGTTATACCCAAATTTGGCAGACAGTGCCTCCATGTGGCAGACTGTCACAAGCGCTGGTGCTAAGAATTAAGTGCCAGTGCTGAGCACCGGAAACCACCACCTCAAACTAAGCACTGGTTCAGGTCAATCCTGACGCTGCTTCCATGCAGCATCAGGATTGGGCTCCGTGCAGTCTAGGAGCCTGTTCCCAGAAGAAAGAAGAGCACATTGTGGCAGACGGCAGCATTGGCATTCAGGTAAGTCATTCTTATTTTTTTTTATTTTGGCCCTTGAACCCTACCCCTTGCCACCTCCCTCCTCCGGCCACTTTGGCAGGGAACGGGCCACTACTGCTCATTCAACCATTTACCCATCCACTTTCTCAAATAGTAATAATGCACGCACTGAGACACTCAAACATAATTCCATCTATAGACTTATTAAGACTTATTAAGCCATCAGACCTTAGATACATTCTCACATTCATCCTTTCATTCATCCACACAATTGAACGCAAACATGCCAAACAATAAACATCACTTTCACTTATAAAATCCCCAGACCTATTCGTTTTGCTTGTGCTTCTTTCTTTACAGCCAATATCCTTATTTCCCAGTGTCTTCTGAATGCCTGCTAACACTTGGAAAACAGAAGACCGCATTAAAATTTGCTCCATTCTTTAATTTGCAAAAGCAACTAATTCTTATTCCCAAATCTACATCATATTCATTCCCTTTCTGATGTTTTAGGGAATTACCTACTATTTTCTAAACTTACCCCCACCAAAATAAAAGAAGCAATGAAAGGTGCTAAAATTATTTCCAGACATTTGGCTATGTTCTGATACTGTCAGAGTTCTTGCATTGTCGAAAGAGTTGCCAGTGAAACTGGCAGGGTGCAAGTAGCTGTATGGCAGAGCTAGTCTGACATATGTTAGGTGGGGGAGGTCTTTCTCGACTTGTACGATATTTCCATCAATTCTCCGGCACCAACACCTGTCATAGAGGATCTCAAAATTAAGCTTCGAGGATTGTTCATGTTTCTATCCTCCTTCTAAGAAGCTGCTTCGTTAAAGTAAAATCTTTACTTTTGAACATATTACGAATACATTTTAACCTACTCTACCTAGCAGTTTACTGAATGCGCCACAGTTGCTGGAACTATTAACAAGGCATGTCTGTTCATCGTCCTCAGTACATAGGACGTAATATGCTTCACTAGTACATACGCGATAAAACACATCACCACAAATAAATACATAGCGTGAACTTCAAATAGATGCAGTTAAAAAATGACCGCGTTTGGCGGGCGGGGGCTGGAACAATAAAAGCAGTGGATGACTTTTAGTGGAATACCCTTTCGAGAGCAGACAGTTTTACTCTGTGAAATAGTCAATGAGCTATGAAAGCGACATCCCGGCTGCACAAAATCATTATTTCAATGTTGCGTTTGCTTCATTTTCAGCATCATGAATCTTGAGGGCACAATTGGTCCCCGTACAGTAATGGAAGCAAATTCTGGCCCCGTTTAAAGGTGGATTTGGAAGGGGGTTTATAGGATTTTAGATGTGCGGACCAGATTACAGTTGTACTTGGCAAGGCGTGATTACCCATTGAACCAGTTTTTGCTGCAAAGGGAGGGTATTTGAATATAGATGGATCATTCTGATGGATTTAGACCCAAGAAAATGTTAACCTGATTTGCAATTTACAAAATGATTAAAAATGTTTGAAAGCCCCACAACTGTTGTGGTTAAACAATATGCCATTCTGCATAATAACAATCCAATGCCTGCATACAAGATCATGCACCGCTTCAGTGCCCAGAGAACCGCTCCTGCCCTCTTCTCTCCTTGCCACTTGACCTCACTTGGTCAGGAGTGAAAACAGGGTCATTTGCCGTCATTCCTCTACATTCAAGTGCTTGATCGTGGTTTTCGAATGATGCAAACTACATACAATAAATTCAAACCAGTCATTTTTTTTTAAATCTCCTTTTATTAATTTGTTTGCACTTTTGTCTGTTGTTACATGTATACATGGTGTCACATTAATTACAGATGCAGAAAAGAACATGCCAACAGTAGCCTAGAGTTGTCGACTTAGCCTCTGTGGCTGGAGTCTGAATTGCCATAACATCAACTACAGTGTTGGGAACATTTGTTTGCATAACCATTAGTTGCTGTTCACTTCATGTTACATATACAGATCAGTGCTTGTAGGTACAGGTATCGCCAACCACAGATTATGACACAGTTTTTTCGATTTTAGCAAATATTACAAAAGAGTAAAATAAATCTTAAAGAAAAAGAAACATTGACCTTTACACAGCCCGCCCTCCACCTCTCTAGGTGAGTGATGCGCAAGAAACTGCCCTGGTGGAAACCCTTCTTCCTCTATCAGGGTCATGTACGGTCTAAGCTCTCCTTCTCGCTATAGGTCCCCTAGGGTTTGGACGCCTCTCTCCTGCCATACCTCGTTGCTTGCGTTGTCAGTACTACTTGGCCACTAGGAGATCCCACCAGTGATATTGCTGGTGCATAGGGGGTCACGGCCAGTGTGATATATACACGTCTGCGGAAACATTTGTATGCCACGGCTAGCAACAACGGCTTAGGTGTCTTCGCTTTCATACTTGGATGAAAGAGCCCTATGGTTTGATTCAGTGTATATGGAGGCTGCATAGTTGCTATATCTGCACGGTGTCTGTCGGCCTGCCACCGGGCTATCCACTGCAGTTGAGCAGCTAAGTAGTAGTGTTCAAAGCAGGGTGCGGCTAAGCCCCCTTGCTCCGTTGGTAAATAAAGCTTTTGCAGCTGCATTCTGTGTCATGATTTGCCACATAGAATATCTTGGACTTGTCTCTCCAGCGCAGTGAAGGAGACTGGGACATACAGAGGCTGGGACATACAGAGGCAGGTTCGCGAAGTAATACAGAAACTGTGGGAGGACTACCATTTTGGTTAGTGCCACTCTTCCGGTTACGGTGAGTGGAAGTGTACCCCAGAACTGCATTTGCGATCGTACGGCTGGCATCGCCCTTCCCAGGTTCCCATCAAATAGATCCTGTGGCTGACGATAGACCCGAATGCCTAAGTAGCCAAAGGCGCCCTCTTTCCACTGCACTGCTCTGCCATTAATGGTAAGGCCTGTGTTGCGAAATGCTTCTCCGAATGCATATAGGCAGGACTTTCTGACATTGACCTGAAGCCCAGAGATGACAGTGAAATTCTATGGCAAGGGTGCTAGCTGGTTAGGGACCTGCTCTATATCTCTAATATATACCAAGAGATCATCAGCGTAAAGAGACACCTGGTCCACGGCATCGCTTAGGGGTATACCATCTCCCATTGTGGCGCGCAGTGATTCTGCTAGTGGCTCTATTGCGAGCGCAAAAAGGAGAGGGGACAGGGGGCACCTCTGCCTGGTTCCCTTTCGCACTGGGATGGCATCTGACAATCAATCAATCAATCAATCATAGCATTTGTAAAGCGTGAGGGTCTCAAGGCACTGGGGGGGGGGGAAACGATGGTACTGTTCGAAGAGACAGGTCTTGAGGAGTCTCCTGAAGGTTAGGAGGTCTTCTGTCTGCTGTAGGTTGATGGGTAGGGTGTTCCACGTCTTAGCGGCGAGGTGGGAGAATGATCTGCCACCGGTGGTAACTCTTTGGATTGCGGGGGACCGTGGTGAGGGCGCGGTCAGCGGAGCGGAGCTGGCAGGCGGTGTTGTAGAGGCCGAGGCAGTTGTTGAGGTAAGCATGTCCGGAGTCGTGGAGTGCCTTGTGTGCGTGGGTGAGGCGGTTGAAGGTTATCCTCTTGTAGATGGGGAGCCAGTGCAGGTCTCTCAGGTGGGGTGTGATGTGGCTGCGGTGGGGGATGTCGAGGATCAGGCGTGCAGAGGTGTTCTGGATGCGTTGGAGCCGTTTCAGGAGTTTGGCCGGGGCTCCTGCGTAGAGTGCATTGCCGTAGTCCAGTCTACTGCTGATGAGGGCCTGTGTGACCGTCCTTCTAGTTTTGGTGGGAATCCACTTGAAGATCCTGCGAAGCATGCGGAGGGTGTTGAAGCAATAGTAGGAGGCGGCCCTAGCCTTTCCCTGATGGTGGGGTCAATTTAAAGCCAATTGGCAAGCTGTAAGAACCCTGGGCCCAGGTCATACTTCTGTAGGGCTGCTGCCAGGTAGCCCCACTCCATGGAATAATAGGCCTTTTCCAGGTCTAGGATGAGGCAACCTGCTCTTGGCCAGTCCTGCACGGCGTCTGTCGCCACCCTGAAAAAACGCCTCTGGTTGAGGGAAGCACTCCTGGATGGTACAAAATCATTTTGGTCAGCATGCACCAGTGAGAGGACTACTGGCGCCAGTCGCTCCGCCAATAGCTTCGCCAGAATTTTGTAGTCCATGTTTAGCAGGGTGAGGGGCCTATTGGAGCTAAGTTCCACAGGATCCCTGTCTGGCTTTAGTAGGGATAACAGGTACGCCTCGCGCATTGAGGGAGGTAGTCCTGGCTCTTCCAAAGCTGAGGTGTACAGAGCCAGTAGACGCGGAGCAAGCAGATCTCTGTACGCTTTATAATATTCTGATGGCAGGCCATCGGGCCCGGGTGTTTTCCCAGAGGCTATGGTTCAAATGGCCTCTCCTATCTCCTCCATCGAGAGCGGCTCATTCAGCGTCTCCCAATGCTTGTCCGTTGGGGTGGGTAGTTGTATGGAATGGAGAAAGTCCTCCAACATCTGCGTGTCACCACGCTCGCAAGCTTGATAGAGCTGTGTGTAAGGCTGCGCTATCGTTTGGTGTATTTCGTGTTGGGTATATAACTTCTGCCCTGTGTCTGTGCGTATGGCCCCGATGGAGTGCGAGCCTGTTCCTGTTTAATCAGTCAGGCGAGAAGCCGTCCGGCCCGATCCGCCGAGACGTGTGTACGGACTGTATGCGCTTGTGACATTTCAGGTGCTCTAACAGGTCAGCATGCTCAACTCGCAACTGTTCTAAGTGTCACGGGTTCTTGCCGCTTCCCTCATCCTCTTATTCTTGGTGCAGTAGCTGGGTGTCTATTTTCTTAAGGGAGGTGGATAGGTCTTTGTGGATATTGCAGTGTGGCTCACATACAGTGCCCCCTAATCGTAGTCTTCAAGGATTCCCAATCTATTGCTACACTGCTCGCTGTGCCCTCATTTAGCTCAAAATATGTGTGAGCTGTCGTTTCTAGTGATGAGTAAAACTCTGGGTCTTCCAGCGCACTAGTGTGCAGGCGCCACATCGGTATTGGGGGACGGCCTGCCTCCAGCGGGTTATGATCAGAGTGGGTCTGACCTAAGTAGTTTGTCCTCTTAATTATTGGGAATAATGAGGGGGATCCCACAATCCTGTCAAGGCGTACAAGCAGCCCATGGACAGCCGAATAATACGAGTAAGCTCTCGTAGCCGGAATAATGGCGCGCCAGAGCTCCACCAGTGTCCAATTTACGAGCCAATCCATGAGTGCCTGAGCGTTGGACGTGGCGTGGGTTTTGAGTAGGGGGGAAACAACCTATCGACGTCCACATTGAGCACCAAATTAGAATCTGCTCCTATCAACCAGGGGAGTCCTGCCCTCGAAGCTATCTTCTCTGAGAGGCTCACCAGGAAAGATACTTAGTCGACATTAGGGGCATATATGGAACCCAATAACAGTGGCAGACCATTGAGGTGCCCCCTGACAAATTGTATCGGCCATCAACATCTGTAAAGTTTTCCTCTTGCACAAACAGGACCCCTGCCCTTACCCATATCAGTGTGCCCCGTGCATGCGCCGAGTGCGCAGTACCAACAACATGACCTCTCCATCACCTACGTAGCTTGTCCAGCTCTGTGCATGTCATGTGTGTCTCTTGTTGTAGAGCTATGCTGATAAAATGGCGCTGTAGGTAGGTGAAAATCGATTATCTACTCGTGGGTGTGTGCATGCGAGTTTATTCCATGTGAGTATATTAGTGCACGTCATGTCTGATGTTGATGCCTGTTTAGAGGGGTACGAGACAGGCACCATACATTTGGGCATGCGGTATAGGTGGAAAGCCTTGGGGTAGTCCTACATAACCAAACTTCAGTTTAAACATTAACTTTAGCAACTGTAAGGGGAGAATTCTTCGGAGATGTCCGTCCAAACTTTGTCCAACAGCGACAGAAACTAGTACAGCGTAACATCTGCTAGGGGTGTGTGTCGTGCGCTTGACTATTTTACGGTTGTTACCTTTATGTTCTCTCTTTGCCACCCGCCATCCAAGCCAATGTGCATGTCGAATCACTGACAAAAATATTGGAGGCGAAACATCGATGTCAAGAATATCGAAGTCCTATTTACATTATGGTAAGTACAAAAATATAGGCAAAAGAATATCGTTGTCAAAAAAATCGTTAACAATATTGTTTTATTAAATGTTTAAAAATAAAGTAAATAAAACATATTTAAAATGAACATACTTAAAATATGTTTAAAAATATAAGTAATACATATAATGTAAAAAAAAATGAACACATACATATAAAATATTATATTTTTACTTACTTAATAAAATTTACAAATACCTATTGTAATAACTTATAAATTGTTAAAAACATTTTTATAAATTATAAATACACACATACACATGCAACAAAAATATAAAAAATATATATAACAAATTAAAAAAAATATTTAAAATAAATTATGCACTACATTAACTAAAACCGTAAATATTGGATAGCTTTGGGATAAAAATTACTACTCCCACTCCAGAGAATGCAAAAGTAGGGAAAGTGTTGGATAGCGTAGGGGTTAAAATTACTATTCCAACTCCAGAGAGTGCAACAGTAGGGAAAGTATTGGATAGCGTAGGGGTAAAAATTACTATTCCCACTCCACAGAGTGCAACAGTAGGGAAAGTGTTGGATAGCATAGGGGTAAAAATGACTATTCCCGCTCCACAGAGTGCAACAGTGGGGAAAGTGTTGGATAGCGTATGAGTAAAAATAACTTACAAATAATAAAAAAAGTAAAATAAACAATGATTTAATTATTAAATAACAATAAATTAATTAACAATACCAATAAATAACGAATAAAAAATATTTATCAATTCATAATTAATTAACAATTACATTAATGATAAATACAAAGAAAGAATAATTATTAAACATTTATCCAAATGATAATTACATAACAAATAATTGCTTTTCAAAACCAAAAAACAATACTTATGAAAAAATATTTAGATAATAATAATTAACAATACATTATTGAGAAATACCAATAAATAATAAGTAATACAAATAAATTACCAATTATTAATTAAGCAGCAATAAATTAATTTTCAATCCCAAACATTGAGTTATTAAAAATGTATTACCAATTAATAATTAATTAACAATAAATTATCAACACTCAAGAATAAAATAAATAATTACTTAATTTGAATTAAATTACTTCCCACCCTATTCGTCTATAACATCACAACACACTTCACTAATAAATTAACACACTTAATATAATTACCAATTAATCAATTAATAAAAATTAATCACTATTTAATGAAATTTATTTACCAATTAATAATTATTTAACAAAAAAAGAATTACCAATACCAATAAATAAAAATAAAAAATTACTTAATTAAAATTAAATTACTTCCCACCCTATTCCCTTATAAACCTACAACCCACTACGGTACTAAAATGTATAATTTACTTTTTCAAAAATTACTAACTTCTAATAACGTTATACATATATTCTAAAACTAGTACAATAATTAACAAAAAATATGAACAGAGACATATAAAATACATAACACTAATATGAATATCGAAATTAGTAACAACAATATTTTTACTATCGTTATTACTAACTTCGATAATAACAAACACGTTGTGTCTTACCTTCAGGTCGATATTCTTGTCATCGATATTCTTTTTTTTTTTTTTTAATTTTTGGAAGACCTTTATTGACAAGAAGGTAAACATACACTCATGAGCGCAGCCCGAAGGCTCAGAAGTACATTACAGGCCAGTAAGGTAAGTCCATCAGGATCAAAGACAGGAGCATTGTGGTCTAATTTTAAATTTAAAGTCTGAAGGATAGTTGGCATCAGGATATCAAAGACAGACCATCGGTTCCGATTACATACAAACAGGATTAAACAGCATGCTATGCAGAATATCGCCAGAACCACTTCTTGCCGCAGTTAGAAATCGTCATGGAAAGGGCGCAGATCCGGAAGCAAGCGAACAACAGTTAATACTCAGAACACAGTGGTCCACTTTCGAGTAGCTACAAATATATCCAGTCCAATATTACACAGTGGACACACTCCCGGATCACGCAAAACCCAATCCCACTAAAAAGATTATATAAAGGAAAGAGACAAGAAAGAAGAAAAGTAGGGCCATAGAGACAAAGAAACACAAAAAAACACATTGCGCCCCAACCCCCCACCCTGCATGCAGCGGAAGGCCACGGCCCACCCCCCCCATAGGCATGCTTGGTACCCAGAAATCCCACAAGAGGGAATATAGAAAAAGACTCGAACAAGAAATAGGCCATAGAACAAAAGAAGAAAATAACCCACAGACAAGATAAAAGAAACTCAAGAACCCCATCTCACCGACCCCCCACCCTGCACGTTCTAAGAGGCTACGGCCCCCCCCCCTATTAACGTGCCTATCCCCCCAAAGAGCCCCAATGAAAGGGGAAAAAACTGGGGGGAATCGTAGAAATCAATTGCCCACCCTCCCCCCTCTTACACAAAGCAACTCAGGCTCGAACCGCAAAAAGACCCATAGTACACCAATAATAAATGCGGCACATCTCAGACCAGGGAAGCGTCCTTCGATCAATATCAGACCGGGTATCCATCAGGCAATCCAAGGAATAGAAGATAAAGTCACCCCTGGCCCATCTTGACCCTGCCATCAATGCGCAGCCCCACATAGTTAACAACGCAGTCCAGCACCAGACAGTCAGGATAGTTAGGCAAACAAATCAGAGCCAATGTCCTGTGAGACACCACAATCCAGGGCCCGAGGAGACCACCATTCCAGATACGGAGGTGCTGCAAGAAGAAAGCGAGTCCAGCTCCCAAGGCACGGCACAGTACAAGCAGCGTGGAGTGAACGGGCAAAGAAGCAGCACGGAGAGGACAGTCATTCTGCTCACCGGTATCGGGCACCAAAGTCTCACATACACAAGCAGTCGGCTCTAGCGCGTCTTCGACACTAAGCAGGGCATCCCGCGGAGCCATCTGTAAGCATTCGTCAGGGACATCCAGTGGCAGTAGGAGATCAGGAATATCCGCGCTCTCCCTCTGACCGTTAAAGTCCACAGTAGTCAGTAGAACATGCATGACGTCCAGTTTACGTCCGAGCTCCCTGCCTTCCCTCATCCAGGCAAGGCGAAGAGATCCCAGGGCAGCAACAATGTCCCGAACCGTGGGTTCCATAGTGCACGGCCAGCACAGATCCACCAGTACCCAATATAGCGCCCGACCCAGCCGGTGGCAGCAGCTCACGCAATCTCACCCGGGCAGAGAGCTGGCGGTAAAGATAACATACGGGTGTCCGCCACACTGTGAAAAAACTGGTAATCCACTGTACCTCAATGGCCGCACTCATGTCAGTTCGTCCGTGGGCACCAGGTAGGAAGCGTATGCAGCAGACACACTGGGCTATGCGGAATCACAGCCCCACAGGTAATTCTGCCAGAAACATACCAGCATTCCAAGAAGCCTGGCACCGGGTCCGCAAAGGAAACACAGATCTGGTCCAGCGTGTGCAGCGTCTTAACCGACCCAAAATGGCGCCCCTCCGTCCTTCCAGCCGGCACAAACAAGCAGCCGAGAACAAAGGAAAAGTCTCACCGATCAATGAGACAAAGTCCCCCAATGCGGCCGTTTCCTCAGCAGCGCGGGTCCATAAAAGCACCCTGTGCAGCGGCAATGTCGCCTCCCGCGAGGATGAACGATGGTCGTACGGCCTTCAGAGCCTCCCACTCGAGTGATCCCGGCCCCCGGCAACCACTTCCGTCCCCTCGGGCAGCAGCCGGGCTCAGTCACGGTCTGGGCGAAGCGGGTCGGGAAGGAGGGTTACCGGACCCATCCAGGCTTGGGAGTCACTGCAATCGGTTCCCCTGGTCTTCCGACGGCTCAACAAGTCGGCCCAGAGCCTGTGCAAGCGGGGGAAGGCAGGATAACAGCAGGATTGATTCCATGGCGAGCGGAGCTCGCAAGCTAGGCGGCCATCTCGCTTCGCGCTCGGCCACGCCCCCCGTCATCGATATTCTTGATTTCGATATCCTGTCCCAACTCGATATTATTTTACGTCGAAATAAAAAAGTCGATATTTAGTCTGTTCACTGTGCATGTCGTGTGTTGCCTTTGTATGTCGCTGGTCTCTAATATGCCCCTGAGAGGGGTGCACAGCCTACCCATCCACTATCCTATGTGAACGGGGTCGCCCATAATCTATCGTGTGACTGGGTTTTTGGCAAGGGCTCAGTATGAGTGCGCCGGTTCATACCATTTGTCTGTCGGTAGTGGGGCCTATTGGGGAGCACCAGCCCGCCAAGACGTGCGGAGACGGCCCCTCAGTATCTGGGACCAGTGGTATATGCTTCCCACTGTAGTGGCTTCCCACCTCTAGTGTGTTGGCAAGTACTGTTGTGTTACCACCCGCCCATCGAGCTATGGCTCGGGGAAATGTACCTTTGTGCTCCGGGTACATCGTGGTGGCGAGCACCCTGACAACCTCCAGGGCTCCCTGTCGCTCCTTTATGCTCTGCTCTGGACTTGGTGCCGTTGTTGTTAATTTTGTGCGTTCGATCTTCCCACGCTTCCCTTGTTGCTTGTCCGCCAACCGGTAGCTCTAGTGGATTCCACGTTCAAGGGCTGAGGTCCAGTCGACCCTCCCAACTCTTCCAGCCAGTCCCATACCTCTCCCGGGGACTCAAAGAAGTGGACCACTCCATTTGCCACTACTCTCAGCTTAGCAGGGAACAGGAGGGAGTAGATGATTTGTAGCTTGCTGAGCTTTTGCTTCAGAGCTGTATAGTTACTCCTGTGCCTCTGCACTTTTGCCGTGTAGTCCGGGAACACCATAATTAGACTGCCGCCTACTTTAAGATCCATAATTTTCTGTGTTGTGCGTAGGACAGCATCCCTGTCTTGATACATTAGTAGCTTGAAGAGGAACGGACATGGCCTTGTTCTTGGCGGTGGTCTATGAGCCGTTACCCTGTGAGCCAATTCAACTACAAAGTGTGTTGACAGTGTTCCCAGGGGTAGTATGTCATGGAGCCAATGTTCAATATATTGTTCGGGATTGCGGCCTTCTTCCCCCTTCGGGAGTCCAACGACGCAAACATTGTTGCGGCGGTAGAGCCCTTCGGCATCCTCAACCTAGGATATCTTGCAGCGCCGCCGTGTGGCTCTGGGTGATGGGATTCAGCTCCTTTAATGACCAATCTTGCTGGTGAACTTTTTCATATAGTTTATGGTGGTCAGCGAGTAGCAGGGTGAAGTCTGATGTGACCTTATCCATCTTGGATTCGAGGGATGACTTTGTCTGGTCCAGTGTGGTCCCTATTTTTAGGTCTCCCCTGAGCCAGTGCATGCGCTGCGGGACATTTAGCACAGGGCTTTTAAAAATGCTACCACAACTTTTGCTGGCCTAGCGCTTGCGGTTAGGCGTGTGTGCACGCACGCAGCCGCCAGCTTTTAGCGCCCGATCAGGCGCCATCTGTACCCTTTACAGAAATTCCACAATTGACACAAAATACGGTCCTGTTTGACTTTGGCAAACGCCTACTTTGCTTTCACGAACACTGGACAAGGTTTTCTTAAGTAATTGTTTACTCCTTGGATGCGTTTGCTATATTCTTTTACATCAGAAGCAAATAAACTGAAAATAAATTGGAAAGTTGTCTTCATCCCCGTGATCGAAGGTGTTCCTATGCAAGCAGCCCAACCGACCCATGTCAATACCTTCATTTCTATTTGCAATTTAAAAGTGCCATTAATGCATTGACTTTTGAAGCAAAGTCTATATTCCGGTACTTTAAGACATCTGTGCACCCTACTGTTTAATAATGTATGACTTCCTCCTGTCTGCAAGCCCTATAATTAATGAATGTGTGGCAGTGAAACACGAGCTGCACTGGGCAAGGGGCAAGAAAGGAAAGCTGCTAAATGCTAACTTATCATATAACATCCTTCATTAATAAACAACCTTCGTGAAACAAATAAGACAAAGAAACTAAATTGTCTTCTTTCTAATAAAATAGGAATTGGTAGGGCAGAAGGATGTTTTTAATAAAATGTGTATAACAATGTAACTTTTCAGTAGTGTCATTTATGCACACAAAGTTGGTAAACAACAAATGGGGAATTGGTTACTTTGCCATTAGCGACACTCCCCCCCCACCCCGCTAAATGATTATTTAGAAGAAATCATTATTTACGAGTATTTGACAAACCTGGTTATTTTCATTCGATATATCGATTTTTGAAAATGCAAAACTATCCGATGTTAATATTTGAACAATAAAAAAAAATCGAGAATATACTCGGGGTTGAAATTAGAACTCCATGTGTGGTCTGTTACACACACGCAAACATTTCATAACCAAGCGTGGAATGTAAATAAAAAATTACACAAGAAGGCCATGGCAGTTCAAATTTACAGTTATCACGTAACATGTAACCAGGGTGTAAATGAACACAAGTGAAAACATCCGCCTCACCGAAATGAGTGCAGGTGTTTTAAAGATCAGGGCAGCGCGATTTCTGAAACCATGTTTGAAGCTATGCTGCTTTACGCAGTTAGTTAACCTTTGTTATGCAATAGGTCTCGCATTTATGCGACTTTAAGCTATTGGCATTTGTAAATAAAAATGCCTTTTATTTATGTTTTAAAAACAAAATATAAAGCATTGTTATTTGCAATGTCAATAACGCAAACTCACATAAATGCGAGACCTATTGCATTGCAAATGCTTGTTTCCACTGCTGCCAACACTGAGTCCAACTTGACTGCAAGCGATGCGTTTAGTGGGTCTCCAATCACTTCCCCTTCTATGCGCGGTGTCTCTGGGTGACTGGCACGCATGGCACCTTGTTGCGTGGTCATGCGCAGCCAGGCCCATTGCCAGTTTTTGCGCAGTAGGCATTTACCCGCCCCGGGCAGTCGCAATGTGGTATCTTTCTTGGTGTTGTGATGCGTCCCCAAGCCAATGCCGTGCAACGCACGTATGGGAGGCTAGTCAGTGGTGATCATCACTGGTATCGCCGTGGGTGTCTAGATTATTCCTGCTGCATGGTCTTGATGTCCCCCAGATGATGTATTTCAACTTCAAAGCGAAGAGAAGCATGCAGCACGTTTCTGTGCCTGAGCCCTGTGTCCGGCTGTCTCTAGTTAGCGTTTGTAGGGCAGTTCCACTTTTGCATGTCTGGCATCCACACAAGTTATTGTGCATGGCAGACTGTCAGGGCCAGGTACAGTTCGCCCCTCAGAGCGTCGCAGGCCATGCAGCGGCCCAAGGGCGGGTGGATCGCTGGCCAGCGCCAAAACCTGTGGTAGCCTTTATGGCGGGCTTGTCTCGGATTCCTGCGCCCTGTTGCTAAGCCTGCCAGCCGCCGGGTATCCTCAAGCACCGAATATCACTCAGGGGATGTCTCCCTACGAAGTCGCCACCAGTCCCTTCGCCTACCATGAGGTTCCGTGACAATTGTAAGTGGTGCTTTCGACTCGCACCAATATGGTCGAGTCTGGTATCTATGAACCGCAAATGACGAGTTTAGTAAGTGTGCGCAGTTTCGCTGTGCTAACTAACTCCGTTCGTTTGTTACGTGGGTTTTTCATCTGTACCCACGGGTTCCATCTTAGATACGGCATCCATTTTGTCTCTTGCCCTCAAGTAGCCAGCGAACGGACGCTGTCCGCTTCGCGACCCTGGGACTCCCAAGATATTTGCGGAAGACACATGTTCTTTGTAAGTGTCTTTATGACGAGGGGGATGCTACTGTAAGGCAGATGGCGCCGCTCGAGGCTCATCTTGCCGCACGGGCTTATTGTCTCAGCCGTGCATCTCATTAGGCACGTCCCTTTGATGCCTGTATCTCGTGTTTCCCGTTACCTCCCTTTTTACACCCTTTCCAATCTCCCCACTGTCTCCGTCTTCCTCTGCACCTGCCTTCATTCCTATTTCGATCTACTTTACTGCCGATTGGAATTTGCTAATGGTGGGAATATGGTTTTTACAGTTGGGAACCGCCAAATGTTTCCGCACTCATGTTCCGGACCTCATGTGTTTTAAAGTGACCAAAGCGACCCCTCTGGGGGTTAATTGTGGGAACTGGGTTATAAACTTTTGTGTTCAATGTTACCCTATGGGTAAAAACTGTATAAAAGGAGCGATCCACAGAACCAATTTGAAGCAGTCTCCCCAAGTTGCACGCTGTGTACTTGTCGTGATCTCTGTGTTCCCTGCAGCAAATAAACCTTGAATCTCTGACGTCAGAGGAAGTGTCCCGTGTCTCTGTGACTTGTACGCCGGAGCAGGTTACCCACGAAGGTTTCAGGTGTTGTGCCCTGGCACCGCTGGGTCCAAAAGAACCCAGTCCTTCAGTTGGCGCCCAACGTGGGGCTGCATCAGTGGTACCGGTCCAAGCCCGACGATCGTGAGGAACTTCGTGTGAAATCTCCGAGGGAAGGTGCACCCCGCTTCATCGATCCTGTTGTCGAAATAAGTGGCCCGAAGACTTTTCCCGCGAAGATTCCCGCCTCCGGACGGCTGCGACGGACTGCTGCCCTGACTGTAGACCTGTTTTGGCGCCTGGCGTAGACCTTGGTATAGCGAGACGATAGACGGGCCTTCCTGGTGACGCCATTGATCTTTGAGTTAAGTATTTGTGGGTCGCTCCCATGGTTCTTGGTTGTTGACACTCGAGCGAGTGTTTTTGTTGTTCACGCTGTGTGAGTGTTTTTTGTCGGTGACACTTTGCTAGCGTACTTTGTTGTTGTATTATTTGACGACTGCAGCCGCCAAAAACCGAGGGTTTTGTTCTTTGCTGGGACTTGGTAAATCCCGTAACCCTTGAAGTTTGTGAAACTCGGCTAGTGTGCAAGATGCCTGGTCGTAGTACTTTGTTTAGTTGTTTCAGACCTTGTGGTGCGGATTCCCTGCTGGAGGACTCGTGTCCGATACCTCCGGTTGGAACTCCTACTTATGACTTATATAGTAAACATGGGCTAGGCCCGATTACCTTTAACGATTATTGGATTAAATATACAAAGAAAGACGGCGACCTTCGTTGGCCACCTCACGGTAGCTTCGAGGCGTCGATCTTAGATAATCTAGAAATAAAGTTGTTCGAACGTAAATCAAGGCCGGCCATGTTTGATGCCTTTCGGTTGTGGCGTAAAGAAGCCCGACAGAAAGAAATCAGACAAAATAAACGTAGTCAGCGAGATAATGTTGCTACCATAGTGAAGAAAGCTGAGCAGTTCCAGCGTGATAAGGAGGATAAGGATAAGGAAGTGTTTGAGAGACTACAGCGTATGACCATAGATAAATGTTATCCTGCTTTACCTACGGAGTCGGATAAGAAGGAAGAGGCAGTTGAGGATCCCTTAATGTCCTATCTAATGAAGTCGCCACCTCCGTACGTTCAGGGTACCGCAGCTCCTGTGGTCCCTGCCGTGCCTGTTCTTCCACCTATTGTTCCTCCGCCTGTTCCTCAACCTGCACCCGTTCTTCCGACTGTTCCTGCTCCTTTGTCTGTTTCTATTCCTACTGCTCCTCCGCTTCCACATACTCCTGCTCCCGCTACTGCTCCTGTTTTGTTAACCCCTGTTGCTGCTACTGTTTCTACTCCTTCTCTTGTTAGTCCTGTGTCTTATCTTTCTCCCTCTACTCGTAGTCGTAATTCTCCTATTGCAGCTAGTTTCTTTCAGTCGCTCGGACCTGTTCATGGGTCTGCTAGCTCCGATGGTCCTCAGAGACGTAGCCAGCTTCCTGGAAACAGAGAACGTGTTGCACTATATAATATGGCGATGGGTTGGATGGTAAACCCCCTTAGAAATCCACCCCGTGTTGTTCTCGAAACGTTTAATCAATTCAACATACCGACCCAAAGGTATGTGTTTGATGAGATGTGCAAGTTTCTACATGACCAGATAGCGGCCGATGCGCCTGACGAGGTGCTGACCGCCCTGTCTGACCTTCGGCTTCAGTTCGCAACTGGGCTGATAGTGGATACTAATGTCCGACGTGCTATTGAGCGGTTGCTATCTCTTCGTCCCGCTCCTATTCCTCATGCACTGTTTGTTGAGGATATTGAAAAACAAGACGAGTCTGGCCAATATCCTATGCGTGAAGTTCCGCCGGTTTGGATACCAGCTGATGCTAATGCTAATCCTCCGGTAGTGGCGCACTTTGAGAGAGTGTGGATACACCTCCCATGGAAACGATCGGAAGTGCTTCAGGTGAAGCAATCTTTGCCCGATCCTCGTAAAAATCCTACAGGGTATTATAAAGAATTATCGCAGCTCGTAGATGCTACGGTGATGAATCTTGCCGATATCGACATGTTGTTTGGCAACGTCGTACCGCAGCCGGTATGGGCTAAGATTCGTCACCAAGATCACGCAAATGAATTAGGTGGTGATTGGGCTGCCATTACAGCGGCAGATGCTGGACAAGTGGCTGCTACTAAACCCGATCAATTGATTACTGCTCTCCCTCAAAGAATAATAACGCTTATGAAAACACTTATGCCAGCTATGAGAGTAAATTGGGACAAACTGTCCGCTTGCAAACAAAAGAAAGATGAGAGTGTTTCCGACTTCTTTACGAGGTTTGAGGAAGCATTCATTGACCATAGTGGACAGGATATGGGTACCGAGGGTGGACAGAGGTTGTTTGTGGATAAATTTGTGTCGAATTTGTTGCCCGATTTGAGCAATAAATTGAAGAATTCAGAGAGTGCATGGGCCGTTTCTACCTCGGCTCAGATCTTGGCTACGGCACAATATTACGAAAATAGGGAAAAAGAAGAGAATGACCGTGCTGACAAAAAGACAAAAGAGCTGAAAACTAAAGTGTTGCTGCAACAAGCGTATCCGCCGCGTTCCAATCAGAATGCGCCTCAACAGAATAGGTCGCAGTCGCAATCGAATAGATCACAGTCGCGTAATGATTCCTCCTTCCAAAGATCCTCGTTAGGGTATAATCAATGTGCTTATTGTAGACAAGAGGGACACATCAAATTCAATTGTCCTGCTCTAAATGAACGTAATAGTGGTAATTCGTCTAAAGGAGGCCGTGGTGGTTCACAGCAGGCATCACGTGGTAGAGGTCGTGGTGCTCAAAATGATCGCTCAGACAATTCATCTAATTCTAATAATTGTTTCGATCAACGTGGATCGTCGCAAGGACGATCTGCGCAGTACAATGTAGACGATTATTACGTCGATCAGGGAACTGACGACAGTAATTACTAGGACAGCCAAAGACAAGGAGAGGGAGTGGTATCAGTTCCGGTTGATCAGAGAGGGCCTTACGTCGCAGTTGCTACATCGGGCGTCGTTGAGCCTTTTCTGTTGGACACTGGTGCAGCGAAAAGTTCTATCATGCATTCGAAACTCCCTGGCGCACCTTTGTCTGGCTTAACAAATGTTTCCGTTGGATTCTCTGGCGCCCCCGTTAGCAATCCAGTTTCTCGCCCTTTGCCCCTTCAAATTGGGCCACGTGAGCTCCAAGCTCCGTTGATTTTAACCACGGGTTGTGGTGAAAATCTATTGGGTTTGGATTTGCTTAAACGTTTGTATGCAACATTGTATTGTTCTCCTGCGGGTGTAAAGCTTACGTTAGGAGAGAGGATTGTCTCTCCTATGTATTTGTCTCTCGATAGGTTTCCACCGGAATTGAGTTCTCTTCCTGCGTCTTTGTGGGCGACGGGTCCAAATGATGTGGGCCTACTTGATATCTCTCCCTATGTTGTTCAGTTGAAATCGAATGTGCGATTGCCACGTATTCCCCAATATCGTATCTCCCTTGATGGTGAACGAGCACTGTTAGCGATCATTTATGACTTGATCGAGAAAGATGTTATTGAAGAGACGCGGGGAAACGTGTGCAATAGCCCTGTACTGCCCATTCTTAAACGTACAGATCCTACCGAACCGCCTGTTTATCGTTTTGTTATCGATTTACGGGAGGTAAATAAAATTGTGGTTCCTCAATTTCCTGTTGTGCCCGACATCACGGCGCTACTGACTCTGATTCCAGCTACTGCATCATGGTTTTCGGTGATTGATTTGAAAAATGCGTTTTTTAGCATCCCGATTGCCGAAGAGAGCAGGGACCTTTTCGGTTTCTCTCTCGGTGGGCGTAGCTTCCGGTTCAAACGCGCTCCTCAGGGCTACTGTGAAAGTCCATCTATTTACAGCCAAGCCTTGAAGGGTCAACTGGATGCGTTTCGGTTGCCGGTTGGTACGGCCTTAATCCAATACGTCGATGACTTGTTGGTGGCTGCTGATACTAAGGACATTTGCAAGCTTGCTACAGTATCGTTGCTGCAACATCTCTGTGAGCTAAATCACAAGGTGTCACCTTCTAAACTCCAATATTGTTGTCAAGAAGTAACCTATCTAGGTCACTTATTGTCAAAGGAGGGAAGGAGATTGACCCCAGAAAGAATTGCAGCGATTGCACGAATGGCTGTGCCAACAACCCAAAGAGATGTGCGTGCCTTTCTAGGTATCACATCGTACTGCAGGCAGTGGATTCCTAATTTTTCATTGCTAGCGAAACCATTGGTGGCTCTTACGTGCAAGGATGTTCCAACTCCTTTACCATGGACGGAAGAATGTCAGAAAAGTTTTTCTGAATTACGTGATTCATTGTGTTCGGCTCCTGTGTTAGGTACCCCTGACTACAGTAAGCCGTTTACACTATATGTTCACGAGAGGGAAGGTTGTGCTTTGAGTGTCTTAACGCAACCTTTCGGTGGTAAGCAACGTCCATGTGCATATTTTTCCTCGACCTTGGACCCAGTAGCTAGAGCATTGCCAAGTTGTTTGAGAGCAACTGCGGCAGCTGCGGTCTCCATCCGACAATCAGCAGGATTGGTCATGGATAATATGCTTACGGTGATGGTTCCGCATGCAGTCGATACTCTGTTGAATCGTACGAAGACTCAGCACTTGACGAGTGCGAGGTTGTCTGGGTATGAATTAACGCTCTTGGCAAGCCATATTCAGATAAAACGTTGTAATGTCCTAAATCCGGCAACTTTGTTACCAATTAGCACAGAGTCAGATGAAGTAGCAGAACATGACTGTTACTTGCGGACAGAAGAGGAAACGAAAGGTCGAGTGGACCTTAAAAACACCCCATTGGAAGATCCGGATGGCACTCTGTATGTGGATGGGTCATGTTTCAAGTTACCGAATGGTGATGTGACTACTGCTTATGCTGTTGTAACATTGAACACTGTTGTTGAAACTGCAAGATTGAATCAGAATTCTGCCCAAGCTGCGGAGCTGATTGCTCTTACTAGAGCATGCGTGTTAGCGAAAGGGAAACGTGTGAATGTGTACACTGATAGTCAATATGCGTTCGGTGTAGCGCATAGCTTTGGACGATTGTGGCGAGAGCGTGGTTTCTTGACGTCGCACGGTACGAAGATACAGCATGGCCAGCTTGTGAACGATCTTTTGGATGCATTGACTTTGCCTAAACAAGTTGCGATTGTTAAATGTAGTGCACATCGTAAAGTGACGGATGATGTTGGTCGTGGTAACGCGTTTTCAGATGAGATTGCTAAGGAGACTGCCCGGAACCTTGGCACTCGAATGTATGTGACGAGTTCGGTCAGGTGGCCTACAGAATCAAGTATGTGTGAGGATACCGTTGAGAGCGTGAAAGCAATTCAGAATGAGGCCACCGACACTGAAAAGATGAAGTGGAAAGAGAGTACGGGAAAGTTAGATGTGAGTGGTTGCTGGATTGATTTGTCGGATCAGAAAAGATGGATGCTGCCTGACGCGTATGTACTGGCCGTTGTGACAATGGCACATGGGTTAGCACATATTAGCGCGAAAGGTATTTGTAAGTTATTGTCGCCTGTGTGGAAGAATGATGGAATTACGAAATGTGCTGAACGGTTGGTGAAGAACTGTATGGTGTGCATAATGTACAATCCTGGCAAAGGAACCCCAACTCCCCCTGGCAGTTTTGCTCCTCCTTCGTATCCCTTTGAGGTGATTCAATTGGACTTCATCCATATGGAGCGATGCAATAACCTGAAATACGTTTTAGTTGTGGTTTGCGCATTCTCCCGATGGATCGAGGCCTATCCTCTCAGAGACAATACTGCTTTGTCTACTGCGAAAATACTACTGAAGGAATACTTTCCTCGGTATGGAATGCCTAGAGTCGTGTGGTCAGATAATGGAAGTGAGTTTGTGGGAAGTGTGATGAAGAGTGTGTGTAAGGGCCTTGGAATTAATCAAAAATTCCACAGCGCCAATCATCCCCAGTCAGCTGGATTGGTAGAAGGGTACAACGGCACCCTTAAACTGAAGCTAGCGAAGATTCAGGCTACGACTGGTCTTTCGTGGCCTGACGCTTTGCCTCTAGCATTACTGTCAACTAGGGCGACTGTACACTCCCGAATAGGGCTTAGTCCCTACGAAATAGTGTTCGGCCGTCCTGCGAATGTGTGGGGGGTTCCTAGGCCAGGGATATTTTCTGATCTTGAGTATCCAATGCTGATTGACTATTTACATGACTTGACTGCTAAACTGAGGTTAATTCACCAACAGGTTTACGACGCATTGCCGACGCAGACGGAGGGTCCAGGTCACCAGCTCCAGCCCGGAGACTGGGTGGTAACACGCAACTTTTCACGAAAGAACAATTTGGACCCAAGATTTACTGGACCTTACCAGGTACTCCTGGCCACGAGGACTGCCGTTCGTCTTGAGGGGCGCAAAAATTGGGTACATGCTACCCATTGTAAGCGAGTCCCTATTCCTTTGCCGGCAGACCCGTGGGTAAGGAAAGGCATTGCATCATTAGAGACAGAAACATTGCCGGCGTTCGTGCCTTTCAGCGACGCACAGCTTGTTGGAGAGTCCTCAGCGCAGCAGACAGCCACTGTTGAACATTTGTCAGCAAAAGACTCGAGACCAGATCAATCAACTGATCAGCAGGACGCTGTCTCTTCAACAGATCCTTTGTTCGACGAACAGACACGTCCCGGGAAACATCGATATTCTTTGCGATCTCACACTAAGGACAAATAAAATTTTCTTGCTTTGCTGAAATTGAAAACTGCATTATCCCCGTTTCCCGTGATCAGTTTTAAACGTTACTGTAATTTTTGTACATATATTGAGCTTCCTCCTTGTACCCTTTTTCATTTTTACAGCAGAGAGACTTTGTGCTTGAATATACGTATTGTGTATTGAAGGCCGTAGGGCCGCGCGCGTACTTCCTTCTGGACAGCAGGTCTTGACGCTAGGTTAAAGGCCGTCGGTTCCTAGGAACTCCTAGGGATTGACTATTGCTGCACAGAACGGAGTGCGTCAAGAAACGTTGCGGACGGTCGTAGGGAATGGCATTCTCGAAGCTGAATGATTTGGAAGGAGCTCAAGACTATAGATTCAAGCTGCAGCAACTCAGTCGTACTAAATGCTTCATATTTCAATTGTTTATGTTGTTTTTGACCGCTTCTGCATTATTGGCGGGTGGGGTGTATTACACTATGTCCTACTTCTTACCAGCTACACCTACTCCTACTCCTTACCCTAATCTTACCACTACTGCTTCTCCCCATTCTTTTCATATGTTACCGGAACACGAGCAGGCTAGACGTGTAGAATTCCGCAATAATTCCTTTATTCAGCTCCTTCATCAGCATCAGTTAGTGGTTAACACTACTAATTGTTGGGTGTGTGGGTTGATGCCACATACTACAGATAAGGGAATTCCATATCTGGTGTTACCGTATAGTTCCCAAGGGTCAGCTCGAGCATTCCAAACAATGTTTCGAAGCGCACTGGGTTTCCACCCCATTCGAGAACCACATTTCCCTTACTCTGGCCCTACCTCGTATCAGAAGCCTTTATCGATAGCAATAGAGGATATGGAGAGTGAGATCCATGACTATTCGCTTATCCCTGAGGAAGAGGTACAAGCCTATAAGGTCCTAAGTAGAGGTGAATATAGTGTGTTCACTAGTGAAAAGCAGCTTAAAAGCTCGCCTCCAATATGGGTCGTACCCCACACTGGTAATTTTTGTATCATGGGTCGTGGCCGAAGATCGCAAGCCCGACTTGGAGCAAGTGGTTGCATCGAAAATTACATTTTGCCGATGTTCTCATCCCCTGTGTTTCTGGCTGCCAAGGGTACCTACTTTATCTGTTATGATCGTGCATACACATGGTTGCCCGCAGACTTCATGGGCACATGTTTTATTGCAAATCTGTTGCCTCCGACGTTCACTGTAGATGCCGATTATCATAAGACTAGAGTTGTGCGAGGCGTAATTAGCGAAGAGGACACTGCCGGTCAAGAGGCAGGAGACTTTTTCAAGGGTTTCCTCCCGTTTTGGGGACCTATGGTTAATAGTAGGAACCTGAGACAGTTGACTCGAGTGGTAGAATCGACAGCTAATATTACTGCCAGTGCCCTTGGTAATATCACCACAGAACTTCAGGCGGAGAGGCTTATGACGTTACAAAACCGAATGGTTTTAGATGTCATCCTAGCAGATCGCGGTGGGGTATGTAAGGTGATCCATTCGAGCTGCTGCATTTTCATCCCAGATAATGCTCCTACTGTCTATCAAGCCATCTCGAGGTTGCATAAGATCTCCGAATCCATACACGTGGATGTAGGGGATTGGACGCTACTTGGATGGTTTTGGGGCCTGATGTCGACTTGGGGTTGGAAAATTCTGACGATCATTGGAGTTGTGGTAGTGTTCCTGTTCACGTGTTGCCTTTGTGTGCAGTGTGGTCCTGCCTTATGTGGCCTCTGTGCTACAACGTGTATGAGACAACCATCTGTTACCAAGGGGACTCGATTGGACAGAGCTATGCTACAACAACATCTCGAGGGTCTGATGAATATCGAATATGATTCCGACTAGTGCTTGCCTACATGAGGGCAAAAGGAGCGTCTGAGGTTCCGTGACAATTGTAAGTGGTGCTTTCGACTCGCACCAATATGGTCGAGTCTGGTATCTATGAACCGCAAATGACGAGTTTAGTAAGTGTGCGCAGTTTCGCTGTGCTAACTAACTCCGTTCGTTTGTTACGTGGGTTTTTCATCTGTACCCACGGGTTCCATCTTAGATACGGCATCCATTTTGTCTCTTGCCCTCAAGTAGCCAGCGAACGGACGCTGTCCGCTTCGCGACCCTGGGACTCCCAAGATATTTGCGGAAGACACATGTTCTTTGTAAGTGTCTTTATGACGAGGGGGATGCTACTGTAAGGCAGATGGCGCCGCTCGAGGCTCATCTTGCCGCACGGGCTTATTGTCTCAGCCGTGCATCTCATTAGGCACGTCCCTTTGATGCCTGTATCTCGTGTTTCCCGTTACCTCCCTTTTTACACCCTTTCCAATCTCCCCACTGTCTCCGTCTTCCTCTGCACCTGCCTTCATTCCTATTTCGATCTACTTTACTGCCGATTGGAATTTGCTAATGGTGGGAATATGGTTTTTACAGTTGGGAACCGCCAAATGTTTCCGCACTCATGTTCCGGACCTCATGTGTTTTAAAGTGACCAAAGCGACCCCTCTGGGGGTTAATTGTGGGAACTGGGTTATAAACTTTTGTGTTCAATGTTACCCTATGGGTAAAAACTGTATAAAAGGAGCGATCCACAGAACCAATTTGAAGCAGTCTCCCCAAGTTGCACGCTGTGTACTTGTCGTGATCTCTGTGTTCCCTGCAGCAAATAAACCTTGAATCTCTGACGTCAGAGGAAGTGTCCCGTGTCTCTGTGACTTGTACGCCGGAGCAGGTTACCCACGAAGGTTTCAGGTGTTGTGCCCTGGCACCGCTGGGTCCAAAAGAACCCAGTCCTTCAACCATGGGGGACTTCTACTAGGAATGTGACGTGGGCCTCAGATATTGCGTTATGGGCAGTACCCACAGCAATCGTGTCTTCTGGTGTTATGGGCCTCCAGGCTATTTGCCATGCTTCCCTGCCCTCCATGAACTAAAGGCACCCTACCAGGGCTCGCGGCAGCCTGGCAGATCTATTCCGCCAATTCACCGCTCCAGGATCCCACCAGGCAGGTTCCTCAGATGTAGAGCCCTCTGTGGAGAGTACACAGCGTTGCCAGTCACTGGAACAACCCCAAAGTTCATTACAGCTCCAATCACTGTGGGCACGTACCTTCACGTGCTTGGTGCAAATGCCGCCTTTTTCTGCCTCAAGGCACGGCCTGTTTGGAATGCGGGTTTCCTGCCCGCTGCCGATCGGGTGCGGTGAGGCCTCAGTAGGCCCCGGAGTGGCCAGCACCGTGTTACGGGCGTCCTTCGTGTAGTTTGGTGTTTTGCGCTGCCACGGCCTGGGCGTATGTCAATTCCTCGAGCCGCTGGCAAGAGAAGACAGCTGTCAGGCACTAGTTCCTCTGTGGGTCTTGTGAGGAGGGTATTCACGTCTCAGGCAGCCAAGTCGCTGCCTCAACAGCCCACCTGCCAGGCCCCCTGGACCCAGAGCTCCTTGCAGGGAGCGCGCTGCAGCAGCAGCCATTGTGACTTCCCCAGCACACACTACGGCTCCAATAGCAGTGGGCACATACTTTTGTGAGCCCCATGTCGATGTCTCTGAGTTTCACTTCTCCTTCAAGGCTCGGCCATTTTGGCGGTTGGAATGCGAGTTTCTCTCCCGCCGCTGCTCCGGTGCATGTAAGCGTCGGTAGGTCCCAAAGTGCCCAGTGCGGTATGTCGGAGGTCCTCCGTGTAGTTTGATGCTTTATGCTGGCACGGCCCCGGTGGCTTCCAGTTTCTCGAGCTGCCAGGGAGGGCAGGCAGTAGCCCCTCTGCAGGTCTGGCGTGGAGGGGGGTCTACGCCTTACACGCTTCTGTGTGCACCCACCCTCGTCAGGGGCACTGCTGTTGTCACTGAGGCGCCCACTTCTGCTTCTTCAGCATGGCCTCTGGTCACAGGTGCCCCCTTAGTAGGCTAGGCCGCAGAGTGTTCCATAGCGTTCCTGCGGTCCTCTGACAAACGACGGGCCATTTTAGGCTCTCATTAGCAAGCGCCAGTCATCAGCGGTCTGCACCGCTATGTTACCGGCTTGGACGGCTCAGGTGCAGGGCAAATTACAGGGTAAGTGATGGATTGCTGACAAAGCTCTAGCTGCTTGCTTCCGCCATGTTGGCTCGCTGGCCCCGCTCCCATAAATTCAAATCAGTCAGTAAGCATTTTTCTTGTGGCTGTGTAAACTTCAAGTAGCCAATGCAGTTTAAGCCAGCTAACCTTTGCGGCAAAGTAGCAGGGCATTTGATTGAGTCTCAAGGAGATGTATGCAGCTCTCTCTACATCTAGGTGTATATCTGCTGCTAAAGCTGCTTTATAAACAGTGAAAACTTCACACCACACAAAACTTTTCAAATTTAAAAACAACAGTCTGATGTTGTGAGTTGGCAGACTTTGTAACATTGCACACCCATCATAAAAAACGTTAAAAAAACAATGACAGACGCTATTCTCGGGTCTGTAGATTCCAGTAGACGGCTCCCAGAGACCAAGAACAGTGAACACTGCCTGTTAATTTGTGCTAACCTTCTGAATTTGCTTTCGAATTACGTGCTGAGTTGAGCTAGATAAGGATACAAGGAAGGAACATGAAAATGGTGCCAAAATAGATGTTTGTTCTGGATCTCAGTGCCACTGCATGACAACCCATAAAAGCCCAAAAATTCCTTTCCTGCGGTGCTTGACCAAATGCCACAAAAGTCAATAGTTCTTTTAATGACCAAACACAGCAACATAATAGCAACACCAGAGCAATTTCAAGAAACAGCAATTCCCTGGAGCTTTCTTACATTGCATAAATACACTACCATTTCAGCTACGTAAGGAAAATAGTAATATTAATAATAATAATAATATCAAAGGACACCATTGTCCAATGCGGAGAATGTTAAATATCAATAAAGGTTAATAACTATCTGCCAACTTTTCCCTCAATTTCACAGTTCTTCCAGAAAACCTGCACCTTTAGGAATGTAAATAGTGCCCCAATCTCCACAGCATATGCAAAACACCTCTGGTTTATTACAGACCATTGAACAGATAATTATTAGGATTTCGCAGGAGCTGCATAGCGATATTGTCATCGATTTCCCCATCACTATCCTCAAATGAGTGGGCCAGATTCTGGCAAGGAATGATAGTGACACTCTCAACCATACAAGTGCAAGCCCATTACTAGACATCTTCCCTGGGCATACGGATTTAAGTGTTAATGTTCCAGAGACCAAGGAGAGTGGTAACATTGTCCAACATCTAGAGGAAATGAGCATAGTATAAGGAGACATGAAGAGCAAGGAAAGGACTAGCATAAATGTTGCAGTGTCTGTGACTCTTTCCTGTAGTAGACTTACAGTAAGCTAAGGAAAAATGTGTTGGTTATGTTTAGCAATGTGACCCACCATATGTAGGTATTTTGTTCAGACACGGGAGCCAGTGTGTCAAGCAAGTCAACTAGTCATTTGGGACCCTGCCTTCTAGAAGACCGCATGGGGCATATTTACAGACTTTTGACAGACGAGGCATGTAGAAGCTCACAAGCTCCGCACGTGTGAAGGGACATTTGATGGTTGTGCGGATCCTTACATACATGTTGATGCGTCCAGTGGACTTATTCAGATGATGGTGCCACAAGAATAGCCATTGAGCTGACGGTATGGCCTTTTTTGTTGGTTATTTAATTTTTGTTAGTAATTCTACATACAGCCGAGTGACACATATATTTTGGTCCTGAGGAATGCCTTGAAACTTTTCAAGTCATGCATGGCAGAAACATGTTGACCATACAATAGGGTAATATCTATAATCCCTATTTCACTTAGCCTTTTAAACCCTATCCACAGGGGCATTGAATAACGACTTTTTCGCCCACAAGGAGGTAGTTTTACTGACTTTTTTCTTCTCTTTATTTACTTTTGCACTCTGCCCTTCTCTCACCACATAGAAGGTAGTACTTATCATGCTGTAGAATACCCCTGCACCTCTCCTGAGGGGGAGTTTTAGCCCACACTGGGTGCCTTGCGGTCCCAGTGTGAGGAGGGGACCCTATGATGAAGCATGTCACTCTAGGGTGAGTGCGGGTTCTCGTCCTAACACAGCAGTGCTCTCCCGGTTTCTTCTTTTTCCACCCACATACATAGTGTGTGTTCACGCACATTTACATGCCCCATTCGCCACCAGAGTGTCATTTTCTTTGACGCTCTGGTGGCTTGGCGCCATTTCTCATATCTACAAGGAGGTGCTAAGCCCCTTAACATGACTTACCGCCACCCAGTAAATATGTCCCTTTCCACTCCAGTCCTCTGCAGCAAAGGGGCGTGCAATGAGTGTTGCAGTGGGTGTTCCACCGCAAATCCCATTGCTTTTTGACCCTGCCCCAGATTTGCAAGACTAACACAGCGCCAAACACTAACTCCAGGGAATCCCTGGTCTTAAATGGGGATAAGAGGAGAAATTATTAATTCCTTCCCTCTTTTTGCTCTTTCTGTGTGTGCTGCATTTTGTAGCACACATTGAAAGAGCACATCTCCGTTATTGATTGTTTATGTGCAGGATGGTGTCCCTTCCTGCACATAAACAATTGCCCCAGCAGCTCAGGAACTCTTGCAACATGGCAACAGGGTGCCTGCTCTGGCGATAGGCAGCTTTTTTTGCACCAGTGCTACGAGAAACACAGGGGTGTGCTGTGTTCTTGTGAATACGGGGCATCCCTGTGTTTAAAAAATGTCAGAGCGTGGCTTTGTCAAATTTCTTGTAGCACCGCGCTCCAACAATTTTTGTAAACATGCCCTCTTGATTATTGTTTATATGACTCTTCCTGTAGTGAGTGAGGCACTAACATTGATGGAGTGTGTTTATCGACCCTTTAGAATGTCAATAGGCATTGTTGATGTCTGTAACTCTTGCCTGTGTAATGTCAAAAACCAAAAAACGATACAACACATGGATTCCAGATACTAATCATAGAGCTCTCGCCAGTAAACACCCTGTCAGTAGTCAGTTACGAGCTGGGCATCTCAAAGCTGAAAAGAGAGGACAGGTAGTGTGGATAACGGGTTGTAGTTACAGATGAACGTCAGATTGCTCTGAATATTCAGAAACAACAGTTCCTCTTGATAGAGGTAATACTGCATGTAGAAAATAAATATTTGTAAGTGATTTTAGAAAAAGCACACACCAAATGCATAAAAAACCACCACAGCTTCAAAGGTTTTACTGTCCTTGTAGAGAAAGTGCTGGCAAGCCTCAGGACCCCCAGGGTTCAGTCCATCCGCCCTGGAAAAGGATAAGATCAGGAGTGTTAAACCATGGAATAAAGAATAAAAGGTAGAGGGTAAATGACTGTGACAAATAGTTCTTAGAGTTTCCTAGGTACAGCCTACTCCCACTGAATCACAGCGGAAGTACAACAAAGGTGCGGGTAATGCAAAGAGCAAGTGAACACAGCAACAAGCTTACCCCTCTACAGGCCTGCCGACACCAGTAACCAGTGTCTTCTCACTTGCACGCGAATCTAGTTTGAAAGGTCCACATTCTCACACTCCTGGTGCCCCATCCAATAATGGTCAGAAACTCCTGCAACCATATGCACGCCTTTGCTCCCCTGCAACCGAGGGCCAATATTCCATCTCTGACATGCTGACTGGGGAGCACATTGGACACCAGTCTGGTATTTCCCAACATGGGATGCCACCAACATTAATTTGTGTTATACCTTCCCCTTGGTCTGGGTGATTCTTCATTGATAAGCTGTGCGATGCTACAGGTCTACATGTGCCTATAAATATGTAAATGTATAAGCATTTAAATGTGAAAACACTACTAAGCATTGTTAAATTGGATTGTATGCGTGGCTTTTTTATGTATGAAGTGCCACCAAAGGCTGGTGTGTGTGACTTTTCCCTGTGGAAAAGCTGCTAAACATTCTTAGTGTGCATATCACTCCCCTGTGAAAGTGCACATTAAAACTGTTAATATGTGATGGTTCCCGCTTGTGGGGTATGAATAATTGTTTTAGGTGTGGCTAAATTCTGTGTGAAATGTGGTGAAAAACAAGTGATGTGTGCTACTATACTCTGTGGAAGAACTGCTGAGCATTCTTGGTGTGAGTTGCTCACTAATGAGGTTCAAATGCAGCTGCTCGGTGCTCAGCTAAATTCATCAACACAAAATGTAGGAAGCTTAATCACAGTCATCATCATGAATATTGTTTATCAGCTCATGATAGCAAGTATATAAGCCTCATCCACTCTTGGTAGCCTGTCTACCCTAAAACACAGATCCCTTTCGGTGGTATAGGTATGCAGACTCTAAGGGCCCCATTAGGATGTCTTGCGGATCACCACCAACAATGGGGGAGGTGGCGATCCGCCCAACAACCTTCCCCACCCGCCACCCATTTCCCCCCGCCATATTACTATGGTGGGGGGGACCGCGGCGAACGGAAAGACCGCCTGCCGCTTTTCCACCCGGTCAACAAGTTGACTGGGCGGAAAAGGTTTCATAAGATGGCGGTGTCTGTAAGACACCGTCATCCATATTAGGATGTGGGCGGGAACATGCTTTTCCGTTGTGGCAAAGGCATGCAGGAATGTCTTGTGGGGCCCATTGCGGGCCCCCAGGGACTCCGGGGATGGGGGGTGCACATGGGGGGTACCTATGGTACCCCCGTGCACTTCACTGTACAATGTGGCAGGCACCGCATGGTGCATTGAAGTGCACAATGTGCATTTTTAGCATTGTTAAAAATGCAGGATGTGCCCGCCAGTGTGGCGGGTGCATCCTAATGGCCCCCAGGGGACCGCCGCACTTATGGTGGGCGGTCCCGTTTTACGTCGGGATGTCCACCCGCCATCCTAATGGGGCCCTAAGTATTCTGGTAAAGTCTTGCCATGGCCAGCCAGCATCTGCTGCCCATGCAGGTGAGAGCGGTGGGGCCACATGGATTTTGACAAACAACGACAAGGGGAAATTTATAACCTATTTATTTGCCCTCGGCCATTGAAATCCCCCCGCCCCCATCCAGCCCCACTCCTCTTGCCTGCATGGGCCACAGCTGCAAGCCAGTCAACATTGGCTGTAGGGATGTTACTCCTGAGCTAGAATTGCGTAAAACAAACAACACTAGAAACCTGCTCCAGGTGCACATTTGCAGAGGGTATTTTAAACTTTGAATAGAACCTGGGCAAGCAGTGCTTAGATTGCCATTTGAACTAAATCTGCAGGAAATAATTAGCTGTTATGTGGCAGATAAAGATGAATCTATCAATCTGTACATGGGTAGCCCCATGAGTTGCTTCAAAACACTTTAAGCAATGTAGTCTTTGGTAGATAGACCCCTGAGAATGCCTCTTTTACAGTTGTATGTTTTACTTGTTTCCTCTGTGAAGATTACAACCTAGGAGTTAGAGAACTGCTTAGGTGGTGTCTCTCCTTCCTGCTTTTACTCCTCAAACAACCACTCTTGTGAGCATATCTACAGAGCACTCATGAAAATTCTAACCATGTCTTCATGTGTACTCTTCTGAGCTCTTTTAAAACAATACATAGTGGTTTTCTTTTTTAACTTAAATGGTTGCTGAAGCAGTTTCAACTTCCAGTATCTTGTTCATAGTGAGTATGTTATTATTTTCATTTGAGTAGTAAACTATAAAGTCATCATGTGAATCCAATGGCTTGACTTACCTCTTGTGTTTTTCTCTCCACTGGAGCATAGACCATCCTTTTGATTGGCTATCGTGTGTCCTTCACATGCGCACTTTTGGGGAACTCGTTTTTACCTTTTGGGTGAGCACTCCATGAGAGAGAATGTGTTCTTCAGCTCTCTCCCTTTTGTGTTTCACACAGCAAGCAGCCCATGATTGTGCATGTGTTTTCTAACTATCTTCCTTGTGTGCTTCTCTCTCCCTCTCTGATATCTGTTTTGTTTTCTCCTGTGTGTACTGCTTTTCCTCTCCTACTCCCACCCTAATTTATTTTTAAGTTCTTCCCCACACTCTCCTCCATTGCTTCCCCAATCCTTACAAGCATTTACCTTTTCTTTGCAAACAGTATTTTTGTGGAGTGCATGGCAGCTACCATTTGGTGTTGGATGCTCCTCTACAGAAAACTGTAAAAGAATTTGGGTAACCCAATGAACCCATAAGATAACAGTGGTAATTCTTGGTCTTAATCACACAGAACAAGGAAGAAGCACACTGAGAGTCTTAGTTATATGAAAATATATAGAATGTTATATTTTTAGAAATCAATTCGAGGGGATACATCAAATAATTAATGTTGAGCAAAAAGTCATGAACAGATGTTAAAACAAATCAGCAAATATATAAAAATAGGAAATGCGCAAATAGATTTTTGAATTCGAACAGATCCTTGATGCAACCTTCTCCCTGTTGGACGGGTGGGTTGTTTAGTCATAGCATTATCTGCTGCCCATTAGAGGGTCTTTTATCCAGATCGAGACATTGGGTCGGTTTTCTGTATTGTGCTCATAGTATTTGCCCACAGTATATGCTTCCGCAAGCTGCTACTAACGTCTCTTATATATTACTAGTAACATCAGTCTTCTAAAATGTTTAGTAGAAACGCTATTAAATGACAAGATTTTATTAACTTGCTGCACAAAGCGCAAGTTTCATGTACCCTTAGTTTATTGAGATAGCATGTTACATGCTCCCCTTTCAGTAGCGAGCATAAGCTATTTTAATTCGAACCGTGTCAGGAGGATTAAGCCCGAGCACACTATTTCCATCCATATAAGAGATACTTTATTAACCAGTTCTTTGACTGTGATCCATGTCGGTTCGATGGGCCTTTTTATAGCTCTGTCCGATAAAAATCATTTAATTATATTTTTGGGCATTAGAATTCTCGAGTCAATGTTTCATTTGTCCCCAGTGAGACGGACTACTTTTGACCTGAAGAGCTCTCCTTGATTGTTGCTGGTTTGCCGAATTGAACTGTAACTTCACTGGCTGTGAATTTGCTGCAAGTATGATGCCCCCTGATTTGATTTCACTTGGGTTGACATTCACATGATAGATTCCTCAGTAACTCCTTGCTTTTCGTTTAACAGATTTTGGTGGTCTTTTTGGCCCAATTTCTAGCTATATGACCTCAGCTAGTTCATCTGTATCACAAACAGCTAAGTAAGTCTGCATTCAACCTCTATAAGTATAATGGATGGTGGTGGTGATGTTTTTCCCTATTGCACACAATTGTACATTTAACAGACCATTGAAGACTTTCACCTGACTTCAAAACATGTCTAGTTATTTGACTGTCTGATGTACGAATAGTTTCTTTTGATAATATCAATGCTAAATATGTTAGTTTATCAAATACCACTGTTTCAGTGTTATACACACGGATATCCTGGTTGAAATCTTTGAAAAATTATATTTTAAGTGTCATTATGTATAGATGTAAAAAGAAAAAGATGCTAATATCACTATATTGTATTTACATAGGGGGTTTCCTCTGCAACATATACATTGTCCTGATGATGGTCTTATAGGCAACTGCAACAGAGACCGAAACGTCGACCTCTCCATCATCTCCCAAGCAATTTATGGAGTGACTTTTGTTTTCTATTGGTCTTAGTATCTCTTTTCATTCATAGTAGTTGATGTTTTGTTATGAACTGATTTGCTGATTTGTTTTAAAATCTGTTCATGACATTTTGCTCAAAATTAATTATTTGATGTATCCCCTTGAATTGATTTCTAAAAATAAAAAAATCTATATATTTTCATATAACTAGGATTCTCAGTGTGCTTCTTCCTTGTTCTGTGTGATTAAGACCAAGAATTATCACGTTTGTCTTATGGATACATTTGAGTTAGATTGGTGACAACAAACTCCATGACAAATGCTAACAAATAAGCCAAATAGTACTCAAATAAAATCCCTTGTAGACACCCCTTACCCCATATCCTCTACAGAAAAACACTTTTGCGCATTCAATTTCACACCCAGCACCATAAAAAAAGAGACCTGTGTTATTGTTAATCTGTAGGCACAGGCATGTGTGGTCATTCATAAGTCGCAATGAATGTGCATGCCTACAGAATGATGCAGCCAGCAATAGTGGATGCATCTTCGCACCTTTTCCCCCATTTTTTGGCGAAGCTGCACTGCATCAGGAAAAAGCATTGGCATCTAAAAGCTGAGAGTTATGTGCTTTGCCTATGTTTGTAAAATGTTACTACTGAACCTTTCCCTCTAACCCCGATGATCACAATATGTGCTCTAGTTCTCTAGGACTCTTTTTTTTTTTACAACATAGTTTTATTGGGTTTTCCACATACATAAACACATCACAGTAATTATGGCTGTGTCATTCTTGTTGTATGCGTAGAATCAATTCATGCAACAACCCATCTACCAACATAACAGTTTGATTAAAATCCATCTATTGCTTCATCCTTGTGTTGCCATAGCTCCAAACTAGTTCTGTTAGAACTCTTGTGATCAATGAAACCACTGGTACTAAACTGTGTATTTTCACTTTTAGAACATGACTGCCTTTTTAACGTCTTCAGCGCAGCGCAAATTCCTGCGCTGTGCTGAACTTTCTATTGGGCTTATGGACTCATGACGGAACGGTACAGTCATGAGCACAGGCCAACCGACGCTCAGGACGAAACCGTTCCATCATGAGCATCGAAAGGGTTAACATCCCTTTATTCCCTCTGTTGTCCAGTGAAATATATGATTTGGAATTTCTTTTGCCCTTCCTTCCAAAAATCGGAGTTAAGCTAGCTGTGTGTAGCTATCTTGACATTTGTTACCCATTATTGAGGCTACCCGGAGCATAATTTGTGAAGAAATAAGTGCTGGGCCCCAAGGTTTGGTTTAGGAGGCAGCATACTGTGCTATCTAAAGTCTGGGTGCCATGTACCAAGGCGGTGTCAGTCTTATTTCACCTCATGCCTCTTTCATCAACCACTAGACACTCCCTGTCTCTTTATCGCAGCAAGGTCTTTTTAGGCTTCACCCAAGCGCTGTGCTTTTGAAATCTCTTGTATTTACTATATATCTTAAAAGGTGGCTCTTATCAGTTCCCAAATCTTGATTACAGTGTTCATTCACTTTTAGTGGAACTATTTTTTTTGTTAACTTCCCCTGTCGGCACGCATTTATGATACTCATACTAAAGCTGTTCACAGTCTTTAAGCCCATTCACTGTCAAGATAAGATCTCTTTCCACGGAAAAGGCAGACATCTTCTAACAGTATGCTGAAATGCTTGCTTTTTATTACTTCGCTGTGTAAAGCAGATGCTGTAGCCTTAGGACCTTTCTTTGCATTTGTAGGCATTATCAGATAGATTTTTTCAACATAATCTATTTATTCTTTATTATCAATTTCTAAATATGTATTAAACATTGTGCATTAAAAATAAAGTTAATATACAAGAGCTCTGCTATATTTTACTACTAAACCTGCAGCCACAAGTGCAGTTACCTTGCAGACAACAAGGTCATGATTTGAATGGAGCAGCAGTTGCAGTAGAACTAGGACCAAAATCTCCAGGCACCCCACTAATCCCCTAGAATTGCTATAGTTTACTACTAAACAGGCAGTCACAAGTGCAGTTACCTTGCAGACAACAGGGTCACGGTTTGAATGGTGCAGCAGGTGCCTTGGCACCAGGCCCAAAAGTTGTCAGAACTCCTGTGGCGGGCACATTCTAATAACCCCCACGGGACCCCCACCCTTATGGCAGGCGGTCCCGAATTCCGACAGGATGGCGGGCGGACAAAGTCCGCCCGTCATCCTAATGAACACCCTAATATTGCTATATTATATTCAGAAACAGGTAATCACAAATACAGTTACGTTGCAGACAACAGGGTCATGATTGGAATGGTGCAGCAGGTGCAGTAGCACCAGGCCCAATAATTGTCAGAACTCCTCTAAACACATAATATTGCTGTATTGGACTACTTAACAGCAAGTCACAATTGTAGTTACCTCGCAGTTAAAAGGTACTTGATTTGAATGGTGCAGCAGGTGCAGTGACTCTGGGGCCAAAATCTGAAGGGACCCCACTAAACACTTAATATTGTTATATTTTAATACTAAACAGGGAACCTGATTATTGCTAAATTGTATTGTTAACCAAGTTAGTCACAAGTGCATTTATCGAGCAGACAATAAGGTTATGATTTGAATGGTGCCGCAGGTGCAGTAGCACCAGGACCAAAAGCTCTAGCACCCCTCTAAACACTTAATATTGATATATTTTACTACTAAACAGGAAGACACAAGTGCAGTTACTTGCAGACATCAGGGTCATGATTTGAACAGTGCAGCAGGTGCAGTGGCATCGGGCCCAAAAGTCTGCAGTCCTCTAAACACCTAAGATTGCTATATTTTACTACTATGCAGGCAGACACAATTCCAATTATCTTGCAGTTAAAAGGGGCTTGATTTAAATGGTGCAGCGCCACCGGGGACGAAGGCTCAAGGAACCCCAAAAGTTATCATAACTATTCTAAACACCAAACATTGCAATATTTTACGACTAAACTGGCAGTCACAAATGCTGTTTTTTTGCAGGTACTAAGGACATCATTTGAATGGTGCAGCAGGTGCAGTGGCACTAGTCCAAAACATTGTCAGAACTCCTCTAAACACATAATATTCAATTAAGTCTATTACTCCTCTCTTTCATTTCATTTTAAAAAAGGGTGCTACTACTTACCCCCACTACAACACCAGTGAGAGCACAGTATATTGCCTTTTTGTACAAAAACAAGCCAAAACACTTTAACAGACTTTCAGCTTATAATTAATCACACAGGCGAAGCCGAATGCATTTACCAATGCTTGTTCGTTCCTGCTATTTCCCTTTGTCACTATTCTTTCGTTTTCTCTTCTTCAATTTTTTGTTTTACAGTTTTATATAGTGGAAACTGATGGTATTGGGTGCTTAACAAGAGCACCACTTACATTACACAAGGACAGATTCGTTTTTGTAGTCAGGGGAGATTAAGTAATATGCCCAGAATCACAGGATGTTGAGTAAATGTTCAGATTCAAACCTGGTTTCCCAGTTCCAAAGTGGCAGCTCTGGCCGCTATGCCCCAATTTTCTCAAATTTTCTGGATCAAAGTTTGATGAGAAAAAATAAGTGCTGGTTCCCAAAATGAGAACCCATGGGTCCCTCCTTCAACCATTGGCTCATATTAAGCTCTGACACTTCCTCTCTTGGGGATTATTTACAACACCCTTGCATCGCAGGTGCGTAACTTTTAATATGGGAAAAAGTGACGTACCAGCAGCGCAAATGGCTTGTAAATAAGCCCCATTGTTTCTTACTCTTCAACCTCCTCTGAAGTGCCATAGCAATAACAGGGCTCTGTATCCTCTGCATGCTGTATCTTCCACTATTCACCCCACAAACCATCCCTCATTAGGCTCTGACAGACAACTGATCCCTATGCCACCCAAGGCCCTTACCCTATGCAGATATATGATCAGGATCAAATGTTTTAATCTCTTGATATCATCACAGGAAGTTGCATCTCAAGATCTTTAACTTAGATATTTACCATTCTCTATTTTCAGGCACTGAATACTCGAGGCTTGCAAGCTAATACATAGCGCCAGAGAGCATGCATCCACAGCTAACAAGCAAAACGAAGGGCACACTTACATTAAACATGTTACTATCCATTCTGGTGAAATCATGATTGTGATCTTGCATCAGACACGATCAATTGAGCAAGAAGAAAATTCCAGTACCAAAATCGTTGCCTATTCTTGCCCGTCATAGAGAGGCATTATGCTTATAAGGAACTATACATTTGCAGCTATACAATAAAAAAAGTTATTGTTCCTTCTGCAACCCAACACGTAGCCCTTTTGCAGAAGGTGATGCTCGTTGGCTTTGTCTCCTTCTTACAGCAGACAAAACCGCGCTTGAGTACGACACCTCTCTGCTCATGTCAGCTCGGTTATTATTTGGTACAACAAATGCTTAAAAAAATAGAACAAAACCCTGTGGGAGAAAAACACATCAGCCTATAAATCTCTTCTACGACCGCTAACAGCATGGGGATAAATAGCAGGCACGCACACGAGCAGCAAATGAAAATAAGATAACTAGACATTTTGGTTAAGTGTGTTCTCACTGTTTATACACATAGATTAGGTTTTAATAAAAGGACCGGACATCTTTAAAGGGATATCCGCTTTAATCGCCGGTCCCCTTGAAAGTCGGCTTTATTACCTATGATTTCTTGGCAGGCAGAGGAGGAAAGGTCACGAAACAAATTGCACTTATTCCTCATTGCAGGAAAACAATATGTCATCTCTGCGTCCATTATTTACTGAATTGTCTTCATTCTTTTCACCTGCTGAGTACTGTGCAATAAAGATTATTAATTTCAGGAGGCCTGGCTGGCTGGTTTTCGGTAGACTGCTGTGTGACACTCAGGTGGCCTTGCAAGGTAGTGAGGAGGGGGTCCATCTTTTAAATGAGGGGAGACTGAGCTTTTACTAAAAGTGTTTTTCATGCAAGGTGAAAAGTTCTGAAAGCCATGCACAGAATGTGGTAGAAAGCAACTGGGCACATTATGCATGTTATTCAGATTTTTTTGGGACAAATGACAGAAAGAACATTAGCACTTTAATTCGCCCATAAAATGAGTAAAGGTAGCTAAACACACATTCAAGTGAAATTCCCAGTCCAACTTCCCACCTTTAGGATTATTCATTAAATCATATGTAATGTTATCAGCATCTGTGCAGTGCTCTATCTGTCATTAACATGGCCTTATGACTCTATTCAATCTTCACAAGAAATAATTGGTTCCTTTCTGTGGTTCCTGAATTAAAGCACAAATTACTTTAAGGACTGAGACACCTACAACATTTCTGATCTCAATGGTATGTACCCTGAATTGTTCCACAATTATCTCTCAAAAAACATAATTTTCATTAAAATCAGATTTATTAAAAACTTCATCAGAATCCAATACAGTATATAATCAATAATTATACATTCTAAAAGCAATCACAGTACATTAACATTCAGCACAAATACAAATTCACAAGAGTTAAAAGTAGCCAAGTTGTCGACGCGTTTCGGTGTTTGAGATTGATGGTACACCTTCCTCAGGACTACAAACAAATTTCTTCAATTCAATTCGCAGTATTCAATTTGCGGTATCAGTCTAAATCCTGGGGATAGATAAATCTTATCCACTCTTATGATTCCGGTTTATTCCTTTAAAAACTTTATATTTTACGGTAGCAGCCTTAGTGATTTGTTTTCAACCACATAGATATTTTTCATGTTCACTGTTGACACTTAGGATGGTTCCTTAGGCTGACTATGTAGCTGGTCATAGGAGCGTTAGATTTTCTTCATTGTCTGGAGAACTCAAGGTGTAACTCCAGTGAGCGTCTTTTCCACCTTTAGGTCTTGCTTTAGTCTAAAGGAAATGGAGTGCTTCTTTTTTTAAATTGGAAGACGATTCCTTTTGTCTCCGTTTTGTAAGCTCCACGCCGCCTGCCTGGTAACCCGGTCTCCAAACATCTGTTCAATCTTCTACAGAGCCTCGCACAACGGACCCCTACATGAGCCTGTCCAACTTCCCTCTTCTCACCCTCCAGCAGCTAGATCTGCTTCTGAATAAGACTAAATCCGGATCCCGCTGGACCCATGTCCTCTTAAAATTTTGAAGGACTGTAGGGAAGTCTTACTACCCCCCCTCCTTGAGGTGATGAACCACGCGATGACTGAAGGGACTTTTCGGGCCTACTGGAAAAGTGCAGTGGTCAAGCCAGTGTTGAAAAAGCCGACTTTAGACCCAGAGATATTAAAGAACTTTTGCCCTATATCTCTGCCCTATATCTCTGCTCCCGGCCCCAGCAAAGATACTTGAGACACACCTCAATCAGAACCTGACGGCCTTCCTGGATACCTCTGGTCACCTGGACAAATCACAACATGGTTTTCGGAAATTCCACCGTACCGAGTCGGCCCTCACAGTGGTTGTAAACAACATCCGCACTAAGGTCAATCGGGGCCAGACCACCCTTCTGGTCCTGCTCGACCTGACAGCGGCTTTTGACACCCTATCCTCCGCCATTCTAACAGACCGTCTTAGGGAGATAGGGGTGGAGGGATCGGCGCTGAGCCTCTTGGCCTCCTACCTCACACAGAGGGAACAAAGGGTCAAATTGGGAGAGTTTCTATCTCCGGCCACACCTGTGCAATGTGGGGTCCCACAGGGGTCGGACTTCAGCCCCACATTATTCAACATCTATGTGTCCCCACTTGCCAGGCTAGTTAGATCTTATGGGATGGAGGTGGTGTCATACGCCGATGACACCCAAATTATGGTGTCCCTCTCCCACTCGGTGAGTACCTCCGTTGTCAGCTTCAGGAACTGCATGGAGGCAGTCTCGCAGTGGATGATCCTGAATTCACTGGAGCTGAACGGAGAGAATACCGAGATCCTGATCTTCGGTGAAGATCAGGATATTTGGTCCAGCGAGTGGTGGCCCCCCTCCCTTGGAGCCTGCCCGCCGCCCACTAAATCAGCCCGGAATTTGGGCGTGATGATTGACCCCTTGTTAGCTATGACACAGCAGGTGAACAGGACGGTCTCAACTTGCTAGGGTGTTATTAGAACTCTCAGGAAAATCACCCATTATCTCTCTTCGCAAGCCCGTAAACAGATCGTGGTTGCGCTGGTCGCCTCGCGGCTTGACTACTGCAACACTCTCGATTCTGACATTAATAAAGGAATGATACAACACCTGCAGATCGTCCAAAACGCGGCAGTCAGGTTTGTGCTGGACGTCCCCAGGCTTTCTTCCGCCACAGCAGCCAGGAAGAACCTGCACTGGCTCCCGATCCAATACAGGATCTCTTTTAAGATCCTGTGCCTGGTCTATGGGGCCCTGTCCGGTGAAGGCGCTGAGGGCACAAGAGCTCTGCTGATTCCCTATGTTCCCAGCAGGGACCTTCGCTCTTCCAGTAAGAACCTCCTGTCTGTGCCCCGAGCTTACAGAGTACGGTGGGGAGGAAGGGCTTTCTCCTCCTTGGCCCCTAAACTGTGGAACTCCCTCCCACAGGAGTTAAAAACTTGGGCCTAGATGTATCAAGCCATTTGTGAATCGCAAAGGCCGAAATTCGCTGAATTTCAGCCTTTTTGAATCGCAAACGGTCTATTTGCATGTTTTGGCATGCATCAAAAATTCGCAAATTAAGGAATTGCAAAAATTTGCGATTCCTTTTTTTGCCATAGCATTTAAGGAATCGCAATTTTGCGATTCCTTAAATGCTATATATGTAGCATTTTTCAATTGCGAATTTTGGTTATGAAATCGCAAATTAACACCAACTTGTAGTTGATGTTAATTTGCGAATTCTTTTAAAAATGCACAATTTGGCGTTTTTTAAGGTGGCATGTGAAGCACACACATGCCCATACATGTACATTTCAGGGGTGTAGCAGGGTGTCCTTGAGACACCCCTGCACCCTTGAAATTATTCTCAATTTGCGATTAGCAAATTGCGAATCGCAAATTGAGATTAATTTCACAATCATTCCTATGGGCCTCCTGGTCCATAGAAATGAATGGGAAATTATTCCTTAATTGTGAATTCGCAAATTGCGAATTCGCAAATAAGGAAGATTAAGAAATCGCTAAAAAAATTGCAATTTTTTACATACATCCCATTTTGCGATTTCTAAATAGCGATTCCTTAAAAATCGCTATTTAGAAATCACAAAATGGAATCTTGATACATCTGCCCCTTGACCCTCTATCACGCTGTTCAGGAAGGCACTAAAGACATGGCTCTTTGCCGAGGCATACCTGTAATCTAGCACTTGGTTCCTGCTTCATTTTCTGCTAGGCGCCTTGATACCCATCGGGCTAAGTTGCGCATTATAAGATGGCTTTCATTCATTCATTCATTCAGTTTTACGGTTTCCTTTCAACATGTTACTGAGGTTTTGATCACAAACTGGAGTATGCATTATCCTGAGAGGTCAAGACTGTGTACTGTTCCACAGTCTATCTATTGCTTTGGTTACAATCTTTAATTCAATGATGTTTGAAATCTTTCGGGTGCCACGTGGTAAGCAAACTGGGATACTGGGCTGCCTTGGGGTTGGGGCCTTCTACTGCTGAAGACCCAACTCCTGACCTACTATGGTACTGCAATCTGGATCTGAAATACATTCTCCCCACACTAGACACTCAGGTTAGCAATCATGAGCATTCAAAGACCTCTCAGGGAGTTAGCATGGATGGTAAAGACTCAGACCTCAAACTGGTATGCAACAGAAGCAATAAATGTGACCCAGACCAGTGCTCTCTTTTTATAAAAACAGAAGTACTGATAATACACGCCAAGATGTAATTCTACAGAAAGTATTTTCAACAAGGCACGGTGTTCTAGTATGGGTGTTATAGGATTATAATAATACAGGATTTGACTAGGTGTTAATATGGCAGAAGCATAAGTTCACTGTGACATTTGCAAACAGCCGTCCATGTTCAGTAACCTGTAGGTAAGTTAAGTCATGTCCAACTTCTAAAAAGTTATTTAAGAGTTTCTTTAGCTAAAAGAGAAAACTATCCATTCATTTTATGAAATAATTGTTTCTTTCTGATTCCTGGCAATTGCCTTCTTAAGTGCATGTGCTTTGCAACAGTTGACTATTTCGCTGTGGGAACATCCTCGTGGCTCTCAAGTGCTTGGTGCTATCATTAGTCCTTCAGGGTGCCGGTTGCCTCTACTTATGAAGCTTCAGGGCTCAATGTTTCAGGCAATGCCTCTCTCACTTCCGTTACTGCTGATTGTCTTCAGTATCTAGCCTGTGTGCCTGTTCGTTACAAGAGGGCTTCTCTCCACCTCCAATCAGATTTGTAGATCAGGGCCAGGCTTCCAATCCCTAATAGTCACTTGTTTAATAACATGATGGATGCCCCTCGCAATTACAGGTGTACTTACTCCCACTAGATACCATCTGTTGTACAGCTACAAGCAGGTCTCGCTCCTCCTCTACGGACTTTCTCACCCTGAGTAGCGTTGCTACAATGTACTTCGAACTTAGGCCCTCATTAGGATCGCAGACAATCTGCATCCTCCGCGCCGGCGGAAGCCACCGCCGGCCCGGAGTATGCAGATTCTCCACAGCGGAGCCTCCAATGCTCCCTCCCCCGCCAGATTAGGATGGCTGGGGGGACAAAAAGTCCGTCTGCCCCTTTTCCGCCACGGTCGCTTTCCGACCGCGCCGGAAAAGCTCTAATATGCTGGCGGTGCGTATCAGACACCACCAGCCATATTAGGATGGTGGGAAAGACATGCTTTTCCGCGGCGGCTTTCCCGCCGTGGAAAAGCATACGGACTGTCACTTCAGGGGCCTGTTGCGTGCCCCCTGGTTGAAGGGGAGTGGGGGTGCACATGGGGGGTACCTATGGTACCTCCCTGCATTTGCATGCACAAAGCAGCAGGCACCGCGCAGTGCCTGCCGCTTTGTGCATGCAAATGCGATGCATGCATTTTTCACCTTGTGGCGGGTGCTGCTTGAAGCTGCGCCCACCGCAATGTTAAAGATAGTGGATGTGATCGCCACCCTGGCGGTCACATCCTAATCTGCTCGGAGGGAACGCCCCAGCCCCTGCGGACGTTCCCTCCTCCTCAGGGTTCGCGGACGGACTCAAGTATGTACGCGATCCTAATCGGGCCCTTAGTCCTATGACTTTGACCTCTTCTAAGGCCTATTGCTGCTTTCAACATCAATATTTGTTTGTTGTGCATATATGCTCATATATATCCTTTTGTGATGTCATGATACTTTGCTCCTCTTTTTTCTCCAATATCTTGCCTATCACTGTTCTTTCTATAGACCTGCTGGCCTAACTCTTTGGTTCAGGAACATCTTAAAGCACTCTGATACCTGCCTGGGTCTTGTTCGCTCTATATAAACTTTATATAAATTGTCTCTCTGGAAGTGAAGGGAATGTAGGATCTAAAATAGAGGGTCCTACCAGCATCCACCATCTTGGCTTCCAGTGTGGGAAGTCAAAGATCATTGCATTTGTGGAGTCAGGTGCACAGTACTGCAACCTCTAGCAGTTTATCAACAGGGGGCTGGGTTGCAGAACTCTGGGTTCACACTCCATTGTTGGAGCACAACTCTTCTACCTTCCAAGGTGCATCTGGCTCTCTGTTTCTTCAAATTATCCCTAAAAAGCTCGGCCCAGTAGTGCCGAGCTGTCCCAGGCTCTTATCTTACCAGGATACGGCCCCTCCAATGCTGGCTGAGGTGGTGAGCTGAGTGTTTACTGGGGTGCCTGACTCCTGGGACAGTATTGTCACTGCTGCTGCCTGTTTCAACATTCCTGCAGGTATCAGTCACTGCGCCACTCTAGCCTTCCCTGATTTCCGGGCCCACCATCATCTTGTTTAGTGCAGCACCTCATTTAGGTTCCACTGTGTCTGCTTTGCCCAGGCTAGAAATTACTGAGGTGCCCCAAACAGTGGACCCAGCAAGCTTCATCAGTGATCAAGGTGCCTTTATTTTCCGTGTAAAGGTGGAGAGCCCAGGATTGCCGTGGTTTAAGTTGGGTCAGATAGTGGAGTGCGTCTTGTTTCCTACCACACCAATGTCTTCTCCTACCCATTTATTTTAGCAATAGAGGCACAGTCAGTGTTCGAGTTCACTTGGCTGGCATACCTAAAGTATCAGGTGCTCTGTAATCTTGAGAGCGAGGGATGCAGACAGCAGCAGCCTGAACTGTCCTGCTCTTGGTTCAGAGAAGACACATGGTGGGCATCGCTGCCTTGTTTTCCTAGTGTTAATTAAAATAATGGTAGCTCAGTTCAAAATAACTGCAGAGCTCCAGGAAATCCCACCACTCAATGAACAATGAGCACCTCCACTATTGAAAGTCATAGTTCCTCTGACTGAAGTATCAGCTACCAGCAGCATTACCACAAGTCAGTTTGCATCTGCCGATGGATTGCAACTTTGCGGTCATGTTGATGCAATGATCTCAGTCTGTTGGCTGTAGAAGCATATAAATCATGGCCAGGAAACTTACAGTGAGGCTGAGAAAACCCACTTCTAGATTTGGGTTGGCACTTGTTACACTTCATAGCTTCAGCTCTCTCTTCTGGATTGTCCACAGCTCCGGGCACCAAGCTTGGGCTCCTATTTTCCCTGCAGGGTCAAGCACTCCCTCAGCATGCCAGGCAGGGTTCCAGGCATCATGCAGACCCACATCTTTCAGAAAGATTTGCAGCCTTCAGATGATGTCCCCTTACCTCTGGAGAGACTGATTGCAATGGAAACTGGGCCTGGAACTAAGTAGTTATTTGAGTATCCTGCAAGAGCACTCCCTCAATCATGAAGAAACTTGAATTATAATCCATGTATTATTTTGTTGTTCTATGTTATTGTCCTCTTCCAGAGATGGGATGTTTATCCCGTCAGTGTTCTGGAAGTCGTTTGAACCATTTCATTTCGAAAGTACCTTCACTTTCTGTAGAGCAGGAAGAGTCTTTGTTGAAGGTTATGTCTTTCATAACAGCTGACTCCAAACTAGAGGTCCCAAAACATAAGCACAATGAAGTGTAAAGTCTTTGTTTCCAATTGTTATCCAACTTCTGGAATAGGGGGGAAAGAAAGGGCAGGTCATCTGTCGAAGAATCCCTTTACCCATAAAAAGAGAGTCCTCTTCTCACTTATCAACACTAACCATCACCCAAATGGCAGTTCTCAGGGAGTGGTCATTAGCAGCCGGTTGCTAAACAAAGGTCACTGCCTAGTTTCAAAAGTAGCCCAGTCTATATCCTTCCCCACTTCAGTGGCTCAGTCTACGCAAGCTATACAGTATCAATGTCTGTTAAGGCTATACCACAACCTCCATCTTATACTATGTGTTAGCAGCAGCATCCAAAATTGAATCCCACAGGCCTATGCAACCATATGCTCACAATAAGCATATAGCTCTACCATATTCTACCACACAGCACAGCATATATGCGCTACACACACAGGGATGTTAGTGCAGGGTCTGGGAATTACATTCAAGTGAAACGTGAAATTTTACTCAAGGAGAAACTTTAGGCACCCTACTCATACCTAAACAGGAAAAAAGGTCTATTATCATTATTAATCACAACAACAATCACAGCCCCACTGCTTAACAAATATGTTGCAGGACAGAGACCATGTTCAGAGGCTGTGCTTAATGTGTCTCATTTAAACCAAATTGCCAGGATCAGTGTCTCATGTCAGCTAACAGTCCAAAATTGTGTGTGTGTGTGTGTGTGCTCAGCCAAATACATCAGTATACCAGTTAACCTACAGTATGTTTACTTTTGTCAGTGGTGCACATCTGTTCTATCCTGAAGGGGGCGTTCCTGTCTGAACAAATGAACTGTGGGCAAATGGTTTTGGTGTCAGAAAAATGTTATTTCAAGGTTCTGCTTCCAGTCACCATACATACAGCATACTTGTCTTATTGAGATGAATATTAATCTTGCGACAAGCTCCTTGCACCTGAATAATAAAATGTCTATATTTTATTAATTTAGAGAGTAATTTAGAGTATGACAGCGTAGCCTTCGCTGCTTGCCATATCTAGAGTTCTCTGCTGTGTCAGCAGTTTGTTATCTCCCAAAGAAGCTTCTGCCCACATGGCAACATGGCAGCCCTGTTAGCATATTAGGCGTTTACCAAAATAGATCACCAAAGCTGGGATATGGCATTTTTAAAACAACAGTTCATGCCCAGAAAAAGATGGTCGATACCAATGTCATTTCCACCTGTGATACCTGAACAGAAAGAGGCTTCCTGAAGAGGGAGGAAATATTGCTTGGCTGCTGGGAAAACGTTTTCTCTCACAATGTAATTGGGCGAAGAATTCGAAGGTTGGGCTGACAGGACACCCAGTAGTTTTTGGCAAATATTCTGTTATGGCCCAGCTCTAAATGAAGTGCATAGTATCATACACATTGGATACCCCACAAATAGCTGTAATCCAAACTCTCAAATCTTCCAATAAGAATTCTGATCAATGGCCTGATGCACCAATGGACAAAGTTGTGGGTGAATTGTTAAGATGGTTACAAGAGATATACAGAGGAAGATAAACATACACTAGTAAGTCAGTAGTTGATGTATGCCCTGCACTCCAGATGGGCTGTGGAGCACAGTGAGTGGACCCCGAGGTGAGGGTGCCCTTTGAGAGGGAAGCACTGGGGTCCCAGGGATCCCCAGGCATCATACTGCACGCAGGTGCAGTCACTGCACCGCCTGCAGGCGGATCCCTTTCCCCTTTAAATGTGAGGCTAGTTAGCCAGCTTCAAGCCTGTGGTATGATGTTATTGTTTGGAATGACGCGCGTGAATGCATGCGCGTCATCTACAAACAATATGCATGCTGTGTTGAGATTTAAATGTGTGAGTGTCGCGTGTTGTGGTTCGCGTGCTGTATGAATGTAGATCTTGTGTCTCGTGTGTGTGTTGTGGTTTGAATGGGAACGGCGTGTATTAAGTATGTGGACTGACAGTTTAGCGGCATTCAAAGATATACGCTCCTGGAGACTACTTGTTAAATAAAGCTCCGCTTTACCTTTCCGACGGATTCTGTCTTTTCTTTCTACTGGAGATGGATTAACCATTTTTGCAACACTGGCGACGAGGATGGGAACACGTTTCTACGTGTGTTTACAATGGATTTTTGAAGCATTTTCTGAATTTCGTTTATACCGTGTTTTCATTGGCCACTTACACGGAAGATTTCTCTTTTGGCTTTTCTCATTGGATGTCGTTTTTTCCTTTCTATTTATATTTCTATTTTCTATTTTCAGTTAACCATCACTTCAACAAGGAATTGTGAACAATCCAAGTTTATCTACTGTGGAAATATTTACAAGGAGGAAATGCAAATAATCATCACTGCCACAATGCAATGAACAGTAAGTGACTTCTGTGATTCGCACACAAAAATTGCGAGTGACATTTCTTTTATATTAAAGGAAGAGAAAAAACAGTACAAATAACTTAATTTACATTTATTTATTTAGATTATTTGTTTAATATAAATATCTATATATAACTATGACGGGGATTCAACCTCCTCCATCCTTTTTAACTATTAAAGGTGATCCTCCAATTGAATGGGACATTTGGGAACCCATGTTTTTAGCTTATGTTGAAGTTCTAGAGGAAGAAGATTGTGGTGCAGAAAGGAAATTAGCTTTATTAAAGCATTGCCTTGGAGGGATTGCACTTAAAGAATTTAAAAGTTTACCTCCATTAAGTGATACTTCCAATTTGAAAGTATATCAAATTGCAGCTAAACAACTTTCCATCAGATATGGAAAAAAAATTAATATGGTCATCGAAAGATTTAAATTCTACTCAAGGAAACAACAAACAGATGAGTCTATTGACAACTATGTTTCTGCATTGAGAGCATTAGCGGTTACATGTGACTTTGAACACATTAATTATGACCAAGTACTAAGAGATCAAATTCTCATGTGTACCAACAATAAAAAGATACAACAGAGGTTATGGACAACTACTGACATGACTTTGAATGCTGCGATTGAGATAGCCAAGTCAATAGAGAACTCTGAGAAATTTGTGGATAAAATTCGATCACAAAACAGCAATAAACCAAATGTGTTAATTCTTAATAAAGAAAATGACAAATTTAAGGATTCGGATAAGAATAAAAAGACTATTAATCCAAGGAATGATAACCAATACAAAGGTGAAAATAGAAGTAGATGGCGAAAACCTGATCAGAGAATGAATAATTGGCAAAGGTCGGATCAAAGGATGTATAACTGGCAAAGACCAGACTCAAGAGTGTACAATATGTATTGTTTTAGATGTGGAAGTGGTTACCACCTAGGGAACTCAAAGTCATGCCCAGCTTTAGACAAAGTATGTTCAAGATGTGAAAAAAAGGGCATTTTTCAAAAGTCTGTAGATCAGCACCAAGAAAAGTCAGTTTAGTTCAAGATCAAGAGCAAGAAGTTTCAAGTGATTGTGAATTTGATGTTAACACTATAATGTGCATAACTAAGGAACTTAATGACTTTAAGTCCTTCTAAAAGTCCTTCTAAAATGTCCTTCTTGTGATATCATTATTGATGGAATACCTACTAAAGTTTTTGTAGATTCTTGCTCATGGCACACTATTCTACCTGATACCTTATTTAGATCCAATTGGACTAATGTTAATCTAATGCAACCAGATATTACACCAAGTGGCTATACAGGCCATAGATTGCAACTTATTGGTTATTTTATAGCTGAACTTAAATTCAAGAATTGCTCTACATATGGAAAAGTGTATATTACAAAATCTGGTGATTCACTCTTAGGTTGGCCACACCAGGAACAACTTGGAATGAAGCTTGATCCAAATGCTGATCCTCCTGTTTACTCTATTGATTCTGAGCCAAGTAATTCTGTGCTATGTAAAGGGAATGAAGATATGTTGATTTCAGAAATTAAAGGAAAATTCCCTAAGTTATTCTGCAATGATTTAGGAAGATATAAAGGATTTGAACATCGGATAAAAGTACATGCAAATGCCTTGCCCATCCGTCATAAATTCAGGAATGTTCCTCTTTCATATAGACTACAATTAAAGGAAATTCTCAATGATATGTGTGAGAAGAAAATAATAGAACCTATTGAGTCATCTCCTTGGGTTTCACTTATTGTGATTTCAATTAAATCGGGGGGAGATCTTCGTGTATGCATAGACTTACGCAGTTTGAATAATGCTATTTGTGTGGATTCACATCCCTTACCTAACCTACATGAAATGGTTTCCACCTAGGCCACAAGCTATATACACCTACGCAAGTGTAAAAGACACACAAGCCACTTTTGTGCCGTTTTTTGGGGGGTGCCTGTGATACCTGACCAATTTACATCCCATGACATGTATAATATCGCCCCACATTCACTGTCAAATAACTGTATATACATAAGAGCAAACACATCGATTGTGTTAGTCAAACTGCTGTATCTGGGTGCCTCTTGGGTATTTGCTTATTATGTTAACATGCCTGGACAAAGCACCTGCAGAAATGTAGCTTAACAAGGGTCCCATGGACAGGGAGGAACCCCTGTCCCTTGTTACTGACTCATAATGGTCATTTATTAAAGTGCAACAGATAAAATAAAAGTAGAAGATGGAGAGACACCATTCTTGTAGATATGGAGCATTGATTGAACAATAGCCATAGCGTGATATACACTTAAAGCTTATTCACTTGTTTAGTCATTTACATGCATAAAATAGAGGACTAGGAGACCCCTGGTGTTCTCAATCACAGGGCATTCACTATCAACAGTACCTACCTTATGATCATGATGCAATTCCAAACATCGCATCACCAACTGTGGTACATCAATTTCATTATCAATATGGGTCTACAATATAGCTCCAGTTGAGGATGGGGGTACATTTCAATGACCGATACGGGACGTGGTGTGATGGAGTGTGTAGAAAAGGGGAAGCGTTGATGGGGGAAGCATACGGTGTTGCATATGACGGGATGGAATCTTGAAGTGTGAATGAGGCTGGGCACAAGTCGCCACCGAGTTTTTCCCCAGAGCATCTCCCACTCTAAAAGCAGGTACCACTTGTGTGGGAAAAACCCTGCCATACTGATGGGTAACTCAAAGTGTGCCAGTTTGTATCCGACCTGTGTAGTGTAGAAAATGACAGCAATGTATGAGGCCATACGTCAAATACTTTAAGAGACTCCTTGAAAGCTAGTTGTGTTGTCTTTTTTGTGATACTTGTAGGTGGTTCAATGTTTAAACTTTGTTACCAGTCAATAGGTTTACACATTTGGAAGTGATAAGGACTAGGAAGAATTTGATGAACAAATTTAGTGAAATATCTCCAACAGCTTCACGCACGTATATTAAAAAAGATATGTATATATATATATATATATATATATATATATATATATATATATATATATATATATATATATATATATATATATATATATATATATATATATATATATATATATATATATCAAACACTCAAGGGATGCCCCCAAGGACGAGCCGCCACACAGGTAGGTAAAGTTCGCCGTTTATTAATCAGGAAGCTGCAATGAAGTCCGCCTGCTGCCTCGCAGACACAGCCTGACGCGTTTCGTGCTCAATGCACTTTGTCGAAGGCAAGTTCACAGCTACAGCGCAAAGCAGGTCGGATGCAAGTTTTTAAATCAGGATACACGCCCAGTGGCCTCAGGCTACGCCTGCTGGTACCTGTAGTTTGTAAAAAGTTTTTCCTCCAGTGAGGTGCTGCTGCACTGTCTGTGAAATTAAAATCCCCAGTGGGTTAGCGCAGACAGCCTGCTTTCCTCGTTGCACAATATTGCTTCCAGAAACGACCTCCTGTTATTCCGCTGGTAACCATTTGGCATCACCACAGGGCCGCACATATGCGGCGGGGCTCAGTCCACGGCCGGGCCAGCCGTACCAATTTCAAACACTCAAGGGATGCCCCCAAGGACGAGCCGCCACACAGGTAGGTAAAGTTTGCCGTTTATTTATCAGGAAGCTGCAATGAAGTCCGCCTGCCGTGGACTGAGCCCCGCCGCATATATATACATATATATCATATATATGATGTGATCAAGGGCAGTTCCTGCCCGAAACGCGTCATGCCTACTGAACTGCAAATGGATAATAAACTTTTGCTGTGAACACTCTGCAAGCCGTGTGGTGGTCCGTATTTTCTGTGGTTTCAGCCTGGAAAGCAGAAATTGATCCATATATATATATATATATATATATATATATATATATATATATATATATATATATATATATATATATATATATATATATATATATATTCACTGAAAAAACCATAGGTTATAGGCCATATATAGTTAGGAATTTGCATTTACAAAACCTTGAAAATTCACTGCAAAAACCATTGGTTATAGACCATATATAGTTAGGGATTAGCCTTTTCAAAACCTTATTTTACTCACACAAAACCATTGAAATTTCATATATAGTTAGTTCCACTAACTATATATCGCGCACCCGCAATCCACTGCTGATGATGTCACATATTACATCATTCATGACATGGTTAGTGACATCACTGATGACATCTCAAATGACATCACTGATGACAACATTCAGTGACTGTATGTTTCTGTAAAGTTAAAATATGTCTTACATATTGAAGAATGAGTGGATGTATAAGTGTCTGGATGAAGGATTTAGTAGGTGCATGACTGACTGTATGAGTGAGTGATTAAATGTGTCTCACTGAGTGCATGGGTTAGTGACTAAACTGTTTTAATTTGTGCATCATTATATCTGTTGTTCTACAAACTGCTGCATATGTTGATCAGTAGCTATATGAGTAACTGTATGGGTTATTCATTGGTTGTCCAAGTATTTGTATGGGAAACTGAGTGTGTGTGTATGGGTGGCTGGGAGGTGTGTGACTCTGTACATAGATGTGTGAGTAGTTGATTAACTATATGTATGGGTTCAAAAGTGCATGTGGAGACAGCTGTATGGGCGGTTGACTGTGCATGAGTGTATTAGTGAGTGAATGGATATCTCAGTGCTACATGTCAAAGTAAGTACATATGTAAAACACAGTACATGTGAGAGTTGACATATATAAATAACTGTGCATAAGAGCCAGTGAATGTGTGAGTGGCTGTATGGATCATTGTGAACATGTATCAGGGATTGTATAAGAGAGTAAAGTAAATATCTGTTAGTATATGTTTGAATAAGTAAGGTGTGTATAACTGTATAGTTGAGAAAATGGAGGTGTGATTGATTTTTTGCATAACTGACTAGGTGTGTGAGTAACTCCATGGATGAGTGACAGTCTGTGACTGTCTGTTTACACTGATTGTATCTAAGGTTATATTAGAGTCTGAAGAGGTTCATGGTATTATCACATGAATGATATCATCAGTGATGTGATCAGTCATGTCAAATGAGATGTTATCAGTGATTTTATCAGTGATGTCATTTGAGATGTCATCAGTGATGTCATTTGAGATGTCATCAGTGATGTCATTTGAGATGTCATCAGTAATGTCATCAGTGATGTCACTAACCATGTCATGAATGATGTAATATGTGACATCATCAGCAGTGGATTGCGGGTGCGCGATATATAGTTAGTGGAACTAACTATATATGAAATTTCAATGGTAAGGTTTTGAAAAGGCTAATCCCTAACTATATATGGTCTATAACCAATGGTTTTTTCAGTGAATTTTCAAGGTTTTGTAAATGCAAATTCCTAACTATATATGGCCTATAACCTATGGTTTTTTCAGTGAATTTCATTGGTTTTTTAATAGCAAATATCAAAAGCTGTAAAATGTCAAGTACGTGATAGGTAAAAACTTTTTCGTGTTTATGCACGCTGATGTGCTTTGAACGCTGCCCCCCTCCCCTCTTTTCTCTTAGTAGTACTCTCTCTTTGCAGATAGTGAAGAGTAGTTAACGCAGGCCTTTACCTCCGTTGTAATCCGTCGTGCCTGCTTGTCTCTCCATTTGATTGATTGTTATCCAAGCATTTACTGTTTTACAATTGATTCTCTTTGGTTCATTCTCTATTTACAAACAAGCACAAAGTCGCAATACTCTGTTTAGTCTTTGCAGATAGTGAAAAATCGTGAAAAATCGTGTAAAAAAATAAAAGTAATCGAGCAAAATCAGTAGGCCACTAATTGGATCTCTTTTTGACCTCGCTAAAATAGAAACATTAGGAACAACCCTTCATGAGAAATACGAAAATAGTGAGATGAACTGAGCTCCACACCATGAGGGCTGCAAGACAGCTCGGCTCCGTCACCCACCCCGCCCAAAATAATGACAAACCCTATGCAAATATTAAAAATATAGACAACACACCAGCAAAGTAACAGGGTAAAACATTTTATTAAATAACTATTTACATTACGTTGGTTTATGAGATGATGTCAGTAGTGGACCGATGTGTGAATAGGTCGGAAGCAGCACAAGACGCCAAGATCCGGATGGTAAGTCCTGGATGTTGGGTGCCATAGTTCAGAGTTCTGAGTTTGAGCCTTTTTCAATGCCTGTGCTTTGTTGTTTCCCCTCCATCAAAAACAAAAAAATATATAAAACTGTGCAAAAATACAAAAAAATCAAAAAATGTTTAGAAAAGCAGTGCTTGTAAGACTGTCTGAAGCTTATTTCCACCTACTGCAGCTTCACTATTCTCAAAGTAAGTGAGGGTCGTTTGTGGACCTGACTGCATTTGAAAATAATGTTATATGGTACCTCCCTAAACCGCTTGACGGAGGCCCCCGAGGGGCGGTGTGATGGCACGGACTCGGAGAAGACGCTTGGCTCCGACCCCCTCCCCAAGTCTTATAGCACTGGTGTAGCCTGAGATCGCCCCCGACATAGGCGGCCGGCTCCCGGGGTCCGGCGGAACTTTTTGCCTTTTGATGACTCTTCTATTCTGGACTTTGTCCCACAATCCGTTTGACCTGAAGACACGCTGTAGTGGGGCGCCCCTTTACCGTTTTAGTTGCCATTCCGCCCGCTTTTGCTACACTGTGCCTCTTCCGCCATTCAGCTGTTTACCGCCTGCTCTTGCGACTACAGCGTCTCGCTCACCATGTAGTTGAGTTGCTCCCGCTCTTGCGGTGCAGCGATAGGCGACTGCCACAGGACTCTGAAAATGGCGGCCGGCTCTTCTGTTTTGGGCCTGGTCCACTAAAATGGCCCTGGGACACCTTGGAACTCGGACGCTTCCCTGATAGGGCTTGGGTCCCATTCTCGAAAGCGTCCCCTCAGCCGTGAAGATTCTACAAAAGTCTTGGGGGCCCCCGACTCCCGCAGGCTTCTGGTGGGGAGCGGCTGCCATGTCTGCTCGTGGAATGGCCACGACGGAGATACGAGATGGTAGTGCTCTCATGCTGACGCCAGCTTTAGTCTGAAACATCCAGAAACACTGTAGACTACCAATTCGAGCAGTTCCGGTAGCGCCCCAACATGACCCGGTAGAGAAGAACTTGCCCTCCCCTCTTTGACTGATGGTTCTTGTTGCCTGTCCCCTCTGTTGTCATTTAACAGAACTTTTTGGACTGCTGAAAGGGGTTGTGTTCCGAACGCTGGTTGGTGGAGACATTTTGACTATATTCTTGACCTACGTTGTCGCGTAATGCGTTATATGACACGCCGCGTTAGCGCACCCGGAAGTGATCCGGGGCGCGGCGCGCAGCGCGTAACGTAAGCATAACAGGTCATGTGATTTGTTAATAAAACTTTTCATTGGTTCATTTTACTTTTGTTATTTTAATGATGAAAAGCTTGGTCATATGACCTAAAAATTACGCTTTTTATTGGTTTCGAACATTATTTTTTTTAAAACATATATGTTATAATATTCCAGGCTAATGTACTTTCCCGGAAAATTTACAACTGTCCTGCAAGTAAAATATATTCCTTTTTCGAGAAAAAGGGCGTTTCTTCGTTCCATGACGGAGCCGTTGAGTAAAAGAGACTCGGCCTGCTGTCTTAGTCGCCGATACGCCTGATTATCAGATTCTTATCGATCACTTTATGTTGCAGGAGTGGAAAACACAACTGCCCTTGACCATTTATCTTTACTGCGTTCCTACATATTATACCTTTTATCCGTCATGTAATTGGACTGCTTTATTTCACTTGCCTTTTACTGATTCGAAAACAGTGACTAAAAGTAAAAACTTTACCAATGTAAATACTACTACCATGTTTTGTTTTAAAAACCTTTATTGTGAAAATGTCAGTATACAAATACGGGCCTATAACCACGTGGGCCGGCCACGGAGCAAACTGAAATCGTATATGATGAGGAGACATTTACATTATAGAGGAACGTAACGAGCGAGCCATTAGGTTGCAAGAACTAAGATGTCTAACAGTTGCGGAATCGGTGGACGTACATTTTGTAATTAAAATACGACAGGGCCACTTACAAAAAAGTTATCTAGATATACATTTGCGTGCAAGTACCATGGGTGACGTTAATTCGAACTTTCAATAGTACAGTAATAAATAACACATCAGAACTTAATATCAAAAGGGATGTAGAAATATTCAATCAATTCTCGTCCCCGCCCGCCATGAGCATCAAAACTGCATTCATATCTCGTGATATCAAGGTTGTTCAACCAGTACACAACAAGGAGTTACGAGTCCCATTTATACCGGCGCCATTTTGGGCGAGGCCGGGCAGGTCCAAGATATAGTCAAAATGTCTCCACCAACAATCGGCCAGACCAGAACCCCTTTCGGCCCTTTATGCTACAAGATGGTGTCTTCCATTCAGAAAATATTGTTGGCAGCATTTTGAAAGGAAAGATAAACAGCCGTTTTCCTAGTGAGTCTCACATTGTTACATTTAGGAAGAATGTTGAAGAGTAATATGTGGAAAATCTGAAGCCATTTTTCTACAAACTCTCAATCAGCCTTGGATGGAAAAAAAAATCCTGAAGAATGTACAAACTGAAAACCAATTTTTGTCTGTATAGCATCAACAGCAACGCTTGAGTCAGCTTTGTGTCAAGCCGCCATTTTCATTCAATCAATAGCGTCCCCCTGCACACATTCAGGAACCTGGTCGTGTCTTCAGGTGAAACGGATTGTGGGACAAGAAGCAGAAAGGAAAAGGAAAAAAGTTCCGCCGGACCTCGGGAGCCGGCCGCCTATGTCATGGGCGATCTTTGGCCACACCAGGGCAATAGTGAAGCTGCAGCAGGTGCAAAAGAGCTTCAGACAGTCTTACAAGCACTGCTTTTCTAAACATTTTTTTATTTTTTTGTATTTTTGCACAGTTTTATATTTTTTTTGTTTTTGATGGAGGGGAAACAACAAAAAACAGGCATTGAAAAAGGCTCAACAGTGCAGGGCACCTTGTGCTGGTTCCGACCTATTCACACATCGGTCCACTACTGACATCACCTCATAAGCCAACGGGGCACCCCACGTCGACTTTCGGCGCAGCATTGTAGGATGGCCACACCAGTGCGGCAACTTGCTGGACACCACCTCGGTGCCATCCGGATCTCGGCGCGTTCGAGTCACTGTACCGCAAAAGTGACCGGAACTCAGCTGGACACGCCGTCTTTCGGCGCAGCATTGTAGGATGGCCACACCAGTGCGGCAACTTGCTGGACACCACCTCAGTGCCATCCGGATCTCGGCGCGTTCGAGTCACTGTACCGCAAAAGTGACCGGAACTCAGCTGGACACGCCGTCTTTCGGCACAGCATTGTAGGATAGCCACACCAGTGCAGCAACTTGCTGGACACTAACTCTGTGCCATCCGGATCTCGGCGCGTTGTGCTGCCTTCGGCCTATTCGCACACCGGTCCGCTACTGACGCCGCCTCACGTGCCAACGGATTTTCTATGCTTTTTGTAGCCCTATGCCGCATAACAGGTCATGTGACTTGTTTATAAAACTTTTCATTGGTTCATTTTACTTTTGGTTTCCTAAAGATGGAAGGCTTGGTCATATGACCTAAAAATAACACTTTTCATTGGTTTAGAACATTTTTTTCCCAAACGATGAAAGCCCCACCTTGTTTCTGGATGATTCAGACTGAAGCTGGCGTCACCATGAGAGCACCACCATCTCGTGGCTCCGTCGTGGTCATTCCGCGAGCAATCATGGCAGCCGCTCCCCACCGGAAGCCTGCAGGAGTCGAGGGCCCCCAAGACTTTTGTAGAATCTTCACGGCTGAGGGGACGCTTTCGAGAATGGAGCCCAAGCCCTAGCAGGCAAGCGTCCGAGTTCCAAGGTGTCCCAGGGCCATTTTAGTGGACCAGGCCCAAAACCGTAGAGCCGGCCGCCATTTTAAGAGTCCTGTGGCAGTCGCCTATCGCTGCACTGCAAGAGTGGGAGCAACTCAACAACATGGTGAGCGAGACGCTGTAGCCGCAAGAGCGGGCGCAACTCAGCTGGATGGCCGCCACCTGGGGAGGCCCGTTCACGCCGCCTCCCTCACGCCCCCCCCCCCGGGCCGCCCCACGGCAATTTTCGGAGCAGCATTGTAGGATACCAAAACCAGTGCGGCAGTTTACTGGACATCACCTGGGTGCCATCCACATCTCAGCGCGTTCTGCTGCCTTGGGACTATTCGCACAACAGACCGCTACTGACGAGGCCTCCCCCCGCACCACCCGGGACGCCCCACGCTGTTTTTCTGAGCTGCATTGTAGGATCCCAAAAACCACTGCGGCACCCAGGTGACATCACCTGGGTGCCGTCCAGAACTCAGCACGTTGTGCTGCCTTGGGACTATTCGCACAAAAGACAGCTTCTGACCATTGTTGCTTTTTTTTGTCACAAATGTTTAAATGTTTGTTACAGTTTTTGTTCCGTTCGTTATATTTAAAAGTTAATAAAGTTTTATAATCCCACTTTGTTGGAGTGCTACATATTTTTTAAAAATCGGGTGAATGGGGCCTTGAATCGGGTTATTGTCATGTGTGGGCTTTGCAAGTGTACTGCTACAGGATCGGACATTTCAAACTCAAATGCACGTTCTTTTTCTTACCTTTCCGAAGCATGGAGCGCAATAGCAGGCAGAGAAAGGGTGATGCAAGTGTTGAACACTGCCTGGCCTGGCAAGTTGCTGGCAGTGCCCCACCCCCCCCGCCCGCTCCTGAAAGAGGACACACACACACCGCCGCCCTGAGTACTTCACAGATCTTTAAAAGACCATGCGCTTGTTCATGAGGCTTAAATGGTTTATCACCCCTTCTAGAACCCCTGCATCGACCCTCTGACGTTTCCTGGAAGAATTACCACGTAACACAATACCAAGCCTTGTCAGCTGAAACCCCCGAGGAATCGTGGGGCATATTATCAAGGGGGTTTATCTCCGCTTTTTTGGTTTTAAAAGCCCAGAAAGCGGAGATAAAATTATCTCCCTATTACCAAGCTGTCGCTAACACCAGTTAGTGACAGCTAAAAGGAGATAGCGACCATCTTGGGCCCCGCTTTGCATGTCAGTGATATTTATCACTAATGACATGCAAAGTGGGCGTGCCAAGATGTTAGCGACTGGAAACAGTCCCTAACATCGCTATCTCCTATTACCAACTTTTGGAGATATTTGCGCTAAGCGCGAATATCTCAAAAAGCTAACACCTGCCCTGAGCAGTTCTTAGCCATGTTATCCAATGGGAGGTGGATAACATGGCTAAGAGCATTTGCTCGATAATGCATGAATATCGCTGACTTTTCAGCGATATTCATGCATTGCGGCCGTTTTTTATCGCATTTGCGATAAACCTTGCTAATAGCAAGGTTTATCTGCGATAAAAATCGCCGATGTGCGGCGATAATTTTTGTCTCTAAACAAGTTAGAGACAAAAATTATCGCTAGTTGTTGGTAATATGCCCCCGGGTTTTTGCTTGCAGAAATCGGGAGGCGGGAGACTAGCACTGAAATCAGTAGTCCCACGCCTGAATCGGGAGGGTTGGCATGTCTGGATTCTCTACAGCTGGGGCCATAAACTACATCCGCAGGGCTAGGTGATAGCCTGGGACCGGCCTGGCATCTAAAATGGCTGCCGTGCACGACAAAATTGTGGCACTGGAAAAAAGGCAAGATGGCGCAGACAATGTTCATCAATAAGGATTCATTTATAACAAAATATTTTATCGCACTGACAAATTGGCGGTCAACACTTCCTGATTTCCATCGAATCGAACGTTAACAGACGTCATGCAGCAAAAAAAAAAAAGCTCACGCACAGCCGCTGGAAGACATGTATCAACATATATGAGCCTCCTCAGCCACCCTCAGAAAACATAAGGGATTAGGATACGTCTCCCGCACCCCCTTATACCTAGTAATTTAATTAAAACGAAGCACAAAATGGCGAATTCCCGTTCCGCTACCAGTTTGCGGCCCAGTTCGCGGCCCGTGAAGCGCTTTTACCGTGAAAAATAATTTTTTTTTATTTTCCCCACGGGACCCTTTAATAACCCCAACAACATTCCTAGGGGGTCAAGAGGGGTATACCCTGCCCCCTTTCATTAAATTCCCCCTTCGTTTTTCACCTCTTCTTCTCTCTCGATCCTACCGAGAGATAAGATGGCGGCCGCTCCGGACTGTTTAGAATGTTGACAGACACCGGGGAGCCAATCAGCTTCGCATCGCAAAGTTCCGTTTCGCGAAAAGTAAGCGGACCGGAGCGCAGCCCGGAGCGCTGTTACAGATATATATCTTGTTTTGAATGTTAATTTCTCAAAATCCACTGGAGAACATATATTGAGACCTAGCAAAGGCACATCGGGCTAACAGTCCCTACAATTTTGCCAAGTTTCGTGCAAATCCATTCAGCCGTTCGAGCTAAAAGTGAGGCCAAAGGCCCTATGGAAATTAACATGGGAAAAACGTGTTTTGGGACCCCCCTTTTTTCTCGGCCCCCCCTTGACAAAACCCCCCCAAATTTTCAGGGGCTGCTCAGAAACGAAATGTGCCATTTTCCTGAAAATTTCAGCCGATTCCGTCCACAAACGCCAAAGTTATTAGACATAGAATTTTCAAAAGTCCCATAGACAAAAAATCCTAACTATATATACCTACTGGCGAGACGCCAGTAGGTAATAAATATATATATATATATATATATTTCTTTCAACAGTTTACTTCTTCATGTGAAGGGACCCCAGACCCTGGTAGGGCAGCTTTGACGTGATGGGCACGAAGAATCCCATCTATTTACTCCAAACAAACTTCTCAACACAAGAAGATGCCAAAATCCTATTTGAAAGGGTTTTAAGCACTGTACTTTTCTCTGTGGATATTCAGTAGTGCACTTCCAACCTAACGCGCTTCAGCTTTCTCAGGAGCATTGATCACAGGTGAGCTTATTTTCCATTTTTCTCTCACGGACGTAAGTGAAAAAACACGTTTTTAGTTGGTAGTTTTTCGGTTGTGTTCTTTACATGGAAAGCGCAGAAAAAAAACTTCAATTCAGTTACCTTTATACAGCAGCTTACATGTTGACATTTAAGTTCATAATTGAAACGCTGCAATTATGATCATATTTACATATGGTTTCAATGCCCTAAAACAAATTGTTGCTGTATATCTGGCTAGAAAGTCAAGAATTAGCACAGTGGCATGGCGTCCAAAAACACTGGTAATTGGACTCTGAATGGCAGTCCTTTTTTGCTGGTTCAATGTTTGTGTTCTCCAATGGAAACAATCATGTTATTTAAAAAAAACCACAAACCATCGTGCTAACTAATGAGCACTGAATAAGCCAAAGTGTCCCGAAATGCATTTGATCTGAATAAATCTTCTAGATGTCCTGTGAGTGCTCCGTGCCTCTTTTCTTCTGAATAACTTTTAAGTGATTTCACCCTCACTTCTGCGGAGATAGCACCTGTTCAGAGTTTGGCAGTTTTGGGTGACCTTTGAGCCTGCAAAAAAAAAAAAAAAATACACACACTATATATATATATATATATATATATATATATATATATATATATATTCACTGAAAAAACCATAGGTTATAGACCATATATAGTTAGGAATTAGCATTTACAAAACCTTATTTTACTCACACAAAACCATTGAAATTCGCATATATAGTTAGTTGCACTAACTATATATATCGCACCCGCAATCCACTGCTGATCATGTCACATATTACATCATTCATGACATGGTCAGTGACATCACTGATGACATCACTGATGACATCACTGATGACAACATCCAGTGACTGTATGTTTCTGTAAAGTTAAAATATGTCTTACATATTGAAGAATGAGTGGATGTATAAGTGTCTGGATGAAGGATTTAGTAGGTGCATGACTGACTGTATGAGTGAGTGATTAAATGTGTCTCGCTGAGTGCATGGGTTAGTGACTAAACTGTCTTAATTTGTGCATCATTATGTCTGTTGTTCTGTAAACTGCTGCATGTGTTGATCAGTAGCTATATGAGTAACTATATGGGTTATTGATTGGTTGCCCAAGTATTTGTATGGGAGTTGAGTGTGTGTGTGGGTGGCTGGGAGGTGTATGACTCTGTGCATAGATGTGTGAGCAGTTCATTCACTAGATGTATGGGTTCAAAAGTGCATGTGGAAACAGCTGTATGGGCGGTTGACTGTGTGCATGAGTGTATTGGTGAGTGAATGGATATCTCAGTGCTACATGTCAAAGTAAGTACATATGTAAAACACAGTACATGTGAGAGTTGACATATATAAATAACTGTGCATAAGAGCCAGTGAATGTGTGAGTGGCTGTATGGATCATTGTGAACTTGTATCAGGGATTGTATAAGAGAGTAAATATGTGTTAGTATATGTTTGAATAAGTAAGGTGTGTATAACTGTATAGTTGAGGAAATGGAGGTGTGATTGATTCTTTGCATGACTGACTAGGTGTGTGAGTAACTCCATGGATGAGTGACAGTCTGTGAGTGTCTGTTTACACTGAGTGTATCTAAGGTTATATTAGAGTCTGAAGAGGTTCATCGTATTATCACATGAATGATGTCATCAGTGATGTGATCAGTAATGTCAAATGAGATGTCATCAGTGATGTAATTTGAGATGTCATCAGTGATGTCATCAGTGATGTCATTTGGGATGTCATCAGTGATGTCATCAGTGATGTCATTTGAGATGTCATCAGTGATGTCATTTGAGATGTCATCAGTGATGTCATCAGTGATGTCACTGACCATGTCATGAATGATGTAATATGTGACATGATCAGCAGTGGATTGCGGGTGCGATATATATAGTTAGTGCAACTAACTATATATGCGAATTTCAATGGTTTTGTGTGAGTAAAATAAGGTTTTGTAAATGCTAATTCCTAACTATATATGGTCTATGACCTATGGTTTTTTCAGTGAATTTTCAAGGTTTTGTAAATGCTAATTCCTAACTATATATGGTCTATATCCTATGGTTTTTTCAGTGAATTTTCAAGGTTTTGTAAATGCTAATTCCTAACTATATATGGTCTATAACCTATGGTTTTTTCAGTGAATATATATATATATATATATATATATATATATATATATATATATATATATATATATTACCTACTGGCGGTCGCCAGTAGGTATATATAGTTAGGATTTTTTCTCTATGGGACTTTTGAAAATTCTATGCCTAATAACTTTGGCGTTTGTGGACGGAATTGGCTGAAATTTTCAGGAAAATGGCACATTTTGTTTCTGAGCAGCACCTGGAAATTTGGGGGGGGTTCGTCAAGGGGGGGCCGAGAAAAAAGGGGGGTCCCAAAACGCGTTTTTCCCATGTTATTTTCCATAGGGCGGTTGGACTCACTTTTAGCCCGAACGGCTGAATGGATTTTCACGAAATTTGGCAAAATTGTAGGGACTGTTAGCCCGATGTGCCTTTGCTAGGTCTCAATATATGTGCTTCAATGGATTTTGAGAAATTAACGTTTAAATCAAGATATATATCTGTAACAGCGCTCCGGGCAGCTATCTGGTTAGCGAACCTTTCGCGTAACGGAACTTTGCGATGAGAAGCTGATTGGCCCTCCGGTGTCTGTCAACATTCTAAACAGTCCGGAGCGGCCGCCATCTTGTCTCTCGGTAGGATCGAGAGACAAGAGGAGGCCAAAACAAAGGGGGAAATTACCATAAGGGGGCATAGTAGATCCTCGTTGACCCCCTAGGTTTTATGTGGAGGTTTTAAAAGGGCCTAGAGGGTCCAAAAAAAAAAATTTTTTTTTGCGTGGTAAGCGCCAAGTTCGCGAACCGGATAGCTTTCTGGGCAGCGAACTTTATGGATAAAAGAATGAAAGACTTTTCTAATACTGTATGTTAATTGTTTGTTGTTTTTCTTGTTTTTTTTTGTTTTCTTTGTTTATTTTTTTTTTATTATGATTGTGTTTCATATTTTATTAAATTTTCTAACATTTCATTGTCAGAAATGTCATAATTTATTATAGGGTGTAATTGTTTTTCATTTTGAAGCAAGTTGTCTACTGCTTCAACACATTGTAGAAGTTCGTGGTCTCTACTGTCATCCATAAAGTCATCAAGTTTGTCTTGGCTGTTCTCCTTCAGTTCAATCGAAAATGAAACTTGTTGTTCGCCTTCCATTTTGCCTGAAATTTTGAATAAGAAAATATATATTAGTAGAGATAGGGCACTGTTGGGATTAATTTTAGATAGGCAGTTTTTATCAGTGAATTTATCTTTTGGCAGTGTATAGTATGAGAGTGGAAATAGGACTATAAAAAAGTGTATGTGATTTAACCAAGACAAGCCTTGCTCCATTGATAACTATAACAGAGAAGTCTATCTAAATACATTACTACTACAGAGGGATAGTGTATATCTAGCAGAAAAAGTCTACTATATTAAGTCATAGTGCACAATATATTAAATTATAACTTACCTTCACAAAGAAGTTGAAGTTTTTTGAAGCTTTTGAAATAGGAGGTACAACAAGAAGTAGTAGTCAAAATGGCTGTGTTTCCTTCTCTCCCTTTATATATATACAGGTATATAACCAATCAAATGTCAGGTAATAAAAGTAGAAAATGAAAGTAACATTTTCATTGGTTGTCAATTCCAACACTTCAGATGTGTTTTGTGAAGTAATTTACCTCACGGTACTTGGAGAGGTCTACAGGCTAAATGGCTAAATGGAATTTCAATGAAATTTGTGAGAATGGAAGGGATTGTTATGTAGTATGAGCTAATCTATATTTGGTGAGAGTGTCTCTAGTCGTTTTTCTGTAAATTACTTTCCCGCCTTTTTTTAGGACCGCTTTCCGGGAAGCTGCCCGGTTAGCGAACCTTAAGCGTCACGGGAGTCCACCATTTTGTGTTTCGTTCGCATTAAGATACAAGATGGAGGGCAAATAATGTTTAGAATGGGTAGAAGGGGTCATGGTAGACTTATCTTGACCCCCTAGGTTTTCTGAGCGTGGCTGAGGAGGCTTATATGTGCGGGAAAAAAAATGTTTTTTAAAAAAATTCCGCGAGGTTAGCTTTCGGTTAGCGAACCGGGTAGCGCTCCGGGGAGCGAATTTTGTGGAAAATTAGTGAAAAAAGTTAGAGAAAAATAATAATTGTGAGTGATCAGATGTAGGGTAGCTCTGAGAAGAGCTTTTGGGTTTATGGTACATTTAGGTACTTATAAGTAGGTACCAATGCACAGTCTTAAATTCAGAATGAAAATTCTGTTGCCCTCATCTGAGAAGTGAACTCCATCTCCTCTGTAGATATCTTGCATGTAGTAACGCAAGTTGTTGTTGTACAGAGAGCCCATTCCATGGTCTCTCATGTAAGCTGAAACAGATTTGTTTACATGCTTCCTCGCTTTCTCAATTTGTGGACAAAATTGGTTGGACCACCTCCATTTCTGTCTTTGGCATATATTGGAATATACCAAGGCAGTTTGAGGAAAAAGTGCCATTAATTGCGCCAAGGTGTCCTTTAAAAGCATTTCCAGACCTACCCCTGTCAAAGTGCCCAAATCATTACCTCCACAGTGCACTATTAACAGGTCAGGTTTTGGCAAATGCATAAAGGTTTTCACCAATGGAATCAATTGGTGACATTTTAATCCTCTTTGGCCCAACCAGTTAATTTCCACATCTTGTAAATTGAGGTTGTGTAAATTTCTGCTCTCAGCATACCTTTGAGCCCAGTGGATGTAACTATGTCCAACAATCCAGACGTTAAACATGGTGGAAGAAGGTTGTTCTGCAGTCAGATGAAGTGTGGTAATGAAAGGGCAGTTGAAACAGTAGGAGTTTCTAAAGAAAAAAAACTGTGGTTTTACTATGCTAATGATTCATTAGCAGTGATTGGTGCATTTCCATTTCGGAAAACAGAAAGTTAGGGTGCATGGATGTGTTCTTTGAAAGATGTAATTTGAATGGTCAAGGAAGAAACAATTAATGAAAGATTGCACTGGATACGCAGGTGCACTGAGAGTTCAGAGTTCAATTGAAACATTGTTTTGTGAATTTGCAAACATGAGAGGTCTTCCAGGAGGTGGTTGCTATGGAAACAAGGCAGACAGGGCAGAGGGGGGAAGGGTTTTGATTTGAAAAAAGTGAGGGAAGAGGTATGATTGGCTAATATGAGAGATATGTGAAAAGAATATCTGTATTTCTGTGCTTTCAATAGCTGCAGCCTTTGGAGTGCATCCTTTTTCTTCTGCTGAAGACAATTTGGTGTATTTCTGAGACTGTTTTCAAAACTCAAAAAATATTTGCTAAGGTGAGAAAAGATTTATTTAATTTAGATAGAGAATAGTATGATTTAAGGAGAAAATGATGAAGAAAGCTGTGTTTTTAAAATGTGGTTTTGTCTCTAGTGATATACTAATAGAATTAGTTTCATAGAGAAATTATAATTGCATATTTGGTGTAACATTCTGGCATGCAGTAACACAAGATATTGTAATACATGGAGGCCATTTCATGGTCTGTTATGTAAGCTGAAACAGATATGTTGCTTTTAAAAACGATTTAAGAAATCAATTACATTTCTGGATATGTACTGCTAGAGCTTTATAGGTTGTTTTGGGCCATATTTATAAGGTATTTGAGTGTCTAAGATGTTGTGTTCGCCTTTTAAAATGTAAAGTGTTCCTCATGGGGCAAGTGTCTTGTAAATACGCTCCCACTTGTGCTTGGCAAATTTAGATTTTGATTATGGGAGTTACCTAGCCATGTTAATAGTGTCCCAAAAATGGTGCTAGGGCATTCCAGAAAACACTTTCATGTGTCTCAAGGACATTTTTAGTTATTTCTTCATGAATGCAGGTATACAATTGATTTATATGCTGTGTTTAAAAACGAATTTTGAAATGAATTAAATTTCAGGATATGTACTGTTAGAGCTTCATAGGTTGTTTGGGGTCATATTTAGAAGGCATTTTAGTGTCTTTGAAGTTATTTTTCCCTTTTTAAATGGAAAGCGTTCCTCATGGGGCCCTGAGCAGTTCTTAGCCATGTTATTTAATAGGAAGTGGATAACATGGCTAATAGCATTTGCTGGAAAATGCATGAATATCGCTGATTTTTCTGCTATATTCTTGCATTGTGGCCGTTTTTTTTCACATTGCTTCATAGGTTGTTTGGGTTCATATTTAGAAGGCATTTTAGTGTCTTTGATGTTATTTTTCCCTTTTTAAATGGAAAGCGTTCCTCATGGGGCCCTGAGCAGTTCTTAGCCATGTTATTTAATAGGAAGTGGATAACATGGCTAAGAGCATTTGCTGGAAAATGCATGAATATCGCTGATTTTTTTGCTATATTCATGCATTGTGGCCGTTTTTTTTCACATTGCTTCATAGGTTGTTTGGGTTCATATTTAGGAGGCATTTTAGTGTCTTTGATGTTATTTTTCCCTTTTTAAATGGAAAGCGTTCCTCATGGTGCCCTGAGCAGTTCTTAGCCATGTTATTTAATAGGAAGTGGATAACATGGCTAAGAGCATTTGCTGGAAAATGCATGAATGTCGCTGATTTTTCTGCTATATTCATGCATTGCGGCAGTTTTTTCCACATTGCTTCATAGGTTGTTTGGGTTCATATTTAGAAGGCATTTTAGTGTCTTTGATGTTATTTTTCCCTTTTTAAATGGAAAGCGTTCCTCATGGTGCCCTGAGCAGTTCTTAGCCATGTTATTTAATAGGAAGTGGATAACATGGCTAAGAGCATTTGCTGGAAAATGCATGAATATCGCTGATTTTTCTGCGATATTCATGCATTGCAGGCCTTTTTTTATCACATTTGCAAGCACTTCTTAGCCATGTTATCCAATGGGAGGTGGATAACATGGCTAAGAGCATTTGCTACAAAGGTTGTTTGGGGTTATATACCATTTTTGGGAAATTATTAACATGCCTATCTAACTCCCATAATCAAAATCTAAATTTGCCACCCGCAGGTGGGAGCGTATTTACAATAAATTTGCACCATGAAGAATGTAAAATAGCATACTAGATACTCAAATAACTTATAAATATGACCCAAAACATCTTATGAAGCACTAGTAGTGCATATTCCCAGAAATGTATTGGTTTTCATTTAATGATTTACTTCATTGGTAGGCCTTCACATGTTTTTTTACCTTGGTTTTTTTTCAGTGAAAATCTTATCTGCAACCATGTGTTGGCCTCACCTCAAATAAACAAAACAGGTGATGGACTGAATGTGGATCAATGACACACATTCACCCCAGTCCAAAGATCTGGGCCTAAACAAACCTTTAGATAGGCTACATCTTATCGTCATCCTGAATTAATGATTTAAAATATTAGGGAGTGATTTATGAGTGTTGTATGCCTGTTTTGTACCATTGAGTGTCATTTTTGTGATGCAGTGCTGGTGGAAAATATTTGCTATGTTAAATAATTAGTACGGCATTAAGTTTTAGATGACTGTTATTTATTTACTGTTTGGTAATAGTGGTTAATAACATTTTATATTATATTTTTTCACAGATTCAACTGCAGATTCTTTCATAGTTTGGAAAATGCCTTCCAGAAGTCGAATACGAAAGGCTAGAAAACGTCAAAGACAGCAGGATGATGTTTTATTGCAGCAGTCCTCTTCCCCAAATACTTGTCAAAACACCAAGAAAGGGCCGGGTAAGAGCACGAAATCATTCTTAAGAAATATTTGTAGTAAAAAAAATTTTGCACAAAAAAATGTGTCTGTTCACCAAAAAAAAAGTAATTTAAATGGAAAGGAGAGACACATCACAAATGTTACTGGTAGAGGAAGAGATAACTCTGTGCATGATAGTAGAAGGAAACAACAGTTTAGGGACATTCGACAACGAATGTTCCGTAATAGGATATTAGTTAATTTATTGAAAAATATTAAAAAGAAAGGCCAACAGAAAGCGGCATTTTATAGGAAGAAGAAAAATGTAGAGAAAATTATTGATCATGCTTTTGAAATCAAGCGAAAGTTGTTTATTTTGGTAATTAATAGAATTAGGAAACTAAGCAAGGTAATTTCTGATTTCAAAACAAAAAGTAGATGGAAGAGAGTAGTAAATCGTACTAACTTTTGTGAAGTTTTTTCTGGAGAATGGATGCATAGTTCAAGTTCTGAGGCATTTTTTAATGAAGAGACTTATTTTCAGGATAATGATTTGGTGCATGCAGTTGACATCAATGGTCGAGCTTATGAAGTGAAGGATGGTTGTCCAGTTGAAAAAGAACAACTTGTGACAACAGAGACAGAAGAGGCGCTAAGTGATGAGGTTTTAGGAAGACGTCCTAAGGGTCCTGTGTACATTTGGAAGTGTAGTTCTATTTGCAGTGTGCGACAGGTTTCCATCAATTTGCTTTGTGATTTTATACGGACATTTAATAAGAAAAGTTTGAAGCAGAAAATGAAGTTGTTGCAAAATTTAGATCCTTGCAGAGTGAGACAAATGACAGGTTTGCGTGGTCATTCACTGGCTTGTCTTTCCAGGAGAGTATGCCAGAGTGTTTTTCATCATTTCAGGATGCTAGCAGTGCATCATAATAAAGTGAGAAATTTAGTGAGAATGTTGTATTATGCTAAGAGTCCAGCAATTATGCTTAAACAGTTATGTGCTGCTCTTTTGCATGGTTCTGAAATAGATGTGAAGAATCTTTGTGAAGAAATTGAGTTTTGTTACTTTGGTAGTAAAGATGAGAATGTTCAAATTGACCCTGAAGTAGAGGGTAATGTGGAAGATAATGTACAGGTTTCCAGTACAGATAATTTTCAGAAGGAAATTGCCACGTTTCAGATGAAATCAAGTGAGAGGCCTAATTTCACTTGTGTATGTTGTCGACGCACTTATTATAAGAATCAGACTAAGGTAGTGGATTTATATGCAAAAAGTGAAAGGGAAAATAATAGTGAATGGAAGGATTTAGCCACATACTTGATGGTAGAAAATTATTTTGATTTGGGATCGGATCAACGTGTGTGTACTTATTGTTGTAATAAATTAAACCAAAACCAGATGCCTGCTAGGGCAGTTCATAATAATCTGGAATTGGTTGAGATTCCTTCTGAATTGAAGGATTTAAATACTTATGAATCTATTTTGATTCAAAGTATCCATCCCTTTCAGGCTATTGTAAGAATGGAGCCAAAGACAGGGAAGTTGCCTCCAGCAGATTTACAGAGAGGATTAAAGGGAAGAGTTGTTTATTTGCCTCTAGATTTGAACAAAAACATTAACACAATTGGAATAGAAAAAGTGGAAGAGGAACCTCTGGTTATCTTGGTTAATGGGGTTCCGACAAAGAATAAGAAAATATGGCAAGATTTAGTGGATGTTAGGAAAGTCAAAAAGGCAACAGTGTATTTGAAGAAAAATAATAAGTACTATAAGAATGTATATGTTGCAGAAGAGGAAGTAAGTGATGAAGAGGATAGCGATTTGTGTGCTGGCCAAATTGAGAAACTAGAGGCCTCTAAAAGTGAAGAAATATATGAACATTATAGTGTTCATCCTTTGCATTCCAAGGAAGTCATGGGGAATGCTATTGAGTTGTTTCAAATGAAACAAGCCAAAGGGAGTCCCATTAGTGTTTGGGAGGAAAGTTTGGAAGCTCGGTGTTTCCCACAGCTATTTCCCACAGGTCAAGGAGGAAGATATGATGAGCGACCTCGTGAAATTCCTGCGTCTGAATACCGGACTTTACGATTGTATGCAGAAGATCCTAGGTTTCGGCAATGCATTCCCTATTTGTTTCATCTCCTGTTTGAAAGCGATCTGTCTGGACTTTCATATGCAGTGAACCATATCTTAAAAAGTGGTATACAGATGCGAAACATCTCGGCAAGTGACTTTATGCATAAAGTCAATGTCCAAGACAGTATTTTGGATTCTCACTTAATTAATCTCATGGCGTGTCAGCGTGGTACTAATGAGTACTGGTACCGTCGTCATGGTGATTTAAAATGTATGCTGAGGAACTTAGGAACTCCGACATGGTTCCTCACTCTGAGCTGTGCTGAGTATGGCTGGGATGACTTACTTGAATTTCTACGAGAGGCAAATGGAAATATTGAAAACATTGAATTCAAGACACCTGGAGAACTGTGTTCTTTGGATCCTGTGAATGTATGCAGGTACTTCAATCATAGATTTGAAGCTATGATGTCTTTCATCACAAATAAAAAGAATCCACCTCTTGGAGAGGTGTTGGATTTCTTCTGGAGAAAGGAGTATCAAGCAAGAGGTGCCCCTCATATACATATGTTGCTGTGGATCAAGGATGCACCTAAATTTGGAACAGATCCGGATGACTTAGTGATGAATTTCATCGAACAGTATTCTACATGTGCTGTTCCAAACGCAACGGAGAAGAAAAGTCTAAGAGAACAAGTTCTACGTTTCCAAAGCCATCGTTGTGGGAAGTACTGTCGTCGTAAATTCAGAAACAAGGACAAGTTCTACACCAAATGTCGTTTCAACTTTCCACGACCGGTGATTTCTAAAGGAAGAGTGAACAGTTTGATGTCTTCGCTGCGACATAATGTGACGAGGAAATCACCCAAGAATACATACAATTTGAAAAGGAACGAAGAGTCCAAGTACATCAATGACTACAACCCAGTGATTTTGTCCATGTGGAATGCGAACATGGATATACAGTTTGTGGCTGACAACTGTATGGCAGTGGCTCGGTATGTGACATCTTACATCACCAAAAAAGAAAAGACCGAACTGAAGGATATGTGGGAGGACATTTCCCATGAAAAGAGCCTCAGCAAGAAGTTGTACAGTTTCAGTCTGAAGATGTTGTCGCATCGAGAAATCGGAGCTTACGAATGTTCTGATCGATTGTCTTCAGCAAGTCTCTATGCCAAATCCAGGAGTCTCGTTTGGGCGAGTCTTGGTCTTGCTGCAACGCGAAATCGAGTTCTAAAACCTGTTCGGGAAATTGAGTATTTGGCAGTAAAGGAACCAAACAGTACCGACATTTTGAAGACCAACATGTTGGATACATATTATCCAAATCGAAGCAGTCACCTTGAGAATGTTTGTCTATATGAGGTTCTCCAAAATTATATATTCAAGAGGAACATCAAAGAAGATATTGAGAAAGGAGTGTATGCTGTAATTGGAAGTGAGGGATGCCTGGTCAAGCAAAGAAAATGCCAATTAGTAAACCATCGAAAATTAAGTGGCGAATCTCCAGAAAAAAAGGAGTTTTTCTATTTAGCACTTTTGCAACTTTTCAAGCCTTGGCGTGCAGAAGAGGAACTGCTTGGAGATTTCCTCTGTTACGAAGACTCTTTCAATGCAGCCAAGGAGTCCATAGAATGTCCTGCTTTTTCTAAATATCAAGAAATGCTAACTTTGGAAATTGAGCAGGAAGCAACGATTGCAGCCGAGATTGCCAGAGACAGTTCTCAGGACAGTCAGAGTTCTGTTTCATTGAGTCAAGATCCACTTGGAGGACCTATTATCGAAAATGAAGCTGCCACTGCTATGAATGAAGTAGAAAGAGCCATGGCACATGCTCAGGAGGATTCAGTTAACTTACAAGACTTGGAAAAACAACTCAACGTTGAGCAGAGGAAAATATATGATGAAGTTACCAAGGAAATTGAGCACGGATTAAGTCATGAGAAGAAAGAGTGCTCGTGTACGTCGTTGAAGCCTGTCCGACTGTACGTGAGTGGAGAAGCGGGAACTGGAAAAAGTTTCCTCATTAAAGCAATCTCTTGTTATTTGCAGGAAAGGACTGAGTCATCGCTGTCTTGTGTTGTCACCGCTCCTACTGGACTGGCAGCACATAATATTAAAGGTATTACTTTGCATCGTCTATTGATGCTGCCGGTGGAGCATGACAACAAATTACAATACAACAAGTTATCTGGAGATGCTTGCTGTGAAGTTTCAAGAGTCTTGAGGAAAATGAAACTACTTATCATTGACGAAGTAAGCATGGTTTCCAATGTCATGCTTGCCTTTGTGCATTTGAGAATGCAAGAAGTACTTAAAACTGAATATGATGTCTTATTTGGTGGGAAACACATTATTGTTTTCGGAGATCTTCTACAGCTGACACCAGTAAAAGGTCAACCTGTGTTCAAAATACTCACGCATGAAGATACCAGGAAGTGCCTAGGGAGCATTGGCAACGTCAATATATGGTTAAACTTCAATTATGCAGAACTGCATCAAAATATGCGTCAGGCAAAGGATGAAGATTACAAGAATATTCTACAAGATATTAGAATTGGAAAAGTGACCGAGTATGGGAAAGAAGCTTTAAATGCACGGTTACTGTCAAATTTGTATCCCAAACAAGAGATTGTGCCTGAGAATATTTTTCAGAAAATTACTGAGAAGAAATCCGGGATATGTCTCATGCCAACTCTTGCAGAATGTGCCATCTTCAACAACAAAATGTTGAATTTAGAAAAGCAAGAGATTGTGAAACTTGAAGCTATCGACAAATTAGAGCATATGGGATCAACAATTATTTTGTCAGATAATTTGAAATCAAAATTGGATTCATTAGAGAAGACTATATCTAAGACAGCGGGTTTTGAAAAGACTCTGAATGTGTGTTTAAATTGCCGAATCATTTTGAGACGGAATTTACATGTAGAAAGAGGTCTGGTAAATGGATCAATGGGTAATGTTGTTGATTTTGAGAAATACAGAAATAGAGATGGAATAGAATTTTTACGAATTAAATTTGATGGCATTGAGGAAGTACAGAAAATTGCTCGTTGTTGTGCTAGGTTTTTGCTTGTTAAAGACTTATATGTTCGCCGTAAACAGTTTCCTGTTTGCTTGGCATATGCGGTGACAATCCATAAATCGCAAGGTTTAAGTGTAGACTGTGCATTGGTGAATATTGGCAGTTCAGTGTTCAAGGAGGGTATGGCATATGTGGCATTGTCGCGAGTTAGAACTTTATCGGGATTCTTAATAAAATCTTCTTGAAATCAAAAAAAAGAACTTTATCGGGATTGTACTTGATTGACTGTGATGTCACAAACATTTTTGCGGATCTAGATTGTGTTAAGGAATACAATAGGTTAAGAAGAGAGTATGCGCCACATTTGCCTCAATATCCTTTGTTTGAGAAACGTGTGGTAGGCCGGAAACGTAGAAATAGTAGTAATAGTAGGGAGGTTGTTGCAAAAAGACTAAAAGTCAATGAACCGAAAGTTGTTAGCAGAAAGAAAGTGGATTCTGTTGAAGATGTTGTCGGTTTTCAATTTGAAAACAGTTCTGGTGTCAACTGCTATGCAAATGTAGTGGTTAATGTTCTCTTTTCACTAGAGAGTTTAAAAGAACAGATTCTGTTGAATTCTGAACAAATTTTATGCTGTTTGTTGAATTCTGTTTTCGAGAAATGTAGCACTGATCGAACAAAAGTAGAAAGTGTGTCTGAAGTTCGTTATCTGTTAGATGAATGTTCAGGTCAAACAGACTTCTCTGAAAATAATCAGCAAGATTGTCAGGAGTTTTTAATGTATATGCTTGATATATTGCAAGTTGAGGGTGTAGATGTAGATCACCTGTTTGGGCTTTCTTATCAATGGCAGCATGACTGCGAGAACTGTATGGTATCAAGTACTACTAGTGTAGACTCAGAAAGATTTATATATTTAACTTTGCCAGACAGTAAATCAGTCTCCTTTAATAAGCTAGTAAATGCAGCGGATCACAACATGGAGTGTAGCCAATGTAAATGTGATATGATGTCAACATTATTTATACGTAGATATGGCCAGTATGTCATTTTAATGATGCAACGATGTAGGCCTGATGGAACAAAATTGTCAACTTTAATAAAAAATTTTGTGGCTTCTCAGCTGTCAATATCAGGGAGGACTTTTGTTACTGTAGCAATTATCTATCACGATGGTTCATCAACTACATCAGGACATTATACAGCTTACTTAAAGTCTGGAAACGGCTGGTCATTCTGTAATGATTCTGTTGTAACGTTCAAAAAAAAATTGCCGTTTGACCTTAAAAATTCTTACCTGGTGTTTTTAAAACCAAAATTTTAAGTAGAGGGAATGTAAGTCTGCAATGCTGTCTCGATTAAAAATTCAACTATATAAACCTGATGCAAGTAAGTCTGCTTCATAGTAAGCAGTATCAGTGTCATAGGAAAAGGAGAACATGAGTGACAAAGAAGAGTAAGATATTAGTAGTCCAGGATTGTGAAAATAATCTCAAATATTTTATTTTTGAAAGTTGCGAAAATAGAAAATGTCGGGATTTGATTGGAAGAATTACAAGATTTGCGAATCGCGGCAACATGATTTGGCCTAGTGGAAACATGTGATATAATGAGAGAAGTTTTTTTTCTATGTAACATATTTCACGTATCGATGGAGGTTTTCTTTCAGAAAGTGGCGGGCTGAAAATATTTAAAGCACAACAGAGTGGATGCTGTTTATAGAAGATCCTTCGACGTCATTGAAAGTAAGTTAATTTTAAGAAGTTTTGAAATCAGATTTCTTAGGTTGTATGGGTTTTTTAAACACAGTCATTTTGATTGTGTTTTTTTTTCCCCGCTGTTACATGATGAATACCTTCAAGTCACTGATTTAAGTGAAATTTGATACATTCTGAGAACAGCAAAAATAAACCATTTAACATGTATAATTAATGTTATGCTTTTTGTCCTTATGATATACATTTAGAAATGTGTGGTACATATGGGTAAGCTGAGTTCTGTAAATATCAATTTTAATGCTTAGAGTGCTGTACTTCTGGGTAGTGTTTTTTTTTTTATAAAAAAAAGAGGCCTCACCTCAAAGAAAGCTCTTGAAAGCACACATCTTATTTGCATCCTAAAACAATCATTTACAATGTTAGACACAATTTTTTTATGGCTTTACATCTTTTTTGCGCTGCTATTGCATCACTATTGTGAGACATTAGCAGTGCAAGAAAAACATCATGTTCCAAAATAGGCCTCAGTTCAGCAACATCAAGATACAGTTTCTTTCGAATATATATCTTTAGGATTGTGTAGTGAACGTAGAGAAGCAGAGACTTCTGTAAATGTCAAAGTTGTTGAAAAACTGTTTGTTTTTGAACCTTTTCCCTTGTCTTTTCTAATTTTTAAATACATGTTTTAATATTTTTTGAAATGTTTGTTCTTTGTTTTACAGATTGAAAGTATGAAAAAATATTTAAAAAAGGTAACAAGAATTATAAGGTAAATGTTTTCCACTCTTTTTACCCGCAATGCACTGCTGATGATGTCATTGACACTATCTCTTATTTACTCTCTCTAGCTGTCTTTCTTTTTACATTATTCTCTGATTACTTCCCTTATACTAACTCTTCTTTTTTTTAAAAAAATATTTTTTTAGTTCGCTTAAAGTTCGCGAACCGGTCAGCGAACTTGAAGCGAACCAAAAGAAATAGAGCTTGCCAGAGTGATAAACATTCTAGCAATTTTGTTTGAAAGGGGAGGTAGTTCTGAAAAGAACTGTTTTTTTTTGTTTTTGGTGTTTTATATTTTTTTTTTTATTTTTTGAACATTTTTTGATTTTTTTGTATTTTTAGAACTGTTTTATGTTTTTTTTGTTTTTTTTATGGAGGGGAGACAACAAAAAACAGGCTTTCAAAACGGCTCAACTGGAGCAAAAAAAAGAAAATTACTTTTTGGGTGCATTAGGGCATTTATGATTTTCATATGCAATGTTCATGAGGTTGACACTCATGTTGCCATATGACAGCATTTCACCACAGTAAACACAAGATAACTTTATGTGCTGGAAGTTAGGTTGGATGTTTGGCACAGTCTCTTGTGCCTCTCTTCCCGTCAAAGACAATGTGGATGTAGATCTTGCCACAGGAGTTGCCGTCGGATTGTCTACAAGATCCCTTAACTCAGCCTGGCTGTAGTTCAAGGGATGCCACCTGCTCATGTGACGATGCATTGTATAGTTCCCCATACTGTACTTCTTTTCTGTGCCTCTCGACAATCTGTGATCACAGATGAGGCAGGTGGCATATTTTGCATTCACTTTCTTTGTTCCAGGAGGGATGGTGAAAAACTGCCATATGAAACTGGATTTTCGTTTGGAAACCCGGGGCAACTCATCAACAAATTGTTGTTCCTCTGTCTCCTCTTCTTCTTCTTCCTCATCTTCCTCCTCTCTGTTAGTCATAATTTGTGTAGGTGGTCCTCTCTTCTTATGAGGAGGTGGAGGTGGTGGTGGGGGTGCACCAGCTGCAGCAAGAATGGAAGCCATTGTGGATCTTCAGATAAATGGTCTTTCTCTCACCAAGATGAAAGTCAGAGTGAGGAAATAAGGAGGGGTTTACATGATTTGGGGAAAACAAAAGTTCTGAGCCAATGAAAAGTGTTATTTTTAGGTCACATGACCTAGTCATACATCATTTGGAAACCAAAAGTGAAATGAACCAATGAGAAGTTTGATAAACAAGTCACATGACCTGTTCCGCTTACGTTACGCGGCGCGCGCCGCGTCCCAGATCGCTTCTGGACCGCGGTCCGGAGCACTTCCGGGAGCGCTAACGCGACGCGTCATTAGACGCATTACGCGATAACGTGATATGTCGCGCTTCCGCGACGCGTCACTGTTCCGCTAACGTAACGTTGACCGGTTCGCGGACTAGATCGCGGCATCAAGATGAGCTAACGGAAAGCTTCCCGGTTCGCGAACTAGAAGCGAAGAAAAAAATATTTTAAAAAAATTATCAATAAATATCTATATATATTTTGGGATTTAAAGAATAATACATTTTACAGCTACAGATGTTAGCTTTTAAAAAACCAATGAAATTCACTGAAAAAACCATAGGTTATAGACCATATATAGTTAGAAATTTACATTTAAAAAACCATTGAAATTCAATGAAAAAACCATAGGTTATAGACCATATATAGTTAGGAATTCGCATTTACAAAACCTTATTTTACTCGCACAAAACCATTGAAATTCCATATATAGTTAGTTGCGCTAACTATATATCGCGCACCCGCAATCCACTGCTGATGATGTCACATATTACATCATTCATGACATGGTCAGTGACATCACTGATGACATCACTGATGACAACATCCAGTGACTGTATGTTTCTGTAAAGTGTAAATATGTCTTACATATTGAAGAATGAGTGGATGTATAAGTGTCTGGATGAAGGATTTAGTAGGTGCATGACTGACTGTATGAGTGAGTGATTAAATGTGTCTCACTGAGTGCATGGGTTAGTGACTAAACTGTCTTAATTTGTGCATTATTATGTCTGTTGTTCTGTAAACTGCTGCATGTGTTGATAAGTAGCTATATGAGTAACTATATGGGATATTCATTGGTTGCCCAAATATTTGTATGGGAGACTGAGTGTGTGTGTGGGTGGCTGGGAGGTGTATAACTCTGGGCATAGATGTGTGAGCAGTTGATTCACTAGATGTATGGGTTCAAAAGTGCATGTGGAAACAGCTGTATGGGCGGTTGACTGTGTGCATGAGTGTATTGGTGAGTGAATGGATATCTCAGTGCTACATGTCAAAGTAAGTACATATGTAAAACACAGTACATGTAAGAGTTGACATATATAAATAACTGTGCATAAGAGCCAGTGAATGTATGAGTGGCTGTATGGATCATTGTGAACTTGTATCAGGGATTGTATAAGAGAGTAAATATGTGTTAGTATATGTTTGAATAAGTAAAGTTTGTTTAACTGTATAGTTGAGGAAATGGAGGTGTGATTGATTTTTTGCATGACTGACTAGGTGTGTGAGTAACTCCATGGATGAGTGACAGTCTGTGAGTGTCTGTTTACACTGATTGTATCTAAAGTTATATTAGAGTCTGAAGAGGTTCATCGTATTATCACATGAATGATATCATCAGTGATGTGATCAGTAATATCAAATGAGATGTCATCAGTGATGTCATTTGAGATGTCATCAGTGATGTCATTTGAGATGTCATCAGTGATGTCATCAGTGACGTCATTTGAGATGTCATCAGTGATGTCATCAGTGATGTCACTGACCATGTCATGAATGATGTAATATGTGACATCATCAGCAGTGGATTGCGGGTGCGCGATATATAGTTAGCGCAACTAACTATATATGGAATTTCAATGGTTTTGTGCGAGTAAAATAAGGTTTTGTAAATGCGAATTCCTAACTATATATGGTCTATAACCTATGGTTTTTTCATTGAATATATATATATATATATATATATATATATATATATATATATATATATATATATATATATATAACATTTCTATGGCAAAATGAAACCCCTCATTTTGTTCCTTTGCAAATTAAATGTTTTAAGTGTTAACACTTTATTCCAATCAAGATGACTTCAGGTGTGCCATACTTTTGTCATAAGTAAGACTGTTAGCGCTCTAGTTGTTCTTTAGAACACTCTGGGACATTCTGTCACTGGGCTATAGTTGGGCTACATCTGGCTGATATTTGGGCTACATTTGTTTTTTTTTGTATATGGTGGCCATCTTTGGGCTACATTGGGCTACATTTGGGCTCTAACATATATATAGCCCAATGTAGCCCAATATATATTTTTCAAAGTTAATTTTCGTAAAAACCACTGCAGCATATATCTTGAACATAGCAAAGGCACATCGGGCTACCAGTCCCTACAATTTTGTCAAGTTTTGTGGAAATACATTCAGCCGTTCGAGCTAAAAGTGAGTCCAACCGCCCTATGGAAAACTCAATGTTAAAAACACGTTTTGGGACCCCCCCTTTTTTCTCGGCCCCTGCTTGACAAACCCCCCCCAAACTTTCAGGGGACGCTCAGAAACAAAATGTGCAATTTTCCTTAAAATTTCAGCCAATTCCGTCTATCAACGCCAAAGTTATTCAACATAGAATTTTCAGAAATCCCTATTCAAAAAAATCCTAACTATATATACCTACTGGCGACCGCCAGTAGGTAATATATAACATTTCTATGGCAAAATGAAACCTCTCATTTTGTTCCTTTGCAAATTAAATGTTTTAAGTGTTAACACTTTATTCCAATCAAGATGACTTCAGATGTGCCATACTTTTGTCATAAGTAAGACTGTTAGCGCTCTAGTTGTTCTTTAGAACACTCTGGGACATTCTGTCACTGGGCTATAGTTGGGCTACATCTGGCTGATATTTGGGCTACATTTGGTTTTTTTGTTTCTGGTGGCCATCTTTGGGCTACATTGGGCTACATTGGGCTACATTGGGCTACATTTGGGCTCCAACATATATATAGCCCAATGTAGCCCAATATATATTTTTCAAAGTTAATTTTCATAAAAACCACTGGAGCATATATCTTGAGACATAGCAAAGGCACATCAGGCTACCAGTCCCTACAATTTTGCCAAGTTTTGTGGAAATCCATTCAGCCGTTCGAGCTAAAAGTGAGTCCAACCGCCCTATGGAAAATTCAATGTTAAAAACACGTTTTGGGACCCCCCTTTTTTCTCGGCCCCCGCTTGACGAAACCCCCCCAAATTTTTAGGGCCTGCTCAGAAACAAAATGTGCCATTTTCCTGAAAATTTCAGCCAATTCCGTCCTCAAACGCCAAAGTTATTCGACATAGAATTTTCAGAAATCCCATAGGAAAAAAATCCTAACTATATATACCTACTGGCTATCGCCAGTAGGTAATACATATATATATATATATATATATATATATATATATATATATATATATATATATATATATATATATAAAAACACATGGGCTGATGCATCAAAGTGTGGCCTAATAAATGTCTGTATGTACATATGGATAGCAATTGAGCTCATAACATAAACTGTTGCAGGGATTCTGCTCCTACACAGAACTGTGCACAGAGATCCAGGACCTTAGTGAATTGTGGTGGACCAGAAAACTCACCTCAGTACCTAGAAACCCTAGCCAGCTAGCATCAGTTTCACATTAGCTCTTCGTCCTATAGCAAAGGAACCAATGATTAGACAACCCAAACATGGGACTTAGGTTATACTCGGGAATGGTGGGAAGCAAGAACACTCTTTCATTATTCTCTCATGCCAGTCCACAACAGGAGTAAAAAGAGACACGGGAAAGGTTAAAATATTTATTTTAATGACTTGCTCTAAGATGCAGTATCTTTGTTAACATAAGCAGACATATGATTAGAAATAATATGATCAGCATTGTTACAATCCATAAAACACAAAAGGAGAAATCATATTACAATGATGGTGAAAACAGGTCTTATAGCGCCTAGTGAATCACCCTCCCTAGCTAGGAACTATGTTTTATTAAATATGGAAGGTATCAGGCTTGATTGGGGGACCCCATGCCTCCAAGATCAGTAGAAGTAAATCACATCAGGATCTGCAAAAGCTCTCCGTCCTCCTGGAAAAACGAGATTCATCCAAGTGTCCAAAATCATGCCTACGTGCAATATTAAAGGCACCAGAATCTATGTTGGCTCGCAGCTGCATGTATGTTATGTCTAAAACATGAGCCGATCGGCCCTAACAACATCTACCTTGTTATGATAACCTTGGAGGCTTTAGCACTCACTGTGCAGACTAAGGTCGCAATGTAAGTCTATGGATGCCAAAAACAAGTCAATTTGCATGTGAAGCATTTTACGCAGCTTAACTTACAACAACACCTATATACAGTGTTGTGTGCCAAAGCAGCAAAAAGGTAAAAATGACGTTTAAACTTCTAATAAGCCTATGCTAACATAGCAATGTGCGCAACAAGGTCCAGCCCTCACTACAAAACGGAAAACCCTCGTTTATGGTTAAGGAATATTTAAAATAATACAAAAATGCAACTAAATTGGGGCAAAGGCAGAAGACATAGTAATCTCTGGACAAGGGTTGTCAGCTGCTTTCTGAATTGCATGAGAGTGGAGGTGTTCATAAATTGACACAAATGCTGTTCCAGATTCTGGGACAGTAGATAGGAAAGAATATATTCTAATTGTTTCTTTATTACAGTTCTTTCTTCCCTGTCTACTGATGTCCTGGCTTCAGTGCACGGAGAACTCTCCAACACACACTAGGTTAACTCTAATGCCTCCACCTGCTTCAACACCCTCAGAATGCTGCTGAAAGTCTTCAGATGGATCCTTATTGACACCAGGGAAACTGCCACCCATGCCCTCATCACCAGTCAACCTGATTATGGAAACGCTCTCTATGTCAGAACCACCACCCACCTCCTCAATCTCCTCCACACCATGAAGACCTAGTGCTTAATTGGAGGTGGTGGTTTCCGACCCTCAGCACCGGCACTGAGTTGGTTTCCGGTGCTCGGTACCTACACTTAATTGTCAACACTGTACTTAGGACAGCCTGCTACATGGTGGCTCTGCTCATGTAATTTAGAGATGAGCAGAACAACGGTTCTTTATGAATACAATATACATTGCATGTTACTAATACCTGCCTCCCCAGCCATTCCTGTAGTTTCAAGGGACCTGGAATAATCTGAACTGTCACACTTGCAGGCGAGAGAGATGGTTAGTAGTTGTCTTGGCAGCGATGACAAGGGTGATGGGTGGTGCAAGCTGCAGTGGCCTCCTGGTCAGGGCCCTGGCACTTATTCTTTTACAAATTAAGCACTGCAGAATGCAGCAACAAGAAACACCTGCCTAAACAAATCCACATCACCCCCACTACCGTTGCCTGCACTGTCTCTCTGTCAAGAAGAGATGTCACTTCAAACTGCTCATGCTCACCTTCAGAACCCTCCACAATGCCAGACCGGAATAGCTGTGCAACCGCCTTGCCTTCCACTTGCCCACCAGACTCCTGTGGTCTGCCACCCTTACCCATGCCACTGTCCCACACCTCCATCGCACCCAAACCGGAGGTCGATCCTTCTCCCGCCTCGCTGCCAAGGCCTGGAACAACCTCCCCATCCACCTACAAACATCATCTTTCCTCCCCGAGTTCAGGAGAGGACTCACGACCTGCCTGTTCAGATAGACCCGCCTTGCGCTAGAGCCTGGATACCCCTCAGGGTGATTAGCACGCTCTACAAAACTCTGATTGATTAATTGATTAAATTATGGTACTGTCTGTCTCAACCAGTTTATGTCTTAGCAACGAATATGAGTGTACTGTTTCTTGAGGCCTGGTTTTGTAGATTATGCAGGCTTAGATGGGGAGAAAGTGTATTTGTTTCAGAGTTGTGACATGGTTGATCTATTGTAGGCCTTTAATGAAATTTGCCAGAGTATGCAAATGCTTTTCTCTGGCCGGAATGGTGTCTGGGAGGCCATAGGTCAGGGTGTGGTGCTCTGTCCAAATCCAAGAGGACAAAAGCTTAAACTGAGGTTCAGAAGTCAGTTTTATTCTTTAGGAAGGAGTCTTGGTACAGTGCGGTCTTGTAGAGGTTTTGTTGAGAATATGAATCCATTCATAGTGGTCAAGGGTGTCAAATATTTGGAGTTGTCGAGTAGGATGCAGAGCAATGGGTCATTATTGGTGATGATTAGAAGGGCATGAAGGATAGTGTTTGGCAAGAAAAGTAGTATGCGGTTCCTAAAGAAGGCATTGGGAGGGAGGGGTTATGTGCCAGAAAGTAGAAAGAACAGCTGGGAGGATGGCACTTTTAGGAGCAAAGGCCCTCACACACCCTGAAGGATGTCATGCTTCATCATCGGGCAGCTCCTCATTGGGCCGGCACTGCAATGCCCAACGGGCTCCGCAGGGGGGCTTTTTGCTGGAGGTCTTCTCTTTTTATCAATACGAAGTCTGCTGGGTGCGGGGGCAAAAAAAACTGGTGTGAGTAGAGACGGAAAATAGCTGAAGGAATCCCTTATTGACTGGGTTTCTATGCTATATAAAAACAAAAACTAGAATATTGTGGCTGGAGAGGGAGAAATGTAAAAAACCTCTCGAGCTCAAATTGGAATGTGTGCAGTGAAAGGGGGTCAACATGTTTCATGCCTGTTTAAAGTCCAAGGGGTTTCTCAGCATTTCAAGACCAAGAGTTCCTCGCCTACTTTGACAGGGATGGATAGTATGCGTTGACTCGTCGTGTCTACTTGGTCTGGGTAGGTTGTATACCTTGGAGGATGAAACGCTAATTGGGACTTCATTTCTTGCCACTGCAAGAACACCAGAATTGACACGAGGGGGCCAGTAGTTCCCCCTCTATGTGTATCCTGAAGTTATCTTGTTTGTAATTTGCACTGGACTACATCACAAGTCCAGATTTCAGGTTACAGCACTTCACTCATACAACTACACATACTATCCATCCCTGTCAGAGTAGAAGAGGATCCTAGAATTTTTGTTAATTCATCAAATGATTAGCATAATGAGAGTATGCCAAAGAACGTTATAGAAATACAAGATAAAACTTACTGCTATGAAATGAAGTTGAAGGGGCATTCACAATCATAGAGTGATTTGTTCATAATGCCAATGAAACCCTTCATTATTTGCACTGGTTAGATCACTAGATGGATAATATGCTTTTGCTCCTTAAATTTAAATATGATTGTAGTCTCACAACAGTGTCCTTTTGCTTCTGATAGAGCATTAAAATAAATGAGGCAGGTTTGCATACTCTAATTCAATCAATCAATCAATATATTCTCTATTCGATTTGAGAAATAAAATCATAAAAGACAAACACAGTGTAAAACAGTGCACAAAATCAGCATCAACATAGGTTAAAAATTACACCAGCCTTAAACCACCGGAAAGATAACGTGAGAGAAAAAAAGCATATTGTGGGCAGGTTTAAAAACTGTAAGTGCAATAGTGCAGGTCCAACTTGTTTAAAATGTATATGCTTGAAGAGTGGAGGTATAAATTTAAATCGCAAAAGAATGAATTTCACACAAATCCTGACAATATGTAAAGTGTAATTGACTGAAACATTATTGCAATCACAAGGGTTTCAACAAGCCCTTTAAACAGCCGTGTTTGAAAGGCACTAGATGCGAAAATAAATGTAGCCTTAAACATGTTAAAAGACTTTGCTGAAGGCGGGACAAGTTCTCGGTTAGATAGGGTTCGAGGCTACTCACAGTTTTCACTAGTATCGCGTGTCGCACAGAATGTTTTGGTAATGCTATATAATCGCGAACAGCTGCTATCTTGTCTTTAAACTCTTGAGTGACCCATCGGAAGTCGGAGTTAACTAAGCTAATAGAATTGGAAAAGAGTTCAGGTCTCCATAAAAAAGTTGTTGTCTAATTCACAAATAATATGGTTTTAACTTCCATAGGTGATGAGATTGTTAGAAAAAAATACAGTAAAAAAGGTACCATAACAAATCAAATGTAGTTAAAGGTACAATAACCAGTTGAATATGGTGTAACTCAATCAATCAACTAACCCATTGGTTTATGACCAGCCTGTAGTAGCTGTTGATAGTCTTATAATTGTTCACTGATACAATCAAACGTTTTTACTATCAGCGAATATCAGATGAAATTACTGGAACCACCTAATACCCCTTCGAGGGGTGTGGTACCAGAATATAATTGTCAGGGTATCGACTCGTGTGTATATTTTGCACTGAATATTATCTACAATAATATTGTCCGTACTGGAATTAATAATAGGAAATCTACACCTGAAATTGTATTTTTGTGAATCATATTTAGGCCACACTATGTTAGATAATTCTGTATATGATACTTTGACCTATTACTCTTGGATGTATCATGCCCAGCTCACTCTAGCTAAAGGTCAAAGTGAGGAGGTACAAAACTAAGTTTCACTTTTCATGCTATTTTTTCATTAAAGAGTTTTAGTATTACTTATTGGCATTTTTATCATTTTGTCATTTTAGTTTTTAAACGAAAAACATAATCTGATGGAAACATATTATGATTGTAATTTTACTTGTGCTCCTGATGGGTCAAGTGTAAAAAAAAAACTTTAGTCAATGAGAGCAAAATAAAAAAATAATAATAATAGGGAACCCAGTTTTTTGCCACCAACCCTTCCCACCGCCCTTGACTCTCACACCAGGATGGTTACAATTCCAATATATATATGTTTTATGGCACATAGATTTTAACTAAGAATAAAATGTAATAGATATTTTCAGTGACGTTCTGTGTCTCATCCCAACACATTTAAGTAACGCGCCACCTTGTTCTTACCAATTTGGCCTGGTAGGTGGTCACTAAATACCAACAATCTGTTTAAGTCTAGAAGCGAAGCATTATCTGCCTGCACAGAAATATAACTTTGCTGCACAGACCTGAAAGCAGGTCGATTAATAATTGTGTCACTACCTTTAGATAGTGCTAGCAGCTCTCAGTTCGATAGCATGCAAAAGCAGCATTGAAGGTGCTTTGCATAGCTCCTTCCAGAGACTCCCAGCTTTGTATGCCACAAGCCCTGCACTGACATTCACAAACCTGTCACCCAGTGGTTTGAATAAAGTGCGCAGTACCCCTTTAAGATGTAAATATATTGAAATCCAGGCCCAGACATCGCTAGGGTCACTGTGCTTATTACGGTATGACATCGGCAGATTAAAGGTGCAGTGGGGCTCATATTAATTTGCTTTATGTTTGACTAGAAATGCCTGGAATACCTATTAGAGCACACTTTGAGCTCTCTTCATTTCAGAGCACTTGTCAGTCATTTAGGAATGATATGCCCTGCTTCAGGGATGAATAAACACATCATATATTAGGCAGAGCAATGATCTGGCTGCCGTCAGGAAGGAAGGCAAGGAACTTCACCCATCGGCTATTCTTTATACAAATAGAGACCAGATGAGATTCTGGAGGGGAGACAGGGTGAGGATAAAAAAGAGAGATTTATGACACTGGCTGGTAGAAGCAGAGTCCTTTACTGCGGGATGGCTTTTCACAGTTCTCATGATTCATCTAGATGTCACGATATTTAATAACATAGCATAACTCACTTATTATTTTGATAGAGCAGACCTTTTGTGAAATGTACAGTGAAATGTACAGCAATTTGGCATTGTATTTGTAAAAGTCATCCCATGCATTGCTTAGCACTGCAATATGGCGAAAAGCAGTTCCTTCGCAGAGCATAAAGAGCATGGAGCAATTTAATAAACAAATTAAAATAGAGCTCACCAAAAGAGATTCCATGGATTTGGGTTAAATTTCTTTAAATACACAAACAACATAACATAATATGACTATCATTATGAGACCAGGCATTGACCATAATGAAGTGTGTATTTACTATTGTAACTCCACAGGACCTTTGATAGTAGAAGAGTTTATAAAGCAGACAGACCCACAGATAACTGCACTTTTAGTTATTTGATACGCTCAGTCAAAGGTACTTAAATGCACTACCGGGCCGGTCCTCCTAACGCACTGGTCCTCACAAAGATAGTGTTTGTCTGGCTCTGTCAGGGTTCACCCACGCTATGATGACCGATCTGGTCATCACAGCTAGGGTTATACATGCTCACCGGCCCTCCTGACGCACCGGTCCTCACAAAGATACTTTGTCTGGTTCTGTCAGGGTTTACTCATGCTCTGAGGATCGATCCGCACACAAGAACGCACACAGGGTCAAAGAAGGGCTGATCCCTTATTGCTCTATACCTATATTTTAGTGCATGTCTGCGATAATTCATAAAAATATGTAGAGTCTGAGGGCCATATGTATCATAGTTCGGTTTTGCGATTTCTAAATAGCGATTTTTAAGGAATTGCTATTTAGAAATCGCAAAATGGTATGTACGTAGAAATCAGCTTCTTTTTAGCGATTTCTTAAAATTCCTTAAATGCGATTAGCAAATTGCTAATCGCAATTAAGGAATAATTTCCCATTCATTTCTATGGGCCAGGAGGCCCATAGGAATGAAGGGGAAATGTGCGATTAGCAATTAGCTAATCGCAAATTGAGAATATTTTCAAGGGTGCAGGGGTGTCCAAAGGACACCCTGCTGCACCCCTGAAAATGACATGTGTGCGCATATGGCGCACATACATGCCCCAAGGGCATGTATGAGTGTCACATGGCACCTTTTGTTTTTTAAAAAATTGCTTTTTGAAAGGAATTCGCAACTTACCACCAACTTGAAGTTGGTGGTAATTTGCGATCCCTTAGGGACAATTATCAATATTTTTTTGCATGATACATTGCATTTAAGGAATCGCAAATTGTTCGATTCCTTAAATGCAATTGCAAAATAAGGAATCGCAAATTGTGCGATTCCTTATTTTGAACCACTTTTGCTTAATACATACCATGCGAATTTCGGCCTTTGCGAATGCAAATTTCAATGATACATATGTCCCTGAATGTTCTGCTACTGCTGTTCTGTCACAAACTGTTGCAAATCGATCACCTGACCTGGGCTGGAGGTGGCTAAGCACGGATGGGAATGGAAAACACACAGCTGATCTGCTGACAAACTGCCCCCATGGTGCATGTCAGCTCCCGAAGTCCACTCCAGTGCCTGTGATGGCCGGTGCCTTGTGCTAGCCATGCCAGCAGATGTGTGCCCGATCGATAAAGCAGACAACTAAATCTGAGCAGAAATGGCACAGCACCGTATAAGGTGGCATAACGTCTTATCATCACACGAAGCAGGTGCAACTGTTTTGCATTGTGTCAGACTGTTCTCTGCCCCGTGGCAGCATCATACACCTGAGGTGAGTAACCTTCAGGAAAAAGTCAGCATGGAGTAACACGCTGAACGTCACCCCGCGATTACCTACATTAAAACATGAAGTTCAGTGCCTTTAGAATGGGTGATGGTGGAGCTTGGTACATTTAAAGAGCAATACTTATCTTTATTCACCGTGATGAAGTCATTGTCCTCTGCCCTATGATAATTGGGGAACCGCACACATCCTCCCCCCTTGTGACACCACTGGCCATATTGCAAGAGTTATTTGAAAATGAAAGAAAGCCTGTGATGCGGGCTATGCATGCAGAGGAGGCTGATCCATTACACTCGTACGAGGTCTAATTATTTTATACGGCTTACCTCTTACTTTAAGACTAAGTATAGCCCTGAGTGATGGGCATATCATCTTTGCTTAATACAACCTTTCATAATATCCTTGGGTATAATTACATTACCTCTCACCCAGTGCAGTGCTACCCACTGGGATGGGGAGCTGGCAGGAATAATGCAACGTCCTCCTTGCTCTCCAAGGTCAGCGAAAGGCAAAGCTTGCCTTCTCGCCTCTCCAAAGCACTGTGAGAATGTTTAATGCTTCACACAGAAAATATGAACCAGGAGTAAAAATTCAGTGCAAACTTAGGATGGATCACTGTATTTCTGTTTGGCACCTTTCGCTCGCTGGTTGAATTCCCATAAAACAGACACACCCTTCATACCAGAAGTGTTAAAAAATGGCCAATTAAAAATAAATAAATAGCAAGAATGAAATTTGGAAACTACTCGTATGAATATTCTCAATACATTTTTAAATGAAAATTTGTATCAAGAAAATATGTTTTTATCCTTGAGTAGCGTGGAACAACATTTCTTACGTTATGCTGTGCTAATGCATTGAATTGTAGCAATAGCAGTATGTTTCAGTGCTTCTGGAACACATCTTGGCAGCCCAAGGCCCCCATTTTCAATCTGTAGACATACTGAAGCTGCCATAGAAGAAAGGTGGCATGTTTGCCCCCAGTTTCAGTACATATTATCAGGCCACACAATTGCAATATGTAGAGGTATGCAAAGAAACGTGTATGCACACACAGACAATAGTGAGAGTTTGGCACAGAGTGGTGCTGCAAGATAGCTACAAAAGTATCTACATACCTCAATTGGTCACATGGCATAGAACACTATGTTCTTCTACCTATCCTCCACTCATGAAAGAGGGTCCACCTGTTGGCAAACCTAGGCACATGGGGGAATATACAAAGAAGGCAGGATACTGAGTTTTAATACCATTTGTTACAATGGAGCGTTACACAATGAATTGCCTTACATATGCCAGGTTGACTGCATTTATGTGAAGGAGCTGGTCACATTTTCCCTTGGATCCAGACTTACATAAATCTAACCAAACACTCATGGAATAGGTGAGAGCAGGAAGTTGATTTCTAGATTTTACACTGCAGTGCTACCACATGACGACGAGACTAAGGAATTTTTTTAACTCAGTGAGCAGTCCTGGCACACTCTATTCCGGAATTGTAAAGTAGATACTCTAAACATTTGTCTATAGTTTATAAACTATATCAACTATTTGTCATGTACACACAGTGCACATGACTCCTCAATTGTTACACAAGATTAACTCGGACAACACAGATATGTAGAATTTCGTTTGGCACCTATATACATATGTGGCGGGAATGCCCAGGAATTTAAAAGTTTTGAACAACTGGTTCTAAGAACAAATACAAACATAATGTCTTAAGTTGTGGTGTTAAGTCCAGCATTAGCCAAAAAGAGTATTGCAGTTTGATGAAATAGGCAACTTGAGCTGACCTTAAGATCTGGGAGGCAGAGATGATTAAATGGGTGTCTTCAGAATTTGGGGTATGGAAGCAAATGTAATACTAAATTGGGGAACAAGGTGGGACTTTGGTGGGACAGTGATGTGGGACGCAGCGTTAGTGAAATTGGAACAGAGAAGCATGGCAGGAGATGAGGGTGATGGGTATCATGATAAGGACAACAACTGATGAGCATTGTACCATAACGTGGACCATGTAAGTAAAGCAGGAGAGATGACACAATGGACATGTCACGTGTAGGCTATCTGATGTGGAAGAACACCGATGACACATCACCACCAAATGGATAAGGTGTTAGAGCTTTTCAAGATGGAAAATGAAGATATTGAGGCTGCCTCTGGTCATATATTAGAATTGTTGGTTTAGCTGAATATAAAGCCGTGGGTATGCTAGATAATTTTGTTAAGACTCTGTTGATGGGACAATTTGATAGAATTAACTACTCTGTATAAGAACACACTCTTCTTGTTGGCCACCAGACAACCTCAAGCACTCCACCATTGTCCTATAATCATACAATTCCTAAACTACCAAGACAGGGACACCACAATCCTCTTGGCCATAGAAATCTTTAAAAAATAAATGTTTGGTTAGGTAAAATTTCATCTGCAACTGTTGAAAAGATAAAAATGTTTTTAACTGAAAAAGCTTTCCATCTAATTGGAATCTAGGAGAGTAGACTTTCATTATGGGATGTAATGCTATGTCTATTTGTATAGTGCACAACTCACCCAGGAGATTGGCTCTAATGTGGGAGCTGTATGGAATGAGACAGGGTCAGGGCTAGATAAAGAGCCAGGGGCCACACGTATCAACCAATTTTGAATTCAAATTGTTCCATTTGAGAACACAAAAAAGGCTTTTTACATGTATCAAACTGTATTTTGCGATTGAGTAGCCTGTTACCGAATCACAAAATGGGTTTGCGATTCGGTATTTGGAGAGGGCATGTTGAAAGCGTCCCTTCCTAATAGCGAATCACAGCGATATGTAAAAATGTTTTGTGACAGTGAATGCGGTCGCAAAACATTCCCAATTTACCACCAACTTCAAGTTGGTAGTAACCAATTCGGAAATGGGAATGGGTTCCCGAGGGATTCTGTGGACACAGATGATCCTTGTGTGTGGGGTCAGGTTGGCATTGAACAGTGTGAGGATCCTTGTGGAACTTCTCAGAAGAGGTTCACAGCATCTGAGGTGAAGGACACCTGGCTAACCAACAGGGTGTGGCCTGTCAGGATGGATCAAACCCAGAAAAGTGCAGGACGTTTAATGCCAACTTCATGCAATCATTGGCTAAAGATGAAGTGAGCAGTGTGCATTTATACATTTTTCATTTTGAAAAGCTTCCACCAAGATTGCCAAATGGTAACAGAAGTCCAAACTACTATGAACTACAGCTTCTTACAGTAGCTGCTCTCTATGAATTGGAAATGTGGATTGATGGGCTCAGCTATATCAAAATTCTTTTATTGGTGCTAGATGTATTGCATTTAAGGAGCAGGTTAGGGGATAGGTTAGAAGTCGCAACATTCTTTTAGCTATTGCTGACCCATAATAAAATATAAACTCTCTTGAAATATTGTTTGTCATACTATCAACAACTGTGATAATAGTATCCTGAGCGGTTTTGATAGACTTGATATGTTTACATGTAGTCTCCACCTTGATTTTCAAAGCTAGGACATTGCCAATTTTCTCACTGTATTCATAAGCATGTTGGTGTATAGTTCTATAGTCCTCCAACTTTTGATAAATAATAGTTTCTGAGTAACCTTTATTGAGAACAACATGAGATTGTTTATATTCCAGCCTAATGTGGTATTGATGCCTCAGTATTGTTTTGTTTTAAATCAAGCTTCTTTTGAAGCAGAATAGCTGATTGTTGTTCCTTGAACCCATACGCAACCTTACTGTGTGAGTTGCTGCCAAACCCTGTTGGAGAGTGCATGCAGGAGAATTTCGAGTGTGTGTTGGGTACAGCCAGCTTGGAGGTGGAGGACGAAATACTAGGATGCTTAAATAAAAGTGAAATTGTTTTTAAAAAGAAAAATCATGGAAAAGGAGTGTCCTACTTCAAAGACAACTGTGTTAATAGAATTGTTGAGTTAAGAATATTAACTTGAAATATATAGGGCTAAAGTTGGAAAGGAAACTTTTAGAGGTGGATAAGTCAGGTCTTGGGGAGCACCACGCATCGTGTAGCCATCAGTGGCTATGCTTGTTCGTTTATGATTCTGCCAGGTGTTTTTCAATGTCTTTGATTCTTGAAGCACTAGTAAAGAAGACCTCATGCGTCTACAAAACTCATAGGGGACATATTATCAAGGGGGTTTATCTCCGCTTTTTTGGCTTTAAAAGCCAAGAAAGCGGAGATAAAATTATCTCCCTAATACCAAGCTGTCGCTAACACCAGTTAGTGACAGCTAAAAGGAGATAGCGACCATCTTGGGCCCCGCTTTGCATGTCAGTGATATTTATCACTAATGACATGCAAAGTGGGCGTGCCAAGATGTTAGCGACTGGAAACAGTCCCTAACATCGCTATCTCCTATTACCAACTTTTGGAGATATTCGTGCTGAGCGCGAATATCTCCAAAAGCTAACACCTGCCCTGAGCAGTTCTTAGCCATGTTATCCAATGGGAGGTGGATAACATGGCTAAGAGCATTTGCTCGATAATGCATGAATATCGCTGACTTTTCAGCGATATTCATGCATTGTGGCCGTTTTTTATCGCATTTGCGATAAACCTTGCTAATAGCAAGGTTTATCTGCGATAAAAATCGCCGATGTGCGGCGATAATTTTTGTCTCTAAACAAGTTAGAGACAAAAATTATCGCTAGTTGTTGGTAATATGCCCCCTAATCTGTTCATTTTGTCGAGCCTATATGATTCATAAATTAAGAGACATGCAAACTGGGATGGCACAAATATTGATGGAGTGTTAGACCAGACACCCATAGGTGGTAGATCCCCAAACTTTTTCACTTGACCCATCCTTTTTTGCTGAGTTTGATTTTGTTATCTTTATGACTTTGTGCACTTTAGCACTGCTAAACAGTGCTAACATTCTTATGCTCTCCTCCTCTAACATGGCAAAATTAGCTTACACCCAATTGACACATTTTATTTACTTATAGGCCCCTAGTACAGTGGTAGTACATGTACCCACTGGCTCTAAATTAAATGCTACTTAGGTCTGCCACGCTTGGTGTACAAGCCACTTGAGTAGCCCCTTTAACCATTGCTCAGGACTGCCATTGCAGATTGTGGGAAGGTGTGAATTGCCATTTTGACTTGGCAAAATAAACCCTTTGCCAGGCCCAAAACTCATTTTTTTGATACATATAAGTCACTCACAAGGTAGGTCCTAAGCAGCCCTTAGGGCAGGGTACAGTGGATGTAAAAAGTTGGGCATGTATGTTTATGTTCATCGTAGTGAAAAACTCACAAATGTCTTTTCATTGCTGAGAGGCCTGGCTCTCTCATAGGATAACAAGGGGTTACCTAATTACATTTAATACTTGATACCTTCAAATTGGGAGTAGGCTGGAATGTCGAGTTTGGTGGCTAAAGAATTATAATTTAAAGTCCTCTTAAATTTTAAAGTCAGATTTTAAGTCACTATTATGAAAAGGCCACTTTTAAAAAGTTGCCATTTTCTTGCCCTAACCATTTGGTGCTTGCAGCATGTTCCTGGGTTACATGACAAGGTGTAGTTGACAGCTGGCCTTTGTGTATTCCTCCCAGGCAGTCACACAATACAGGACTGGGTGTTGTCAGGATGGACCTTCCAAGCATATTGGGGGCCTGAGCTGTGCACAACCCCACTTGCACTTCAAAGACACTGCCTCAGCACATACACAAAAAATGTCACTAGCCTATTGTGCCTCCAGACATCCTGAACCTAGGGCAGGGAGGCCCTAATTTTGAGACACTTGCGTGGAGAAACTCCTTACATTTCTTCCACTTCAAAGCTGGCATCAGGTATAAAGCTAGGACACTCAATCAATCAATCAATCACAACACTTGTATAGCGCGCTACTCACCCGGAAGGGTCTCAAGGTGCTTGGGGGAAGGGGGCCGCTACTGCTCGAACAGCCAGGTCTTGAGTTGTCTCCTGAAGGCGAGGTGGTCCTGGGTCAGCCGAAGGTGGATGGGGAGGGAGTTCCATGTCTTGGCCCTTGACCCTCAGACCCATTCTTCCATACACTCATGGATCTGTGGATACTAGGGAAGGAATGCCCGTATGACCTACTGCAGTAGATGTGCCTGGATCTGCAACTAAACCTGCTGGAAGCCTGCCCTGCTGTCTGAGAAGGAAGACTGACCTGCTCCCTTTGTCGCAGGCTGAAGTCACTCCAAGAGTCAGCTGACTAACCTCATGTTCTGAGTTACAGGGACAAAACAAGCTCCAGGGTCCTCCCTGCAACAGGCCACCTGACCTGTTGCTTCTGGATCTGCAAGTGGACCTACCAGAGACCAGCTGATGTCTGCTGTAGGGAGTTCCTGATTCCCAAAAGATGCATCCCAGGTCCTGGCCCCTTAGCTGTTATCAGTTAAACTCCTGCGAAGAAAAGGAGAATCCTGATGTTTTGGGTTTTTTGCTACTGTGAACTTGGCCATTTGCACCAAGATCTTGCACTTGCGGTTACCGCCAACACAACGTTCTGTGGAGCCAGACTACAGCATTAACAGCCCGTGTTGACTGCCAATGCGAAGCTTCCGAAATGACTGGCCATGATGCCATGGCGGGGGTCGCGTAACGGAATTATGCGGAGAGGCACGGAGATTGGTTCAATCTCCGTGCCTCTCCGCGAAAGTCCCTTACGTGACTTCCGCCCACCCCTAATGAATGCATCATTGAAATGGTCTTATGAAATTATAGAATATGCAATTCCAAGAGATAAAATATGGCATGCTGTACTCTACCAATTTAAAGATATTGATGGTTGACAATCCATATTATGGCACAAGCCTTAATATGTGAGACAAATTATAAGGTAAGAACAAAAGTGTCAAAAGACTCAGAGAGGGTAGTGGAGTAGATGGACAGAAGGGCCTGACCACTTGTGAATTTCTATGAATAATATTGGGATGATGCTGACAACCAGTGGAAAAAAATGGAAATGTGATGAACTGTGACACACTGCACTATAAGGTGATAAAAAGGTGAGCTGCTTCATTTAATAAATTCTCAACATGCAACAGTGCAATTAAGTTTAGTGTTGATTTAGAAATAGATTGTCCCCCAGGCACTAATGTCCTGTATGTAAACGAAATAGATATGCTTTATAGATGGTGCTTGTATTCCTCCCTTACTTATAGCACCAAATAGGCACCATAGGAGATATGTGACTGCACACCTCTCATGAATGTTGTTCTTTGGTTATAGACTGGTATTAGAATTGTAGATATGGGAAGGAATATGATCATTGCTGGCCAATTGGGGTCCATTGTGGAAAATTGGCACGACATATTATTCTATGTATTTGTATAGATTGGAAAGCTAATATGAAGTTAACTTGTAGGTTAGATATTCCAACGGCAAAGCATGATATACACCTAGCTTGTAAAGAGGTAGAATAACAGGGAGAAGCCTATAGTGCCCCGTGTTGTTCTGGAATGGTAGAGGTTTGAATGACAGAAGGAAATCAGCCAAATGATGGCATATATATACTGCTAGTGGCTTTTCTTTAAGAAATATATTTAGCTACTGGTAGGGAAGACCAGTTTACTGTAGGAAATCGCTCCTATTATTCATAGATGAATAATATATTCTTATTCAAGAGAGGTGGCAATAGTAGTACACAGGAAAACAAATTTAAGATGTGGTGGAGTCATCAATGACACTAAGGGTAGATTTGTAACAGTATGTGGAGGACTGCACAATGCACCACATACCCTTATGAATACACATGGCCACTGGAAGATGGATGAGTGGATATATTTAGCCATGCTTTTGAGTGGCTCGCCTAACATCCTTAAAGATCCTGCACACTCTGGAGTGAAGTCGCTGCTCCACAGATGCTTTAGAGAGGCGGCCCACCCATTTGGCCCAGGTAAGACCAGGTCTGGCAGTTTGGCCTGAACTGTTCCCATGGGGAGCAGCATCATGACTGATTTGCATATGGCTGGGTACAAACTGGAATGCATGATGAGCAAAAACCAATATGGATTTAGGCCCAGATCTCTGATTGGGGGTTAGTGCTTGATATTGTTCAACATTCCATCCATTTTGCATTTGGATTGGGGTGGGGGCTTGACACGAACATGATACTGGTGTTTCGCTAGTGACATCTTCATGGATGCGCAGAGCAGAGGCACACTAACTCAGATGTTGGCTGAATATTTGCAATCCAACTGGGGCTTGACCGGTACTCATGCTGTCGAGTGAAATTTTATGACGGTGGTAATGAGGGATCACTGTCTAGGTTTTACCTGTGGCATACGTTGGCAGTTGCAACAGGAGATACAGGTTAAGGAAGGGCGTGCAGGCAGTTTTGAAAAATAGAGATTTGAGTTGCCCGCTGCAGCAACGGGAGAAACTGTGGGTCCCTCAGGGTTTGGCGGCCACATGGGATAGGCTCGATGCCTACACGTTCAAACAATTTAGATCGCGCCTTCATCAGGAGGGAGACAAGTTTGTCTTGCTCCTGGCCTGGTTGTTCCATAGGGAGTGTACCTCTCCTCCTGTCCTTAACTTGATTGGCCCAGACGGCACGGTGGGGCATCACAGAAGGTGGTAGTGGCAGCATTCCAGCGGCACTTGAAGGAGGTGTATAGGGGTTCTTGTTGCTCTTGTTAGAGGAACTAGGCATTCCAGTCAGTCTGGTTATATCTCCGCTAGTAGAGGTGGTAATGAAAGACCTAGAAGCGGATATCATGCTTGAAGGACTCTGTCTAGCCTTGGACTGTTGTCTAAGAATAAGGCTCCTGGAGGAGATGGCTTCCAAGCAGAAATTTTTTAGAGGTTTGTGGTAGTACTGGCTCGATGATAAAGCAGGGCCTGCATCACACAGGGGTTTGTTGATGAAGCTTTTATCAATGGCACGGATAGGCGCCAACGCTCGTCTCCATCCACGGGATCGAGAATGACCCTTTGCTCCATCCAAGGTACTTTGTCAGTGGGATCTGTCTGGGTGCTGTAGCCAGAATACCCTCCTTCGTGGTCAGCCTGAACTTTTGATTTACCCTGGTCTAGCACGACCTCTGAGCACTGTGTGGTATATTCTTTAAAAATGCATAACTCTGGTTCTACTTATTGGATTTTTCTCGTTTTTGTCTTGATTTTCTCATAAAATTATTCTCTATTGTTCTAACCCTGTGTGGAGTCTTTTTGTGGTGTTTTCATTGAGTTATTTTCTTTGTGTGTTTCACTATTACTTTACACATTACCTCTTTAGAGAAGCCTGCTTTCTCTGTGCCAAGCTACTAGAGGGTGAGCACAGGTTATCTTTCAGTGTGTATCTATCTTACCCTGACTAGAGTGGAGGTTCATGCTTGGCCATGGTGCTTACCTCTGTCAACCAGAAACTCCAGTTCTAACAACATGTTACAAAAAAAGAATACATATGGCCTGAAAGCGACGGTTAAGCTTTGACTGAAAACATAGATCTGCTGAAAGTCCCATCTTCCCCAACTCTCTCTGGAGGTTCTGATAGTGTGATATATCAATATAGAAGGGGGCAGGGTAGGGTGGGGAGGGGAGAGTAAAGATACAGGAGTACTTGCTGATGCAGGTTTGTATTTGCAAACCCCACTCTCTGTTGTTACAGGAGCAAGGATAAATAAGTACCAGAAGAGGAAGAGGTGATCAGGGCATTAGAATTAATATATCTTAAGTATGGGGTAATCAAAACTCCAATTGCAGTCACAAGCTTACTGAAATCCTCAGCAAATAATGGTCTTATGAGGGCAGCCATAAACCTAAATACCAGGGGTTCTCTCCAAGATACACAGGAATGAGAGACCAAACATCAACAGTAGATGGTCATGTTCTGAAATGACAACCAACGTGTAATAACACAAATAAAGTGGTCTAGAATGGGCCAACGTGAAAGAACCAGCCAAAGGGATTCGAGGAATGCCGAATTGGGTGGACGAACTGAAAGAAGCAGAGACAGTACAACTATGAATCATCGCCAGGCATACAAGTTCTTTGTGTAGCGAGATTATATATGCTTTGCCACAAAGCTATTTGTGGAGCGAGATTAGAAATGCTTTGGCACTTGCGACCAGGGGTAAACATCCTTTACCACAAGGTTTTTACCACGCAGTCGTTACAACGCAAGTCGTTACAACGACTTGCGCTGGCGGGCGCTAGAGGATTAAAAATAGTAAATTTACTATCCCAACACCTTCCCTAGGGTCCACGGGGACTGGTGTTAGAATAGTAAATTATACTATTCGAAATCCGCGCCCCCAACGCAAGTCGTGGTAACGACTTGCGTTGTAAGGGATGCGGTGTAAAGGGATGCGTTGTGACGGTACGCGTTGTACCGTCATACATCCGCGACCAGGATATGTTCTGCAATTGAAATCTCCCACTCCTGTGGTTTTAGCGGTCCAGCTCTCTGATACTCCATGGCCCAGTGTTCTACAATTTCCATTACCTCTCATGTACAAGTTTGGTGATGCAGCAATTAACCAAAACCCTTAACACCAAACCTCTTTCTTCTGTGTATCGGGACTGTATTTCTCAACACTCAGATATCTACATTTGTAGGGATGGCCCCTACACTATTGTAAGTGAAGACTTTAATGCAATATTAGATCCTACAGTGAGTAGGTAAGCAATCACTCTTGACCCTATATTGCTACTGCAAAGGCAATTACCTAGATAATTAAAACAAAACAACATCAGCTAACAGATTCATGGTGGCAAAGAAATCCCATGGGTCTTACTATACATACTACTCTGCAGTTGTTGACACATGCACTAGAAAAGATTATTGGTTTCTCTCTCATGGCCCATACAGTTGGGTGCAAGAGGCCGAGATATACATATGTGCACACTTTCAGACAATTGTCTGATACTGATTATACTGCCGTCCCGCAAGGTGTGACTCAGAGGAATATGTGGCCCTTCCCTTCAAAAGTGCTCCTACATTCCATATTGCAGATGTAGGTGAGATTACTGATTATGAAATGTTTTGAAATAAATACAGGCTTTGTAGACTGCATATGTGTCAAGAATTCCCTCCCCTTAGCGAAACAGCCGAATCCAGCGCGCCGCAATCAGCGCGGACTACAAATCCCATAAAGCTTAGCTGGACACGCGATTATGCAACTCTGGACAGCACGCTTGCATAACGCAGTAGGACCGCCTATATGAGGAGGAGAACGAAAGGACGCGGCGTCGGATATTCGGATTCTTTACCAACGTACCCTGCAGCTGAGTGCTTCTCATCCGGATAGTGGCGGCTAACGAGGAACTAGTGGAGAACGGAGGTAAGATTGGAGCGTACGCTCTCTGCCCCGTGTCTGCAAACCCATCCTAAGAGCCGGATACACTGCTGGATCGATCAGCTGCTCTCGGCCCCACTCTTACGCATTGTTGGCTTGGTTGTCAGTGTTTGGACACACATAAGATGCACACCAGGGAGGTGTTTGCCGCGTCTCTGTGTATAGGGGTATTATAGAGGGGCCAGCTCCTAGAGGAACAGGTTGAGCGGCTGCTCCCTGTCCTCCAGTCAGGACTAGTGGTAGAGAGCCCGGCTGGGTGACTCCCCTGTCCCTCAAGACCACCACGCTACCACCAACATTAAGCGACCCATCACAGCTGTCGAGCGGCATTGTCGGCCGCTATTTAGCACAGTGCCCTCCGTTGGAGTACATCAGGACCGGTGTACATGCGGAGGACGGTGAGAACCTCTGGTGCTGTGATTGGGTATCGTATATGAACTAGAGGTTCCAGCCTCTGTTTTGAGTTGCTTTCTTTGTATTGCCTTACCCTCATCATTAAATATCCTTCATTTATCTGGTTGTCTTGTGCTCTGTGGGTGTCTGTCCCCGATCCCGGGACCGCCAGGTTGTTACAGAATATCCGACCTTCTACAAACATTAACTATCCCCTGGTCGGGTGACAGTCAAGGCTACAATGGAGGAGGTGTTGGCTGCTTTGGCTGCAATACAAATCGAGCTAACGGCATCGAGGCAGGAAACCGTTGATGTGAGGGCTAGGCTGGACGCACTGCAGGGAGACCCTTTGATGTCTGGTCCTACCATAACTTCCCATGCACCTGCAGTGATGCTAGAGATGCCTGTCTCCATCCCATTGGCGACACCAGAGAGGTACAGTGGAGACCCCAACACGGTACAAGTGTTCCTCACGCAAGTAGCGCTGCATCTATCGTGCAAACCAAAGGCCTTTCCTACCAGCCAAGCTAGAGTGGCCTTTGTTATTTCGTATTTGGCCGGGAACGCGGCACAATGGGCAGTCCCTCTGGTGAGCAGGGATGACCCCCTTTTGTGTGACTGGGGGGCTTTCCGCGAAGAGTTCCTGAAAGTCTTCGACCGTAGGGCGGACTCATACACCGCTGACCGAGAGATGCTAGAGCTGAAACAGGGTAACAACGATTTGTTACAATACCTCAATGCGTTCCGTAGGTTGGTGGCTGAAACCAAGTGGCCTATAGCCAAACAAACAGCGCTCTTTCATCAGGGACTGTGCGGCGAGCTCAAAGACGTGGTGGCTCAAATAGACCTTCAACCCAAGACCTGATCAATCTGGTGCTGCGTTTGGACCACAGGCTGAGCGAGAGAAAATGAGACCACAGGAGGAAAGGGAAGGCTCTGCCTGCATATGTCTCGATGGGAAGCCCAGAAATCAGCTCCGCCACCAAAACAGAGCCCATGGATATAAGAGCTATAAGAGCTAGCCTTACTGCCTCAGAAAAGGAATCACACCGTAAACAGGGTCTTTGCCTGTACTGCGGCAAGAAGGGGCATTACTCCCGCGAGTGTCCTGCCAAGCCCATGACCAGTCGGTACCGGAACAACAGGTCCGTGACGGCCGTGGTGGACGTACCGTCGGAAAACTGACGGACTCCAGGAAGATGGAAGGGGCCTCTTGGAGTCACACCTACATCCCTTCCCTGTCTAGCTCAGATCAAAAGGGGCAACGTCATTTGTTCATCACGGTACACGTGGGAGTCCAGGACCAATGGATTCCTGTGGTGGCCATGGTGGATTCAGGGGCTACAGGTCTCTTCATGGATCATAATGAAGCACGGAGACTGGGAATCGCACTCCTGCCCAAACTAAGACCCGAAGACGTTTATGCAGTAGACGGGAGACGTCTAGTGACCGGACCTATAGGACATCATACGGGAGAGCTCCCGGTGATGTTCGGGAAATGGCATAATGAAACGATCGATTTTAACATCATCAGAGACCCACAGTACGGAGTCATATTGGGTCTGCCATGGCTCCAAAAGCATAACCCTTCGGTGGACTGGACAACACACAACATCAAGATGACTTCACCGATTTGTAAACAATGGTGCGGTATGTGTCAAGAACCCCATGACACCCATCGCAATGGAAGTCATACCGTTGCCACAGCAGCCGAGAAATCTGTTACACTTCCCAGCGTCTACCACAGCTATGAGGACGTCTTTGATGAAGTACGGGCGGAGGTGCTCCCTCCACACAGGGTATACGATTGCCAGATCGACTTGGTTCCAGGGGCAAGTGTTCCCAGCGGCAGACTGTATGCCCTGACCGAGCCCGAAAACATACATCTACATTTGTATCTGGACAAACTCCTAGGGTTAGGCTTGACCATACAAGTCCCCGGCCGCATCACCTCTCTTTTTTATCCCAAAAGCCAACGGGGAACTGAGGGAGTGTGTAGACTTTAGGGCATTGAACGCTATAACCATCAAAAACAGATACCCCTTGCCTCTCAAAAGCGTTCTCCTGGAACAGGTGAAAAAGGCCCGGGTATACACTAAGCTTGATCTCAAGGGGGCATCCCATCTTGTGCGCATGAGGGACGGCGACGAGTGGAAGACCGCCTTTAAGACCAGGTTCGGCCTTTTTGAGTACCTCGTCATGCCGTTCGGGCTCTGCAATGCCCCTGCAGCCTTTCAGTTCTTCCTCAACGAGGTGTTCCGGGATGTGTTAGACGTATATGATGTTGTATACATAGATGATATCCTCATCTACTCTGACACAGACGAGGACCATGTGCGACACGTCTCATCGGTGCTCCAGAAACTAAGGGAGAACATGCTGTACTGTAAACTCAGTAAGTGCCACTTCCACGTCACATCAGTGGAATTCCTTGGGGTGATGCTGAGCCCAAATAGACAGGAGATAGCGGAGCGCAAGATCAGAGCGGTGGAGGAATGGCCGGTCCCACGGGGAGTAAAGGACGTCCAAAGATTCATAGGCTTCGCCAACTTTTATAGGCGTTTTATCGAGGGTTTTTTGGGATTGGTGGCTCCCATCACTCAGCCACTAAGGAAATCCCAGGAGTTCGCGTGGAACCAGGATGCGCAAACCGCCTTTTTTGCCCTGAAAAAAGCCTTCTGTACAGCCCCGGTGTTGGCTCACCCGGATCCGGTACTTCCCTACGTGGTGAGGTGGACGCATCTGAAGTAGCACTGGGTGCCATATTGTCCCAATGGAATCCAGAAACAGGGTTGCTCCATCCCGTGGCGTATATGTACCGGAAGCTGAATGATGCGGAGCGCAACTACCATATCGCGGAGAAAGAACTTCTAGCGATCAAAGACACCTTCACTGAGTGGAGACATCTGCTGATGGGGGCCCGACACGTGGTCATGGTGTATACGGACCACACAAACCTGCAGTTCATGATGGCAACACGACACCTTTCTCCCCGTCAGTTGAGGTGGATGATCTTTTTCTATGGATTCAACTTCCACATCACATATCGGCCTGGTACTGAGAACAGGAAAGCGGATGCGCTTTCACGGCAGTCAGACGCCAAGGACCCAAGGCCTGTCACGGAGCACTCCATCATCCCCCCCCCAAGTGGTATTGGGGGTTATATAACCGGATTCGTTCCTCGGGGGCATTCAGAGAGGGATCCGTTCGTTCGCGTGGAGGAGGTGGCTCCTCAGTCACAGGGAATGGCAGTTGACGGATGGAATTCCCGTGAAGGGCCGCTGTATGTTGCTACCCACGCCTAGACTCAAGAGACAGGCCTTCAAGTGGTGCCATGTATCACCTTGTGCAGGTCATCTTGGGTTTGAGAAGACGGTAGCTAGTCTGGGAAGGCAATTTTGGTGGCCAGCCATGAGAGCGGACGTACAGAAGTGGGGTTCGCCCTGCTCCATCTGTGCCTCCATGAAAGCCGATCACAGATGTTCGCAAGGGCTCCTCCAAACCCTTCCCACGCCCAGCATACCATGGGAGAACATCTCTCTGGATTTCATCGTGGGTCTGCCAGCGGATCAAGGGAAAGCGGCTATCCTGGTGGTAGTGGACTACCTCACCAAGCTGGGGCACTTCATCGCATGCAAACAGGTCCCTTCGGCAGGAGAGCTGGCGTCGTTGTTGTTGAGGAACATCGTGAAACTGCATGGCTTGCCCAGCGTGATCGTGTCTGATAGGGGATCGCAGTTCACCGCCCAGTTTTGGAGGACATGGTGTTCGACGTTGCACGCCAAGTCAGCCCTGTCCACGAGCTATCACTCCCAGACGGACGGACAAACGGAGCGCCTGAACCAGTCGCTCAAACAGTATTTGCGCTGTTTTGTCGACCAGGGGAAAGAAGAATGGGTGGATATGCTGTGGATTGCGGAAATAGCCTACAATAACGCCACACACAGTTCCACCAAGGCTTTCCCCTTCTATGGCAACTACGGACACCACCCCAGGTTCTTGCCGTTTGTCAACCCAATCAAGGAAGACAAGTTACCCGCAACCGCCAAGAGGGTGGCTCACATTAAGGAAATCTTGATATGTTCCTGTGCTTCTCTGGAAGGGCCAAAGTAAGGTACAAGGCAGTGGCAGACAGGAGGAGAAGGCCTGGGCCAGTGTACAAGGCAGGAGACAATGTCTGGATCTCTACGAGGAACATGCGATTCAAAAAACGTAGCGTGTTCCATCTCAGATTCATGGGCCCTTATTGTATCACCAAGTGCATCAGCCCTGTGAATGTGAAGGTGCGCTTACCCCAGTCATTACGGATCCTTCCCGTTTTTCACGTTTCCTAGTTGAAACCCTCGACCTCTACAGAGCTGGCGTCACCTGTGCCGGTGGCAGTGGATTCAGAGGTGAAATATGAGGTGGCGGGCATCTTGGATTCCAAGTGGCGACGGGGCAAGTTGTGGTACCTCGTGGTGTGGAAAGAGTATGGCCCGGAGGAGCAGTCGTGGGAACCGGCTGCTGGGGTTCACGCGCCTCGTTTGGTGTCTTCGTTTCATCGCCGTTTTCCTTCGTGTGCCAGCCCCGTTGAGAGGGGCTGATGGAGGGAGGATGTACTGTCAAGAATTCCCTCCCCTTATGGAAACAGCCGTATCCAGTGCGCCGCAATCAGCGCGGACTACAGATCCCATAAGGCTTAGCGGGACACGCGATTATGCAACTCTGGACATCACGCTTGCAAAACGCAGTAGGACCGCCTATAAGAGGAGAAGACCGAAAGGACGCAGCGTTGGATATTCGGATTCTTTACCAACGTACCCTGCAGCTGAGTGCTTCTCATCCGGATAGTGGCGGCTAACGAGGAACTAGTGGAGAACGGAGGTAAGATTGGAGCATACGCTCTCTGCCCCGTGTCTGCAAACCGATCCTAAGAGCCGGATACACTGCTGGGCTGCGCTGCCGACTCGGACGAGTCAGAGCGGTTCAGAGCAGGGTTCAGACGGAGGCTGGTGGGAGCCAAAGCTCCAAGCCCCAGTACTTTGTTTATTCTTGCCATTACGCTGAGACTCACACTGGGAGGTGTTTGCCGCATCTTAGCGAAGAGTTCAGTAGAGGAAGGAGGTGCGATCGAGCAGCTGCTCTCGGCCCCACTCTTACGCATTGTTGGCTTGGTTGTCAGTGTTTGGACACACGTAAGACGCACACCAGGGAGGTGTTTGCCGCGTCTCTGTGTATAGGGGTATTATAGAGGGGCCAGCTCCTAGAGGAACAGGTTGAGCGGCTGCTCGCTGTCCTCCAGTCAGGACTAGTGGTAGAGAGCCCGGCTAGGTGACTCCCCTGTCCCTCAAGACCCCCACGCTACCACCAACACTAAGCGATCCATCACAGTTGTCGAGCGGCATTGTCGGCCGCTATTTAGCACAGTGCCCTCCGTTGGAGTACATCGGGACCGGTGTACATGCGGAGGACGGTGAGAACCTCCGGTGCTGTGATTGGGTATAGTATATGAACTAGAGGTTCCAGCCTCTGTTTTGAGTTGCTTTCTTTGTATTGCCTTACCCTCATCATTAAATATCCTTCATTTATCTGGTTGTCTTGTGCTCTGTGGGTGTCTGTCCCCGATCCCGGGACCGCCAGGTTGTTACAGAATATCCGACTTTCTACAAACATTAACTATCCCCTGGTCGGGGAACAGTCAAGGCTACAATGGAGGAGGTGTTGGCTGCTTTGGCTGCAATACAAATCGAGCTAACGGCATCGAGGCAGGAAACCGCTGATGTGAGGGCTAGGCTGGACGCACTGCAGGGAGACTCTTTGATGTCTGGTCCTACCATAATGTCCCATGCCCCTGCGGTGATGCTAGAGATGCCTGTCTCCATCCCATTGGCGACACCAGAGAGGTACAGTGGAGACCCCAACACGGTACAAGTGTTCCTCACCCAAGTAGCGCTGCATCTATCGTGCAAACCAAAGGCCTTTCCTACCAGCCAAGCTAGAGTGGCCTTTCTTATTTCGTATTTGGCCGGGAACGCGGCACAATGGGCAGTCCCTCTGGTGAGCAGGGATGACCCCTTTTTGTGTGACTGGGGGGCTTTCCGCGAAGAGTTCCTGAAAGTCTTCGACCGTAAGGCGGACTCATACACCGCTGACCGAGAGATGCTAGAGCTGAAACAGGGTAACAACGATTTGTTACAATACCTCAATGCGTTCCGTAGGATGGTGGCTGAAACCAAGTGGCCTATAGCCAAACAAACAGCGCTCTTTCATCAGGGACTGTGCGACGAGCTCAAAGACGTGGTGGCTCAAATAGACCCCCAACCCAAGACCTGTGAAGGCCTCATCAATCTGGTGCTGCGTTTGGACCACAGGCTGAGCGAGAGAAAAGGAGACCACAGGAGGAAAGGGAAGGCTCTGCCTGCATATGTCTCGATGGGAAGCCCAGAAACCAGCTCCGCCACCAAAACAGAGCCCATGGATATAAGAGCCATAAGAGCTAGCCTTACTGCCTCAGAAAAGGAATCACACCGTAAACATGGTCTTTGCCTGTACTGCGGCAAGAAGGGACATTACGTCCGCGAGTGTCCTGCCAAGCCCAAGACCAGTCGGTACTGGAACAACAGGCCTGTGACGGCCGTGGTGGACGTACCGTCGGAAAACTGATGGACTCCAGGAAGATGGAAGGGGCCTCTTGGAGTCACACCTACATCCCTTCCCTGTCTAGCTCAGACCAAAAGGGGCAACGTCATTTGTTCATCACGGTACACGTGGGAGTCTAGGACCAATGGATTCCTGTGGTGGCCATGGTGGATTCAAGGGCTAGAGGTCTCTTCATGGATCATAATGAAGCACGGAGACTGGGAATCACACTCCTTCCCAAACTAAGACCCGAAGACGTTTATGCAGTAGACGGGAGACGTCTAGTGACCGGACCTATAGGACTTCATACGGGAGAGCTCCCGGTGATGTTCGGGAAATGGCATAATGAAATGATCGATTTTAACATCATCAGAGACCCACAGTACGGAGTCATATTGGGTCTGTCATGGCTCCAAAAGCATAACCTTTCGGTGGACTGGACAACACACAACATCAAGATTTGTAAACAATGGTGCGGTATGTGTCAAGAACCCCATGACACCCATCGCAATGGAAGTCATACCGTTGCCACAGCAGCCGAGAAATCTGTTACACTTCCCAGCGTCTACCACAGCTATGAGGACGTCTTTGATGAAGTACGGGCGGAGGTGCTCCCTCCACACAGGGTATACGATTGCCAGATCGACTTGGTTCCAGGGGCAAGTGTTCCCAGCGGCAGACTGTATGCCCTGACCGAGCCCGAAAACATACATCTACATTTGTATCTGGACAAACGCCTAGGGTTAGGCTTGACCATACAAGTCCCCGGCCGCATCACCTCTCTTTTTTATCCCAAAAGCCAACGGGGAATTGAGGGAGTGTATAGACTTCAGGGCATTGAACGCTATAACCATCAAAAACAGATACCCCTTGCCTCTCAAAAGCGTTCTCCTGGAACAGGTGAAAAAGGCCCGGGTATGCACTAAGCTTGATCTCAAGGGGGCATCCCATCTTGTGCGCATGAGGGACGGCGACGAGTGGAAGACCGCCTTTAAGACCAGGTTCGGCCTTTTTGAGTACCTCGTCATGCCGTTCGGGCTCTGCAATGCCCCTGCGGCCTTTCAGTTCTTCCTCAACGAGGTGTTCCGGGATGTGTTAGACGCATATGATGTTGTATACATAGATGATATCCTCATCTACTCTGACACAGACGAGGACCATGTGCGACACGTCTCATCGGTGCTCCAGAAACTAAGGGAGAACATGCTGTACTGTAAACTCAGTAAGTGCGACTTCCACGTCACATCAGTGGAATTCCTTGGGGTGATGCTGAGCCCAAATGGACAGGAGATGGCGGAGCGCAAGATCAGAGCGGTGGAGGAATGGCCGGTCCCACGGGGAGTAAAGGACGTACAAAGCTTCATAGGCTTCGCCAACTTTTATAGGCGTTTTATCGAGGGTTTTTTGGGATTGGTGGCTCCCATCACTCAGCCACTGAGGAAATCCCAGGAGTTCGTGTGGAACCAGGATGCGCAAACTGCCTTTTTTGCCCTAAAAAAAGCCTTCTGTACAGCCCCGGTGTTGGCTCACCCGGATCCGGTACTTCCCTACGTGGTGGAGGTGGACGCATCTGAAGTAGCACTGGGTGCCATATTGTCCCAACGGAATCCAGGAACAGGGTTGCTCCATCCGGTGGCGTATATGTACCGGAAGCTGAATGACGCGGAGTGCAACTACCATATCGTGGAGAAAGAACTTCTAGCGATCAAAGACACCTTCACTGAGTGGAGACATCTGCTGATGGGGGCCCGACACGTGGTCATGGTGTATACGGACCACACGAACCTGCAGTTCATGAAGGCAACACGACACCTTTCTCCCCGTCAGTTGAGGTGGATGATCTTTTTCTATGGATTCAACTTCCACATCACATATCGGCCTGGTACTGAGATCCGGAAAGCGGATGCGCTTTCACGGCAGTCAGACGCCAAGGACCCAAGGCCTGTCACGGAGCACTCCATCATCCCCCCACAAGTGGTATTGGGGGTTATACAACCGGATTCGTTCCTCGGGGGCATTCAGAGAGGGATCCGTTCGTTCGCGTGGAGGAGGTGGCTCCTCAGTCACAGGGAATGGCAGTTGACGGATGGAATTCCCGTGAAGGGCCGCTGTATGTTGCTACCCACGCCTAGACTCCAGAGACAGGCCTTCAACTGGTGCCATGTATCACCTTGTGCAGGTCATCTTGGGTTTGAGAAGATGGTAGCTAGTCTGGGAAGGCAATTTTGGTGGCCAGCCATGAGAGCCGACGTACAGAAGTGGGGTTCGCCCTGCTCCATCTGTGCCTCCATGAAAGCCGATCACAGACGTTCGCAAGGGCTCCTCCAAACCCTTCCCACGCCCAGCATACCATGGGAGAACATCTCTCTGGATTTCATCATGGGTCTTCCAGCGGATCGAGGGAAAACGGCTATCCTGGTGGTAGTGGACTACCTCACCAAGCTGGGGCACTTCATCACATGCAAACAGGTCCCTTCGGCAGGAGAGCTGGCGTCGTTGTTGTTGAGGAACATCGTGAAACTGCATGGCTTGCCCAGCGTGATCGTGTCTGATAGGGGGTCGCAGTTCACCGCCCAGTTTTGGAGGACATGGTGTTCGACGTTGCACGTCAAGTCAGCCCTGTCCACGAGCTATCACCCCCAGACGGACGGCCAAACGGAGCGCCTGAACCAGTCGCTCAAACAGTATTTGCGCTGTTTTGTCGACCAGGGGAAAGAAGAATGGGTGGATATGCTGTGGATTGCGGAAATAGCCTACAACAACGCCACACACAGTTCCACCAAGGCTTCCCCCTTCTATGGCAACTACGGACACCACCCCAGGTTCTTGCCGTTTGTCCACCCAATCAAGGAAGACAAGTTACCCTCAACCGCCAAGAGGGTGTCTCACATTAAGGAAACCTTGATATGTTCCCGTGCTTCTCTGGAAGGGCCAAAGTAAGGTACAAGGCAGTGGCAGACAGGAGGAGAAGGCCTGGGCCAGTGTACAAGGCAGGAGACAATGTCTGGATCTCTACGAGGAACATGCGATTCAAAAAACGTAGCGTGTTCCATCCCAGATTCATGGGCCCTTATCGTATCACCAAGTGCATCAGCCCTGTGAATGTGAAGGTGCGCTTACCCCAGTCATTACGGATCCTTCCCGTTTTTCACGTTTCCTAGTTGAAACCCTCGACCTCTACAAAGCTGGCGTCACCTGTGCCGGTGGCAGTGGATTCGGAGGTGAAATACGAGGTGGCGGGCATCTTGGATTCCAAGTGGCGACGGGGCAAGTTGTGGTACCTCGTGGTGTGGAAAGAGTATGGCCCAGAGGAGCAGTCGTAGGAACCGGCTGCTGGGGTTCACGCGCCTCGTTTGGTGTCTTCGTTTCATCGCCGTTTTCCTTCGTGTGCCGGCCCCGTTGAGAGGGGCTGATGGAGGGAGGATGTACTGTCAAGAATTCCCTTCCCTTATGGAAACAGCCGTATCCAGCGCACCGCAATCAGCGCGGACTACAGATCCCATAAGGCTTAGCGGGACACGCGATTATGCAACTCTGGACATCACGCTTGCAAAACGCAGTAGGACCGCCTATAAGAGGAGACCGAAAGGACGCGGCGTTGGATATTCGGATTCTTTACCAACGTACCCTGCAGCTGAGTGCTTCTCATCCGTATAGTGGCGGCTAACGAGGAACTAGTGGAGAACGGAGGTAAGATTGGAGCGTACGCTCTCTGCCCCGTGTCTGCAAACCCATCCTAAGAGCCGGATACACTGCTGGGCTGCGCTGCCGACTCAGACGAGTCAGCGCGGTTCAGAGCAGGGTTCAGGCGGAGGCTGGTGGGAGCCAAAGCTCCCAGCCCCAGTACTTTGTTTATACTTGCCATTATGCTGAGACGCACACCGGGAGGTGTTTGCCGCATCTCAGCGAAGAGTTCAGTCGAGGAAGGAGGTGCGATCGAGCGGCTGCTCTCGGCCCCACTCTTACGCATTGTTGGCTTGGTTGTCAGTGTTTGGACACACGTAAGATGCACACCAGGGAGGTGTTTGCCGTGTCTCTGTGTATAGGGGTATTATAGAGGGGCCAGCTCCTAGAGGAACAGGTTGAGTGGCTGCTCCCTGTCCTCCAGTCAGGACTAGTGGTAGAGAGCCCGGCTGGGTGACTCCCCTGTCCCTCAAGACCCCCACTCTACCACCAACACTAAGCGACCCATCACAGCTGTCGAGCGGCATTGTCGGCCGCTATTTAGCACAGTGCCCTCCGTTGGAGTACATCGGGACCTGTGTACATGCGGAGGACGGTGAGAACCTCTGGTGCTGTGATTGGGTATCGTATATGAACTAGAGGTTCCAGCCTGTGTTTTGAGTTGCTTTCTTTGTATTGCCTTACCCTCATCATTAAATATCCTTCATTTATCTGGTTGTCTTGTGCTCTGTGGGTGTCTGTCCCCGATCCCGGGACCTCCAGGTTGTTACAATATGCATGCTTTGGGAACCTTTCAATGCATAAATAATGGATATCTGCCTTCCAATCACACCGGAGTATTGAAGTCTATTCAATCGACTGTCCAACATCTCGAAAATGAGATTGGAGAAAGTTCATACAGCATTCTGGGGGCCACTGAGCAGACAGGGGCAAATGAGATTGTGGATGAGGTTGTTTGTCACTAGTGTCCTGGAGTCTGCCCTAGTATGGTTATGCAGATTGGACCAAGTAAAACCCTTTCCGCATCTACAATCACAGGTTAATGAGGGCGACCAGGTATAGGCTTCTAAGGAAGTTAGTGTGGGAGGCAAGGACTCACCAACGAACAGACACAGTAAATGAATGCTCAGCCCAGTGCTTGCATTTAAGTGAAATCAAATACTACATTCACAAAACAAAACAGAATTAAATACCACAATATTCACTTATGGCAAGTGAGTACATCCTTGTATCCCTGGTTGCATTTCTCAGAAGGGGCAACACACACCTGTTCCTGTATACTCTTCCCACTCAGGGAACCCTAGGAGCTGGGGTCCACAATAATGGTTGTTGGGGCATGAATTAGACACAGGTGCACATTATATCAGTGTTATCCTTGTGGGTCTTAAACGCACTACTCAGACACTTATTCTTAATCTTAGGTTACTTCAGACATAATGTCTTAAGTCCTTGTGCTCATCTTATATCGAGTGCATCGCAGTTCTTTTCTTTTGGTCGTCGGTGGTGCCTTGCACGATTTTCTGTCAGGGTAGGTAGCAAGACGAGCACAACCCATTCTTTTCATCTTTTTGGTGCTGATGTCACAGGCAAATGCAGCAAAGCAAACGCGGGAATCATGGCAAAGCATCTGTAGCAGCTGAGGCCTCCCGGGCTGATCAGGTTCCCAATGGAGACATTCAGGTACAGCCTCCCAGGCTTATCAGGCTCACAGGGATGACATAAAGTTACGGAATCCCAGACCGATCAGGCTGACACAGGCGATTTGCAGCTACGGTCTTCTAGGACAAATACGCTCACTGTGGTGATGTGCCTGGTAGCCTGATGAGCCAGTCTACCAGGCTCATCAGGCTAACACAGTAGCAGTGAGTCTTCTTAGTTTTCTGGTGATGGCAACCCTATTTGACAGACTCAGTGACTGACAGCAAGCACAGCGATGCTTGATTCAGTATAATTTTTGGGGCAGCTCCCTGTTAGGAATCACTGAGAGGCTAGGGTCCCATTCATGATATAGGTAGCTCCTGGATTTACTCCCTGATACAGTACGCTGCCTCTAGGAGCTTCACAAAAAGTAGCACAGTCATCTTTCCCTCCTTCACAAACTCTCCACCTGCAGGGCCTGGCACACTCCTTTCCTCTCTCAGCAGGCAGGCAGATAGGTAGGCTTCTAGGCACTGGTCAGATCCTCAGGTCCTACTGCAGAAAGTGCAGACTTCCGGTGATATACCCTCACCTCTGGTTGATTTGCTGTCAGGCAGACACCAGCTCTGCTGACACCGCAATATGTATGAGTAGTCTCTGTGACACAAGGTAGATAGATTAGGTTGCAATGATCGATTGCAGGGTACATTGCCCTTTTTTGAGGTTAGTCTTTTCTACGTTCTTCTACCTTTTTGTCAATAACCCGATGGCCCTCAAAAAAGCCTTCTTTAAGATGCTACGTACCATACTGATTGCACTGGTTTTGGTGATGAAACAACCCAGGGTGAGCTGCTTTATACTGTCTCACCTTTACAAACACGTAGAGATAGCAGCTCCAAGTCTAGAGCAACACTTAAAACAATTCCCAACCCATATCGCAAATGAGTGGGAGATATTTTTTCAGTATACACTAAGGCCTGTATTTACTAATATTTCACATAATGCAGTGCAGACAGGGAAGTTGTTGGAAAGAGCAGAACTACGGCATATTTTCAAAGATATGGTGCAATTCCGCTCTCTCCTGTGGTACTGGCACACTGATGCTACCTAGCGCCAACAGAGGCACTCTTGCATCATGTTGTAAGGGAGGCTGCATTGTGGTGAGGATAGTTTTTGTGTACTACGCTTTCAGGGTCTTTCCTTCTTGTATATGTGCTACAGAATGCAGCAAACATGCAAAGAGGAAAAAAACAAGGAGAAATAAAGATACGTCTCCTTGTTACAAAGCCTCATGTAGATGCACCATTATTACACAACCCGTGTTTACAGGTCTTTGTAAATCTGGGTTTGCATCAGATACATGGGTAGTTGCAAGGGAACACCCATGTAATGCCTACCTAACTCCAGGTGACACAATGAAGAGCTATGTGGTCCATTACTTTTTTTTCTTTTCACAAAGCAACACACATTTGACTTTGAGTGGCTTTGTAAATCCCAAAATAGATTTCATGTTAATGCTGCACCAAAATAGTGATGCAACCCTGATGCAAAACCTTAAGAAGTCTGGGCATAAATGTGGTAGTGGCGCACCAAACACCAATCAAAGTGCCATCAATTCAGTGGACTATGCCAAGTAAGGATACTACTGCATAGCACAATACATATGGTAAAACTCTTAAATGTGGTAGCCCTGCTGCTAATAAGAAAGCCCTGGAGAGACCCTCTCCATGGAGCCCAAAAACAAAATCCAACTGGACCACCAAAGACTAATTCAGGTGAAGGATCTTTATCTAGGGGGTCAATTCCTGACCTTGTCTTAATTCAAGCATCTTGGTGAAAAGTTAACCATACCATGAGAGCTTATCATTCATTACACCCGCCACATGGCCATCATGAGTGTCCTTACATACTTGATGACAACCACATGGAACAGAGAAAATGTTTCTTGTCTATACAACATGACATTGACATTGAGAGCCTCAGAGGTGGCAATGGCAGGAAAAGCTGGGAGAATGACTTGGGTTTAAAAGCAGCAGATGATCATTCGAAATCCTGCTGCTCCCAGATAAAGAATATTTCCATAAATAATAGGCATCACCTATTTCACTTTAAATTCATTTACATTTTATATTACATTTCAGCATGACTGTGGTCTGTTGGTTTGAATATAGATCCATTCGGTAGAAGTCCAGAATATCATGCGGCCGATTTCATATATTTGTCATACTGTCCTATTATCTCATCATACGGGTAGGAAGTATTTGCATTGCGGTCAGATATGACTCAAATGCAATTGGCCGCCTACCCCCGGGTGGCACTCTTCTGCTATTTAAAGGTCCTGTAGCCTTTGATTGGCGTTTTGCACACTGGCACTCATATTGGCAAGAGGTCCAAGACCCAATGCCTAGAGGTGACTTTCAGATTTACCATATGGCACTGAAACATGTGACACATATTTTCTACTTCTACCACTGTCCTTGCACTCTGTGTAGATGCCCTGGTCAAAATAAGGTGGATGAGAAGAAATCGCAGCCTGTGAGGAGTGAGAAACCAGGTACGATGCCCCCGGTGATGGCATGAAGTGAGGGGTCAAAAAGGCCTAGGCCAGGAAATGGAGACAGGGATGGATGAGGTCGCATCGTTAAAAATCAGGGATGCCTGAAACCTATACTTAGCTTCAAGAAGAAGGGCTAAGATTGGAGGGAGGGACATACCACGAGAAGCCGATCTGAAAGGTGACAGCAGCTCTTCGGAAATTGGCTGCATAAGTCACGGACAGAACTGATAACTAAAGTGCCAACAGGCAACATAGAACCCTTCATGCCAGGAATTATAGCCTCGGTCAAACTGCACCTTTTGTAAGGTATGTGGAACATGGAGATCGGAAGCCTGTCAAATCGAAATGCTGTTAGTAGTAATTTGTTAGAAAATAGTAGTAAATTACATAATAACAAAACATATTTTCCTCCATTATTTTTCATACCAGTATTTAGGCTTTAATTTTGATTGCTGGCCTAGTGCAGTGGAGTTCAGTACTCAGAGCATATGTGCCGTCTCCTGCAAGATGTGTGAAGCTGCACAGAGTGTCCACGTGCACAGGGCGGTTCTAAATATGCCATTTACCTAGGAGCCCTCTTGTGGGAAATTAGATGTGTGCAGAGTGTTTAATGTGCTGCGTCAGAATGTGGGTGAATTGTGGGATCCAGCGAGCATAATCAGCACAGGTGTTTGTGCCCAGATTCGCATCGGACGTTAGGTGGAAATTGATGTAGTACCCTATCCTCTGGCCTACTTCTTTCCTAATCCTCCCACATACTCTACTCTGTTGTTTCTATGCTTTAATTGTGAACCTGAACGTGAAGGCTGCATCTTGCTTTACTCTGTGCTACATATTGTGTTGGACACCGTGTTTGTGCCGAAGTGCTGTAAAGTATCACAGGCCTTTATTGGTTGGGATGAACTGTTACTATAAAAACAAAGGGCCTTTTTTATGAGGCCTTTCGTCAGTTTTGCAATGCTGTTGCGTCACTTTTTGTGACGCATCAGCAGCGTAAAGCATGCCCCCTGTTGCGTCCTATTTACAAAGTAACGGATCTAAGCAGATGCGTCACTTTATAAATCCCAGCGCAACATTATACCTGCGTCAGGTATAATGTATGCAGGGGGGGCGTTCCCACGCAAGTAAGCCTCGTAGAAGTGACGCAGGTTAATCTATGAGATTTCATTGCGTCACTTCTAGGACGCCATTGCGTCAATATCTCACGCCTGCCGCACAGCAGGTGTAAGACTGATGCAGGCTCTATCACCATGTGAAAGGACACCTTGCTGGGGTTGCGTCATTTTTATGACACCCTCCAGCAATGCGTCATTTTTGCGCCTACAGATATGTCAGAAATACTGACGTATCTGTAACTCCTTGCGCCATGATGCGTCATACAGTAACTATGACGCATCATTGGTCTCGCAAGGAGGGCGCTGTTTTCACGCAACAATGCGTCACTTTTCATAAATGATGCCCAAAATGGTTATAATGAGAAAGGGGACACAACATTGCCCTTTAGCTCAGCACCTTACATCTGCACCACATACATGTTTCTTACTCCATTTTGAAATCGCGAGCACAGTTTTGCAGACTGTCGCGGACACCTTTCTTTCTAACACCCATCCAAGTGCTACAGGACTTTGCAGCAGGGAAGAATCATCAGAGAAAACTGCTGAATTCAATGGCAAAACGCAGAGGAGTTCGGAGATAGTCTTGCTGACAACTGGTCATGTTTGTCTGTGTCCATGCGTTCCCTTCTTTCCTTTCGTCGCTTTCGTTTTCTCTCCCTCCATTATCACTCCCTCCTGGCCCAGCTCACTCAATTAACCGTATGAAAGTGTGACCCTCCCTTTCAGAGAGAAGCTTTTAGATTAATCACGTTATCTCAAGGTTCCAAATCTAAGCGCCTCGGCGACCTTCTTTCTTTCCCGCTTGAATCCATTATCTTAAACTCGCGCAATAATCCTGGCTTTAGGGAGGGCGTGAGGGAAGCAGGAATCAAACCTAATAGATGGCAAATAAGATTAATCTATGATGTAAGTGCCGATTACACTTGGCCCTGCCCTTGAACACCCAGGTGCGACCTTGAAATTCACATCCACTGGAGATGTGGCAATTGGATTGGTGGTCCCTGGAGCCCTGTGAGGGGCAGCTGGACAGACCTAAGCTCTTCTGGGGCCCAAGTGGTGGCGGTAGGAACAGGCAGTGACGCGTTTTCTGTAATATCTGTGGGAACTCTTTGATTTAGCACACGGTGTCTGATCGTAAAGGCTCTTCTCTTGTCTTTCAAGAATTACAGCGAAGGAATAAATGCAATACTACAAGACGTAAAAGGGTGAAGCTACACGAGGCTTCTTGAAAGTTTGCTCGCGCTTCTGTTATTAGGATGTGACCTCTGCACTGTAACTTTAGATAAAGTTGTAGAATATGAAATTCGACATTTGATCTGCTTCTGCAGTGCTACGTTGCTCCTTGTACTATATATTTACATTGTTATCATTCTTAATTATGACCATTATTGCATGCTCAGCAGCATGGCTTTTGCTCAAAGCTCTCTTGTACCAAGGAAAATATCATTATCAAAGCTGTGCGTGTCTTCCTTGCTCTATTTGTATTTCTGAAATATTGTTCGTGGAGAGTGGGGTATTGAGACGCTTGCAGACCTGCCAGAACTGGTGAGTTTTATATTGTTTTGAAATGCATTTTAAGCTTGTACACGATTTGGAAGAGGCACTCCAAAGCTTTCTTCAGAAGGGTCTGATAATCGGTTATGTTTGCTATTCTCTCCACATTTTAGTCTGAATTTTATATTGGATAAAGTACCTCCTAATGTACATTATAAACATATTGCTAGTCTGGGAGGAGATCCTTTTTAAGGTCAAGGCCCTCCAAGGTGTCTTGCAACAGTCTTTTAATGTATGACAAAGGGTATTTTATTCCTTATAATACATGGTCTTATTATCACCCTTGCCTCAAATTGCTTAATTCCATGGTGTCTTGCTCCTTCGTATGAAAGAGGTAGCACGGTTGAAGACATGAAGAATAAAAGTGGAATCTTTTGTGCAAAATGAAACATACCAAAAAGCAGTTAGTAAACTGGTGCAAGATGATGTCAGAATCAAATCAAACTATTCCTTATTTCGCATTTGGTTAAATGCATAAAGTGCATGAATATAACAGTGTATATAATCGATACTACGTACCACAAAGTACAGATGTGAGAACAAGGAAAACAGGCTAAAAAATACGAGTTGACGGTTTTGCAGATAAATAAAACCATTAGCCAGGACTCCATGCATTGGGCGGAGAAAGTTAAAACACATATAAATGACATACATAAAGATAAAAAACAGTGATAAAACAAAAGTCATTTCCACAAATAAACTGTTAACTGGTTCATACGTGCAAAATATGTCTGTGCAAATCTGGCCATGGTTGAGAAACTCAGCACAAGAGACAATAAGCATTTGCTGTGTTCACACATACAATGCTGAGTGTGCAAATCTAGCTAACATTAAAAACTGAACGCGGAAGTCAGAAGTCAGTTGAAATCATGGTCTACCCCTGATGTAACTTAATTTGGGTAAAAAGGGAGGTTCACTTATGGCCTTTTGCTTTCTTAATGCACTTGTAAGAAGGAGACCATAGTGAGACAAACAAACAGAGTTTCTAAGTTTTGTAATGCAGCAGGAGCCAATTTTGGGGAGCAATAGCCAGATTTCGTAATCAGCGGGATAATATATTGTTTCTTATCGTTTGTATAGAAAGTGCAAAAGAACAATAAGTGCAAGTGATTGAGGTGACTTATTATTGCACGGGAAAGGGGGAGTTGTGAGATTGAGAATACATTTGATCGTTACGCCAACATTATCGGTATATAATTCTATCATAATCTAGTTAAAATATACTGGTGCTGATTGTTGTCAACAAAAGAAAGATACGATGCAAGTGTGGTAGACAGTAATATGTCGAAACAGAGGTTTCCCCCATACATCTATCCCACCTATCAGACCTATTTCACACAAATACTGAACATGTGGCCATAAATATTACCTTTCCCCTGACCACTGTAATTTCAGAAAGACAGATCAGAATAATGAAAAGTGAGTTTGGGTGTTTGCTATTTAACCTACAGCTGGAAATATGCCCAGTGGCAGGTCTTTCAATTTGGCTACTGGCTCTTGCAACAGGCATTAAGACACCACTACTCAACTGTATTAAGTTATTGCAGTTGAACAGCTACATAATTTTATTATTACAGAAACTGCAATAAGAAAACGAAAAATAGCCTTTACACTGGGATTGTAGGCTTATTTGTGTCACATTTACTTCCAGGCCAAAGTTGACAGCAGTGGGCCTCCACCACTGTTTGTAGCATGTTGCTGCTCCATTGTCTTCAATTGAGCAGTCAACATTCAAGTGTTCCAACACTCATTAAAACATACATAATTTCAAGTCTGAGATATAGAAGACTTGCACATGGCTGATAGATTGCACTTTATCCCCATGGGCGAGAGCTCCATACTACTCACTGACATTGGTGGCAACAGGTCTCTTTGAAATAGAGTAAAACTGAGCTGCTCCAGATACCTTTATCATTCCCACTTGTCAACTATCTAAGCTTTTTACAGCTGTTCAATACTAAGGAAAGTTGAATTGTCATGATTACCTAATACTTATGTCATTGTTCATGCATGAAAATAAAGTCAACTAAACGTTTTTGACAAGCAAAGAGATTGAATCGTGAGGATGCTTTGTGACTCTTCAATTTAGAGAAACTTGATATCTTTGCAGGAAGGAAAGCTTGAAGGCTGATGTTGTGAAGGATGTTTTTTCTACCGTTCCCCCACAAACTGCTACACTACGATCTAAGATGGAGAGTTAAGCCTTAGTAAAATTCCCTCATACCGAGACCAAGCAACAGCCATACTAAATCATAATAGTTTTCGTTGTGCCTTTGTATTACATAAAACTGTCTAATGATTTTGGAAGGAAGTCTTGTGTGACCTTGTGTGGGTTCAACTCTTGACCTGCAGACTAAACAGATACCAGAGGAGAGTGTTAACCTGCTGGGATATTCCCTTAGCAGAAACAAGGTTTTTAATTCACTTACCCAGTGCGAAAAAGTGGGAAAACTGCAAAAATCCCCCAGAAGCCCGCTAAAAGAGAATACGGGCCAACGACACCACGTGCCCACTACCCCCATAAGTGACATCTGTGGCCTGGGGGAAGTCGAGGATCCCTCTGCTAACCTCCTGGATCCCGCCAAGCCAGGTGAGTATGGAGGGGAGGGGTTTGCTGTGAGGCAAGGGAATGCATCGCTAAACACCCTAACATTTTCACACTTCGCTTGACGTGGGCAAACCCAAATATATGAGCCACGTTTTCTCGATATTCGTAATTTGTTTAAAGTATTTCCTACCATCCACGGGCCACGCAGGTAAGAGCGGTGTGGCAGGGTGGGAGGGATTTCGACAGACAACAAGAGGAAAAAAATTATTTATTAAATTTTCCCTCGTGATCGTCTGTTGAATCCCCCGCCCAACCCGGCCCCACCACCCACCGCTCTTACCTGCACAGGCCGCTCATGTTTCCTACAGTGGATTTACCCCTTTTGTCATAAGCGATGCACCTAGATTCTGTGGCACTTATGTAGGCGCCTACATTGAGAAAGTGGCTTAGGACAATCCATGAAGTAAATGTGTAAAGGTCACTGGCCTGGATTGTGTTGGAAAAACACCTTCCACATTTGGGTTGCTGTTGTAAAGTAGACACTGGGATATTCATTCAAGTAAAGTTACAACAGCTGCCTGTACATATATGATTAAGGTCAGCCATTGTGAGTGACTACTATGAGCATTGCTTGGGAGTGTGCTCTGATGTGAATAATTCACTTCCTGCTCTTTCTAGAGGATACTATTAGAAATTAATTACATAGGCATGAGTCCTTTGCGGATTGTTTGGGTACAAAAATCGACCATGTTGCTTGCAAAAATCACTCACAACCAAGAAAACTGAAAAACACCCTTGCACACATGAACCACAGTACGATGAGATTGTATCTGTGAGCAGCGCACACGCAGTTCGCTACCTCTTAAGGGTTAAGGCAGGCTCGCTGCAGACAATCTCATGCCATTATTTCAAGGAGAGTAATGAAATTTCATTTAATTTGTCAGGAAGAAAGTGCTAATGTTAAAAGCCATTTAATAAAAAAAGGGGCGACGCATTGAAAGGAAGCCTTTAAGTAATTGCTTCAAGTGTCTTATAGGCCTGCTCACCAGAATATTTACATTACCGTCTTGCGGTGCCAAAGTGTAATTAAATTAACACGGCATTTACATTCCGTACCACCATCTATTTTTTTGGAAGTGTGATTTTATTAACAATCATTGTAAAAAAATGGATCTAATCAAATCAGGTGCCTGTATTTTCTTTAAAACTGCTGCTCGCGAGAAGGAGGCTGAGCTGAGGCAGCTGCTGCAGCGGACACGCGATTCAATTGGACAGCTTCCATCACTGCCGACTGGGGTCGTTGTTGCAGAACTCGGGGCAGCCCGTCTCCCCGAAGGATCCTAGTTACGGTTGCCGCTTTACAAGATCTGAAAGGCTAGGAGGGAATCGTGTGCGTGCTTGTGTGTGGTTGGAGGCGCGAGGGCAGGGAAGTGCCTAATGAAAGGAATCGATTGTACAGCAGTCACTGTGGGGCACATCCCTCATCACTGCCCAGTTTGGAGTGAAACCCAATCAAATTATCAGCGTAGCCTGGAGTGGTAAATCACCTTCAGAGTGGAGGAAAGGGGATACTGGGTAAACTGCACCATCCTTTGATGGCGGCAAGAAAGCTGATCCTTAAAACAGGAACGCTTAGATTGCACTGCAGGGGAGCTCTCCCATCTCGAAACGCTTGCAGCAGCCAACCAAGTTTTAACCTCTTTAAAAAAAACATCTGTCAGTTCTCAGAAGATGGCTCTTAAAAGCGCAAACCCTTTCTGTTGGAATACATTCCTTCGCGAAGGTACAGCTCTTGAAAAGTGGTGATACAATCATGATTGTAATACATTGTAAATTTAGCGCTGGTGCTGTTTTTAAGAGACGTGTTCCTTGATTAGTCAACCCACAGTCGCGTAATTGATGCACAGTGACCTGGCCGGGCCATTCTATTACATGTTTTTCTCTGTAAAGTCACCAGTGCCTGTTAAACGTGCAGGATCGACAACATTAGATGGAAAAAACATTATAATCTGACTTTTAAACAATCTGCACTGCTTTGAGAAAGCAGATACTTATAGTAATTATTTATTAATTTCGAAGGCAGGACATATGCTATTTTTTTAGGTCTCAAGTGAGAAGGTGCATGGTTGACATTTTGTAAGCTTATAGTGCCCACCAATTGATTACCATTGGTTGGCTTCATAGCCACTCTCATTTCCTTGCTTTCCTTTGGTCAGCACGTGCTGGCTTCACTTTCTCTTCATGTGTTTGTCCCTCTCCTGGAGTATGGCCCAAATACTTGTGACCTTCAACTCTTCGCACTTTCGGAGCTACTTTTTCTTTTATTAAGCATAAGCATTCCATACGAGTGCATGTGTTTGCAGACCATCTCCCTCATGTGCTCCTACCCGCTCCTGCTTCATGTTACTGCTTGCCTTCTCTCACTCTCTTGTCCCTCTCCATGTGTTGCTTGCCCTCCACAAACCCTGTTTGTGTTGTAAATTACACCCACCCTTCTGCCCCTTGCCGTGCTGTTGCTTGCTGCCTCCAACTCTGCTCTTTCCTGTTGCTTTCCCCATCCATCCCATTCTGTCTTGTTGCTTGCCCCCTCAACCCATCCCGCAGTGTTGCGTGCCACCTCCCAACACATTCTGCATTGTTGCTGGACCTTCACCACTCACCTTCCCACTCTATGTTGATTTCCCCCTCCCACCCTCTTTTTTTTTGTTATCACCTCCTCCACCTTTCTGCTCCTCACTGTGCTGTCGCTTATCCCCTCCAAATCCGCTCCTTCCCGTCCCTTGCTCCCAACCATCGCAATCTTCCTGTAGGTTGCCCCCCTATCCCCACCCCACATTGTTTTTTGCCTCTTCCCGATCCAATCCACATTGTTGCCTGACCCCTAACACCCTCCCTTCCTCTCTGTGTTTTTGCTTGTGCCCGCTCCACCCCCCAGCCTCTTCCTATTATTACTTGCCCCCTCCCACCTTTCTGCCCCATAGTGGCAATTGTCATAGGGCATGGCAAAATAACTAATTTCCACTGCCTATGTTCACTATGCCATGTCTGGTAGATATGGGCACAGAAAGTGCATAATAGCACTGCCATGCTGTGCCATTTATTTTTGTTTGAAGAAAGCAAACTTCTGTTTTCGAAGTTTTATTCCTCTAAACAAAACGGTTCAATTTAAACATAGCATCTGCTTAGCAAACCTGCAGTGCTGTAAGGGGGAAACTGCAGCTATCTACACAATATGCATGCAGAAATGTGATTTTTTTATCATTGTCCTCTGATTTTAGTACTTTTAAAATCTTTTTGTAGTGGTTTTAATTAACTTAAACAAATAACGAATTACTTTTGTGTAGTTTTTTTTTAACAATACTGAAATTTCCAGTAGTATGGGAATATTGTACATAGGGACACACTTCACTAAGAGAGGGGTGGAGACCATTACCTCAACCCTCCTGGCAGGCCGGCTGGTGGCTGTCTGCCAGAGTTTAAATTAATTTAAAAATAACCTTCATAGTCTTTTCCCACATCAGCTCATGATAATACTCCTGATTTATTTTATTTATTATTTTACTTATTATTATTGTAAAGCTTTATAGCAGTACTGAGACAGAACAGTGGTTGGGGAAATTATGTGATCGAAAACGAATGGGATTCTAAGGTGATTGTGCATGACTGGTGTAAAACGTATTGCCTGGGGCATTTATTATACCTTCGAAATAAACTTCCCGATAAAGGGTCAAAAATAAAGAGTTTCAGAAGCATGAGCCTTTTGAGTACATTTAAATTTACCTAAACCACTTGGGCCTCATTTATGAAAAGTGACGCATCGCTGCGTGAAAACAGCGATGCGCCACTTTTCACTGCGCACTCCTTGCGACACCAATGATGCGTCATATTTAATGTATGACGCATCATGTCGCAAGGACTTACAGATACGTCAGTATTTCTGACGCATCTGTAAGCGCAAAAGTGACGCATTGCTGGAGTGTGTCACAAAAGTGACGCAACTCCAGCAATGCGTCTTTTCACATGGGGAAAGCCCCACGTGAAAGGGCTTGCGTCAGTCTTACGCCTGCTGTGAGGGAGGCGCAAGATTTTGACGCAACAGCATCCTAAAAGTGACGCAGTGAAATCTCATATATTTCACTGCGTCACTATTACGAGGCTTTTTGCGGGGGAACGCCCCCTCTGCATACATTATACCTGACGCAGGTATAATGTGGCGCAGGGGTTTAAAAAGTGACGCATCTACCTAGATGCGTCACTTTTTAAATATGGCACAACAAGGTGCATTTTGTACGCCGCTGGTGCATCACAAAAAGTGACGCACCGGCGCCGCAAAACTGACGCAAGGCCTCATAAATAAGGGCCCTTGATTCTTAGTGAGAGTAATACGAGATTTGTTTGGGAAGCTGACTTTGGTTGTGCAGTAGGGTGGCAAAGGAGCAACAATGTAGACTATTATTAAGAAAAGACTGTGTGTAGGACTGAGGAAGAATGGGTGAGAAAGAGGCTTTTAATTCAATGTAGTGTGGTAATTCTGTATTATACAATGACAGCTGTAACATTTTAATTATTTATTTTGAAAATTAATGATTTTTGAAAGCACGTTATGTAACCATGTTAACCTGAACCCCCCCCCCCCCCCCCCCCCACACACACACACTTCCTAAGTTATGAAGCAGTGAGTAGGGGTCATGGGGTGATGCTAAATGAGACAGGGTACAATATGCAAGGGACTTGAGGATAAGGTCTGCCAAGGGTGCTACTTATCTTGGAAGGTGCACGGAAAGGGCCATACAGGGTAAATGTATGGTGGAGAGGCGATGGGTTTAGGGTCAGAGCAGGGGACGATGGAAGGCAGCCCCAAGGCACTGTAGTCTTCACAATTTCTGAGTATCCTGGAACATTGCTAGTGTCATCCTTCCTTGACCTAGGATATAGTGAGTTTCAATCTCCAGGTCTTCTTTTCCCTCCCAGGCTAGTCAAAATTCTGGGAAAGAGTTATTGCCTTAATTGGTTAAAAAAAATGTAACAGCTGCTAATGTGTCCTGTTCGCGAATGGAACCAGGATATTGGTGCATAGTTCGCGTATACATAATAATGGCAAAATTACATGCAATTACGCAAAAAGCAAATCTATCATTTTGTGCTGTATTCCAACATGAAATGTGTCCTCACATCTATTTTTGATGCTGAGACGTTTTTAAACAAAAGCATAGTGAACAACAGCCACTCACGTTCTGTTGTTTATGTGCATGAACATAAAAATGTTAACATAAATGGGACCATTCCCAGTAAATGTTTACAGCAAATTATGCAAAGTGGGTTTATGGCCGAATTTCTGGAATTTCACATAACAAGCGTAATGCAACATTCCTGAAATTACATGAACGTATTATGGCGTAATTTAGATTTCGCCCAGGCCTAGTTTTGATTGGAAAGCAGGAACTGGGCAGCAGCAGGTTGCGTTGGGGCCTATTTTGCAATTGTGAATAACAAAAGGAACAAATGATGGACGGAATGCTGAATCTAGTGATGCAGTGAGCACGGGACCCACGTCTGGTCATACCCTTCCCACATAGGGCGACAAAAGCAAATGGCACAAATGATGGACGGAATGCTTAACATTGCAAACATTCACCCGAGTAACAAAGATCTGTGTTTAATCCATTTTTCTTTTGCTCACCACGCCACCCCGTTTGGACCTAGCCACATGCAACTCAGTCTTGATCCTGTTCCTCATGGGAACAGTCCAGCCCGAAATGCCAAACCTGGTCCTCCCTGTACTGCAAAGAAGCATCGTGGGACCTGTCTCGAGGAATCACCCCTCATTAGAGAGGCTAGCTAGAACTAGTGGTGCATTGAGCATGGGACCCACATCTGGGCATACCCTTCCCACTAAGGGCGACAAAAGCAAATGGCACAAATGATGGACGGAATACTAAACAATGCAAACATTCACCCCCAGTCACAAAGATCTGGGTTTAATCTATCGTACCTTTGCTCACCACGCCACCCTAGTTTGGACCCAGCCATATGCAAACCTGTTTTGACCCTGTTTCTCATGGGAACAGTCCAGACTGACCTACCAAGCCAGGTCCTCCCTGGACTGGAAGGAAGCATCCTGGGACCGGTTTCGGGGCATCACTCCTCATCAGCCAGGCTAGCTAGAATCTAGTGGCACAGTAAGCATGGGATCTATGTCTGGGAATAACCTTCCCATTTTGGGTGACATAAGCAAAAGAAACAAATGATGGACAGAACGTCAAACAATGCAACCATTTACCTCCAGTGACAAAGAACTGGGTTCAATCCATCATTCTTTTGCTCACCATGCAACCCCAGTTTGCACCCAGCCATATCTAAATCAGTATTGACCATGTTCCTTATGGGAACAGTCCAGCCCATACTGCCAAGCCAGGTCCTCTTTGGATCAGAACCAACCATCCTGAGACCGGTTTCAGTGGCGCAGTGAGCACTGGACCCTAGTCTGGGCATACCCTTCCCACTTAGGGTGCCAAAAGCAAAATGAACAAATGATAGACAGAATTCTGAACATTGCAAACATTTACCCCAGTCACAGTTGTGAATAGTGCACTAGTGCAGCTGCTATCTGCCCAATTTCTTCTTTTCCAATATCCTTTTGTACACAATGATGATAGTTTTTGACTGCTGCCTTGATGTCATATTGCAAGTGTAAACAGGAAATTGTGGAGTGACATGTATAAGTGCAGTGACCCAGACAGCCCTACAGACCACTTGGCAAGGCTAAGAAACATCTTACAATTTTTGTGAAAGGGGAATGTCATCCCCCATAAACTTCATGAAAACAATAACCAATTGCTCTTTGGGGCTATTAATCTCCACAGAGCATTCACAGTTTGTGGAAAAGAGAGATTGCTAAAAAAGGAGTGCTTTACACTTCTGCCATAGTTTGGTGCTTTTAACAGTCTGCTTTTTAGATCTCGTCTACTGACAGCATTAGCCGACTAATGAGAGATCATTTCATCATACAATACACATCACAAAATACAACACACACATACACAGCATACATATACATTTATGCACAAAAGTGGTTTTTGGACATTTCATTTTAGTCGTTGGCTATTGTGATTTGGCCGGCTTTTGGCATTCCTTCTCAGAGCTTTCTATCAGTGTTGGTGTTAGCCCATAGTATTTGACAGATTTGAACATTCAAGAAATATTTTGTCTCCTCATTTGTTACATAAACGTCTGGCTGATCCGTGTGTCCATTGCATGGCACCTGTGAATAATAAGGTATTTCACTCCTACCTTGAGCGGAGATTACCTACCCCCCTGTACAACTGCTTCCCACCAAATTCAGAAATCACCTTCATCACACCATGTCCCAAGCCTTGCCTTTGGAAGAGGTCACTTCCACCTCATTTCACCTCTCTGTGTTCCCAGTCCTCCCTGTTCCTGGACCTGATTTCACAAACTATTTTCCATCCGACCTACCTTCTCCCAAGGCATGGAAATGCTCTCCTAACTGTTGCAGCTATTATGGAATCACCTGCTGCACCCTGCCACCTTTCTGTCCTTGAAGGTGTCTTAGGAATGGGACACTAGTGTTGTACATGTTTGTGATTCAAGTGTTTGAATTAAAGGACAAAGGCACCCACCGGAGGACATGTTCCATGAAGTGGGCACTCCAAAAGAAATAAAAAGTGAAGAATTCCTGGCGGGCCACGTGAAAGCCTCAGGAAGTGTTACCCACATAGAAAAAGAGGGGCCCATTTTAAAAAAAATGCTTATTTACCATCTAGTACTGCATGACGCCTGCATGTGCCCTGGTACTGTGAAACAGCACACGCTTCTCTAAAAGAATGTTGCAGGTTTCATGGTAAACATGGGTGAGGTTGGAGCTGCAAGGCAACTATCCAACTTTGACCATCCCACATTGTCCTGATTTATAACTTTGTATAGAACTCGAATGCCCTGAGGCATCTTGGCACTGCTGCTTTCATGACAGTGAAGATAACGATGGAAAAAAATCTGCTCCAGTGAATAAAAAAACAAGTCTTCAGAGACTCCGGAAGGACAAGAGGTCTGGCCAGCTTCTTAAAATCATGGGGAAAGAGTTTCATAGTTTTGCCATCCCCAGAATGAGACTCCTACCTCCCCATGATGCACGCTTGACCTTAGGCAATACTAGGTACTTGAACTCTGAGGATATGAGTTTCCTAGGAGACCAATGTCTGTACCAATGTCATGCAGTGCCTTAAATGCTATACAAAGAGTCTTAAGTTCAGTTCTCTTTGCCACTAGGAGCCAATATAACTAAACGCAAGGCTGCTTATTCCTAACTCAGAGAGTTGGTCAATCAAGAAATTATGGTTGACCCTATCGAAGGCTGCCTGACCTCCTCCATCTAGAATTAACCTCAGTTTCTCTGATGCAGCTATCAGTGATGTCTCTGTGCTGTGTGCCTTTCTAAATCCATATTGGGTGGTGTACCAAAGGCTGTTTTTATCTATAAATTACATAAGCTCTATATTTAAAGCATTCTCCAATAGTTTGTCTGAAAAGGTAATATACAGATAAGCCTTAAACTACTAGGCTCTTGAGGAACCAGGTTATTCTTTTTCAATAAAGGTAGAACGGAGGCTCTCTTCCATTCAGAAGGAAAATTCCCAGAATTGATTTTATTAAAAAGCATAGTCAATTAAGTACTTAAGGGGACAAGATGAGCAATTTTTGGGGGACACGGGTCGAGTGTTGATCCAGATTTAGTGGATCTTATTAGGTTAAAAACCTGCTCTACATTAAGCGAAGAAAACTTGTCAAAGGCAGCAGGTGAGGATTGTATTCTGCTATGTGTCAGAGATATAGACAGTGTTGGATTATTGGATATGAAAGTGTCAAAAACATCCTTTACTTTTTTCTGAAAACAATTTGCGAGACCATTACAAAACATTTGGCTATAGCTATTGCTGTTGAGCACATGCTTCTTTGCCAGATTTTTTACGGTATTGAAGAGCTCTTTTACAGAATTGCTAGAGTAGAGAATGTTATTGGAAAAATATCTATTTTTTTCCTCTAATATTAGCTTTTTGTATTCTGCAAGTGATTGTTTATAGTCCTCTCTGTCTTGAGAATCATAGTTAGATCTCCAAACTCGCTCCATTCTTCTACAAAGCTATTTCTGGGCGTTCAAACTCTCAGAGGACCATGGATCTGAATGGGTGTCAATCGCTCTTTTAATCCAGGCTGAATAGTTTTGAATAGTTATGGCAAGATCTGACATAGGACTAAGAATAATTTCTAGCAAATTGCAGGTCCAGGCAGGCAGTAAAGTAATAATCCTTGAAAGGTAAAGGTCTATTTGAAAAGAAACACCTTCGCAAGTCAAACTACTTGTGCCTATGAGGTAGCCAATGGTAAGGTAGTCACGAGTGACAATAACCAGCCCATCCTCTTACTTTGTCTATCAGCTTTGGTAATCATGCATTCGGCTGGTATTACATGAACCAGGTCAGGACTGGAAGTATTATCTGCCTTGGTTTCTGTGATAAATATTATGTCTACCTTGTTTGTCCACAAATTCTTCAAACTCAGTTTTAAGTTTAATGAAGAACCTGGTGTTAAGTAATGAGCATTTGAAAACTTTGTGCGGAGTAGTTTGAGGTTCTAGATCAGGATTCCTACTTTGTTGGTCTCTGTTTCATTGGTAAGGGTCACATTATAATTAGTGCAATTTCCCCAGTCTAAACCTGAACCTAATTCAAGATTGATACAGCATGCATTCATACCTTCTAAATCAAAGCTAAAAGGTCTTCGCTAGAGTGCCGCAGACAGGGCACCTTTACTGAGGCAAATGGGCCAGAGGTTCCGGCCCTTGGCGAAACCTCTATTTCCAGACACTTTGGTGCACCATTAATTATGAGTCAATTATATGCCCATATCAAACAACCAGACAACTAGATTTGTGTACCTTGTTGATCACCCAAACAAATACAATTATATGACTATATTCATCTTGTGACATGTCCAGACCACAACCACATAATTAAAGGTGACACTTGAGCCAGTATTCAGCATTATCCTAATCTTCAGACCTCTCTCGCCAATCCATAGGGACTGGCCTCTTTGAGCACACTTATTTTCCATAGAAGTAGGTGGGCATTGGTCCTTGTTCTGGTTTTTAATGCTACTTCCAGCTCCCTGAGGGCCACTCTGCGTGACTTTGAATAATCTCATAGATATGGAGTATGGTTAGGTAGTGCATATCGCTGTGTTGCCTTACTCTGCACTAAGGAGGCATTCCATGGGCATTGCAGTGAGTGTTCCCATGCAACACCCTTGGACTTTGACACTTTCCAAGATTTACAAAACCATATAAACCTTGGTATTAATCAAAACCTTATGCCTCCCTAGAGGAGGCGCAACAAGGAGAACACACTTTATTTCTCCTCGAGTTTTCCACTTTCCATGTGTGCTGCATTATGCAACACACATAGAAAGAGGAGAAATTCCCCCAGGATTGTTTTTGTGCAGAGAGGTACCCCTTTCTGCACACAAAAATCCTACCAACATCACAGGCTCCCTTGCACCACGTTGCAAGGAGGCCTGCGTTGGTGCAAGGCTGCCAAAACAGCAACAGCACAAGGGGAAAGGACAGGAATGCACTGTATTGGTTAAATCGATGCATTCCTGCCCTTTTACTTTGACGTAGGACAGTGCAGCAAGTTGATTTGCTGTGCTTCTCTACGCTATAACCCCATAAATGAGGCTCTAAGTCTTAGTCTACTCTATGTAAACTAGGTGGTCTCAGAAAAGCTAGAGATGATGGCCTTTATCTAATGAATCGAAAATCAAGTAACGTAACAATCCCAGTGGCGTCAAAGCATTGATGATCTGGAATGATCACCTAAACATTAAGTTTAGCTTACCTGTAGAGACCTTCCCAGCCATCACACGAATAGCTAATCACCATTTGTATTCATTGGTGCAAGGTACTTGTTAAGTGTTGTGTTCAGGGAATTGTAGGAAATCCATCTTTTCTGTGTGATCACCCCAGATTTGTTGCTTTTTGCTGGCCCTATTTTTGTGTTGGCTTTAGATCTCAGTGCATGGTAACACTGCTGGCCAGTATTAAAGTGCCTGTGATGCCCCTTTTAAACATGGTTGAACTGGCATATTTAACTTTCACATACGTTTCTAGTATATGGTACAAAGATTAATCAGTGCCTCTAAATTAAATATTATTGGTGGATTGCAGCACCTATTGTGCCATCCACTAAAGTGACAATGGAAACATAGATTCAGGCATACCCTGTGTTGCCTTACTATAGCAACTTCAAAGCAGGGTGCATGGTATTTAAAAGTAGGACATTTAGAAATGTAACAATCTCTTTTTCTTACAGTGACTAGCATCCAAAAGCTATTTTCACAGTAGCAAACCTAGCTGCCCTATGTAGAGATCCAGAGTATAGATTAAAATCCCAAAACATTTTTTAAAGAATTTGTTATTGAAAGCTATGCACGTTACATACATGGTATTACGAATTGCTTCAAGTGTTTTAACAAACATACAAACATGTGGCATTAAGTAGTACAGTAATCCATTCTGGTTGATTTGAGTATACATTATATGTGATGTAGTGGTTTGACAATATTTGTATAGCACAGTCAATTTAAACTTCAGAGTCAGGTAGTGCATCAGCGCTCTGTGAATGAAGATACTGCTCCAGTGGCTCCCAAATATCCTTGGACCTAGATGTGGCGGGCAATTCTTTAGCGTAGAGGGCCAGGGTCTCTTGACAGTACACCAAGTCCTTTAATCATTTTGCAACCGAGGGACAGACACAGATATCCCAGCACATGGCCACTCTGCATTTAGCCAGCATTAACGCTATTTAGATAAATCTGCATAGTACTCCCCGCAGAGTTGGGATGAAGTCCAACAGACACACTTGTGAGGTGCCTTCCATGGTGAGGTCCATCATGTCATTTAATATGTTTATCACAGAAATCCAAAATGTCACTACCTTGTTACATTCCTATGCCAGGTGCCAGAAATCAACCCCTGGGGCGTTGCACCACTTACATCTATCATGGTCTCTGAGACCGCATTCATAAAGCTTATATGGTGTTTGGTAAACTTGGTGCAAATACTTGAAGTATATTATTTGTAGGTTGCCATTGGATGTGAGTCCTTTAGTTATTTGGCATCAATATTCCCAGTTCTTCGTTGTAAGTGGTGGGTCTAACTTTTCGTTCCATAGCTCCAGACTCTTGCTTTGTGATAGTGGAACATCATCCCTTGCTACTCTGTAAAGTTTAGTCACCAATTTACAGCTTGTAGGGCTAAGGAGTAGTGTGTGCAGGGATTGTAGTGTCTGGGGTTCTACTGGGATCGTGGGTAGTGTTTCTACAGTGCCTCTCTGAGCCCATGGATAGTAAAGATGAAAAGAGGTGTCTGAATTTGTATGTAGCTGAGGTCCGCTTGCTGTATGAAGCTACCATCAGGGAACAGATCGATCCTGCATTCTATCAATACCTGCGAGAGTACACATTGTGCTAATTTCTTGTGTGACTAAAATCCCAGCATGATTTGCTAGAGGCAAAAATAGGGAGTATATCAGAAGTTTGCCTGCGCTGTGACCCAATACCTGCCAAGTAGCGATGGTAGTATCTACAGTATTGATCTCTGACCTGGGGGTGCCCCTATGTGTATGGGTTAGTATGGACCTTAGAGGGACGGGGTGTGCGTCACCTTCCTCCACAGCCACATGTGATATATAATCGTGGGTTCGGTACCAGTAGTAAGAGTACTGCGCCTGTGCACAAAGGTAATAAAGGTATATATCAGCCACACTAAAGCCTCCCTATCTGTAGTCAAGTACAAGAGTTGAGAGGCTCACACAAGCCTGTTTACCAGCCTATATTAACCTAATTAAAAGCATGCATATCGTTTTAAACAATATTATAGGTAGTGGTAGGGGAATAGTGCTGAAGAAGGAATGGAGTTTAGTTAGAATAACCATTTTTACCAGTGACTTCTGATCCGCTAATGATAGTGGTAGACGTTTCCACCTATCCACTTGCTGTTCAGGCTTTGTGCAGGCGGTTCCATATTTTTCACGGATCACAACTTCTGGGTCTCGATGCACCCACACTCCTAGGTACTTTACCAGTTCCGTTGACCACAACAGGGGGAACTCCAACATGTGGGGAGAAGTGAAAGCAGTGAGCAGAATAACTATTTACTTCGACCAGTTAATGGTAAGGCCAGAGAACTGACCGAAGCAAATATATTCCATAAGCACAGGTGATAAAAAGGTCTGTGGCTCTTTTACAAATAGTAACATGTCGTCTGCATAGAGTGATATTTTAGTGCTGCCGCCTTGTGACTCTGCCATATAATACATGTGAGAGGTTCCAGCATTATCGCAGATATGAGCTGCGATAGGGGGTAACCCTGTCTCGCCACTCTGCAGATGGATATGGGATCTTAGGTTATGCCCTAAATGCATATCCTCGCCAAGGGGGCGAGGTACAGCAGACATATCCAGTTGGTGAACAGTTCTGGAAAGCCCATCTGAGCAAGGATGCAAAAAAGATAACTCCACTCTACAGAGTTGAATGCTTTGGCTGCACCAAGCATCACAGCCGCCGCCTGTAATCCTGGGTCAATAATATGTACATAGCAAACAGCATGCGGAGGTTGTGGGATGTAGATCTCTCGGGTACGAATCTGGCTTGATCCGGTAAGACTAGAAGGGGCATTAGCGGTGTGAGTCTGGTAGCCAATTTTTTTTCCAGCAGTTTCACTTCTATATTTATGAGTGAGAGTGGGCGATAAGAATCACATCAGTTAGTGGTTTATCTTTTTTAAGCAGGGAGATGATGAGGGCCTACCGCAGTGTTGCAGGGAGTGAGCCGACTTCATAAGCCTCTGTGTACATTTCAAGGAGATGGGGCGTCAGTTCCTCCGCAAACTCCAGTGACAAAGAACTGGGTTCAATCCATCATTCTTTTGCTCACCATGCAACCCCAGTTTGCACCCAGCCATATCTAAATCAGTATTGACCATGTTCCTTATGGGAACAGTCCAGCCCATACTGCCAAGCCAGGTCCTCTTTGGATCAGAACCAAGCATCCTGAGACCGGTTTCATGGCAACGCCCCCCATCAGCCAGGCAAGCTAGAATCTAGTGGCGCAGTGAGCACTGGACCCTAGTCTGGGCATACCCTTCCCACTTAGGGTGCCAAAAGCAAAAGGAACAAATGATAGACAGAATTCTGAACATTGCAAACATTTACCCCAGTCACAGTTGTGAATAGTGCACTAGTGCAGCTGCTATCTGCCCAATTTCTTCTTTTCCAATATCCTTTTGTACACAATGATGATAGTTTTTGACTGCTGCCTTGAAGTCTTATTGCAAGTGTAAACAGGAAATTGTGGAGTGACATGTATAAGTGCAGTGACCCAGACAGCCCTACAGACCACTTGGCAAGGCTAAGAAACATCTTACAATTTTTGTGAAAGGGGAATGTCATCCCCCATAAACTTCATGAAAACAATAACCAATTGCTCTTTGGGGCTATTAATCTCCACAGAGCATTCACAGTTTGTGGAAAAGAGAGATTGCTAAAAAAGGAGTGCTTTACACTTCTGCCATAGTTTAGTGCTTTTAACAGTCTGCTTTTTAGATCTCGTCTACTGACAGCATTAGCCGATTAATGAGAGATCATTTCATCATACAATACACATCACAAAATACAACACACACATACACAGCATACATATACATTTATGCACAAAAGTGGTTTTTGGACATTTCATTTTAGTCGTTGGCTATTGTGATTTGGCCGGCTTTTGGCATTCCTTCTCAGAGCTTTCTATCAGTGTTGGTGTTAGCCCATAGTATTTGACAGATTTGAACATTCAAGAAATATTTTGTCTCCTCACTTGTTACATAAACGTCTGGCTGATCCGTGTGTCCATTGCATGGCACCTGTGAATAATAAGGTATTTCACTCCTACCTTGAGCGGAGATTACCTACCCCCCTGTACAACTGCTTCCCACCAAATTCAGAAATCACCTTCATCACACCATGTCCCAAGCCTTGCCTTTGGAAGAGGTCACTTCCACCTCATTTCACCTCTCTGTGTTCCCAGTCCTCCCTGTTCCTGGACCTGATTTCACAAACTATTTTCCATCCGACCTACCTTCTCCCAAGGCATGGAAATGCTCTCCTAACTGTTGCAGCTATTATGGAATCACCTGCTGCACCCTGCCACCTTTCTGTCCTTGAAGGTGTCTTAGGAATGGGACACTAGTGTTGTACATGTTTGTGATTCAAGTGTTTGAATTAAAGGACAAAGGCACCCACCGGAGGACATGTTCCATGAAGTGGGCACTCCAAAAGAAATAAAAAGTGAAGAATTCCTGGCGGGCCACGTGAAAGCCTCAGGAAGTGTTACCCACATAGAAAAAGAGGGGCCCTTTTTAAAAAAAATGCTTATTTACCATCTAGTACTGCATGACGCCTGCATGTGCCCTGGTACTGTGAAACAGCACACGCTTCTCTAAAAGAATGTTGCAGGTTTCATGGTAAACATGGGTGAGGTTGGAGCTGCAAGGCAACTATCCAACTGTGACCATCCCACATTGTCCTGATTTATAACTTTGTATAGAACTCGAATGCCCCGAGGCATCTTGGCACTGCTGCTTTCATGACAGTGAAGATAACGATGGAAAAAAATCTGCTCCAGTGAATAAAAAAACAAGTCTTCAGAGACTCCGAAGGACAAGAGGTCTGGCCAGTTTCTTAAATTCATGGGGAAAGAGTTCCATAGTTTTGCCATCCCCAGAATGAGACTCCTACCTCCCCATGATGCACGCTTGACCTTAGGCAATACTAGGTACTTGAACTCTGAGGATATGAGTTGCCTAGGAGCGGTGTAACAGACAAATCCCTCCCGAAGATAGTCTGGACCAATGTCATGCAGTGCCTTAAATGCTATACAAAAAGTCTTCAGTTCAGTTCTCTTTGCCACTAGGAGCCAATATAACTAAACGCAAGGCTGCTTATTCCTAACTCAGAGAGTTGGTCAATCAAGAATTTATGGTTGACCCTATCGAAGGCTGCCTGACCTCCTCCATCTAGAATTAACCTCAGTTTCTCTGATGCAGCTATCAGTGATGTCTCTGTGCTGTGTGCCTTTCTAAATCCATATTGGGTGGTGTACCAAAGGCTGTTTTTATCTATAAATTACATAAGCTCTATATTTAAAGCATTCTCCAATAGTTTGTCTGAAAAGGTAATATACAGATAAGCCTTAAACTACTAGGCTCTTGAGGAACCAGGTTATTCTTTTTCAATAAAGGTAGAACGGAGGCTCTCTTCCATTCAGAAGGAAAATTCCCAGAATTGATTTTATTAAAAAGCATAGTCAATTAAGTACTTAAGGGGACAAGATGAGCAATTTTTGGGGGACACGGGTCGAGTGTTGATCCAGATTTAGTGGATCTTATTAGGTTAAAAACCTGCTCTACATTAAGCGAAGAAAACTTGTCAAAGGCAGCAGGGGAGGATTGTATTCTGCTATGTGTCAGAGATATAGACAGTGTTGGATTATTGGATATGAAAGTGTCAAAAACATCCTTTACTTTTTTCTGAAAACAATTTGCGAGACCATTACAAAACATTTGGCTATAGCTATTGCTGTTGAGCACATGCTTCTTTGCCAGATTTTTTACGGTATTGAAGAGCTCTTTTATAGAATTGCTAGAGTAGAGAATGTTATTGGAAAAATATCTATTTTTTTCCTCTAATATTAGCTTTTTGTATTCTGCAAGTGATTGTTTATAGTCCCCTCTGTCTTGAGAATCATAGTTAGATATCCAAACTCGCTCCATTCTTCTACAAAGCTATTTCTGGGCTTTCAAACTCTCAGAGAACCATGGATCTGAATGGGTGTCAATCGCTCTTTTAATCCAGGCTGAATAGTTTTGAATAGTTATGGCAAGATCTGACATAGGACTAAGAATAATTTCTAGCAAATTGCAGGTCCAGGCAGGCAGTAAAGTAATAATCCTTGAAAGGTAAAGGTCTATTTGAAAAGAAACACCTTCGCAAGTCAAACTACTTGTGCCTATGAGGTAGCGAATGGTAAGGTAGTCACGAGTGACAATAACCAGCCCATCCTCTTACTTTGTCTATCAGCTTTGGTAATCATGCATTCGGCTTGTATTACATGAACCAGGTCAGGACTGGAAGTATTATCTGCCTTGGTTTCTGTGATAAATATTATGTCTACCTTGTTTGTCCACAAATTCTTCAAACTCAGTTTTAAGTTTAATGAAGAACCTGGTGTTAAGTAATGAGCATTTAAAAACTTTGTGCGGAGTAGTTTGAGGTTCTAGATCAGGATTCCTACTTTGTTGGTCTCTGTTTCATTGGTAAGGGTCACATTATAATTAGTGCAATTTCCCCAGTCTAAACCTGAACCTAATTCAAGATTGATACAGCATGCATTCATACCTTCTAAATCAAAGCTAAAAGGTCTTCGCTAGAGTGCCGCAGACAGGGCACCTTTACTGAGGCAAATGGGCCAGAGGTTCCGGCCCTTGGCGAAACCTCTATTTCCAGACACTTTGGTGCACCATTAATTATGAGTCAATTATATGCCCGTATCAAACAACCAGACAACTAGATTTGTGTACCTTGTTGATCACCCAAACAAATACAATTATATGACTACATTCATCTTGTGACATGTCCAGACCACAACCACATAATTAAAGGTGACACTTGAGCCAGTATTCAGCATTATCCTAATTCTTCAGACCTCTCTCGCCAATCCATAGGGACTTGCCTCTTTGAGCACACTTATTTTCCATAGAAGTAGGTGGGCATTGGTCCTTGTTCTGGTTTTTAATGCTACTTCCAGCTCCCTGAGGGCCACTCTGCGTGACTTTGAATAATCTCATAGATATGGAGTATGGTTAGGTAGTGCATATCGCTGTGTTGCCTTACTCTGCACTAAGGAGGCATTCCATGGGCATTGCAGTGAGTGTTCCCATGCAACACCCTTGGACTTTGACACTTTCCAAGATTTACAAAACCATATAAACCTTGGTATTAATCAAAACCTTATGCCTCCCTAGAGGAGGCGCAACAAGGAGAACACACTTTATTTCTCCTCGAGTTTTCCACTTTCCATGTGTGCTGCATTATGCAACACACATAGAAAGAGGAGAAATTCCCCCAGGATTGTTTTTGTGCAGAGAGGTACCCCTTTCTGCACACAAAAATCCTACCAACATCACAGGCTCCCTTGCACCACGTTGCAAGGAGGCCTGCGTTGGTGCAAGGCTGCTAAAACAGCAACAGCACAAGGGGAAAGGACAGGAATGCACTGTATTGGTTAAATCGATGCATTCCTGCCCTTTTACTTTGACGTAGGACAGTGCAGCAAGTTGATTTGCTGTGCTTCTCTACGCTATAACCCCATAAATGAGGCTCTAAGTCTTAGTCTACTCTATGTAAACTAGGTGGTCTCAGAAAAGCTAGAGATGATGGCCTTTATCTAATGAATCGAAAATCAAGTAACGTAACAATCCCAGTGGCGTCAAAGCATTGATGATCTGGAATGATCACCTAAACATTAAGTTTAGCTTACCTGTAGAGACCTTCCCAGCCATCACACGAATAGCTAATCACCATTTGTATTCATTGGTGCAAGGTTCTTGTTAAGTGTTGTGTTCAGGGAATTGTAGGAAATCCATCTTTTCTGTGTGATCACCCCAGATTTGTTGCTTTCTGCTGGCCCTATTTTTGTGTTGGCTTTAGAACTCAGTGCATGGTAACACTGCTGGCCAGTATTAAAGTGCCTGTGATGCCCCTTTTAAACATGGTTGAACTGGCATATTTAACTTTCACATAAGTTTCTAGTATATGGTACAAAGATTAATCAGTGCCTCTAAATTAAATGTTATTGGTGGATTGCAGCACCTATTGTGCCATCCACTACAGTGACAATGGAAACATAGATTCAGGCATACCCTGTGTTGCCTTACTATAGCAACTTCAAAGCAGGGTGCATGGTATTTAAAAGTAGGACATTTAGAAATGTAACAATCTCTTTTTCTTACAGTGACTAGCATCCAAAAGCTATTTTCACAGTAGCAAACCTAGCTGTCCTATGTAGAGATCCAGAGTATAGATTAAAATCCCAAAACATTTTTTAAAGAATTTGTTATTGAAAGCTATGCACGTTACATACATGGTATTACGAATTGCTTCAAGTGTTTTAACAAACATACAAACATGTGGCATTAAGTAGTACAGTAATCCATTCTGGTTGATTTGAGTATACATTATATGTGATGTAGTGGTTTGACAATATTTGTATAGCACAGTCAATTAAACTTCAGAGTCAGGTAGTGCATCAGCGCTCTGTGAATGAAGATACTGCTCCAGTGGCTCCCAAATATCCTTGGACCTAGATGTGGCGGGCAATTCTTTAGCGTAGAGGGCCAGGGTCTCTTGACAGTACACCAAGTCCTTTAATCATTTTGCAACCGAGGGACAGACACAGATATCCCAGCACATGGCCACTCTGCATTTAGCCAGCATTAACGCTATTTAGATAAATCTGCCTAGTACTCCCCGCAGAGTTGGGATGAAGTCCAACAGACACACCTGTGAGGTGCCTTCCATGGTGAGGTCCATCATGTCATGTAATATGTTTATCACAGAAATCCAAAATGTCACTACCTTGTTACATTCCTATGCCAGGTGCCAGAAATCAACCCCTGGGGCGTTGCACCACTTACATCTATCATGGTCTCTGAGACCGCATTCATAAAGCTTATATGGTGTTTGGTAAACTTGGTGCAAATACTTGAAGTATATTATTTGTAGGTTGTCATTGGATGTGAGTCCTTTCGTTATTTGGCATCAATATTCCCAGTTCTTCGTTGTAAGTGGTGGGTCTAACTTTTCGTTCCATAGCTCCAGACTCTTGCTTTGTGATAGTGGAACATCATCCCTTGCTACTCTGTAAAGTTTAGTCACCAATTTACAGCTTGTAGGGCTAATGAGTAGTGTGTGCAGGGATTAGTGTCTGGGGTTCTACTGGGATCGTGGGTAGTGTTTCTACAGTGCCTCTCTGAGCCCATGGATAGTATAGATGAAAAGAGGTGTCTGAATTTGTATGTATCTGAGGTCCGCTTGCTGTATGAAGCTACCATCAGGGAACAGATCGATCCTGCATTCTATCAATACCTGCGAGAGTACACATTGTGCTAATTTCTTGTGTGACTAAAATCCCAGCATGATTTGCTAGAGGCAAAAATAGGGAGTATATCAGAAGTTTGCCTGCGCTGTGACCCAATACCTGCCAAGTAGCGATGGTAGTATCTACAGTATTGATCTCTGACCTGGGGGTGCCCCTATGTGTATGGGTTAGTATGGACCTTAGAGGGACGGGGTGTGCGTCACCTTCCTCCACAGCCACATGTGATATATAATCGTGGGTTCGGTACCAGTAGTAAGAGTACTGCGCCTGTGCACAAAGGTAATAAAGGTATATATCAGCCACACTAAAGCCTCCCTATCTGTAGTCAAGTACAAGAGTTGAGAGGCTCACACAAGCCTGTTTACCAGCCTATATTAACCTAATTAAAAGCATGCATATCGTTTTAAACAATATTATAGGTAGTGGTAGGGGAATAGTGCTGAAGAAGGAATGGAGTTTAGTTAGAATAACCATTTTTACCAGTGACTTCTGATCCGCTAATGATAGTGGTAGACGTTTCCACCTATCCACTTGCTGTTCAGGCTTTGTGCAGGCGGTTCCATAATTTTCACGGATCACAACTTCTGGGTCTCGATGCACCCACACTCCTAGGTACTTTACCAGTTCCGTTGACCACAACAGGGGGAACTCCAACATGTGGGGAGAAGTGAAAGCAGTGAGCAGAATAACTATTTACTTCGACCAGTTAATGGTAAGGCCAGAGAACTGACCGAAGCAAATACATTCCATAAGCACAGGTGATAAAAAGGTCTGTGGCTCTTTTACAAATAGTAACATGTCGTCTGCATAGAGTGATATTTTAGTGCTGCCGCCTTGTGACTCTGCCATATAATACATGTGAGAGGTTCCAGCATTATCGCAGATATGAGCTGCGATAGGGGGTAACCCTGTCTCGCCACTCTGCAGATGGATATGGGATCTTAGGTTATGCCCTAAATGCATATCCTCGCCAAGGGGGCGAGGTACAGCAGACATATCCAGTTGGTGAACAGTTCTGGAAAGCCCATCTGAGCAAGGATGCAAAAAAGATAACTCCACTCTACAGAGTTGAATGCTTTGGCTGCACCAAGCATCGCAGCCGCCGCCTGTAATCCTGGGTCAATAATATGTACATAGCAAACAGCGTGCGGAGGTTGTGGGATGTAGATCTCTCGGGTACGAATCTGGCTTGATCCGGTAAGACTAGAAGGGGCATTAGCGGTGTGAGTCTGGTAGCCAATTTTTTTTCCAGCAGTTTCACTTCTATATTTATGAGTGAGAGTGGGCGATAAGAATCACATCGGTTAGTGGTTTATCTTTTTTAAGCAGGGAGATGATGAGGGCCTACCGCAGTGTTGCAGGGAGTGAGCCGACTTCATAAGCCTCTGTGTACATTTCAAGGAGATGGGGCGTCAGTTCCTCCGCAAACTCCTTGTAGAACTCACAGGTGAGGCCGTCGGGGCCTGGGACTTTTTTATTCAGAATTCATTTTATCTCTATTTTTATATCTTCCTCTCTTGTAGGTTGGCAAAGGTATTCTCTGTGGGCGTCTGAGAGCCATGCCAGGGCAATGTTGGATAGCTGATCGTCAAGTTCTGCGGCCGGTGCGCTGGTTTTTGGTGCATACATATCTGCGTATGCTGCCTGGTGGAGTAATGATCTACTTCAGAGTCGTCTGTTATTTTAATGATGGTGTGTGCGTCTTCTCTAGCCTTGATTTTCATAGCTAATGTATGTCCAGGCCTACCCCCTCTCCATATGTGCGGGCAACATGGCGTTTGGATAGATAGCAAATTTCATCTTCCACTAAGGAATTGTATTTGGTGATGGATTCCTTGATTTGGGTGAGGAGTGCTAAGTTAGGGGATCGGTCGTAATCTCTGTCAAGGCACTGCAGGGTGCGTTCAATCTGGGACAACTGGCCATGGATATCTTTTAGTATGCCTGCGATCGTGCCAATACACCCCCCCAATCGTTGCTTTAAAGACTTCCCAAAGAGTAGCCGTATTGTTCACCGTGCCCCTGTTCAGCTCAAAATATTTTGTTATTGCCTCCCGTATAGTGTGTGTGAAGAGGGGATCAAGTAATGCCTCTCTACGGAATCTCCATGTGAACTGCTGGGAATAGGTTTGTGGGATGTGAAGTTCAAGCCTAACAGGGTTATGGTCTGATAATGTTCTGGGGAGCACCTCTATATCCGATACTCAGGTGGTGCTGGCGTTGCTCATTAGCCAGTAATCCAGATGGGACCAACTGGCATGAGCGGTGGAAATATGTGTACCTGCAAGTGTATCCGGATTGTGCAGGCGCCACACATCCATCATGCCTGCATTGATAACTCCCGCAGATCTTGGGAAGTGTCCCACAAATCCACTTGACCCATCTAAATGGGTATTCAGGCCCACCTCCCCCACAGTAAGGTAGCTTCTGGGCAATTACCGCGTTGTGGAGAATATGCGCTCGTAGAAATCAGGGTCATCTTTATTGGAACCATACACATTAACAAGTATGATGAGGGACCCCGCAAGCCTACCGTGAGTTAGGGCGTACCTACCAGCATTATCTGTGCAACTTTTGATCATAGTGTAGGGTAGGTCTCTCTTTAAAAGGGTAAGGACCCTCTAGAATATGAGGAATATCAAGAGACTTGCCAGAAGCCCACCTATTTAGACCCCAACTGTGCCGCTGTGTAGCTTGTTAGGTGTGTTTCTTGTAGAAATGCAATGCTTACATTGTGGTGATCCAGGTAAGCCAGTGTGTGTCTTATCTTTTTTGAGGGTTTTGAGTTCACACACATTCCATGTGAAACAAACTATTTTTTCAAGCGCTATCTAAGACCTGGGGATGTAACATACAACGTGCACTATAAGACAGTATTTCTATATCACTTCTTATCATGCAACTGAATGGCATAGTACTTATCAGCCACAACAACCTCTGTCCCCCTCCTACCCAAACCCCCACCCACTTTAGCAACCCCAACCTGCCAAAGCCACCCCAAACCGCCACAAACACTATCTCCCAAGAAAACAGAGATCCCATAGCACCAGTGGGGAACACTCACGGGGGTGGGGGCCGCAGCACAACGTCCCTCCCAGGTATAAAGGGAGGTGACCGAAGTTGGACAATACTCGTTCCCACCCTAGCCAATATTTGAATCATTGTAGATCATGGATATCAATAGGATAGACTATAAACAAGTTTGATAAAGGTGAAATCTTATCTGTCAGTTCCAGGTACGAGCTGCCAAATTGGTGTCATTTGTGCACATGGATCCACCAAGTGTGCCCAACCATAGGCTCCAAATGCGGTACCGCTCAGCAGAAAGAATAATTTTTCTTTTCGCTAGTTATGTCACTCTGTCGTGCCCTGAGAGCCAGCATCCTTGTCAACACCCTCCAGAATGGGAGAAGTCTTGGCTTTGTGTTTTAGTGTTTTGGCATAGTCCATTACAGCTTTTTGCATGGTGAAGATTCTAGATCTGCCATTCATTTCAATGCGCAGTCGGGCTGGAAACAGCATTGCATAAAGGACTTTTTCGGACATCAATATTGTCTTTGTCGGTTGAAATTCTTTTGAAGCTGCTTGTACCACTGAGGTGAAGGATGGAGAGAAGGCCAGACTGTTGCCCTCGTGGACAATCATTACTTTTTCCCTGGCCATGTGGAGAACGGCAACTCGGTCTCTATCATTAAGAAGACGTGCGATTATGAGGCACGGAGGCTATCCAGGTGGTGGTCTTGCAGCCAGAGAGCGATGCCCAGTTCCACAATCAGCACAAATGACAAGTTTTCTGCCCCAAAAATCGCCTGTAGCAGGGACTCTATGTACATTTCGATGCAGCCCGTGTTCGTGAATTCCGGCAGTCCCATAATGCGCAGATTGTTGTGCCTCGAGGTCTTTCGTTCTTGGCCTGTATCACCTCACGCACCCTCTCCATGGTGGAAGTCTTTGTGGTTACCTGCTGTAGCCCATCCTTGGTGTCTGATATACGCATTTCCGCCTCTCCGAGTCTTAGGGCGTGTTTGTCCAGTTTAGTTGACATATGGTCCATTCTCAAATTAAGGTTGTTGATTTTGCCATCTATGCTCTGGAGACTACTGTGGACTGCAGCAAGTGTTTTTTCAATCGCAGTTAAACTGTCCATGGGGCTGTATAGTTCAGAGTCCGATGTGGCATGTTTTTGTGTCTTGCTGGATTTTCTAGGCTCAAACGTCAGCTGGGCTGCCCTCGTTCCGATTTGCCCATCTTGCAGCCTAAGCTTGTGTATTTTTGTTTTTCATGCAGATGGAGGCAGGGGGAGCGGAGTGCGACAGAGATCACAGCAACGCAGTAGAAGGAACTGAGCTCGCCCTGAGAATGTCTGGCGTGGTCCCCGTCCACTGATATGGAGCAGATAGTGCTACGATGGGTCCCAGACAGGGCCCCAAAGAGGCCGGTCTCACGTGTTCTCGGTTGATCTCACAATCATGTTCTACAAAGTAACGGTATTGAATGGGAAGCCAGCACGCCCCACACCAGCGTGTAAACTTTGTAGTAGGTTTATAGTTCACCACCGCGATGGCGCAGTCACAAATCTGCGCCGTACTCCTCACTCCAAAAGCAGAATGTACAGGATGCTGTAGGCCACAGCGCGGGCCCCTCTGCCGCTCTCCCAGCCTAGTAGACAACTTCCAGGATGGACCCAGGGTGCCGGTGTGACAGTAGCAGCGATGATGTCGGGTGCGGCTGCACAGGGCCATGATGCCAAGGGAGAGCCAGATGTGGCCACACACCCCACGGCCCCCGGGAGTCCGGTGTCAGAGGAGGTCGGGTACGCATATCAAGCAGGCGGCCCAACAACGCAGTTCGTGCTCATCTCAGCGGCCCGCACTCACCGGCATTCCGTGATCCCAGAGGTCCGCCAGGAAGCCGCTCATCCCCCAGCCTCTACCAGGGATCACAACACCTCAGCAGCCCGTAGGTTCTCTCCTATCTCTGGAATTTTATCTAGGCCGCCATTTTGAGAGCTAGCGTCCGCAGGGAAATACGCCGCATTCGGTGTCCTCGCCTTATCCAATTCCAGTTTTTTCTTGTAATTCTTTCGGCGTAGGAGCAGCACAGTCATCGTACTTCTATTGCTGTGCTATTTATGGGCTGGAACTACAGGATATTGACATATTGATATTGACTGATGAGATGTCATCAGTGATGTCCCTGACCATGTCATGAATGATGTAATATGTGACATCATCAGCAGTGGATTGTGGGCGCGCGAGATATAGTTAGTACAACTAACTATATCGAAGGAATTTCAATTGTTTTGTACGGGTGAAATGTCCAGCTAACTATAACACCCCTAAAACTTACAGTTTTTTCAGTGAATTTCAAAGGTTTTTTAAATGCTAATTCCTAACTATATCAGGCCTGAAACCTATGGTATTGTCAGTGAATTTCAAAGGTTTTGTAAATGACAATTTGTAAATGTATTAATTGTTATGTTTTTTTTAATACTGATTTACTACATTTTTTAAACTATTTATTTTTAGATATTTTATTTTTTAAAATTACATTGTAATTACATTATACATTACATTACAAAATATACCTTCTCAGAATGAATTTCTTTAGTTTAAATAATTTGACAATAGGCAATAGACTTTTAAGTACAGTAGTTACAGTTGTTGCAATGGGCAACACAATTTCAAACACGATGCAACATTGACCTCAATGTGTTTTTCTAGCTAAATGCAATTACTTACTTTATGGATTACTTTTCTAACCACAGGATTGGATCCTAGATTCAGTCCTTGGACATCTCCTGTAAACGGTTGAGTAAAAGTGTTTTAGTTACAGTAGTGATTTGTAAGGAATATTATTGTATTTTAAAAGTTTACACCAGTGCTGGAACCAGGATCCTGTGGTGGATCTCCTGTAAACAGTTGAAAGAATGTGTTTAGGTCATACATATTTACAACAAGGGGTGGTGAGGGACAGAGTCTCTGAATTAAGCAGAAAGCTCTCACCCAGTCAAGAGATCAGGGCTAGATCCAACACCGTTTTTTAGCTCACTGCACCATCCCAGTTTCAGAACCTGGCTGTATGCAAATTAGTCTGTACCTGTCCCAGTGCATGATGGGAACAGGGCAAACCAAACTACAAAAGCCAATTCTTACACTGGGAAGGAAACAAGCTCCCGGGGACCGGTTTCTGGCATTACAGCCGTCTTCGGCCCGGTTTGCTTGAATCCTGATGGTGCAATGAGCAAGGGTCTCACATCTGAGAATACCCTTCCACGCTTAGGGTGGACAAAAATATTTACAACAAGGGGTGGTGAGGGACAGAGTCTCTGAATTAAGCAGAAAGCTCTCACCCAGTCAAGAGATCAGGGCTAGATCCAACACCGTTTTTTAGCTCACTGCACCATCCCAGTTTCAGAACCTGGCTGTATGCAAATTAGTCTGTACCTGTCCCAGTGCATGATGGGAACAGGGCAAACCAAACTACAAAAGCCAATTCTTACACTGGGAAGGAAACAAGCTCCCGGGGACCGGTTTCTGGCATTACAGCCGTCTTCGGCCCGGTTTGCTTGAATCCTGATGGTGCAATGAGCAAGGGTCTCACATCTGAGAATACCCTTCCACGCTTAGGGTGGACAAAAATATTTACAACAAGGGGTGGTGAGGGACAGAGTCTCTGAATTAAGCAAAAAGCTCTCACCCAGTCAAGAGATCAGGGCTAGATCCAACACCGTTTTTTAGCTCACTGCACCATCCCAGTTTCAGAACCTGGCTGTATGCAAATTAGTCTGTACCTGTCCCAGTGCATGATGGGAACAGGGCAAACCAAACTACAAAAGCCAATTCTTACACTGGGAAGGAAACAAGCTCCCGGGGACCGGTTTCTGGCATTACAGCCGTCTTCGGCCCGGTTTGCTTGAATCCTGATGGTGCAATGAGCAAGGGTCTCACATCTGAGAATACCCTTCCACGCTTAGGGTGGACAAAAATATTTACAACAAGGGGTGGTGAGGGACAGAGTCTCTGAATTAAGCAGAAAGCTCTCACCCAGTCAAGAGATCAGGGCTAGATCCAACACCGTTTTTTAGCTCACTGCACCATCCCAGTTTCAGAACCTGGCTGTATGCAAATTAGTCTGTACCTGTCCCAGTGCATGATGGGAACAGGGCAAACCAAACTACAAAAGCCAATTCTTACACTGGGAAGGAAACAAGCTCCCGGGGACCGGTTTCTGGCATTACAGCCGTCTTCGGCCCGGTTTGCTTGAATCCTGATGGTGCAATGAGCAAGGGTCTCACATCTGAGAATACCCTTCCACGCTTAGGGTGGACAAAAATATTTACAACAAGGGGTGGTGAGGGACAGAGTCTCTGAATTAAGCAGAAAGCTCTCACCCAGTCAAGAGATCAGGGCTAGATCCAACACCGTTTTTTAGCTCACATCACCATCCCAGTTTCAGAACCTGGCTGTATGCAAATTAGTCTGTACCTGTCCCAGTGCATGATGGGAACAGGGCAAACCAAACTACAAAAGCCAATTCTTACACTGGGAAGGAAACAAGCTCCCGGGGACCGGTTTCTGGCATTACAGCCGTCTTCGGCCCGGTTTGCTTGAATCCTGATGGTGCAATGAGCAAGGGTCTCACATCTGAGAATACCCTTCCACGCTTAGGGTGGACAAAAATATTTACAACAAGGGGTGGTGAGGGACAGAGTCTCTGAATTAAGCAGAAAGCTCTCACCCAGTCAAGAGATCAGGGCTAGATCCAACACCGTTTTTTAGCTCACTGCACCATCCCAGTTTCAGAACCTGGCTGTATGCAAATTAGTCTGTACCTGTCCCAGTGCATGATGGGAACAGGGCAAACCAAACTACAAAAGCCAATTCTTACACTGGGAAGGAAACAAGCTCCCGGGGACCGGTTTCTGGCATTACAGCCGTCTTCGGCCCGGTTTGCTTGAATCCTGATGGTGCAATGAGCAAGGGTCTCACATCTGAGAATACCTTTCCACGCTTAGGGTGGACAAAAATATTTACAACAAGGGGTGGTGAGGGACAGAGTCTCTGAATTAAGCAGAAAGCTCTCACCCAGTCAAGAGATCAGGGCTAGATCCAACACCGTTTTTTAGCTCACTGCACCATCCCAGTTTCAGAACCTGGCTGTATGCAAATTATTCTGTACCTGTCCCAGTGCATGATGGGAACAGGGCAAACCAAACTACAAAAGCCAATTCTTACACTGGGAAGGAAACAAGCTCCCGGGGACCGGTTTCTGGCATTACAGCCGTCTTCGGCCCGGTTTGCTTGAATCCTGATGGTGCAATGAGCAAGGGTCTCACATCTGAGAATACCCTTCCACGCTTGGGGTGGACAAAAATATTTACAACAAGGGGTGGTGAGGGACAGAGTCTCTGAATTAAGCAGAAAGCTCTCACCCAGTCAAGAGATCAGGGCTAGATCCAACACCGTTTTTTAGCTCACTGCACCATCCCAGTTTCAGAACCTTTCCGGTGAAGAATTGGCTTGGTAGTTTAGTCTGCCCTGTTCCCATGATGCACTGGGCCAGGGACAGACTGATTTGCATATAGCCAGGTTCTGAGCTGGGATGGGGCAGTGAGATAAATAACGGTGATGGATCAAGCCCTGATCTTTGGACTGGGTAAGAGTGGTCTGTTTAACTCAGACACTCTGTTCATCACCACCACCCCCTTTTCTAAATCGTTTAGGTCATACAGGCATTTTTTTAGGAATATTTTTAGTTTGGGAAAATAGACACAGAAACTTTTCTGGTGAAAACCAGACATTGGATTCCTATGGAAGGAAATTCAAGTTACTGGTAAGTATGGTTGGAATTACTTTTCAGGATCAGTACCCGGCTCAAAGATGTAGCACTGAAGTCTCTCCTGATAACAGGTGAGTAAATCGGAATTTGTAGTTCGGATGCTTTCAGAGGAATTTTTTAAAGTTCCAAAACTCCACACTTCGAAGAATTTCCAAATGAAACCAGTCAATGTTAGCCTATGGAAGGAAATTCAAGTTACTGTAAGTATGGTTAGAATTACTTTTCAGGATCAGTAGTGGGCTGAAAGATGCAACAATGAGGTCTCTCCTGATAACAGGTTAGTAAATCAGAATTCGTAGTTTGGCTGATTTTAGAGATTAATATTTGTACGTTTCAAATAAAGACACTAAGAAACTTTTCTGGTGAAAACCACACAATAGATTCCTATGGAAGGAAATACAAGTTACTCGTAAGTACGCTTAGATTTACTTTTCAGGGTCCGTACTGGGCTCAAAGATGCAGCACTTACGTCTCTCGTGATAACAGGTAAGTAAATCGGAATTCGTAGTTCCGCTGATTTTAGAGGTATAATGTGCTCAATAGTGAAGGAAGAGGGCGGGCGTGAGGTGAAATGTGTGCAAACACGCCCTGTGGTGCGTTTTAGATTGGAGAATTAATTCCTCTTCAATCCTGAGGTCCCCTGTGAGTCAACTAGCCCACCAGGTACCTCGAGTATGCGCCAGGGAGCTGTGTTGCAGAGAGGTGTTCGGAGGGCACGCCCCCTTTTTACAACACTCTGCAACGCAGCTCCGTGGCGCTTAATGGAGGTACCGGTTGGACTAGTTCAATAATTCCCCAACTCAAAATGCGCCACAGGGCATGTTTGCACACATATCACCTCAAGCCCCGCCCCCTACCTTCACCACTGTGCAAAAACTCCCGTAGCACATTCTAAGTTGGGGGATTAAGTCCTCTTGCATACTGGGGGTCCCTGGAGGTCAACTAGCCCACCAGGAACCTCCAGTATGCACCAGGGGCCTGCGTTGGAGAGAGGTGTAAAAAGGGGCGTGGCCTCATTACACCTCTCCACAACGCAGCCCCCTGGTGCGTTTGCAGAGGGGGAACTAATTCCCCTTGCATACTGGGGGTCCCTGGGGGCCAACTAGGCCACCAGAAACCTTCAGTACGCGCCAGGGGGCTGCATTGCAGAGAGATGTTCTGAGACCACGCCCCTTTTTACATGTCCATGCAATGCAGCCCCCTGGCACATTTACAGAGAGGGAACTAATTCCCCTTGCATATTGGTGGTCCCTGGGGGCCTACTAACCCACCAGGAACCTCCAGTATGCGCCAGGGGGCTGCGTTGCAGAGAGGTGTAATCAGGCCCGCCCCTTTTTACACTTCTCTGCAAGGCAGCCCCCTGTCGCGTTTGCAGAGGGGGAACTAATTCCCCTTTCATTCTGGGGGACCCTGGGGGCCAACTAGCCCAGCAGGAACCTTCAGTAAGCGCCAGGGGGCTGCGTTGCAGAGAGATGTTCTGAGGCCACGCCCCTTTTTACACGTCTCTGCAATGCAGCCCCCTGGCGCATTTACAGAGAGGGAACTAATTCCCCTTGCATATTGGTGGTCCCTGGGGGCCAACTAGCCCACCAGGAACCTCCAGCATTGCGCCAGGGGGCTGCGTTGCAGAGAGGTGTAATGAGGCACTGCAGAGAGGTGTAAAAAGGAGTGTGGCCTCTTTACACCTCTCTGCAAGGCAGCCCCCTGGCGCGTTTGCAGAGGGGGAACTAATTCCCCTTGAATACTGGGGGTCCCTGGGGGCAAACTAGCCCACCAGGAACCTCTAGTATGCGCCAGGGGGCTGCGTTCCAGAGAGGTGTAAAAAGGGGCGTGGCCTCTTTACACGTCTCTGCAAGGCAGCCCCCAGTGCATACTGGAGTTTCCTGGTGGGCTACTTGGCCCCCAGGGACCCCAAGTATTCAAGGGGAATCATTTCCCCCTCTACAAATGCGCCAGGGGGGCACGTTTGCAGAGTGGTGTCTTAATGTTTTTTTGGGATCGGCAGAGTATGCGTACCCTTCACGTATACCGGGATTTAAAACAAAAGAAAAATTTTTTGGGGGCCTTGGGGGTTCTTGTGGGACCCCCTGAGCAGGCCTAGGGGGTCAGGAATCTCCAGTATGCGCCAGGGGGCTGCCTTGCAGAGAGGTGTAAAAAGGGGCGTGGCCTCTTTACACGTCTCTGCAAGGCAGCCACCTGGCGCATTTGCAGAGGGGGAACTAATTCCCCATGAATACTGGGGGTCCCGGGGGCCAACTAGCCCACCAGGAAACTCCAGTATGCACCAGGGGGCTGCGTTGCAGAGAGGTGTAAAAAGGGGAGTGTCCTCTTTACACGTCTCTGCAAGGCAGCCCCCTGGAGGTTGTTGGTGCTACTTGGCCCCCAGGGACCCTCAGTATTCAAGGGGAATTAGTTCCTCCTCTGCAAACGCGGCAGGGGGCGCGTTTGCTGAGTGGTGCCTTCATTTATTTAGGGGGATCGGCAGTGTGCGCTTACCATACGCATATCCCGCAATTTTTTCCTGAGCAGGCCTAGGGGTCAGGGTGTTTCTACCCTGCCCCCTTTTCTTCCTTTTCACCTTTGTTTCCCTGTTTTCTTTTGACTCGGTTCTAATCAGCATGCAGCTCGTACTCGTAATTGTACGCGCACGGTACTTCGTCTCTGGATATCACTATGATTTTACTTTTGATTTTCTCAGGAACTACAAAATGGATCTACACCATTTAACAAAAAGCACAATCTGCATACTGAACTCTACCTTTTTGCTAAATTTGGTGTAATTCCGTTCAGCCGTTCGGACTGCAGCCTTTGCTAAAGGTCCCTATGGAAAATTGCATGGAGAAAACACGTTTTGGCATCCCCCTTTTTTGCCCCCACTTGACGAATCACCCCCAAACTTTTAGGGAAGGAGCAGTGCAGAGCAGGCCATTTTCTAGGATAATTTTGCTAAGATTGGTCCACCGGCGCCAAAGGTTTTCCAAATAGAATGTTGTGGATTTCCTATGGAAACTAGGTCCTAACTATATCTACCTACTGGCGACCGCCAGTAGGTAATATTTCATGGATTCCATAATGGATTTCCGTCAGTTAAATTTTCCCTTTCATCATTGGTCGAAACCTCTCCCTAGCCCGATCCCTCTAACTTCCCCTGCAGTAGAGCAAGTTTTCTTACTGCCAAGCAAATTTATTTGTCGAAAATAATTTGAGGAGATAGGAGATGCCTGGGAATAAAGTGGGAATAAGTGCCTGATTTAGAGTTTGGGATACTCTGTGACATCAAAGGCCTTACCAATATGGGAGCTGGCGGTGGTGGTTGTATTGATGCCACATCCCTTGGAACAGGTTGAATAGGAGGGATAATGTAAGTCTACTCTGGGCCAGCTTCCATGCCAATGACTGACTCGTCATCCTCATCCAATTCCATAACTGTAAGGCTTTCAGGAACTATCTTTTTGTGTTGCCTCTCCTGGTGTGTCTCAGACTCAGCTCGTGTCCAACCCATATCTAGATCATCAGAAGTGGGGCTTGGTGAAGATGGTGGAGCACCCTTCCTTTTTCTTGCTAGAGATCTGAAAGCTCAAACTCCATTTTTGCTTCAACTTCAGGAAGATCTTCTATTGCTAGCTGCAGCTGTTTTCCACTCGGTTCAGTTTCCTGCGATGATAGGGTACTACTTTGTGAAAGAGACAAATCCATTTCTTGGTCTCTTTTCGTTGATGTCACCAAGATTGCAGTGACTGCCTTGGTGACTGACATGGGATTGAGCTAGGGGGTACCATTGATGTGGGAGTGCTGCTACCAACTTACTTCCCAGAGACTGTTGTGGCAGACACACATTGCCTAGAAAAGGTTGCGGTCGGCACACCAGTGGCAGAAATCAGATTCCTCTACTCCTCACTGGCCACTTTCTTGCCATCACATTTTTTTGGGACCATCTTGAAACTCTCAGTTGGCAGTGGAACTAAGCGGCACAAGTGGAACACATTGGAAGACTTACGTCATGTGTTGTATGGTCACCTCACTTTTTAAAGGCCTTCTGAATGACAGTATGGTGGGGGATGGCTCTTGTGCATCTGGAAAGCAAAGAAGCAAAAAAAAACATTTAGTGAAATACGGCATTGTAATTGTTGCAGTTTGAATTAGTAATGACAAAGACAATAACATTCAGTGTGGTTACTTATTATCCTAATTAATTAACAACAATAGTATATCTATTCCAAAATCGAATAACACCAGTATAACATCATATATTTCATTTTCTATCAGGACTAACCACATACAGATGTAAATGTCTGCTTTATGTGCATCTAAGGGAGTGGCAGTTGGGGGGTCCAGGTGGAAATGGAATAATCCTTAAAAACTGAATGCTGAAGTGTGTGCTCCTAAGGCAGACGGGGGTCCAGGGGAAAATTGAACAATACTTTAAAAAATGAATTCTTGGGTATGCACGGCTGAGTGCCTATGGCAGGCAGGGGAAGGAGCGATGGAGGAAAAATATATACACATTTTATAAAAAAACAATAAGATACAAATTAATTGCTGGGTTACTAGGGGTCTATGGGAAACCCATTTAAGAGGCAAGGAGGTAAAGCTGAAAAATTAACAAAAATGCATATAACATAAAACCCTGTTCATCATATACATATACTACATTAAATGCATACAAATAAGTATGCCCCTTCTGAAACTCCCGACCACCCACCACAATAATTTAAAAATCAAATAAAAGTACAAATAAATACACGCTATCAAACAAACAAAACCTTTATACATATGTTTTTTAACTTACTCGTAATATCAAAAAAACAAAGTCCTTAAATCCAAAGGTAAATATGCAGCTGACAAAAATACTGATCCTTTCACCTTGAAATCCAAATAAAAAGTGACCAGGAGATGGATAAAGCAAGAGGAGGAGCCTGCTGGAAAGGCACAGAAAGTTGGAGTCTCTGGGGCACATCCTATTTATTGAAAAAAAGTAAAGTAAAAAAAGGCTACTTGCACTAAAAAACAACTTGAATGAACCGTTGAAGCAGATTATTAACTAGAAAACATCTTTTTGATTCAATTTAGCTACTTCTCGACTACCGAATATGCTCCAGGTGCATCTGCAGTCACTCGCGCTTGCTAGTGTCATCGCAACCAGAAGACGCACTAGTGGCCAGAAAATTCTGCGCATGCTCATGAGCAGCCAGCAAGTCTCTTCACTCCTGCCAGCGTGTGCCAAAACAAGTCTCATGCGCACCATCGGAATTAAAATTCCACCACATGCCTGATGGTGGATTGCATGCATAGCACATAGTTACCAAATTTAACAAACTCCGTGAGTGGTGAGTGTTCAGAAATCCCAGACTGGGGAGGAGAGCTTTCTAAATGTGACAAAGCGCGAGACATTGAGGTGGATGTAGGCTGTTCTGCTTACCTTTCTCTAGGGAGGGGTGCAACTGCAGTAGGGGTGTTGGTTGCTGCAGGTTTTTGGTGTCTTGAAAATATGGAATCAGGTGGTTTTGGTAGAACAACATAACTCAGAGTAGGCTGAATAAAGATGATCTCAATCAATCAATGTGGATTTGTATAGCGCGGGGTTCACTGATAGAATATCAATGTTAAAAATATTGATGTTCAAAATATCGGGGAAAAAATATATACTACAACAATGTCAACTCCCACACCTACACAGGAAGTACAAAAATATAGAATCAAAAATATCGATATAAAAATATAGATGTAAAAAATATCGATTTAAATATTTATATGAAACAAAATAATATAAATTAAATATTAATATTAATTTTAACAAAATAAATTACATTTAATATACATTTTTACAAAATATTACAAATAAACTTAATTTAAAAAAATAATAAACGCTCCAACATATTAATTCATATATACATATTTACTTTAAATTAATCAATTAACTATTATCTTTAATTTCTTTTAAAACTTTAAAATTATATAAAAATAATATATATATATATATATAATATAAAATATAAAGAAAAACATTCTAAAATGAATTAAAACATTAACATATGAAAAAAATATGTAAACTTAAATTCTCCAATACAATCAGTGCAACAGTAGGAAAAGTGTTGGATCATTTAATTTACTATTCAACTCCAGTGATTGCAACAGTAGGGGAAGTGTTGGAGAGCGGAGGGGTAAAAATTACTATACCCACTCCAGTAAGAGCAATAGTAGTGAAAGTGTTGAATGGTGGAGAGGTAAAAATGACTATTCCCACTCCACTGAGTAGAACAGTAGGATAAGTGCTGGATCGCAGAGGGGTAAAAATTACTATTCCCACTCCACGGGTGCAACAGTAGGATAAGAGTTGGATAGCGGAGAGGTAAACATTACTATTCCCACTCCAGTGAGTGCAACAGTAGGGAAAGTTCTGGATAGCGTAGGGGTAACAATTAGTATTTCCACTCCACTTAATGCAAAAGGAGGATAAGTGTTGGATAGCGGAGCGGTAAAAAAATGCATTGCCACTCCAGTGAGTGCAACAGTAGGGAAAGTGTTGGATAGCAGAGGGGTAATAATTTCTATTCCCACTAAAGAGAGTGCAACAGTAGGTAAAGTGTTGAATAGCAGAGTGTTAAAAATTACTATTGCAACTCCAGTGAGTGCAACAGTAGGAAAAGTGCTGGACAGCGGAAAGGTAAAAATGACTATTCCAACTCCAATGAGTGCAACAGTATGGAAAGTGCTGGGTAGCAGAGGGGTACAAATTATTATTCCCACTCCAGTGAATGCAACAGTAGGGAAAGTGTTGGAAAGCATAGAATTTTTTGTTACTACTCAGATAAAAATAGATATTAAATATGAAATTAAAAATAATAAACAAATGTAAAAAACAAATATTGAAAATATGAAAATAACACATATAATACTAATTACATAAAACAAAAACCTACAAATATTACATATATTAAAATAAATACATGTTCAAATGTATTTACATATTAACATAATTAATGATGAATTAAAAAATATTATTGATTTAAAAAAAACGTTAATTAACTACACACACTTTGACACTATAACATTAAACAACAAACACCTAGAATAAACTATAAAATAATAAAACAATTAAAACTTATTTTAAAATTAAACACTATTACTGTTAGCCACTAATAACTAAAATGCATTTAATACAAACTCCTTACCCCGATGACGGTTTTATGACGGCTGGGAGCTGTCACAACCACGCCCGCGATCGGAATGTGCCGCACAGGAGAGGAATTCCACCGCGGGCAAGGGGTTAAAAGTAAAAATAACACACAAAAAAGTAAACAATTACAATAAATATCAAATAATTAACATTAATTAACCCCTTCCATGCTGATGACGAACCCAAGCCGTGATGCACTACGGTGCTCGTGTGCTGATGACGGCTGGGGTTCGTCACGGCCCGCCCCTGTTCGTGTTGTTTACAGCACACCAGGGGAATCGCGGCCGCATGGAAGGGGTTAATAACTGTATATAATTAATTAAACACAAATTACTTCCAACCCTTTACTCCTATAAGAACCACAGCACACACCAGAAATTAATTACACAATTACCATAATTATTTACCAATTCATTTATTAAAATTAATTAGGAAACAATTATTAATTTACCAATCAAAAATAAATTACTTCCCACCCTTTACGCCTATGAACACCACAACACACACCTAAAATTAATTACTTAATTGCCATAATTAATTACCAATTAATTCATTATAATTAATAACCAATTAATAATTCATTATTAATAAATCATTTTACACATTTAACACCATAACATCTCAATTAAACAAATAATAATAAAAATTAATCAATACATTTAATATAATGAAATTACTTCCCACCCTAGTTCCCTATAAACCCACAACCCGCTACTAAACTAAAAGTGCAAAATTCAAATAAAAAAATAATAACTACTAAAAATGTAACACTTATATTAAAAATGCAAACAATTCTTATACAAAATAACATACATATAAAATATATACTAAAATACATACCAATAATAAAAAATGATATTTCGAAAGATGGTGGATTGCCCTTTCTTTTCCTTGCTAGAGATTGTGATGCTAGTGTGTCTAATGGAAGAGAAGTCACAACAACTTCCTGAACTAGTACTAATTCTGTACGATCAAGTGTTGCAGACTGTGGTTCCTGTTATTGGCTTTCCTGTAAAGATTCAGTTTGCTGCTGGGATGCTGGCAAAAATCGATTTTAGAATTACTGTTCGCTATCGAGTTGGACTGTACCCATGAGGCACAGGACAAAAATTGATTTACATATAGCTGTGTCTGAACTTGGGTGTCGAAGTGAGCTAAAAAACGATGATGGAATCAACCCAGATCTGTAACTGGGGGTGAGTGTCTGAAAAGCTTTAGCGCTATGTCCATCATCTCCTTGTGTTTGCTTTGTTCGCCCTAAGTTGGCAGGGTATGCCCAGACGTGGGTCCCTTGCTCACTTTGCCACTGGATTTAAGCTAGCCTGGCTGATGAGGGCTGTTAGCTCGAAATTGGTCCCAGGATGCTTGTTTCCTGTCCAGGGAAGACATAGCTTGGTAGTTTGGACTGGACTGTTCCCACGAGGCACAGGGTCAAGACTGATTTACATATAGCTGTGTCTGAACTGGGGTGGCGAAGTGAGCTAAAGAACGATGATAGATTGAACCTAGTTCTGTGACAGGGGGTGATGGAGGGTCCTGTTCTACCATCTAAAATCACCAGAAAGGAGAGTTCTAACGGCCTTGGTAAGATGAAGGTCTGATGTAGGCCCTGCCTGAGAGAAATCTGAAAATATGATAATATGACTAACTTTCATCATGCACCATTAGTAAATAAAGGCCCAAGAGCCCACCATGCTTAGGCCTAAAACACACGTTTCTGTGCATTGAAATAAACAAGGTGAAATTAGGCCTTCAGAGATTAGTTAGTTTCACTGCCAGATTCAAGACCAACACCCACACATACACAGACTGGTGCACGTTGATGCAGCTTCCTGAAAACATTGCTAAATTAATATTTTGAAACATAGCTTGCACAAGTATAAGCAGCAACCTCTGGCAATAATCAGCACCTATCAAAAGGCTTCGCACTTGCAGATATGTAGAAATGTACGTGGCAAACTGCCCCTTTTTAAAAATGTACAAAATGTTCTCTTTTAGAAATGTACAAAATGTTCTCTTTTAGAAATGTACGTGACAAAATATTCTTTAAAGATGTCCTTCCGGTGTCCTAGAACACATGTGGTTAGACCGCCTGCACTGAATGGGCGTAGGCCAGTGTCACCATAGAACCTTAGTTCCTCAATTTCAGGTATAGCAGACCCAACCGTCAAATCTGAAGTCAGAACTTTCCTGCGGATGCCTGGCATTGAGCGTGGTTTGTTCTCCGGCTAGCCGAATATCTGACTTGGGACACTGACACCTCTCGCAGGTTGTGGATCTCCCAGGGAACTGATAGCCCTTCTCTCTCTCTAGATCTCTGATCCTTTAATTATCTCTCTTTATAGCTAGTTCCCTGTATGGTAGACCGTTCAGACATTAGGTGACTGGTCTCATTTCCTAGAAACTACCAGACACTGAATTTAATAGCAAAATGGTCTATTTTTAGCTAATTCTACGTGTGCCTTCCTTGCCTAGGCCTCATAATTCAGGGCCCTGATAGAAATGTACAATCTGTGAGAATAGACCTGTTCTAGATATTTTGCCCTTAGGCACTAGAGTTCTATATCCATGTACTCAGTAGCGTAGGATCTTTAATCATCTGTGATAGTGTTCTTTTAGTACATTTCATTCCAGTATTGCCTTGAGATATTTTGAGCATTTGTCATCTGTCGTCTACTCCAGACAGGGCGAAGTCTGGATCATTTCTAGGAAATTGCATTATAGCCTGTACTGATATGCATTTATTTTTCTGCGTGTTAACTGAAAATAAAGTGCCACTCCAACTTGAAATTCTGGTATATTACATCTGTATTCCTTCTCTCTCTCAGTGAAATGCTGTGTTGGTGATTTGTGATTTGTGTCCACACTCGAGGTGGTGACCACTGACCGAAAGGGTCAAGATTTACCCTTTCTCAGGGGTGAGTTTCTGAAAAGTTTCAGCGCACCATCCATCATATCCTTATGTTTGCTTTGTTGGCCCTTAGTTGGCAAGTTATGCCCAGACGTGGGTCCCTTGCTTACTTTGCCACTAGATTCAAGCTAGCCTGGCTGATGAGGGCTGTTAGCCCGAAACTTGTCCCGGGATGCTTGTTTCGGGTCCATGGAAGACATGGCTTGGTAGTTTGGACTCGACTGTTTCCATGAGGCACAGGGTCAAGACTGATTTACATATAGCTGTGTCTGAACTGGGGTGGCAAATTGAACTAAACAACGATGATGGATTCAACCCAGATCTGTGACTGGGGGTGATTATCTGAAAAGCTTCAGCGCTCTGTCCATTATCTCCTTGTGTTTGCTTTGTTCGCCCTAAGTTGGCAGGGTATGCCCAGACATGGATCTCTTGCTCACTTTGCCACTGGCTGATGAGGGCTGTTAGCCCAAAACTGGTTCCAAGATGCTTGTTTCTGGCCCAGGGAAGACTTGGCTTGGCAGTTCATGCTGGACTGTTCCCATGAGGCACAGGTCCAAAACTGATTTTCATTTGGCTGTCTCTGAACTGGGGTGGCAAAGTGAGCTAAAGAACAATGATGAATTCAACCCAGATCTGTGACTGGGTTTGAGTGTCTAAAAAGCTTCAGCGCTCCGTCCATCATCTCCTGATGTTTGCTTTGTTCGCCCTTAGTTGGCAGGGTATGCCCAAACGTAGGTTGCTTGCTCACTTTGCCAGTGGATTCAAGCTAGTCTGGCTGATGAGGGGTGTTGGCCTGAAACCGGTCCCAGGATGCTTGTTTCGGGTCCAGGGAGGACCTGTCCAGGCAGTTTGGGCAGGACTGTTCCCATGAGGCACAGGGACAAACTGATTTACATATTGCTGTGTCTAAACTGGGATGGCGAAGTGAGCTAAAGAACGATGATGGATTCAACCCAGATCTGTGACTGGGGTGAGTGTTTGAAAAGCTTCAGTGCTCCGCCCATCATCTCTTTGTGTTTGTTTTGTTCGCCCTAAGTTGGCAGGGTATGCCCAGACGTGGGTCCCTTACTCACTTTGCCAATGTATTCAAGCTAGCCTGGCTGAATAGGGCTGTTAGCCTGAAACTGGTCCCAGAATGCTTGTTTCCCGTCCAGGGAAGACGTGGCTTGCTAGTTCGGGCTGAACTGTTCCCATGAGGCACAGGGCCAAAACTGATTTTCATTTAGCTGTGTCTGAACTGGGGTGGCAAAGTGAGCTAAAGAACAATGATGGATTCAACCCAGATCTGTGACTGGGGTGAGTGTTTGAAAAGCTTCAGTGCTCCGTCCATCATCTCTTTGTGTTTGCTTTGTTCACCCTAAGTTGGCAGGGTATGCCCAGACGTGGGTCCCTTACTCATTTTGCCAATGGATTCAAGCTAGCCTGGCTAAATAGGGCTGTTAGCCTGAAACTGGTCCCAGGATGCTTGTTTCCCGTCCAGGGAAGACGTGGCTTGCTAGTTCGGGCTGAACTGTTCCCATGAGGCACAGGGCCAAGACTGATTTGCATTTAGCTGTGTCTGAACTGGGGTGGCAAACTGAGCAATAGAACGATGATGGATTCAACCCAGATCTGTGACTGAGGCTGAGTGTCTGAAAAGCTTCAGTGCTCTGTCCATCATCTCCTTGTGTATGCTTAGCTATGACTGCAGTCACTGCAGCTCTGAGAGACAAGGGCCTTTATTTGATGGTGTTGACATTGATCCAGGGATGACCCCCCTCCCAGCCTTGTCTTGCCCAGAGAAGGTTGCAGCAGGTACATCATGGTTCTAGAAAAGGATGAAGGCTTGATATCTGTGGTGGCACCGACAGCAGAAAATCTAATAACTTTATTAAGTAGTAACTCGTGTCCTTCCACAGTCCATTGGACCCCAATGGGGGGCACGGGGAGGCAAAAATCTAATAAAGTATTCAAGGACCACAGTGGTGCACTAAAGATTATAGTAAGAAGAAAGCACTAATAAGTGTACCAGTAAAAATGTATTAGGAAAAAAAGAAACAAAAATGACATGCTTCTTAGGATCAATATTCCTAGAAAAAGGAAAGAAATTATCAATAATCAGAAACATTCACTTGCTCAACAAAATGTTAGTTAGCTATGGTGATTAGTTACTCACCACATGGCATGGACCAGCAAGGAGGAAGGAGGCATGAAAAGATAAAACAAAATAGCTTCGGCCACATAGACAGAAGGAAGGAGGCAGGAAGAACATAAAAAAGGAGGCATGGCTGGAGAACAAAGACAAAATGGTCTCCTCTCACCAGGGCCACTGGAATTCTGCAGCAGGGAGGGCTAAATTATTTGACAGTCTAGACTAAATTGTGTGGCAAGCCAAGGCAAATCATGCAACCTAATGCAGCACATGTTGTGACATATTATGCCCTTATTTTCGCATTTTATACTGGGCAAAGGCTTTACCTCATTAGTACCTGTTTAACACCCAAATACAGCAATAGGCAATAGAAAGGGAAGCAGTCAATTCTTCCAAAGGGCCTTACACTGCATGACATTAAATATTGCAGTTTTTTGTAACTTTTGGTCCATTTTAGCAAGACACAACATTTTTGTTACAATCTGAAGATTATGCTAAAGAAAGAGGATGAATGTGGCATATATGGCAAATTCTTATTTTTGTGCAAAATGCTGCAGCTGCAAAATTGCATAATTCCAGTGCCACTGCCTATGACACACACATACCCTCCAGATGTTGGTTGCCCACAAGGCCAGGTTAGAAGAAGACATGGAGAAAAAAAGAACATGGCTGCCTTGAGCATCTTTCCCTTCCCAAAAATTATTGTTGGATTGCACAAATATATATTGCCTTTGCCAATGGGTAGTTATATTTAGGACCTAGTGCCTGTAGGAGAAGTGTTTTTTGTTTTGCTAATGTTTGATGAATCTTCACAAAAATGTTGAAACTAGTTTGACACTCACTCTCAAAAGTATTTTATTCAATTATCATAACCATCAAAGCGTACAGTGATAAGACGACATGCATGTCACAATATAAAAGAACAATATACAGATAATATATATATATTTTAACTTTGTTTGCTAATGGGTAATTATGCTAAAGAATCTTTCGAAGAACAAACATGGAATATTCTCCAGTGGTCTAATTAAACAGACACTGTGGGGCCAATTTAGATCTGGGTCAGAAAGTCCTCCGACCGAGCCGGATCCGGGGTGTTTTCCGACAGATCCGGACTCCTGCAGTCCCACCAAGCGAGTACGATGCGGCTGTATGCTGTTGTACTCGGTTCGGTCGGACTCCCATAGAAGTCAATGGGAGCTGGTCGTACGACACGTACATGGGCTCCCATTGAGTGAATAGGTACGTTGCGGACAAGTACTACAGTGGGTACGCGTCGGTGCCATCAGCACCGTACATGCCTGTGTTCCTGTGTCCGAGTCGTAAGGCTGCGGGGAACAGAGGGTCCGACGCGGACCCCCGAAGTCCAACTCTGGGAGCTATTGCGAGCCAGACGTTCCGATTCGATCCGGCTTCCCGAATCGAGCATCGTACTAGCTTGGTCATGAAACGTCTCCATTACATTCCATGGTTTGCTTGTGACCGAGTCATACGGAGTGGTTCGGAGCCGGAAACGATTCGGACGGAGTTTTCGCGCTTGTTCGCATCGTACTTCGATGCCCGGACCCGTGTATGACTCGGACGGAAATTCAGCCTCCGAATCGGATCTGCTAATGCCAAACCCGATTCAGTGCCCTACCGACCGAGATCGGAATCGGCCCCTATGTTGGCATGTGTTCAAGTACATGGAGAGGCTGATGCCGGTGGTAGGTTTGATGAGGCTGGAGACTGACAGGGGCATTAAATAGGGTGACCGATGTAACAAACATTGTTCATAGGGGGAAGAGCCACTTGGTTGGGCAGAGATCTGGATAATAGTTCCTTTGACCCAAGTAACAAGGGGAACCAGAGTGTGCATGTCATAGAGTGAATCTATGTGGATGGAATGATGACCTGCACTGTATATATATTTTGGGAAAATTGTTCCGTGACTGAGAGAGGGGTGCACAAGCACTTGATTTGACAATGTTGAGTTATATGGCTGCAGTTTTATTAACACTACAAGTTGGCCATAGATATATGGGGCCCTTTTACCCACCTACCTGATAATAAAAGCTGGGGGAGTGGCACTCAAACCTTGTGTTTGAATGATGTTCCGTAAGTGAGATCGAGACATGGTCTCCTAAAAATGGATAGCAGTAGAACTCATACATATTGATACTTAAGAAGGAGTGTGTATGTGAGAGCATATCTGCATTCGTGAGTATGTAAATTATTCTACAATTCAGCTCTTTAATTCATGATAAACATAAAATGGGTACAAACAAATATAAAATATATACAATTTTTGCTCTAGGTGAGCAGACACTCTGTGGTTTTTGTCCCATTCCATTCCTGTGGCCTACTGGTAGTCATTCACCTGGTAGCCATATGGTAACCAGCTCCCTTCGATTGTGGGGCCTGGGCTAATGTATAACACAGTATGAATTTTACTTGCCTTTTATGCTACTTGTTCTCCGTGTTATTTATTTTAAACACATGGTATGATAGTGAAATGCAAAAACACAACATTCTTCTGAATTTGTTCGATGTTGGTACCTTCCTATTCATAGTAAAACTGCAGATGATGATAAAGTGGGCTAATTGGTGAGACTTCCAATCACTCCTTCGTGGTTGCTTACATGAGGCGCTTTCTAACCCTTTTTTATGTAGATTTACTTTTTCTTTCATTTGGCACTGGACCTGTTTAGTTCTTTTAAATATTTCACACACACAAGGGTATTCCTTGATTAATACCAGAACCAGTCCTGCCTGAATATAGAATAGGGGGACCCTGTATCGTAAAAAGTACATTAGTAGTGTGTGTCAGACCAAGGGCCTTTTTGTTTTGTTTTATGCGCACAAGTCAACCATATTCACTGAGAGCAATTATGAGATTTCCCATCATAATATAAAATAATGCACAATAAAACATTAATACAGCTGATCTGCAAACCTAAAAAAGGTACCATTGCAAAACGATCTAAAGTGCAAAATCAGGTATGCAGTACATTTTGACAGTATGGCAGCGCAGTCAGAATATGCAAAATGTACAAAAGTGCAAAGAGTCAAGTTCAAAAAGCTAGCCCTGAGCAGTGCCAGAAAGGCTTTGCTTACAAAAAACCCACTGTTCACTGGACCAATTATGAAAGAAACATGGCATGTTTGCATCATACATTTAACAGAAAGCAGCTAACAGCAAATACAGGTGGTCTTGAGGTATGAGTTTTCAGACTTCTCAGGACAGCTAATAGTGGGTCACCCCCCCTCCGGTTCAAACACACTGGGCTCATCCATGAGCCAAGACATTCTGAACAGGAAAACAAAGTATGCTCCACTGTCCCAGAAACTAAACCACAAACTGGCCACAAATCAGAGGTCTGATCTGCCTATAAGTGATATGAAAGTTAAATTACCTAGAAGAAAGCACGCATACAAGCTTTTAGTTAAAGATGGTGTAATAATATCCAAGAATAGTTTGAAACATCGATTAGTCTTGAACTAAAAAAACTGAATTGTTAAGTGCCCATCTGCACTGCTCACAACATGTTGTTCGCAGAATTAAGCCCAGTAGCAGGATTTTAGACCATCAGCCTCTGCTTTACAAATATTGACTGGATTCTTCAAACCTAAGCCCACAATCTCAGTTGGCAGTTGAAAACAGAGAATCTTCTCATAGGGGTACCCCTGGTCCTTTCAATTCCACTAGTAGTAACAACTGTCACAAATCAGTAAGGTTGGGGTGCCACTCTGGGAAAAATGGCCGTATAAATCATGTGGTCTCAAGTGGAAGCCCTTCAATCCTCAAATTGGAGAGAATATTCAGAAATATGGAAGGTCCTTGAGGTCCCTTTTCTCCATATATTAAAAAGAAAAGTAGTAGACAGAACAAATGACCAGGTAGCCAGGAACTCAATGAAAAAGACAAGGTGGAACCAGGATTACATCACTAGCAGAGTTAGAGCAAACAAACTGCCTATGGGTAGAGACACACCTTCCTCCTCTGTCTGCAATGTACATCCTAGGAAAAGACAATTATCAAGCAGGTAGCTAAATTCTGTCATCAGTAAACTTTCACCTAGGGACGGAGGAATTCTAGCAGTTAATGGGGACATTTGGTCTTCCCTGGTTCCATCTTTTTGCCTTCCCACTCAATGCTGTTCTCCAACAATTTTGTGAAGGGTCATGGGAGAACCTAGCTTGGGCAGTGGATTCCCCATCTTTCTATTGGCCTACGGGTCTTCTGAACACCTTTCCTCCCAGTCCCCTTTTTCCAGGGTTCGACCGAAAATTTGGGAGGACAGGGATACAGTAATTCTAGAAGCCCCGTCGGTACCCAGGAGGATGTGGACCCCAATTCCTATGGTGGTGGTGGAACAACAGTTTTATCTCCTCCTCTAATTCGGTATCCCCAGTATCCCCAGTTATCTCACAAAGCACTACAGCCTGGTGGGTTAGTGCTACTTTTGTAACTCAAACTCGATGCTAAATGAAATTCTGAGATTTACTACACAATGCAAATCAGAATATGTGTTGGATAGTTCACTAAATTAACACAAAGTTGAGCTATGTACTGCTTTACATAACATTGTTTCAAGGAGATATTTAATGGGTGGTACATGGACCATCCCACGCTATCACCCATAGGTTTTGGGGCAGATCCCTATGTACAAACATTTTTGGACAGGGATTTGCTCCAAAAAAGTTTTCATTTCTCCTATTGTTTCCTACTTTATTTTGCTGTCTCCTTTTCACGCTATTTAGTGCAGCAACTGCGCTGAGTTCCATGAGTATTTTGTGATTCGGGGCCTAAAAGTGTTGTCTGTATTTGAGAAGAAGTTATAGAGAAGTGTCTAAAGAAAAAGACCCTCCGGAGAGGGATGTAGATCCATTACAACTCACTCAGGGAAGGAATGACGCATTGGTGACACCTGAGTTCCCCTGTATGCCAGTTAACAGCTCAGAAAAGTGAGGTATATGATAAGGAGGTGGCTTTGCGGTTCCCAATAACATATAGCAGCCCATGACCTGGTGGGAGAGGGGATATGTTTAAGGTTAAAGTTGTTTACGGTTGAAAACATGACAGTGACATATGCAATCTGTGTGATGAAAATGGGAAGATAAGAACAGAAGTAACTAATGCCCTATAATAAGTGCAATTGTAGCCTTGTCGCACGGAAATGTGTAGTAATGTAATTTCGTGATATATATATATGGATATGAAATGTTACTATTCAAATGTCAATAAAAATATATAAAAAATATTTTAAAAAAAGAATCCAGTAAACACTTACTCAGAACATTGGATCATTTTGAAAAGTGGTGTTCTTTGAGGAACCTAGTGGCTACTTCTAACCCTCCTTTTAAGGTCCTAACGTTTTTAGAAGAAGTTTTTTTTTGTAGGGCATTTCCCCCTTCATCTCTGTTTTTCTAATGGGCAGCCATTACAAGTTTCAGCAAGTCTTTGACTGATTTTGCGAAGTATCCCCTATTGTGAAAAGGCTGCTAAAGAGTTTAGGTCTAAAAAACCTGTTCAGCTCTATGTGGTTACCAGTGCCGGCTCGCTGAGAGAATGCTGCAGGGTGGTGAGGTGGGGCGGGGCAGGGGCAGGGTGGGGGGTAGTAAACTCCGGCATGCGGCCGAAAGGAGTTAAGTAAATAAATAAATAAAACAATTTACATTGCACGCGCTGCATCGCAGAGTTGGAGTTTATTTATTTATTTATTTATTTATTTAACTCTGGCCGTAAGCCAGAGTTTACTGCCTCCCACCCTGCCCCTCGCCTGGCCTGCCCCACTGCCCTGCAGCACTTCCTCTGCGAGCCGCCACTGGTGGTTACTCCTTGAGATTTGGCCACGGTTCTTGAAGGCCTTCAATGGTCACCCTTTGAACTATTAGAGTAGAAATGTTTACAATGGTTAAGTGCCAAAGTAATATTAATTGTGGATATTACCAAAGCCAGGAGGTTGGGAGAGGTAGGGGTCCTGTTTCATGTAGAAAAAGAAATTGTGCTTCGAGTTTGTCAATCTGAAGTGGAGAACAGAATCCCGTTCTTCTTACATGTGAAGATGGCACTCCTGATTTATTTAGAAAGAACAAGAGACTTTAGGAAATAAGATCCTCTTTCTGCTTCTCATGGCCTGTCAACAAGGATACACAATTGTCAATTGCTTCCCATAGTAGATAGGGTTGGCAGGCTATGTCCAAAGCGTATGCTCCATGCAGCTTCAGGTTCTAGGATGTAGACAGGGAAGATGCACCGGGAGTGTTGCAGGAACCTGGGTCTAAGCATATGGCATTCCTTTAGGTGAAATTTGCAGAGCTGCAACACGGTCCATCTATAGACACGTTTGTTAAACACTCTTTCGGAATTAGGGGGCACATCATTTTGGTTGTAGATACCACAATCTGTTCTGGAGTAAATAACAGTTATCAGGGAAGTATTACTATTAAAAAAAAAATCTTCAGCAAAACAGTTTCAGTATTAGGAGTTGTTTATTAAGGAATTCAGAAAAGAATCATGTATATGTCATGTTGTTTAGACTATGATGAGAGGAAGGGTTTAGGAGTAATAAATATGTCACTTACCAAAAATCTTCAGTACTCTGAACACTCTCCTCCCCATCCCAGTCTTACGGGAACATGCATCATTGTCAATTGCATTCACAAACGGTGCGAATCGCAATTTTCGGCCGTTTGCAAATGCAATTGACAAAATTGGGATGCATCATGTTTTTCGCAAATTTAGAAATCGCAATCATGTTGCGATTTCTAAAATTGCGATTGCATTTAAGAAATCACAATTTAAGATTTCTTAAATGCAATGCATGAACATTTTAAATTTGCGAATTCACAAATAGGGAGAGGTAAATTACCATGAAGTTAACCTTCAAGGTAATTTGCGAAAACTTTCAAAAATTCACAAAAGTGCATTTTTGAAAGTTTCATTTTACACACACACATGCCCTTTGGGCATGTGTGTGTGAAAAATGCACTTAGTTATATTTCAGGGGCGCAGGACCCTCCTGCACCCTTGAAATTGCATTTTCAATTTGCAATTCGCAAATTGCTAATCGCAAATTGAAAATGACTTCCCGTTCATTCCTATGGGCCTCTAGGCCCATACGAATCAATGGGAAGGGATTTCTTAATTGTGATTCGCAAATTGTGAATCGCAATTAAGGAATTTTAATAAATCGCAAAAAAATTGCGATTTCTTAATGCATAGCCTTTTGCAATTTCTTAATTGCGATTCCTTGATTTTCGCAATTAAGAAATCGCAAACGGCAACAATGATGCATGTTGCCGATAGTTTCTTCCCTCCTTACCTAGTTTTACTAACTCCTCAATGTGGCTTTGAAACAAAGCAGGTTGGTATGAAAGTAGGACTATTTCTGGGAGAAGGAGTTTTTTTTATTACTATAAACAAATAAAAAATACTTTGTTTTTCTAATTAGTGAGTGGTGCATTCTGCCCAAAGGAGGTGGGGCACCTCAAGTGGTGTACACTCAGATGGGGAGGACAAACGTTCAGAGTATTGAAGATCACTGGTAAATAATACATCCAGTAGTTGCCATTTTTAGTTTGGAGACAAACAGATCACACATTAGGCAACCTTGCTTTCACCAATGACATGTCTCACTTGCAAACTATGTTGGATGGAAATAACCCTTATCTAAATAAAGTGCTTGTGAACAGTTAGGAGCTCGTGTCCCTACGTGCACTCAGTACCTGAGAAATCCTGCTTCCCTTAGACTAAAAGTGCATGAGTGACTTTCCAAAGTAATCAATGCATCTGTGCAGCTCTCTGAGTGAATCTAAGGTAGACATGAATGACACTAGTCAACCATTGTATTCTTTTTTTTTTACAAATCTTTTTATTAACATTGCTCATATCATCGAACAAAACCGGACAATCATGATGGTGCATGTGGTAGAATCGCAGTCTATAGTACAGCATAGAATCTCCAATGGTACAGGTAAGGCAAGCAATAATTAGCATCACACTCCTGACCCACCCCCCGTCTTTCTGTACTTCCTCCATGGCCCACAAATTTTCCGCCATTTCTTAGTGCATCCCCTGCTTTTATAAATAGTTTCCTTTGCCCTTTGATACCAGTCCAAGTCACGCACCCACTGGTCCCATTGTGGCGGTGTCGGCTTACCCCAGCCCCTTGCAATGCTTCTTTTGGCCACACCTGCTGCCAATGCCAGCCTATATTTCCTTATATCTAGTCCAATCCGAATTCTGCCGAATGATCAGCAGTAGCCATCTGGGTTCAAGCGGGACCGGGGAGCTCACCACGGCTGACATTGAGTCAACCACCTTAGTCCAAAAAGTCACTATCTCTGGGCAGTCCCATAAGATATGATAGAAGGTGCCCTCCATCTGGCACCCCCGTGTACGGAGGGCCGACCCACTGCACCCCCAGGCGAAGAGGTGAGTGCAGGGGTAGTGCACCCGGTGCAAGATCTTGAGCTGCACCAAGCGGAACCTGCAACGTATAGCCATCTCTCACGGGCTTTGTAGGGCGTCCTGCCAGTCGTCGTCCTCTAATTTGCCTATGTCTTCCACCCACCATGCCTCAATGACATCAGCGGATCCGGCATATTATTGATGAGTTTGCAGTATATTGTAGAGGTGGGTTTCTCTAGTATCGGATCCAGGAGCAACCTATCTTCCATAGGGGAATACTCCAAGATTGACGTCCCATGTTTAATGTGGGCCTGCAGGGCATGGGAAAGGTGTGTGTAGTGGTAATGTTGTGAGTCATGAAGATCGTATTCTTGTTGAAGATAGGCAAAGGATCGCGGGGCATTCCCCCTCCAGACATTCCCCAAGTATTCAATGCCTATAAGCTTCCAACCTCTGAACCCAGTCAAACGGGACACCTCCTTTAGTAGATCTCCATGCCACAAGCTGGTTCTACCAGTCAGGGAACCGGACCATCCCCAGAATTGATTTGCCTCCCTCCAACCCTGGACCACCACCCCGTGTGAAACGGCCAATTTTTCCCTGGCCTCCGAGCATAGAGAAGCGGTTAACAACTGCCAGCTGGCATAATCAGCCGGTCTACTCTATACGCCAGTTCCGACTAATCCGTGTGAACCTAATCATTCACCACTTGCAACTGCGATGCCCAGTAATAAAGCTTGACGTCTGGGAGGGCCAGCCCCCCATTGTAATCTCTCCTCGTCAACTTTCGGAGTGCTATCCTAGGGTTTCTCCCATCCTAGAGGAGTGTCCGCTGAGCTTGTTGTATTCGAGCAAACATTTTGTTTGGAATCGAGTATGGTGAACTTTGCAGGATGTGGAGCAAACGCGGCAGAGCTAGCATCTTAAACAATGCAGCCCGGCCCATGAGGGAGAGCGGCAGCTTCCTCCAATGGTCGACGTCAATTCGGAGGCGCGCCAATTGCGGTTCTATATTCCTGGTGAAGTACTGCACCCTGTCCCTCGTGATGTATACCCCAAGGTATTTAAAGCCTTGTAAGGTGCTGGAAGCAGGACACCCGGTCGGAATCGGTGGGGAAGGTCCTGAGAGTGGAAAGATTACTGACTTCACCCAATTAATGGTGTAGCCCGAAAAGCTGCCAAACAATTCAAAAAGGTGCAGGGCCCGTGCTATCGACTGGTACGGCCTGGCCATATATAGCACAATATCGTCCCAGTCATCGTTCAATGCCAAGCCCCGAAACGACACGTCCCTCCTTATCCAGTGAGCCAACGGCTCCAGGGCTAGTGTAAATAGGAGGGGGGACAAAGGGCACCACTGTCTCGTGCCCCTCCTCAGGAGGAAGACCCTGGGCACCGCACCATTGACTCGCACTCTTGCCACATTTAACCATTGTATTCTTGAGGATGCATCACTAGACTAAAGATATGCTTCTGTGACATGAAATGGAACTGACAGAGCATCTCCTACACCTTATTCACTCCTCCTCTTACGTAGGGCACATTAAAGTCAGATGTAGGTATGGAATCTTTGTGTTCTCTGGTGCATTTCAGGACATGGATGTAAAACTGGTCGGGACATATTGTAATTAAAAACACACAACTATCTCGTTGCCTTGGTATGTCACATGCCAGGGATCTTCTTGATAAGTTTCAAAATTGCTTACATTTGCTGACCTGCAGGTGTGTTTAGATCAACAACCCGGCACCGAATTTAAGTAAACACTGTTCTAAAAATACTCCGACCAATTTCGAAATAATACCAGATCGTAACTGACAGTGCGCTAAACGTCAGCCACGTAATTGGTTTACACCCAATATCGGAAGCTGCCTCGGAAGGTCGTCTTCCTTTAGCAATGATCTTCAGGGATGTGGCGCGAACTATTTATACACAGTCTTCTATTGCTTTTACAACTAGCGAGGGCCGGAAAAACGAGAAAGGTTATCTTTGACAAGGTTCCAGCCATTATTTTCTTCCACCGAAATGGTATTTCTTCGGAAAAAAAGGTCTTTGGTACAAAATAACAGTAAATCCTGATTTAGGCACATAAACCTGCCATTGATATCACATAATATCAGGGCTCTCTCTCACTTGATACAGGCGTTCTAAAGATAAATGGTAAAACAGAACTGGAAATCCATCTGGCCAGCTGCCTGCTCTAATGAATAACCCCACTTTGGCTCCTGCAATGTAAGCAGAAAGTCCTCTCCCGGCCGCTTTTGTCTGTCATGAATCTACGAGACAGCCGACATAATATCTGGACGACAACAGCGTGCTAACAGTGCTGTGACTTCCATTTTCTTTGCTTTCTATTGATTTTCACTTAATAACTGGCGAAATACTAAACGTCCGCCCTGAGTACCTAATAAATCCTGCCTGAGCTTTTTATTGAAGAGAATTTAATAAAAACAACCATTGCGGCTGAGGGATTTTTCTTCTGGACAGAAGGCAAGAAAGAGCCATTTAAATTTTTAAAGGGACGTCGTCCCCTTGGAACACCTTAACCAGACGGCGATTAATCAAAGCATACTGACTGACGTGATCTTCGCCTCAGAAGGCGACTGCAGCGCGACTGAAATTTTGGACCGCCCCTTTTTGCACATTGATGCACACGGCAGCCACTGCAGGGGAAAGGCCAAAACATGAGAGACTTGAGAAGAATGTCAAGGCAGCTTCAATTTCAGCAGTTGTCCCTTGGTGAGCTTTAATTAACGGTCCCTGAAGCTGATTTCACATTTTTCGTGAGCCAAGCTACATACTAAACGAATGCCATTTGACACGTATGCACCAAGAGCTTAACACCTCCTCCAAAATGGCAGCGATTGCAACAAAACTGAGTGTTTATTCGGACCTTCCAGTTTGCAAGTCCTACATATCACTGCACGCCTACTATTCACTGACACAACGCCACGCTTTCACAGTACCTTTTTTAAAGTGCCATCTACCTCTTTTAGTAAATCCCCGAATTAAATAAATACATTCGATAAGGCCAATGGTTTTAAAATGTATCATCAAGTGAAACAATTGATGGTGCTGTGCCACAAAGGTGTTTATTTTGCAACAACGTATGAACCTGCTTGTGGCATGACACCACTGATGTACTCTAAACTGGAAGTGCAACTATTTAATTAAATATGTCCACATTGTATCTTTGTTGATCCTGGATGCGTTCCGGTTTGTTAGATCTTTTTCGTAGTGAAACGCATACAACATAAAACTGCAGTTTAGAAATGTACAGTATTTATGGAGACTTCTAAAAAAAAGAGTACAACACATCAGAAAATTGCCAAAGGCTAAAGTGTTTGTTAATTCACAGGTAGCTAAAGGAGAGTCAATGTTTGTTAAACTTTTTATGTCATTTAAGACACATGCAAGGACGAAAACAAAAAAACAATTGTGAAAAGTGTTTTTGTGGAAATATGAGGTTGATACTAAGGGCCCAGTTATGAAGTCCCTAGATTCTCTCTGTTAAAATCGCCCCCCAGAGTCAATGCGAGGAGGAGTACTCGTAATTTGTGTGGCAGGGTGGTATAGTTGACATAGAATGTCAATCAATTAGTTAGTGCTTTTAGAGCCTGACTATTCACCTCCAGGCGCTGTGGTCTCACAGGTCTTCAATCGAAGACCCAGGTCCTGAGTTCCTTTCTGAAGTCTTCAAGTTAGGGAGGTGTTTGCAGGTGGAGGGGAAGGTCGTTCCAATACTTGGAGGCTAGGTAGGAAAAGGAAGAACTTCCACTGTGGCCTTGACAAGTTCGTGGAAAGTGTATGAGTGTTGTAAATCAGCAGTGGTTAGATTAAGCATTTGCAGAAGACATGCTTCGGTTTTAACCATTATCGTAATAAATGTGCCGACTCCATCATGAATTTGTAGCGGCCATTTTGTATGCCATACATTGCCATGTGCTCGTCATGTGCTTGGTCCTACCTTCTTGTTCATCGCGCCTGGAGTCTGCCCGGCAACAAGCTATTTTTAGTAGTCTCCGCTTTCAGCATGCCCAGACATGCGCAGTAGGATCAGTGACCTTTATTAATTGGTTCCAAATAGGAATGTGCCTACCAGTTATCGGAGACTGTTAACTCCGCCCACTCATCGATTGTGCCTTCTAAAATGTCCTTGTATGGTCATAAATCTGATCTTGTCTTTTGTACCACCTTTTCTTGAGCCCCCTCATTGTGTATAAAAGGGGCCTTGTGCTTTAGTTCGGTGTGCTACTCGATACAATACCGAAGGGTGTTGTGTGGGCTGTAGTACCACCTTTAAAGGTTAATAAACTTTGCTTTTGTATTTTCCAGTTTACATTGCCAACTTCTTCCTAAGGTCTGAGGACTCTGTGCAGAGAAGGGCGAACCCTTGCACTAAGTAGGCCTAGCTGAGGTGTGCTTACAACATGAGGACAAGAGAGGCAGGTTGTTGGAATTTCAGGTGGCAGTTGATGTATGCTGGACCCTGGTTGTGCAGGGCTTTGTTGGCGTGACTCAGCAGCTTGAACTGGCATTTCTATGGATGGAAGCCAGAGAAGGTTCCTGAGTTAGGGGCGTTGCAGGTCCATTTGGGGAGGCTGAGCAAGAGTCTGGTTGCTACATTCTGTTTGGTCTTGGGTCTCTTGAGGATTTGGGTGGTGGTTCCGGTGTAGAGTGCGCTTCCGTAGTCCAGCCAGCTGGTGCTGAGGGCTTTCGTGACAGTTTTTCAGGTGTTGGGGATCCATCTGAGGATCTTTCGAAGCAAAGGAGGGTGTGGAAGTGACGTACCATAGAAAATAACATAAGGAGCTATACTTACCAATAGCCCCGAAAATAATTACCCAATATCCAGTCAGTTGGCAGTGAAGAAAGTTCAATCGTTTATTATACAGAATACTCTATAGAGGAGCCTCTCCCATCTTCACCCATCTAGGTGCGTGGAGAAGACTGCTGGCTTACATTCAAAACAACACATATATACTTTCGGCATAGCGCATGAAACACTGTAGAAGGAAAAGCACTACTTGGCTCTTGGCCCTCAAGGAAGGACCATATATGACATACATGATTAGTACAAAGCTCTGCTTTAGTTATTATTGGGGAGGTCAGTAGGGGTGACTCCCTTTCGTCTCAGTGCCCAGGAGTGCAGGCACAGCACCTTCAGGAATGCACTTATCGCACCCAAAGCCAGATGCGACCTTGAGTCACATGACAGGGGAAGAATAGCGTGTATTCAGCTGTCTCCAGCAAATCAACGAAACTAGGCCCTGACAACCATTGGAAGGTATCAAGTGATCACTGTTCATGCCTAACGCAGACAAGAAAAGATGGTGTCTGTATAGTTTTGGCCTACTCGATGAAAACAGAACACACACAGCATATACGCTTACTAACTCAAATAAAGAAGTTAGAGATTACATTCTATAAATACCTGTATAATAAGAATATATAGATACATCATGCTAACACAATATACATATACGACCCATACCACTAACATAGGGGAAATCAGAGTTTTATCCCTCATAACCACCCTTTTAGCATGATGTAGCTAACTAAAAAGAAGTCAGTCTTCAAAAATACCTTCATCAATTTGCATTAGGTCTTTTATTTCTTGCTGAACTAATTGAGCCTTTACGGCCACAGGGGAAGGAGTGGTTATGGAAGAGGCAAGTTTAGTAGCACAATATGAACAACAAGCTGGCCCACAATGTATACATAGGCAACAGGTAAATATGACACCCGTTATGCCTGCTAATATCATAAAAATCTTCCATCCCCAAGTAGACAATAGATCCCAGAACCAACCAGACAAAGACCAGGTCCCTGTATCTGCATGTGCTTCGGATGCCAAGCGATGTAGTTTCTGGATAGCCAAATGAACAGAAGGGGCAGAGTCAGGGATACATACGCAGCAGGAACTGCCGATCACATGGCATACTCCTCCTCAATCAGCCAAGATAACGTCTAGAACCATTCAGTTCTGAAGCGAGACAAGTCCCGTAGCTTGAAGCTCTACAGTTAAATTGATCAATATATCTGCGGTGGTATTGATTACCCTTTCAACTACTCTAGGTAAACGCCTTACTTCCTTACTGGTGGTAATAGGTCCCCAAATAGGAAATACTCCCTTCATTATATCAACGAAATGTTGCTCTGCAGTATCCGTTTGATCAATGTCAGTGGTGTCTATTTCTCTCACATTTCTAATGGTGTGTAGGCCTCGCTTCTCTAATCGATGGTCTTATGGTAATTAGCAGGAGCTATATACACTGGAGGGTACAGGAAAGACAGGTAACAATGACCCGCCCAACTACAAGGAAGCCATGTATATGCATTTTCTCCACATACAAAGTTTACATTAGGAGGGGTCAATAATGGAGGGCTACTGAAAGTGTGCAGCCGGTAGGTATAATTACACTGGCTCTCTCCTACTGATATTTGTCCAGCCTCCTGAATACAGAAAGCTGAAGTACTGTTTAGTATAGGTACTAGAATTGCCTTATCATCTCTGACATTTCTTTCTTTACATTGTTGGAAATACTGGGTGAAATTAAACTCTGCAAAGTCTAAGATCTCATTCCTGATCCAAGTAACATTTTCATACTCTGTGTACAAATTCATACAGGCATTTGGATCTAATGACCCTTCTCCATTATTTCCCTCGGGTCGAAACCCTGGTGCAATTCTATGTATGCCAAAATCATCTCATGATCTTTCTCAGAATAAAGAGCAGTATCTACAGTATAATGCATATACATTATGGACAACAATTTGAACCAAGCCTCACAACTTCCTAAGTATGATAAGGGCAAATAAATAAATAGATCATGTCTATGCATCACGGAGGGCAAAAGACCACAAACCCAACAATTGGTCGTATTTGTTGCACTGTGCGTCTGATGAAGCATTTCTACAAACAATTTTTTAGTGTAGGTTTGATGGTTCCTTTCTTTATGTGGGGCCAAGGTATAAAATAGATGCTCTGGGGATGAGGTCGTTGTTCCCAGAATAGTAGACATAGGATGTCGAAACTCCAAATATACAAAAACACTCATTCATATCATAAACAAAATCGTAATAGTAACCGCAAAGGCTGTCTTTACACACAAGGTCCAACTGGAAAAGACCTGTACATATGTAGGGTAATAACGGGGTACAAAAGGTCGTTCTTCCTCAGGGATAAAATGGGCACAGGGATACAGGCTAACTAAAAGTCCAAAAACTAAACTTGGGCAATGCAGTCCAACCTGTCAGAGGGTTCTTATTTCCTGTGTCCGTTTAGAGCCTCACAGGCAGGCTCCTACAGTTCATCAAAGAAAACCAAAGACAAATCCTCGCATTGGAGTTATGTCTTCACACAACTCTTGAAGAGTACACAACCTGGGCCCTATTACAGGAAGTTCAGTCTTTCTTTCCGAACAGAGCGAACACAATGTTCCAGGCTCTCAACGTGTTCAGTCCAGTGTCCCGCTCAGCACCCCAGAAAGGTTTCTAACAAACCTTATTACTCAAGTCTCTCCCTATCTCCTGCTGTCTTCAATCAGGGTACCGCGTTGTTTTCTGGGCTGCAGGTTGTATCGAGCATGGCCAGGCGTTTCCAGATCAGGAATAAAACTGAGGAAGGTGCATTCTCTGCAACAGGAATATCATGGACTCGTTGATCAACAACAGGAGCAATAGAATCCGGTGCAATTGCTGATTCAGATGCCAAAACCCCTTCCGAGCCCGATACACCTTCTCCTTGCCCTTCTCTGATTTCCAGGGCATCAGAAAAAGGAACAAAACGAGGGGCTTGTTCACTCTCCTGGGTCAAAATTCCTTCCTAATTTCGCTGATCATGTGGAAGCGGGAGGGGCACTCTCTTCACATGTGATATGTGAATCCAATGCCGCTTGCCATCTACCTACACCGCTGTTCGCGTAGCCAGGAGAATTTGATGGGGCTTTGACCAGAGAGGGTCCAAAGTGGATTTCCGCTGATAGTTTCAGATTAGGACCCACTGTCCTGGTCCCAAGCGATGTCCGGGACCCTCCGGCAGGGGCTGCAACACTGCTGACACCTGTTGATGAATGAAACGGAGATCTTTAGTCAAAGCATACAAATAATCTGTCATCATAAGATATTCAATATCTCAAACCGTTCTGGGTCTCGGAACACCCCAAACATTGGCTGGTCGTCCAAAGATGACATTGTAAGGTGACAAACCAGATCGAGAATGTGGGGTAACTCATAAAGACATCAAGGCTAATGGTAGGGCATTGGACCATTTCAGCCCAGTACCCTCTTAAATTTTGGTCATTTTTAATTTCAAACTTCCATTGTATTTTTCAACCAGTCCCGCAGGCTGTGGGTGTCGGGCTGCATGAAACTTTTGCTTGATTTGTAATCCATTACAAACATGAATGATAAGCTCTGCATTAAAGTGTCTCCAGGTATCTGTCCAGATCACCCGAGGTAATCCATAGTGCAGGAAAAACTCCTTCATCAAAGCCTTTGCTGTTGCTAAAGCAGTATTTTCCTTGGTTGGGTAAGCCTCCACCCATTTACTAAAGGTGCATACCATGACCAAGACATATTTCAGATTATTCGCACGCTCCAGTTGGATATAATCCATTTGGAGTACTTCAAAAGGAAAAGATGGTGGTGCAAAGTTCCCACTGAGAGCTGGTTCCCTTCCCCCAGGATTGTGTCGCAAACAAGCCATACAATACTGGACCAAATGGGCAGCAGTCTTAGAAATATTAGGATTGTTCCACACGGGGTCCAAAAGAGTGCAGATGCCTTTTGCCCAAATGTGTGCTGGGCCATGTGCAACCACCTCTGTTTTTCAGTCAAATCAACCCATCAATCATTTTTATCTAATCTTCCCACTTCCTTTTTCCAATGAGCCAATTCAGCGGGGGTACCTTCTTTCTGTATTTCTCGGACACTTTCCATAGTATTATCAAACATTTCTGTCTCTGCAACCCACCTAGCAGAGGTGGTGAAAAACATAGATGACATTTTGGATTTTGCTGTTTCCTTCGCCACCTGATCAGCAAAAGCATTTCCCTCACCGACTGCATCCACTACTGTTTTAAGTGTGCTGCATTTAACTACAGCCACCTTCTCTGGTAACGTTAAAGCTGTTATTAATCGTATTATCAAAGGACCATGTTGTATTCTTTGACCATGGGAAGTGAGAAAACCTCTCTCGGCCCATAGGCAGACGAAATTATGAGCCACGCCAAAGGCGTATTGGCTATGTGTTGGGCCCAGCCCTTTTGACAGGTTCACCCGAAACTTTTTGCTTTTTCCTAGCCTGTTTCTGGAACCTGGTGGTGGTGATTTTAGGCCTCTGCGTACTTTTTCACAGTGGTACAGTGTAAAGTAAGTGAGCTCTCCGTGTATGTGTGGTGAGTGACCTGCCCTCCCATAGGAATGAATGGGGAATATGTATGCCCATGGTAGTTCCTGATGTGTGGGGAGTTCAGGGTCGAGTTTGGTATGTGCAAACTTGTGAGATTGAATGCTGCGCAATGGTATATGCGGCATGATTGTATCTAGTGTAGAAGTGCCACTTCTAGAAGTTGGCATATTTGTGTAATTTGTGTCTGGCGTGTGATTGGCTGAGGCTGGCTGGTGAGCCTGCCTCCAAGAGTCTGGGAGCGTCTGCCCCGGTGGTGAATGGAGTGTTTAGCATGCTGATGTGAGGGGAGGAGTGAGCCTGGGCCTGCTTGTGGATTGACCGTCTGGTTTGAGGGTCCTGAATGAGGCTGGGTTTTCCCCACACAATGCTGGCTCCACCCCCTTGGGTACGTCTGATGTCCCTAGCCTGGCCAGTGAAAGGAATTCCCTATAACCAGTTCTAGCTGGTTCTCACACTGCTTGCACCCTGCTAGACAAAGGATTTCTCTGTATAAAAAGGGGCTGTGTCCCCTTCCAAAATGTTCTTGTTTTTGACTTGAATCCTGCCAGGGGTGTGCTGCTGCTTGGGCTCAGGGGAAGGCTTGTCTCCCTGAGCCCTGCCCTGCCCCTGGATACCTGAAGGACTTTTTGCTGGGACCCTCCTTGCTATGGGGGTCATTTCTGGGGCCTCTTATGATTCCTAGGCCCCCTAGCGCCTTGAGAGCGCTTTTATTTTGCTTTTCTGGGCAGAGCGCTGTCGTTTTCCCTTGGAAGGAAGCGCTCCTGCCCTTTTGTGTGCCCGTAGTACTATTTTTGGACTCCGGTGCCCACCCCGATAATGGCCGCTATTTTGATAGATTTTTAAAATTGCAGGAGCCCACCCTGCATTATGGCCTTAATCATTTATATACCGAGGGTGCCCACCCCTCATTATGCCAGTTAAATCACCGCCGCGGCACCGGGATTCGGACGCCGTGGGAACCGGAAGTCAGGCGATGTTTCGCCTGATGGCGGGCGGGACTTCCGGTTTTGCAGGAAGGTCTCGCGCCCGCCGCCGGACCGGGAGAGAAGGAGAGAAGAAGGAACCCGGTAGATGGCTGCCAGTGCCGCCGGTGCGGAGCTCCCATTGCTGAGGGAGAGCCCCGCATGCACCAGCCAGCAGTAAGCAGAGGGCGAAGGGGGCACGGGGCACATTGCCGGTGCCCGCCCCCGCCGCAAGTGAAGGATCGCCGGCCTCAAGGAGGAGACCAGAGGAGTCCCCGTTGCACAGGACCAGTGAGTGGGGCTTTGGTGTTTCGCCCCTGGGGTGCTGGTACATTTAGGGCAGCCCCGGAGGGCAGTGGGCCACCCCAACTTTAGTACTTAGCCGCGGGGCTCCAACGAAGGCCCAGCAGTAGCTATCTGAGCCCTGAGAGGCTCAAGGCGCCAGATTTGTAGTGAGAGGCTCGTGGGGGCATATTTGTTGAGCCTGAGAGGCTCCCTGCCCACATGATTGATTTAGAGCCACGAGGGCTCTGGGGGCATTTTCTGTTCTGCGAGCCCCGAGAGGCACCTGCCCATATTTGATTTATGAGCCCAGCGAGGCTCGAGGTGCCATTGTTTTGCCTGCCCTGAGAGGCTCTTGAAGGACACAGTCAGGTGGTCGGAGCCCGAGGCTCCCACGCTGTGTTTCTTCCCACCAGTTTTAGAGCCTGTGTGGCTCCAACGTTCTGCGCAATGTGGCACAGTTTCAGAGCCTGTGTGGCTCCAACGTTTGGGGCATGTGTTATGTCAGATCCTGTGTGGCTCCAACGTGGACACGAGTGTTTTCAGAGCCTGTGTGGCTCCAACAGTTGGCGCAGTTCTGTTTTAGGGTCAGTGAGGACCCTGTCGCAGTTTTGATTCCCAGCTGCCCAGCAATTAGTGGTCAGCTGCACCGTTTAGGTCTTGTGATTGTTCCCAGGTGCCCAGCAAGTAGTGGGCACCTGCAACATTTAGGTTTTGCGCCGGTGGCGCACCCCTGACTTGCGCTGCATTGGCAGCGCACCCTGACATTTTGGACACAGGGCTCTTTAGTCTCTTTATTGGATGGGGGCTGGTATGTGATTTTATTTAGGCGCAATGTGATTATCTATGTGATGGTAATTGCCTAATGTGAGTTTTGCGCAATGTGATTTGGTGTTAGGTAATGTAATGCATTTAATATGATTACGCACCATGATCTTACACCTCTGAATTTTTTGGGCATCATGTGTTTTTGCACTATCGAGTTATGTTCTGGCACCTCTGAATGCTTTTATGCATCATGTGTCTTCCCTGTCCTTACACCTCTGAATGTTTTAGGCATCATGTGTTTCTCCGGTACCTTTGAATGTGTTTTTGATGCATCATGTGCCATGTTCTTACACCGCTGAATGTATGTTTTATGCATCATGTGTTTTCCTTCCCTACACCTCTGAATGTGGTGATGCATCATGTGTAATGTGTTCCTGTTTATACCCCTATCTGTATTGTGATACTTAAGTGGTTGTTCTTTTTAGTACAGGTGGTCCTAGTGAGGTCCTGGTTCCCTGCGTGACATTCTCCTAAGGTGTTTAGGGTTCCATAGGTGGTACTTACCTATTACCAGTAGTTACTGGTTGTGTGCTATATTTGCTAATTTGTACTACAGTGATTTTATATATCCTATACTCTATGTTCTGGAAGTGCTATTTCTACTATGTGCTGATTCTGACAGTGGCCCACGTGGCCCTGTCCTGGTGTAAATAATCCCTTGTGAATATTGCCCGTGCCAGTTGGCACAATGTACATGTGTGTTTTCTATCTGATGTGTTTTGACAATACAGAAGTTATTTTTATATAACCTTGTGTGGAGTTCCTTTTTTGGTGTGCCTAGGATGTTGTTGCTGTTGTGTGCTGGCGCAAATGCTTTAAACATTGCCTCCGGGATAAGCCTGTCTGCTCATGGCAAGCTACCAAGGGGGTGAGCAGGGGGTATCTTGGCGTGTGACTCCCTTGCCCTGACTAAAATGGTGGTTTCTGCCTAGCTTTGGCGTCAGCCTTAGCCAACCAGAAATAGCCAGTTCTAACATTGTTGGACAGCGGTGAGGATTAGGACTTGTGTTTGCACAGTGCCACAGCGACAACTGGCTACATTACAAAGCTCTGCATTCTAGATAGTCACATGTTTGGTATTATTGTTTATGATTTTGTTTTTCCTCAAGAGTGTAATTTTCAAATGGTGTTTCCTGCGCTTTTATGTTTAGTTGCAGATAAGAGAAAATGACAGGGCGGGACGCCAGTAGAGGGGGAGGTTCCCATAGATAAGGAATCCCTTGCTGGGTCCAGTGCCCAATCCCTGTTCCTGTCCCTGTGAGGGTAGATGGAAGAGAGGTAGTGTGAAGGAGAAATGGCTAGCTCGGGAGGGTGGTTATACCCTGAGTGTAGTGTGTGTGTCTGGATTCCCCAGTATGGTAGGATCCAGTGGTGGCAGCTAAAATGTGTCCAGTGCGTGAAGTCCCATTCCCAGTTCCCAGAGTATGGTGCCTGGTGCTCAGTAAGAGGGGTACAGGTTGAGAGTCAGAGGCAGTGAGGAACTGTCTCCCCAGTCTGGAGGGGTAGACTGTGGATGAGTGGGGTGTTGAACTGGAGGAGTTGATGTGAGTTTTTTTTAAGGAGCTTTCACAGGAGGTGTACATCTGGTGGTGTGCAGGAGGTCCTGCAGAGGCACTGGACAAGAAGGTGGATGTCTGGCGGTGTGCTAGATGTCTTGCAGAGGCATTATGAAGTGATTCTAAAAGTAGTGGCTTGTCTATCTGATGATCCTGTGAAGGGGAAGAGGTTCATGTGTAGCCCAGCTAGGTCCCAGTAGGATGGTAGGGGTATAGGGGCTCACGCCCTGTCTCAGTGGAGGCGGGGTGAGTGTGGGACGGTGTGTCCCACGTTGGCCCGAAACCCTATCTCAGGGCCAGGAGAGTTTCCTAAGGGAGTGCCAGGTCAGGGGCCTAGGCTGTACTTACAGGTCATTTGAGGAGGATCTTCCTGTGTCTAGAGGATGGGGAGTGTCTGTAACCAGAACTCCGGCGGTCCTGGTGTTGGGCAGTACCACTCCTAGTGGAGGGTGCAGAAGTCCTGGTTCGCTGGGCATTTGACCGTCTGGAGTGCTTGACCATTTGTGGGGCCTCTGGAGGTCTTTCCCCGAGGAGGCGCGAGGCCAGGTTCAGGTTCTGCCTGACCTGGAGTGAAGGGCATCTGTAATCAGTGACCTGACCGGTTTTTGCTTCCAGGGGTACCGCTCCAAGGTGGGAGGGTGCAGAACTCTGGAAGGGGGTGCAGAGGGACGGTGTACTTCTGACCCCGGTGCAAACTGAGGGTTTAGATCCTAGATTGGGAGATAAGGAAACTTCCAGGTCAAGAAGGAATCTCTGCCAAAGTAGATCAGCTGAAGAGACTGAGGGGGCTGCCCTTGCTGTGTGATCTGGGGCTAACCTGCAGTTTGTTGTTTCCACTAAGTTAGAGGAAAAGGGACTTTGCTGTGTGCTGTGTCCCCCCACCTGCTTGAAAGGGGACTTTGCTGTGTAATGTGTCCCCCCACCTGCTTGAAAGGGGACTTTGCTGTGTGCTGTGTTCCCCACCTGCTTGAAGAGCAACTGTGCTGTGTGCTTTGTACCTCAGAAGTGAAATAGTTTCCAGGTGGTAGACCAGTGATGGAGTGAGGTCCTGATCTGGTAGGAGAATTGTGTTTTGGTGAGTGCTTCCCTGTGAGGGTACGGAAACCCAGAAGTAGAGGTAGGGTGGGGCATTCTTGCCCGTGACCTCCGGTCAGCCTGAGGGTGTGGTCCCCAGGTTGAAGGATCAGTGGTAGTTGTAGCTATACTGAGAGGGAGAGTGGAGAATGGCTATTGTGTGCCAGGGGTTACTGCCTCCCACTCTGTGGATTGGACAGGACCTGTGATATTTGGATGGCCTAGGGCCTGGTCCTGGCCGTGGACCGCTAGAGAGTACCAGTGGGGTATCCTAGTTGGGTCAGAGAGTTCTGGTTTGGAGGTAACCAGGTGGGTTCAGAGTAGCGTAGAACCGGAAGGTGTCCCTGCCGAGCGGGTCCGTGTCCGTGTTTTGTCGCCCAAAGCAGGGAAGCCCATCAGTGGATCGATTGGTCTACCCTGCGTTTTGGCTAGAAGGGGGTTGTGTTCGACCTGGCCCTTTTGGCAGGTTCACCCCGAGACTTTTTGCTTTTTCCTAGCCTATATCTGGAACCCAGTGGTTGTGATTTTAGGCCTCTGCGCACTTTTTCACTGTGGTACAGTGTAAAGTGCGTGAGCTCTCCGTGTATGTGTGGTGAGTGACCTGCCCTCTCAAAGGAATGAATGAGGAATATGTATGCCAATGGTAGTTCCTGATGTGTGGGGAGTGCAGGGTCGAGTTTGGTATGTGCAAACTTGTGAGATTGAATGCTGCGCAATGGTATATGCGGTATGATTGTATCTAGTGTAGAAGTGCCACTTCTAGAAGTTGGCATATTTGTGTAATTTGTGTCTGGCGTGTGATTGGCTGAGGCTGGCTGGTGAGCCTGGCTCCAAGAGTCTGGGAGGGTCTGCCCCGGTGGTGAATGGAGTGTTTAGCATGCTGATGAGAGGGGAGGAGTGAGCCTGGGCCTGCTTGTGGATTGACCATCTGGTTTGAGGGTCCTTAATGAGGGTGGGTTTTCCCCACACAATGCTGGCTCCACCCCCTAGGGTACGTCTGATGTCCCTAGCCTGGCCAGTGAAAGGAATTCCCTATAACCAGTTCTAGCTGGTTCTCACACTGCCTGCACCCTGCTAGACAAAGGATTTCTCTGTATAAAAAGGGGCTGTGTCCCCTTCCAAAATGTTCTTGTTTCTGACTTGAATCCTGCCAGGGGCGTGCTGCTACTTGGGCTCAGGGGAAGGCTTGCCTCCCTGAGCCCTGCCCAGCCCATGGATACCTGAAGGACTTTTTGCTGGGACCCTCCTTGATATGGGGGTCATTTCTGGGGCCTCTTATGATTCCTAGGCCCCCTAGCGCCTTGAGCGCGCTTTTATTTTGCTTTTCTGGGCAGAGCGCTGTCATTTTCCCTTGGAGGGAAGCGCTCCTGCCTGTTTGTGTGCCCGTAGTACTATTTTTGGACTCGGGTGCCCACTCTGATAATGGCCGCTATTTTGATAGATTTTTATTATTGCAGGAGCCCGCCCTGCATTATGGCCTTAATCATTTATATACCGAGGGTGCCCACCCCTCATTATGCCAGTTAAATCACCTCCGCAGCACCAGGATTCGGACGCCGTGGAAACCGGAAGTCAGGCGATGTCTCGCCTGACAACGGGCGGGACTTCCGGTTTTGCAGTAAGGTCTCGCGCCCGCCGCCGGACCGGGAGAGAAGGAGAGAAGAAGGAACCCGGTAGATGGCTGCCAGTGCCGCCGGTGCGGGGCTCCCATTGCTGAGGGAGAGCCCCGCAGGCACCAGCCAGCAGTAAGCAGAGGGCGGAGGGGGCGCGGGGCACATTGCCGGTGCCCGCCCCCGCCGCAAGCGAAGGATCGCCGGCCTCAAGGAGGAGAACGGAGGAGTCCCCGACGCACAGGACCGGTGAGTGGGGCTTTGGTGTTTCGTCCCTGGGGCGCTAGTACATTTAGGGCAGCCCCGGAGGGCAGTGGGCCGCCCCAACGTTAGTACTGAGCCGCAGGGCTCCAACGAATGCCCAGAAGTTGCACTCCGAGCCCTGAGAGGCTCAAGGCGCCAGATTTGTTGTGAGAGGCTCGTGGGGGCATATTTGTTGAGCCTGAGAGGCTCCCTGCCCACATGATTGATTTAGAGCCACGAGGGCTCTGGGGGCATTTTCTGTTCTGCGAGCCCCGAGAGGCACCCGCCCATATTTGATTTGTGAGCCCAGCAAAGCTCGAGGTGCCATTGTTTTGCGAGCCCTGAGAGGCTCCTGAGGGAAACAGTCAGGTGGTTGGAGCCCCGAGGCTCCCACGCTGTGTTTTTCGGCACCAGTTTTAGAGCCTGTGTGGCTCCAACGTTCTGCGCAAAGTGGCACAGTTTCAGAGCCTGTGTGGCTCCAACGTTTTGGGCATGTGTTATGTCAGAGCCTGTGTGGCTCCAACGTGGACACGAGTGTTTTCAGAGCCTGTGTGGCTCCAACAGTTGGCGCAGTTCTGTTCTAGGGTCAGTGAGGACCCTGTCGCAGTTTTGATTCCCAACTGCCCAGCAATTAGTGGGCAGCTGCACCGTTTAGGTGTTGTGATTGTTCCCAGGTGCCCAGCAAGTAGTGCGCACCTGCAACATTTAGGTTTTGCGCCGGTGGCACACCCCTGACTGGCGCTGCATTGGCAGCGCGCCCTGACATTCTGGACACAGGGCTCTTTAGTCCCTTTATTGGATGGGGGCTGGTATGTGATTTTATTTAGGCGCAATATGATGATCTATGTGATGGTAATTGCCTAATGTGATTTTTGCGCAATGTGATGTGGTGCTAGGAAATGTAATGCATTTCATATGATTACGCACCTTGATCTTACACCTCTGAATGTTTTTGGGCATCATGTGTTTTTGCGCTATCGAGTTATGTTCTGGCACCTCTGAATGTTTTTATGCATCATGTGTCTTCCCTGTCCTTACACCTCTGAATGTTTTAGGCATCATGTGTTTCTCCGATACCTCTGAATGTGTTTTTGATGCATCATGTGCCATGTTCTTACACAGCTGAATGTATGTTTTATGCATCATGTGTTTTCCTTCCCTACACCTCTGAATGTGGTGATGCATCATGTGTAATGTGTTCTTGTTTATACCTCTAACTGTATTGTGATACTTAGGTGGTTGTTCTTTTTAGTACAGGTGGTCCTAGTGAGGTCCTGGTTCCCTGCGGGACATTCTCCTAAGGTGTTTAGGGTTGCATAGGTGGTACTTACCCGTTACCAGTAGTTACTGGTTGTGTGCTATATTTGCTAATTTGTACTACAGTGATTTTATATATCCTATACTCTATGTTCTGGAAGTGCTATTTCTACTAAGTGCTGATTCTGACAGTGGCCCACGTGGCCCTGTCCTGGTGTAAATAATCCCTTGTGAATATTGCCCGTGCCAGTTGGCACAATGTACATGTGTGATTTCTATCTGATGTGTTTTGACAATACAGAAGTTATTTTTATATAACCTTGTGTGGAGTTCCTTTTGTGGTGTGCCAAGGATGTTGTTGCTGTTGTGTGCTGGCGCAAATGCTTTACACATTGCCTCCGGGATAAGCCTGTCTGCTCGTGCCAAGCTACCAAGTGGGTGAGCATGGGGTATCTTGGCGTGTGACTCCCTTGCCCTGACTAGAATGGTGGTTTCTGCCTAGCTTTGGCGTCAGCCTTAGCCAACCAGAAATAGCCAGTTCTAACACTATCTGTATAGATGTTCACTCTTAATCCTTAACTTAACTCACAAGCTCGAAGTAATGCCACTAACTCAGCTGCTTGTGCTGACTGATAGGGTACTCGAGAAGCCTCAACTACAGTGTGGAGGGTTGTAATCACATATGCAGCTGTTGTTGTGCCATCTGGTAACTTGAAACAAGAGCCATCGACATACAATTCCCCTTGGGGGTCAGATAGAGGAATGTCTGTGAGGTCTACACGTCCCTTCGTTTTGTCTTTGGTCCGAAATATACAATCATGTATGTCATTTGTTTTTTCATCCGAAGGGAGGGGTAGCAACGTGGCAGGATTCAGAGTGGCACACCGCTTAATCGTATTATGGGGAGCAAACAAAGTAAATTCCTAACCAGTAAGACCAGCACTCGTAAGGTGCTGAGTCTTTGTTTTGTTCAATACTGTGTCCACAGCTTGCCGTACCATCACTGTGAGGTCAGTATTCAGAACCAGCCCCTCCGACTGTCGAATGTCCACCGCAACCGCAGCAGTAGCCCTTAGACAGCTAGGAAGTGCTCTGGCGACATTATCCAACACCGCCAAAAAATAAGCACATGGTCTTTGCTTACCACCAAATCCTTGTGTTAACACTGAAAGCAAACAACCGTCCACCTCATGTACAAGGAGCACAAAAGATTTTCGGTAGTCAGGAGTACCCAAGACGGGTGCAGAGGAAAGTGCAGATTTCATTGAATCAAAAGCTTCTTGACATTCATCAGTCCAAGGTAGAGGTTTATGCACATCTTTAGTGGTTAAGTACAGGAGGGGTTTAGTAAGAAGAGAAAAATTAGGAATCCATTGCCGACAATAAGAGGTTATGCCAAGAAATGCACAAACATCACACTGAGTACGAGGTACAGACATGTTAAAAATAGTAGTTACACGTTCATGAGTTAGTCTCCTCCCATCTTTCGACAGTAGATAACCACGATAAGTCACCTCCTGTCGTCAATATTGGAATTTGCAGAGGGATACCTTGTTACCATTGGCTGCCAAATGAGGTAATAATTTAACTGTGGCTTCCTTGCAGCCTTCCTCAGTATCGGAAGCCACCAACCGATTGTCAACATACTGGAGGAACACGTTGCCAGGGGATAGGGGCAACTCATCTGATACTGCTTCCAAAGCTTGATTATAAATACTAGGACTCTCGGTGTACCACTGGGGTGCGCGGCAAAATCGAAAGCTGCTCCCAGATAAGGAGAAGCCGAAAAAATGACAGGTATCAGGATGGATCGGTATGCTGAGGAAAGCATTCTTCAGATCGATAACCGAGAAATACTTTGCAGTAGGAGGAATCGTGGTAAGGATGGAAGTGATGTTTGAAACCACCGGATACTGTGACACCACTATTTTGTTAATTTCTCGTAAGGCAATTACAAAACGACAAGTATCAACATGGTCAAACTCTTTTCCAACAGGGGCCTTCTTTAAGATCGGTAATATAGGGCTATTCCTTACATTTGCAGCTGTTTCTTCCACTACACCTTTGTCAATAAAATCCTGAATGATAGCAAGCAAAGCTTTTTCACCAGCCGGTGAAATCTTTTACTGAGGTATGCGGGGCAAACAAGCATTTGGCTTTAAGGTGATAGACAGGTGGAATTTTTAATAAACGACATCCGTATCCCCCGCTGCTCACAGAGTCGATGGAATAGCAGCGAACTCTGGAGGGAGGGGTTAATTCTTGGTGAAACATTGTCAGGCATGTTCACCACGTGAATGTATAGTCAAATAAACACCGTCAGAGGAACAATGAATTTTAGCATGCAATTTCTTTAGCAAATCCGGTCCTAACAGATTTTCCCCACAATGCGAAGTTAACAAAAACAGAGAATCCACCGTGACCAGGCCAATCATAAACGGGACAGGTTTAGAGATGGGGCTTTCTACTGGGATTCCAGAAAATCCCACCAAAATCTTATTTCGCCCAGACAGAGCAGCCCCCGGGACCAGTGAACGGTCAATCGAACAATTCATTGCACCCTTATCAACTAAAAAGTTTTCAGAAGTCCCCATCAATCGCCCTTTCATATAGGGCCCTTGCTGATCAACGGGTACTGACACCTGGCCCCAACTCTGCCCATGGCTGTCCTATGTATAACCATACCCATCGGCTCCACCAAACACACAATCCTCATTGTAATACTGCCTTCCTCTCGGATTATCAAAGTAATTCTTTCCTGAATCACTATGCAACGCATCTTTTTGCATATCATGTCGATCTACGCGACCTCGACCTCTTCCTCTTCCCCTCACTGCCCCGTTCTGAGCCAGCAACAATGGACACTGAGCTCGTCAATGCCCTTCCTGTTTACTGTAAGAGCACTGGTTTATTCCCAAAACAACAGCTGGACCTCCTCCTCGTCCAGTTCCCGTTCCCCTCGGGACAAACCCTCTCCCGCCTTAATCTCCGCCTCGTCCCCTTATAACTTGTTGTAGCAATACTCGTGTGTTAAGATCCTGTACTTTCTTTTCCAACTTACCCTTACTCTTGTTTTCTCTATGCTCGTAATACCGAGCCATGCTTAGTATAATCGAGGGTGTGGAAGTGGTCCAAGTACTCATCAGCTTGTAGCTGTGCAGAAATCTCTGGTAACAGATTGGTCACAAAACAATTAACAAATAATCGTACACCGCCTTCCACAGACAGATCTTGTCCACTAAAGTCAATAAACACCCCTTCAAATCTAATAAAGAAATTCAACAGACTCTCGTCCTTTTTCTGTTTACACGCTGTCAATTTATCCCAGTCTACCTTACGAGGCGGAATCAAGGTGTGCATGTAAGTAATAATACGACCTGGGAAAGCCAATACTTCAAGCCTAGGTTTATCGTCAGGCTTTCGTTCTTTGTCCTAGTCCTTAATCTGGTCCCAAGTCCCTCCCAACTCTGCAACATCATCCTGATCATGCACCTGACGCCATACGTCAATGGGGACTAGTAAGCCAAAAAATAACTCAATGTCAGCAAAAGTCATGACAGCTGAAGAGGCTGCCTCTGTGAGTTCCTTATAGTAGGCCGTAGGATTTTTACGAGGGTCGGGGAGTTGCGCTTTCAGGAAAATGACCTCACTCCTTTTCCAAGCAGTGTAGACCCATTGCTCCTGAAACCGTACCTCCACACGAGCTCTAGTTACCTGATTCTGATTACCTCTTATCTCTGGTATCTCAGGATGATAAATAGGATGGACTTCCCGCTTAGGATACTGGGAATCCAAATTAGGACATTTCAGATGTAGTCGCCCTCTATATTTCACTAGATTCTCTATATTTCTATACACATCTTCCAAGCCTAATTCAAATTTATGAGCCCGGTCCAAAATATCATACATTACTTGTGGGGCTCTTCTATCCGGAAAGCTCTGTTCCCTCAAGGAAATAAGACGTGTAGCCATATGTTCCAGGGCGTGTTGTTGCATAACAGGCTCATAATCTCTAAGAGTACTCCATATATCAGTAATGGTTCCGCATCCATTGGGAGGCCTGATTCGCAACTGTCTTCCAACCCTACCGCTGATCGAGTGTACAATCGTCGTGCATCAAGACCCCCGGACCACGAGAGGGAGTTTGATCTGCCAAGACGGGGACCTTGCTTGAAGACTGGGAAGCCCAAATTGGGGAAGGGGAAGCCAAAACAACTGTAGCTACTGAAGGAGGGGACAATGTATCCGGTATTAGAGTAGCCGATCCCAATACTGAAGGAGACGAGACGAAACGGAAGGAGTTCCTGAAGGGGCAGAGATAGGAGCCACAACAGGAGCAGAGGCCACTGGGCTGAAGCTGAAGTCAAAGGGACTGCAGGATATATGCGTTGTGGGGCATAAAGGGGAGGTGGCCGCGCATCTAACAAATCCTCTATCTCATCCTCTGGTCCGGTCCTAGTTACATAACTCTTATCCACCTGTAACTTGTGTTGCCTATTTGCGCAATCAATATTTTTCTCAGTCTGATCTTTATCATACGCTATGGCCTTTTGTGTAATCGTCTGACCTCCTTTCAATTTGCATAACTTCTGCTCCCTAATGCACCTGCGCTTTGCTTACTTCTGCCACATATTCAAAAAATCAAACCTTGCTTGTCGACTAAGTTTAGAAAATAATCAATCCTGCAGGTAATTTATTTTCTTCTCATCGAAAGACCCAGTTAAAGGCCATTGCTATTCCACCTTATATTTGGTATACTTGTGCCATAATGTATTAACCCCTTCCCTGCTCATGACGAGCTCAGCTCGTCATGCAGTACAGTGCTCCTGTGCTCATGACGAGCTGAGCTCGTCATGAAACAATGTATTTCTAGGATCTGCAGCACAGCAGAGAAATCTCCCTAGCAGCGATGAGGTTAAACAAAATAGGAGGAAGATCATGTTTAACATACATATCATAACTCGGACTACCCTCTGGCGGGGCAGGTTGACTTTGATCCAATCGTGCGCCCTTTCGGCGACATCAGCATCCAAAACACAATTTACTAAAACACGACATCCTTATTCACTGGCAATCTAATTTCATTCAGAAAAACGATCTTTCAAAAATGGCCATGTTCATACATTCTCGCACCTTGTTCACCAATCAAACTTCAAATGAGACAATACAAACAGAAACATGATCAAAGGAAAGAATTCAAAGTGACATGTCGTCTTCAATGCAAAAAAACGGAACCCGTCGACTCCCGTTCATGGAGAACCAATCAAATGAAGATTTTTGGACCAACAGATACCAAAATCAGGCAGTCCGGAGACTACCAAGACACCATCAGATAGGGTTTAACCACAGACCGACCTACGGACCATCCCAAAATCTTCCTGGTTCACCCTCGGGACTATTCTGACTAAGACCGCTGCCTTAGCGTCACTTCAGATATGTCCCGATGGCTACCCAGGTACAACCACAGGTTTTTATGAGAGCAGTCGGGCCGGGCGCACACCACACGTGCCACACCAAGGCATCCGATAAGTATCTCTATTATTCTCCAAACAAGTCCATGGAGCATCTACCCGTGCAGCCACAATCCTGCCCCGTTAGACCCCCAAAGTTCTCTGTGGTACACCGACCACCAAATCAAATACAGTTAACTGCTGCAAAGCGCTGCTCCACAGCGTATTTCCAAAGGACACCAATCACAATTCACTCACCTGGTGCTCACAGGTACAATTGCGTATTCTCCCCTGCCTACTCCTGGAGACCAACACTGTCAGCTCCTGGGTTACGCCCGTAGGACTCCGGCGAAGGGTCACTAGAAGCTGGGGCTCCCTGATCGCGAGAGTGGAGTAAGTCAGAATCTCTGGTCAGTCCACCCATTCGACCCGAGCTCCCCTTTTCTTTATCCTTTTCTACCCGTTCATGGGAGGACGACCCCAACGCGAAGTCCCACCAGAGTGGCCAACTGATGTACCATAGAAAATAACATAAGGAGCTATACTTACCAATAGCCCCAATACCAATTACTCAATAACCAGTCAGTTGGCTGTGAAGAAAGTTCAATCGTTTATTATACAGAATACTCTATAGAGGAGCCTCTCCCATCCACACCCATCCAGGTGCGTGGAGAAGACTGCTGGCTTAAATTCAAAACAACGCATATATACTTTCGGCATAGCGCACGAAACACCGTAGATGGAAAAGCACTACTTGGCTCTTGGCCCTCGAGGAAAGACCATATATGGCACACATGATTAGTACAAAGCTCTGCTTTAGTTATTATTAGGGAGGTCAGTAGGGGTGACTCCCTTTCGTCTCAGCGCCCGGGAGTGGAATGGAAAGGAATGGAAAGAGGATTTATATAGCGCGGTAGTTACCCTGAGGCGTCCTAGCGCTGACAGATGCCATGAGCGGGAGAAGGGAACTGCTGGACTAGTCCTACTGTGAGAAGAACAAGGTCTTTAGATGTTTCCGAAAGGATAACAGATTGGGTTCTGCACGAGGGGGGAGGGGGAGGGAGTTCCAGAGCCTGGAGGCATTGTACGAGAAGGCTTGTCCTCCACATCTAGCCTTTTTAATCTTGGGAACCGTGACTAGGAAGGAGGTTTATAATCTGAGCTGTCTTGCGGGGAAATAAGGAGTGACAAGGGAATGATTGATAGGGGGGCCCGTTCTCCAGAATGTGCGATGGGTGGTACATAGGGACTTAAATTCAATTCTCTGCCTAACTGGCAACCAGTGTAGGCTCCTCATACCAGCCTTGGCCGATGTACGACGAAGAATTTGAAGCAAAGTACGGGCTGCACAGTTCTGGACAGTCTGTAGGATCTTCATGGTGGACTGGGGGGTGCCCAGATAAAGGGCATTACCAAAATCCAGTCTAGAGAGAATAAGTCCCTGAATCATTATCTTCCTGGCTTCAAAAGGCAATACAGGGAGAATCTTGCATAGAAGACTGATCAAGCTGAAGCAAGTTGCTGACAACTTGGTAGCTTGGGCATTGAAGTTCAGGGCTTTATCAAGCCAAATGACCAGGCTTTTGATTTTATCTTTAGGTGCAGGGGGTGGGCCAAGTGAGGAGGGCCAAAGTAACTCGAGTGCAGTAGGGGAAGGATTGCCAAGGAGCATTAGCTCAGTTTTTTCACTGTTCAATTTGAGGTGTGACATGGTCATCCACCTGGAGGCCTCTTCCAGGCAGGTAATAAGATTGTCAGGATTAGACTCCAGTTGGTTGAGAGACACCACCAGCTGGGTGTCATCGCGTAAGTGATGATTTTTACTCCAAACGAGCGGACCACCTCAGCTAGTGTCTCCATGTACACATTAAATAGCGTCGGGCTCAAAGACGAGCCCTGAGGGACGCCGCAAATCAGTGGTTTGCTCCGTGATGTAATGTTGCCCTCAAACACTTGAAAGGAGCGGTCGGAAAGAAAAGATCCCAACCAGGACCTAGCCTTGCCCGAAACCCCGATATTCGCCAGCCGTAGGAGTAACGTGCTATGGTTGACAGTGTCGAAGGCAGCACTAAGGTCCAGGAGGATTATGGCTGCTGAACCCCCCCGGTCCAAGATTATCCATGCCTCCTCCGTCACTGCCAATAGCGCTGTTTCTGTCCCAAGTTTGGGGCAGAAGCCGGTTTGTGAGTTATCGAATAGGTGGCTAGATTCAATATACTCCATTAATGTGGAGTTAACGTGTTTTTCAAGCAGTTTGCTCACCCAGGGGAGCAGAGAGATTGGACGATAATTATTTGGGTCGGCCTGGTCAAGGTTTGTTTTTTTCATGTGACTTGACCATGGCCCGCTTCCAGGGGAGCGGCACTATGCAAGAGATGAGGGTGGAGTTAAGGGGGTTCAGCACAATGGGAAAAATATTATCGTTCACCATTTCTAAGGTACGTGGCGGGGCCGGGTCAACAGGAGAACCCGATTTTACCTGAGACACCATGGAGTTAAGTATGGCAGGCGTAATCGGAGGAAAGGATTGCAGGGAGGGGGGCATGAATCTCAGGGGTGGGGATAGGGAGGAAGGTGGTCGCTAATTGGGGAGGAGCAGGACTCATCAGAAAAGTGGAGTATATAGAATGGATTTTTTCCGAGAAATAATCAGCTAGATCATTGCAACGAGCCTGTGCGTTGAAGGGATCAGGGGAGGGTTCTCGTCGTTTTAAAAGGGTCTTAGCGATCCTATAAATTTCTTTCGATTTGGAGGTTGCTAGGTTGATTTCCTCTGCAAAAAAGGCTGATTGCACAGCTTTTATTTCCCTTTTGTAGGACCTGATCATGTCTCTGTAGATGGTTTTACTAGCAGGGGAGAAATCCAGTCTCCATTTCCTTTCAAGACATCTACACTTGCTTTTTAGCACCCACAATTCAGGGGAGTACCAGGGGGCAGTTTTAGAATTCCGCTTCACCTCCATCCTTTTTAGAGGAAGTATCGAATCTAAGGAGTTAGTGATCCATCTATTAAAGTCCTCATTTGCTGAGGTGGGATCCGGGTTGATGGGGAGGTCTGGTCTTGTCTAGGGTGGTTTGCCAGTCACATACCGGGAGCTTAGACCACTGTCTCTGAAGAGGTAGGTTTGTTTGTTGCGCCAAATGAGGCTTGGGGATAGTCCAAGTAAAGGGGCTGAGATGGTGATCGGACCATGGGATAGGGGAGGGTGTGTGTACTTCCAACCCCTGACAGTTGCTGAATATAGGATCAAGAAGGTGGCCTTTTATATGAGTAGGACTTACTACTCCCTGAGTGCATTCCAAGGCTGCTAAGCTATAATAAAGTGAAGGGTAGATGGGTTCGAAGCCTGTCCACATGGATATTAAGATCTCCAAGGAGAGTGAAGTTGGCAGGCGTGGTTGGTAGACCCGCAACTAATGAGGGGAGATTTTCAACGAAGTCCGCCATTGTTCCCGGGGGCGGTATATAAGAATCCCTGATAAAGTAATGGTGGGAGAAAGATCTAGAGCAAATATTAAGCTTTCGAACTCGGGATGAGAGAGTGAGAGATTCGACACTGGAACGAGTCTCTAAAAATGATGGCTAAACCCCCGCCCTTCCCTGTTTTGCGATTTTCATGTACCACTTGGTATCCTTGTGGGATGGCCTGAACCAAATCTGGTTCAGACTCATTAGTAAGCCAGGTTTCAGTCAGAAATACGCTATCTGGATCAAGATCCTGAATAAGAAGATTAATTTCTAGAGAGTGTTTCACTAGTGATCTACAGTTCAGGAGAAGCATATTATATTTGACCGTGGGGCTATTGCTGGTGAAGGTAGGCTTGAACTGAAAGCCGCACACAGGGCAGATGGTTCGAGGGACGTCAGGAGGACAGAGATGGTCACATGAGATGGAAGGGTGGCCTCTAAGTGCATACAGCTCACTCAGGCTGTAACTCCTTCTTTCTGGCACCCGAGATGTAAGGGATATGGCCCCTAGCCCCGGTCGGCCGCGGACAGGCGCAGACAGGCTTGCCTTTGTGGCGCCTTCTGCGCCCCGGCGGCGCGCCCGCTGCGCGGCCTAGACCTCAAGGGAATAAATCCCTAAAGGGAGGGGTCAGGGGGCGTGTCTCGTTCTCTCCCCGGTCCGCCCTCCACACAAACAGCCTCCAGCTGCGGTGGAACGGAGTCGGAGCAGGAGGCGTGCGGCGTCAGGAATTGGATTTTGAGCAAGAGGTGGGTTGTTTTAAAACCAATGACAAAGTGCAAAGTGCAAGTTAAAATACACAAGCAGGGGAACACTCACACGCCGACACAAGATTATGGCCAATACGCTCTCAGGATCTGTAACGCGAGCGCGGGGCTATGAGCCTTATGTAGGTGCAGCGTCAGGGGGAGTGTCTCGCTCTCTCCCCGGTCCACCCTCCACAAAAACAGCCTCCAGCTGCGGTGGAACGGGGTCGGAGCTAGAGGCGTGCGGCGTCAGGAATTGGATTTTGAGCAAGAGGTGGGTTGTTTTAAAACCAATGACAAAGTGCAAAGTACAAGTGAAAATACACAAGCAGAGGAACACTCACAAGCCGACACAAGGGTACGGCCAACACGCTCTCAGGATCTGTGTCAGGCACGGCGCCTTCAGGAATGCGCTTTTCGCACCTAAAGAAAGATGCGACCTTGAGTCCCAGGAAAGGGGAAGAATAGCGTGTATTCAGCTGTCTCCAGCAAATCAACTAAACTAGGTTCTGACAACCAGTGGAAGGTAGCACGTGATCACTGTTCGTGCCTAACGCAGACAAGAAAAGATGGCGTCTGTATAGTTTCGGCCTACTCGATGAAAACAGAACACACACAGCATATACCCTTACTAACACAAATAAAGAAGTTGTAGATTACATTCTATGCATACCTGTATACTAAGAATATATAGATACATCATGCTAGCAGAATATACATATAGGACCCATACCACTAACATAGGGGAAATCGGAGTTTTATCCCTCAGAAGCAGGCAGAGGAGATAGCATTGACCTGACATTTCATAGTGAGCTTGCTCTCCAGGATGATGCTGAGGTTGTGGGTGTGGTCAGTAGGGGCAGGTGTGGGTCCGAGTTCAGGGGGCCACTAGGTGTTCTTCCTGAAAATCAGCACTTCCATCTTGTCTGTGTTGAGCTTCAGGTAGTTGATCATCATTCAGTCAGCGATGCTCGTCATGGCATTTTGGAAGTTTGTTCTTGTGGTGGTGGGGTCTTTTGTGAGTGAGGGGATGAGTTTGGTGTTGCCTACATAGGAGATGATATTGAGTCCATGGGTTCGAAAGATGTCTGCTAGTGATGTCATGTAGGTGTTGAACAAGGTGGGACTGAGAAAAGATCCTTGGGAAACATCAGAAGTGATACTCTTGGGCTCGGAGGTGAAGAGCGGTAGGGGGATTCTCTGGGTGTGTCCTGTTTGGAAGGATGGGATCCATTTGAGGGCGTCTTTCTTGATGCCAATGTGGTAGAATCTTCTTGTGAGGGTGTGGCGGGATATGGTGTTGAATGCCACTATATCACCTCTGCTAGAGAGGGTTCAGATGTTGTTGGTTGCGGTCATCAGGGTGGTCTGTGGGTGTTGCAGAAGGCAGATTGAGAGGCTTCTACTAGGTTGTTTCTTTCTGGATGTTTGTTGGGCTGGTGGTTGATAGCTTTCTCGAGGACTTTTGCAGGGAACAGAAGCAGCAAGATGGGGCTGTAAGTATTGAGTTCATTGAGGTCGGCAGAGGGTTTCTTTAGGAAGGGTCTGCCGTCCGGGTGTTTCTATGCATCAGGGAATGAGGCCCTGGTGATGCACACATTGATAATGGAGGTGAATGCACTGCTGATTTCTTTGTGTCCAAGGTTGAAGATTTGATGGGGGCAGGGGACTGTTGCTACTTATGGGTGAATGGAGGTCATGATGGCTGTGGTGTTCTGGTGGTGAGAGGATTCCATGTGGTGAGTGGGTGGCTGTGGTTGGCGTCCGTTGGTGTCAGGAGGTAGTCAATGTTGGTAAGTTGTGGATCAAAGTTGCTGTAGATGGTGGGTATCTTGTTGTGGAAGTAGTTTCTAAAAGTGTTGCAGAGTTCTTGATAAGGGCGGACCGAATTCTCAGTGGCTGAAGGGCAGGCAAACTCTCTGGCAATGCAAAAGAGTGCCTTGGTGTGGTTGGTGCTTACCTTGATGTGGTCTGTCAGGGCATCTCTCTTAGCTTCTTTGAGGCATCGGTGGTATTTGCTGAGGGCTGACTTGAAGGAGGTGAGGTCTGGGGGATTCCTGTAGAAGTACCAGTGTCGTTCTAGCTGCTTGTATTCACGTTTGATGATCCAAAGTTCGGTGTGTACCAGCTGGCATGTGTGATCGGCTTCTTGAGGGTGACTACGTTGGTGCAGTTGGCGATCCAGGCAGAGAAATTCTGGACAGTCTGTTCTAAGTTGCTGGTAGAATCAGGCCGCTGGTGTTGAGGGTGTCTGTCCATTGGGTCTCTGTTACTATGTACAAGCTGTGGTGGAAGGAACTCAGGGGCTTGTTGGTGGGGCCCGGTGAGCCTTCGATGGTGAAGTGTATGATGCCAAGGTCGGTCCAGGTGACCTCTGTGACATAGCTGAACTTAACTCTGATGCTGGATGTGAAGATAGGGTCCAACGCGTGTCCTGAACTGTTTGTGGGGCAGGTGACCAGCTGGGGTAGGCCGATGTTGCTTATGCTTTCCAGGAGATCGGTGGAGTTGGTGTCTTTAGGATCATCGAGATTGGAAGTTGAGGTTGCAGAGAAAGAGTTGTGAGAAGTACATAATAGTCACATTCTGTTTCCCTGCATGAACAACTGTACAGTAAATAAAGAAAGAGAAAAAACAACTTGCATTTTAAAAAACAAACGGATTAATTGAACATAAGCAGTGTTTCTGTGCCATGTTTTTGGCGAGTTAAAGGCAATATAAAGAAAATATCAAACTTTCGTTGTCAGACAGTTTAAAATATCTACTGCTCCAGTCATCCGTGATGGTCTGTTGAGAGAGAAGATTAAAAGAATTTGATATTTCTAGCATTAAATCAAGGCTGTAAAGCAAGCCCATGCAGCACCCCTCAGCCCCTGCTGCACGAGGGGAGCAAACATACAGGGACCCCCTTTAGGCCAAAACCAATGAGGGGCTGCCAAAAGTGCCCCTGTGACCTGATGCCAGCTAGGGCCACTCAAAGATTCCCCTTGTATAGATCCAGTGGAATATAATAAAGACGGATACCCAGATAGAAGACCACTTCCCCACACCAATGAAGCTGTGCCTCGCCGAGGTGTACAACTCGTGGCGACTGGTGAGGACAAATAGGGTAGATCGCCGACTTCTCCTAGTTCACCCAAAGGCCTGCTGCCACAGCAAATACTTCTCAAGCAACAGTGGTCCCATGCATAAATAGGTACAAGGAAAAATAAATATAGACACAATGGAGCTATATTGAGTAAGGTGATTTGTCCAGCCGGACAGGGATCACAAATCTTTACTATCAAGTAAATTAAATAAAGTAATACCTTACATTCAAAAGAGTGAGACACAAGCCTGTGCCCTCACGATTACAAATTGGCAAAGTGATAGGGTAGTAAAAAGGCAGAAAGGAGAGATTTTTAGGCAGAGAGTGAACGATTTCTGAAAATAAGAGAGTGACAGAAATTCAATTACACCAACTGCTCCTTATCTGGCCTCACGGAACTGGTTGAGTCCGTATATCAGGTAGCCATGCCAACTCCTTAGACCTTTTTAAACCTTCACTGGGTAGTTTGTTTCACATCTAGTTAGTTTCACACCAACTGTGACCACTTTGTAGATTTTCACTTTTTGTTGATCACTCTTAGTCCACTGTGCCACTGCCGGTGGCCACATAGTCCACCAGAACTGCATTTCTTCGCGCATCATCGTGATGACTCGTGCACGCTAGTTTTGCATGTGACGGTTGATGTTTTTTGTAGACAATGTACTCTCATAGACACTCGCCGCAATTTCGTATGATTCCCACTGACAGGACTGCGCATGTGGTTAGATCATTGTTTCCCTTATGGAACTTTTAACTCACATTCACTGGATGTCACTTAAGAATTTTTGCTGTAAATTCTCTCTTGTTGATATTGTCTATTCTTCTTTCCTTTTTCTTAGGCTATTGTGTCAAAAACTCTTTAGGCATAATTCTTGTCCTGATGATGATCCCATGTATTATGTTTAAGGGATCGAAACACCGTCGACTTGTTAAAACACCATATATTTAAATGTATAACAATTGTGATATGCGTATAATGGTGTAATTGAATTTCTGTCACTCTCTTATTTTCAGAAATCGTTCACTCTCTGCCTAAAAATCTCTCCTTTCTGCCTTTTTACTACCCTATCACTTTGCCAATTTGTAAGCGTGAGGGCACAGGCATGTGTCTCACTCTTTTGAATGTAAGGTATTACTTTATTTAATTTACTTGATAGTAAAGATTTGTGATCCCTGTCCGGCTGGACAAATCACCTTACTCAATATAGCTCCATTGTGTCTATATTTATTTTTCCTTGTACCTATTTATGCATGGGACCACTGTTGCTTGAGAAATATGTTCCCCGAGGTCCTATGCTGACTCGTATGGGTGCCCTTGTTGTTTTGATAGGCCACAGCAAATACAGCCAGGGAAGAGTGGAGCGGGCAGAGGTCAGTTTTTATATCCTGCAGGTATAAAATTAAGTTATCCACATGCAAGGATATAGCATGCATCATGACCCTGACGGGTATGCCAAACACTAGGCCCTCTCTGCACATCTGAATGGTCATGGGCTCCATCGCCAGCGCAAAATGCAGAGAGGAAAGTGGGCACCCCTATCTGGTCCCTTGGCCCTCTGGAAAGGGGGAAGAAATGAGCAGACCTAGGTGGATCCGGGAGGTTGCATTGGTATAGAGAAGCTAGGTGTAAGCATCAGCCTCTTCCTGACTCCCATGCAGGTCATTCCTCCAAAAATATAATTCAGCGTCAGCGTATCAAACGCCTTCTACAGAACTAATGTAAGGCAGGCTACATGTGAGAACCGTCCATTGACGTGATCCTGCACATGGTAGAGACGCAATATGTCCTGGGAGGTACTGCATACTGGTACAAACCCATTCCAGTTGGAATGTACAAGCTCTGGAAGGACTTGTGAGTATCTATTGGTGAGGATTTTCCCCAAGATCTTATAGTCTGCTCCAAGGATGGCAATAGGCCGATATGATGCCAGTTGTGTGGAGTCCCTATCGGGCTAGGGGATAGAAACGAGAAGGGATTCCCGAAGCGAGTTTAGGAGCTCACCAATGTGAAGGGCTGCCTCATGCATCTCAACCCATCAATTCCCAGAGTTTTGTTTCCCTGTGCCATAACCGTAATCTTAGCAACTAGAGAAGTTCTAACTGTATCGGGGATGCACTGAAGGGCAATATCCTCTAGAAATCCACTTGGACATTCCACTGAGGCGTCGATGGCGCTTGGTAGATGGAGTAGAAGTAGGTGTAGAACACTTGCAGAATCTCACTCTGCGTGTTCACGATTACAACCATACTTGTGATCACCTCAGTAACAAGGCTGGCTGAAAAGGAATGCTGACTTTTCAGCCAGGCAAGGGATGCGGCCCGACTTATCACCCTCTCCGTGTATCTTGGCCTGGGGCTGTAAAACTAAAATGCAGCAAATGCTCTAGAAAGGATGTATAGGAAGTTTTCAAGTCGATTTGTGGGGCAATTGTCGGGTCGCAGGCTGCAGCTTTTTACCAGTCTAGCAAGATGCCTCTCAGCTTCCACTATTTTCCGGGCCAAAGTCCTGCAGACACCCACAATCTCGTTATCACCTTAAAGGCATCCCAATATAGTATCTTAGTAGAGGCTGTATTATGTTTTTTGGTGAAGTATCACCGGATATGGGTCACTTGCACTTCACAGAAGACAGGGTACTCCAGACAGTCCTGTGGGAGCTTCCAAGTGGGTGTTGGGGTGTGGGGACAGGTATCATAGGTCCACAACATGGGCATCGTGATCCGAATAATACATCCTAGATAATCCGAGTGGAGAACAAGAGGTACCAATAAAGTGGAGCAGTTGAAGCAGCTATGAAGCACTTCGTGAAAGGAATAACATTTGGCCCTGGGGGTATAGAGATCTCCATGCATCTGAGAGCGACAAGTGATGCGTCCAGCTCCTAAAGCGGTTGGTCAGTGCACCAGGGGGGGGAGAGCAGTAAAGGAGTGGTGGAACTGTCCAAGCCTGGGTCTAGCACGCAGTTGTCGTAGGTCAGTATGGGGAGAGGGTGTCCTAAAAGGCTCTCTGATCAACTTTGGAGGTGTAAATGCTCCCTATGAGTATGGGCCTCATGGAACCTCATGCATACGCAGAATAGGTAGTAAATAATGGCCCGTCAGTTTTCATGTAGTCATCCCAGTTCCTCCCTCGTAGTGTGTGATTCTTGTAAAAAGACTATTTGTGCCTGTTGGCATCTAAAGTACGAGTAGATTGAATATTGTTTACTAACTGTGTGCATTCCATGCACATTTAAGGTAAGGAAAGTATATCATATGAGACAGCTGTTGTAAATGAAGGGAGTGGAGCACAGCGCACAAGGGGGGAGCCACCCCAGATACACCCCCCACCGACTGGACCACCCAGTAAGTGTCACGTGAAATATGTAAGGCCTGCCTGCCTTAGATAATCATGGGCGAAGGGTGAAAAGGGGCAGATTAAACAATAACAAATAAAGGGGGAACAACATAAAGAGCCCACCACAACCAGCAGTATGGCAAAGTGGAGCATAGTCAAAGAAACTCTTGTGTATCATGGGGGGGGCATCCTGGCTCTAGTATGTAGCACTGTTAGAAATGGGATCTCTGGTTGGCTAAGGCTTGTACCAAAGCCAGGCAGAGACCACCACTCTAGTCAGGGCAAGGGAGTTACACGATACAAAGAGGTGTTTTGTGCGTTTAGGGAATTCGGCGCCACAGGGTTGAGTTGCACTAATTATTTTCTGTTTCTTAATTGGGTTAACGGTGCTTAAAGGTGTGGAGAACCACTAAACTCCACAGGGCAAGCACTAAGGCTCTCAACAAAATTCTACTCCCAAGCACACGTTTCAAATTGTAACAGGGTTTCCCTGTTAGTAAAAGCAAAACAATAATATAGAGACAGGATATATGCAATTTCTTTAGTTTTCTTGATCACGTTTTATTCAGATGTTTTCAGCCACAACCAACACATGTTTCGTTGAAACAGGGTTTGATCTTGCGACTTCCTCAAGGCTATTATGTCCAAGTACGTGATGTTTAAATGTGGTGTTAATTCCGACCCACACAGGGGTTCTAGTCAACTTCACGATCGATCCAAAGCATAATTCCTTTCAATTTCTCATCCCGGTCTTTTACCATAAATTTATATCTCTATCTGGCATCACATGCGGAGTGTCGCAACAAAGTTTCCAGCATTCGGCATACACTGTGTACAGTGTGTACTCAGAGTACACACTGTGCACGTGGGCCACACCCTGTTGCGGCGAAACACATGTTGGTTGTGGTTGAAAACATCTGAATAATGCGTGATCAAGAAAACTGAAGAAATTGCATGTATCCTGTCTCTATATTATTGTTTTGCTTTTACTAAAAGGGAAACCCTGTTACAATTTGAAACGTGTGCTTGGGTGTAGAATCAAGGGAGTTACGCGCCAAGATAACCCCTGCTTACTCCCTTGGTAGCTTGGCACAAGCAGAAAGAGCTACCTCCTTGCCATTTCCGTTTAAACGATGGAGTAGTTACTAAGTAGAGATGGGCGGAGCGTAAATTACGCTGTGGTTTATAGTTGTTGATCATGTTTTTGACAAATTTGGGACCATTTCCATGCAATGCTTTGAAAGCTATGCAACCCGTCTTGAAAGCGACCCTTTGGGCCATCATAACCAGTGTAGTTTTGACAGTCCAGGTCTGACTGACTGCCAGTTGGGTTGTTTCCAGATAAGTCTAACCCCCTGGTTTTGGACTATCTGGAGTCGTTTTAGCAGGCCCAGTGGCAGGCCGAGATATAAGGCGTTCAAGAAATCGAGACGCAAAAGTACCAGGGCTATCACTACCTGTATGAGTGCGGAGTGTGTCAGCAAGTGGGCAATTTTCTTAATTTTCCAAAGTTGGAAAAAGCTAGAGGAAACAACAGCTCCCACCTGTCCTTTAAGCGATAGATTAGCATTAAGTATAACCCCTAGGCTTTTTACCGAAGGGGAAGCAGTAAGGGGGGAACCCAAGTCTGCCTGCCAGAAGTCCGGGCCCCAGCTAGTCACACTATTCCCAGGCAGTACTAATTCCATCTTGCTGGGGTTAAGTTTTAGATGGTTCAGTCCATCCAACTCCGTATGTGAGTCATGGTAGCCCGACATTCTGCCGCTGAGTCTGGGGAATTCAGCAGAGTTATCAGCGGCAGATCATCCGCATAATTAAAAATTGTGATGTGTTTTTTAAGGAGTGTATCAGGGGTTTCAGGTATAGATTAAACAATAGTGGTGACAGGGATGAGCCCTGAGGGACCCCACAAAGGGAAGAGAGTCTCGGGCGGTAAAGGTTTCTAGCCTGACTGATTGCGTATGGTCAGTAATGAAGGACGCAATCCATTTAAGTGCCGGTGCCCTGAGACCAGCTTGTTCGACACGGTTCAGAAGTATGTTGTGGTCGACCGTGTCGAACGCAGCCGACAAATCCAGGAGCACCAGGGCCTGGTGGTTACCTCTGTCAGCATTTACTCTAAGAGTGTCCTGAACGGCAAGAATCACCACTTCTGTTGGGTTCTAGGTAGTCAGAGTGTTCAATGAAATTCAAAAGACATCTCGACATGTGATTCTCCAGTATTTTGGCCATAAAGGGGAGAAGGGAAATGGGACGGTAGTTAGACGGATCTGTGGGGTCTGACCCAGGTATTTTATGAGAGGGATGACCATTGCGTTTTCAAAGGCGCAGGGAACTTTGCTCTGCGCTAGAGATTCATTGATGAAGGGGAGTATGCTCTGGGTTAAAGCCGAAAAGACCTCTTTCATAGTGTGTGGTGGGCAGCTATCGTTGGGTGACCCAGAGTTGACCCGAGAAAACAGCTGCGAGAAGGGGCAATTGGGAGAAGGACATCAAGAGTAAGATAATTATTACCGATGTCATCCAGTGGTTTCAAACTAAGGGAATTAGGGATGCTATTTTTGATAGCAGAGATTTTATCTATAAAGAAATTATTCACTGAGTTACAGAACTCCTGGGTAGGGGTCTAAATGGGTGCCGTTCTTTCACTATTGCATAGGTCGTTCACTATTTTGAAAATATCTTTTGATTCTTTTTGGGACTTTAATATTTTCGTAGAGAAATATGCTGCTTCACTGTTTTGTATAGCTTTTTTATATTCCCTGTGCGCTGTGGAGAATTCCTCCTTATCTTTCATGGTGTAGTTTGATCTCCATTTCCTTTCTTTTTGGCACAATTCAAGTTTTAGTTTTTCAAGGTCAGAAGTGAACCATTTATGAGCATCCACATGACGTGTGCGGGAGAATTTAACAGGAGGGGTGTGGGTATCACTAGCCGCTGATAGCCAATTCATGATTTGTCCTTCCATAATGTCGACATCCAGGCAAAAAATAGGTAAGATGTTTTTCAGAGTGTCGACAAAAGCCGGTGTAATTAGAGATTTCCATTTCCTGGACACTCCTCCCACCCGGGGTGGAGACTTTATATAGCCATTGATAGTAGTTGTGAACTCAACTGGATCAAGTAATGGTCAGACCATAAGCAAGACACGATGGTTGGCGTCGAGAGTGGAAGACTGTGGGACAATCCTTGGTCCAGGATGTGTCCTTTTTAGTGGGTGGTGGTATCTATTTGTTGGACCAGGTTCAGGTTTAGAAGGAGCTTAGAGAGTTCTGCCGCCTGGGTGCCACCTGCGATGTTGTTTAACCAGTAATTCAGGTCCCCAATTAGGAGAACTTTAGAAAAATTTACCACTAAAGAGGCCATCTGCTCACCCAGGGAGGTGGGGAATGAGAGCATAGTTTGGGGGGGGGGGGGGCGATAAATCAGCACGAGTACCAGCAAGCCTGTATCTGTGTTGAATTTAATGACTACGTTCTCAGCCTCCGGTAGGACAAGAGGGTATAGGGCAACAAACTTATGATTTTGTGAATAATAGCTGCCACCCCACCTCCCAGTTCACCCAGGGGGCGGTTAGCTGATAGAATGTAATAATCTGAAGGGAGGGCTGCTAAGATATCAGGTAATGAGTCTTGGGTCAACCAGGTTTCAGTGATTAATAGTATATCAGGTTTGTCCGAAGCAAGTAGCTTAAAGATATCAAGTTGGTGTTTGACAAGAGATCGTGTGTTGAGATATAGACAGTGAAGATCCAGGTGTGGGTTTGTAGTGGGGTTGGTAACAACAGGAAAGGCAAGACTTAGTTTAGCAGGAAGGTGCTCAGATTGGAGCATGGAGATACCATTAATATGGATGCGGTGATGAGTGTTAAGGTCCAGAGGGGGAAAAAGATCTATGGGAGGCCTTAGTAATTTTAATTCCCTAGATGAGTAAGTTAAATTTGAATTTTGGCCATAATCTATGGCCCCTGGGCCCGGCCGGGTACGGACGGGCGCAGACGGGCTTGCCTTTGCACGCACGCTGTGCGCGTCCGCTGCGCATTAGCGTCATGATACAGTTTATATAGCAGGTTACTGATGGAACACTAGAGCGTCAACCTGCCACAATGGCCGCTCTAACGTGCTCACCAGGAAGTGGAACTAATGTGCCTCCCTCCACACAAACAGCACGAGATTGCTGCGGTGGACCGGGGAAAGCAACAAATTGAGAGGCAACAGGTAAAAATGCAAAATTAATTATGTGCTGTTTTTTAAGAAGTTAACAATACAAGGTTGCTTTAAATTCACAGCGTGGAGCTAGGGCCAGGCGATTCTAGCTTACTGTCCTCGAGCGCGTCAGCCCCGAACTGGGCTTTTAATCCCCTACAGCTGATGGAACACTAGAGCGTCACCCTGCCACAATGGCCGCTCTAACGTGCTCACCAGGAAGTGAAACTAATTTGCCTCCCTCCACACAAACAGCACGAGATTGCTGCGGTGGACCGGGGAAAGCAACAGAATAAAAGCCAATAGGTAAAAATGCAAAATTAATTATGTGCTGTTTTTCAAGTAGTTAAAAATACAAGGTTGCCATAAATTCACAGCGCAGAGCTAGTGTGAGGCGATTCTAGCTTACGGTCCAATAAAAATATTGGTTGGGTGAGCATCCATCACCACGGCACGCAAGCGGGGTGGGCACCAGCGTAATTTAATATGCCCAAATGAGCATGAAGGATGCAGCGGACGTGTGGGGTGGGCTCCCGCTCTTCCTGGGCAGTGCAGGGGGGAAATCCCACAGACTGGGATTCCCTCAAAGCACGTCGGCAGCCCAGCGCGGCAGGATCCACATTCCTTTCTCCTCCCGGGTAGCAAAGATAAAGACTCTTCCTGTGCCGGCACAAAGCTGTAGTGCTGAGTTCAGGAAGGCAGAAACAAAAAGTCCTTGGGGCTGGAAAACAGCCATAGTGCTCACGAAGCACAGCGCTATGGAAAATAAAGCAAGGTGCTTCTTAAGGAATAAAAGCAAACGTCCACAGTCCAGGGAAGTCTTGCAGAATAAAGGGGGCAAAGGCTGGGCCCAGGGGCCAGCTCACAGGGCCCTCCAGCAGGGAGGCAGTCCCCAGTGGCGGTACCTCCTGGCGCCCAGAAGCAGCAGCCCCCCCTCAAGTTAGGAACACCGAGAGAGAACAATTTCATGGGGTCACAGCCCCTTCTTATACACAAACTTTCCTTTGTCACACTGTAGGGCAAGGGGATAACCAGTTACAACTGCTTCTGGAGCACTTCGTTTTGCTCAACCCCTTTCTCTATTCACAGTTCAAACTAGGGACATCAGACGCACCACAGGAGGTGGAGTCAGCATTGTGTAGGGAAGGCACAGCCTTATTTAGGTCCAAGGTGCAACTCCTCTCTCTCATCTACATGAAGATCTCCCTATTCACCACCGGGCAGACCCATCCTGGCTCCTGGAGCCAAGCACACCAGCCAGCCCCTGGCACTCACAAGCAAGACAGGCAATTCACATTCACTGCACACAGAAATGCCAACTTCTAAAAGTGGCACTTCTCCACTAGTCACATTAAATCTACACACACCATCGCGCAGCATTTATTCTCACGAGTTTGAACATACCAAACTCTCCCATGCACTCCTTTCACACCAGGAATTACCATGGACACATATATCCCCCATGCATTCCTACGGGAGGGCAGGCCAATCTCACCTAACGCACTCAGACTGCGCAAGCACTTTACACTGGGACACAGTGTTAAAGTGCGCAGAAGCCAAAAACATCTAACATAAGGTCACATTTAAAAGCAAAAAGTTTAGGGGTGAACCTGCCAAAAGGACCAAGTCCAGCAAGCAAGATATCCAATTCATCCTGTGCAACTAGAACTGAGTCATGTCGGACCAAGCAAGGACTGCCGCTGGTTCCGGAGCCCACTGTTTATAAGTTCTGGAAAAAATAGAAGAGTGAAACCAGCAGGTCTATATGAGTGTGGGCCTTTCGCTAGCAGCAGGCAGTGAGGGCACTGCACAGGGACCGGTCAGGGTGGTCAGGGGATGTCAGCCTTCGTGATGGTGGTTGTGTATGCAGTGATGTGTGCACCCTATAAAGTAGGACAAAAGACATAATAATAAACAGAGGAATTAGGATGAGCAGCATTCACCAACTTTAGACAGCATTCATACGAAGAGAAGGCCAGGGTGGAAATGTGATTAGGTTGTCTGCTTTTAGAGGTGTCACTAGCTGGGGCAGTTGAGAGCCCTGGTGAGAATAATCAGATGGAAGATTTCCGTCCTTTGATGTGAAAACGTGTGGGCCTTTCTCATCGTCTGTGGCCCCAGAGATTGTTTCCAAGTTAGCCACAGCCTGCAATGCCCATGTACGCTTCCAAATAACCTGTTCTAGATTTGGGGATTTCATCTGGGATGTGCAAGGGTCAGCCTCTGATTGCGACCTACCCCGTCGCCATCGATGTGGCCTGAGTGGACCCACTGCAGGCCCAGTATGTTCTGGTGCTGGTTCCCCATGGTGATCGTCAACCCAGTTCCATGCATCCTTAGGATCTGCAAAAAATATGAAGGTTCCATTCGACGTGACCTTATGGCCAGCTGGGACAATCAATGAGTCCTGAATCCCCATCTGGTGGAGATGAAGTTAGGCCTCCTGAAAGGAGGGGCATTGAAGCTGTACCACACTGATGCAGTCGGGAAATAAAATGATTACTTTGTCCTCTGCCCAGAGTGGACCAGTCTGTCTGGCATCTCTCTGGAGAGCATCAAGGTCTTTAAAGTGCAGGTGTTTAGCCATCATTGTACACAGGAGCGGCCTTTGGAGGGGGCCAGCAGCAGGCACACAGTGTGCTCTCTCCAAGGAGAAGAAGGGGGTGATTTGTGATTGTGTGGTAAATTTCCAGAAGCAGGTTTCCAGGTACAAAAAGGGTCCCAGTCTTCCTACTGCCTCGTTCGCCCTGTCCTCAAAGTGTCTAACACCCCCCCTGCATTTCCTGAATCACCATACGGTTATCAGTCAGCAGTGGCTGCAGGATAGCAATTCTTTTCTCCCTGAGACTTTATCTGAGAGCTTGCAGTTGCCATCATGGACAAAGCTCAAGTCAGTGGCTAAGCTTCCAAGCCTGGTCTCCATGGAAACCTTGTAGTGCTCCATAGCAGCCAATACATTGTCCAATTTGTCCGTTGTGGAGAATGTCGGGATATTGCACGATAATGGTGCGTCTGTTATGGTGGAGATTTGGATTCGCTGGGGCCAGAGACAGTGCGGGCATGGCAGAATGTAGTCTGCACATGATATATGCTGCGGCAGATCCAGAGGTTCAACACAGACCATTGTTTGTGGAGGCAGCCAGGCAAAGGCAGGAGGGCCAGTGAGCTTCAAAAGGAGAAGAGCGATAGGAGTAGCGCCCACTCCAGTGCTAGTGCCGAGCAGGAAGGGAGCGAGCAACAAAGAATGTTCCCAGGGGAAACAGCAGTGAAGCGTTACAGCGGCCACAGTATTCCTTCAACAGTTCGGTCCTAAAGTCTCTAGAACTTCCTAAGGCGACAGCCCCTTGGGGCGCTCTCAACTATGTACCACCCCCATGCACCACGATTTAACCGCCACCTTGAGGGTCGGGGTGAAGGGCGGTAGATCCTCACAGTAGGGCCAGTCCAATTCATGGGTTAAAGACATTAGCCGCAAGAGGGAGCTGGAAGTAAAGAGGGTTGGAAAGTCTTTTTGTGGCTGCCTGCTAAAATGGATACAGAGTCTCAGAGAGGCACCCAATTGGCCATCCAGAGCACTGATCAGGGTAGATCCCAGATCACAGAGCCAGCGCCAGTTCGTGCTGTACAATATGCACCCCAAGTGTGCCCCGATCTTGCTGCAGAAGTGGGGGAGCAAGATCTGGGGCAAAAGGGTGCCACCAGATGATTTTGACTTGATTTGATTATTCAATTTATAGAGTGCGACGAATGCCCAGAGGCGTCTTGGCGCTAAGGAATCAGGGAGCGAGAAGCTAGAGTGTGATGAACTAGATACCAGTTTGGAACAACCAAGTTTTAACTTTTTTCCTAAATGTTGGAAGATCCAGGCTGTTTTTGATTGTGAGCGGAAGACGATTCCAAAACTTGGCAGCTCCCAACAGGAAGCTCCTTCCTCCCCATCGAACTTGCTTAAACCTGGGCAGTTGCAGCAGTCTATGATGTGCAGATCTGAGATTCCTGGACGGTGCATAGTATTTTATACGTGAGGTTAGGTAGGCAGGACCCCTTCCATGAAGTGCCTTGAATGTGATACAAAGAGTCTTAAAACAATCCTCTTCTTAACCGGGAGCCAATGCAGTGCTCCCAACTGTTGAGCAACTGATGCATGCTTGGGGATGTTCAATATTAATCTGGCTGCAGCATTCTGTAAGCGTTTCATCTTTTTAAGGAATTGGGTTTGAATCCCCACATACAGTGCATTACCGTAATCTAGTCTGGAAAACACCAGCGCAGTCACCAACGTCTTTACTGCCTCCAAAGGCACAAAGGGGCGCACCTTCCGAATCATTTTAAGGATTGACCAGAAGCTGGAAGTAAGGCCATTAAATTGACTGTCGAAGGTCAACCTACAGTCAAACGTGACCCCAAGATTTTTTGCCTTAGAGACCAGTATTGGGCAGTCCTCCAAAACTACAGGCCACCATCTCCGAGACCAAGTCAATGGATTAGCACCCAAGAGTAGAACTTCAGTCTTAGTGCCGTTCAGTTTAAGGCAATTAGATTGCATCCAAGAATTGACATGGGTCATGCAGATGTTAAAGCGATCCGCCACCTCATCTTCATTGTTGGTTATGGACACGACTATCTGCGTGTCATCTACATAGGAGATTACAGAAAGCCAAACTGTCTAATCACAGCAGCCAATGGGGACACATAAATATTAAACAGTGTGGGGCTCAACGACGAGCCCGGTGGCACTCCGCACTGAAGATTAAAGGCTTGGGAGCTGACCCCATCTAATTCAACTCGAAAAGATCTTTCTGTGAGATATGATGTTAAAAGGGTTGTAGCAGAATCTTGGACGCCCAGATCAGAGAATCTATTGATAAGAATTTTGGGATTGACGGTGTTGAAGGCCGCCTACAGATCTAATAATATCAAGGCGGCCTTCCCGCCCTCGCCCAATGACATCCTTAGGTCCTCACTTGCGGTGATAAGAGCCGTTTCTGTTCCATGCCCCTCTCTAAACCCGAATTGAGAGTGGTCAAGCAGAGTATTAGAGGAGACAAAGGCAGTAAGCTGAGTATTAAGCACTGTCTCCAGGACCTTAGAACAGAAAGGAATTCTGGAGATTGGCCGATAGTTATTCGGCTCGGCAGGGCCTAGATGAGTTTTTTTTAGTAGCAGTAACACCGATGCTACCTTCCATAGATCAGGGAATTTTCCATGCAGTATTATTCCTGAGAATCGATCACTCAATTGTTCGCCAACGGTCTCTAAGAAAAAATGGAAGACTTTAGGGGGGCAAGGATCGGACGTGGCCCCTGAATTAATACCCACTCTGATTTTAATCATTTGCTCCATGGTCGGAGGGAAGAAGGAAAAACCAGGAGATCTTGGACTAAAGGCGCTCCTTTGGGATGTAGATTCATCAGGGGGCTTAGTAAAGGTTCTATACACTAGTTCCAACTTGTCGGTAAAAGCTTGACCCAATACGTTACCAAAATCGGGGTTGTTATCTGATAGCTCTTTTGTCAGAAGTTTTGTTCGTTTTTTGGATGTCAGTATTTTCTTAGTAAAATAGTTGCTTTTTTCTTCCATGATTAGCTTTTTGTATGTGGCTAAGGTCTGGGCATACTTTATTTTCAAATCCTTATTATAGTTGTGCCTCCATTGTTTTTCAGTTCTCCTACATAGTTGCTTCTGTTTCCTCAGATTATCAGAGAACCAAGGTTCAGAAGGTTTGTTTCTTCTTGAAATGGTCGATTGTAAAGGTGCTACTATATTAGAGACCTTAGAGATCCAAGATGTTTTGCACTGCCAGATTAGTTTCTACCTGTGAGTTGGTCTTATTTAGTCTTAATGAGGATTGCAAAAGAGCGGAGTCAATTTTTGCCCAATCTCGGTAAGCGTGTTTTGTCGAAGACTTGATCCCTGTCTTGTTTTGATGAGAGACTCTAATTATAAATATGACGGCCCTGTGGTCAGACCAGAGTACTTATAGAATCTCCTGTATTTTAATCATAGGATTGGACGTAAATAGGCCATCGAGAGTATGTCCTGCTACGTGAGTACCTTCCCTGACCAATTGCTCCATCCCTAAACCAGACAGGGTGTCTATAAGATCGACAATCTTAGGATCCGACGTAATCTCTAAGTGGTGGTTGAAATCACCTAGAATGGTGTAATTAGCATAGCTAATGCTGGTTTCCAAAAAGGGGGTGAGCTTGTCTACCAAAGAGGCTTGAGCTTTAGGTGGATAATAGGTGAATAAGCCATTCAATGCTTTGTTAGGACTAAGTTGTATCTGAAATGCTAGGAGTTCACAGTCAGGTGAGGTGCCTATAGAAGATGTTGTTTTAGGTATTCCTTCTTTCGAGATGATTGCCAACCCACCACCTTTTTTATTGAATCTGTCTTCCCTTGTAATCTGGAAACCTAAGGGAAAAGCTAGGAGCAAGTCGGTATTGGATGACTCATTAGCCTAAGTTTCAGTAACGAATATTAGGTCAAGACTATGACTTTTAATCATTTCAGCCATTTCTATGTCATGTTTAATTAGTGTTTAACAACAAGGGGTGGTGATGGACAGAGTTTCTGAATTAAGCAGAATACTCTCACCCAGTCAAGAGATCAGGGCTAGATCCAACACCGTTTTTTAGCTCACTGCACCATCCCAGCTCAGAACCTGGCTATATGCAAATTAGTCTGTTCCTGTCCCAGTGCATGATGGGAACAGGGCAAACCAAACTACCAAGCCAATTCTTACACTGGGAAGGAAACAAGCTTCCGGGGACCGGTTTCTGGCATTTCAGCCGTCGTCGGCCCGGCTTGCTTGAATCCTGATGGTGCAATGAGCAAGGGACTCACATCTGAGTATACCCTTCCACGCTTAGGGTGGACAAAATATTTAACAACAAGGG